>NC_140435.1:10000000-11200000 GCF_965140295.1 Lepidochelys olivacea | reverse complement strand
GTTCATGACATTTCCCAGCTGGCCGAGTGGAAAAGGAGCATTTTTCGGCCACAGACAAAATGAGTTTGGCAGGGTCTCAGCCTAGTCCCTGCGAAAGGAGCCAGTGAGCGCTGGTTAACAGTCCAGCAGCACTGGCAGAGTCTGCTTGCTTGGGGCCCAGAGCGTGGCAGAGGAGGGTTGCGGCTGCGGGTCGGGATTGAGGGGCCCTGACAGAGCTGGGGTGACTTGGGGGGCAAGGGGGCTGCAGGGCCGATGGGCGTTGGCAGTTAGTGGCGTGGGAAGGCTACAGAGGAGGCCAGGACTGGAATACCAGTTGGAGTGGGAGCTGTCATCCAAGAGTGAGGTGCATGGGCTGAGCTGGGGGGAAGAGTCCTGGGCTGGAACAGCCCCAAACTGCAGCCCCCACCACTATTCCAGCCCTAGGCTCCCCCACCCCCAGCTCTGCCAGCGCCCCTCAATTCTGCTCCAGCCATAACGCTGTCAGCGCACCTCTGCCCTGGCCTGCAGCCCACCCCACCCCTCACCGTGGAGGTCCAGGCAGGCCCATGTCAGGAGGGGCTCCAGCCTGGAATAGCAGGTGCTGCAAGGCAGGAGGGCAGCAGTGGGACATTCAGCCCAACAGCTGCCTGCGTTTCCCTGGCACCAGCTCCCAGGTGTACGACCCCCCACCCTCGCCCCCGCACATGTCCCTTCCCCATGCAGGAAAACCAGTGAGCCTCTGCTGAGTGAGTATAAAGAGTTTATTGCTGTGGATGCTCCGCTGAGAGACGCAGGCAGGAGCTGGTGAATTACTGCAGCCTCTCCCCATCCCTGCTCCCTTCTGCCCACGGAGCGAGGATGGGCCCCTCGCCCAGTGGCATCGCCCGGGTCAGGAGCCTGCCTCCCTCATCCCGTCTTGGAGGCTGCCGAGGTGAAAGCACCCGTGGAAAGGGCCGTGTGAGCTGGGCCTACACCTTGCCACGAGGCACCTTCCAGCTACCTGCCCACGGGCACCTCCCAGCACAGGCTGCCCAGGAACAGGGAGCAAAGGTGCCGCCCCAGGGGTCACCCAACACACGTGTGCCTTGATCTTGGTGAGGAGGTGTGTGCAAAAAAGGGCCAGCTGGCCACAGGGCCTCGCCACACCGCTTGACACTGGAGTCCAGCCGGTTCCGCGTGCAAATCCACTCCGCTCCCCTGCTCAGAACCAGGGACCGGGCCGGGCTCCCTGGCCCCTGGGAGCTCATCTGCCTTGCTCCTGCAGCCTCTGCATCATCAGGATCTGGTACAAGAGTCTCTGCACGTCTTCGTCCATGTGGCCCTGCAAAGGAGACGGAGGCGGGGAAATCACAGCGGTCTCCCCGAGAGCAGGTCAGCGGTGCCCTGACTTACACCCTACACCAGCCCCACTGGCTAAGGCAGGGCAGGACTGTGCCAATTCCAGAGGCAGCCATCTCAGCAGGTGCGTGGCAGGAGCACGTGGCCATTGCCGGATGCTGAGTGAGATAATTCCTTCGTTTTGCTGGATATGGGCTCAGGGTGCAAAGTTCAGCTCCAGATCCCAGCTGCCCCAGAGGCCGGGGGGGCCCAGAGCTGGGGAGCTGGTTCTGGCCCAGCCCTACATTTCGGGAGCTCAGATAGAAAAGGTTGTTCCAGGATTGGTTTCCCTGCTTTTCACATACACTGTCACAGCAAACACGCCCTGGACACGCGGCGCGTCCCGGGCACGGAGACGCAGACGTCGCCACGCGTGCACCGCACGCCCTGGACACGCGGCGCGTCCCGGGCACGGAGACCCAGACGTCGCCACGCGTGCACCGCACGCCCTGGACACGCGGCGCGTCCCGGGCACGGAGACCCAGACGTCGCCACGCGTGCACCGCACGCCCTGGACACGCGGCGCGTCCCGGGCACGGAGACCCAGACGTCGCCACGCGTGCACCGCACGCCCTGGACACGCGGCGCGTCCCGGGCACGGAGACCCAGACGTCGCCACGCGTGCACCGCACGCCCTGGACACGCGGCGCGTCCCGGGCACGGAGAACCAGACGTCGCCACGCGTGCACCGCACGCCCTGGACACGCGGCGCGTCCCGGGCACGGAGACCCAGACGTCGCCACGCGTGCACCGCACGCCCTGGACACGCGGCGCGTCCCGGGCACGGAGACCCAGACGTCGCCACGCGTGCACCGCACGCCCTGGACACGCGGCGCGTCCCGGGCACGGAGACCCAGACGTCGCCACGCGTGCACCGCACGCCCTGGACACGCGGCGCGTCCCGGGCACGGAGACCCAGACGTCGCCACGCGTGCACCGCACGCCCTGGACACGCGGCGCGTCCCGGGCACGGAGACCCAGACGTCGCCACGCGTGCACCGCACGCCCTGGACACGCGGCGCGTCCCGGGCACGGAGACCCAGACGTCGCCACGCGTGCACCGCACGCCCTGGACACGCGGCGCGTCCCGGGCACGGAGACCCAGACGTCGCCACGCGTGCACCGCACGCCCTGGACACGCGGCGCGTCCCGGGCACGGAGACCCAGACGTCGCCACGCGTGCACCGCACGCCCTGGACACGCGGCGCGTCCCGGGCACGGAGACCCAGACGTCGCCACGCGTGCACCGCACGCCCTGGACACGCGGCGCGTCCCGGGCACGGAGACCCAGACGTCGCCACGCGTGCACCGCACGCCCTGGACACGCGGCGCGTCCCGGGCACGGAGACGCAGACGTCGCCACGCGTGCACCGCACGCCCTGGACACGCGGCGCGTCCCGGGCACGGAGACGCAGACGTCGCCACGCGTGCACCGCACGCCCTGGACACGCGGCGCGTCCCGGGCACGGAGACCCAGACGTCGCCACGCGTGCACCGCACGCCCTGGACACGCGGCGCGTCCCGGGCACGGAGACCCAGACGTCGCCACGCGTGCACCGCACGCCCTGGACACGCGGCGCGTCCCGGGCACGGAGACCCAGACGTCGCCACGCGTGCACCGCACGCCCTGGACACGCGGCGCGTCCCGGGCACGGAGACCCAGACGTCGCCACGCGTGCACCGCACGCCCTGGACACGCGGCGCGTCCCGGGCACGGAGACGCAGACGTCGCCACGCGTGCACCGCACGCCCTGGACACGCGGCGCGTCCCGGGCACGGAGACGCAGACGTCGCCACGCGTGCACCGCACGCCCTGGACACGCGGCGCGTCCCGGGCACGGAGACCCAGACGTCGCCACGCGTGCACCGCACGCCCTGGACACGCGGCGCGTCCCGGGCACGGAGACCCAGACGTCGCCACGCGTGCACCGCACGCCCTGGACACGCGGCGCGTCCCGGGCACGGAGACCCAGACGTCGCCACGCGTGCACCGCACGCCCTGGACACGCGGCGCGTCCCGGGCACGGAGACCCAGACGTCGCCACGCGTGCACCGCACGCCCTGGACACGCGGCGCGTCCCGGGCACGGAGACCCAGACGTCGCCACGCGTGCACCGCACGCCCTGGACACGCGGCGCGTCCCGGGCACGGAGACGCAGACGTCGCCACGCGTGCACCGCACGCCCTGGACACGCGGCGCGTCCCGGGCACGGAGACCCAGACGTCGCCACGCGTGCACCGCACGCCCTGGACACGCGGCGCGTCCCGGGCACGGAGACGCAGACGTCGCCACGCGTGCACCGCACGCCCTGGACACGCGGCGCGTCCCGGGCACGGAGACCCAGACGTCGCCACGTGTGCACCGCACGCCCTGGACACGCGGCGCGTCCCGGGCACGGAGACCCAGACGTCGCCACGTGTGCACCGCACGCCCTGGACACGCGGCGCGTCCCGGGCACGGAGACCCAGACGTCGCCACGTGTGTACCGCACGCCCTGGACACGCGGCGCGTCCCGGGCACGGAGACGCAGACGTCGCCACGTGTGCACCGCACGCCCTGGACACGCGGCGCGTCCCGGGCACAGAGACCCAGACGTCGCCACGTGTGCACCGCACGCCCTGGACACGCGGAGCGTCCCGGGCACGGAGACGCAGACGTCGCCACTTGTACCACAGGCCTTGGACACGCTGCACGTGAGAGACACACTGTGGCAAGGAGCGTGCACTCGACATGCACACGCACACCGGCATACACATGGCTCACAGGCTCCTGCCTTCTGCACAAGTCTCCTTCCACCCAGCATGAGCCGCCAGCTCCTGTCCAATGTGCACGGAGACCCTCCGCCCTTCCTCCAAACTCCCACTTGAGCTTCAAGGGACAATGGCAGGATTCCCCACCCCCAAGGGCATGGCACTTCCAAGGTGATGTCGTTCACGTGCTGGGGAGCTTGGGGGCAGGGACGGGAATGGGGGGAGACCAGGATGTCATTTTTGTAGGTCCAAACAGGCCTAGTAAACACTGTGTCTGAAATGCTTGGAATTCAGTCACCCAATACACCCCCCCACACCCACTTATATTGACACACCCACGTGCGAACACCCCCCCACTTCCACACACACGTATGCAAACACCCACCCACATATACTGAGACACACGTGCATCCACACACTTACACACCCCCATGTTCAAACACACCCACTTATACTGACATACGTGTGCAAACACACTTATACTGACACACCCACGTGCAAACGCCCACTCACTGACACGCAGGTGTGCAAACACACACACACTTCTACTGATTCAGACACACGGACGGACACACCCGGAACAGCGAACACCCGTGCCCGATCACTGCGAGACACTGCGCCCCCAGCCCAGCCCTGCCCCCCACGCACTGACCTGAATCGCACAGAGCAAGTGGTTCCGGTAGAGCGAGACGACCTTGCGGTGGTGTGTCTCCATCTCCTGGAATCAAGGGGCGAGGGGGGGTCACACTACGGTCCCAATGGAACTGGGCCACTCTCTGCTCACGGCACCTCTGACCAGTGCCCCCCTGCCAGACACGGCACGGAGCTGGGGGAATCGGATCCTGCTCTGGCTCTCACACCGAACACAGCCGAGAGGAACCGGTGTCACTCCCCTTCCGGCACCCAGCTAAAGCAACTCCCTCAGTGCCGTAGAAAGAAGCGGATGTTTTAGCGGAGGGGTTACTGCTGGACCTCTGCTGTGACCAGGGACGGAAGGGCAGAAGGCATCGGGCCAAGACACACTGGCCCAGATCCTTAATGGTATGTAGGAGCCGAACTCCCAGGGGAGTTAGGAGCCTATTATACCTTTGTGGGGCTGGGCCCCCGAGCCAGCATGGTCCACGCAGCCCTCGGAGCCGCCGTCCCAGCGACTCCGCTGCTTCCACCTGCCCGGACGGTGCCCCCAGGTCCCGAGCTGCACGTCACTTTCCAGACTCAGCCGAGCTCAGCACTTAGCCCCTGCTGTCCCCGAGCCCAACAGGGGACTAACACCACAAACCCCGGGCTCTGCTCCTCCCCGCTCCCCAGTCCCGCTGGTCCCAGATACCCACGGCCAGCTGCTGTTCCAAGGCCTTTATCGTGCTCTGCAGCTTCGCCACCTCCTGCGGGTTCTGTGGGGCCGCCTTGGGCAGGGCCCCCACCTGGCCTGAGCGCTCAGACAGGCTGTTCAAGGCCTCCTTCAGCTTGAAGACTTCCTTGGACAGCTCGGTGATCTGCAAAGGCGAAGAGATTGCCTGGTCACAAAGGGCTGGCTGAGTTCACCGGGGCGGGTTCGAGTCTAGGGCAAAGGCTCGCATGATGTTAGGACACGCAACGCAAGAGATTCCAAAGCCCAGCTTCCCAGCCCCCCCCCGCCCCGGCCAGCCCTCCGCAGACACGCACCCCTCCACAGAGCCAGACCTGCATCTTCATTCTCACTGGGGCTGCTCGTTAACCCCTGGGTTGCTGCTGCTTCCTCCTTTGGGGGCACTCGCATGCCACTGGGGCATCGGCCCTTTGGGCATCAGCAGGGCATGATCTGCTCTGGGTGGCAGATAAACAGCTAAAGAACCAGCGGAACAAATGTCTGTTGCTGGCCAGCCAGCTCCTGTCCCTACCAGAGCCAGTGAGGGAGGTGGGTCGGTCTCTTTTGCCACAAATGTGCCAAACGATTTGTTTTCTTGGAGGTTTTTCGCTCTGCGACCAAAGATGGTGAAAAATTCTGTTTCATTTCCCTGGGGGAACCTCCCCTGCTCGCTTTCTCCCCCTTTTGGAACCTCTTTCCCGTGCAGTGTTCCTCCTTCGAAACAAACGTACTTTCAGGGAACGCTGCACTGTCCCCAGACCCACCTCTCACCCCCTCATGCGGCTCTGTCTCGGGCTGGGATCTGGGATCCCCAGACCCACCTCTCACCCCCCTCACATGGCTCTATCTCGGGTTGGGATCTGGGACTGCCAAACCCACCTTTCACCCCTCTTGAGTCCAGGCTGGGCGATGGGGTTGCCAGACCCAAATTTCACCCCTGTCCCATGGCTCTATTGTGGGCAGGGATAGGGGGTCCCCACCTAACCTGGCTCTAGCGTGGGCGGGGTGATGGGGAAGCCCAGACCCACCTTCCTGTCCTTCTCCTTGACCAGTTTGGCCGAGTCCTCGATCTGGCCGTGCAGCTCCTGGATCCGCCCGGACTCGGCCCGCAGGCTTTGCAGCTGCTTCTCCGTGGCGGCCAACTGGGCCTCGGCCGCGTGCTTCTCGCTCTTCATGAAGAGGGCCTCGCGCTGCACCTGGAACACCTCCGTGCAGGTCTTCTCGTGCTTGCGCTCCAGGTCGCTGAGCTGCAGGCTCAGTGCGCTCGCCTCCGCCTGCAGGCTGCACCGCAGCTGCTCGAGCTCCTCCCTGGGGACCGTGCCCTCCCGAGCGCTGGCCAGCTCGCCCTGCAGCCGCAAGGCCTCCTGGGCTTTGGCGGCCAGCTCCTGCTCCAGCTGCTGGGCTCTGGCCTTCAGCTCCCGGACGCTGCCCTCCAGGGCCTCCTTGGCTCGGGCGTGCTCGGCCGGCGGGACCCAGTCCCGCCTGTACCACTCCGCCGCATGCTGCAGCTCCCTCGCCTCCCTCTGGGTGGCGCTGTGCCTCTCCTCCAGCTCCAACAGCTTCTTGTTGGCCTCGGCCAACGACCCGCCCAGCTTCCCCGCCACCTCCTCCTGCTCCTGCCTGGAGATGCTCTGGGAAGCCAGTTGCTCCTTCAGGCCGCTCAGCTCCTCCTCCCTCGTGCCCTGATCCTCCCGGAGCTGGGCCTGCACCTCCTCGTACTGCCCCCGCAGCTCCGCCAGCTGCTCGCGGAGCTGCCGGCTCTCCTCCTCCAGCCTCTGGCTCTCCGAGAGGCGGCCCATCACTTCCTGCAGCTCCCCGGCTCCCTCCTGCACGCTCCTCCTCAGCTGCTCCGCTTCTGCCTCCGCGTGGCGGCACCTGCCCAGCAGCGCGGCCTTCTCCGCCGCGGCTTCTCCCAAGGAGACGCCGAGGGCCGCCCTCGCCTCCTCGGCGGAGCAGCCTCCACCGGCTGCTTCTTCCTGGGCATCCAGGCGCCCCTCCAGCTCCTTCACCCTCTGGTCTCTCTCCAGCAGGGCCTCCTGGGCTTTCTGCAGAGCTGCCCTCACCGTCTCCAGCTCGCTCCCGGAGCTCTCAGCCGCCTCCGGCTCCTCCACGGACAGGATGCCCAGCTGGATCTGCTCCCGCAGGAGCCACACCTCAGCCACAGCCGCCTCGTGCTTCTCCCGCATCTCAGCCAGCGTTTTGGTCAGCTCTTCCACAGCCGCATCTCCAGCCCCTCCTTCCCTGCTGCTTCCTTCTGCCTGCACCCCAGCCTGGCCTTTCCCCTCGGGCTCAGCTGGGGCGCTGCTCCCCTGCAGCGCCTGCTCTAGGGCCTGGATCTGCATCTCGTATTCAGCCTTCAGCTGCTTGTAAGCCTCCACCGGGACTAGCTCGCAGGAGGCCCCGTGGGGCCCGCCACCTTCCAGAGCCTGCAGGGCAGCCTGGGCCTCAGCGTGCTGCTCTCTGAGCTGGTCGAACTCCAACTTGAGGGAGTTGTAGAGGACGATGGGGACGAAGACTTCAGATGGGCAGACGTCACTCTCGTCTTTCTCGTAATTCTCCAGGATCTGCCAAGGGCAGGGGGGGATAAAACAATGAGATTTCCTCACTGGGATCCTGAGCCCCCGCTACATGGGGATATTACAGCAGCACCACACAACTGTGCCTTGCCATACAGAGCTGCTCAGCTCCCCTGGCCCCGAGCTCCTGTACCCTCAGATGCTTCCTAGGGCCTGATCTCTCCTTCCTTCAATTACACCAGTCCAGGTCCACTGATGTGGGTGGAGTCACCCTGGATTTACACCAGCATGGGAGGAGAAGCAGGCCCTGTAGTTTCACTGTACAGAGGGCTATGATACAGAGACAGAGTTAAACAGCAGGGCCTTGGAGCCGAGCGGATAAGTACAAGGCAAAGGAGAAAAGATTAGGTTTTGATACGAACAGTAGGAGTTGGCAAAGGGAAGCCACCTAGAAAGCCTGCTCCAGAGGCCAGGAGCTGCATGGGAGAAGGCTCTTGCACCGTGACATTACAAAGATTCGGGGCAGACGGGGGAGAGAAAAGAGAAGAGGCTGAAACATGACTTCGGAAGCCGTTCCCAGCAAATTCGAGCTGGATCCTGCAGCGAAGCAGGGAGCCTGCAGAGCCATTTGAAGAGGGTAACGGGGACGGCTGCATGGTCTGATGTCTCTGCACACACAGTAAGGCAGGTGGCGGCTTCCTGCACCTCCCTGAGTCTGGAGAGATCATGGAGGAGGGAAGAGCCATTGGTGTCATCACCGGAGGGTCTGGAGGGCTCCCCCCGAGATGGAGCAGACGCAGTGGAACCGGGGTGACAGCAGGAACGCGTGCAGGCAAAGGGAACGGGGAGGAGAACTCAGTATGAAGAACACTGCCAAGGTTACAGACAGAGATGGGGAGCGGCTGAGGTCTTTGCCGTGCGCGAGGGGTGAGAAACCTGCCGTCCGCGTCTGTGACAAGGCAGCAGCCACTGGCTCACCCCGCCCCCAGGCCCGTTGGGCCCCAACCCGGAACCGGCACACTAAGGAGATGCTGGCCCTGGGAGGGGGGACTAGAGAGGGCCTCCGGGGGATGCTAGCAGGGGAAACCCGAAGCGTGCACCTGGCTGAAGGGGAGGATGGGCTGGTACCTGTATCTTCTCCAGCAGCTCCTGGTTTTGCATGGTGAGCGACTGCACCTGGCCCTGCAGCGTGGCCAGCAGCTCCTCCGTGGACAGACTCAGGGTCTTCCTGGACAGCAGCAGCTCTGCCCCTGAAAGAGCAGCAGAACCCCCGCCCCACCCCCACAAAGACCCATCACTAACTAACCCTGGTCCTTGACCTGAACAGCCCCATCCCCACCCTGAGAGCTGCCCCCTGCCACGCCAGGGCACTTCCCCCTCCACCACCTGCTTCCTGCAAAACCTTCCCAGGCATTAACCAGCACAAACCCAATCCTGCAAGATGCCAAGGGCCCTCCTCTCCCATGGGAGCCACTCATGGAGCCAGTGCGGCGCTCCACCCCCTGGCAAGGGCTGGGCCGGGTACACTGGTGGAGGGGCCTGCTACGTTCTTGGCCAATACAGCTGCGTCTTTCAGCCCAGGCAGCAGGAGCTCGTGCTTAAAGATTCGCAGAGCCCAGCGCCAATCCCCGCTCTGCGGGATACGCTCAGCCCCTCGCTGGGCCGTGCCCTCGGTGTGGAGCAGCACCGGCACCTGGCGGGCACAGGCCGGGCGCGATGACCAACCTGGGAATTCCAGCAGGTCCCCCTCTTCGTCCTGCAGCGTGTCAATGTCGTAGCTGGTGTTCTCCTTCTCGGCCTGGGGCACAGACAAGCAGGGAGTTAGGGACCCCCCCCCCAAGATCACAGCTCCCCCCCACGTTCCCTGCGCTCTCCCACGGCACCAGTCACCGATACATGCCGCGGCTGATGCCAACATGATAGTGCCAAGACAAGGTCAGCGCCTGGCTGATGCATTAAGACAAGGCCGCACTGTCCCTATCACACCTGCGCCAATGTCAGGGAAAGTCCCACAATTCACTGGCCTCCTGCGTGACTCGGTAAGACCTAAAGCTCCCTGTCCCCTTCTCGCCTACCTCCAGCAAGGACAGGCGGCTCCGGAGCACTTCAACCTCCTTCCCCAAATGCTCCTTTTCCCCCTCACTGTCCGCCAGTTGCTGCTGGAGTTCCTTTAGCTGGATCAGAGAATTAGACACATCATTAGATCCGGACACTCGCGCCAATTCCCATCCGTACCTTCCAAACTAGGTGGGGTGGATCTTTCACAAGGCTCCATCTAGTCTAGTATCTTATTCCAATGGTGGCAGATCCCAGATGCTTTGGAGGACGGGGTAACCCCCACCCCGTTATATCCCTAACCTGGCGCTGGCATCCCAAAATTTCCTCCTGACCCCCAGCTGATGACCAGCGTATGCCCTGAAGCATCCACATGAAGCCATTTCCCCTTCCCATCCCCCATTCAGAGCTCTCCGAGTCCAGTCTCCGGAGACATAACACCTGGCCTACCTGCTTCTCCATGGAGCGTAGGGAGCCCTCCTCCAACTCCAACTGCTAGTGGGAACACAAGGAGAGTCCAAGACGGTTAACTCTGCAGCCTGGTCCTGCCCATGGTCACGCATCAGCAGGTCTGACCGTGGGCTCAGAGCCGCAGAATGAGCAGCCAGGCATTCCCAGCCACAAGATGTCCTCTCTCAATTTCCTCCCCACCCACCTTGCCAGTGCAAGACCCTCTGGCAATAGCCAAGGTGATGCCACAAGCAGCTCCCTTCCTTCCCATCCTCCTTCCACCAACCCGCCCAGTCACCCGGCTCCTCCCGGCTCTGGCCCTCGCGGGGCGGGGGAATCACATCAGTACCTCCCGCTTCTGCTTCTCCTGCTGCTGTTCTAAGCCCTTGATCTTCTGCAGGAACCGAGCCCGTTCCTGCCTCAGACGGACGATCTCCTCGTAGGCCTCCCTGTCCTCCTGTGGGGAATCCCAGAGGTGGGGCAGTCAGGGTAAAGCAGTGGGTACCCAGCCCACCCCATCCCGGTATCCCTGCCAGGGGATCCTCACCGTGTCAGCTGGGGCAGGGCGAGCCCTGGCGGGCTTGGCGGTGACTATCCGGCTGCTCCGCTCTGTGGAAGGGGAGCTGTGCTCCAGAGAGCATGGGGCGCGCTTGAAAACAGTAACAGTCGTCACACAGAGAGAACGAGGAGCCGCCAGAAGGGCGGCTGGCTTAGCCAATAAGCCCCCAGCTCCGTTCCCGCAGAAGTCCCTTTATGCCTTCCACCTCCCCCCCAAATGGACAGAATGGCTTTACACACACGTGCAGGGATCATTTCACCCGATCCCCCAATGCAGCCAGCTCTAGGGGGCAGCGGGGCAGCTGTTTCACACCGCACGTTGGTTATGGAAATAAAAGCAGAGTCTCGGACCCAACTGCAACCACGAGGGGGTGGCCCTGCCAGCTAGAGTTTGGCCATGATACTGGGACTACTGCTGCGTAATCAGAGCACTGCGCTGGGACTCAGGAGCCCTGTGTTCTACCCCTGATCTGCTGGCTGACCTTGGGCAAATTGTGCCTCAGTTTCCCCCCCTAAAATGGGACAACGATACTGCTGACCTCCTTTGGAGGTCTACACCTAAGTTTTGACAGATGGTACTTCCAGCAGCATGGGGTCTCCTAATGAGAGATAAATTCAGAGAAGAGCACTTCCTATTGACTCACCATCTCCCATCCAGCCACTGACCAGGCCTGCCCCTGCTTAGCTTAAGCGACATGGCAGGGTTATGACACTCAGTGGCCGGGCAGCTGGAGCCAAAGAGGGGCTCAGACAGCACTGGGAAATCCAGAGCAGGGGAGGGGGCTGGAGTTCTTGTTCTCCCCCAGAACCCCGTCATCAGAAAGACGCTGAGTGGCGTATCCAGCCCTTGCCTGCTGACGCCACCCCCACCACCGGGAAGGGGCATTTACCCAGTGAACAGCAGATGGGGAAACCCTCTTTGCAGACAAGCAACCGGACCAGGGCAAGAGAAATTAACTAGAACCCCCCCATGCCCATAAGATCGACCCATGGCCTGCCAGTGCCAGTCTGCGGCTGGACCATGCCCCTTTGTCAGAGCCAGGGGCACAAGCCTCACAGGCTGCCTGTCTCTCTCTACTGCCAAGGGACACAAGTCGATCACACCCTTAGGAAAGGCCTGGGGGAAGAGCTCGCCTGCATTAGCAAGGTCCCATGGGGGCAGGCAAATGCCTTAGGGCTGCACAGGGGAAGGATGGCACAATGATTAGGGCATTAGTCTAAGGCTTGGACGGCCTGGCTTCAATTCCCTTCTCCGCCACAGACTTCCTGGATGACCCTGGGCAAGTCACCCAGGCCCAGGTCCTCGAAGGTATGTTGGTGACTCATTCCCATGGAAATCAACAATTTGACCTTGAGGGACCCAGGCCTCAGTCGCCCCATCTGTAAAATGGGGCCCACAGCATGGGGGTGTCACGAGGATAAACCTGGTAAGGATTGTGAGGTGCCCAGATGCGAGGGGGGTGGTGGCCAGATAAGCACCTTTGCAGCTCGATGGTCAAATCCCTTTACGTAGGTCCCCTCCCTGGCTGTCTCAGCTGTGCCCCCGCCCCCCATCGCTACATCCTGGTTGTGCACAAATGCTGCAGCTGACTTGGTTACTAAAGGGTGAGTCACCACCACTGCGGAAGCTGCCTAGACCATGAAACACCACAGCCCCCGGGAACGTCACAACACGCTCGGGGACGCTCTCCTGCGGCTGCCTGCTGGGGTGTGGGGAGGGGAGGGGGAGGCAGAGCCGATGGCCACCTCACCTGGCTGGAGGTGCCGGGGGGCGGTGGAGGGGCTTTCCTCTTTCTCGGGCTGCCGTTCCTCTCGTTGGGCGGAGGCTGGCTCGGCGACGCCGTCTGCGGAGACACCGACGGGAGAGGGCTCCGGAAGCTCTCCCAGCAAAACCCGACTGGGGAGGGGGCAGCAAGGACGGGAGCATCCCCAGGGGCTCCTAATCCCTCCAGTCACCCCGGCCCCTGAAAAGCCTCATGTTCCAGGAGGACTTCACGGGACCTCTGTTCTCCCGCGAGCCCGACGAGGGCAGCAGTCCGAGCCCGTCGAGCCCGTCCCCTGCCCTGGGACGCGGCCAAGCCGGGTCAGGACGGCCCAGTTCTGCCGAAGCCCCTGAGTGGTTGGAACGCGGGGCTCTCTGCTAGGCCAGGCCCCCTGCATCTTTACCTGCGACGTTCGCTCAGCCGACTCCTCTTCTGTGGGAGGCAGAGGGGAGGAAACAGAAACCAGCAGGAGGTTAGAGGGACCAGGGGCACTAGGCCACCCGTGGCCTGGTCCCCTCAGCTCAAGGGGGAGCAGACAGACAGACAGACAGACACCCCTCTGGGGCTCCGGGCTCCATGGTGCCATGTGGCAGATCCAAGTCTGGGACCCAACTCCTACCCTTCAGCTGACAGACGCACTCTCAGCCCCTGGGAAGCAAGTGCCGCCCATCGCTCTCCAGCACCCCCCTCTGGCCAGTCCAGGGAGAAGCACTTCCCATCCAGAGTTTGAGCAGCAGGGCGAGTAAAAGGAGGGGTGCCCCGGGTAACTCCCCCTCCCAGGGAAACACCATGCTCCCTGACCCCACCCAGTCACCCCACCTGCAAAGCAGGGACATTGCCGCCTCCCCCTGGGCAGGGGCAAGACGCTGCCGCATGGGTGATCGCAAGGTGCTCTGAGACCCCGGGAAGGACGTGGCCAGGGCACCTTACCGCTGGCCCACGAGTGGCGCTGGGAGGCGTCCTGCAGGTAGTGCTGGATCAAAGCATTCCCCGTGGCCAGGCCGTAGCGGGCTGCGTCCTGGCCCCTGGCGTCCACCATGCCGACCCGCGCCCCGGCGTGGATGAGGACTTCCACCGTCTCCACGCTGCCGTTCTCGCAGGCCAGCATCAGGGCTGTTCTACAGTGGGGATGGGGGGAGAGATGGCCCCACTCACCCACCAGAGCCAGCGGCATGAGGCTGGTGAACTGGATGGGAACCCCCTTCTCTGCTGGGGCCAACTCTCCTAGCCCTTCTCTCCCACTGCTCCTGCCCACTCTCCCCTCTCTGCCCTGAAGACAGGACTGCCCAGGTTTGCAATCAGGCTTGGGGCAGCCAGGATATCCCGCAGCAACAGGCCGGGAGGGAGAACCCCTGCCAGACTCCAGCAGGCATTGCACGGGGGAACCCCATCTCAAGGTGGGGCGTCACCCTGCCCACACGAGGCAAAGGCAGGATCTACGCAGGCCATTTAGGTTACGGCTTTGTAAGACGCTTCCTCGCAGAGCCTCAGCCAGTGCCTGCCTGACTCGTCCAGACCCCCCCCCACCCCACGTCAAGAGGGATCCAGGCCCTGAGCAGCTCACCCAGAGGTTGCCAGCTGGAGACCTCTAGCCCCTAGTCAGACCCAGGTGCTCGCCTGGTAGGACTCACTTCTCTGCCATGAGTCTCCCCACCCCCAAACTTTAACCCTCGCCTCTCCAGCCCCCCTTCCTTCCAGGGCCTTTCAGAGCTCACCTGCCTTGCTGGTCTCTGCTGTTCACAGCAGCTCCGTGATGCAGCAGGTACCGGCACAGCTCTGAATGGCTCATCTTAGCTGCCAGGATCAGAGGGGTGGAGCCACCCTAAAGTTGGGGCATGGCGAAGGAACGTCAATGGGGGGACAGGGTAAATGAGCAGCAGTGGGTAGCCTGGCTCAGATATAGTCTAGTCAGTTCAGGTTCTTGTACAGCCCTCCTCGCTGTCTGGTACCCACCTCCCATCCGTCCAGAGCCAGACCCCACTGCAGACGGACAACGAGCCCATGGAGCACGCACTGTCCCATCACCAGGCAGGGATGGACACCAACCCTTCCCTTAATCATAATGACACCTGGCTCTTCTACAGCGCTTTCCAGCTGGGGACCTCAAAGCATTTCACAAACTTTAACCACCCCCATGAGGCAGGGCAAGGCTATTATCCCACAGTCCAGGAAGGCTAAATGACTTGCCCAAGGTCACACGGGAGGTTTGTGGCAGAGAAGGGAACTGAACCCAGCTCTTCCAACTCCTAGGCTAGTGCCCTAACCACTGGGCTGTCCTTCCTGATGCTGGACGAGATATTATTTTGTAAGGTGGACACCATGTGCAAAGAAAGCAAACTAAACAGAGACGTAAAACCCAGGGCCTGCTGTAGCGCATCTGGTGAAAACCCATCTCCGCGAGGGGCATAAGCTACGTCGGCGGGAGAAGTTCTCCCACCAACATAGCGCTGTGCACATGCTTACGGCAGTATGTCATAAATGTAAAGGGAAGGGTAAACCCCTTTAAAATCCCTCCTGGCCAGAGGAAAAATCCTCTCACCTGTAAAGGGTTAAGAAGCTAGGATAACCTTGCTGGCACCTGACCAAAATGACCAAATGAGGAGACAAGATACTTTCAAAAGCTGAGGGGAGGGAAAAACAAAGGGTCTGTCTGTGTTATGCTTTTGCTGGGGACAGAACAGGAATGGGTTCTTAGAACTTAGTAAGAAATCTAGCTAGATATGCATTAGATTATGATTTCTTTAAATGGCTGAGAAATTAAGTTGTGCTGAATAGAATTAATATTCCTGTCTGTGTGTCTTTTTGTAACTTAAGGTTTTGCCTAGAGGGATTCTCTATGTTTTGAATCTAATTACCCTGTAAGGTATTTACCATCCTGATTTTACAGAAGTGATTCTTTTTTACTTTTTACTTCTTCTATTAAAATCCTTCTTTTCAGAAACTGAATGCTTTCTCATTGTTCTTAAGATCCAAGGGTTTGGGTCTGTGGTCACCTATGCAAATTGGTGAGGATTTTTACCAAACCTTGCCCAGGAAGTGGGGTGCAAGGCTTGGGAGGATTTTGGGGGGGAAAGACGTTTCCAAACAACGCTTTCCTAATAAAAATAAACCCAGATAAACGTTTGGTGGTGGCAGTGGAAGTCCAAGGGCAAACGGTAAAATAGTTTGTACCTTGGGGAAGTTTTAACCTAAGCTGGTAAAAGTAAGCTTAGGAGGTGTTCATGCAGGTCCCACATCTGTACCCTAGAGTTCAGAGTGGGGAAGGAACCTTGACACAGTATAACTTATGTCACTCAGGGGGGTGGAATATTCACACCCCTGAGCGACATAAATTTTGCCGAGGCCGTAGTGTAGATATAGCCTTAGATGCAAGATTCCTCTTCGCTTCATGTCCTTTGACACCGGGCATTATTCTGTCTATCTCGGGTACATACACAGCAACATCCATTAGGAGCTGAAGGTAAAATAGATATATCTGCTATTGTTGTGTTCTGTTAAACAGCTGCTGCGTTCCACCCAAGAGGTGGCTGCATTTCAGTGGTGGGTGAGGTGATCTCTGCACATCTGGTTCTCTGCTACATTATACCACCTTTCCAATGGAGCGGAAGAGGCACCTAGGCTTGTGCTGACTCTCTGTGCAGGGGAAATCAACCCCCTGAAGGTCAACAAAACATAAACCTGATGGAAAGAACTGCCTCACCTTGTCCTTGGTATTCAAGGAGGCCTTGAAATCGCAGAGAATCTCTGAGCATGAGATGCAGCCGCTGACAGCTAGAGAGGAGAAGAGGAACCGTGAACCCCTGTTCACTGCCCCTCCATAGCCCTCCCCCATGCCAGGATCTGGCCCAGAATGGCAAATACTACACTGGAGAGAGCGTACTCTTCTGTCTAGGCCCCGTGGCTCCATCACCATGGAATCTGGGCACACTCCTGGCCCTTACTCCCCTGTGCATTCACCCTTCTGCGCAGCCACCTGCCCTTGACATCCTCACTACAAGTCAAGTTACCAGCAGGCGGTTTACCCAGCTGATTTGACACCAGCGTTTAAGATGTGGGCGAGGGGGAGCGGAGGATGCTCTGCTGACCTGCATGGTGGAGCGCTGTCCGACCGCTGCTGTCGGCTCCATCAACTGGGCAAGATGCCTAATGGGCAGAGAAGATGGTGAGAGAAGAACAGGTGACCACTACCTTCCCGGTGGGGTAGGGGTAAAGAAAAAAAAAAAGAAGTGGGTAATTTGTCAGAGACACCCCCGGGTAAGTACTGGGTGTCAGCAATTCTTACTCATTACACCTAATGCACCATTGTCATGCTATACACCCGAAAGGTTGCCTGTAATACATCCATGGAAAACTCATAACTCACTAATCGTTAAGATGTACGGGGTGTGTACAAAGAGTTATATGTACCAGAATTACGTGCTTAAAGTGTGTTGGGCAAGCAATCCATAAGACTAGTCTGCTTTAGACAAAGGAACGTGTATTTGCTTGTCTGACCAGCCTGGTTGTCAGGCAGACAACAAAGGTATGTTTACATAACAGGTAAACCAAGCCATCAACCTAGCAAATGGGGAAGATAGCGTCCAGTGCAAAGACAAGGTGTCTGAACCTCAGATGACAAGCAGTTGACTCAGTGGATTGTTTAGATTACTATATTATAAAAGTGTAGCAGGTACGATCTTTTATGAAAGCCTGTGACGGGAGAGCGAATCTTGGTCTGGGCTTAGTTGTCAAAGAATACATTGCGAAGGTTTCCTGGGTTATAAAAAGAAAGGGGAGAGAACCCCGTAGTGATCCATCACTAGGGGGATTCAAGGGGGCAGAGACCTAGAAATCACAGAAAGTTGGGTCCTTCAACCAAGGGGGCTGAAGTTCCTGGGAATTAAGTTTAGGTGAGAAACCTACTTGGGCCAAGACTGTAACTTTCTCAAATCAAGGTTTAGTCTTAGAGGCATCTTTTTACTTCTGCTTTGTTTATCTTTATTCCTTACATCTGGGATCACTCAAGCCTCTGACTTTTTGTTTAATAACCTTGTTTTACGTTTTCTGTGAACCAGTGCAGTGCTGTGATTGAAATCAGAGTGTTCGTCAAACCCCAATTCCATTAATGAGCTGCCGCCTATTGACTCTTCAGAGGGGCAATGAAGTTAATAATTTCTGTGTGTTCCAGGAGAGGGCTGGATGCTGGAGAGGCAGGTGGTTTTGGGGAAATTCCGGACTGGGGTCACTCTGCAAACAGTAACGGGGAGATGGAAGCCAGGGTATGACCCGCATGCTTGCCTGCTGGCTGTCAGCCACAACAGTGCAGCATTCCAGGCACCCAGCGTTGCAGGGCCCCCAAAACGTCACAGGTAAACTAACCTGAACTAAAAAACACATTCCCCACATGAGAAGTGGGAAAACTCCCTTTTCCCGCTTTTACTCTCGACTACACTACTGCACCGTCCCCTCATTCACAACACCAAGGCACGGCTGCTCTATGGTGACACCTTCTGCAAATCCCTGGCTGGCTCAGCAAGGCCCCGTCTGAGGTCACCCACAAAAGGAAGGGTAACTGGCCAGGATCAAGGTTCCCTTTTCCTTGCAGGTGCCCACAGTGTAATGCTAAGCTGTGGAGTTCTGCTGTGTCCAGTCACTCGTTGCTGGGTTCAATAGGGAAGGCAGAAGAGAGAGGCTGAGGGATGGGATGTATTGACCTACACTCTATCTTGCTGACCTATTCATGTAATAGCCTCCGGAGGAGACCAAACAGCTCGGGGGGTCATTCATGGACTGGACAGAGCTGGTCAGAAAATGGGTATTTTCCCATTTTTCTCACCAAAAATTTGCACGCTGAAAGATTTTTCTTGAAAAATTTAAATGTCTCAAATGCTGCCACTGTGCCTCATGGGAGCTGTAGGTTGGGTGCCCCATGCTTGCATTCTCTTCTATAGGCAGTGCTCCCTGGTCGGACTACAACTCTCATGATGCACCATGGTCTCCCTTCTTGGGAGGGGAGGCAGGCCCATCATGGGAGTCCCCGGCCATAGTGCATCAAGGGAGACATAGTCTGGCCAAGGAGCTCAGCCTATAGAGGAAAATAGGTACATGGCAACTTAACTACACCTCCCATGAGGCACTGTGGCAGCATATCCCAATCAAAATATTTTGGTTTTTGAGGGATTCTGGTTTTTTTTATACACACACAAAAAGCCAAATAAACAAGTTTTCCCCGGAAAGCAGACACTTCACAAAACACTTGGTCAAAATCCCAATTTTCCATTGAAAACCAGTTTAGATGGAAAATGTTTGACCAGCCCTAGTATGGAGATTTCACTTCCAGATGGCAATTCCAACCCTGCCTAGGTTGTTTTTTAGACTGAACGGTCACATGGACAATATCTCTACATGGCCAGGAGCACGCGCAGGAGGTGAATCTTACGAGGGCTGCTCTATTCCCCACAAGCTCCCTGTACCCTGATCTCCAGTCTTCAGTGCTTCAACACCAACAATGAACACATCCCTCCCTGTTGAACTCCAGGCTCCCACTGCTCTGCTCTGCTCTTACCTGCAGTAGTTTGCTCACGCACTGCGGGTGGCCGTGTTTCGCGGCCAGGTGGAGCGCGTTGTACCCTGGAAAGAGACAGACTGGCAGGTCAAGAGGTAATCATAATGATGGCGATCCTTTATATGTGCACCCAGGGAGATCAAAACAAATCGTCAGCATGAAACAATTTATTCTCCACCCCTGCCACCCCACCCCGAGGCAGGTAATCGATATCCATGGATCACATCACCCACCACCAAATTGCAGCCACCTCTGGGGAAGGACGCAACAGCTAGTTAATACAGTAGTTCACAGCAGCGCTACGCAGTGGCTTAAGAAATAGGGATTCCTCTATCCAATAAGAAGTGCATGAGAAAAACGGGAGACAATGTAATTTGCCAAGCTGGAATCTGACTAGGAATCCAGGGTTAACTCTCCTAGCATGAGGAGAAGCACCATGGAATCAGATCTGGAATCGCTCTAAGTGGTCAGGAGCCAAACAACAGGAAATCCAGCAGCACGGCGCCCCCTAGCACCCAGCTGGGGCACTATTTTATTATCAGTTTGGGAGAAAGAGAAGAACATTCACTGAATCGCCAACACCCCTTTCCTGAAACACCTCAGTGGCCCATGGAGGTCTCCCATCCAAAGAGCAAACTGGCCAGACCTTGCTTAGCTCATGAGATGCAACAAAAGCCCGGCCCAAAGCAGGCTGCAGGATCTCATTGAAGCTGTTCCTATAGGGCCAAGTTTCAGAGTAGCAGCCGTGTTAGTCTGAATGCATCCGATGAAGTGGGCTGCAGCTCACCAAAGCTTACGCTCAAATAAATTTGTTCGTCTCCAAGGGGCCACAAGTCCTCCTGTTCTTATTCCTACAGTGTACATTTTAAAATATTGAGACCATTTTTATTCTGAGTCCAAAGCATGCAGAGGAGATGCCCATACCCCTCTTAAGAGCACAGTAGAACACGCTAGTATGTGGAAGGAGGCAGGTCCCAGACATGGCTTTTACACACACTACCAGAACCACTGCCAGCAATTAGCAAGTGCGTGATGATTCTTATCCACCTGGGACACAGTCCACTGCTCTAACCATTGCCGTTAGGACTGCCGTGGAATGCAGGGTCCCAAGATGCAGCTGGGCTCTGACAGACACAAGATTTCTCATCACCCCTTTTGCCCGTGCTCAGCTCAAGCCTGCAGGGGAGTTTTTAAAGTAAGAATGGTGAGCGGCTTTGACACCTTCTTTCCGAGGATCACCAAGCTTACTCAGCCGCTGAGTCAGAGATTGCAGGGATTTGGAGAGATCCGTCCCTTTTAGCCCGGGAAGGGTTGGCGAACGACCAGGAGATTGGACTAAAGGATCCCAGAGGAGCCTGCCACCCCTCAGAAAGGGGAAGCTTGGCAGCTCCACAGGAATGGGTTGATCCTATGGCTGGGAAACACAGAAACTAGACAGGGCAGAGATCCATAAGGTCCCATTTAATTCCTATGCCCCTTGCACAGTACAGGAGCGGTCTCAGCAGAATGTTTTCTACTGCTTTGTCCAGCTCAAAATGGCCCAAGTCAATGTCCCCACTGTCACGTCATATCAGGGAGTCAGACCGCGCTGCCTACCGGAGCTGTCTGTGGTCATGGCGTCCGCTCCATGAGCGAGCATCACTTCCAGGCAGTCTACGTTCCCTCTCATTGCAGCCAGGTGGAACCTGTGACACAACCGGGGAGCTCCCGTCACCATTCATACTCCAGAGACCCCTCCCGCCACCACCTCTGCTTAAAAGGCTAGAGTCTGAGAAGTTTCCATATTTACAAAAAATCCTTTAAAAACCCCAACTTGTTACTAATCTGTTTCCTTGCCAGTCTCTTCCTCTCTGGTTTATTTTTGTAGGGTTGCTGATCAACTCTTGGCCACGCCCACTGGTTTGTTACCATAGGGCCACTTGTGAATAGGGGAGCTGTGAGAAGAAACGAGTGTGAGAGAGCAGCCTTCGGGTTGCTCTCACATACGCCACAGCCCAGGCAAGGCCCCACACTATGGAGAGGACAACGGTGCCTTAAAGCTATCACCCCAAACCCAGAGATGGGGGGAACTGAGACGCTGGCCCAGTCTCTTTAGCGGGGGAAGTGACTCACGCGGATTTGCCCTCCGAGTCTAGTTTGGTGGGGACCAGGCCCTTGCGGAGGAGTAGAGCCGTCACCTTCTCGGGGTCGTTGTAGTCCACGGCCTGTAGGAGCTTCTCATCATTCTTACCCCAGTCGTGGCTCTGAAACCCAAACAGGGGCAAAATTAGGGACTTCGGAGCCCTACTGCAGCCCACCAGATGGGGAGGAGAAAAGGATACATCCAACAGAGGAAGTTGGGATGCTAGCCGGGGACCTAGGAGCTCCAGGGTCGATTCCCTGCTCTGCCACAGATTCCCTGTGTGACCTTGGGTAAGTCACTTAGGCCTAGATCTTGCTGTTAGGCACCTTTATACCTTGGAGGATCCGGGCCTTAGCCTCTCTGTGCCTCTGCTCCCCATCGGTGCAATGAAATATCATCACTGCCCTACCACAGCGGGGTGCCGCGAGGATAAACACATTAACCCCGGAGGGGAGCTCACAGTACTGCAGGAATGGGGCAGATGAGCTCCGCAGGCAGGCCGATTGCAGGCTGTTCGGCTGAGCTTCCTTAGCCATAGTCGGATCTTAAGAGGGAACTGACACACCCCAGGCACGAAGGATTCCACTCAGTGCCACAATGGAGTCCCCACGATTGGCGCACGACATGGTCTCCGCAATGCACAGAAATCAGAAATGGAAAAGACTCCTTGACCCATCTGGTGCAGTCCCTCAACCAAGGCAGGGCTGGGCTGCCTCTATTTTCTCAAGCTCCCCTCTATTTTCTCAAGCTTCGTCCCATCTAGTTTGAAAGGGCCCGGCTGATGGGGCTCCTTTCCCTGAGGGAGACCATTCCGCAATCTTAGAAGATTGTACTGATATTTACCCTACATTTTCTTCATTTTATCCAATTCCCCCTAGTGCTTTCGCCCCCTTCTGCTGGTCTAAATAATTCTGCTCTTTCCCTGGTGTTTATGCTCTTCACTACGTGGGGTTTCTTTTCTTGGGTGCCCTGAGACCGTGGTGACGGGCAATGGATAAGAACCCAAATAAAGAGAACAACACAGGGGCAAAACTCCCCTTGAGTTCAGAGACAGGCTCAGGCCCCCTTAGCCAAACTAGCCCAATTTGGGCCAGCTCTGTCAGAAGTGTCGGCTGACTTTGGGTGCCTCAGCCCTGTTCCATACTGCACATCTAGATCAGCCTAGGCCTGGTCTACGCTGGGAAACAAGGTAGCATAATGACCTCACGGGTGTGAAATATCCACACCCCTGAGCGATGCAATTAAACTAACCTAACCCCCTGTGCAGACAGAATTCTCCCATCCATCTAGCTACCGCCTTTTCACACCCTGAGTGCCGTAGAGTTAAGCTGACCTAGCCCTGGGTGTACACGTAGTCGGGTCGATGGAAGAATTCTTCCACCCACCTAGCTGCTGCCACTCGGAGAGGGGGATTACCTACATCGACAGACGAGCCCCCTCCGTAGCCGTAGGATGCGCTATATTGCCCACAGCATAGACATGCCACTGGTCTTTCATTGCACAATTTTAGACACCTGGGGCCTGATTTCCAGAGCTGCCCAGCACCCGTCACCAACCCCCTCTGGAAATCAGAGGGCAACCAGTAACCGAGGCCCTCAAAATCAGTGACTGCTTTTGAAAAACGGCTTTCCTTCTTTGACGCAGTGCTCACAAGACAGTCCCTCCAGCCTCTCTGCGGGTTTGCTGCTCTTCTCTGAACTCCCTGCGGTTTGGCTGGCAACCTGGTTCCGGGGAATCCCAGCTGACATCACGCTTTGATCTCCGTGCCTGCCAGAGAAGTTTTCTTTTTGTCTTGTAACCAGCTTTGCGTTTTACTTTTCTGTAAAACGCTGAGAATCCACTGGTCTGCGTTGCAAGCCGCCACCAACACCTGGGAACCAAGCGAGCTGAACTCTACCCAGAAAACTCACAGCAGAATTCATGGAAATCTGTGGGAACACGCCACTTTTCACCTACCTCCCATGCCAGCAGATTAAAGAACACCTCTCATAGGTTTCATCCCTTGCTTGTCTCCCTGCAGTCAAGATGCAGCCACAGTTCCCCATTAAGGTCCTGATCCTGTAAAGCCTTACATATGTGCTTACATTTGCACATCACGGTGCACGCAGCTAAGCATGGGCACAAACTTTTGCAGACTCAGGGCCTAGTCACAATCACTACCACCCCATCGGGGCTGCAGGGTTCCACATTTGCTCTCCCCGGGTACTGAAGGGCTGGGGTGCAGGTTTAATTCAATGACATGGAGCACCGGTGGAGGGGGAAAGCACTGAGGCTCCTAATTAAATTAAGAGAGTGGCTGCCTATAAAGGACGATTCAGCTGTGGTGAAAATGGAAGTCACCTTTAGAGAGCGGGGAATGTCGTCTATCCCTGCAGACCGGCTCCTAAACTACTCCTAATCCCAGGGCCCATGCTACCACTAGCCACCTTTGATGGTCCAGCCCTCAGAACCCCGGGCCACACGGACACCACCAAGCCGGATGGGTGCTGAGCCCCGCAATTCATCTTGAAATCAACAGAAGCCACAGACACCCAGCTCCTCTGGGGAGCACATCCCACGAGGAACAGCTGCCTTGTTCCTAAGGATCTCACTGACATGAGCTCACGCTGGTGCCAGCAGCCTAGAGTAACCCCAGGGCAGGTAGGTAGGTAGGGGGCAGGGAGTGGGGGGATCAACCTCCTGGGGATGAGGAAATTGATGGGTAGGCTGGAGATATAACCTGTGCTCCCCCGAGGTCAGACAGGGGCAGGGGCAAGACAAGGAGCCTAGGCCAGGGCACCAACTGATAGGGTGGGCAGGAGAGGGAATTGCAGGTGTTCTAGCAGGGATGGGATCCAGCTGATCTCCAGATAAGGCAGGGGAGCTGCGGGGTCGGGGGGGCGTGGGGCGGCCCGGCCGGGGAGCTGGGGGGCCGGGGGGGTGTGGGGCGGCCCGGCTGGGGAGCTGGGGGGCCGGGGGGGTGTGGGGCGGCCCGGCCGGGGAGCTGGGGGGCCAGGGCAGCCCAGGGAGCTGTGGGGCCAGGGGTATGGGGCAGCCCAGCCGGGGAGCTGTGGGGCCAGAGATGCATGGGCAGCCCGGGGAGCTGGGAGGCCAGGGGGGCAGGGGCAACCCGGGGAGCTGGGGAACCGCGGGTGCACGGGCAGCCCGGCCGGGGAGCTGTGGGGCCAGAGATGCATGGGCAGCCCGGGGAGCTGGGAGGTCAGGGGGGCATGGGCAGCCCGGGGAGCTGGGGGACGAGGGGTGTGGGGCAGCCCGGACGGGAAGCTGGGGGGCATGGGCAGCCCGGGGAGCTGCGGGGCCAGGGGGGCATGGGCAGCCCGGGGAGCTGGGGGCAAGGGGTGTGGGGCAGCCCGGGGAGCTGGGGCAGCCCGGCCGGGGAGCTGGGGCCGGCCCCCGGCGCGGCAGATGCCCAGCGGGAGCCGGCGGCGGCCGGGCCGGGCCGGGGAAGGTCGGGCGGGACGTACCGCGAAGGAGGCGGCGGCGCAGAGGCAGATCTGCTTCATGGTGCCCAGCAGCGGGCGGGCCGCCATCCACCCACCCAGCCCGGCCGGCCGGGACCCTCCGCCGCCGCCGGACCCCGGCGCTGCCGCCCCTCGGAGCCGGGCTCCAGCCGCAGCGGAGGATCCGCCTCCCTCCCTCGGCCGGCGGCGGGGGAGCCCGGGCGGCGCCTGCCCCCTGCCTGCGGAGAGACCCGACTGCCGAGCAGAGCCGCCACGGGCGGGGGGGACGCCCCGAAACCGACCCCCCCACAGGGCCAGGGAACAGAGAACCCACCCACCCCCAACCGGGGAGCAGAGACTCTTTCCTCCTCTCCCCCCCTAAGCCAGAGGAGTGGGGACACCAGGCATCAGGGACCTCCCCCAAAGCCAGGGAAGCAGAGACACCCTCCAGGCTAGGGGATCAGGAACCCCAGGCAGAAAGGACCCCCAAACCAAAGCCGGGGGAGCAGTTGCACCTCCCAAGGCAGGGGATCAGGAACCCAGAAAGGACCCCCAAACCAAAGCCGGGGGAGCAGAGGCACCCCTCCCGCAAGGATTCCCACCCCAAATCAAAGGGACAGTGACCCCAGGCCATAGGGATGCCCACCCCCAAATATGAACTATTGCTTTACTAACAGCAACATCGGCTTGTTACCCTGTTGCTGACACTGGGGTCCCTGTTTCCATGTGGCTCTGAAGAAGGCTGAAGCAGTTTGGATGCCTACTTTGGCGTGATCAGAGTCAGGGGGCCAGGAATCACGGGCTTCGGCTAGTAAAATCCCCCTAAATCATGGTGTGATGGGATGCACTGGGACTTCCAGGACCCTGGTGAGCAAAGAGTTAAGCTCAGCTTTGTCTTGCACAGATGCCCAGGGGAAGGACCCTACATTAGTGGCTAGGACGGAGTTGGGGGGAGAATGTCAGTGGGAAGGGAAGACTGGGCTTCCTGTCCAGAGGCACAGGGCTTGTCATGAATGTTACCCTTTGAGGAGAGGACCTGGCTGACAACCTCTTGTTTCCTGCTGAGCCATCCCACCGGTTAATAGCTTTAAAGGGCAATATTTCATATTAACGGGATATGCCTTTAAATGCCCACTGTGATCCCCACGCCTAGCACTAGGCACGCTTGTAATCCATAGATCTACAAAGGAGGTGCGTATCTTTATTCCCCTTATGTAGACTGGGGAAACTGAGGCACAGAATTGCTAAGTGACTTTTCCAGAGGCAGACGGTGAGTCAAGGAGAGGGCTGAGACTAACATCTCAGGCATGTGCATCCTGCTTCCACTATGCTACTCTGCCTGGAAACTTTAAATTAAAAAAAAAATTTAAAAAATAGTACCAACGCGAACCTATTTCTGTGGAATGTGGACCCAGTATTCAGTTCCTCAGATGAGAGCTCTGTGTCTGCTTGGTATGAAATTTGCAGCCCTGGCACCCAGACACCAAGGTTAGAGTGCTCTCTCTCTGCCTTCTAATTTGAGGTTGTGTTTTTATTCCGAGCTCCATTCCTCTGCACATATGGGTGATCCACAGACAGTCTCCTCCTCCAAAAAAAGAACAGGAGGACTTGTGGCACCTTAGAGACTAACAAATTGATTAGAGCATAAGCTTTCGTGGGCTACAGCCCACTTCATCGGGTGCATAGAATAGCACATATAGTAAGAAGAAATATATATACATACAGATAAGTTGGAAGTTGCCATACAAACTGTGAGAGGCTAATTAGTTAAGATGAGCTATTACCAGCAGGAGAAAAAAACTTTTGTAGTGATAATCAAGATGGCCCATTTAGACAGTTGACAAGAAGGTGTGAGGATACATAACATGGGGAAACAGAGCGTCCCTTCTGCCTTCATCTTACAGCTGGGAGGGGAAGTGCCCTTTTATCCACACGGCATGCACAAAGTTAAAGCTGGCGGTCTGGAGTCCTCCTCTTTGTTGCTAAATAATTGAAGAGTGTTGATTTTGCCTCCTAGGCTTACTTCCGCCCCAGTGGAAACCTGACTCGCTTGGCTCTGCAGATCTAGAAACCTGAGTGAGAAACCTCTCCTGTACCATGACAAGCCGGCGACCCTGTTCTGTTGGATGGATCCACCCAGAGCTCTCTGTGCCAGGTGGAGAGCAGACATAACTGCACGTCTGGCTGCTCAGTGAGTGCATATCCACGATCTTTGACCATGCACTCTCGCTGTGTGAATGCAATACAAAATCCCAAAACCTGCAGCTGGCTCTGTCAGGCACAAGGATCTGTCCATGCAGAGTTGGCTGTAGAATCGTGGCCTAAAATTCCACCTCCGCTCCCCACGCTCCCTCTCCTTTACTCTGCTTTGTCTTTCTTTTCTCCCCTCTTTATTTCTTCCCCTTCCTTCCGTTCCTTTCTCTGGAACGATCCTGTTTCCAGCTGGAATTTGATCCATTGCACAGAAGCAGCCACTTCTGACAGCTGAATCACTGGCTCAGTGATTGCACCCTGTCGCACTGCGATATTATAGAGAATGACCCTCTGTCAGGAAAAACCAGTCTATATGCTGGACTCCACAGAGAGTGGGAAGAAACAGCTTCTTCAGGCCATTGGCATGAAGCCCAATGAACCAAATCCTGCTCACCCTACTCCCAGGAGTGATGAGAATACTTCACACTTTTAGAGCATTTTGCATCCATTGGTCTCAAAACACTTGGCAAAGGTGAGTGAGCAGTATTATCCGCATTTTACAGATGGGGAAGCTGAGGCATAGAGGGGCAGTGGCTTGCCCAAGGTCAAACAATGAGTCAGGAAGCTAACTGGGAACAGAGCTAGGTTCCCCTGGCTCCCAGCCTGGTGTCCTGTCCGCGGTAGTCTTGGTGACTTCAGTGGGAGCACAGTTGGGCCGACTGACTTCAATGGGACTACTAGCTGAAGTGTCCCACCCTGTTTGCAGATGTTAACCCTTTCCCAGCAGGATCAAGGGGGTTCTCCTGGCTCATTGAGTCAAGGAGGTGGGAGTGGATCTTTCAAGAGAGGATCTAGAGAGCGGGCTGAGCACTCTGGAGGGAGGAACGCTAGGACCAGTCAAGCCCGGGCAAAAGGCATGATCTGAGCTTTGTGGTGCTGTTGTTAGAGTTTTGCTAATAAAGCCAAATCTCAGGGAGCAGGGTGGTACCGTCTGTAGAGCAGACTAGGAAAGAAACTTGCTCATACGGCAGATGTAAAGGCCACAAAGAAGCCTTGTGAGTTGTCTCGGTTTCCTGTCACTCTCCCGTCGCTGTAGTATCTACACTGAAGTGGCGCAGCTGTACCATTTCAGGTGAAGACCAGGAGACTCACCACTGCCCCGAGGAGTCCAGCTACCCCTGGGCAACCCCATGGCACTCAGCGGAGTGCAGGGAGGTAAAGGAGGGCAGCGTTAGGCAGTGGATTTGGAATTTAGCAAACAGTTCGGTGGCCACGTGAGACAGCACAGATACTGGCCGTGCCCCAGAAGATGGAAGGCCAGAACTAGAGTAACACATACAGGTGAAAAGAAAGACCAGTTGACTAAGGACAGCACAAGAGTAGGGGAGGAGGCCGTCATTCTAGCCTGGCCAGGACACTTTGCTCCAGTAGCCAATGGCGGGGGATGTTCAGATTTAGTTCTGGTGAACCCTTGGCTGGAAAGATAATGACTTCAGCGTCCTCTTCATACAAAGGGGGCCCAGAGCGCTTCCCAAGCTGACAGTATGAAACACACCCTTTGTGACTCCTAGGTGACAGACCAGGAGTGGATAATGCTGCATCCAGTTGAAACCGCAGGGGGGAACTTAGGTTGCTCGAATGTAAATGACCCGAGCTGTCATTTGGCCGTGGGTGGCAATACCCTCACTCTTGCAAAAATGCCATGGGGTTCAAAAATGAATGATCGCAGTTAGGGTGTCCGTTTCATTTCTCAATGGAGAAACAGCAGCACAGTATCCGCTAGCATCATGCTGGGGCATCAATCTGGCAGTGCCACAAAGGAGAGCGCCCCCTACTGAAACCTCAGCCCCCCTTCAGCAATACTCACTTCAGTCTTCTTAAACTTGGCCTTCAGGCTTTTCATTCTGGCTTGAGTTCTCACGCTCTGTCTCTGTTTCAGGGGAAGTCTCTGAACAAGGAACATAATGATGTTTTAAGTGAAGCCTGGGCTCTCTATCAGAAGCTAAACGCCGGGTGTAAATTCCAAAATTCCCACCTCTCCCCACATCTCCGACAGTGAGGCAATCAAAACCCTTTCAGTGTTTAAAGGTGAAGATGCCTCCCGTCATGATACATGATGTGACGAAGTGGGACTGTTCTTGATGTTTCCTCCGAATATTGTGGGGGTGCCTCAGTTTCCCCTATGCAGTTCTTGGGTGTCTGGGGGGTGGGGTGGGGTGGGGGTGTGTGGTCATTGCAGAGCCCTACAGGGCAGGTGTGTGCAGGGGTCTGGACACAGAGAATGGCCGACGCCCTGTTTCCTGGCGGCTGGTGGCCTGGGCCCTTCCCCCCTGTGGGGTGGGAGCTGGGGGGTTGGAGAGCAGGGGAGCCGGGTGACCTCCTGGCCCGGGAGAGGAGGAGGCCCAGGGGAGGAGGGGCTGGAGGGAGTTTCAGTTTGGGGCTGGCTGGGACATGGAGTGAAGGGCAGACGTGGTTGTCTGGCTCACTGCCCCCCCCCCCCAAAATGGACCCAGCTGAGGGGTCCTGTTCTCTGCACCTGCAAGCTCTGTTTTAGACCATGTTCCTGTCATCTAATAAACCTCTGTTTTACTGGCTGGCTGAGAGTCTTGTCTGACTGCGAAGTTGGGGTGCAGGACCCTCTGGCTTCCCCAGGAGCCCTGCCTGAGCGGACTCGCTGGGGGAAGCGCACGGAGGGGCAGAGGATGCTGAATGCTCCGAGGTCAGACCCAGGAAGGTGGAAGCTGTGTGAGCTGTGTGTCCTGAAGACAGGCTGCTCACAGAAAGGAGACTGCCCCAGAGTCCCGACTGGCTTCAGGGGGAGCAGTTCCAGAGCATCGCCCAGGGACTCCGTGACACATGACACCAGACCAAGCCACTCAATATACTGCTGTGTACGAGCAACGGGAAGACATAGTGTAGCCTTCATGGAGGCTCAAGGCGGTGCTCGGCCTGATCCAAAAATTCAGACTCATGCAACCTTTCTTTACGGACTTGTCACCAAAATAAGCCAAACCTTAGGGCAGTGGTTCTCCACCTATTTACCACTGTGGGCTGCATATGCAGCTCTCTGTGTTATGTGGGCCACATCCACACACAATATATATTACCCGTATGGCTCTGAGGATGTCACATGGGCCGCAAGTGACCGCAGGCCATGGGTTGAGAACCACTGGCTTAGGGGATGCCAGTTGCTGATTTCAAATGCACATGTCCCTTCTCTTCCATTTGTTTGCTTGCACCAGCATCAACTGCCTCGAAACACTTGACGTTTGATTTCTCGCAGGAGGCCTGTACTTGGCCGGCATAGGGAACTGCCAGCCTGTTGCTCTGTGCTCTGCCACTGAGATGCATCATGGCACACTGAGTCGTGTGATCTTTCCATCAAGGTACCATTAGCCTGCACCCTGTGTTAGAAATGGGGTGTCTTGATCTCTGGGCACATCATGTCGGGATGCACGCCACACCGTGTCCTGTTACCCTAGCCTCTGCCTCGTTCACTGCACTCTATATTACATAACCTTCTATTATAGAAGTTCTCTAGTGCCTTTCCCCTGGGGCTCTCAAGGCATTTTAGAGCCAATAAATGAAGCCTCAGAACACTCGTTAGTGTTAGACATTCTTATTTCCATTTTACGGGTGGGGAAATTGAGAGATGAAGCTAAGAGTTGCCCAAGATTGACTGGCAAATTGGTAGCAGAGCTGGGAACAGACACCCTGAGTCCTGATTCTGAGTCCTCTGCTCTAACCACTAGATAGCACTCTCTCCCTCCTCATCCCACACCGGATTGTTAAATTTGCCTGGGCCGTGCCTTCTACTGCCAAGGCAACCTGCCAGGAGAGGAGCTGACTCAGTGTAGCATGGCATATGGGCATTGCCTTGTAAACATCAAGCTCACTCTCTTTCACAGGGGGAATGTGCCTCCTTGCTAATCTCGCTATTCTCAGCAGTTTTGGAGGGTCCCCTTCAGGACATGTCTAATGCCATGGGGAAATGTCTCTCTGCAGTGTGATTTATATGGCTCGACCCAACGCTTATTGAGCTCCAGCAGCAGAGATTCCCTCATTTCTGCTCTTAAAGATGTGAAATCTGCATTGGAAGGGCTCAGCAGAACGGGGTGGCTATTCACTCAGCCCTGGGGCCTTTCCATCACCCCTCCCAAACCCCTTCCCTACCTTGCTGGTAGTGCTGAGCGCAGCAGGGTGGGCTCCTTCTCACTCACACTCTGTTCTGTGCCCAAGGCAGAAGAAACTGGGACGTGTCTCCTTACTTCAGTCTCATTGAAGGAATCTCACGCTATCAGAAGTGGCCCAGCGGGAGCTAGCTGGTGTCACCACCAATGAGGATAGGCAAGGGGTGGGACTTAGCTGCAGTGGGAATTAAGTTACTCACCTGCTGCAGGTACAGTTACCTCTCCAAAGCAGGATGCTGCTCAGTACTGGATGGTGGCGACAGCATTTGACTGAACACCTTTCTGTGCATAGGGGCTGCCGAGCCCAGTTACTTCATCAGGAGCCATGGGTGCTCAGCAGCTCTCGACTTGTGACCAGGCCTGGCTGCTTGTTTTCACTTTCTGCTAGCTCCCAAAAACCAGGCTACATATTCTCTGTACCTTTAAGGACCTGGAAGGCAGCAGCAAAAGGAAATGATTCACCTGCACCAGGATCTTGTTCATTTAGGCCCAACTCAGAAGTTAGGAGCCTATGTACTTTTGAGGATCTGGACCTTATTTCTTTAGACCATGATGCTGCAAGCTGCTTCCTGTGGGTGGATCCCAGCACTTACACAGAGCCCCACTGAAATCCATCGGCCAGGTTCTGTGCCGTCACAGACGCCCACCCATGAGGAGCAGCTTGGTGGATCACGGCCTTAGTTTGTTGCGTGAAATGTTCCCCTTCGGCATTAGTTCCAAAGGCCTGGATCCACAAAGGTATTTAGGGTCATAACTTCGATTGCTTTCAATGGATATTAGGAACCTAAATACCTTTGTGACTCTGGGCCAAAATGTTTAACCATTTTATTAAATGATGTGTTTCCTTCTTCATAGCGCTCCCCAAGGGCTGAGTCTGCCTCACGCAACCCCTCTGTGAGGTGGATATTATTTTCCCAAATTTACAGATGGAGAAATGGAGGCACAGAGCAGTGAAGAGACTTACCCAGGATCACTGCATGAAGCAGTGGCAGAGTCAGGAATAAAAACCAAGTATCCTGACCCTCCCCCCCACAATCCCATAATCACTAGGCTCTAATCACTAGACAGTGCTATGGCCCTGCTTCTGTACTGATCACCGTGCAGATGGACCCCCTGCACCCAACACAGAGTTTCATGCAGGACTGGGGCCTGTGTTTTCTAATCATTGTTTTATTTTCCTATAACAATCGTAGCATGGTGGGCATGTTGTAGATGGACAAGGAGGTACTATCCCTGCCAAACAAAGGTACAGTAAAAATGTCTCTTGGGAAATATGATGGGAAAAACACACAAGAGCCTAAACTTTATTACGGTAAGGGACCTGCGTGTGTGCTTGCATTGTCCTTGGGAGATGTCTAGAAATAGCTTGAGAAGGCCAATACTAAAAACAGCTTTGTTCTCACCACATGGTTAATGGGAGAGAGCATGTGGGCCACATTTTAGGATCCCAGGAGATACATTTTGGGACTCTGTAGCTACATTCCAGGCATTCCACAGACCCCCTTAAATGCAGCCAGTCATCTTATGTGTCCCTTAGGCAGCAAAGCCAACGTTGGTGAATTTATTGCAAATCTTGTGATATTTGGGGTATTTCTTAAAGCCCCAGCACCCAGAGGCAAGTGTATGTGAGAATCTTTGATTGCATGTGTTTTTCTTTTAAAGTTCTAGACCTCACAGTTATGGAGGAAAACCAGAACATATGTCAAAACCCTAGGGTTGCCAACTTTCTACCTGCACAAAACTGAATACCCTTGCCCCGCCCCCTGCCCCTCCTCTGAGGCCCCACCCCTTCTACAAGGCCCCGCCCCCCCATTCACTCCATCCCCCCCACTCCCTTTGTGGCTCACTCTCCTCCCCACCCTCACTCACTCGCTCGCTCATTTTCACCAGGCTGGCGGGGGGGGGAGTGAGGGCTCCAGCAGGGGGTGCAGGCTCTGGTGTGGGGCTGGGGATGAGGGGTTTGGGTTGCAGGAGGGTGCTCTGGGCTGGGACTGAGGGGTTCGGAGGGGGATCATGGCTGGGGCAGGGGGTTGGGGTGCGGGATGCAGGCTCCGGGTGGCGCTTACCTCAGCGGCTCCCAGAAGCAGCGGCAGTCCCGCCTCTGGCTCCTACGTGGAGGCGCAGCCAGGCAGCTCTGCGCGCTGCCCTGTCCGCGGGTCCTGCCCTGCAGCTCCCGTTGGCTGTGGTTCCCGGCCAATGGGAGCTGCGGAGCCAGTGCTTGGGGCGGGGGCAGCGTGCGGAGCCCCCTGGCTGCCCTTACGCGTAGGAGCCGGAGAGAGGGGGGACGTGCTGCTGCTGCCGGGAGGCGCGCAGAGCCAGGGCAGGCCGGGAGCCTGCGTTAGCCGGCCGGGCCAGCAGCACTGACCGGAGCTGCCAGGGTCCCTTTTCGACCGGGCGTTCCCGTGGAAACCCGGACGCCTGGCAACCCTCCGACGTGTCCACCCCCCCGCCCGGTTCAAAACACAGAGTGCAAAGCAACATCATCCAAAATCTACTGTTCAAAACCCTCGAGAGCACCCGGTCCCCGCCAGTCTCAGCCTCCGCGCGGCCTGGCCAGGGGCGGCCCCCGCCTGGGGCTCCCCGCCTGAGCTCGGCCCCGCGCCCGGGGCGGGCCGCCGCTGCCCGGAGCGAACATGGCGCCGGGCGGCGCGGTCCTGGCAGCTCTGCGCAGGCGGCTTGAGAGGCGGCGGCTTCAGTCCGCCCGGCCCGGCCGCTTCCGCCCTCGCCCTGCCCGAGAGGAATTGACAACAAGGAAAACTTTATTGGTCGCTGGGCCGCGGCCGGCGGGACGATGGCGGTGAACTACGCGGCCGGGCTCTCCCCGTACTCGGACAAGGGCAAGTGCGGCCTCCCCGAGGTGCGAGCGAAGGAGCAGCGCCCCCCCCGGGCCTCCCACTGCCCCCCGGGGTCCCCTCCGCCGCCAACGGGCCCTGCGCTCCCCTCCCCCCCGGGGCGGTTCCTCCCCCCCCAACAGAGCCCTTCCCCCCCACCGCCCCCCAACTCCTGCGCTCCCCTCCCCCCTCCCCCGGGGGCTCTTCGTCTCCCCCCCAAAGGAGCCCCTCCCCCCACCGCCCCCCAACGGGGCCCTGCGCTCCCCTCCCCCCACCGCCCCCCAACGGGCCCTGCTGGACTCCCCTCCACCCCCCCCCACGGGGCCCTGCTGGGCTCGCCTCCTGCCCCTGGGGGCACTTCCCCTCCCCGGCCCCCAATGGGGCCCTGTTGGGCTCCCGCCCCCCCTGTGGATGCTTCCCCTCACTTCCCCCCCCCCCATGGGGGTGCTTTCCCTCCCCTCGCTGACTCCTCACCTCACTGAAGCAGATTTGAGGTTTAAATCTGAACATCCTGAGGCCACGTACCTGCCGGCTCCCAGTACCAGGCCATGGGGTTTGGCAGCCAGCACTGGTTTATCCTCATGCCGTGCTAATACACTTTTTTTTCCCTTCAGTCAACTTGTGATCTTGTACTCGACGTGCCGTGCAGTTCAGCGTGGTGGCTTCGGTGCAATGGCTTATCCGCCTTTTGGTGTGCTGGCGGGGACGCGTCTCTCTGGCTCTCCATTTCCATTTTCCTTTCCCCTCAGATTTTTGACCCGCCAGAGGAGCTGGAGAGGAAAGTGCGTGCGTTAGCAGACCTGATAAGGGGTTCTTCCAATGTAGTGTTTCACACAGGAGCCGGGATCAGTACGGCTTCCGGGATCCCTGACTTCAGGTAAAGGCACTGACTGAAGAAATATCAGTAATCACTGAAGCAGTGTGGGCTAGTGGTCAGAGTGACGTGCTGAGTTAGAACTTGGGGGCTCTATTCCTGGCTTTGCCACTGACTCACCATAGGCAAGTCACTTTGCCTTTCAGTGCCTCAGTTTCCCCACCTGTGAAAACGTGTCTGAGTTTGGCAAAAGGTTAATGTTTATAAAGTGCTTGGAGATCCTTGGAGGACAGATGCTGTAGGAGTGCAAGTGTTATTTTGCTGGGTTAGTGATCATATTTGTGGTATTTATAGTGAAAATATTTCATTAATGAGAAACGAGTAGTTGTCTTATGGCTCCATCCCTGATACTTGGCCAGTTAGCCTGTGTGTTAAGTGCTGTAGGGAAAATAGTCCATTTCTTTAGTGCCTTATAACTGTTACCTTTGGAAAACTCCCTTTTTTCTAACGCTCTGATAAATGGAGGTGAGAGGTTTCCTCTCCTGTCTGTCTACAGTCTCTGCTCTAGTTCGCTCCCAAAGTCAAAAGCTTGCTATTTAGTGGCCAAAGTGGGCTGTGATGAGACACTGAAGTCAGTGAGATGATTCTCCAAAGCTAGTACCCACACCTAACTTTCATCAACCCACGCAGTGAAAGTACTTGATATCTGGTGTCCCCTTTTTATAGCTTATTTGTGCATGCTGGTTAATAGCATAACAACAATATAGAATAACCCCAGTAATACTGAACTTCAGAAGGGGGGGGGGGAATGAGGACGCTAGGTGAATGGAAATTAAAAGGTGAAACGCCTTCAAACTGCATGGAGACTATTTAAAAACGGCATAATAGAGGCTCAAACTAAATGTATAATCTAAATGAAAACGAAACAGTAAGAGGACTAAAAAAATGCCACTGTGGCTAAACAGCAGAGTAAAAGAGGCAGAATGCAAACAGGCAGCCTTTAAAAACTGGAAGTCAGATCCTGCTGAGGAGAACAGAAAAGAGCATAAACTCTGGCAAATCAAGTGTAAATGTATAATTAGTCAGGCCAAGAAAGAAGTTGAAGAGCAACTAGCAAAAGACACAAAAACGAACAGCGATTTTTTTTTAAGTACATCAGAAGCAGGAAGACTGTGAAACAAGCATTATGGAGGTGCTAAAGGCGCACTCAAGGAAGACAAGGTTGCTGCGTAGAAGCTAAATGAAGTTTTTGCATTGGTTTTCATTGCAGAGGATGAGCGGGAGATCCCCACATCCAAACTATTCTTTTTTGGCAACATATCTGAGGAACTGTCCCAGATTGAGTTGTCAGTAGAGGAGGTTTTGGAGCAAATTGATAAATTAAACAGTAATAAGTCACTAGGACCAGATGAGATTCACCCAAGAGTTCTGAAAGAACTCAAGTATAAAATTGCAGAACTACTAACTATGGTACGTAACCTATCACTTAAATCAGCCTCTGTGTGACATGGCTGGAGGGTACTTAATGTAATGCTAATTTTTAAAACAGGCTCCAAAAGTGATCTTCGCAATTTCAGGCTGGTAAGCCTAACTTCAGTACCCGCCAAATTGGTTGAAACTATTATAAAGAGCAGAATTATCGGACACATAGATGAACACAATATGGTGGGGAAGAATCAACGTTGCTTTTGAAAAGGGAAATCATGCCTCACAAGGTTTTTAGAATTCTTTGTGGGTGTCAACCATGTGGACAAGGGCGATCCAGTCGATATAGTGTCCTAGGACTTTCAGAAAACCTTTGACATGGTCCCTCACCAAAGGCTCTTAAGCAACATAGGCATTCATGAGATAAAAGGGAAGGTCCTCTCTTGGATCAGTAACTGATTAAAAGATAGGATACAAAAGGAATAAATTGTCTGTTTTCACAGTGGAGAGAGCTAGATAGTGGTGCCCCCCAGGGATCTGCATTGGGACCTGTGCTGTTCAACATATTCATAAATGATCTAGAAAAAAGAGTAAACAGCAAGGTGGCAAAATTTGCAGTTGATACAAAATTTCTTAAGATAGTTAAGTCCAAAGCTGACTGCAGAGAGTTAAAAAAGGGATCTCACAAAACTGGCTGTCTGGGTGACCAAATGGCCAGTGAAATTCAGTGGTGATAAATGCAAAGTAATGCACATTGGAAAACATAATACCAAGTATACATACATAATGATGGGGTCTAAATTAACGGTTACCGCTCAAAAATGAGATCTTAGCATCATCGTGGATAGTTTCCTCAAAACATCTGCTCAGTGTACCGTGGCAGACAAAAAGGTAATAGAATGTTAGGAACCATTAGGAAAGGGATAGATAATAAGACAGAAAATATCACAATGCCACTATATAAATTCAATGAAATTAATAGACAACAGGTTTAAAACAAACAAAAGGAAGTACTTCTTTAAATCACACTCGGTCAACCTGTGGAACTTGTTGCTGGGGTTGTTGTGAAGGCCACAAGTATATCTGGGTTCAAAAAAAGAGCTAGATAAATTCATAGAGGGTAGGTCAGTCAATAGCTATTAGCCAAAGGTGGTCAGAGACGCAACCCCATACTCCAGGAGTTCCTAAACGTCCAACTGCCAGAAGCTGGGAGTGGACGACATGGGATGGATCACTCGAAATTGCCCTGTTGTGCGTCTTCCCTCTGACATACCTAACACTGATCCCTGTCAGAGACCGTATACTGGACTAGACGGGCCATCTATAAATCAGGGCTTTGCGTCAGGTACATTTCCACCTCCACGAACATGATACAGTTCTGTGGTGACCTAGAATCCTACTTTCAACGTCTCCAACTCAAGGAATATTTCCAACACACCTCTGAACAGCATACTAACCCACAGAGACCTTCCTACCAACACTGCAAAAAGAAGGATTCTGCATGGACTCCTCCTGAAGGTCGAAACAACAGACTGGACTTCTACATAGAGTGCTTCCGCCAACATGCACGGGCTGAAATTGTGGAAAAGCAGCATCACTTGCCCCATAAACTCAGCCGTGCAGAACACAATGCCATCCACAGCCTCAAGAAACAGCTCTGACATCATAATCAAAAGGGCTGACAAAGGAGGTGCTGTTGTCGATATGAATAGGTCAGAATAGGAACAAGAGGCTGCTAGGCAGCTCTCTAACACCACTTTCTACGAGCCATTACCCTCTGATCCCACTGAGGGTTACCGAAAGAAACTACACCATCTGCTCAAGAAACTCCCTGAAAAAGCACAAGAACAAATCTGCACAGACACACCCCGAGAAACCTGACCAGGGGTATTCTATCTTCTACCCAAGATCCATAAACCTGGAAATCCTGGATGCCCCATCATCTCAGGCATTGGTACGCTGACAGCAGGATTGTCTGGCTATGTAGACTCCCTCCTCAGGCCCTACGCTACCAGCACTCCTAGCTATCTTCGAGACACCACTGACTTTCTGAGGAAACTACAATCCATCAGTGATCTTCCAGAAAACACCATCCTGGCCACTATGGATGTAGAAGCCCTCTACACCAACATTCCACACAAAGATGGACTACAAGCCGTCAGGAACAGTATCCCCCATAATGTCACGGCAAACCTGGTGGCTGAACTTCGTGACTTTGTCCTCACCCAGAACTATTTCACATTTGGGGACAATGTATACCTTCAGGTCAGCGGCACTGCTGTAGGTACCCGCAAGGCCCCACAGTATGCCAACATTTTTATGGCTCACTTAGAACAACACTTCCTCAGCTCTCATGCCCTAATGCCCCTACTCTACTTGTGCTACACTGACAACATCTTCATCATCTGGACCCATGGAAAAGAAGCCCTTGAGGAATTCCACCATGATTTCAACAATTTCCATCCCACCATCAACCTCAGCCTGGACCAGTCCACACAAGAGATCCACTTCCTGGACAGTACAGTCCTAATAAGCGATGGTCACATAAACACCACCCAATACCGGAAACCTACTGACTGCTATAATGACCTACATGCCTCCAGCTTTCATCCAGACCACACCACACGATCCATTGTCTACAGCCAAGCTCTAAGATACAACCGCATTTGCTCCAACCCCTCAGACAGAGACAAACACCTACAAGATCTCTATCAAGCGTTCTTACAACTACAGTACCCACCTGCTGATGTAAAGAAACAGATTGACAGAGCCAGAAGAGTACCCAGAAGTCACCTACTACAGGACAGACACAACAGAGAAAGCAACAGAATGCCACTAACCGTCACCTTCAGCCCCCAAATAAAACCTCTCCAGTGCATCATCAGAGATCTATAACGTGTCCTGAAGGACAATGCCTCACTCTCACAGATTTTGGGAGACAGGCCTGTCCTTGCTTACAGACAGCCCCCCAACCTGAAACAAATACCAGCAACCACACAACAAAAACACTAACCCAGGAACCTATCCTTGCAACAAAGCCTGTTGCCAACTTTGTCCACATATCTATTCAAGGGACACCATCATAGGACCTAATCACATCAGCGACACTATCAGAGGCTCATTCACCTGCACATCTACCAATGTGATATATATGCCATCGTGTGCCAGCAATGCCCCTCTGCCATGTACATTGGCCAAACCGGACAGTCTCTATGCAAAAGAATAAATGGACACAAATGAGACATCGAGAATTATAACATTCAAAAACCAGTCGGAGAACACTTCAGCCTCCCTGGTCACTCACTTACAGACCTAAAAGTCGCAATTATTCAACAAAAACCTTCAAAAACAGACTCCAACGAGAAACAGCGGAACTGGAATTAATCTGCAAACTAGACACCCATTAAATTAGGCTTGAATAAAGACTGGGAGTGGATGAGTCATTACCCTAACTAAAAACTATTTCCCCATGCTAATTTTTCCCCTACTGCTACTCACACCTTCCTGTCAACTGTTGGAAATGGGCCATCCTGATTATCACTATAAAAGTTTTTTTTCTCCTGCTGATAATAGCCTATCTTAATCAATTGGTCTTGTTAAGAGTTGGTATGGCAACCCCCATTTTTCATGTTCTGTGTGTGTTTGTGTGTGTGTGTGTGTATATATATATATATATTCCTACTGTATTTTCCAGTGCATGCAACTGATGAAGTGGGCTTTAGCCCACGAAAGCTCATGCTCAAATAAATTGGTTAGTCTCTGAGGTGCCACAAGTCCTCCTCGTTCTGTCTGTTGATTCCTTCTGTTTTCTAGGCCCATCTGTTCCTCTGAAAGAGCAGGTGGTTCTGTTTCTCTGCAGACCTGTCTGAGCTGCCCCAGAAGTAGGGTATGCACATTCGCTGTCTGGGCAGTGCAATTCCTGGTATGCTTTTGGCTGCAAACTTTGTTTTTTGGCACAGTAAAATGTCCCATCATGCTTGTTCCTGGCTGGTAACTTTCACTTTCAGTAGTTGTGGCTTCTGTCAGCCTGTCTTGTTAGTGAGGGGATTCTGAGTCTAAACTGAATGGGGTTCCTCTGGAACATCCTACTGAGTGGTAATGTAATGGTGCCCAGAATCTCCTTGGTGGCTCCTCTGGACTGCAGACTTGTGCTCCTACTAGGAGGTAGGAGAGTATTACTATCCATGTTCAAATATGGGGAAACTGAGGCACGGAAGTGAATTGACCTGCCCAAGGTCCCATGGTAGGTAGCACAGTCTAGAACACACATTGGCCTGTGTTCCTTCTGAAGGGTGTAAAGGTTGTGGCGGGGAAGAATGTTTTAAGGGGATGTAGCCAGGAGTAATAGGACACAAGCAGGCTCAGCATTTGATCATGGAAAGATCTCAGACTGTGGACTTCTCTCAGGGGAAGTAATGGAAGTGGCATTGCTCAATTCATTTAAGATTGGACAGAGCACTGGAGAATATTCCCTACAGTATAATCCTGCCCCGGACCTGACCTAATAGGTCTCTTCAGTTTCTTGATTTCTGATTTGTGTCCAGCTAACCACATGGTGCTCCCAGCCCCCAACACACACACGTTCTCCATTCAGTGACTCTGAGTACTCTTGAGGTTGAATCTAGAGGCCACTTAAAGGATAAGTGTATGTTACATGGCGGTAAATGAGGGGCAATTCCTGCACGGGCAGAGTCCTAGCAGGAAAATGAGCAAGTGGAGGGAAGATGAAGTGCATCTATCTTTCTTACAGCCTCTTGTTGGCTGAACCTCCGGCTACAATCGACAGTCTCCTCAGCATTCAAGTTATATGTTAACTCCATGTGGTGTGCCTCATGTCACCACTGAGCAAGCCTCTGGATTTGGCCAAAATGAGACTGCTGTGGACTATGCCATTGGCTTCCCTTCCCATGTAGGCATCTCTCCTTCCTCATTTGCAGAGATCATGCTCTTACTGATATGCCAGGCAGTGGTTCCTCCCCCAGCTGCTCCTAAATTAAGCCTCATGTCATTGCACCTCTATCATGCCCCGTGGTCCCCAGGCAGCTTTGAGCGCTCCCCTGTCGGTTTTAGGCCCTTTGGGCCTTGCCCTATGTTGCATGCTCTTCTTCCAGTACTGCCCGCTCTTCATGCCTGTACTTTCAGTATTGAATTTGATTTGGGTCAGTGCAGAAGTTATCATTCTCATTTCCATCTTGCTAGTTACTTTTTAATGTTAAAACGTTGCCCGCAGTAGCATTGAATTAAGCACCAAGTTTACAGCTATAGGGCCCAGCCATGTTCTTGTCACATCAAGGACAGAAATGCCATGGTAGCAGGTCACCTTCATTTAGCAACTCACTTTGCTTTCTCCCCCTTAATTAGAGCTCACATGGTGTCTCATGACTGCTGCTTAATGCCTGCTACTTCCAGTTATAACTTGATTTCTTTCCCTTCCTCACCCCCCCCAAACAGGGGGCCCAATGGCGTATGGACTATGGAGGAGAGGGGATTGTCCCCCAAGTTTGACACTACCTTTGAGAATGCAAGGCCTTCCAAGACCCACATGGCGCTGCTGGAGCTGCAGAGAGTCGGCATCTTGAAGTTCCTGGTCAGCCAAAACGTGGATGGCCTGCATGTGCGTTCTGGATTCCCACGGTACTGCACCTCCCCTTATCCATCTCTCGACCCGGCAGGGCCCAGATGCCTGTAACAGGCATCAAAGCTTGCCGCGTTGTTGCTTTTTATCAAGTGCAACTTTGCAGGAGTGTGTGTATGGACGCTACACAAATCTCGGCTAATGCTTGTAACAACAGAGGTATTAATGCTTCAGTGCTCTCCAGAGATGAAAGCAATGCCTGGGGCCCGAACCCCTTCAGCTTTAGAAGCAACATGGCTTCTTAATCATGTTTGTACTAAAACAGCTGTTAGTCCCACTGCTATAGTGAGTGTGTGGTTGGGGGGGGCCTGCCAGATGCCTTTGGGGAAAATAAGCTGCATTGGATCTAAAGAGAGGGAGAGGCTGTGGGACTAGGACAGAGGCAGATCTAACAGCATCAGCACTATCGAATGCTCTTGTGGTAGTTCCATGGACCACCTTAAACCCAATTCTTCCTGTGTTGCTATTTCTAAAGGCGGGGCCTTATTTTGTTTAAGGGCAATGACCCATATAGTTCCAGGACTCCTTCCCAAAGCTGTGCTGGGTCTTGCTACAAATGGATTTGACCTACCCTACAAGATCTAGCACCCACTCGCTGTGTTAGAGGGCAGACATTGGCTCATGTAAAGCAGCCGGTATTGTTGGCCATGGGAAGCATCATGATTGGCTGTGTCTGTAAGGACTGAATTTGTGGGCAGGTTACATCAATGCGCTCTGCCATCACCTTCCCCTTGTGGGCTTATGGGGAGCTGTCATCTTAGCCTGCTAGTTCTACTCTGTGTGTGTCTGTAGGACCCGTTCAAGCGAAAATGGGAAAACTTCCATTTGGTCACAAGCTGATCTAAATTGTACTAATATTTACAGAGCACTGTTAGCGTGCAAGGAGCTGTACAGAAAGAATGTACAGAATTACATTGTGTCTGTAGGGAGGTGTCTTGGGATAGAGTGGGAATGAAAGTTCAGCTGATGGCTGCATAGCCTGCCTTACAAGAGCCGAATTTGCGTGCACATAGGAACAAAGTGCAACCACCCATTAGAGGCAGGTGTGGCCTGCCAAGTCTACAGATCCCAGCATGTGGTGTTCAGGATGGAACACTGCATGCTGGGATTTGTAGTCCCTGTGGGCTGCATCTCTGTTCAAAAGGAGGATAACTGAGGGCTGCATCGTAAAATTCCTTAGACCACATATTGGCTACCACACCTCTTAAGTTGGCATGTCTGCGCTTCTGCTTAGAGCAAGGTCAGCTTCCCTTTACTAGTATGATGCTGACACAGATAATGTAATGCTTGTGACAAGTGCTGGATTATTCGTCTTGGAGATTGAAGTCCCTTCTTGCAGATCAGATCCAGCAACCTTTCCCCAGGCCAGCCTGTCCATGCGCCTCAGTGCTAATCGAGAGGGACCCATTGGAGAAAGGGGAATTTGGTCTCTGTAACCTAGTCAGACCTTGGCTTCTTTATGAAAACCGCCAACATGGGTGTGGTTTGTGGCCTGTTGTGGACACCTGTCCCTTGGAACTGGACTAAGAACGTCAAACTCATTTCAGAAAGGCTAACTTGGCTGTCTTACCCCTTTCGCTGCTCTGTGCAAGTACGGCTTCCCATGTGATTCACCTCCAAGTAGTACATTTTGCAGTAGTTTTTGTTTTGGGTGAACTGGGTTTCATTAGGTAAGGTTAATAAACTCCATCCCTACCCCCTCTCTTCAGTGAGAAAACCTTTACTGGCGCCTGACTGGGTCTGGAGCGCCTTGCAACTATGCTTTCCCGCGTAGATCTGTAACACTTCAGAAGGGGCACAAGGGGGAGATAGTCCTGGGTTTCAGGTTCATCTTCGTTTTAGCAGCACTGTGGTTTACTTGATTTGTTGGCTTCTCTTCCTGCATTCTCGTTATAATAAAGTCCAAAACCGCACGGCTGTGTGCCCCCAGCTGCTAGCTGTGCACTTGATTGATGGGTGGATGCAGTCTCTCCAATCCCCCCATGTATGGTGGTAGAGACCGAGCTGCACTTAGTCAAGTAAAGCCCGCTTCAAAGACGTCCTCAAAGGAACCTGCCTTTCCATTAGCTCAGTCTGGAAAAGGCAGCTTCTTCCTTGGACAGAAACTTTAATCTACAATAAAAATACCCCAGACAGAACATTTCTAGCACTTCAGACAAATGGGTTATTTGCCTTGTGTGCTGGAGTGCCTGAATCAGACACGGCTGGTAGACGAGAATGCAATTTTAATTCAAGAAAGAAAATATAAAGGAAGGCGGTGGTGAGGCAGGTGTGTGAATGGGAACTTGCTTCCTTAGAGAAGGTGCAGCTTACAAATAGCATGACATGGTGTTAGCTAAAGAGCAAATCTAGCAGCTGTCTGGCTTGAGAAGATATTTGCTTGTGCTCTTGTCCCATGAGGAAGCTCAGAGCTTAATTCTTCTTCTTAGCAATACAAACGGCCCTTTGACAAAGTCAGACCGGAGTGATTAGAAAAAACAATGTTCTCTACAAATCTGATTAATTTTCTTTTGAATGTGGCAGAGCCAACTTCACACCTCAAGAAAGTTCTAATGAGAGCTGTGACTATGGGCTATCCTACAGGTTCTCAAACTTCATTGCACCACGACCCCCTTCTGACAACAAAAATTACTACACGACCTCAGGAGGGGGGACCGAAACCTGAGCCCATTTGAGGCCCGCCGCCCTGGGCGGGTGGGCAGGAGGGAGGGGGACAAAGCCAAAGCCCAATCCCCACTGCCCTAGGCAAGGGGGGCCAAAGTCCAAGGACTTCAGCCCCAGGCAGGTGGCCTGTAACCTGAGCCCCACCACCCAGGTCTGAAGCCCTCGGGCTTCAATTTCGGCCCCAGGCAGTGGGACTCGGGCTTCAGCAAGTCTAACACCAGCTCTGGTGACCCCATTAAAATGGGGTCGTGACCCACAGTTGGAGAACTACTGGGCTGTCCCATTTGGTCCCTCTGGTCTCTCTCTTTTTTTGTTTTTTATTTTTATTTCTGTGGCCTAGTGCATACACACACTTGCAGTAGTTAAATTGAAGGGGTGAGGGTTTTTTTTAGCTGGTTTAGTTTAACTGGTGCAGTTTCTGTGTTGGGAAGGCCTGTGTGTCACTCTCAAGTACTGATATGAACACATGTTTGAAAGAAGTTTTTTTATGAGAGAAATACTAGACTCTTATTTCCATCTATGAATGAAAATTTCAACAGTTCTAAAATGGTAAAAAGGAAGTGATTGAAACAATAGGAAAGCAACCGAACTGCCTAAAAAAGCCCAGAACAGAAGGGGAATACATTAAACTGTTGGTTATTGAGGGGTGTGTGGCTAGTGGGTGGTGGTAACTGTCTTTGCGTATTAGGGAAATGTGTGAACCTGTGAACTGTTAGGGCTTATTGTTAGTCTCTAAGGTGCCACAAGTACTCCTTTTCTTTTTGCAAATTCAGACTAACATGGCTGCTACTCTGAAACCTGTTAGGGCTTGGTTTGCTAGAATCTAGATTACATGGACACAACTGATGATCGGGTCCTGTCCAAAGCAGGATGGCTCAACGTATTTTTAGGCTTCAGTATTGAATTTGGAAGGTGGCAGTTTCTCCTCATAGCTAAAGTAAATGTCAAAGCTACTGACCAATATGGCAAATGCTCACTAATTGCCAAATATCAATGTGTGAATTTCTGACAAAAAATGGGTAGATTGAAGGAAGTGGTAGAAAACAAGTGTCTGGAGTAGTGAAAATATACAATTCTGTCTAACTGACAGTATTCACACTGCCAAGCGTTGATAAGTAGAAAGCATCCGCACTCATCTTGGAGTGCAGGAAATCCATTTTTTTTCTTCAAGATCAAAGGTTATTGAATGAAATTTTGCTCATTGAAGCGGAAAAGCAAAACGTTGAGTTTGAGCCTGCACGTGAGATGCTTTTCTTGTCCCAGGGCTGGGCTTTCCAGCAGCTGTACATGAGTTTCATTCAGGAACAATCTCTGTTCATCATTAACACCAAAAAATGGCAAAGATCAAACAGTGGTTATGCCATTAAAACAACTGAAAGGCAAAGACTTGACTTGAAAAGAGTTGCAGCCGTCTCTTACTCTAATTTCACCATGTAGCAAAAACTGAGCAATTTGAAGAAAATATTGAAGCAGTTTGCCCTGGATATTCTTTTCCAGACAGACTTAAATGCCAAGGCCCACAGTTAAAATTGTAAGGGAAGAAACAAGAAAAACGACAGGAAGAACCAAAAGAATTTACCTTGCCATTAATGCAAGGTGTTTGATTTAACATGAGAAATGACCTGAACATAGCCAGAGGCATCCATATGTTCTACTTAATAGTACTGCCTTTCATATGGGAACCACTCCTCCTCCTCAAGAGAATATTGTTTCCAAGTTGCTGAAGATACTATCTAAGAGTACAGAGAAAAGTATGACAGATGCCTTTGCCATTTATCTGGACAATGATGATTAAGTGGGGAAAAGGTGAGCTCTCTGGAGCAGTCATCCTAAACTACTACTATATGGGGGTTGAGCATTGTAACAGCTTGACTATACCCCCTCAGGGTAATAGTGTTATACCAATAAAATAAAAACCAGCAGGATCTTATTAAAGGGAATAAGGCAGAATGCCACATTTATTGTGAATACAGAAAGAATCGTAGTAAGCAGTTAGTTATAGCTATAACATTCCATTCAATTTCATATTTATTCACACATTCATTCATACACACACACAGGTTCTGCAAGGTTGTTATCATAGTTACCAGCCTTAGAGTTGGTCATGCCAAGCCACTGGCCAGGTGGCCTGGAAACAAGGAGGGAGCAGGGCCTTGTTAGAGGCTCATCTGATGCTCCTGGAAGTTGGTTTGCAGAATCAGACCCCAAAGTTCTCCGTTTCTAGAGTCCATTTTTATAGTAATTTATTCCTTTGCCAGTCTATGGGAAGTGCTTCATCATGCTGTTGCTGAATCAATCAGCAGATGGCACATTCCTGACGGCTCCGTGCTGCCAGATGTTACCTTGTTCTTTGGTTCTCCCATCCTTGAGGCTGTTGGGTGGATTCCAGTCTGCCCTCCGGGGGTCCTCTGGTTGTTTCCACTTGACACCTTCTTCGGCCGATTGACACTGGATTCTTAGGCTGGCATCTCCCTGATCGTTCTTTTATTATCCACACCAAGCATCCATCCACATACATCCTCTATCTCTGTTTTAATCACAATTGTTAACAAAGCGAGTTGAAGACAACAAAAGGTCGGGGAGTCTCTGGATGCTGTTTCTTTTGTTACAGAGTATCGCTTTGAGTCTCTCTCGGTGTGAGTAGTTGTTGTTACAAAGCATTGCTTTGAGAACAGACTCTGTCTTAGGATGTACTAACGCAACTGGCAGCTTGCAAGTTTCACACAGAGGGAGAGAAACAGTAAAAACAAGAGACCAAAAACCAAGAGACCTCTTAATTAGTAATAACCCGGAATTTAAACGAGGGGGAATCAAACTCATTTGTGATTTTAATACAGAACTTCTTTAATATGATCCACCATAACCATAGGAAAGGAGCGAGTCAATACCTGTTGTCTGGGACTCCAAGAGTGGAAGAGGAGAAGGCCCTTAAAGAAACAGTAGTCAAGGTTTTTCCCAAGTATTAACTATTCCCCTGGGTCTGTCATCACCTCTCCCATCTGCACTGTGTCCGCTCTCAAAATCCCAGGAACCTTAAAGGGACACATCACAAAACAGATGTTGACTAATCTCTTTGTCCCTACTACTGTTAAGGGGACTGTCCCCCTGTTATAAGCTCATGTAAACCTCACTAAGGCCCTGATTCACCAAAGCACTTAAGCCCGTTGACGTCAATGTGACTTAAGCATACACTTAAGTGCTTTGTTGAACCGGAGCCTAAGGGTGTACGTCGTGCTTGTCGAAGAATTATTGAAAGTCTACAGTCAGCCTCGTGGCTGCTGGCCCAGCTTCCAGCTGCTGACTGCCGAACTCAGGGAGGCTGTGTCTTTGCATCTGCATCCGGCGAGCAGATGTTGAAAGTTGTACTGAGCACAAGGGGAACTTTGATCAAAACAAATCATGCACTTTCCACAACAAAGGACTTTACAAAGAGGCACTGATCTTACAGAAGCAGTGGAAGGCGGTTTCCGAGGTACTTGACAGATCGGGTTGCGCTACTGTGAGTCTCGGTGCAAATCTCTTGATGTAATTGACAGCGAAGACGTGGAACGGCGCAAAGGCAAAATAATCATAATTTTAAAAAAATCAGAGAAGCTCCGGACCCATTTCATTACTGATCTCAAATAAAAATCTCAGGTCAGGTCCAGAACAGGGGGAAGAAATCGGAAATGTGGTTGGTGTATGCAATCTGAAACTCCTCCTTCCTTCTCCTCTAGCATTTCACAGTGAAAATTGTACCTCTAGTGTGGGGTGTGATGCTATGCCACAGGGTGTTCCATCTACGTGGTGGCAGTATAATCACGGGAGAACAGTCCCGTTCAATTCCAAACTTTTTTTTTTTTTTTAAACGCCTGCTTTTAGCATTAGTCGAGCATGTCTCGGTGCATTTGGGTTGGTTTGGGTGAAACTTCAGAGTGGACTAGGTGCTGAAAGAGCAAGCAGGTTGGTAAACGTGCATCATCTACATCGGAGGCCATGTAGCAAAGGGCCGGAGGCCTAACTAGTTAGATGCAGGATCGTCTAGTGCAGTGGCTCCCTGACTTCAGTGGCTCATGTGCCACCTTCTCGAAGAACGGTGAAGTGAATGGCTGGAATGTCAAGCTCAGGGAGCATCAGGGGGACAGGAGTCACCGCTTGGGAGCCCCTGTCTAGTGAATAGGGCACTGGACTGGCAGGCAGGAAACCAGGATTGTATTCCTGACTCTGCTAGTTGCCTGCTGTGACATTGGGGAAGTCACTTCCCCTCTCAATGCCTGTTTCCCCCTCTCGTCCTTTGTCTTGTCTGTTTGGATGGTAAATGCTTGGGGCAGGGCCCCTCACTGCATGCATACACAGTGCACGGGCTACTATTAGTTGTATTCCGGTAGCAGCTAGAGTGGGAACGCTGTTGTGGTGTTTAACTTACAGAGCTGCTGGCTTTTCATTTGAACCTACTTAGATTGTGAGCTCCTTAGGGCAAGGACAGTCTCTCTCTGTTCCGTTTGTGCACCACCTCGCACAGTGGGGCCCTGATCTAGGACTTGGACTCCTACATGCTACCACAATACAAAAAACATACAGAAAAAGAGCCATTATTCTTTATTAGGAGTCAATATGCTAACAAAGGGAATCCCATCAGCTGCACTAGATTAGGCTTGTGGGTTTATTTGGTTTTGGGGAGCTGTGGGAAACTGGCAGCAAGGCTGAGGGCGCCAGCAGGAAATGGTGCACAAGGAAATAACATGGGTCACCTTTAGGGTCACTCAACCTATGGCGTTGCCATCACAGAAACCTTTGGGCCACATGGCCTGATCCCTTCCAGCACAGGAGTGTTTCATCCAGAACAACCCCTTTCACCAGAGCTAGACATTGTCAGAACCTTAACTAGAGACCGGGTGGGCCTGATGTATCCACGATGGCTGTAAATAAGAGTCTCTTGAGCAACCTGAGTCACCAAGTGTTGCCTCCGGGTTTCCGCTAACCTTTGCTGTTTCTTCTGCAGGGACAAGCTGGCCGAGCTGCACGGGAACATGTTTGTGGAGGAATGTGTGAAATGCAGCAAGTATGTCATCCCTGCCGGTCAAGACACACTCGTTTGTAAAAAGGCAGCGTGAGTGAGTCTCTCCACTGCCATGGTGCTGAGAAGCACTGTAGCCCTTGGGCGTGTCTCTGGGGTACAGATGGTCGCTGCAGTTCTGGATTCCCTTATATAACTGTTAGTTCTAGCATGAGTCAAGTTCGATCACTACGTGAGCTTCTGGCAGATAAGCCCATGATGCAGAGAGCACAGGGCGTGCGCTATGAGTAAATCCTGAATAAACACCTAAATCTTGCCACTTAGTGGGAGAACACTAACTCCTGCCCCCATAGAAGATCTTCACAGCTCCTGTAATCTGTTCGTCATATTGGTCATGCCCAGTTTAAATATCAATGGTCTCTCCATTGTAGCCAGGTCTTGTTTATATATGTTTGCCAAATATGAATAAGAGGTCACAGCAGTCTGAATTTTGCCTTTTGATTCTAGGAAATACAAATCCTGAATTCTGAAATTATTGCTCTAAACTCCTTGAGCGGGAGAGTGCCATGGGTAGAACTATGGTGTAGGGACTAATTGATCCCTGGTGTAACTGTTCACTTCACTAGTTACACTGGGGATGGATTTGGCCAATAATGTTCATCTCCAGCTTCTCTTAGCACCAAAGGGGCATGATTCTCAGTGTTTTTCTGCCTTTATATCTTCCTTCTCATTACTCAGTCGCATGGTCTAGAACAGGGGTGGGCAAACTTTTTGGCCCGAGGGCCAGATGTGGATGGGGAAATTGCATGCAAGGCCACGAATGTAGCGCTGGGGCAGGGGGTTGGGGTGCGGGAGGGAGTGCAGGGTGCAGGAGGGGATGTGGAGTACGGGAGGGGGCTCAGGGCAGGGGGTTGGGGTGCAGGGACGGGTGCGGAGTGCAGGAAGGGGCTCAGGGTGCAGGGTGCAGGAGGGGTTCTGGGTGCGGGCTCCGGCCCGGCACCGTTTACCTTTAGCTGCTCCAGCGTGGCAGCAGCACGCACCGAGGCTAAGGCAGGCTCCCTGCCTGTCCTGGCCCCGTGCTGTTCCCAGAAGCGGCCAGCACCACGTCCCTGCGACCCCGGGGGTGGAGCGGGGCAGAGGGCTCCATGCACTACCCTTACCTGCGGGTACCTCCCCCAAAGCTCCCATTGGCCGCGGTTCCCCATTCCTGGCGGGTGCGTTCTAGCATCTTTCTTATCAATGCACTTGCATGTTAATGGTTGTGAACAGACTCTTGTTTTGTCTCACACCCTGAATTGCATCCTTTCTCATTGCATGTGAAGGCAGTACGTGCGGGACGCTGTCGTGGGCACCATGGGCCTCAAGCCGACCGGCAGGCTGTGCGACGTCTCCAAAGCAAGAGGGCTTCGTGCCTGCCGGTATGTATCCTGGAATGACAGCCTTGGGGGAAGGGAAAGGCAGAATTGCATCCTGCAGAAACGTACCAATTATGAAACTCCTGGACTCCACCATTTCCTGGATGTGTGTGTCTTTGGTTTTTACCACATGGCGCAGTCCGAGCGTACCTGGAGGGCTTCTCTAGATACTCAAGGAAGGGCCAACGACTCACATTTGCGTCTGTGTTAGGAGTGGGTGAGTTCCTACACTCAAACCCCCTCAGGTCAGATTCAGTCTGTTAAACTCTCTCCTATGAAAAGCAGAGACTGTGCAGGAGATCTTCAGAGGTACAAATGGGAGCTTGGCACCCAATTCACATCGTCTGTCAATGGGAATTGGGTACCTAGGTGCCCTTTGAAAAACTCCCCTTTCTGTTGCTCCCTGAATCCTGGCTACATGTGGGTCCGTTGCGGCTGAAGTGCGCTGCATTGTGTGATTGCTGTGTTGAAAGGCGCATTCTCTCCCCTGTAGCAGTATGTTTGATTCCACTCTGTCCTGCTGCTGCTTGCATTACGTATGTTAGCTTTGTTTTTAATTGTTTAGCTTTAAGGTGGAGATTCTTTGCAATGTGATTTTCATCGTAACCTGGGCTTAGGGCTGGAAAAGTGGCTCTGTGAAAATGGCATCCGCAGATCTGCTCTGTGTGTATTTCAAATGCACTTGCCATCTTCAGTGACACACTTCTTACTGTTCCTCATTTCTATTAACGGAATGTAGGTCTGGGCAAGAGCGAATGGGCCTGATTCTCCACGCCTCTGCACCTGCTAGGGTCTTTTACACCAGTGCAAATTGTGTGTAGGATACCACCGTTCTGACTTAGTAGCTCTTCACACCCAGTATGGACTGGTTTCAGTGACTGCACGTTGTCCAGAGCAACAGAAAGTCAATCTCATGGACTCCATTCCCGCTCACCCATCATCACAGAATTGTTAACAAAGTTCCAGTTGCAGAGCCACATTCTGACCTCAGTGCTGGGGGCTTCACAGGTGTAACTGACAGCAGAATCTGCCCCACAGAATCTTGTTTGCTGAACCCAGCTTGACTCTCAGATCCCCTGCTGAACTTGTGCAGGCAGGAGTTAGAACATCCATCTTACAAATGGAGCTAATTGGACATGGACATCAAGAGCCTCTCCTCAGCAGCTCTGCGGTTGGGTCCCTGTCCCTGTTCTTTCCCTTGTCTGAGAGCAAAGCTAACCCTGTTTCCTGTTGGATTTTTTTTTTCCCCAGAGGAAAGTTAATAGACACTGTTTTAGACTGGGAAGATTCTCTGCCTGATCGGGACCTGAGTCTAGCAGACGACGCCTGCAGGTATTGCTTTCCGCAGCACTGTGTTTTGACACCCTTTTGTTTAAAACCTGGTACTTCAATAAAACCACCTGATAACTCGTTCAGCATGAAACTTGTTGCTATGAGATCTCTCCAAGCTTCTTGCCATCTGCTGGGATGAATTAGGCTGTTCAGATACTTGGAATCTGACCTGCCATTCCCAGTTCAATGACCTTTTGTTCCAGGCTTTTGACCCTGGCTAATCCTTAAGAGTGACTGTAGCTGGCCAGAATTATAAATCTCAAAGGAAGCGTGTTACTATTGGATTCCAGGAGTCAAAGGTGAATAAAGTGTATTGAGTGCATCCCCTAAGCAGATCCCCTTTTCCTCTTGAGACAGAGATTGTACCTGGCCTATCACCAAAAGGCTTTGCAGATAGTGGGGTAAATGAAACATTCAGAAACCAACAGCTTTTGCCAGGGAGGTGGTGGTTGGATGATCCCAGGTGCTTGTGGTATTCCCCAAGAGGGAAGGATATTTCGTGGGTCTCGTTTCTTATTATTGATCAAGCATCTTAAGAGGACGTAGCAATGTATATTAAGTGACTAGTGCCAAGTAAATAAGTCCCTGCCTCTCAGATCTTGCAGTATAAAGGGACAGGAGGAAATGAAAGGATAATCGTTGCTGCTGGGGCTGGGTGGATATTTACAAGACTTTCCAAGGCCTGGTTCATTATTATTTCTACTGATGTAGTGACCACATTGTGCTAGATGCTGTACAAACACAGAAGAGAGAGAGTCCCTGCCCCCAAGTCTGTTGCACATCATTTGAAATGGGGTTTTGTTCCCTGGTTTCACAGGTTCCAATTCTGAACCTAAGTTGAGATGCAGTTTATTATAACACTTGTAATGTATGGCTCGTCAGAGGGGCAGTAAGACCAGTGTGTAGCATTCTGGCGGGAGTCTGGCCTTTTGTCTTCTTAGAGAAGGGGACTTTAGTCATTGAGACTGGCTCCGTTCCCTTTCACGGGTTCACTTTTTTATTATCCACCTGCAGGAAAGCTGACCTGTCAGTCACTCTGGGGACCTCTCTTCAGATCAAACCCAGTGGCAATCTCCCCCTGCTCACGAAAAGGAAAGGAGGGAAGCTGGTCATAGTAAATCTGCAAGCAACGAAGCATGTGAGTTAAAATGCTTTGACTGGCGCCTTGAGCTCAGAGCTGCCCAGCTACAGTCTGACAGGCCTTGGTTTTATTCCAGCCGTAGCACCCAGCACTCGTGGGTGCTTGATTGAATCCTGCAAAAGTGGGTCAGTCCAGGAGCCAGGCGGCCCGCTTACAATGCCAGCTAGAAGAAATCAACCTAGTTTAGTAAGTAAACATGCTGGGTCCCCATTACCAAAGACCTTAGATCTGTGATTAAAAATAAACCTTCCGGTGGGATCAAAACCCCTCATGTATCCCCAGGTGAATTGGAATCCTGAGTGTTAATTAAGCCCCTGAGTTAAGTCCTTGCTGCGAGACTATAGAATTTGACCAGTTTTATTTATGTTCCTACCTCCCTCGAATACCCGAATCATTAGGATCCTGTTACATAACCAAGGCAGTTTGTTTCCAAGACCTGCAAAGTGTATCAAGGTTAGAGGTGGAAAAAACCACTCGGGTCATCTAGTCCCTGACCCAGGCAGTGCAGGAGTCTTCCCTACAGAACTTTTTCTGTAGTGACTGAACCGGTCTATTTCACAGCTTGGCTGAAAGGCTCTACATTTCTAGCTGTTTTGAGGGTGATACTCACTGAGCACTTCACGGGGGTGGTGTTCCTGAAATCCGCACAGATCCCTGTCTCTTAAACTCCAGGAGGAATAATCCTGCCTCCTTACACCGCCAACTCACCCCTTAGTTCTGCATCGAGATAATTGTAGGGCCAGTTTTGAAATCTGTCCCAAATGTTGCCTGGTCAGTGCGGAGCTGAGAGTTAATCCACGGTGTGATGCAAGTTGCTAGGCCTCGCCCAATTCACACGCGCACGCAGAGCCCTTGAAAACAAGAGCCAAATCGTTGAGGTCAGGTCTCCCTTGAGAGAGTCCTCAAATTGCTTGGTGTTTGGAATTCCCCTGAGGCGAGTCAGCTTTGTCCTCCGCGTGTCCTAACGGGGAGAGAGCAGCTGCACACTAGGGGTCTGTGGCTGAATTTGGGGCTTCTCTAGTAAAAGGAGGTCACCAGCTCCTGTCATCTGGGCGAGCCGAGAGCTGTTGGATGGTGATCCAGAGCTGGTGGATCCAGAGCTGGGCTGGATTGTGGCCTGTTGTAGAGCTGAAAGGCACCTGCCCTCTGGATGCACGTGTAAGTAGTAGGGCTGGAGTGACATCAGCTTCCTGAGCCGGTTTCCTGTCTCTTGGCCCTAGGACCGGCAAGCCGACCTGCGCATCCATGGCTACGTGGATGAAGTCATGACAAGGCTGATGAAGCAGCTTGGTCTGGAGATCCCCGAGTGGACGGGGCCGGTGGTGGTGGAGAGTTCTGAGCTTGTGAAGCCCGAACCAGCCCTAAAACTCGACCCGGATGCTCAGCGCCCAGCCAAGGAAGAGCCCTGCTCCCACCACAATGGCACGGCAGAGGAGGCTGATGGGACATGCCCGGGGCTCGGCACGGCACGCAAGGAGCACGGTGACCGTCTGAAACAGGAAAGTCCTGGCTCAGGCCGCAGCCCCGTAGCAGCCAAGAGAGTGAGAGTGGAGTCACTGCTCACCTGACTTACCAACGTCTTGGCAGTTGGTCGTTGGTCTTAGCAGCTAGCCTGGGCCGCTTTTCCTACCGTCCTTTTTATACCTTGAAATATCACCTCCCTTTTTGTAAGTATTAAATGTACTTCAATGGTGTGTGTCTGTTCAGCTGCATCGCCAGTCGTGGGCGGGCTGGTTTCCAGCTACCCAGCGGCGCTTATGGTGTAGGGGTCAGTCGCTGCTGCTCCGTCCATTGTGAGGGGGGCTGGCTGCTGACCCACACGCTGCCGTCTGCCTTGCTTGGGGAAGGACTGCAGAATTCCCTCGACCTCTCTGGCAGATCTGGCCTAAGGGCTACAAGGTCTGGCTCGTCGTTGTGGGAGGCGGAGCAGGAGCTAAAGGACTCGTCCTTGAGTAAGGAGAGCAGCGCTTAGCCAGGCAACAGCACCGATGAGCTGAAGTCTGGATGGGTTCACGACCCCCAAATCCTGCGCTGCCCATGGCATGAGAACTGCAGCCTTGCCATAATCGGGAAGCGTGGGTACGTCGGTTGCACGTCTCGTGAGCCGTTCGCCCGAAGATCTCACATTGACGCGTGCACGCTTCTTGCAGGAGGGGTGACGCTCGTTTCCCATTTGACAGGTGGGCAAACGGAGATGCAGAGAAGTGAGGGTAAAATTTTGAAGAAGTCCCATGGAAAGTCGGTGAGAGTCAGGTGCCGCTTTAGAAAATGGGACACAGGCTTTTAAGTCAATAGGCACTTTTTGAAAATGTTACCCTGTGAGACTTGCCCAGGGCTCCTCCATGCCAGTGGCAAAGCCTGGCTTGTCTCCCTCATTGTCCTTTCCCTACTAACCCTCCCTCCCTGCTGCGTGGCATTAAATCCAATCATTGACGTCAGTCGGTCAGATCAGATCAGGTCAGCGGAAGAGCCTGACTTGCATCCGTTTCTTTGGCTAAGTCTGCGTTCTAGCTGGCTGAGTGCCCTCACAGGTCTGCTCTGTGGGCCCCTGGGAACACTTGCAGTCTAGCTGCCTGTTACTCTTCTTGCCTTGCAGACTTACTAGCTGAGGTTCCTAGCAGCGAAAGGGCAGCTGCTGTCCAGCAGCAAGAGGGATTCAGCCAGACTCCATTTGGCATGGCTCTGTGTGATTGTTAATGTGCGCTACAAGCAAGGATGTCTCTTCTTTGAGTATGGCCTGGTAGCGGGATGCTGTCACCAGAGCGCAAGAGGGGCAGACGCCTTTGTTGACATAATGAGATGCAGCGATTGCCCTTTGAATGCAGCCTTGCCTCTGCTAAGGTAAACAGATGGTAATTGCAACTGGCTTATAAGAGACATGGCAGAGATTTGCTTTGTGGTCCGAGGGCCGCCTCCTTACATATGGTGTGATCATTTTTCTGATTGAAGGTGGGTTGTAGGGAACGCAAGCTGTGTGGTCCCAGCTGTCTCCACTCCCCTATTCAAGCCTGCCACTGGGGACTGAATTTACTTGCAGCCATTTGTGTCTTAGTAGTAAAGAGAAATGGAAATGGTTGGGGGTGCAGGTGACTGGCTGCGGATAAATTCTCAGTATTTATATTCCTGCCAGTTTTCCAGTGCAGTCTGGATGTTAATCAGCCCAGGTGCAGATCTTCTGAGCCACTTGGGAGAGTCTGGGTTGGGATGCAGAAACTTTCCTGGGAGCCAGTTTCCAGTCTCAGTCTCCTGGTCAGAATTTAAAATGTCCTAGAACATGCTGTATCTACAATCTCCAGTATATCCCAAAAACACAGCACTGGGTACTGTGGGAGTCGCCTCGAGATGCTGTATAAAAATACAGCTTGACAAAGACTGTATCTGTTGGACAAGACTTACACTTCAGGTCCTGGCCATTTGTCACGTAAAGATCTCATGGTACTTGGTGGAAGAGTTTGAGTTAACCCCAGTGACCTGACGTTCCTCTCTGGTAGTTATTCTGCCTACCCCATTTTTCCTGTGGTTTCTACGGGATATTATATTCTTCACTTCCTATCCTCAACTGCCGGGGGCATTCCTGTGCTCTGTTAAACTGCTGCTGGGATCCACCCCAGACATGGCTGCATTTCAGTAATCTCTACACTTGCACAGCCCTTTCCTTCCTACCAGGGATGATGTGAACCTACACTGAAGTTTGTAAAGCAATCGGAGATCCTCTGAGATGCAACTTATTAGCTATAGCAAGGAAGCAGGCCATAAACCTGCAGCTAGACAGAGATGACTGTGGGACAGGACTCCTCAAAGCCTGGTGTGCAATCTACATGAGGCCTCACAGGATTAAAACACAGCTCATGGTCACCCCTTTGCCTTGCAGCAACAGGTGGGGCTCTGCTATTAAGGGAGTTACAACGAATGTTGGGGCTGGGCTCGTTTGTTTTAATATTATGTAAATACACGTGCAAACTAGGTGCAGTTCTTGGGACCCTGGCAAGTTACCTGTGTCCCCCCTGTATGGCCAAAGTTTGGGCACCCATGCATCATGGGCACTCTTAGCTGGTGGCATCGGGCACCATCTTCAACGGGCACTGCAGCTGAGAGTTCCCTCCCTTGCTGATTTGGTAGGGGATGGAGTTCCATAGAATACCCAGAACACCTGGAAGCTTGAAGGCTGCCCAGTTCCCAATCCCTAATTTTTTCCCATTGGATTTTAAAGCTGCTGCATATGGCCTTGTTCCAACACCCTGGCAAGGGCCGTCTGCCTGGGGCTTGAATCTGGATCGAAAAGCAGGAGGCCCGTGTTAGCAGTTACCCGGGGGTTCTGGGATAATAGTTTGGAGATAGGAGGATGCTGAGCACCTTTGACTTCTGCTGCCTTCCATGAGAACTGGGTAAGCTCAGCATGCCTCAGGCCTGGGTCCTGCGTTAATTGAAAGCCTTGGTGGTGCTGGATTGAGGAGCTGCTAGTTCTGGGCCCCAGTGGCTCTGAGTGATTTACAGCCGTGCTCTCGAGCAGAGCTCCCCTTTGGAGTGTCCTTGTGTTTGGGCAGGGAGCCTAAACGTCTGATGAGCCTCGTTCAAAGTGACAGGATAACTTGCTGTCCTGGTCTCCTTGCTGTGATTCCCCCTGCCCCTGCAATGCTTCCTTTTCCGCATGAGCGGCAAGGTACCGGCCACATGGGTAATCTGCCGCGATGCTCTGTGTTGAGGGCAGCGTGGCATGGGGCTTGTGGGTGGGTGTGTGTGTGTCCTGCTGTGGGTGTGAGTGTTCAGTCTCCAGACAGGTCTCCTCTCTATCTGATCAGCTGGCTGGCTGCTCAACACAATGTGGGCTGGGGACTGGTCCAAGGGAGGGTAAACCATTAGATTTTGCTGCCATGACACTACCCTTCTTTGAGTGTTGAGGGCTGCCTTCCTGGGTTCTCGCTATAATATGGGGCAGGACCACCAGCAAAGATCAGGATCCCATTGGGCCAGGCACTGTACATACAGGGGAAGTGACTTCCTACCCTGAGCTACTGAAATCTAAACAGAGGAGACAAAGAGGGGTGGGAGGAGAAACAGGCACAGAGGGGGGAAGTGAGTTGCCCAGTTGACCTTTTTACCTTCTTTATTTTTTTAAATGGCACTTTAAATAGTGCAGCATTCACCATGGAGAGGGAACCAGATAAAAGGACCCCACATGTTTAGGGTTGTGTACCAGTATAACAGACTAGATACAAAAATAGAAAATAAATCGGATTTGAGTTGAAAGAACAGGAAGAGAGTACTATAAAAACCCACCCGCATGTCTGTGTAATGGATAGGGATATTGAAATGTATGTGTAATTGTAAATGAAAACCATGCCTGAACTAAAACCAGAAGCTGAGTTTTTCTCCCCAGTCTGTGGATGTTTTTATTGCTTTGTTTCAGTAGCCTGTTGACTCCCTGAGAGGGAAAACTTAGCCTTTTCGACAGGCTTTGCCTAGTGAATCTCCGACTGTTGCAAAGAAAATGTGAAGCAAGTCTGACTCCTGCAGTAGTGTCTGCCTGAGTTTGCAGAGAGCCTGAAACAAGAGGCAACCCTGTGAATATCAGTGTGGGCTGAAGATGATCCCTTTAATGACAATTTTTAACTATTTCACTGCTCATTAAAGTATGTTAGAAGGGAGAAGAAGGATCATATAATGATTTACTCCAAATGATCAGAATTTGTTAATTTTTTTTATTCCTGTGTGTGGGCAGCATGAAGGACTAGCTGTGGGTCTGCATATAGAAGATGTATAAAGTAAGATACTGGCCTTGAATACCATGCAGGGGTTTCATTTTCCTAAATGACTTCCAAGTGTTTCCTTTTCAGAGCCCTGGGAAAAGCTCAGTGCTCTCCCTACAGAACATGGCCCCCAATCGCTGGAGCACCTCACGGTCTTTAATGCGCTGTGCACCCCTGGGCAGCGAGGAAGGGCTGTCATCCCATTTTACAGATGGGAGGGGAGGCCCACAGAGAAAAAGTTCCAGATCCTTAAAGGAGTTTAGGCATCTAATGACCTTTGAGCACCTGGGGATAAGTGATAATCCTGAGGTCACCTAGGAAGTCTGTGAGCAGGGAATTGTACCCAGGCTCCCATGTTACGCCCTAACCTTGGACAATCCTTTCTCTCTACCTAGGTCAGAGGTTCCCAAATTGTGGGGTGTTCCCTCCTAGGGGGGTGCGGAGGAATCTTCAGCGGAGGGGGAGATGGCAGGACCTGGGCCAGCTCCCATGGAGGGCGGGGAGGGAGTGCCATCCAGCCCCTCCTCCCGTGCTCTGCTTTGGTCCCACCTGCAGCCACCTACCTGGCCATACCCCAAGCCTCAACACTGCTCTGTTCCTGGCCTGGGGCCAAGGCTGGGGGCGGGCCGGGAGTGGAACCGCAGCTGGCCGCGACCCCAGCTGCTGGCTCCTGCCCCCAGCCGCTGCCCCTGGCCAAGACCCACCCCAGCTGCAGCCCCCTTCATCCTGTGTGTATACATACACACACACACACACACACACACACACACACACACAGCATCCCTGCTCCCAACCCTAGGATGGAGGGGGGGCACAGAAGGGTAAGGAGGGGCATGACCCTCAAAAGTTTGGGGACCACTGACCTAGCTCTTTCTTCTGCTCACCAGATGAGTCTGGGGCATCACACCCTTCTCCCGCAAAGGCTCCCCCCAGATTCTAATGTCCTTTTCCTGGGGGGGGGGGGGAAGAGATGTCTAGAAGATGCACTCTAACGTTTTCATTGGCAGCTGGCAGGTGGCCGGTGTATGAAACCTTCTCTGGCATGTGTCTATCAAACTGCCCCTGGAAGTCTTGCCAGGTTCCTGGGAAATCCAGTTAAATTCCACAGTTCTCTGACTTTGGCTGCTCTTTGTGCTATCTGAGATTGGGCTGTGGATTCCATCCTTCCTGGAGATGATCTCTGGGGGCTGGGGGGGGTACGTTATTAATCTTTCCCAGCGTGACATCTGAGAGCAATTATTTGAAGAGGGTTGGTAAAATTTAACATGGTATCTAAAGGCAAATTGACCATGGGCTGGTGCCATCTCCTTGGTGTGGAGATCGTGTTGCTGACAGGGCTGGGGGATTATCCCAAGGGTGCAGAATTCTCTTGAAATGAGCGTTACGGTGACGTGAAATATTGACGTATTCCATGGGGGCTCCTGCTTGACTAACTGTGTCAACATCTTGTTCCTTGGCTGTTAAGCAGAACCGATGGAGGATTGCCCCACTCCCAGAGCTTGCATATCATCACCTGGAATATCACTTATGATTTATCTCAGTGGGAATGATCCAGAGGGTGGAATAGAAACACGAGCTGTCTGAGCAACAGGCTGCAAACTCAAGCAGGGCTCGCAGCTATTATTATTCCTTATTTGTATTACAGGAGTGTCCGGGAGGCCTGGCCAGGGTTGGAATGCCACTGTGCTAAGGTGCTGTACAAACAGAGTGAGACGGTTCCTCCCCCCAAAGAGCTTACAGTCTAAATGGACATGGTGGGAGGGGAAACTGAGTCACAGAGAGGGAAAGTGAATTACCCAAGGTCACTCATCAGGTCAGTGGTAGTGCTGAGAGTGGAAGCCAGGTCTCCTACCTCCCAGTCCAGCGCCCTACCTACCAGGCTAGTGCCTCTCAACTTTTCCAGACTACTGTACCCCTTTCAGGAGTCTGATTGTGTACCCCAAGTTTCACCTCACTTAAAAATCACTTGTTCACAAAATCAGACATGAAAATACACAAGTGTCACAGCCACACTATCACTGAAAAATTGATTCCTTTTTCATTTTTACCATATAATAAAATTAATCAATTGGAATATAAATATTGTACTTACATTTCAGTGTATAGTACACAGAGCAGTGTAAACAAGTCATTGTCTGTATGGAATTTTAGTTTGTACTGGCTTTGCTAGTGCGTTTTATATCGCCTGTTGTAGAACTAGGCAAATACCTAGATGAGTTGATGGACCCCCCATGGAAGACCTCTGCCTATCCCCAAGGGTACCTGAATCCCTGGTTGAGAATCACTGGACTAAACTACACTGCAGGCCCATTTTACAGATAGGAGGGGAGGCCCACAGAGAAAAAAGCCCAGATCCTTAAAGGAGTTTAGGCATCTAACGACCTTTGAGCACCATTTCCATCAGAACATTCCCACTCTTCTGGCCCCCGGTTTAATAGATTCAACAGGTCACTGATCAGTAGCTTAAAAATATCTCCTGAAATCTTGAGTGCCTTAGAGAGAAGCGGGGAAAGAAACAAGTTGGTTGGAACAATGCCAGAGATGCACGTAAGGTATTAATCCTGGGCAAGGTGATCGCAGCTTGCTGGCTCTTCGGGTTTCCGATTGCAAGGCTCCTCCCTCAGGAGGCTGCGCTTTGCTGAGGATCTCGGTCCTGCTGCGGTTTAGGCCACCTGTCCAGGCAGGCAAAGGAAGCAGCCGTTTGCTCTACTTTCCTGTTCCTGGAATGGAAGTGTGGTCCAGGGGTTAGGGCATTATCTTGGGACATGTGAGACTTGTGTTCAAGAGTCTGTTCTTCCACAGACTTTCTCTGTAACCTTGGGCAAGTCATTTAAATTTTATTTGCCTCAGTTTCCCCCCCCCCCCAGCCCAATCCATTGTGGATAATAGTTCTGCCCTACCCTGTAGGTGGAAGGGGAAACTGAGGCATGGAGTGGGGACGTGAATCACCCACAGGGGTGTTGGATGGATAAATACAGTATGGATTGTGAAGTGCTCGTACTATGGTAACGGGGACCAAATAAGTACCTAAAATGCCTAGAATGGAACAAACACGGAGAGGAGCCCCATTGCTGTGAATTGTCGCTACTCCCTGGATTGTCTAGCAGCAGGGGCTGTGTCTGGAATTTGGTCCCAAGAGTCAAACCAGTGCTCTGGGCCACGCATCAGACCCACTGGTCTGAGCAAGACTTGGCCGGATCCCTAAGGGGCCTCTAACACCCAACTGTGCAACCCAAGTACCATAAATCCGTTTTCTTTACCTATCAGTCTGGGACAGTAGGAGCAGGTTGGTGTCCCTGGAACAGCTGAGAAAGAGTTGAGCCACCTTAGACCGTTGCCGACTGCCATCTCTAGGGGCAGAGGAAGGAGTGAAGGAAGCCTTCTGTTCCGTGGAGGAGCCGTGTGAAGAACAGGAGAGGGCTAAGTGAGTAGGAGGTGGCAACAGGCAGCCTGGTTACAGATGCATCCCCATCTGCTGCTACTGCGTTTGGTGGGAGAAGTAGCTCCATGCAGCCTGAAAATGGATTGGGCTCTGCATGTCAGATGGCAAACAGCGTGAAGAACAGGGTCCATTGGCCTGGGCACTTGCTGGGTGTCTGCGCTTAGCAGAGCAGAGTGTTGTCCTGCGAGGCAAAAACTCGAAGAAGATGTAGCTAAACCCGTGCCTGGTGCAACAGGAGGAAACCATGCTGGTGCTTGTTTTCCAGGTGGAATTACGTGTGGAAGATCGGCCCAGCGCTCCTCCAGCCATCTAGCATGGACTGCATCATTGCAAGCTGCCATTGGCACTCAGCCAATGGATCCTTCCCCTAGAATAGGAGGGGTCACCTCTACGAATGAGCCAAGTCTAGTCTTTGTGGCCCACTCGTGATTTAGTGTCTCTGCCAGTGGGGGAGGCGCTGGCTGTGCCATGGGCACCTGTCCTATCGCAAGTACGTGCCCTCTTCCAAAGGCAGCAGCTGGTGAAGGCCTTTGACCGCTGTTGGCCTGCCCGGACTGTTATCTATTGAGTCAGACGCTGAAGGCTCCATACCCCCTTATTGACCCTCCAGTCATCCGGCCTCACCCCTGTTCTCAGTATCCACCTAGTTTAGGGGGAGAGACAGCATGTTTCAGGGGATTGTACTTCCAGTTTTGCCTCTGACCCACTGAGTGACATCAGGCCCCTGTCTGTGTCTTCCTCCGCCACCCCATAGCTGTCTGGTCCATTTAGACTGTAAGCTCTCTGGGGTAGGGGCTGTTTCTCACTGCCCGTTCAAGGCCTGGCACATGGGGGCCCTGATCTCATGAGGTCTTTAGGAGACGGAGGGGTTCCAGATCCTTACCGGACCCTCCCAGGCGGGACCCAGCGCTTTGCGACATAGGAGCTAGGCAGTGATGTTATTGCTGGGGCCATTATACGTCTCCCTCTATTTCTGCACCTCGAGTGGCGTCGCCTCCCTCTGTGATTGTCTCAGATTGCAGTGAAGGGTGGAGATAGCTTTTGATGGCTCCCGATGGAACAGAGAGCAGAGCTGCCAGCCGAACAATCTCACCGACGATGCATGAGAGGGAGCAGGCAGTTACCTCATTACGTGATGCAGTTCCCACTTGCAGCCCTCACGGGGCAGGGCAGGCCGGTTGCCTAAGACGTGGTCATTTCACAGGATCGATTTCCCCGAGGGCCGTTGTCTCATTTACTCTGAGAGCATTTATACGTCTGTCAGCGTAAAGGGGCCTCGGGCTGGGGGAAGTAACATAAGAACGGCCAGATTGGGTCAGAGCAAAGGTCCATCCAGCCCAGTATCCTGTCGACCGACAGTGGCCAGTGCCAGGTGCCCCAGAGGGATGAACAGCACCGGTCATCATCAAGTGGTCCGTCCCCTGTCGCCCATTCCCAGCTTCTGGCAAACATGCTGCTAGCGTATTGGCTGTAGTGGAAATGAGAATAAGATCCTGGCTGTTTAGTTGCCTGACATTTTTGTCAACATTTGCAAACTCCTTGCTGCATTGACAGGGCTTCTGCATTTCTTGCATACCATCATGTTTGTCCCCCCGCTCGCTTCCTTCGGTGGCTCAGCCCTGCACATCTAATGCAACGGAGGTGACGCCGAGCCCGTGAACTGTCCGAAATCCCAGGTTCCTGGCTGTTGCTCTGAGCCATTGCTGCACCTCAGGCCGGGTTCGATCCATCCTCCTGGTACGGCCTCCCTTCAGCGCTTTCTCAGGCTCCCTGCTGTAGTTTCCAATACAGCAACCTCGGCTTGAGTGTGAACGATCTGTTTTGCTCACACAGCTTATAATCATAGACTATCAGGGTTGGAAGGGACCTCAGGAGGTCATCTAGTCCAACCCGCTGCTCAAAGCAGGGCCAATCCCCAATTTTTGCCCCAGATCCCTCAATGGCCCCCTCAAGGATTGAACTCACAAACCTGGGTTTAGCAGGCCAATGCTCAAACCACTGAGCTAGCCCTTCCCCCGCTTCCCTTAGGCTTCAAGCACAAGGGAACATCCAGCCCCCACTTTGACGAGCTGCCGGAAGAGTTCTAGCTGCAGAGCAAGCAGCCCTCCGCCTTGAAGGTGGGGAGAGGTAGAACGAAGGGGCCTGCCAGGAGGTGTTTGTGGTGGGGGTCCAGGCCTCAGCATAGTGGTGGGTACAAGCTCAGGACCCGGTAACTGAGTGTATTCCAATTAGTGAAGGTGCACCGAGAAAGCAGGGTGTTATGGAGCACGTACAAGCTGGACGGAGAGTGGGGATCGGCCTTTGGAGCCGTCTTTCCCCATCAACCCGACTCCAGGATCTGGTCACTAGCGGAGCACGCTACACAACCCTCCTCTTTGCCACAGCGTTTCCACCAGCACTGGCAAACTATACAGACCTCTCTGTTCCCCTGGCAGAGACGCTTCTCCGGAGTCTCAGGAAGCCTTCCCTGGAGTCCTCTAGTGCAATCACCCTGTGGATCTCCTTCACCTGGGAGAGGAACTTCAATATTGCAGTGCTGGACGCTACGGGAAGCCCTGAGCCAGGGAGGTGTTTGTCCCCCAAAGCTTCCTCTGAAGTGGGGCATGTCAGCCCTGGCCCAGAGAGAAAACGTTTGCCCCCTGCATGGCAGGTAAAGAGCGACCAGGCTTGCGGGGGCTTTCTGAGCATTGCAGGGGACTCGTTACTGTTTGTTGTCTGCAGTAATCTTAGCACGGGGCTCTGCCAGGGGCTTGCTGGCTGTGCCTGTCTCGTAAGCCAACGTTTTCCTAAGTGGCCAGCGATCTGGGGTCTCTAGGATTAAGTGGCGGGCTGGGGAAAAAGCAGTTAGAGCCTCTCTGCAGGAGAGCAGCTGCCAGCCTTCAGTGATTGTTCCCACCCGCCATGGGGCCAGGCACTTGGGAGAAAGCAAGGAGCCCTCTCCCATTGATCCCCCCCCCCCTCGCATGGGCACCATCCACCAAACACTGCATCCGAGGGGAAGGGAAGGTTTGATTAATGCTGAGCACTAAGGGGGGGGACATCCCCTCCCCCCAGCAGCCACCGGGCAAAGGCAGAGCAGTGTTTGTCACTGATAGCGTCCATCAAACTGAAATCTCAGGCAACTTCCCCTGAGACCATGTCATCTCCTGGAGGGATTAGCTCTGTCATTTCCCTGTGGGCTCTCTTTTCACCCCCACCACCCCCACTGGTGCGTGCATCAGGCCAGCAGCCAGAGACCCACAATGATGCTGTTACCCCTTTTGATCCAAGCGACTGGCCAAAGTTTGGGGCCTGGCAGGTTGTTTCTGCTAGGAGAAGTCAGTGATGGAGTCGGTCTGATGATGGGTCTCTTCTTGACATCTGTCCTCGCTCACAGGGTGGGATTCTGATCTCAGTGATGCTGGTAAACCCCACTGACTGCCAGGAAGTGACTCCGGCTTGACACTGAGATCAGAACCCGGGCCAATGGCTTATGCTTCCCCAGGTCCAGGAGACGACCGCTTTCTGCCCTTGAGGTAGCAGAGTTGCTGTTGTAGAGTTGTGTTGTGTGTGTGTGGCTGGTTGGGAGTGGGGCCTGGTTTTCCCCCTCCTTTCCCCTGCAAATCTGCTTTGCTTAAGACTGTTGAAAAATCTATAGGAAAATGAATTGATTTTTAGTTCAGAAAAGTTGATAAAAATTTTTTTTTTAAGCAAGGAGACAAAAAAATCTCAATTGAATTTAAAAATCTATTAAAGAGTCTGATTTAGGGCCCAGTCCTACGGGTGCTGAGCACCTTGGCCCTGACCAGGAAAAACTTCCTGTAGAAGCAGTAGGACAATGGACCAGGCTGCCGAGGGAGGTTTTGGAAGCTCCTTTGCTGGAGATTTTCAAAAGGTGGCTGGAGCCATCTGTCTTGGATGGTTTAGACCCAACAAATCCTGCACCTTGGCAGGGGGTTAAACTGGCTGACCCTTGTGGTCCCTGCTGACCCTATGGTTCTATGGCCCAGCATTGCACTTAAGCAGGTGTTTAACTTCAAGCACATATAAAGCCCTCTCGGACAGTAGTACCACACACGGGCTGGGAGGGAAGCGCATACTTCAGCCCTCTGCTAGACTGGGACCAGGATCAAGCATTTAGGGCTCAATCCCAGGCGAGGCCAGTCTGGCCCCCCAGCTGCACTCAACACCTTAACTTGCCAGTGACAGCAAAGTGAAGGGTCTGGTTCTCTTCTCACTGGATACAAGTCCAGCACTGCTCCCAATTTACACCTCGGGGACTGAGACAGGAATCATAGAATCTCAGGGTTTGAAGGGACCTCAGGAGGTGTCATAAAAATAAAGGGAAGGGTAAACCCCTTTGAAATCCCTCCTGGCCAGGGGAAAGCTCCTCTCACCTGTAAAGGGTTAAGAAGCTAAAGGTAATCTCGCTGGCACCTGACCAAAATGACCAATGAGGAGACAAGATACTTTCAAAAGCTGGGAGGAGGGAGAGAAACAAAGGGTCTGTGTGTCTGTCTATATGCTGGTGGTTTCTGCCGGGGATAGACCAGGAATGGAGTCTTAGAACTTTTAGTAAGTAATCTAGCTAGGTATGTGTTAGATTATGATTTCTTTAAATGGCTGAGAAAAGAATTGTGCTGAATAGAATAACTATTTCTGTCTGTGTATCTTTTTTGTAACTTCAGGTTTTGCCTAGAGGGGTTCTCTATGTTTTTTTAATCTAATTACCCTGTAAGATATCTACCATCCTGATTTTACAGGGGGGATTTCTTCATTTCTATTTACTTCTATTTTTATTAAAAGTCTTCTTGTAAGAAACTGAATGCTTTTTCATTGTTCTCAGATACAAGGGTTTGGGTCTGTAGTCACCTAGGCAAATTGGTGAGGCTTTTTACCAAACCTTGTCCAGGAAGTGAGGTGCAAGGTTTTGGGAAGTATTTTGGGGGGAAAGACGCGTCCAAACAGCTCTTCCCCAGTAACCAGTATTAGTTTGGTGGTGGTAGCGGCCAATCCAAGGACGACGGGTGGAATATTTTGTACCTTGGGGAAGTTTTGACCTAAGCTGGTAAAGATAAGCTTAGGAGGTTTTTCATGCAGGTCCCCACATCTGTACCCTAGAGTTCAGAGTGGGGGGGGAACCTTGACAGGAGGTCATCTAGTCCAACCTCCTGCTCAAAGCAGGACCAATCCCTACATGGCCCCCTCAGGGATTGAACTCACAACCCTGGGTTTAGCAGGCCAATGCTCAAACCACTGAGCTGTCGCTCCCACCCTCTCCCAAGCTCTGGGGCTGCAGCTTGATCCTTAACCTCTTCTTCATCCTTTTCCCCCCAGCCCACCCCTTCAGGCCCTCCCCTTATGGCATCTACTGCCTGGGGCAGAGAGATCTGACCCCTGGAGCAAAGGAGACAGCAAGTCAATCACTTTAATCTCCAGCTTAGAATTTCCCGGCTCCCGAGCTGCAGGGAAGTGTCACGTTCGAGGTGATTTGGCTGATCGCCGATGCTGTTTCTTAGTCTCGCTTAAACCACCGAGGGCTTTGATGGTGTTTTCCCAGCTGCCCGCAGCAGCCTCGTGAACCGAGCAGAGCAAAGCCGTGTGTGTGTGTAGATATCCATCGGCTCCATTTGTGGCCACAGCAAAAGGGAGGCGAGGCAGATGCTTCTCCAGCCATGCATTCGTGTGGGGATCGCATCAAAGGGTGACATGTCACGTTCCCAGGTGGGATCGGAGACGAGCAATAAAATACTTCATTAGAATCAGGGCGCTGACATTTGGGTTTTACATTTATCCAAAAGGTTGCGGCTCTCCTGATCCACGAGCAGACAAGGGCTTCTGCTGTCAAAGCCGCTTGTGATTTCTGTTGCGTGCCTTGATTAATTCTCAGCCGCCAGCCTCTCCAGCACTCCTGCCCTCCCGCAGGGGCGCCTATCGGCTTCCAATCCTTGATAAGGGAGCTGCACTGGACAGCACAGCCCCCAGCGTCTCCGGGCTTGCCATGCTTGACGCTGTATGTCTGACAAGAGATTAAAGGAGACGGAGTGGAGTCTGAGACCACCCCACAGGCTCATAGTCACAGGGCTTTGCAACCGCAATTACGCCTAACCCACGCACTGGGTCACTCTCATGATCCCCCTTTTATGGAGGGGAAACTGAGGCACAGAGCGGGGATGGGACTTGCCCCAGGCCACCCAGTGAGACTGTGGTAGAGTCAGGACCAGAGTCAAGCTCTCCTGCCCCCCTGTCCTGTGCTTTCACTGCTGGACCATGCTTCTGTCACCGTTCCCGTTACAAACCCTGGGCCAGATTCTCAGCTGGTGCTGACGGCTGGAGCTACGGCGAATGACACCAGCGAAAGCTCTGGGCCCAGGTTTTGCTTGGGGGGTTATTCCAAGGGCCTAAGAGATGGATTTTCAAAACCTCACGGCTTCCACTTAGGCACCTAGATGAAACGGTCGGATTTCCTAACTGCTCAGTGCCTAGCAGCTGCACCGGCAAACAATGGGTGCTGAGCTCTCTCGGCAGAAATGTTGACTGTGTCTAGGCTGTAACTGGACATAGCCGGGGGCCTGACACTCAGCTATGCCAGCTCAGCTCCGCTGCCAGGAGCATTGGGACCACGGTCTCGCACCAGACACAGGGCTCCTCCTCAGATTGCTGGGTGTGCATAAGGCAGATTGGAGCAAGAGAGACTGAGACAGCTCCTTCACCCTCCGAGAAGCCGGGAGGAGGTAGAACATGATGGCATGCCAGGGAGCAGAGGTCTGGGTGAAACCCCCTTGAAATTCCCAGGCCTGGATTCAGCCCATTGTGCTGAATGGGGTCACAAAGAGCGATCAGCGGGGGTGGGGAAGGGTTCCCGGGGCAGGTTGTCCCACCTCTGGGTTTTCTTGCCACGTCCTTGGAAGCATGTGGTGTTGGTCATGGCCCTCAGGTCTGCTGGGCCCAGCCAGGCTGACATGCAGTGTTTGCCACAGGGGTGCTACCCCGTGCTGCTGCTGGCTGGAGACGTGGCAGTGACATGGTGCAAAACAGCGTAACCCAAGGACATTGTGGCCCTGCCCCGACCTTCAGAACGCCATGAGATTATTGAGTGATGGATTTAGAACAATAAATGTTGGGTTCTTTTTATCTCCCTTCTGGCTTTTGAGCCTTTCGGGTACCCTGGCTTCACGTTGTCAAGCTTTTCTCTGCAACCGTGAGGGCTTGAAACTTACTTTCCCCCCTGGGAGCTGAGTTTCTCCTGCAATTGCTTCATTCCAGCAACTGGGGCTGTAAGGAAAACGGTGGAGATCGTGAAAATATCAGTGGGGTCCACAACACTGTGTAGACTTTGTGGTGCAGTGACTTTGTGGCTCTTAGGGGCTCCTCCCAAGGACCCCAGCTGCGTAAAGCTCAGCTGTGCCTCCAACCCAATCGATCTCGCTGCTAGAGATGTAAGAGACTCCTAGGAGCGTATAACATGGTGCGCAGGGCGTGGGAAGTGTCCATATTAGTTTTTATGAACGTTGTATACATTTCTCTGCAGGTTTGATGGGTATTGTATTTCTGGCTAATCCTGTAGTACCCCAGGTCAGGGGCTGTAGACAGGAGGAGTAGACCAATACTTCCAATAGCTAACCACTCACCAGTAATTAAAGGACAAAGCAGAGAGCCTACTGCTTTGAAGTCTAACCTGACCCTCCCACCCTTCCCCTGCTCCAGTTTGGAGCAGGTTCAGGGTCTCAGGAAGATCAAGGAGCTGTGAACTGGATCGAGGACAGCCTCTGAACTCAGAGTCCGACACTTACTCAGAGAGATGTCGGCTGAGCCTCAGACTCAGAAAGGGTGGCTGGGACAAGTGGGCAAGGAGAGTACAAGAATGAGAAGAGATAAGACGCATTTGGGGTCTCGTTATTTTAGCCCTTTTCTCTCTGTGTGTGATGTTCCTAGGGCTAGATAAACCCAGCTCTGCTTGGAACAAGCTGTTCTCTCTCGCTGCGTTTAGCAGCTGTCACAGCTCCCAAGGGGGATTTTAGAGCAGGGACCAACCCCAGCCGGCCAGGCTGCAGGTAATACAGTTGGGAAGCAGTGGGGTGCTGTAACCTGGTGGTCAGGTCAAATGTGGCATGTACGGTGGGGTTCCCCTCAGAGAGGAGTGCAGGAGTAGGACAAAGTGCCCATGGAGAGAGAGATCCCTGGTGCAGCTCGCTCCTGCCCCATAACACACATGACCCTGGCTGCCTGCTCTTCGTGTTTGGAAGAAACAAAGATTTAGGACGTTCCCAAAGGGCTGGCATTGCCTGGCATCCAAGCCTGCATGTGCCAGAGCCACTCATGCAGGGCACGCCGCACAACGCCTGCTTGGGCAATGGACCTTTGGAGCTCAAGCCTGTTTTCCTCTGGAACTGCTCCCCATGAAGCCAGGCAGGACTCTGGGGCAGTCTCCTTTCTGTGAGCAGCCTGTCTGCAGGACACCCAGCTCACACAGCTTCCACCTTCCTGGGTCTGACCTCGGAGCATTCAGCCTCCTCTGCCCCTCCGTGCACTTCCCACAGCGAGTCCGCTCAGGCGGGGATCCTGGGGAAGCCAGAGGGTCCTGCCCCCCAACTCTGCAGTCAGTAAAACAGAGGTTTATTAGACGACAGGAACATGGTCTAATACAGAGCTTGTAGGTGCAGAGAACCGGACCCCTCAGCTGGATCCATTTTGGGGGGCAGTGAACCAGACAACCACGTCTGCCCTTCACTCCATGTCTCCAGCCAGCCCCAAACTGAAACTCCCTCCAGCCCCTCCTCCTCTGGGCTTTGTTCCTTTCCCGGGCCAGGAGGTCACCGGATTCCTTTGTTCTCCAACCCTTTAGCTCTCACCTTGCAGGGGGGAAGGGCCCAGGCCATCAGTTGCCAGGAAACAGGGTGTCGGCCACCCTCTGTGTCCAGACCCCTGCACACACCTGCCTTCTAGGGCTCTGCAATGATCACACACACTTATCCCACCCCCTAGAACTGCATAGGGGAAACTGAGGCACCGCCGCACTATTTAGAGGAAACATTAAGAACAGTCCCACTTCGTCACACATGCCAATGAGGGCCTTTTACACAACTGCCTTTCCTGCATACCTGATGACGGGATATACGGGCACAGGCATGCAGGAGTCCCTGCTGCCCCAAGCCAGCCCCCCGGAACAGCTAGAAGAGGCATGTTGTTCTGTTTTCCTCATCTTCTAATTCACACACTTGCAATTAAACCTGACTTGAAATGAGCAATCAAGACTCCATCCTCTCCTGCTCCCTTGGGTTTGTGATTGCTAAAACAGGGCTTGAGACTTAACCTTACTGTTCACAAGCCCTGCCCGCCCCCGGGGGCTGATCAAAGAACCAGATTTCAACTCCCTGCTCCCCCACTGCATTAAGCCAGAGCCTGCTGTTTATTTTGAGGTCGTCTCTGCGTGGGGAAGGGAGAAAAGGGGCTTAGGGCTCGTGGGAACAGGACTTCTCGTCTCTGCCAGGCAGTCGGTAGGATCAGTGTGTGCGTGCTCTCTCGCACACAGTGACTTGTTTTCACTCACCAACACGCTCTCTCTCGCAGCCAAGCAGCATTACAGAAGTGGTATCGCTTTCCCCAGTTGTGGGCCGAGACACCCGGCCTCTTTAATGACTTCACCATTAGCCTTTCGCACGCCACTTGGGCTTTGTCGCAGGGGCAGCAATCGAAACACTGGAACAGATCCCCCGCACCGGCACATCCCCTTCTTTGCGTGGCACAAAGGGCCCTTTGTCCCCAGAACCGCCACCTCCCGAAGCACTTGTGTCACAATCCGGAGCAGGGACGGCTGGGTGCCCAGCTCCGGCTCTGCTCTTGGGCGCTGCCCCGATCTCGTTCCCCCAGGCAGGGGAGAATCGGACAGAGCAGCCGTCACCAAAACACAAATTCATGTCCACAGGACCATTCTGTCTTGGGTTTCTTGTCTCAGCTGGGGGTTTCCCAAGGCTCCTTGAGGAGCTGTCCGGAGTGCTGAAATCCTTCTTCGCTTGGGGCATCAAAGCAAGACTTTAAAGGAAGAACAGTACAGAGGGGCTCCCCGCTCGCCCTCCTCCCCACGCCCTGCCTTAGGAACTCTTCTCTTTAACCTGTAAGTCTGTGACTTTCAGTGTGCCAGAGGGGATTGAGACACTCGATTCCCATTCATTTGAATGGGAATCGGGCGTCCAAAGCCCTTAGACAGCTTGGAAAATCCCTGCCTAGACCTGATCTCCAGGGATTTTTGTCCCCTAAACCCTTGGATCCCACATACATTTAAAAAAATTACTAGATCCCCCCACACATACACAGCTCCCCCTTTAGTGTCATTATTTGTATTCCAGGGGCCCCCAAAGACTCCAGTCAGCTCCCCATAGTGCAGGGGGCTGAATGAACAGACGCTACTGCCCCAAATGTATCCGGATAGCATGTAGTGATTGCAGCCCCTTTGTGCTAGGCGCTGTACATACACAAAGCAGGAGACAGTCCCTGCCCCGGAGAGCTCGCAATCTAAATAGACAAGACGGACAAAAGGTGGGAGGGGAGACGGAGGCACAGAGTCAGGGAGAGACCCCAGTTGTCCTGGGTCCTAATCTGGTGCCTCAGCCATGACACCTCTAAATTGAGATGAGCGGAGCTTCACGCACAGGACAGAGGCTCAGGCAGTTCTCACTCTGCTGGCAGGGCTTTGCTGGCACGTTTTCTGAAGGAAGGGGTTACCTTGAGCAAGAGTCCCGTCAGCGCCTCTCGGAACTCCCTTCTCACCAGGCAGTAGAGGATGGGGTTGAGGCAGCTGTTGGTGTGAGCCAGGCACACGGTGACGGGGAAGATGTACTCCTGGGTGTAGTAGAAGGATTCAGTGAAGGGCACCAGGTTGAATTTGATGAAGATGCCCCAGGCCGTCAGAGCTTGGTTGGGGAGTCAGCAGATGAAGAAGGAGAGCACCACGATGGTGACCGACTTGGTGACCCGGGACCTTGTCTTGGGGTTGCTGCTGCTCATCCTCATCCTGCTCAGGAACTGGAGGAGGAGGACGTAGCATGCTGAGATGATGGCCTAGGGGATGACAAAGCCCAGCAGGACCTTCTGGGTCTGGTACAAGCCCAGCAGGAACTGGGGGTTGATGTCTTTCAACTCCAGGAACTTGACCAGGCAGAGCTCATCCCCGGAGACCCTATGGGTGGTGGAGAAGATGGCGTGTGGCAAGGTGGCTATGGCGGCAAAGAGCCAGATGATGGCATTGGCCACCTTAGCGAGGCACCTGGAGGAGGAGCCCTGGTTGGCCTTCGGGGACGACACCACAGAGCAGTAGCGGGCCACGCTCATGGCAGTGAGGAATAAAATGCTGGCGTACATATTCATGGCCGAGACCGAGGAGATCAGCTTGCACATGACCTTGCCAAAGGGCCAGCTGAAATCCAGGGCCGTGTCCACCACCCAGAAGGGCAAGGTCAGGACAAACTGGAAGTCGGTCACCGCCAGGTTGAGCACAAAGAAAGTCATGCTGGACATTCTCCGGCGGTGCCTGGAGCCCAGGAGGAAGAACACCAGCAGGTTGCCCAGCACCCCCAAGGTGCAGACGGTGGAGTAGACAATAGCGATAGCGATCCGGGTGGCTTTGGTGCCGTCCAAAGGCAGGAAGGAGACCAGGTCCACCAGGCTGTGATTGGAGATATTCCTGTTGCCTCCTGCCAGGAGTTTCTCATCCGTGCTGCAGCAGCTGTGCTCAGACATGCTGGTGCTTGCTCCTGGCCTCTCCTCGCCTTCCCGTTCAGAGCCACGGCTCGCACTGGGCTCTGCTTTTTGCTGCTTCCATCAAGTTTCTGATCCGATCTCGCGGCACCGCTCCGTTTTGATCAGCCCACGCAGAGCCCCCCTCCCTGCCACGCAAACCTGTTGCCTGCTCCCCCAGCTAATTCTTTCCTCTCCTGCACTTGGCAGGGAAACAGCAGGAGAGGACAGTGTGCCGGAGCGGCTCCGACAAGGAAAGGGGGCGAGAGGAGAGAGGAATCGCAGTGTGTGGCCAGTGCAGCACACACTGTGCAAGGAGAGCAGGAGTAATATTAAGGTGACTTTTACCAACGTCCCTCGTGGGATGATTATTTCTTCTTTACACTACAGCAGCGCCCAGACCCCCTGACTTGGCGTCAGCGTCTCATTGCGTTCGACACCATCCAGACGTGTAGTCAAATGACACACCTTGCTTGAAACAGGGGAAACTGAGGCACAGAGCCGGGAACTGAGCTGCTGGGTGACCTTGGACAAACGGCTTCCCCTCCCGCCCTTTGTTTATTTAGACCGTGAGCTCCTTGGGGCAGGGACGGTCTCTCACGGTGTGTCTGGGCAGCGCCTAGTGCCCCAGGGTCCATACCACCTCTAGGTGCTACTGAAGTATACCTGCTAATAATCTGACTAGCTGTGGTAGGTATCTGGCCCCCCATCACCACCATATCTGAGCTCCTCCCCATCGTCAATGCATTTATCCTCCCAAGGGCAGTGCTGTGATCCCCATTGTACAGCAGGGGGACTGGGAGATTAGGGGATGCACCCAAGGACACACAGGACATCTGCGGCAAAGCAGGGGCTCAAACTTGTGTCTCCCGAGCAGTAGGCTGGCTCAGCCCTAACCCCTGGCTCGTCTCACGCAGGGCCTGGAGTCCTAGGGCAATGGCAAGGGTGCAATAGGTGGGTGAGAGAGACAATCGGAGGGTGGGGTGGGGTGGGGGACAGGAGAGGAGGTGGCCTCAGCAGCATGAACCTGTTTCAGTGCAGACGAGCCGTGTGCAACGCAGCCCTCCAGCTGCCTGTGTCTATTACTCTGTTAATACAGGTTTGCCAGCACCTCAGCCACGCCTCCACTGTAAGTTGTTGTTTGTATTGTCATAGCACGTAGGAGCCCCAGTCATGGCCCAGCACTCTGTTGCGCTAGGCGCTGTACAAACACAGAACAAAAAGGTGGTCCCTACAGTCTAAGTAAGAGAGGCCTTCCATTCCACTCCAGTTTTTATCTGTTCCCGCTATAGTATCCCAAAGCTTGTGGTGGGGAACTACACCACCTGTCATTGCAATGCAGCCCTCCCTGGCATGAAATGTTGGCAGCTGATTACCAGAATACAGCAAATCTACACAGTTGTGTATGACAGGCAGGTCACGTTTCACACCCACTTTGCTCTGGTGATAATTCGAGTTGCAGGGCAGCGGAGAATCTGGCCCGGTGTTCCTTCCACGCTCACTCGACTTATTCCTGATTTACACCAATAGGGGAAGAATCGGGCCCCTGCAGTTTGATCTCTTCTACCCTACCGATCAGCCAGTGTCGTCTTCAAACAACCCATGGAAGCGAGCGCTGGGGGAGGCATTTCAGTTCACCAGGCTGAATTTCCAGGGGTCCAGATCTTCATTTCCAGCATTCCCTGGTGGTGGCATTAGGAGTCAGAACTGGATACAGAAATCGTGAAATGCTTTTTGACCCAATTTAATCCTCTGAAAAAACCCACCATCTCCAGAGGAGAGACCCACTTAGTGGGTAACCACTGCTCTCCCTGCACTTTAAATCCTCTGCCAGTCAGATTGAAAACCACATTCAATTTCCCCTCTTGCCCTCCTAATTTCACCTGCCAGCTTCTGGCTGGAGAGGCTGACTGCTTGCTATTTAATCTTAAATTACACCTTTGTCAGAAGCACTTCCCGTGAGCGTTAGAGGCATGTCACGAGCATAGCGGTGACCGGAGCGAGCCCCCAAGCCGCTCATCTGGGTTTGATTCCTAGCCAACATGACAGTGAACTGGGCTGTTCTGAAGAGGACAGTGATCAATTGTTCTCCTTGAGCACTGGAAGCAGGATGATGTAGTTGACTTAATCTGCAGCCATGGAGATTTAGGTTAGATACTAGGGAAAAACTTTCCAACTCTCAGGGGAGTTAAGCTCTGGACCAGGCTCCCAAGGGAGGTTGTGGATGTAGGCGGTGAGATATGAGCTTATGGTGCCCATGCTCCACCAATATTCAGGAAGGTGGGCCCAGCTCCACCAATGTTTGGGCTTATATTTTCAGAGCCATCCTGTTCATAGGATGGACCGGGGCTTTGGGGGGCTCCAGGCTTCAGCCTTGTCTCCACGGCTGTTTTGCCCCGAGGTAGCTAGCCCCAGTTAGAAGCTCACCTCTTTCTGCAGTGTAGACGTACCCTAATGGTACAAATTTCCAACCGGACATGTTTGCAAGGCCCTGTTCGCAAAAGGACTGCAGAGTAGGTGGTGTGTGGAGAAGAAATTCATGACTAATTTCCTAGCGGGGAAGGATGAAAGTGAGAATTACGGTTGAGATTCTCACCCCCGTAGCGTCCCCTTTGCACCGGGGAAAGGGGCCGGAGTGATGTAAAGGGGCTCTAAAAACTCCAGATCCCTCCTGGAGAGAATGCTTCCAGCATAGGAACTGAGCAAGACAGCCCCAGGCTGTCTTTGGAGGCTTCCCTGGCATACGGAGGGTGGGAGGGGGCAGAAGGAGCCCCGCAAAGCCTAGACCTGCTATGGGGCATCTCAGCAACTCCAGGCTTTGAGCACCTCACGTGGGAGCATTGTAAATTAGCACAGCTCCCATTGCTGCCTAACTCTCAGTGCAGATTCCAACACAGCCCCGACTCCAGGAGGGGTAAAGGGGGCTTAACACCCCCACCTTAGCCCCCCCAGATCCTCACCCACTAAACGTGCTTTGGCACCCACAAGTATTCTTTGCTCCTTTCTGCCACCAAAGGCATCTGGGCATCTTCAGAAGGTAGGAGTGTCAGTTACCGTGAGCCTGCCCCGGCAGCTGCCCCAGAGCAGGAGCGGTGAGGAGAGTAAAGAGATACCGATGGATCGGCTAGGAAGGAAATGCTGCTAAGCCCTAGAGTCTTCCCTCCTGCCACGCTCACACCGAGTGCGTTCCCGCGCCCTGTAGGATGTCACTGAGATGGCCTGTGTTGGGCTACATTGTACAGTTAGGTCGACAGGAGGCAGCTTATGTCCACCTAATTATGTCAGCGTCTTCACTACAGCCTTCCTCCCACCCGTGTAAGTGCCTACTACACCGACAGAAGAGGCGTAAGGCTTATGTCAGCGTAGTTAGGGCCAAGCCCTGTCTGTGCACACACAGGGTCTCTTACCTTGTCTTGTCAATTTCAGGATAGGAGCCATGAAATTGACAAGTAAGCCAGGCAGCTACAGCCCAGCTGTCTCAGGGTCCCCTGGAGAGCTGGGTGGCTGGACCCGGCTCCTGGCTGGGAGCCAGGGTGAGAAGCCCCAGCAGCTTTGCTGGCACATGATGGCATATATCACATTGGTGGATGTGCAGGTGAACGAGCCTCTGATAGTGTGGCTGATGTTATTAGGCCCTGTGATGGTGTCCCCTGAATAGATATGTGGGCACAATTGGCAATGGGCTTTGTTGCAAGGATAAGTTCCTGGGTTAGTGGTTCTGTTGTGTGGTATGTGATTGTTGGTGAGTATTTGCTTCAGGTTGCGGGGCTGTCTGTAGGCAAGGACTGGCCTGTCTCCCAAAATTTGTGAGAGTGTTGGGTCATCCTTTAGGATAGGTTGTAGATCCTTAATAATGCGTTGGAGGGGTTTTAGTTGGGGGCTGAAGGTGACGGCTAGTGGCGTTCTGTTATTTTCTTTGTTAGGCCTGTCCTGTAGTAGGTAACTTCTGGGAACTCTTCTGGTTCTATCAATCTGTTTCTTTACTTCTGCAGGTGGGTATTGTAGTTGTAAGAAAGCTTGACAGAGATCTTGTAGGTGTTTGTCTCTGTCTGAGGGGTTGGAGCAAATGCGGTTGTATCGCAGAGCTTCGCTGTAGACGATGGATCGTGTGGTGTGGTCAGGGTGAAAGCTGGAGGCATGCAGGTAGGAATAGCGGTCAGTAGGTTTCCGGTATAGGGTGGTGTTTATGTGACCATTGTTTATTAGCACTGTAGTGTCCAGGAAGTGGATCTCTTGTGTGGACTGGACCAGGCTGAGGTTGGTGATGGGATGGAAATTGTTGAAATCATGGTGGAATTCCTCAAGGGCTTCTTTTCCATGGGTCCAGATGATGAAGATGTCATCAATATAGCGCAAGTAGAGTAGGGGCTTTAGGGGATGAGAGCTGAGGAAGCGTTGTTCTAAATCAGCCATAAAAATGTTGGCATACTGTGGGGCCATGTGGGTACTCATAGCAGTGCCGCTGATCTGAAGGTATACATTGTCCCCAAATGTGAAGTAGTTATGGGTAAGGACAAAGTCACAAAGTTCAGCTACCAGGTTTGCCGTGACATTATCGGGGATAGTGTTCGTGACGGCTTGTAGTCCATCTTTGTGTGGAGTGTTGGTGTAGAGGGCTTCTACATCCATAGTGGCCAGGATGGTGTTATCAGGAAGATCACCGATGGATTGAAGTTTCCTCAGGAAGTCAGTGGTATCTCGAAGGTAGCTGGGAGTGCTGGTAGCGTAGGGCCTGAGGAGGGAGTCTACATAGCCAGACAATCCTGCTGTCAGGGTGCCAATGCCTGAGATGATGGGGCGCCCAGGATTTCCAGGTTTATGGATCTTGGGTAGTAGATAGAATATCCCAGGTCGGGGTTCCAGGGGTGTGTCTGTGCGGATTTGATCTTGTGCTTTTTCAGGAAGTTTCTTGAGCAAATGCTGTAGTTGCTTTTGGTAACTCTCAGTGGGATCAGAGGGTAATGGCTTGTAGAAACTCGTGTTGGAGAGCTGCCAAGCAGCCTCTTGTTCATATTCCGACCTATTCATGATGACAACAGCACCTCCTTTGTCAGCCTTTTTGATTATGATGTCAGAGTTGTTTCTGAGGCTGTGGATGGCATTGCGTTCCGCACGGCTGAGGTTATGGGGCAAGTGATGCTGCTTTTCCACTATTTCAGCCCGTGCACGTTGGCGGAAGCACTCTATGTAGAAGTCCAGTCTGCTGTTTCGACCTTCAGGAGGAGTCCACCTAGAATCCCTCTTTCTGTAGTGTTGGTAGGGAGACCTCTGTGGATTAGTATGCTGTTCAGAGGTATTTTGGAAATATTCCTTGAGTCGGAGACATCGAAAATAGGATTCTAGGTCACCACAGAACTGTATCATGTTCGTGGGGGTGGAGGGGCAGAAGGAGAGGCCCCGAGATAGAACAGCTGCTTCTGCTGGGCTGAGAGTATAGTTGGATAGGTTAACAATATTGCTGGGTGGGTTGAGGGAACCATTGCTGTGGCCCCTTGTAGCATGTAGTAGTTTAGAAAGTTTAGTGTCCTTTTTCTTTTGTAGAGAAGCAAAGTGTGCGTTGTAAATGGTTTGTCTAGTTTTAGTAAAATCCAGCCACGAGGAAGCTTGTGTGGAAGGTTGGTTTTTTATGAGAGTATCCAGTTCTGAGAGCTCATTCTTTATCTTTCCCTGTTTGCCATAGAGGATGTTGATCAGGTGGTTCCGCAGTTTCTTTGAGAGCGTGTGGCGCAAGCTGTCAGCGTAGTCTGTGTGGTGTGTAGATTGTAATGGATTTTTTACCTTCAGTCCTTTTGGTACGATGTCCAAGATGTAGTGTAGACATATCTCATGAGCTTTCCCTTCAAAGGCGGCTCCATCTCACCCCCTGCCCTGTCCCCACCCCCCACTCCTCTGTCCCCGCTGGGCCGCACTCCAGCTCGCTCCCTGCAACCGGAATACGAATGAACCCCCAAAGCTTCCGCAGCTCAGAACAAAATCAGTTACTTGCAAATTGGTGCTCATTTCCGCCCCACCCAATGGGATTGGCAGCCTCTTCCAAGCCAATTTTTCAATTCCAAGTAATTTTCATCCTCAAGCCCTTCTTACCCAGTGCAGTAATTACAGCTCTGGTTTCTGGTGCATTTTAATCAGCCATCCCCCAAGCCCAAGCGTGTGAGAAGCGGCTATTGGCAGTTTTGTACAAAGAGCCCTGGCTGGATACATCCACTAGCCAGTGACGTGCATTGAAAAGGGAGCAAGCCGTGCCTGGAATGCTTCTTCGACACGGCACCTCTGCATTAACTCACCGCTTGGGATGTTGGCCTGCGGTCCTTACTCGGGCAAAACTTCCATTGCACTCTAGGGGAGTTATACCTGAATAAGAGCAGAGCACAAGGACCTGACCCTGGGAGCTCCTCATTATTATGCTGGTTCCAAGAAGCCCCCAACCAAGATCAGGGTCCCACTGCGCCATGCGCTGTACAAACACAGAAGAAGAGGCAGCCCTCCCCGGAAGAGCTTACAATCTCAACAGACCAAGAGGGGAAGTGACTCACCCAAGGTCAAATAGCAGCGCAGTAGCAGAGCTGGTACTAGCTCCCTGGTCTCCTGAATCCCCATCCAGTGCTCTATCCTCTGGACCGCGCTGCCCCACTGGGCGTTCCTGGAGCCTCCACAGCCCTCCTTGGCTCTGGGAGGCGCTGAGGGGGCTTGGCACCAAGCTGGATTTGCCGTCCCTTATGGCAGTGCTGGCTCTGAGTCAGCTGCTCTGCTTGGCTCCTCCTCCATCCGTTTAATTTCGGGATGCAGACTGATGCCTGGGGACAACGGAGGCTGAGGACGAAAGCAAGGCTGGGCTGTGAACAAGCAGAGCCGTTCCTCTGGAGTGCAGACCTCAGGGGGCTGCCCGACTGGGAGTGTGCACACCCGGGGTACAGCAATCAGGCAGGAACGCTGCATGCGGCTCAGGGATAGCAGCCTAGACCCTCAAAGGGATTTCGGCTCCTAACGGCCATTGATCTCAGTGGAGCCTAACGACGCTTTGAGGCTCGGGACCAGATTGGGTGGAGCTCTGCTCCGCCTTCTTCCCCACTGATCCAACTTCTTTCTGCCACTCCCGTCCCGTGACTGCCCTGCTCAACTTTTGCTGCGACTTCAAGGCCAAATCCCAAGGGTCCTTACTCAGGTTTCATTCTGGCACATTCTCTTTGCTGGTAAGGGAAGTTTGCCCAAGCACAGGGCTCCAGGGTCTGTCCCTTGCCACACGCAGCCACTGAAATGCAGCCACTTCTGGGGTGGGGCGGGGAGAGTGGAATCCAACTGGTTACCCCCCAGCAGGAGAGAAGGGAAATGTGAGCTAAGGACAGCAGGGTAAATCCTCTCTTTCATAACAGTGCCCAGCCCTGATTCCCTGTCTGTCAGTCATTTTCTCCCTCTCCTCCCCATGTTCTCCTGGCCTGTTTGTTCCCACCCTAGCAGGGAGAACCAGCCTCGTACTCTTCTCTCTCGATGCCAGTCAGGAGCTCAGGGTGTCTGTGGCAGACTCCATCTATCAATCAGGCATCGACGGGTAAAAGCCCCCCATAGCCATGGCATCTCACAGCCCCGCCTCACACCACTGCCACCTGGGTCCCACCCACGTTGTGGTCAGGGCCTCGCCTGGGGAATGCAGAGGAACAAGGCACTGGCCCAGCAAGGCTGAGGTCTGTCTCCAGCCAGGGCCCAGGCCTAGTGCTAGAAGGGAAGGGAAAAGCTCCTCCTAATTCAGCGGGCCCCTTGCTCAGTGCTGCATGTAATGAAGGAGATGCTGCCCCCCGAAGCAGGTGGTGAGGTTACCTGGGGAGGGAGTGCGTCTAACGCCCAGAGCAATGGGGATGGTGCTACTTCCCGGCATCGCTTTTCTAGAGCATCTCTACGCAAAGGCTCCCAAAGCACCCTGCAGCCTCCCCAGGCAGAACTCCCTCGCCCGCTGCTGGAACGCGCCCACCTCTGGGCTGCTCCGTCTGCTTCTCCAGAGGAGGGCGGAGGAATCCCTTCTTGGCCAGCGGAGCGCGATCGTGATCCAGGGTAGAAAGGGGCTGGGACGCCAGGCTTCGCTCCCTTGCAGCTGGACAAGTGGCAACACGGATACCTGGGCCCCACGTTTGTCCTCTGCTCATACTGTTCATCTTCGCCCTCCTGCGGACCCTCCTAGCCCCAGGGTGACTGGCCCCTTTACGTGCAGCGGGGGCCACACCCTATAAGCAACCCAGGAGGACCCGATTAAAGAGCAAGGTGGCAGCTGGGGCTAATCATGAGCAGAAGACAGGTGTGAATGGGGGGGCGCTTTACAAGCCATGGGGGAGGCTGAGGACAGCAAAGCGGCCCAGGGGTAAGTCTGTTGCCCTTCCCGAGCTGGAGAACCAGGGCCGGGAGGCGGGAGAGGGCTGAGGGTCGTAGACCAGCGGCGGGGCTAGTCTGCCAACCTTGGAAGGTCTCCTGCGGGGGAGGCCGGGGCGGCCGTCCTGCTGAAAGGGCAGGTGGGGACCAAGGTGGAGGCTGCACGTGGCAGAAGATGCTGGAGCAGGGGTGTGCGGGGTGGCGTGGGACTGCCCCAGACGGGGTGCACCATGCGGGGGATAAATACAGCATGAATTGGGCTTTCCAGGATGCTGGGCCATTTATGGGGTAATCAGCTGGCCCCAGGTAGGGTCCTACTGGACCCAAGAGTACTTGTGGTGGAGTCTCTAAGGGTGGGTCGACACGGCCATTACCAGCAGAGGTGGGAGGGTCCCAGAGCTCGGGACGCAGCCCAAGGGTCTGCACCCTTCGCCCGAGCCCTGCATGCCCAAGTCAGCTGGCGCGGGCCAGCCGCAGGTGGCTGATCGCAGTGTAGACACAGCCGACAAGACCAAACCTAAGGGACCTGGAGACTGAATCTTCTGGTTGTCTCCTGGCCCTGCCCTGCCCTGCCCTGGGGCACAGAGAGGAGTCAGCCAGCAGCGGGGCTGGTTGAATGGGGGTGACTTGAACAGACGCCCTCTAGGACCGAAGGAGAAGTGCCTGCCAGTGGGCCTGCGACTCCCCCTTCTGCCCCTACCTCTGCTGAGCGGTGGTTGCATTTGTGAGGCGCACACCTGCCCAGCCCATGACCCTCCGCTGGGATTTGCAGCCAGATCTCCAGCAAGGAAAGGCCAACGCCTCCTTATTCTCACTGCCCAGCTGAACTGCGCAGGGCCCCCCCACCCCGTACCTGCCCTCTCCTCCTTCAGTCCCACGTGTCTGCCACGCCCAAGGACCCATGGGCCCTCAGCCCCCACCGTCCAGGAAGTGCTACCAGGCCCCTGCTCTGTTGTTCAGCCAGCTACAAACGTATGGTCCTGGACACATTTATCTGGCCCTGCCCGGGTATCCCTCTCCCTGCTGCTTGCCCCTCCATGGCATTAGTCTTACCCCTTGCCCTGCCCCCCGCCCAGTTCTGTGCTAGCTTCAAAGGGGACGGCGTAAAGCCATGTGGGCACTGGTGGAGCGGGCAGCCAGGCCAAGGTTTCCTCCCTGCTACAAGGGAATCCGCAGGAGGAGGGAGCCCCTGCCCCACGGTGCCCCGCCCGCCCCCCACGGGGGCTGATTTTCAGAGCCTCTGCAGCTCCCATTGACTTGGGTGCTCAGCGCGTCTGAAAATCGGGTCAGAGGGAGAGTGCAGGGGAAGCGGCCTTGCGGAGGCAGGTGGAAAGCTGCTGGCAGTCAGGTGCTGGCCTTTGGCTGTCCCAGCGTTGGCCAACCCCGCACCCCTTCCTGTTTCTACCCCGGCCAAACTCCACAGCCCTTTCTTCCAAAATAGTTTATTAGGAGATGAAAACTCAGGCTTAAAAAAAAAAAATCCACCCCCAAACAGAGAAACACCAAATATCCCCGCTCCCTCGCTGGGCCCCCCGATGGCCATGCGGGGCCCCCCTGGAGAGAATCGTAGCGTGCGCCCCACTCTAGCCAGGGACACGGGCTTTCGCAGGCCTCCATCTGGGGAAGGGCTCTGAGACCCCAGCCAGGGTCAGTCGCCACCACCTCAGAGGTACTCCCTATACCTCCGCAGTCTCTCTCCTATGCACACACACACCCCTCCAGACGCTCCCCCTCTGCCTGGCAGCTAAGCCGGATCCCAGCCCGGGGCTGACGGGGCCTGGTGCATCGCAGCTGCCAGGCGCGGTCAGTTCCGCTTCGCTGAACTCGGGTGTGAACTCTTGGCTCCTGAGGGGTTGTGCCCCGCACCCCAGCCCCGGGTGTGCCTGGCCATTTCAACTCCCCACCCGCTCCCTGTGCCCCGGGAGAGGCAGCGCTAAGAGCAGGCAGAGCTCGAGCCCCATCTCGCTTGCATCCCAGCCCCCTAGCCAGTGTCCCCGGGGCCTTCCTGGAGTATTAACCAGCTTATGACCGGGCGACGCTTTCCGTGCACACGCTGGGGAGAGCAACCCGTGGTTTTCCAGCCCTTCCCCTGCCCTTTTCACAAGAGGCCCCAGCTCCCCCTTGCGCCTCTCTCGGACAGGATCGAATCCCTTTTGGAAACCACATGGTCCCCTTCCCCTCTGCCTCGGGATCACACTCCTGCCCCCAGCCGCTCCAGGCTGCCCCAGCTGCCAGCAAAGTGGAGCTGCAGGGAGGCCTGCAGGGAGGCCTGGTTTCTGCCTACCTCCCCAGGCCTTCGAGGTGATTTTTGGGCTAGGCACCCAGAAGCCACGGGCTGTGGGGCCGGGAGGGGAACGACCCATCCCTTTCCATGGAGCAGCTTGGTCCCGGCCGCTCTGTGCAGGTCCCCACCTTCCCTCCCCACGCCGAGGGAGGACAGAGAAGAGACACAAATATTGAGCAGGGGCTGGGGGTGGACGGGTGCTGCTGGGATAAGTGTCTGCAGTCCCAGACAGGCAGAAAGGGGAAATGTCAGACAATTAGCAGGGAAACCTCCCAGCCCATGGAATCTACAGGGGACCGGGCGGGAGCCCCACGCTTAGGCAGGGACCGTGCCCCAGCCCGGGGGGGTGGAAGGCTGGATGGGGCCGGATAGCCTTGTTCCCCTGCAGCCCTGCGCTGGGTGAAACGGCAGCTGCCCAGGGGCCAGGCTCCCCTCCCAGACAAATGCTGGAGCCTCCAAGGAGCCAGATGCTCCCCCTCTTTTTACCCCCCCTTCTCTCTCACTCTTTCATCACGCGCACTCTGCCCCATCCCCACCCCGGGCAGGCCACCGAGGGCAGCACTCCCGTCAGTACCCCCCGCCTGGGGTCCTGGCCAGCGGCTCCCGGTGCTCCCGCTCACGACTGAGCTCCGTGGCTGGCCAGGCGTGGGGGAGACGGCGGGGGGCGTTCACAGCTCCTCGGCCGGCTCCAGCCGCACCTGGCTGGGCTGGCTGGGCTCTGTCCAGGCCAGCGAGGCCGCAATGGGGCCATCGTGACTGAGCGCCTCCAAGTCCGAGTGTCCGTCCTGCGGCAGGGCCCCCGTCCCATTGGCTGGCGGAGCCTCTGCCCGGGGCCTGGCGAGCACGTGGCTGCCGAGGAATTTGCGGAGGACTCCCTGGGGCTCGCTCTGGGCCTCGCCGGCGTACTCCGTCCACACGGGCTTCTCCGGCTCCTTGGGGCTCTCGGCGCCATCCTTCATCAGGGCGTAGACCACCCGGGAGGAGGCATCGTTATGGAGAGACCTGGAAAACACTGCCACGGGGTGGCGGAGGGGGCACAAGCCTGATCAGTGGGGCGTCTCCCAGTGCTAGCCACCCAGCACCATTCAGCAGGACCCCTCCCACCCACCGCCCTTCCCCCACAAGTTGTGAGAATCATGCTGCACCCGATCGTTCTTTATGGGGCACGGAAAGTGCTCCACCCAGCACTACCATGCAGCCACCTCTGGGGTGGAACCGGACAGCTGCGTAATAGCGTATGGCAATGCTGCCCCAGGATCGCACTCCCCCGGTGCTGAAATGCAGCCACCTCTGGGGTGGGATGCGGCAACTGTGTAATAGCTCGCAGCAACGCCGCAGTGCTCTGCGGCGCCAGGAATGAAACAGAACCAATGTCTAGTCAAAACTCCATGGGGCAGTTAGGAAGGCAGGGTTACCCAGGTTGGCATTCAGACTGGACACTGCAAAAAAACCAAGTGCCAGGAGAATTTTAATTAAAGACGTCAGATTCCCAGTCCAGCTCCTGAATGGCGGGGGCAGGGGTACTGCCTGTGGACAAGGGCTTAACTTCAGCCCTGCTTACCCCTCCACCGATGTTGTCTCACATCACTATCCTCCTGCTGTTACATACTGAGAAACTGAGGCACGGACCTGGGGACAGTGCCTTGGTCACTCAGCGAGTCTTGGCAGAGCTGGGCTTGAAAACTGGCTGTCCTGTCTCCCAGACCTTAACCGCAACACCATCCGTCGCAAGTAGGTGTGTGCAGGACCCCTCAGCTCCCAGGGAGCAGCCGGCATGTTGTGGACCCCTGGACTCCCACTGCATTCTGCACATTACCAGCACATACCTCTCACCGGCCCAAAGTCACCTTCCGGCTCCGCTTTACTGGGGGCGAAGGGGCTGATGGAGGGGAAGATGATCAGGGCGAAGGAGAGCAGCAGCACCTGCGAGCCGGAGGGAGAGAGATGTCAGCTGCCCCCCCCCCCGATAGCCACAGTCTCCTGGGCCCCCCGTCTGTGGGTTGGGGGGCAAGAGGAGGGGAATGTGGGTACCAGCCAGGGGACCTCAACTTCCCTAGGGACACTGGGAGCAGGTCATGGGTCTGTGTCTGTCTGTTTCCATCCCCATTCGTACCTCAATGTCTGCCTGTCTGTCCATCCCCATCCTCTGTCTATCCATCCATACCCCTGTCTGTTCATCCATCCATCCTCACTCATATCCTGTCTGTCTAGCTATACATCTCCATTTGTACCCCTCTGTCTCCCTGTCCGTCTATCCATCCCCATTCATACTCATCGGTCTGTCGTCCAGCCATCCATCCCCATTCATACCTCTCTGTCTGCCTCTCTCTCTTTCTATCCCCATTCATCCCACGTCCGTCTGACTCTGTCGGGCCCCACACACTCTCTGATGTGTGTCTGTCGGCCTGTCCGTCTACCCTTCCTTGCCTGTGCCCATTCCCGTGGTGTCGGAGCGCCATCCTGTGGCCAGCAGCAATGGGGGAGAGCGAAGCTCCATGGAGCCAGACCGTGAGAAAGCCCACCCCCAACACGGAGGCAATGGCAGAGCTGGGGGTGCCGAGCCAGACCCCTCCACGGGAATAGGGGTCTCGTGGCTACATGGAGGCAGTGGGTGGAAGGGAGACGGATGGGGCCCAGGAGGTCTTGCCCAGCAGAGCCCCCTCCCCCCCCACTCCCCTAAAGCTAGGCCCAGCCCCCGTTGGGGGCATCTGCAGAGAAGGGAGCAAAGGGCAAGAGATCTCCACACACCGCGATGCAGGTCCCCGTCTGGGCGGCTTTGTTAGTCGACTGCACCACGAGGGTCTGGAGTTTCCTCAGCTGCTCCAGGAGGGACCTGGACGCGGAAAAGACCCGGTCAGAGGCAGGCGCTGAATGTGGGGGGCACTGCCCCCGTGGGGTGCAGTCTGGACCCCCCAGGGGCAGACCCATCCCTCAGGGCACTTAGAACCAGAGAGCGGCCTGGACCAAAGCCCCCGACGCAAATGGCACCTGCCCCACGCTGCCAGGCACCGGGGGGGCGGCAGGGCTGAAGTGGGCGACTTGGGCCCATCCCTGTTTGCAGCCCCAGGGACAAGTGTAGGGACCCAGCCTGCCCCTGATGGCCGAGGCAGGTCTCCAGGGGGGCTCTGGGTAGCTTTCACTTCCAGGGATGCGGGGGAGGCCTCCCCTGGGCTCTCTGGGGCTCTGTTTTGCAGCCGGATCACCCGGTTATTCAGGTTAAGGCGGGGACAGGCAGCGCCCCCATCCCCCCCGGCAGCAGGGAGCTGGGGGCCGGACTCACGAGTTCTGCTTCTCCAGGTGCAGCACCTTCCTTTGCAGTTCCTGGTTCTGCGCCGTGCAGGCCGACATCCTGGGGGGAGAACCGGGAGGCGGCGTGAGCCGGTGGGGGGCTGAGCCGGGAACGGGGGAGGGGGGGCGGAGATGGGGCGTGGGGAAGCAGGGCTGAGATAGGAACTGGGCTGGGGGGCACAGATGGCACCGCACAGGGCAGGGCTGGATGGGAACGAGGGAGGGGCATGAAGCAGGTTCCTGTCTCTCTAGAGAGCGGGCCCGAGCCTGCACCGCCAACATCCCAGCCCAGGGGCTTTTTGCCCCCATGGCCCAGCAGTAAATGACTGCGTGAGGTGCAGGGCACAGGGGATCGGGGTCCAGAGACAGCCGGTGCCAGCCTGAGGCAGGCAGCTCCTGCTCTGAGGTGTGGAGCGAGCGGCTGGGGTCTCACCGGCTTTCCAGCCCGTCGATATACTCCTTCTTCTTCTTCCGGCTTTCCTGAGCCGACTGCTTATTGCGGATCTTCCTCCGGATCTTCTTCAGCACCCGCTCCTCATACTGCCGGAGAGAAGGGCAGAGCCCAGACCACGGCGGTGTGGGTGGGACTCCCTGATTGGGGTCCTTCCCAGCCCCACAGCCCGTCACCCTGTGGCCCTGGAGAATAGATACTACTGTGTGCCTCTCGCTGGGGGTGCTGGAATGCTCTGCAGGGAGCAGTTACCTGACCCCCCACCAAGATGGGAAACTGAGGCACCAAGAGGGGAGGAGACTTGCTCAAGGCCCCCCAGTGGCTAGGACCCAGGAGTTCTGACTCCTCGTGCTGGGCTCTAACCAAACCCCCACAGCTGAGATGGCCTAGCGGGGAGGACAGGTTCTGGGGATTGCGAACAAGCCGGCCCCGCCGCTCTCCCTCCCCTAACCCCCCAGGGCTGATCTCCCCTGTGTGAACAACCCGCTTCCCCCAGGGCCTAGGCATCCACCAAGACCTGTCCTACAACCCACCCCCACGGCCCATTCCCTCACCACCACCACCCACCGCCGCCAGGCTCCTCCACTCCCCCGGGCCCTCGCTGGGGTCCAATTCAACCCTGGGGCAAGTGGGTACCAGCACACAGCTGGAGTCGGTGGCACTGCCGTGGCCTACGCCAGGCCTGGATTTGGTCCAGGAGCTAACAGCAGGCCAGAACCCGCGGCTGAGTCCACAATGAGCCCAACAGGGACCCCCCGCCCCATGGGCCCTCCATGCCCCCCACCCCTCTACGCCGACCCAGCTGGCTCTCCAGGCACAGGAAGGATACGGCTCAGCTGTAACGGTGACCCAGGGGGATCCCGTCCCTTGGCCTCTCCTTACCTTGGTGAGGGGCAGCTGGGTGGGCAGCGTGACCCCCTCCTTGGCCAGCAGCTTCTTCTCATCCTCCGTCAGCGCCAGCTCCTGGCAGTGCCCCGGACCTTGTCTCAGCAGCGCTGGGGTCATCAGCTGCTGCTGCTGCGTGAGTGGAACCAATGTGGGACCCCCTGGAAGCGCCTGGCCCCCCACCCCCGCTCTGCTCCGAGAGCCCGGCCACAAGGCCAGCCCCCAGCTGGGGGGACCATCCCAGGGGGCAGGGCGAGCCCACCTGACCCCTCTGCAGACCTCCAAGTGAACCAGAGATTTGGGGAGGGTCAGAAAAGTCCAAGGCTGCAGGGTGAGGATTGAGGGGCATTGGCAGGGCTGGGGGGTGGGCTGGACTAGCTGGGGACAGGGCTGCAGGGTGAGGATTGAGGGGCATTGGCAGGGCTGGGGGGTGGGCTGGAATAGCTGGGGACAGGGCTGCAGGGTGAGGATTGAGGGGCACTGGCAGGGGTGGGGGGCGGGGGCAGACCTGGACTCGCTGGGGACAGGGCTGCAGGGTGAGGATTGAGGGGCATTGGCAGGGCTGGGGGGTGGGCTGGAATAGCTGGGGACAGGGCTGCAGGGTCAGGATTGAGGGGCATTGGCAGGGCTGGGGGGTGGGCTGGACTAGCTGGGGACAGGGCTGCAGGGTCAGGATTGAGGGGCATTGGCAGGGCTGGGGGGGACGGGCCTGGAATAGCAGAGATATGATGAGAAAGGACTCAAGTCCTCGGGCACTGCCCCCAGGGGAGGAAGCTTTTCACGGTCCCGGCTTGCCCTCTGCCCAGCCCCAACGAGGGTTATCTACGCCCAACTTTCAAACCCCTAATTAACACGGTTGACCCAGTTCACCATTGCCCTGCAGCTCCTGCTGTCATGTCCAACAGGGCCCAGGGGCTGGAAAACGCCCCACGCTGCTCTGGGGACATTTTACATCCCTTTGCACGGGTGCAAGTGACTGCACAAGGTGCAGGGCAAGAGAGAATTGGGCTCTTTGGGCCTGACCTCCTGTAAGCCAGTAATTACAGAGCAAATGGGGAAGGATGGATGGATGTGGACAGGTGGATGGAAACAGAGAGGTTGGAGAGGATGGATGGAAACTGGGTGGGGATGGATGGATGGAGGATATAGAGAGGTGGATGGATGGATACAGTGAGATTGGGGAGGATGGATGGTTGGATAGTGGGTGGGGATGGGTGGACAGATGGATGGATGGAGGGTGGATGGGAATGGATGGATGGATGGACGGGGGGATGGATGGATAGTGGGTGGAGACAGGTAGACAGATGGACGGATGGTGGACATGGGGACAGGTGGATGGATGCAGGGATGGATAGTGGGTGAGGATGGGAGGATGGATGGACAGGGGGATGGATGGATAGTGGGTGGGGATGGGTGGATAGGTGAATGGATAGAGAGTGGATGGGAATGGATAGATGGATGGACAGGGGGACAGGTGAATGGATGGAGGATGGATAGTGGGTGGGGATGGATGGATGGATGGATGGATGGACAGACGGGGGACAGGTGGATGGATGGGGGGATGGATAGTGGGTGGGGATGGGTGGACAAGTGGATGGATGGAGAGTGGATGGGAATGGATGGATGGACAGGGGGATGGATGGATAGTGGGTGGGGACGGGTGGACAGATGGATGGATGGACGGACAGGGGGACAGGTGGATGGATGGGGGGATGGATAGTGGGTGGGGATGGAGGGATGGATGGATGGATAGTGGGTGGGGACAGGTGGACAGGTGGATGGATGGATGAACGGACGGGGGACAGGTGGATGGATGGAGAGTGCCTGGGGATGGGCAGGTGGAATGCAAGGCCCTCACCATCTCACAGCTGCTGGACAGCAGCAGGTCCTTCACCGTCAGGGTGCAGGAAGCTGCGATCTGAGCGGGAGCAGGCAGGTCGTGACTCTTCTCCAAGAAAAACCCAGGATTCCACATGTCTGGGAGGAAGGACACGGGGCGATGTGGGGTCAGTGTGATCGGTGCCCTGGCCCAGCCGACCGGCGTCCTGGTTGGGGCGTCAGTCCTGCTGTCCGGGCCCCAATCCCCTCCACCCCTTGCAGGACTCCCCCTCGCTCCCTCTCGTCTGCTGCCGGGCCCCTTGCTGGGCCTGCCGCCCGGGCTCCTGCCGCGCCCCGTGGGAGCGAGTCACCACACGACACGCGGGGGAGGGAGCATCGGGCCCCGAGTGAGGAGCTGAGCCCGGGACTTGGGGGGCTCCAGCTGCCAGACCCCCACCCCCAGCTCCCCCCAACCTGCTCTGGCCGCAGGTTCCCCGCTGTGCTGCGACCAGCGGGATTTACCGCCATCTGCTGGCGACTCGCGGTGCTACCGGGAAGATCCACCCGCGCCGCAGTTCCACGGACGGGCTTGTGCGCTCGGGAAGGGGAGCTCAGGCCGCGCTGCGTGCACACCCGTCTGGGCCCCCCCCGGTGCACGACCCCCCCCCAGCCCTGCACCCCGGGCTCCCCACTGACCCCCCCAGCCCTGCACCCCGGGCTCCCCACTGACCCCCCCCAGCTCTGCACCCTGGGATCCCCACTGAGCCCCCCCCAGCTCAGGCCCCACTGCGTGCACACCCGTCTGGGCCCCCCCCCGGTGCACGACCCCCCCAGCCCTGCACCCCGGGCTCCCTACTGACCCCCCCCAGCTCTGCACCCTGGGATCCCCACTGAGCCCCCCCCAGCTCAGCCCCCGCTGCGTGCACACCCGTCTGGGCCCCCCCCGGTGCACGACCCCCCCCCCAGCCCTGCACCCCGGGCTCCCCGCTGACCCCCCCAGCTCTGCACCCTGGGATCCCCACTGAGCCCCCCCTCAGCTCAGGCCCCACTGCGTGCACACCCGTCTGGGCCCCCCCCGGTGCACGACCCCCCCCAGCCCTGCACCCCGGGCTCCCCACTGACCCCCCCAGCTCTGCACCCTGGGATCCCCACTGAGCCCCCCCCAGCTCAGGCCCCACTGCGTGCACACCCGTCTGGGCCCCCCCCCGGTGCACGACCCCCCCAGCCCTGCACCCCGGGCTCCCCACTGACCCCCCCAGCTCTGCACCCTGGGATCCCCACTGAGCCCCCCCCAGCTCAGGCCCCACTGCGTGCACACCCGTCTGGGCCCCCCCCCGGTGCACGACCCCCCCAGCCCTGCACCCCGGGCTCCCCACTGACCCCCCCCAGCTCTGCACCCTGGGATCCCCACTGAGCCCCCCCCAGCTCAGGCCCCACTGCGTGCACACCCGTCTGGGCCCCCCCCGGTGCACGACCCCCCCAGCCCTGCACCCCGGGCTCCCCACTGACCCCCCCAGCTCTGCACCCTGGGATCCCCACTGAGCCCCCCCCAGCTCAGGCCCCACTGCATGCACACCCATCTGGGCCCCCCCCGGTGCACGACCCCCCCCAGCCCTGCACCCCGGGCTCCCCACTGACCCCCCCAGCTCTGCACCCTGGGATCCCCACTGAGCCCCCCCCAGCTCAGGCCCCACTGCGTGCACACCCGTCTGGGCCCCCCCCCGGTGCACGACCCCCCCAGCCCTGCACCCCGGGCTCCCCACTGACCCCCCCCAGCTCTGCACCCTGGGATCCCCACTGAGCCCCCCCCAGCTCAGGCCCCACTGCGTGCACACCCGTCTGGGCCCCCCCCGGTGCATGACCCCCCCAGCCCTGCACCCCGGGCTCCCCACTGACCCCCCCCAGCTCTGCACCCTGGGATCCCCACTGAGCCCCCCCCAGCTCAGGCCCCACTGCATACACACCCATCTGGGCCCCCCCCGGTGCACGATCCCCCCCAGCCCTGCACCCCGGGCTCCCCGCTGACCCCCCCAGCTCTGCACCCTGGGATCCCCACTGAGCCCCCCCCTCAGCTCAGGCCCCACTGCGTGCACACCCGTCTGGGCCCCCCCCGGTGCACGACCCCCCCCAGCCCTGCACCCCGGGCTCCCCGCTGACCCCCCCAGCTCTGCACCCTGGGATCCCCACTGAGCCCCCCCCCAGCTCAGGCCCCACTGCGTGCACACCCGTCTGGGCCCCCCCCGGTGCACGACCCCCCCCAACCCTGCACCCCGGGCTCCCCGCTGACCCCCCCAGCTTTGCACCCTGGGATCCCCACTGAGCCCCCCCTCAGCTCAGGCCCCACTGCGTGCACACCCGTCTGGGCCCCCCCCGGTGCACGACCCCCCCCAGCCCTGCACCCCGGGCTCCCCACTGACCCCCCCAGCTCTGCACCCTGGGATCCCCACTGAGCCCCCCCCAGCTCAGGCCCCACTGCGTGCACACCCGTCTGGGCCCCCCCCGGTGCACGACCCCCCCAGCCCTGCACCCCGGGCTCCCCACTGACCCCCCCCCAGCTCTGCACCCTGGGATCCCCACTGAGCCCCCCCCAGCTCAGGCCCCACTGCGTGCACACCCGTCTGGGCCCCCCCCGGTGCACGACCCCCCCAGCCCTGCACCCCGGGCTCCCCACTGACCCCCCCAGCTCTGCACCCTGGGATCCCCACTGAGCCCCCCCCAGCTCAGGCCCCACTGCATGCACACCCATCTGGGCCCCCCCGGTGCACGACCCCCCCCAGCCCTGCACCCCGGGCTCCCCACTGACCCCCCCAGCTCTGCACCCTGGGATCCCCACTGAGCCCCCCCCAGCTCAGGCCCCACTGCGTGCACACCCGTCTGGGCCCCCCCCCGGTGCACGACCCCCCCAGCCCTGCACCCCGGGCTCCCCACTGACCCCCCCCAGCTCCCTTCACCCTGGGCTCCCCACTGAGCCCCCCCCAGCTCAGGCCCCGCTGCGTGCACACCCATTTGGGCCCCCCCGGTGCACGACCCCCCCCAGCCCTGCACCCCGGGCTCCCCACTGACCCCCCCCAGCTCCCTTCACCCTGGGCTCCCCACTGAACCCCCCCAGCTCTGCACCCCGGGCTCCCCACTGACCCCCCCAGCTCTGCACCCTGGGATCCCCACTGAGCCCCCCCCAGCTCAGGCCCCACTGCATGCACACCCATCTGGGCCCCCCCCGGTGCACCATCCCCCCCAGCCCTGCACCCCGGGCTCCCCGCTGACCCCCCCAGCTCTGCACCCTGGGATCCCCACTGAGCCCCCCCCTCAGCTCAGGCCCCACTGCGTGCACACCCGTCTGGGCCCCCCCCGGTGCACGACCCCCCCCAGCCCTGCACCCCGGGCTCCCCGCTGACCCCCCCCAGCTCTGCACCCTGGGATCCCCACTGAGCCCCCCCCCAGCTCAGGCCCCACTGCGTGCACACCCGTCTGGGCCCCCCCCGGTGCACGACCCCCCCCAACCCTGCACCCCGGGCTCCCCGCTGACCCCCCCAGCTTTGCACCCTGGGATCCCCACTGAGCCCCCCCCAGCTCAGGCCCCGCTGCGTGCACACCCATTTGGGCCCCCCCCGGTGCACGACCCCCCCCAGCCCTGCACCCCGGGCTCCCCACTGACCCCCCCAGCTCTGCACCCTGGGATCCCCACTGAGCCCCCCCCAGCTCAGGCCCCACTGCGTGCACACCCGTCTGGGCCCCCCCCGGTGCACGACCCCCCCAGCCCTGCACCCCGGGCTCCCCACTGACCCCCCCCAGCTCCCTTCACCCTGGGCTCCCCACTGAGCCCCCCCCAGCTCAGGCCCCACTGCGTGCACACCCGTCTGGGCCCCCCCCGGTGCACGACCCCCCCAGCCCTGCACCCCGGGCTCCCCACTGACCCCCCCCAGCTCCCTTCACCCTGGGCTCCCCACTGAGCCCCCCCCAGCTCAGGCCCCACTGCGTGCACACCCGTCTGGGCCCCCCCCGGTGCACGACCCCCCCAGCCCTGCACCCCGGGCTCCCCACTGACCCCCCCCAGCCCTGCACCCCGGGCTCCCCACTGACCCCCCCCAGCTCCAGCTCCACCCCTGAACTCACCAAGGTCTATGGAGACTTCAGCCTCCCGCACGTCAGCCCCAGGCAGGCTGGGAGCAGGCTGGGCCCGGGAGGACTCCCGGTAGGGGTACGCCGGCTCGCCGGGCCCCGCATCCGAGTAGCCCTCCGGGCTGCCTGTGGGCACGTAGTGCTGGGGGCTGTCGAGCTGGTCCGAGTTCGGGTCCTCAGAGATGCCGCTGTCACTGGCTGCAGGGGACCAGGTCGGGGAGTCGGAGCAGGAGTCCCCCGAGCCCAGGATGGAGTTGAGGAAATCCTCGTTTTCCTGGGCACCGGGCAGCTGCTGGAGATGAGACGGAAATGGGCCCAGGAGACGAGTCACCCACGGGAGGGGGAAGCCTGGCATGGATGGAGGGCATCGGGCTGCCCATGGCCACGCCCTGCCAGAGCGTGAGCCAGCCTGGGACGAGGGTGGGGCCGGGACTAGGACTCTTGGCACTAGTGCATGGGTGGGGTTCCCCGTGCACCAGGGTGGGGAGGGGCTCCTGGCACTAGTACATGGGGTGGGGACCCCAGTGCACCCAAGGGAGGGGGTGGGGACCCCAGTGCACCCAGGGGAGAGGGTGGGGTGGGCCTCCCTCCCAGCACTAGTGGTCTGCACTGGTCTGATTGGTCAGTGACTTGTTGGCCTCCCAGGCAGAGGGGTCCCTGGGGAACCCCGGGTCAGGAGCCAGGGCCAGTGTTCCCCTTGTTAGCACTGCGAGCCCCGTGCCCCTGCCTCCCGCAACTCTGGGGGAGGGGAACTCACACTCTGCTCTGGCCCAGGCCAGCTGGCCGAGCGGCCCCCGAACTCCACGTTCCGGAGGATCCCGTCCTGGCGGTCAAAGAGCAGGTCCAGCAGCTCCAGGCCGTTGAGGCTGCCCATCTGGCAGCTGGAGGCCATGTCTGCTGGGGGAGAGATGGCACCGTATGGCCAGGCCAGCTCCCTGGGCACCCCGGGGTGCAGAGCTGGGATGGACTCAGCGGAGAGCTTGGGGAGCAGAGACCTGGGGGGGGGGGCTCAGTGGGGAGCTCGGGGATATAGTGAGAGCTGGGACAGGAGGGGGAATCCCTCCTGCCCTGCCTGCCCTGGGGAACCATCTTCCCACCCCAGCTCCTCTTCTCTTGCCTGGCACGTGCTGTGTCCCCCCCCAGCCTTGGGATGGGGATTCCCTCCCCCCGCCAGCCCTGCCCCCAGGCCCAGAAGTGGGGGCGGAGTCCCGAGGGAGTGGGGAGCGTTCTGGTTCTTTCCCCTCCCCTCAGCATTGGCCAGGGAGCCTCACCAGGCCTCTGCGGCTGGGTTTATTGCCGCTTCCTAGAATCTCCCCCCCCCCCCGCCCGTCCCACCCCCGCCCCTGCCCCCGCCCAGCCTGACCGGAGCCACATTTACTGCTGGACTCTGAACCTCCAGCTTTTCTCGCCATCTGAATCCCTGCGACTGCCCTGGCTGCCTCCAGCAGCGCCTCCAGCTGGATGGGAACAACATTACAGTGCTTCCCCAGCATAGCGTAGGCAGGGGCTGGCCCTGGGTGGCTCCCTTGGGGCCCACGCTTAGGGAAAGAGAGGCCACTATTTCCCAAGGGGGGAGGAGTGATTCTGGGGGGCTGACTTAGGTCACCATAAAGGGGGCTGCTTTTCACCCACCCCTCTGACTGTCAGGCCCTTTAAAGTGTCTCAGGTAGGGCACCCAAAGTTGGTAGTCACTGCTGAAAATCTTGGCTGTTGTGTAGACACAAAGAAGTGGCCGGGGGGGGGGGTGTCTTTGTGTGTGTGTGTGCATATGTGTGCACCAGTACCCTCTAATGGAGGAAATCCAAACACCTGACCTGTGTTTCATAGCCCCTATACTGCCAGCACCGAAGGGAGATTCTCCATTAGCTTAAGAGACAGGAACTGTCATTGCACAGCCAAGTTCTCTCCCCGTTGCTATGCTGGAGTTCCCAGGGGCTGTGGGGAGCATTGCAGGGACATCCAATAAGTCCTAAGTGGCTATGGTCTATTCTCTTGCTTTGCACCACTCTGTTGGGCAGGGGTTGGCATTTTGATAGCTTTAAGCCTCTCCACTACCCCTGTCTCTGCCATGCAGGAGGGAGGCCCCTGGGCCAAGCTGGTGACTAATAAAGGTCCCTCCAAACTGCTCCAAGCATGGGGGCTTCACCCTGTGGGATCCCCGGAGATCAGCTATTCTCCATACAGCGAGTCTCTGGAAATGGGCAGATGCCAGACTCCCTCCTGCGCATGCCAATCCCCCTTGCTGAGCCCCTGGAGACGAGAAGATGGTGCTGGCAAGCCCCCAAAGGCTGGTTGTCAGGAGGCACCACTGACTTAGAGGACGGGACCGTCCCAGCCGCGGGGAGAAGGCCCTTGGCTGGAGAGAAGTGTCCAAAGCACCCAAACTTGGCTGGGCTCTGAGAGGCAAAGCAAGAGGCCCTGAAACCTGGAGCACCTTTGCCACATCCCAGGCCACGGCTTGCACTGGTAGGATGGTCCTCGGCCTGCCGAGCCCTTTCTGGTGGCCCCTGAGGCTGCCAGAGCAGATGGAGACGGACAGAGGAGTGGGAGGTGTTAGCGGCTGGCTTTGGGAGGTTAAGAGGAGAGGGGACTGGGCAGCGGAAGAAGGGGAAGGAATGAGCCAGAGGCCCAGGGCTGTGTGATGGGCTCAGTTGGTGCCCATCTGAAATAATGAGCAACTAATTGTTTCCTGGCAACCAGGAACCTCTGAGCTGACCCCAGCCTGGGACTCACTCCACAGCTACAGAACTGGGGTGATTTTGTGGCTGTAAATTTTCTCTTGCCCCATAGCGTGGCCCTCCACAGGGTTCTGGGGCTGCCCGCAGGGTGCACAGGAGGTGAGATCAAGTTGAGTGCCTCTCAGCTGACACCCCCACCTCCACAGAGAGCCAGAAAACAGCTACTTGACTTTGGGTCCGTCCCCCTCCAGGGGCAGGAGCTGGCTGACCTGCGGGAGGGGACAGCAGATGTGAAACTGATCTTACGCTTGATTTTAGCCAAATCTGCCCCTAACTTGGGCTCTCATTTCCCTGGTGCAAATCCAGAGCTGAGGGGGCTGCCTCTGCGTTCGCTTGTGTCGTACACCGGGAGGAATCTGAAATGGGTGGAATTGCACCTGTACAGGGCTAGCACAGGGCCAAGGAGGATCAGGCGCACTGCAGAGCTCCTCCCAGTCTACCCCAGCCTAAAGCAAACCGTGGCCCGTTAATTCTTTATTTCTGCAAACGCAGCCCTTGGGCTCCGTAGTAACGGCGATGATGTTTTTCCTTCCAAACGTTTTTCCGATGCCAAACAGCTTTCCCTTGGGAAAGGGCCAATTTTGAAGAAATTTGGGGGCCTTTGTTGAAAAACCTGAAAACCTTTCCCTCTTCAGCCACTGAATCATTTTGCTTGGCCACAAACCCAACGGTTTTGGTTGGAGTTTGGCTGGCCAAAAATGTTTCAGTTTGGCGCAAACTTCGGACAGCAAATCTTGACAAACTCTTGTTTTGTTTTCATTGAAATCTTTTGCGGGTACCCAAAAAATCAGTTCCCAGCCAGGTTTCAGAGGAGCAGCCGTGTTAGTCTGTATTCGCAAAAAGAACAGGAGGACTTGTGGCATCTTAGAGACTAACAAATTTATTTGAGCATAAGCTTTCGTGAGCTACAGCTCACTTCATTGGATGCCAGCCAGGCGCGTTCTGTCGCTACGAGGTCAGATTTTCAAAAGAGCTCAGCTCTCGTCGAGGTACTTAAATTCAGGACAGATATTTCAGATCTTAACCCCCAGCTGCCCCTGTTTGCTACAGAGGGCCAGCTGAGCTCTTGTGAAAATCTGGATACTTAGCTGGGGGCCCAAATGGAGAGTGGTGATAATTCATTTGTATCATACCACCTACGACCCATTTGTTGTGAAAATTCTGGCCCTAAGAAACAAACAGGTACCAGTTAATCACATTTTATAGGTGTCAGACGAATATTCAGTGACTGGATCTGGACTCAATGCTTACAGTGGAGATGCCAAATACCAATGTTTGATGGCAAGTTTGAAAAATATAATGGAAAAAACCCCACCCCAATCTGAGGCCGACCTTCTAAGGTAGCTGCTTGAGTCTGGGTGGGAAGTTGCTAATTAATACGCTATTAACAGCAATCGGTTGTTATTAAATCACTTTTTGGCCAGTGGATTGCTCTGTCCCCATGTCCCGACCTTTGTCCTGTTGTTTGTGCTGCACTGATAGCCAGACGTAGGGCTGCTAGGAAAAGACACCGAAAGGACAGATTTCTGGAGGAATTAGCTCATGAACTCACCTTTGTCTATAGCCAAGTCCCACTCCAAGGGCCTCTGCTGATGTGAACTGGGGGTTCCCGGCAAACCCCTGGAAGTGCTGGTGGCTGGGATGTGTCTTTTCTCTCTCTCTGCTTCTCCCCAAAGCTTCTTTCACTCAGTGGCAAAGTTTAAACTCCAACCGAGCAGAAATAAGGTCAAAGATTGCAAAACCCTCCCCAGTTCTGATTGGACAGCGGGGCGAAGGGCTCTGTGCTGATTGACAGCTAGAGGGGAGCGGTAATGGCTGGGGGGAGCTGGGTAACTATTACCAAGATGTTTCTGTTGTTCTCCAAGCCGGGGTGGGCACTGGGCCCGGCAGTGCAAAGTCCCAGCCCGCTCCATCTCTCTGTGAACTCTCACCCACTTTCAGGAACGATTTCCCTTTTGCTAGACCAACGCATCAGCACTAAACACATTTTCTGGGTGTCAGAAATAATCCTGGGGCATTTGGAAGACGTTGTCTTGGACTCGTGCCCTTATCTTATCCCGTATCATAAACACGTTGAGCTGCCTTTCTGGCCTTCTGAGGCCAGGGCACAGGGCAGGACACCTGGAGTCCTAGGTTCTACCCCCAGTTCTGGCCCTGACTTGCTGTGTGACATTGGTCCAAGTCACCGAACCTCCGTGCCTTGGTTTCCCCACCTGTGAAATGGGGATAATGGTACTTACCTTCTTAAGCACTTTGCGATCGATGGATGTAAACCTCTAAGGAGTAGAAGGTTATTATCGTGCTTTGTCTTCTTTCTCCCTCAGTGGGCAAAATTCCCATATGGTACCAGGTGATGGAATGCGTGGAACTAACGTCCTGGGGTCTGACCTGGCTCTCTCTTCTACTGCCTGGACATTGACTTTAATGGAGTCACTTCGGATTTACACCAGCATCAGTGACAGCACAATCAGGCCTCTTGTATATGGGACGATACCTGTTCTCCCCAGTAATTCAGTGGCTGAGCTTACCATGTTGCCCAGATACTAAGGTGATGGTCACATTGGAAATCAGAGGAGACAGGCCACACGTCCTGAACTTCATAGAGCAGTCTGTTTTTTGATGGGTCTGTTCCATGTCTGTCCTGAGGCCGGTTTTGTTCAACTTCTTCATTAATGATCTGGAGGATGGGATGGATTGCACCCTCACCAAGTTTGCGGATGCCACTAAGCTGCAGGGAGAGGTAGATACGCTGGAGGGGAGGGATAGGATACAGAGGGACCTAGACAAATTGGAGGTTTGGGCCAAAAGAAATCTGATGAGGTTCACCAAGGACAAGTGCAGAGTCCTGTGCTTAGGACAGAAGAATCCCATGAACTGCTATGGATTGGGGACCGACTGGCTAAGCAGCAGTTCTGCAGAAAAGGACCTGGGGGTTACAGTGGATGAGAAGCCGGATATGAGTTTGCAGTGTGCCCGTGTTGCCAAGAAGGCTAACGGCATATTGGGTTGCATTAGTAGGAGCATTGCCAACAGCTCGAGGGAAGTGATTATTCCCCTCTATTCGGCACTGGTGAGGCCACAACTGGAGTATTGCGTCCAGTTTTCAGCCCCCCTCTACAGAAGGGATGTGGACAAACTGGAGAGAGTCCAGCGGAGGACAATGAAAATGATCAGGGGGTTGGGGCACATGACTTACGAGGAGAGGCTGAGGGAAGTGGGCTTATTTAGTCTGCAGAAGAGAAGAGTGAGGGGGGATTTGATAGCAGCCTTCAGCTACCTGACAGGGGGTTCCAAAGAGGATGGAGCTCGGCTGTCCTCAGTGGTGGTAGATGACAGAACAAGGAGCAATGGTCTCAAGTTGCAGTGGGGGAGGTCTAGGTTGGATATTAGGAAACAGTCTGTCACTAGGAGGGTGGTGATGCACTGGAATGGGTTCCCTAGGGAGGTGGTGGAATCTCCAACCTCAGAGGTTTTTAAGGCCGGGCTTGACAAAGTCACATGGCTGGGATGATTTAGTTGGGGATTGGTCCTGCTGTGAGCAGGGGTTGGACTAGATGCTCTCTTCCAATCCTAATCTTCTATGATTCTATGGAGATGAGCAGGGTGTTGAGGCTGGCCGATAAACAGAGAGCAAAGATGGTAGCAGATGAGGTGCAAGGTGCAGCCTGGGATGAGCAGGCCTATTGAGAGGAAGGTCGGGCTTGGGGGCTTGGATTCCGGAGAATCTGGGTTCAAATCCTGGTGCTACCACAGACTTCCGGGGTGACCGCAGACACGTCCCGGCATCCCTCTGAGTAGCTCCTCCTGCGTAAGGTGGAGATAATGATACAGATTTGCCAGGGGAGCTGGGAGAATAAACAATTGTCAGGTGCCTGTTTACTGCAGCCATGGGGGCCAGAGAAGCTCCTAGACTAACGAGAACATTTTCGGCTGGTGTGGTGGGCAATGGGAGGAGTGATGTGGCCCGGAAGGTGATTTTCTCAGTGCAGATTGTGGGAGATGTTCACAAGGTGTTATTGCATGGTGCCGGTTTGCCCTTCAGTGCTCATACGGGGGGAAACACCTGTTTCAGAGGCATTTCCAAAAACCACGCACGGAAACCTCCGAATCCGGGCAAGTGGATGCTTTGGGCTGTGGCTACGGTGCTTCCCGTCTGGCGCTAGGAGAGCAAAGGTCTGGTCCTGCTCTCAGTTATGTGGTAAGTCAGAGAAGGGCCATGGAAGCCCAGGCCCGAGATGTAATAGCCAGTTGCCAGCCCAACCCAGCTCCATGCTGTCACAGGGGAATAGTAGACTTGGCAATTGATCCTGATTGTGTCTCGGGGGTGGGGGGTAGGGAGTGCTGGGAAGGGAGCAAGGGGAGAAATATACCAGCATCCCCTCCGACTGAGTCCCAGCAGAGGGATCCCGAAGCCCAGATGAGTAAGAAGCCTTATGACTGGGGTGTGGCGCAAGGCGCCAGGGCCGGGGGGTGGGGGGGCAAGGCCATGAGTGAGATGCAAGGTTGGCGTCTAGCGGTGTTATCTCATTGCACAACATCGTCAGATTAGCAATCAATGGCCTGATCCTAAGAGGCATTGGAGGCCCTCAGCATCTGTGGATGTCCCAGGGAGTTGCAGGCGCCCAGCACCCCATGGGAGATGCGGAGCGGTGCACAGGAGCGGGCTTTATGGGAGCGAGATTAGGGATTGAAGCCCTGCTGCCACGCTCAGGTGAACACAGTGGGGATTGCCCACTAGGCACCTGCGTGGCAGATCTGGAGGGTGAGTTTAGCAGATCGCCTCACCCCCAAAACCCACTGATCCCATCTCAGAGGTTACGCTCCTGCCTGCCTCTGCTCGGAAGCAGATTCCAGTCAATATTGACAGGGAAGGTGTAAGACTAAACAGGATCTATTCAAATTCAGGGCCCCTTAGATCACTCCCAAGAGGGAATGTGGGGCTGCTCTCTTGGGCAACAGTCCAGTGGGTACACAGAGCTCCCCCACTGCTGAAGAGAGACAGAGCTCTAATCCTGCTTAGGGGGAGCATACAGGTTCATATCCCCGCTCCCCGAGAAGTTGTGATTTTTTAAATCCTGTTCCCCAGGTGCTGTCAGCTCCCGTGGTGATGCAATAGCATCGGGGCAGGAGCTTCCACTGAGCAATGTCCTCAGGTGTGTGATTTTATTGTCGGGTTACTGGAACCCAAGGCACTTGGTGCAAAGGTCGCATGTTTCAGCTTCACATTCTGCAGGAGGCAGCTAGGGGAGTAAATGACAATTATTAGAGAGCCTGGGACCTGGAACATAATGGCAACAGAGAGCAACTAAATCCAGGCTGCTGGGGGCATCCTCCCCTGGCCTCCAACCAGGATGGTGGAAAAGCCAATAAAGAGACTCCCACCTCCATCCTGGGTTTGCTGCTGAGCCTGGCACATGCTGGACCTGAACTTCAGGCGCATAGCCTGTGCCATGGGGATGCCCATGTTTAGCAGTCAGTGTCAATTAAAGCTCAGTTATACATCTCACTTGAGAACCTCTGTGCTCAATAGCATCCCTTCTTCTTCGCCCATAGCAAAGAATAAGGAAGAAAGAAAAAGGCTTGGGGCATTTATAGGGTGACCAGATGTCCCGATTTTATAGGGACGGTCCCAATTTTTGGGACTTTTTCTTATATAGGCTCCTATTACCCCCTGCCCCCTTCCCGATTTTTCACATTTGCTGTCTGGTCACCCTAGGCATTTAGAATGTATGGCTGGCCAGCCTCCAACACCCATATGCCTTAAAGTTCATGCCTTAAGTCACTGGAAGTGGAAAGGTCTTTCAGCTGAAATGCAAAATCAAAGGCCTGCAGGCTTTGTGATTAAAGAGCCCTTGACGCTTTTTGCAAGATTTGTACTGTTAAATGCAGGCTCCTAACCAGAGGCAGTTCTATTCTGTCTCCCTACATACCCCATAAAGTGTCCAGTGGATACTGTATTCTCCTTCACTTCCTGTCCTGAGCTGTTGTGTAGCATTGCTGTGTGCTGTTATACAGCAGCTGCATCCCACCCCAGAGGTGGCTGCATTTCAGTGGGTTTTCAGTAGTTTGCACAACATCCTGAGTTCCTGAGCACAGTGGAAAGGCCATCTGACTACCCAGCAGGCTGAAAAGCCGAGCAATCTCGGGCAGATGCAGCTGGATTATGCTTCCCCAATTCACCAAACTCCTAATTATCCACAAATTTGTGTCTTTCCCCCAACAAATAATCAGGGCTCTATTGTAACACATTTTAATTTTTGCAGCTCTCCTAGCTACAAAAGTATCCAGTAGCTTTGTAGTAAAGAGACCTAAAGGCAAAACAAACTTCTGGATCAAACCAGACAGGAAACCAAGGGGCTGTGATGTAAAACCAAGGGACTGTGCCAAAGGCCAGAACTAAAATTTTTCATCAAAAGGGGCTGACACCCTGGGACTTCTGGAACCAAAAGGGAGGAAGCTCCAGAGAGCTGGGGTCCCAAAAGCAAAGATAAGGGGCTTGATTCTCCCCTCATTTTCACCAGTGTAAATCAGACGTCACTCCACTGATGTAAGTGCAGATGAAACTGATGTATAGCAGTGGAGAATCAAGGCCAAAGCCAGTATTTCTCTAGCTCCTCCGTGTTCCTGGTCCCTGGGTTCAGATCTCAGAAGGCACGAGAACATAAGAACAGCCAGACTGGGTCCATCTAGCCCAGTATCCTGTCTTCCAACAGTGGCCAATGCCAGGTGCCCCAGAGGGAATGAACAGAACAGGGCAATTTATTGAGTGGTTCACCCCTGGTCATCCAGTCCCAGCTTCTGGCAGTCAGAGGTTTAGGAACACCCAGAGCATGGGGTTGCATCCCTGACCATCTTGGCTAAGAGCCATTGATGGACCTACCCTCCATGAACCGATCTAATTCTTTTTTGAATCCAGTCATACTTTTGGCCTCCGCAACATCCCCTTGCAACGAGTTCCACAGGTTGACTGTGTGTTGTGTGAAGTAGCACTTCCTTATGTTTGTTTTAAACCTACTGCCTATTGATTTCATTGGGCGACCCGTGGTTCTTGTGTTATGTGCAGGGGTAAATAACACTTCCTTGTTCACTTTCTCTGCACCATTCATGATTTTATAGACGTCTCTCATATCCCTCCCCCCTTAATCATCTCTTTTCTAAACTGAACAGTCCCACTCTTTTCAATCTCTCCTCATATGGAAGCTGTTCCATACCCCAAATCATTTTTGTTGCCCTTCTCTGGACTTTTTCCAATTCTAATATATCTTTTTTGAGATGGGGCAACTAAAACTACAGGCAGTATTCAAGATGAGGACGTACCATAGATTTATACAGTGGCATTATGATATGTTCTGTCTTCTCTCTCCCTTCCCTAATGGTTCCTAACATTCTGTTAGCTTCTTTGACTGCTGCTGCACATTGAACAGATGTTTTCAGAGAATGATTCACAATGACTCCAAGATCTCTTTCTTGAGTGGAAACAGCTAATTTTGACCCCATCATTTTGGGATTATGTTTTCCAATGTGCCTTACTTTGCATTTATCAAAACTGAATTTCATCTGCTATTTTGTTGGAGTCAGAAGCTCACAGAGGGGCTGTTATAGCATTAACGGGAAGAGGAGAAATGTGAAAGTGACTTGGGCTGGGGGTTGGTTTTTTTTTTGGTCACAACCTGTCAAAACTGATGCTGGCAATTCACCCACTTGGCGCTGGTACCAACATATGGTTATCAGAGTTTGCCAGGATCAGGAGTGCACTTGATTTTAATTGCCTGCATGTAATTATGTGACTGAACATTGCCCTTTGCTCAATGAAACAATGCCATCTCGTCAGATGGGGGGTTTCCAGTTGGTTAGCCCAGGCCTGGGTGGCAACCACAGGGGTGAACTGGGAAGACGGGAGGAAGAACAACCTGGTGACACAAGACTGTGATTTGAAGCATGAGCTGATCACTAGAGAGCATGTCATGAGGGAATCTATTCTTGGTTATGATTCACTGATAATGATTAGTTCTTTTATCATGTATTTATTACCTAGCTTTCTAATTCAGCCAACACCCTGGTATCTGTACCTACTGGGATAAAATCACCACCTAGGATGGGAGAGTTATCCGTCTTCTGCAGCATGTGGGGGCAGCCAAGATGAGTAGCAGCATACTGATCTACAGAGAGCGCAGTCGAGTCCTCCCGATGCTGAGTCAGAACTAAAGGCAGTATCATCGCTTTGCCCTCGTTCTCTCTCACACTCATATGAATTTATAAACGAATCCACTTAGTTCTATGGGCTGGGGAGGAAGAAAGAGAGAATGCGACTGTCCTTTCTGTTTTAAAACCCGTAGGAAGTACTCAGACGCTCTGGAGGCAGGGAGCCATCTGAGTAGCTAGGCAGACAGACGGATGATAGACAAACAGAAAGGTGGGTCTGACTGCAGCCTTCCAACTTCTCCAAAACATCTAAGATTTATTATTGATGATAACGCCGGGAAAGCTGCATGGTGAAAACTAAAGTTATAGAAATCCTTATTCCCAGCTAATAACTCCGCAAACCCCCAGACCTTCCACTCCCACCATCCTTCTGTCGACCTAGTCCTACCCACTCATCTCCAGCTCCCCGACCCCATCCCCCCACCCCACCATCCCCCATACCATCCCTCCATCCCCCACTGCACCATCCCCACCCTACTCCATCCCTTATCCCTCCACCATATCTCATCCCTTCATCCACCACCCCACCCCATCCCTCCTTCCCCCTCATCCCTCCCTCCCCCACCCCACCCCCTCATCCCCACCCTACTCCATCCCTTATCCCTCCACCCCCTCCCTACCCCGCCCATCCCTCTACCCCATCCCCTTATCCCTCCACCCCATCCCTCGACCCCCCTCCCCACTCCCACCCTGTCCCTCCACCCCATCCCTCCCCACCGAATCTCTCGACCCCCATCATCCCTCCCACCCTACTCCATCCCCTTATCCCTCCACCCTGCCTCATCCCTTCACCCCTCCCGCTCCCTACCCCCACCCCATCCCTCCAACCCCATCCCGACCCTCCCCACCTCATCCCTCGACCTCCCTCCGCACCCCCACCCTGTCCCTCCACCCCATCCCTCCCCACTGAATCCCTCGACCCCCATCATCCCTCCCATCCTACTCCATCCCCTTATCCCTCCACCCTGCCTCATCCCTTCACCCCTCCCGCTCCCTACCCCCACCCCACCCCTCCTTCCCCCCACCCCACCCCATCCCTCCCCACCTCACCCCTCGACCTCCCTCCGCACCCCCACCCTGTCCCTCCACCCCATCCCTCCCCACCGAATCCCTCGACCCCCCTCATCCCTCCCACCCTACTCCATCCCCTTATCCCTCCACTCTGCCTCATCCCTTCACCCCTCCCCCTCCCCACCCCATCCCTCCTTCCCCCCATCCCTCCACCCCCACCCTGTCCCTCCCCACCTCATCCCTCGATGCCCCTCCTGTCCCTCCACCCCATCCCTCCCCACTGAATCCCTCGACCCCCATCATCCCTCCCACCCTCCTCCATCCCCTTATCCCTCCACCCTGCCTCATCCCTTCACCCCTCCTGCTCCCTACCCCCACCCCATCCCTCCAACCCCATCCCGACCCTCCCCACCTCATCCCTCGACCTCCCTCCGCACCCCCACCCTGTCCCTCCACCCCATCCCTCCCCACTGAATCCCTCGACCCCCATCATCCCTCCCACCCTACTCCATCCCCTTATCCCTCCACCCTGCCTCATCCCTTCACCCCTCCCGCTCCCTACCCCCACCCCATCCCTCCAACCCCACCCCAACCCTCCCCACCTCATTCCTCGACCCCCACCCTGTCCCTCCACCCCATCCCTCCCCACTGAATCCCTCGACCCCCCTCATCCCTCCCACCCTACTCCATCCCCTTATCCCTCCACCCTGCCTCATCCCTTCACCCCTCCCCCTCCCCACCCCATCCCTCCTTCCCCCCTCATCCCCCCACCCCACCCCATCCCTCCCCACCCTGTCCCTCCCCACCTCATCCCTCGATGCCCCTCCTGTCCCTCCACCCCATCCCTCCCCACCGAATCCCTCGACCCCCATCATCCCTCCCACCCTCCTCCATCCCCTTATCCCTCCACCCTGCCTCACCCCCACTCCTTCCCCCTCATCCCTCCATCCCCTCCCCCAGACTCCCCCTCCCATCGCCGCGTCCCTCCGCCCCACCCGCTCTCTCCCGCGCCCCGCCCCCCTCCCTGCGCGCCCCCGCAGGCGCGGCCCCGGCGAGAGCTGCCTTGCCCGGGGCCGCGCCTGGCCGCCGGGAGCGCGCTCTCGCGAGACTGCCGCGGCCGGCCCGCCCCTGCCGGGAGTGCCCGCCCTTCCCCGCCTGGCTCGCCCCGGTGCCGCCCCGCCTGCGATGCAGCCCGGCCCCGCGCGCTGACTCCCTCCGGCCTCCGCTGCCCCCTCCCCGGCCAGGCCGCAAAGCCCCGGCCTCGCGTAGCGCGGCGCGCCGAGCCCCGCGGGGGGTAGGGCGGCCCCGGGCCGGGCCATGCGGCGGGGCCCCCGCTAGGCTCCGCGGGACAGGAGGGCGGCCCCGGCCCGGCCATGCCGGCCAAGAGGAAGCCGGTGCTGCCGGCCCTGACGATCACCCCGACCATCGCCGAGGGCCCGAGCCCGGACGGCTCCTCCGAGTGAGTGCGGGGGGGCCGGGCCGGGGGCTGAAGGGGGGTTGGGAGGTGCAGGGGGGCCCGGGGGGGGAAACCAGGCCGGGGGGGCGAAGGGGGGTTTGGGGGGGCCGGGCTTGGGGGTCAAGGGGGGCCGGGGGTGGGGCTTCAGGCACGCAAGGAGGTCGGGGGGGGGACCCTGGCAGGGGGCGTGAAGAGGGTTCGGGCAGGGGGTCTGAGCTGGGGGGGCACAGCGGTTGGGGGGGGCCGGGCCTGGGTGGTGAAGGGGTGCTGGGGGGTGTTAGGACGAGGGGGCAAAGGGGGTTGGGGGGCCTGGGAGATGAAGGGATGCCCGAGGGGGGGAAACCAGGATGGGGGGGGTGAAGGGGGTTTGGGGGGACTGGGCTTGGGGGGGATGAAGGGGGGCCGGGGGTGGTGCTTCAGGCATGCGGGGGGTTCGGGGGGGGCCCAGGCTGTGGGGGGGCAGGGGAACTGGGCTGGAGGATGAGGTCAGAGTTGGGGGAGGGGGAGCCTGGTGGGAGGATGGGAACTGCAAGTGGGGCTCTATGGGGCAGAGGGCTGAGAGCATGGGGGGGTGGGGGCAGGAGCTCAAGTGGAAATGGGGCCATGAGAGGGGTCGCCCCCAGGGGGCCAAGGGAAGGGCAGGGAGGTGGCCGGGGTTAGGACAGGAGGCCCCAGGGGCCGAGACAAAGGCACCTAGCTGGGCCTCTCACCCTGGCTGGGAACGTGGAACTGGGGTGAGACAGGTGTCGCTGGGGGTACGGGGGATGTTGGGACAGTTATACTTGGGGGGGTGTTGTCGTTTGGGAGGGTAGACTGGAGAGATGATGGGGGCTGTATAGTTTGCGAGGGGTTTCAGGGGAATACCTGTAAAGACTCACTTGTCCTAAGTGCTTGGAGCTCTGCCCAATTCTTCACCATAAACATTCACCTGGAAACAAAGGTGGGGGGTGGGGTGCTATTGCCTGGGAAGAGGGGGTGGGCTCTATGTGTGAGGCTTGGCAGGGTGATTGTAAAAAAGAAGAAAAATAAAGACGGCGACTTTTTGGGGTGGTGGTTAAAATTGTGGATTGAAGGGCTGGGATGGATTTCGAAGGGGAAATAGCTCCACACCGTTGGGCCTACCACACTGACAGTCCAGTCTTCTGATGACCAAAGATATCCCAACAGGAGCTCCAAAAGGCAGGTGGCGTCCAAGCATAAATACCCCATTGTGCTTGGATAATAGATAGGCATTGAGTTTGGGCAGGATGGTGAGGGGTGTAGTGTTTTAAGCTGGGGGATTTGCATGACTTCATGGAAAGTCCCTCTCATGTTACTTAGTGGGCTGCCTAGCCGTATCCCTGGATTCGGAAAGGGGAGCGGCTGCTGGCACAGCTGGCTCCTCTCCCGGCAGTGAGCAGCACGGCTGCTAAAGCGCCTTTAAGGTTTTAATGATTCCCGCTGGTTTCATGGTATTGCTTAAATGGCTGATTGTAAAAAGCTGCATCTCTGTAAGGGATCTGGGCTTCTGGGAAGAAGCTGCATCATTTATCTCCAATATGGCAATTCTTATGTCCCTATCAGTAACATTCCGGGGTTTGTGCCTTTGTAATAAGGCGTCATTTGTTTATCTTACTGCCATATCAAGATATGAATCAGTATATACATAGCTTTGGAGAGGGTTTTCCTCTTAGCTCCCTTCTTCCTACTGGCAGTGCTGAAGGGGTCCAGCATAAACTATATATGGGACTTGCATTATGCTGGGCCTTCTGGCTCTTTGTGTAGCAAGCAAACAGCCACAGTTCTAGTTTTGCCATCTCCTTTGAAGGAAGGGACGTCAAATTCTCTGTTTTTAGCAGAGCCCTAACCGGCTCTAACAGTTTGTCCTGCTCCTCCCTGTTTCTCTTCAGGGCAAACCTGGTAGATCTGCAGAAGAAGCTGGAGGAATTGGAATTGGATGAGCAGCAGAAGAAGAGGCTGGAGGCTTTCCTCACCCAGAAAGCCAAGGTTGGGGAGCTGAAGGATGACGACTTTGAGAGGATCTCCGAGCTGGGAGCTGGCAACGGTGGGGTGGTCACCAAAGTGCAGCACAAACCCTCAGGACTCATTATGGCACGAAAGGTAAAAGAAGTGGCACGTGAATTGTCCTTCTTGTGCTCGTGTTGGCCTATCGTGCCACGCAGGAGAGGGGTTGTAACAGCAGATCATCCTGTTAGAAAAGCAGGACTTTGCCTACTCTTAACCTTCTGCTTCCTTAAATGAATTCTATACTGGTAAAGGGTGCCTGATTATGAGCCCTGGAGACCAAGTCTCCTAGGTATCCTTAGAACAGGTGTTGTCCAGGCAGCAGCACTGTTCTTTTCTCTGTGCTTCAACCCTGACCTGGAGCATCCCCCTTTGGGGTGAGATGAGAGTTTAGTCTCCTTGTCCTTTCTTCTGAAACTACCAGCAACGGTGACTCTTGTGATGTGAACACTAGCAAATAGAGTGAGGTTCCTCAAACTCATTATGCGTGAGCCACCAGTCATCAGTTCATAGTGACTTTTTGCCACTGTTGACCTGAGCTGGATTTGACACAGTGGCACAAAGATGAGTTTTGTCCATTATTAATCCTCTGAGCAATCCAGTCTTCTGACTCCTTCTTCAGTATTAGACCATGGGATGTGAACTGCACTTTGTCAAATCTTGTGTACTGTTTAGAGCACGTTCATGCTTTATTTTTCCATTAGAGCAGCTCTTAATCAACTCGACTAAATTGGATGAGGTTTGTGGGAGAATTGTACAGTTTTCAGGTGCAAGGTGTAGCTAACAAGGAGAAAGAAAAGGAGGATTTGTGGCACCTTAGAGACTAACCAATTTATTTGAGCATAAGCTTTCGTGAGCTACAGCTCACTTCATCGGATGCTGTAGCTCACGAAAGCTTATGCTCAAATAAATTGGTTAGCCTCTAAGGTGCCACAAGTACTTCTTTTCTTTTTACAGATACAGACTAACACAGCTGCTACTCTGAAACCTAACAAGGAGAGACAATGTGTGGCAGAACCTGCAGAAAGAAGTGCACTTTGCTAGCAGAGGACAGGTCTGTTAAAGTGGTTCCTGGACTCTGTGCCGCTTGCTGTGGATTAGATCATATGCAGCAACAAAGTCCCAGAGACCGTTCTTCCTTGAGATGTCCTTTCTCAACTTCCAACTTAAGAGCTTTGTTAATGCGAGAATAGTTCTGTGAGGAACCTTGTGAGTTTGTAATGAAAACTTACTGTCCCAGACACACAATTTGTTCATCCACCTAATGGTGCCTAATAATGGAAATAAATAATTTACCTGCCTGTCAAAAAAAAATAAATAAAAAAAATGGCTAACTTTCAGTGAGAGAACAAGTAAGATTTCTGACGGTTGTTCAAATCCAGTGTGACTTAACTTGAAACTCTGGTCTTTTGTCTTATAGGGATGAATTTTAAAAGCAACAGGTAAAATTCATGGGTCTGATGAGCAAATATGTCCCACTGACTGGCTTCCCCTGGACAGCAGTATCTGTATAGCATTCCACAGTAGCATCTAGCTTGGGAATACTGGAGCTGGAAAGGTGTCAGTGGGATGCTGTGTATGTGAAAACTGATGGAAACCTGTGTTCAGAGCCTGGTTTGAGGTTTTCAGCATTGTCAAGCCTAGGGCTGTTTGTTGGTCCAAACCTTCCCTGTCTCCCCATGCAGAATGATAGAAGTCTCAAGAGACTCTAAAGCATGTAATGGTGATCGCTATTGTTTGAGAATGACTTGATTTTTCTAGCAGCTACAGCTTCCCTTCCTGCGAGGTATTGCTTGCACATTGATAAACTGGTCCTACATGGAGTCCAAGGAATAATTCATCTGCTCCATAACTTTCAAACAACTCCCTCTCAGTGACCATGTTTTAGTTTTTCCCTGGTTTCTATGGTATTCAAACACCCTTTATAGTGCCTGTAGAGCTGGGTTTTCTTGTGATAAACATTTACTATGTTGGGTGTCATCTCTGCACCCAGCTTGTTCCACTGCTTTTCTGCACTGTACGGTCAGCACAGGGGTGACTAGTGTGCTCAGCTGCATTCTGTGTAGCATGCAGAAATAGTTGTCCAGCAAGCCTCACTGCTTAGATAGGGCGAACAGCTCTCACCAGTACAGGACAAAGTGGGGCTCTTTCAACCCCCTCTTTTGTTTCTCCCTTCCCTTACTTCCAGGCTACAGCTGTATGTTCTTGTAGCTGTTCCTTGATTCTGTTGTTTGATTTTTCTCCCTTTGTAGCTGATTCATTTAGAAATTAAACCCGCCATTCGTAATCAAATTATCCGAGAGCTGCAGGTCCTGCACGAGTGTAACTCTCCGTACATTGTGGGTTTCTATGGAGCTTTCTACAGCGATGGGGAGATCAGCATCTGCATGGAGCACATGGTGAGCCTAAACTCCCTCCTATTAAGCTGCTGCTGCTCTCCAGTGCTGTATACTGGGCAGATCCCTCTGGGTTGTAGATGCAGAGGAGTAAGTGATACTAGAGTTTTTTCTGACAGCAAAAGGCTTGTTGCTCAGGGCATGGGTGGTGGAGCTGGGACATCAGACTCTGTCTAGGAGCTGTACAGCCCTACTTGAGCAGCTAAAATACAGAGAAATTGACTTTCTGGAAAGCGGAAGTGGCGGTTTTGGGGTCCAGCCAAGAGGAAATGTTGCAAACCCTCCACTGAACAGAATTCACTGAACTGCAGTGTGCGTCTTCCGCTGTATCTGGCGGGGAGGGCGTGTTGTATCTCCTCCACATTGGTGCAGTCAGTGCTGCCTTTGCGTTGACAGTAGTGTGTAGGAGAAACAGTGCGGAAAGCCTGTGACATTAATATGTTAGACGAAATTAAAATGGCATTTCCTAAGATAGCAAAGTTTAATCATGAAGTGCTTAGCAAGAGGTGGACGTAGTCCCCTGAACACCCACCTGTGGTGGTTACCACAGAGATCTTCCTTAGTGTGTGGACAGTCTGATCTAGTTTTACTGACTAGTGAACCCAAATGTGTTATGCTGTTGACACTGCTCAGTCCTCATAGGTATGTAAATTGTAGAGCCTAGAGCTGGAAAACACTTTTAAGGCCATTTATTTTATTTTCCTGCCAGTGCTCAGTTAACTTCTCTGCTCTGAATTTAGGATGGAGGCTCTCTAGATCAAGTGTTGAAAGAAGCCAAAAGGATTCCGGAGGAGATCTTGGGGAAAGTCAGCATAGCGGTGAGTATCCCTCTCACAGAGCTCACTCAAAACCCAAGGGGAAGAGGAGAGGCTTCAGGCTTTCAGAACTAGGGTGACCAGATGTCCCGATTTTATAGTATTTGGGGCTTTGTCTTATACAGGCGCCTATTACCTGCCACCCCCATCTCGATTTTTCACACTTGCTATCTGGTCTTCCTATTCAGAGCTTACTGTCTCTCAGGGTGTACTGGGTGCAAATACCATCTGAGTCTTGACCCTTTGCTGGTACCCAGGGAGTCTCTTATTTCCTTGGAGCTGGAGCACAATTTCCTGTTGGTAGATACACCTACTAATTCAAGTTGCAAACCCAGGTTTTCCCTCCACCCCATATATTGTAATTGTATCATTAACTAGGAGTCAAAAGAATAACCGTATGAGCTGGGAAGTTAGTATATTTCAGACCATTTACTGCAGCCCCAGCTGGTAGGGTAGGAATGGTGGTGTAGGAGCCTCATGGAAAGTTTCCATTGAGCCAATGAACCGGTGATTTCATATCTAACACTGTGGGATTTTCAATTGTTTGAAAGTTTTATCTCCTTAAGCAGAGTGGATCTAAAGTGCAACCAACATTTGTTCGGCTGTGTGTCGGTTACTCCCTAAAGCTGAAACCCTTAGTTGCTACAGGGGGGCTTTACTGGTGATGTTGCAGTATTACAGCATCTTAAGTCTGTGCAAGATATCTCTCTCCAAAGGGAAAGACTTTTCCTTCCCAGCTTTTAGCTCTTTCTCTCCTTTGGTTTCCTTCCAGGTTCTGCGAGGTTTGGCCTATCTAAGAGAGAAGCATCAGATCATGCACAGAGGTGAGAGGGGAGAACCTAAAAATAGCTTCTCATGACAACCAGAGACCTGGATTATTCTTACCTAGCATTGCACATACATTTTTTATCTCTCTCTCTTCTATTCTCAGATGTGAAACCTTCTAACATCCTGGTCAATTCCCGGGGAGAGATAAAGCTATGTGACTTTGGGGTTAGCGGTCAGCTCATTGATTCCATGGCAAACTCCTTTGTGGGGACTCGATCCTACATGTCTGTAAGCCCCTATTCTTATGTAAACCTTTGGATGTATTCTACAAGGGAGAGGGATTTACCACTCTCCTGAACCAGACAGAGAGTTAGCATAGTGTCCAGGGTCACTCACAACTCCAGGCATTCTTAGCCTGGCCTGTAGTATCCTGCTATTACACCCTTCTATGCTGAAACTAGCCCACCAGAGAAGTAGTTGTAATATATGGACAAATCACTGAGGGCTAGATCAAGGCCTCACTTCACTTCTGTCTCCAGCTTGATTTATTTTTTGGACGTACAAAGAACACCTACATGGACTTACATAAATCTGCTTCTTTTAAAGGGATGCCATCAACCTTAAAACGAGTCAGTTTCAAAAAAGAGTTAAAAGTAGTTTGAAGTCCTACATGTGCTCCTGAGTTCCCCTGCCAATATTTGTGGGCTTAGAGCTGACCTTGCACCTTCTAAAAAACGCTCTCCTCCCCCCCCCACCCCCCCACCCCCGCACTCTTTTTTCTATGTGGAAAGAACCAAGTCACCTAAGGGATATTGGCTTATTCAGGTGAAAACTCTGAAAAGGACTCCATAAAACACTTCATTCTCCATTGCCCTGTGCCTTGTGCAGTCATTCACGCCAGCTGCAAAGTGAATTTGCACTCAGTGGGGTGGCGTATAGTGTGCATCTCCCCAGCCTGACGGCTAGGAACAAAGACGTGGGTTCTTAGGGGTGCTGTCAGCCTATGCTTGTGTCCTTCACTCTGAACTTCTTTGTATTTTGGGCACTGTTCCTCTTCAAGTGCAGTTATGGTTAAAACAGAGACTAGAAGAAAAAAAAAGAAGTCCCCTTCTTTCTCAGTCCATCGGCTCTCTGTGATTTTGAGTCATATCTCTACTGGCAGCTGTGACTCCTATTCGTTCTGCAGTGATGTAAGGAACAAAACCCAGCTAGGTTTTCAGATTCTATTTGGGAGTTTGTAGTATGGGGCAGATAAGAAAATCATCTTTTTTTTTTTTTTTTTTTTTTTACTTGTATACTGAGTAAACTAGATCTGAATACACTGAGAAAATAACCCTGTGGAGTCAGTCACTCTTCTGGCCATAGCAGAACTTAAAGAAGAGCTGCATTAGAGTAGCATTTAAGTATATAAAACCTGCACTACACATTCTGTGGACATGATCTTTCTAGGTAGAAGAAATCCCTCCTACCCCCCCATATTTCCTCTCCTACCCCCCCATATTTCCTCTGAGCATATTAATGTTTCCTGCTGGTGTCAAGAGTTGTAGGCTCTCAGAGGATTCTAGTTTATAAAGAAGACTGAGTGGATTTTCAAACAGCCTGTCCCTGCAGCAATTCCTCCTTGAAACAGAAAAAAGCAGTTTGCAAGAGCCACTTTAGCCTGAAGGTGGGGGGGGGGCGGGGCAGGAGAAAGATAGTCGGTCTATTTCATTTAAATGTATAATTAGTAAGGAGTATTTTGTATCCTTCTGTTTGTGGCAGAGTTCCTCTGCAGTAATGTGCCATAGCCACAAATTACTTCCAGTCAATGGAGTCTCTTCCATGCAGTGACCTCTCTTCTGTTGGGAAGTACAGTTTTACTGAGGTACATCTGTGACTTTTCATTACAGCCTGAGCGGTTGCAGGGCACTCATTACTCAGTTCAATCCGACATCTGGAGCATGGGTCTCTCCCTGGTGGAGCTGTCTATCGGAAGGTACCCAATCCCCCCACCAGACTCCAAGGAACTGGAAGCGATATTTGGCCGTCCCATGGTCGATGGGGCAGAGGGAGAACCTCACAGCATCTCACCGCGGCCCAGACCCCCAGGGCGCCCTGTCAGTGGTAGGGGCTGAAATTGACACCTGTGTGCTGGGATGATTTTTGGTTTATGGGGCTGGGTTAGAAATATGAAACAATCCAGGACCATTAATTCGCTTTCATCATTTCTCTGTGTTTGGACATGGAATTGAAGCGAGGCAAATACATAAGGGTTCAATGGGAACTTGTTCTGCAGGAGCCTGGCCTATACCTAAACACTGGAAACAGAAGCCAGCAGTGATTCTTGCTTCTCTGGTTTTTACAAAATCTGTGTGTAAAGTCAGTCTTCCACAAAGGCAACATACACATGAAGGCCAAGATGTTCCAAAGTGACTCGTGATTTGGGGTGCGCAATTTGCGGCACTTTGAAAGGAGCCTGATTTTCAGAGGTCCGGTGTTCAGCCCTTGGAAAATCGGGTCCCTTTAAGAAGTGTCCAGCTTAGCCCCCAAAATCATTGGAAAATCTTGGTCTAACTGTGCAGAACTTGAACTGGAAATTTGTATCTCTAGCAATGTGATATTGCTTTGCTGACAAACTTTGTTGGTGAGATGTGACAGCCCTAGAGGCAAGTGCTGTTACCCATAGGTCAGGTCCAGCATTTGTATCGGCAGAGCAAGCTTCCTGCTAGCGTGCCTGAATCCTGGCCCTGGGGTAAGGGCAAGTTCAGTTTCAGCAGCCCATTTGCTCCTTGGTCACTGATTAGACTGATCTCAAAGGGGCCAAATATGTGCCAGTTGTGGTGTATTTGAGATCTGAACAGATCAGGGAGCTAGACTGAGGCCACCAAATTCATCTCACATAGGCATCTGAACAGCCATTAGATGGTAATTATTGAGTGGCTGGATTTGAACTGCTGATCTAAAGGTCAAAGGCTTCTTGGTCTGCTTCAAGCCCTCCAAGCAATATGATCTTGTGCTTCTCAAATGCTCCGAGCTATTAAATGGATCAGTGATTTGGTAGCAGAGGTTGAAACCATAAAGCTCAAAACAGGCTTTTAAAAAAATCCATCCCCATTGTCCTGCTTTTGCTTCCATCATAGTAAACTCTACTGTGCAGGTTCTGTTACTTTCGTCCATGTGCAGTTTCTTACTCTGCCTTTGTCCTCTTAACTACACAGGCCATGGAATGGACAGTCGGCCTGCAATGGCTATCTTCGAACTGCTGGACTATATTGTTAATGAGGTTGGTATTTGAAATCACTTTTCATCTCCTTTCCCTCTGTTTGTTGGAGTCTTTTGGAGTCTCTTGACTCAGAATAGATCAAAAATCCTCATTTGCTAATCTGTTAAAGGGGTAATAAGAACTGAAAGCTTCACTAAAATCTCCTTCTCTCCTACTCACTCTATTTGTACTGTATCCTGTCCCTTCTCTCCCATTTGCTCTTCCTGTCTCTTGGTATTAAAGTCTACCACACTAAAGTGCCTCTAGCTCTGGAATAAGACCCTGCAGACAAGGGCTTATAATATCTTTGAAGAAACCGTGAGAAGAGTAGAAAGAGGAGCCCTGAGGGTAATGAACTATTTGTTCAGTAATCAGCCATTTAGAACAAACTCCTCCATAGACCTGTGAAGGATAAACAATCCCCCTGGTAGGAGCCAGATCACCCCAGTTTTCTCAGCATGGGCCGAACGACTGGTCTCTTTTTGAAAAACCTTAAGGTAAATTACAATCTGGGGTCTTAAAGTGAGCGTGTCCCAGTAAGGAGGCAGGACTAGTCTGTGGGAGGAGCAGCTTTCCCTGCAGGGTGACATGATGAGTTGTTACCTGACCGCAGTTGTACCTGTTGAGTTAGTTCTATCTGCTGTAGGGTTTCAGGTATGTGGGATTTGCTGTGTCTTATCAGAACACTGATCTGGGATGTTGAACTCCAACCTTTTGGCAATGGCTAATACCTAATGCTTCAAAAGTAGGCAGTTCTGGCTTCCCCTGTGCACCTAGCCAAATGGGCAGTGCTTTACCTAGGGTGGGGGGCAAGGTTTTCCTTCGGAGGCCTCGAATGGTATAGCTGGCAGAAGATATGCACTGATGGGAGGCTAGTGGCTGTAAAGGGAAGCAATAGTTGCTCGGTTCTGAGGTTTAAAGGGAAACACGTATGAGCAGTCAGGTCTTCAGGCTGCAGCTTTTCAGTGACTGTGCTTCTTCCTGACCCATTGATGCAGAAAACCCTTTTGCTTCTTTTCCCAGCCTCCTCCTAAGCTGCCGAATGGAGTTTTCACACAAGACTTCCAGGAGTTTGTAAATAAATGGTAAGGTTCTCCTTCTACAAGTGAACATCGAGGCTGTTCACGGGGCTGGTTCAGCAGCCCGAGAGATTGAAACCTTCCATCCCATAACAAGGCTGGCAGTAGCAGGACACGGTTTCCCACGTGCCCCAGCCAGTGTGCCTCCACTCTGACCTGGAGGGACCATCCTTCGTCCGTCCTTGTGAGCCATTCAATCTGTGGTCCCTGTGAGCGCTTATGTGGGCGCTTGTTTTACTAAGACATGAACTAAGACCACAAGCCCATTTCATATAGGCTACAAAAATGGCAGTCGGGTAATGGCTCGGAGTTGATACCAGTGTGGGTTGGCCACTTGAGTCATCCAGTCCCCCAGTCTTTTTGTATTTATTATAAGACTTTTGGTGGATGCCTAGATAAACGCTGCAGCCAATGCTGGTTTATTAACAGCCTTCTCCACGATGTGGTATTCTTCCAAACACTCACCCAGAGGAAGCTTGCCTAGAATGTTTCTAGGAGCATGTGATCTTCTCTCTCAATCTCTTGCCTTCTCCTCACTTAGAAGGGATTGTTTTTCTTCAGTTGGACTTGTCTTGTTGGGGCTTCATGCTTTGGTGACACCGGCAGCTCAGACTCGTGTTCAAAAGATCTTGTAATTAATGTAGACTGTGTACTTGGGAAGGCGGGGTTGGTTGTATTTAGACGATACAGTGCTAATTTTCAACATCAAGGGTTGCTGTTGGCCCCCATATTAGATATGCCTAACGAGGCAACATCATGACTAGTGGGCCTGAACTGAGAACTGCCAGCTTTGCTTTGGTTCGTGGAGGCGCTTCAGTCTCAAATATGGGTTGATCTTTTGCAGCTTTCTAAGCCTACGTTTTCCCACACTGACTAATGACTTTGAGATCCTCAATTTTTGGGTGCCCAGCTTGAAACTCTTTGAAGAAGCCTGATTTTCAGAAATGTAGAGCAGCAGTTCCATCTCAAAATAAGGTGTCTTTCTGGTGGTTCAAGTTCGGCACCTAAAATGACTGGTCGCTGTCGGAAACTTATGCTGTCATCTTTATTTTCAAATGAGGGTGGGAGTGGTTTCTCAGCAACTTCTGCTAGACTCTTTGAGTAAAGTTTCCATCAGAACCTGGACCTTCGGAACCAGGTTTCCCTGAAGTTTTTCTATGATGCTTATCTCCTAAGCCTACTGCAGGGTTTGGTAATGGCATGGATAATGTGGTGTGGCATGAGAACCTGGATAGATCTGATGTAAAGGTCTGACTGTTCAAGGGAATCCTGCTTTTCCAGGAATCTGCTAGGATCGGCTTGAAGGGTGTCCCTCAGCAGTGGGTGCATAAAACCACTTTTCGAGTAGTGATAGAAGTGACCAGGTCTAGGTCTGCTGAAGGCAGCATTCGCTGGCTTCCAAATAAACGAGACACCAGGCTGGGTAGTCTGACCGGCCAAATAAGTAGCTTTTCACAAGAGGAGTCTGACAGATCTTTCCTGCCTTTTCTTCTGTTCTCAGCTTAATTAAAAATCCAGCAGAACGGGCAGATCTGAAGATGCTGATGGTAAGTGGGGAGCTGCAAGTTGTTTTGTAGTGTGGGCAGCTCGGGCTTGCATTGTTGGCGGGATTCCCCTCAGTTCCTTGACCAGAAGCAGCTGCTGTTGCATTTGGTTTCCTCCTCTTGAGACACTGGAAGCTCCAAAGTGACATTAAGGATGAACTGAGTGGGAGGTGAGGGAAAAGCTACATGGAAATACCAGTCAGATTGATGGCATTTACAGTCTTCCAGAGCCGGGCCCAATACACATAGGTCCTGCAGCCCATCCTGCTAACCAAGCCCAGTGCAGGCACCAGGCCTTCCGAATGTGATTCCTCAGAGAAGTCTTTGGGAAGGAAAACAGGAGTAGAGAAATCTCCATGTCTTCCCAGGCAGTTTGGGAGATCAGTTTTCCCTGTTAAGCTCCAGATCCTCTCCCCAGCTATGCACTAGTTTCCTCAGCTGCTGTGGACTGGGACGAGGAGACTGTGCCCCCCTCCTCCCGCAATACCTCTTGGAGCTGCTGCTCTGGGCTGCATCACCTGCCTCCCCCCTCCTCCAGGTGCAAAGGCTGGCGGTTCTGTGGCGTGGCAGATCTTTTACTTGCCATCTCCCAGCGTGACATCCATAATAATATCCCATGCTAATTATTATTTTGATGTTCATTATTAAATAGCAGTACGGCTGTCACCCCCTCCCCTACTGATAAACTATCTGAAAACCAAAAAACCCAGCCCTACGCTTGGAAAATGACAGCTAGTTGGACATCTATCTAAAAAGCTGGTTTTGTTGGCTGGAGAACAGAACAAGCCGGTCCTCCGGCTCCGTCAGAACAGAGCTGGCAGTACAGCGTGGCTCCAGCAAGAAGCTGTCGCTGCAACACAAGCATCTGTCAGACCAAACCGTTAGCAACATGATGAGTCATTGGGTGATATAGACCCCGTCACTGGGTGAGAACTGCTCTGGGGAGACAGATCTCCTGGCTTTACCTAGGACAGCAGCAGCAGAGACCGTTACGCTGTGGCAACCCTTCGTCGTCCTGTAAAGCATTGCCTGGAAGCCCTGGTTACACCAGTGCTGGCTATCAGATGGGAGCTTGCGGAAGCTAGCCAAGTGCAGCTGCCCTCTCAGATTACGTAATTGATCCAGAATCCTGCCACAGGGTGCCGCCGTCCCTTGTCTGGTCTCAGTGATCCTCCTGCGCTGACTTTGGGAAGCAGGGCTGCCCACCTCTTAGGGGGGCAGGGCTGCCCTACAAATTGACATCAGCGCAGCTCAGGAGAAGATGCTCTGAGGGCAGGTCTACACTATGGGGCTAAGTTGACCTAAGTTACGCAACTCCAGCTATGTGGCTGGGGTGTCTACACCATGCTGAGGTGTCTACACCATGCTGGGGTGACGAGAGGAACTCTCCCATTGACTTACCTTATGCTGCTTGTTCCGGTGGAGTACTGGAGAGCAATCGGCAGTCGATTTAGCGGGTCTTCACTAGACCCGCTAAATCGACCCCAGGTGTAGTGATCGCCGCACGGAGTGGAGACAAGCCCTAAGTCAATAGGAGAGAGCTCTCCCCTCGGATTAGTAACTCCCCCTCCAAGAGGCAGTAGCTATGTCAGCGGGAGAAACTCTCCCACTGACATAGCGCTGTCTACACGGCCGGGGGGGGGGGTTTACGGTTGGTATATCTGTGTTGCTCGGGGGTGTGGATTTTTCACAACCCTGAGCAATGTCGTTATACTGAAGTATGTAGTGTAGACCGAGCCTTAGTTTGAAAGTCAATGAGCGAGGACTGTGTGGTAGGGAAGTACGGAGTGTCTTGTGAGCTGTGATAGACGAAAGAGATGCCTATGCTTTACTCTCTCTTTTCCCCTTTCAGAATCACGCCTTTATCAAACGCTCTGAAGTGGAAGAGGTGGATTTTGCAGGCTGGCTATGTAAAACGCTGCGGTTAAACCAGCCCAGCACCCCCACCCGCACTGCCATGTGACGGCAAAGCAAACTGCCTTGTGTCCATACATCTGCCTGTCTGTCACCGTTTCCAGCCCTTCAGTAGAAGACAGAACCACCCTCCTTCCTCCCCCATCCCCTTCCCACCCTGCTCCTAAATGGCAAAGCACCATCATTTTGGGAAATATCCATCATCCCACAAACGAGCAGAAATGGGCTTGCTTTCTTTGTTTTTTTTCCTTGCCCGCGTTCAAGCGCAGCTCAGTCTTTGAAGTTTCTGACATTTGGGAAATGTGCTGCTGCTTATGTTGTCTCTTTTGAAACCTGTTCACTTGGGTTAAAAACTATGGGGTGTGTGTGCAGGGGGCGGGGAAGATCACGTGCTTTGTACACTTAACTTTTGGTGTGGGCTTGAAAATGGCTAGTGTCGAAAGCTCTAGCACTGGACACAGAGAAACCTATCCATGCAGAATGGGTGGGGTGAGGGCAGGCGCAGTTGTTGCCAGATGGTACAGCTGTTGCATGTGTGTTGGCAGAGAGCAAGAAGGGGAAGTGAAGGTGTTGAGACTAGTAGATTCCTTGAGCTTGCTTGGGGAAATTAGCAGAGGCTCTGCAAGAACAAAGAGACGGTTCGTGGGCAATATTTTTAGCCTAGCTGGGGAAAGAGGAGCAGCACTAAATTCTCTCCCACCTTCCTTTTGTCTGTTTGACATTCAGCTCCTTAACAGGGAAGCCTTTCTTCAGCTTCCCTTGTCCTGTTCCAATTTGTGCCCAGTAAGGGCTCTGTCCTAACCCACAGGATGGAGAAAGGACTGATTAGGGAATCCTGTTTTTCTTCATGTAGCTTTGAGGTCCTTTTGCATTACTGTGTGTGGGAAAGTTGATTTTTAGTAGCCCAACTTTCTTCCCTGCTGATCTTCTTCCATGGGTAGAGAGGAAAAGCTTCTGCTTTTAAAACATGAGGTTTTCGAATATATTCCAGACATGCACTGTGTGTTCGGTGATCATCTCGGGCTACTAAATCGCCACATTGGGCAGTTAGCCTGCTAAAAAAGGGAATGAGTCTGAGCCAGTTCATAACAGACTGCAGGGCAATACTGGCTATTCTTCCAGTCACTGTGACGCTCAGGGGCAAGAAGTTTTTTGTGGTAAGCTTGGGCCTACCAGAATGGTGATGGGGGAGACAGCACCCCCCAGCGACTGCAGCAGCATTGTTGCCCAGCTGCCCTTCCGCGCTTTGAGAGGAAGACTGCGTCTTGCACCTGACAGTTGGCGACACAAAGGGAAAGCGGGCATTTCCAGCATGTTCTGCCGCCAGGGCAGAGGTGCTGTGTTGGGAATTGAATCCCCAGCAACTGGCCCAGGGAAGAAAAGTCCTGATCTTCCTTCAGATCTACTCGCGGCACTGACAAGGCCAATCTGGCAGCAGCCCAGGAGTGTGATGCAAACTCCAAAGGCTCTTGGGGTGCAGGTTTTCTCTGCTGCTCTATGGTCCAGTGAGAACCATCTCCGAGGGCTGTGGCAGATGCAAGCATTTTTAGAAACGTTCTTTGGAGAGGCAGGGCAGGGATGGGGGAGATGCCTCAAATCCTACAGGAAGCCAAACAGCAGATTTCCACCCTGGGTTCTTTACCTGTTTGAAAAGGTCTCCAAGCTGCCTGCTAGTGATCAGGATTGGGCTTTGTTTTGTTTTTCCTCCAGCACTGATCTTTTTCCCCCCCAGCTCCTACCAGAGGGTTTCAAACCTGTGATCTCCCCCGGAATATACCTAGTCTGGAAGTTCATTCTCTTCTCTTCCCTCCCCTCCCCTGCTTGGTCTCACTGTTTTAGAGTGGCTGGTTCATAACTGTGTATTCAGCCGGCAGCCTTCAGACAACCATTTCAGGCAGAAGACCAGGGCGAGGTAGCTGTGACTCCAGCTGTCTTATGACCAGCTGGCGAGATGCTGTACAAGGCCACTGGAGGAATGAAACCACACATCAGAACTAGTTTTGTGACATAACTAGCCAAAAGCAATCAAGTCTCTGGGGGAGACTTTCCCGAGGACCATTAGGTGCCTAACTCCTATTGGCTTTAATGGGAGCTGGGTGTCTTAAACGGTCCTCTTTGCCTGGGCAAAATCTCCCCCTCTGCCAGTTTGATGGCACATGCTTCTTGGGTAGGGGAAAGACCTCTCAAAGCCACCCAGACATGGTGCACGTCTCTTCGCTCTTCTGATAGGTAAAGATGCCATTGTACGGTGGCTGAACTGTTGCACAGAGCTGCCTGCACCATTGCAGCCCCTCTCCCGCCCCCTGCTCCAGCAGTTAGGAGTCCTGTCCAGTTTTAGCCTCTTCCATTGGGGAAGTGCTGCTACTTTGAGTTATGATTGCTATCCCCATTGCTCGGCGTTCCCTGCCGAAGGCCAGTACAAATCCCTGCGCGGCAGAGTTCCCTAATTGTGATAGGTGGAGTGGTCACTCCAAATGTGCTTCATCTAACGACAATCCTGCTGGCAACCTCTGAACCACGAAGATCTCCATACTGCTCCCTAGAAGGGGGACACCAGTCGTACGCTGTCTTTTCTGCTGCTGAGCTGGGAGTAGAGTCTTGCCTTGGGCAAGCAGATCTTGCTTTCTAACTTTCCACGTGAGCTGCCTGGTTCTCAGAAACATTTTCCTGTAGGCTATCTGGGCAGGAAGACCCGGATGGCTAAGAGAAAGTGACTAACTGAGGTAGCTGTTTGCTCCTGCCCTTTGATTAGTGTGTGAGCTGATTCAGACATGAAGTCTGAGGGAAGCCTCTTGTGGAACTGTACTAGGCCTTGTTTGTTTTTGAGAGACTGGCAGTAGTACGTATGGAATTTGCCAAGTGTATTTATCTCCCCTTTCTTAGGGTGGATCCGGTTCTTCATTTCCTTGAGGGAAGGGAATAAGAGGTTAAACGATAGCTAACTAGAAGGGCCTGCTCACCTTTGGTGGAATCTTGCTTCTCTCAAGCTACCTCTCTAGGGAATGATAGGTACGTACCTTGCCGGTACGGGAGCAAGGAAGGGCCTTGTTTTGCTATAACAGTTGAGTCTCATGAGGTGGGAAGATAGCCTGCATGGATCACATGGACAGGGTCTGTTCAAAGAGCCTTTTATGTTTTTTTGTTTTGTTTTTTTAATTTACCCTTTCTTTTCCTGCCTGACGTAGAAATACAAGCCATAGGAATGACTCATTCCCTTGCCCTCTTGGCTTTCGGGGAGGGGTCTCTGTGATGTGCGAGTTCCATTTGGCTAGAGTCTAGAAATCTTGTCTTTGTCGGGTCTCCTAAGGCACGATGTCTTGGCTTAATGGGCAGAGGCTGTCTGCGTCCTCAGCCCTAGCATTCTTGTGCTGCTGTTAAAGGAAAAACCTGCGCCAGCCCACAGTGGCTGCAAAGGTCAATTGTGAACTTGTAAATTCGGGGAAGTGGGGGTGTGTGATTTGTGAGGCTTGGAAAGTGTGGCCACAGCTGCTTTCTAATGGACAGTTCCTTTATTGGGTAGGCAGCAGACATATCAGTGCCCCCCTCCCCCAAAAAGCATACATTCTTCTCCTGTAACCACGTTCCACTGGGGAATGTATCGAATCTACCTGAAAAGGAAAGGATGTGGGGCAGAACCTGATCACTCATGAAGCACCTTCCATGTCTGTATGGTGTCTGTTTCACCCCCTTGATGAAGGGCAAGGTGTCAGCCAGTGTGGGGTAAAGTCTTTCAACTAGCACGTTGACTGTGTAATCATTTAAGGAGGGGTGGGGGATTCCCTCCCTCCCCATAGATGCGTTTCATGCTGCTGATTGTGGTTCAGATATGCTGGGTGTTTTTTAAAACACACACAAACAAATATGGCGGGCTGTGCTCATTTTTTCAAATAGTACCAGCGGCTCAGGCACTGGTGTTATTTTTACCGTTTTGACCCTGGAGTTACCCTATTTGATCAGATTATCAGGTGCTCTCGTGCCTGGGTTCTCGTTAATCAGACCAGTTAATCAGACACGCATGCAGAAAAGCAGATGAGAGGGCTGGACGAATGTGGGTCTCTTACTCTGTTCGGGGAACACCTGGAAAGTTGGTACAATCTCCTGATGCCCAGAAGAAGGGGAGACAGGTTTCCCTACTGCTCCAAACCAAAGCTTATGCTGCAGGCTTCAGATTTCACTCTGTCCGTTTGCCACGGTGTCCCATAATATTTATAAAGCAGGAAGAAAATGGGTACAGTTTAATAGCCCGAGGGAAGACTTGTCTGATAGCTAGAAAAGATTTGAGAGCTGGAATCTGACGCATCATCCCTGAGTGGCAGTTGTATGATTTCCAACATCCCATTTGTTTTTTTTTTCCTAGAGTGCACTTATATTCCATCAAATCTGGCAACTCTGGAGGATTGAATGTATTATACAAAGTGTTTGGGTTAATTAAAAAAAACAATTCTAATTGAAATGGTGAGATCGTGTGCTCTGAATGACTATGTACTGTTTTTGGTCATGTATATGAGCCATGAGGCTCTGGGGTGGGGGGTATATCTTTTTTCCCTCTTATTTAAATAAAAAAACGGTGGGGATTCTACGATTCAAACGCTTTGGGGTAGTTTTGTTTTGCTTTTGCGCTTGGTTTTGGAGGTGAAGGGGAAAGTCTATTGAGCATTTTGTTGGTGCAATTTTTTTTTAACTATTTTCATCCTGGAAAAAATAATAAATGGCACTTTACATTAAAAGGCCTTTTCCCTCTTTAATTTCATCACAGGTGATTTTTAAACATGAATTTTTAAACTGAAACATGAATTTTATCCTTTATAAAAACTGATGGGGTCTATTTCCACTCAAGAAAGAGATCTTGGAGGCATCATGGATAGGTCTCTGAAAACATCTGCTCAATGAGCAGCGGCAGTCAAAAACGTTAACCATGTTAGGAACGGGATAGATGATAAGACTGAAAATATCATAATGCCACAAAATAAATCCATGGTACGCCCACAGCTTGAATACTGCATGCAGCTGTGGTCGTCCCATCTCAAGAGATGTATTAGAATTGGGAAAAGGTACAAAGAAGGCCAACAAAAATTATACAGGGGTGAGGAACAGGTTCTAGACAGATTAAAAAAACGGGGCCTGTTGTTTGGAGATAAGAGATGATGGAGGGTGGGGGATATGAGAGAGGTCTATAAAATCATGATGGGGGTGGAGAAAGTGAACAGGGAAGTGTTGTTTACCCCTTCACATAACAAGAATCAGGGGTCACCCCATGAAATTAATAGGCATCAGGTTTAAAACAAACCAGGAAGTATGTCACACAACACACAGTCAACCTGTGGAACTCATTGCTAGGGGATGTTATGAAGGCCAAAAGTATGACTGGGTTCAAAAAAGGATTAGATCAGTTCATGGAGGGTACGTCCATCAATGGCTATTAGCCAAGATGGTCAAGGATGCAGCCCCATGCCCTGGGTGTCCCTAAACCTGTGACTGCTGGAAGCTCGGACTGGACAACGGGGGATGGATCACTTGATAATTGCCCTGCTCTGTTCATTCCCTCTGAAGCATCTGGCACTGGCCACTGTCAGAAGATAGGATCCTGGGCTAGATGGACCATTGGTTTGACCCAGTGTGACCATTCGTATGCTTCAAGGCATAAGTTAACCATGGCTGTCAGGAAGAAACTTCTATTGGCAAGTGATTCCTCTAATAGATAATTATGGGATCGTGCTGCTTGCACCTACTACAGGCTGCTTGCTGTTGGTTTCTGGATGAGATGCACCAGTGGTCTGGCAGGCCCTGTAAGGAAGCTGCAGTGAGATCCATTCTTGTACCTTAAAGCTACGAGCTGCTCGGTTTCACTGAGCTGCCCACCGTCGGATTCAACCCTGGCCGCCTCCAGCAGAAAGTAGAGGATGCAAAATTATTTCAGCACTGTGGATCTCGGACCTTAACAGCAATCAATAGTATGTCGAAGCAAGAGGCACTTCTCGTTACCTTGAATTCTGCCCCCAGAACATTGTGTGTGGGTGTGCTGGGGATCGTGGGTGCTAGTGGGGAGTGAATAACCTCTGTCTCCCTGACTGTAGTGGAGGAGCATAGAGTTTGCCTCTACAATATTGTTTTGGAGAAATCCACAATTTAAAGGGGGGATGGGCACGGAGTCAAAAATGTGTCACTCTTCCCCTGCCTTCACAGCGAGAGAGACATGGTTGACATCGCTCTTCTTCCAGAGAGAAATCAGCCTAGTTTAGGGCCCAAATGTAGCTGTTCCCAAAAAATTCGTCATATGGCTTTAAAAAATAGTTTCCCTGAGTTGTAAAGTGAAACTGACCCAACCAGTGCAGATGCTTGGAAAGCAGATATGGATAATCGGTTGCTGTTCGCAGTATACACGGAGTCCTGCATTCATTTTTGAGCCTCTGGACAGAGCAAATGCTGGGCAAAATGGCACCCTCCGACAAATGGAGTGGGGAGTGTGGCACATGACGTAGCAGCGAAACAGACCCGGCTTATGCCCCAGGCAGCCTGAAACACTTAAAATAATGGCACTGGAGCAGCAAGAAGCTAATTAAGGAAAAGCTACCCCATGCTCTGGACGGTTGTGTGTGAGAAATGGAAGGTGAAATCCTGGCCTCACTGAAGTCAACCGGAGTTTTGCTGTTGACATGAAGATGACCAAAAGAATCTGCTCATGGGTGCTCCTGGAACTGGAGCTAGTCTGGGGGGGAAAGTCAGATGAAAGTTTTTGGGGGCCAGAATTTGCCAATGCAGAAGTGAAAAGCTTTTCCGCGACAGTTTGATTTTGATGACGGTTTGAGGGAATGCAGCGCTGTTCCTGCCAGCGTGGGTATGCCTACGCTGCAAGGAAGTACCTGCAGCTGGCCTATGAGCGGCAAGGGTCCCAGGATCTGGGCTTTCGCCCAAGCCCAAATTGTCAATCCTGCACAAGACCCCAGGGCTTCCAGGCTGCCTGGTCCCCATCCCCTTCCACTGACAATTTTGAACTGTTTGGGCTTCTCTCTGAATGGGAATGAAACAAAATAGCAAAATCCTCGGTGAACAGATTTTCCTTTCTCAGCCCAGCTCTGTTGTGCAGATGCTAGTTTGGCCTGCTCTGTTGCGTGGTGGCCTGCCTGTCTGGAATTGGCTACGGTTCTTGCACCACTTCTTTTTTTTCTTGCCACTTCCATGTTCGGGGTCGGTGACTTTAATAGCCTTCTTTCCAAACTCAAGACTTTACGCCTGACTGTCATGCAGATTGGTGTTTCTACAGTCTGCTGATATCTGGTCCATGTACCCAGCCTTTGGGTTCCCTGTTGGCCATGTTCCAGCCATGATCCTTGCAAGGACTGGCTATGGTTATAATACACTTCTCAATATTCAAATCATTTGTTTAGATGCTAACAGGCCCCTTGGGAAGCCCTTGTTTAAGGTGCCAGATCAGTGGTTGGATAGATGTACAGATAAATCAAAGGCATTAACACAACAATGTCCACTGTCATGCAGCTTTGGGAGCCGAACACAGGCACCCAACTCCCTTAGGCGTCTTTGAAAATCCCAGTCTGGGTTTCTGAGGTTCAGCTTCCAACAGTGGCACCGAAAGCAGAACGAGAAGCTGTGCTTGTTCAGGCATTTGACATAATTCTTGAGGAGCCCTGACAGCAGCAGGTGAGAACAATCCTCCGTGCTTGTTTCAGACACAAGTCTGGACCAAAATTTAGATTAAAAAATATATATATTTTCCAAAGCCGCATATCACTGGAAACATCTTCATAAATGGAGATGTGCGGGGGTGATGGGCAGGTGCACTGGAAGAGTATTTAACCAAACGCTCGCCAGCCACCAGTAAAACTAGCTGGATGGATTTTCATTATCCAAGCTCAGAAATGGAAATGGATACAAGTCAGGACTGCAGAGGGAATTGTATTTTAAAAATTCTCTCAGTCTTTAACAATCGGCGGGATGGTGGTAATGCAGGTAAGGAAAAGTAGTTATAAAGCTTTTGCAGAACGCGGACTTAACATCCGCTTGGAACTGGGCCACCGGAACCCCCAATGCAGATGCAATCGAGCACCGTGGAGAGCGCTGACGGATTGTCTACCTAGGCTGCAAGCAGGAAATGGTCGCAGGAAATTGAACATTCTCTGAATGATAGGTCTCCCCACCTCCTGTGTGAAATCCGTGTCTCGCTTATGGATGCAAAAACTCCCTCTCCAACAGTGAGTGGAGGGGTGCGCCCCCTGCCTACCTGGTGCTGCCTGCAGGGCTGCCCCAGAGACGTGTGGATTTGCAAGATTGAGCCAGCTCTGGGAGCTACACTACATGAAGTCTGGTGCGACGCCATCAACCATAGTCCCTCTGGCTGGCACAGTGGTCCTTAATAGACTATGCGTGTTTTGATGAAATTCACACAGGGTTTTGCAGAACATAGGGCAGGATGCTGCCCTGAAATGTTTGATCTCAATGTTTTCAGTAGATAGTACCCCATTATTTACTGAGGAGATTGGCATTATAGTGTGTTAGGTACTGTACACAGGGATAACAAGACAGTCAGGTACCAAAGCGGCCCTAATTCTGCCATTTCCTCCCTGGGGACGTCAGTGGGGCTCTGGGAAGGTGCAGAGGTCGCCCTGTGCAGATCCGGGCGCAGGACTGCAGGCTTGAGACAAAAGAAAAGATTGTCCCCATTTTGCAGAGGGGAAGATCATGGGACTTGCCCGAAGTCTGCTCCTACGTGCTACAGGAATACAAATAATCAAGTCACCTGGGAAATCTCTGGCGGAGGTGGGAACTGAGTGTACAGCAACTCCGCCTGAATGCATTTCTTTAGATATCAGTGCTTTCCGTCTCCAGAAAGATTTACCTGGACCAGCTCTTCCTTTGAGGAGTCTAGAATGAGTTTAACAGGCAGCTTCCAAGGCACCTCACACATGCGTCCATCCTCTTTCTGCCTGGCCCTGCTTGCCATGTGGAACCAGCTAATTGCAAAGTATGGCAATTGCTTAGGTGAATGCATTCATACGCATGGAGCGCAATGATGCCTTCATTCCCAGCTCTCTGTCCCTGTGCTATCTGGGGGTGTCCTGCATAAAGTAGAGACATGACCATCTCCATACTGGCTGGAGCCTTGCTAGCTTGGGGGTTGCCCATCTGTCTGTGATCAGATGCAGCAGGGACCCTTTGGCTGATGGAGACCAGGGGATACCTGGTAGTGGGCAGGGAATTCTTGGTGGCACTTGTGTCCGAGTCCGAGATTAAATGGAGTCAGTCCTGCTGGCTTCTGGGCAGTGTGTTTAAACTCCTCTCTTGCCCCAAGTGGAGCAGCAGAATCGCCCTGCCCTTGCGGGGAGTCTGTGCTTGGAGAAAGCAGAGAGCGGAGGGGAGCCTCAGCAAGATCTGCGGTAAAATCCGAGCGGGAGCCGTGCTCTCTCCTCCCTGTCAGTGCTCGGCCCAGTGAGGATGGGAGAGCCTGGGGGTGACCTGGAGCCCAGTGCTTCCAAACCTGCTGGGTGCGTTCATGCACAGGCCCACGCGTGGGGCTGGCAATGCAGCCAAAATGGGGTCAGGCCTCGGCCGAGCAGGATCGCCAGTCGCGGAGAGCTCCTCAGTCCCAGGTGCTGCCTTAAGAAACACCCAGTGGGGCAGGGGCTTTTCCCTTTTCAGTGGAGGATTCCATACCTAACCCGTGTTTAAACCCCATCCGCACTTGTGTGCGCTGTGGCCCTGAGGGCTGAGGCTCTCAAAGCACTTTGCAATCATTGGGCGAATTGTAGGTAAATATGGTTCCCCTCTGGTTTTGGGGTTTTTTTGGGAGGGGGAGGACTGAGGCACAAAGAAGGGATGTGACCCTCATGGAAGCAGCTCCATCACTGTGTGACCATCTCACCAGAGTTATTTGGGGGCACTAGTACCTTCCCCACCTGATGTGAAAACGTTTCTCCATTTGCACGCTGTTGCCTTGAGTAACAGCAGCGTTGTGCTTGCCCTGAATGAAACGCTGGGCTATTTAACAGTACCTAGCTCTTATACAGAGATTTTCATTTTTAGAGCTTAAAGCACTTTGCAAAGGAGAGTGGCAGCATGCTCCCCATTTTACAGATGGGGAAACTAAGGCACAAGGCAGTTGAGCTGACATGCTCAAGGTCACTCAACAAGCCAGGGGTAGAGGCGGGGACTTGAACCCGGATCTCTTGACTCCCAGGCTAGTGCTCCAGCCACAAAGCCATGCTGCCTCCCTCGCATAGTGGACAGTAACTGATGTCAGCATTAGTCCTCTCTCCCACGGTGGGAATGACTTGGTACCAGGAGTCTGTCCCGTGAATGCAGCAGTCGTGGGAAAGCACTGGAGGGCAGAGCATTGTAATTACCAGCAGCGTAGGCAGCAGCCGTGGTGGCTCGTAGTGACATGGACAGTGAGCACCGAGTTTGATCTCTGTGGTCTTGGCCGAAGCTACAAAGAAAGAGGCCAGTTGCTGTCAGGGCTGGTGGAATAATTCTGCTCTCGCTTCGCTGGATCCTCAGCCTGCAATGACCAATCCACGCCAGCTGAGGATCCGTCTCCGGGAGAGGAGGTGGGGAGGGAGCGGCTGGAGCTATCACCCTGAGGTTACAAGCCCTACACCTCCTGCCGTTCCTTCCGGGGGGGGGGGATGCCATTAGCCCGTGCACGCACCTCACGAAAACGCCCATCGGCCGGTTTCACTGCCTGCCCCCCAACCCAGATCCTCTTCTCCCCGCCGGGGCTATGAAAATGTGCCCTGTGCTTTAAAATAACCGTATCCCGTCTGTATTTGATCTAGAGGGGGGGTGGCATTGTATTAACACAGAGCACTGTCCCGGCTCCCAGTCTTCCGCCCGCACAGCTATAGGCCTTGCTTCCCCCAAATAAAGGGGAAATAAAATACCCACCAACCAACCAAACCCACCTTCTAGCGTATTGTTAGAGACTAGAAAGGGCTGGGTAGTTTAGAGAGGAAGGAAGGTCTCGTGGACTCCAGGCTCTGCTATAGGCTTCCTGTAACACGTAGAAGGCCTAACCGTTAGCAGGGCCCTATTCTGTTCTGGTTCTGATACCACAGCCTTTGCCAGAGCACTACACAATAGAGGAGGAGACAGTTCTCTCTCTGGGGAGCTCACAATCTACATAGACAAGACCGCCAAAGGATGGCAGAAAGGAAACCGTGTTTAATCTCTCCGGACCTCCATTGCTCACCTGTGCAAAGGTAACAGCACTTCCATTGTCTCTCGTGGCTATTTAGATTGGAAGGTCTTTGGGGCAGGGACTGGCTCGTACTGGGCCCTGGTCTCAGCTGGGGCCACCTGGCATACCACAATACGGCCAACATTCCTGGCGTTGTCCCTGAGCGAGTTCAGGTAAAGGGTTGGGTGTTTCTGACACTCTGTCTGTGAAAAGTCTTGGGTTCGGGGCTGAGATTTAAATCTATATAGTCCTAGAGCCCAAAATACCTTCCCATGTGACCTTGGGCAAGTCACATGCCCTCTCTTTGCCTCAGTTTCCCCAGCTATGGATTAGAATGTCTACCGTGCCAAGGTGTTGTGAAGGTCAGCTCGGTAATGTTTGTAAAGTGCTTTGGGATCCGTGCCCGGAAGTGTTGCTATGGATGCACCTAGTGCATGGTACCTCCGCACAACTTCCAAGCTCTGCCGGCCTAAGCCGCAAGGGGGACATGCTTTGTTCTAAGCCTGCGAGTGCGGTTTCATAAGCCCGGCGGGAGTGGGGCAGTGAATCCTGACTGCTCTAACCAGTAGGCTATATTTCCATGTGCCAAATGAGCTAGGTTCCCAGCATGCTTTGAAATGTGATCCCAGCTTCTGTTCTCGAAGAGTCCTAATCGTGCCTCATTAAAGTTAGAAGATCTCTGTACACAGCACAGTTTGGCCTGCCTATGTTATGCTGGCTGAGGGGGTATAGCCCATTGTCATTATTACTTTATTATTTGTATTGTGGCAACATGTAGGAGCTCAGGTCCTGGATTATTGTGCTAACAGGTGCTGTATAAACACTGCATGTTGTCTGACGTGTGAACACGCCTTCTGAGAGTTCTGATGAAAGGCACATTATGGTTTTACCGGCTCCAAGCATTCAAAAATCACCAGGTTGCCTTAACATTCATGCAGGTTTTTTCGAATAATAAATGTTGGGTTCTTTTTATTCGCTTTCTGGTCTTTGAATCTTCAGGGGTCACATTTTCAATCCTTTCTTTTGCAATCAGGAGCGCCAGAAATTTACTTTAAGAAAGTGAAAGCTGAGAATCACCTAACTCCAGAAACTGGGGTTTTACGACAAAATAACATGTTGAAGGGGGAGTGTTGCATTGTGCACTGGCCCCTCCATTTAGGCCCCAAATGGATTTTTATGTTTTTAAAAGAGTTCATGCAAAACTGCCCAATAATAGGGATATTTTGGTGATTTTCTTGGTTTGCTTCCTTAATTCAGGCAAAAAGGCTTCTATGGGTGGCATGATTTTAACTTTTCACCTGCTGCTATGGAAACTCAAAGAAGGGCCTAGTGCAAAGAGAACAAAACTGACTAGTAATAGAAAGTGAAACTGACCTGGCTAGTGTATTTCAAAGTCTTTGCTGAGTGAGTGGCAAAGAAACAAATGGTGTGGCTGAGGCAAAGTGATTAAAATTATTTATAATCATCTGACGTGGTGTTGGTCTAGTGTGTAAGGCAGGTGGGGTATGAATCAGGACACCTGGGTTCCATTTCCAATGCTGCCCCGGCTCAATGTGTAACTTCACACCAGTCACTTTTCTCTTTCCGGGCCAGATCCAAAGTCTTTCAACGGGCGTTGGATCAGGGCTTCTGTTCTTTGCTCTGCCAGGGTGAAAAATGAGGACGATGATACCTACCCATTTGTAAAGTGCTTTGAGCTCCTCATGTGAAAAGTAATTAAATAAAGGCAGGGTATTAGTAGCAATCCAGGTACTGAACGATAAACAGACAAGCGGTTTTTATCTTGAGTGTCCCAGTAAGTCTGCAGATCTGTTGATTAGTCCTCACTGGGATGGCGGGGGAGCTGTTCATATTTGATCCCTTTGGGTTTTGTTTCTCTCTACACGTTTTTGAGGTTTTGATTTCTTCCCTTTTGTGAGTTGATACACTGAAAAAAATCGGTGACACTTTAAAAGCAAACAACGCCTCGCCCAGCTCCCTCTTCGCGTCTCCCCAGTTGGTTGCCAAATGTTTAAGCTGATTTGCTCTAGAAAAGCGTGTAAGTGTGTGGGGATGTGGGTGGGTGCATGCACACTCGTGCACATTTGCATGCTTGCTGTGTAGCCTAGCGGACAGAGTACTGCACGGTGGGTCTCAAGAGCCCTGCATTCTATTTCCAGCTCTGCTACTAGCCTGCCGGGTGGCCTTGGGCAAGTCATATTCCCTGCCTGCAAAGTGGGGCTAATGATCGTCTTTGTAAAGTGCTTTGAGATTGACTGATGAAAAGTGGTATGATAGAAGCTAGGGATTAGTGGGTGGGTCTGTGCATGATTGCACTTGCTTATTGGTGGTATGTGGGCATTTGTGTTTGTGGGGCTGTGTGAATGCAAGGAAGCCTTGTCTGTGCTTTCCACATGTCAGCTCCCTGTTTCTGGTGGCCACTGGCAACACGAGCACTCCCCTGTAGGCCTCTGCAGGTTAGTGATAGGCACACGCCAACCCTTCAAGCATCTCCCTGGAGGGCCCAGCCCTCGATCCACTGGCCACTCGCAACGTTTGCAAAGACGCTTGCCAGTTTCACGTCAGATCATCTCTCTGCTTAGCACACAGCACTTAGACATGTTTATAGGGACACAAGCACAAGTTAGTTGAACAAAGAGAAGCAATTCGAGCCATAGTGAGTCAAGTCGAAGTATTGGAAACAAAGGGTTACGCACAAAGAAAAATCATAACACACATTCTAGAACCTAGACTTATTTAACTAGATATGTTCACGTCTTACAGAACCGAGCTCACCCCAAAGTCCTGACAGCGATTTACAGCTGGGCCTGGCTGAGATCCCTCGGGCATGAGATGAAACACACTGCCAGCTTGTCTCCTAGGTGAAGGAATCCTGAGTGTCTCTTTCTGCAACCCCAGATATATCAAAACAGTCCTTCCGTCTTCACTCATAAACCAGACAGGACCCTCTTGCTGATTATTCCTTTCTGTAGATTTTGCAATCTCTTGTCGATTTCACAGTCTTGATTAGTTTTTGGCTCAGTTGCAAATAAGTGTCCATTGTGAAGCAGTCAATACAGATACGACCAGACAGAGAGATAAGCATCTGTTACCCCCTGCCTGAAAGGAACATGTGTGAGACACGCCACCTTCTAATTACCTGCCTTAAGAACATAATTTTCAGTATGGACACACAACTCCTTAAATATTATCCATACATATAGTTTGCAATGGTTCTGATGGTCATCAGGATACTAGCTTGATAGAGACCTTACATGCCATCCTTTGGTGAACTAATATGCCTATATCTGGACCAGGGAATCCCTGTAAAACTCTCTGCATCCCCTGTGCCCTCTGCCAGTCAGCATCAACAAGTCCCTGGGTCACAGCGAGTGTGTGTGTGTACACGCGTGCACAATTTTAAACATGCCCACTTTCCCCTCCTATGAAACCCAACGTTACCATAGGGGCAGACTTTAAAAATCACGCAACGCTTTCAGGTGAGATCTGGAAAGCAAAGGGGGGACAGAATATACGGGGGGACATTAAAGTATCCAGAATACTGTTTATAGAAGCAGAGGTCATCACCAGGGTCCTTGGCCAAAATCCACCCCCCACCTCCCATGATCTCTTGTATGGTGTGATGTGCAGCAGTTGGCGACAGCCCTCCCACCGATTGCGGTGACACTCCAGCAGTGCTATGGGGAGCTATGCTGTGCGACTCGTCTGTTTGAAACGCGCTGTAGAAGTGTAGCATCGTTAAAGGGGCATTGCTTGTAACCGGGCTTGGCAGGAATTGATTTTTTTTTTCCCCTAATTTCAACAGATAATGTTGATGTTTGTTTTTAAGCATTTATTTTTATCTATTTAAATTTTCACAGTTGCATAAAATTATGGGGTAAAGTATCTTTTTGCCCCCCGATTTTTGGCTATTTAAATTTTCACAGTTGTGGAGAAATCGGACGCTAATTATTTACTAACAATTGATGTTGTGATTCAAAAAATTAAAGCCTTATAAATGTTCAAACACAAACTGTCAACGTCACATGTCAAAACATACCAAATAAATAGCCTTGAATCAAACTCTAAGAAGTTTGCAGGCAGCTTTGTCCTAACTTTGCCTATCTGTACATTTCTGTTGTTATTAATGGAAACATTAAGTGTGCGGGTGAAATTGATGTTTATTGACATTTACTGATAAACATTGAATCCTTCCAGACCCACTTGTAACAGCTAGGGAGGTCTGCTGAGCTGGATACTCCAAAGGGGCAGAATACCACATTTTAAGGCTTTCACAGCAGAAAGTCGACCCCCTACCTTAGTCTTAAAGGGCTCGTTGCCCTAAATTGCTTTGGTGGAGTCCCTAGAAGGCCAGGGGTGATCAGACTATGGAGACAAGCAACAAGTTTACATACCAGCTCATTATGTCCCTGTCCTGAGCTGATTATCATGCTATTCTGTGCTGTACCCAAGCAAGGCCAAAAGCCATCCGTGGGCTCATCTGTTCCTACTCCCTTCCACTTGATCAGCACTGAGGAGCATTTCTATACTTGTAACTTTGCCAACACCAAGCATTCAAAAATCACTCCCCCACCCCAAACATGAGACAACAATAAGGTTTTGAGCTTCTATTTTTTTGGGGGGGGGGAGAGGAGGGGGTAAAGGGGAGTCATGTTATCAAGCTTTTTCCTGCAACCACCGGAGCTAGAAACTTACTTTAAAAGGAAAGCTGAGCTTCTCCCCAAATCACATGACTCTGAGAGCTGGGGCGTTAAGTGAAACCCCAAATAAAGGCAGCACTGAGCATGAGGACTTGCACCCACAGATCTCCTCCTCCGTTACCAAACTGCACGCCTCACCAGCTGTGCAAGCAGGCGTTCCCAAAAAGACCTCGGGGCGGCACCAGTGAAAGGTGATTGAATAATGAATTTGACAAATATCGTGCTTTTTTTCCTAAGGCAGTGGTTTTCAACCTTCTTTCATTTGTGGACCGCTAAAAAATGTCAACCCTTTGGAAATCTTAGACATAGTCTGCCGGCCCCCAGCGGTCTGCGGACCACGGGTTGAACACCACTATTCTAAGGATTTTATTTATATTTTCCCCCCCTATACAGAGCTGGAGCAACCATTCAGACATAGGCATCAAATAGTTCATATGCCAGATTTCATACCATTTTGCAGCTTTCTAAGGCTTGTGGTGGTTTCTTCATCACAGGCCATTTTAAAAGCAGGATTGGGTGTTTTTCTCAAAGATCTGCTGTAGCTCAAACAGGAATTATTTTGGGGTAAGTTCTATGGCCTATGGTATGCAAGAGATGGGCCAAGATGATTGCCGTGGTCTCTTCTGGCCTTAGAATCCATCAACTATTCACCCAAGGCCAAGATTTTGAGTAGTGTTGGGTGATTTTGAGCCCCTGAAATGTTGGGGTGCCAGTTAGAGATACCTTACGTGGGCCTGATTTTCAGAGGGGTGAGTGCTAAGCATTTTCTCAAAATCACAGGAAAGGGGGGGTGATCACAGTGTGAACATCTGCACAAGCTGCTCGGTGAGGCGTCTCATTTTGGCATCAAGTAGGTGCCACTGGTTAATTTTTTCCAGTCTGAGCTTTGAGTACAGATTATACAGGGCGGGTTGTTCTGATTTCATTGAAGGGGTGAGATAGTATACAGTTTCTTGAATGCAGACTGAAAATTTATACGGGAACCTCCTAACGGGAAGAATATATTGAGGTCCATTAATTGGGCTGATTTCAGAGTAACAGCCGTGTTAGTCTGTATTCGCAAAAAGAAAAGGAGTACTTGTGGCACCTTAGAGACTAACCAATTTATTTGAGCATAAGCTTTCGTGAGCTACAGCTCACTTCATCAGATATATGCCGTGGAAACTGCAGCAGACTTTATATATACACAGAGAATATGAAAAAATACCTCCTCCCACCCCATTGTCCAGCTGGTAATAGCTTATCTAAAGTGATCATCAGGTGGGCCATTTCCAGCACAAATCCAGGTTTTCTCACCCTCCACCCCCCCCACACAAATTCACTCTCCTGCTGGTGATAGCCCATCCAAAGTGACAACTCTTTACACAATGTGCATGATAATTAGGGTGGGCCATTTCCTGCACAAATCCAGGTTTTCTCACATCCCCCCCACCCCCATACACACACAAACTCACTCTCCTGCTGGTAATAGCTCATCCAAACTGACCACTCTCCAAGTTTAAATCCAAGTTAAACCAGAACATCTGGGGGGGGGGGGGGGTAGGAAAAAACAAGAGGAAATAGGCTACCTTGCATAATGACTTAGCCACTCCCAGTCTCTATTTAAGCCTAAATTAATAGTATCCAATTTGCAAATGAATTCCAATTCAGCAGTTTCTCGCTGGAGTCTGGATTTGAAGTTTTTTTGTTTTAAGATAGCGACCTTCATGTCTGTGATTGCGTGACCAGAGAGATTGAAGTGTTCTCCGACTGGTTTATGAATGTTATAATTCTTGACATCTGATTTGTGTCCATTTATTCTTTTACGTAGAGACTGTCCAGTTTGACCAATGTACATGGCAGAGGGGCATTGCTGGCACATGATGGCATATATCACATTGGTGGATGTGCAGGTGAACGAGCCTCTGATAGTGTGGCTGATGTTATTAGGCCCTGTGATGGTGTCCCCTGAATAGATATGTGGGCACAATTGGCAACGGGCTTTGTTGCAAGGATAAGTTCCTGGGTTAGTGGTTCTGTTGTGTGGTATGTGGTTGTTGGTGAGTATTTGCTTCAGGTTGCGGGGCTGTCTGTAGGCAAGGACTGGCCTGTCTCCCAAGATTTGTGAGAGTGTTGGGTCATCCTTTAGGATAGGTTGTAGATCCTTAATAATGCATTGGAGGGGTTTTAGTTGGGGGCTGAAGGTGACGGCTGAGACACACATGATTTTAGTTGGGGGCTGAGACACACATGATCTTGGTTCTAGTCTGTTCACCAGGTTCTTAGATCGTGCCCATCGCCCTAGTATCTGAGCATCTTCCTGCAGAGCATTAAGCGACGTGAGGAACATCTGTCAGGACCTACATCCTGGATCTGCCATAGACTTCCTGTGTGGGTAACTCGGTCTCTGGTCGGGGGGTGCTAATACCCAAGAGCTGTTCTAAGGTTAACTGGTTAATGTTTGTCAGATCTGATGGCACTATAGAAACCCCTGCTAGTAAATAAAATGTAATTGGGCAGCGTACGGGGTGAGGCAGCATAACAGGACTTTCCCATCTCTCGTTTTTTGGAGCTGGGTGGTTTGCTTGAGGCTACCTCAGGGGTGTGAGTGATTTTCTGTCGACCGCTCACTGTGTCACCCCCCAATATGACACCTAGTAAGAGACAGTCTCTGCCTCAAAGAGTTTACTGTCTAAATAGGCAAGACAGACAAAGGGTGGAAGGGGAGACTGAGGCACGAAGCAGTGAAGTGACTTATCCACGGTCACCCAGCAGCTGAGCGGCTGAACCCGGAGGAGAACCCAGGTGTCCAGATTCGAGGGTGACCAGATGTCCCAATTTTAAAGGCAAAGTCCTGATTTTTGGGTCTTTTTCTTATATAGGCTCCAATAACCCCCCCCCCCCCGCCCCGATTTTTCACACTTGCTGTCTGGTCACCCTACCTGATTCCCAGCCCTCCACTCTAGCCACTAAAGGGGAACAATTAGTAAAAGTCCAATTTGTACTCGGCGGTCTCCAGCGCTTTCCAGTGGCATTTCTCTAGGCTCTTTCCAAATATCGTCACCCCTGTTGTACCCAGGGGGTAAACTGAGGCACAGAGCGGCCGCTGTGACTGGGCGAAGGCGGCCCCGGGAAGCACGAGGCTGAGATGGGGAACCGGAGCCCACCTCTCCCCATGCCTGTAGCCATGACCCAACTTCCCGGGGGGGGGGAGGGGGGGCTGTAGCAGCTGAGACCAAACAAACTGCTTCCACGTGTGAGCACGTGTGTGTGTGTGTGTGTGTGTCTGGGAACACAACAGCTCCCTTCTCCCCAAGTGTGCTCTGGGTTAGATAACAGGGATTGCAGCCAGGGAGGGATGCGGGGGAATGGTGCAGATCCCCTCTCCCGCTGGGGCTGAGGCTGGATCTCTTGGGGAGCCGGGGCAGGAGTGTGTCCTGCCCTCTCTCTCTCTGTCTGCTGGGACTGGCAGAGCCTGTTTGAGTTGCCCTTCCACTGAGGCTCGCCGCCGGGGGAGGGCGAGGGGAGGCTGCTGCACCTTTAAGAGAAGGGAGGACCCCTTTGCCCTTAGAGAAACCAGGAAGGGAGTTCAGCATCATACGGGGCTTTGCATATACAGTTACAGTAGGGGCAGTAACACCAGAGAGAGAGAGGGAGAGCTGGCCGGGAACTGACTCCAAACTCCAGGCGGACCCCCCCCCACCCCCCAGCCCCGCCACCCCCAGGACCAGCAAGGTAAGACTCCGGGGGGATCGGGCTGTCTCTGGTGGCCCTTTGGGGTGGGGAGGTGCTGAATCAAGGGGACATTTCACACCCCCCCACGCTTCCCCCCCCCACCCCCACCTCGAACAGGGAGGCTGCTTTGGAAGGAGGAAAGTCCCTCCCCCCCCGCCCCGCTCCCCCTGGCTTGTGCTTTACTTTATTCCCCCCTCCCCCCAACTTTATAAACCTCCAGATTTTTTTTAATGGGGCGGGGGGGGGGTTGTCCGAGAATTTATAGCAGCTGAGGGGGGGTTGCAAAGGGAGGGGGCAGAGGGTGAGCAGCGCGCGTGTGTGCGGGGGGGGATTCATTTTCTTCTCCACGTTCTAGGGAGGGTGTTTTTAATCTGCTTGCTTGTCTCTCCGCATTTGGCAGTAGCAAGGCTGGTCCAGGGTGCTGGGGTTGCAATGTGGTGGGGGGGCAGCTTGGGGGGGGTTGCAAATAACTTTGCGGCCATGCAGTTAATGCAGTCCCCCCCCACCCCCACCCTCTATTCTCTGCTGCGTGCATACGTTGTACTTGGCTGGGCTGGTGCTTCCTGGGGGGGGGGAGTTTTTTTGAGGGGGGGCTTGCAAGCAAATGGGGGGGAGACTCGCAAAGAGGGGTGGGAAAAGGAGGCTCGTGGGAGTTGTAGTTTCCCCGCCCCGCTCGGCCTTGCAGGTGCAATGGGGCCGCGGACTACAACTCCCAGGTTGCCCCGCGCAAGGCCGGGCGCCTCCAAACCAACCCTGGCCGGGAGGTGTGTTGAAAGGCAGGCGGCCGAGCCAATGGGAAGAGGACCTCCGCCCCTCCTTCCCGCCCGGCTCCGCCTGGCCAATGGCGGACCGAGGGCGCTGCGAGAGTGGGGGGCGGGATGCGGAGGCGCCGCCGAGAGGAGCTCGGCCAGCGGGGCAGCGCCCCCCCCCCTCCCCGGCACTTCCGGGGCCCCCCCGCCCCCTTCACGGGCAGCCCAGCCCAGCCCGGGGGCGGGGGAGGCGGGGTCCCCGGCCCCCGCGCTCAGGAAAGGCCGCGGATGCGGGGCCTAGTGTAGGCCCAAGCCTGGGTGGTGGCCGCAGGGCTCAGGCCCGGCCTCCTGCCCCCACCCCCAGCTCAGGCCTCCATTGGTCGCTGGCAGCCCGGCGAGGGGAGGGGTGTGGCGCGCGGCCAGGCTCCCGCGGGGAGGGGGCCGGATTGCGGTGGGGCTTGGCGCCCTGCTGAGGGGGGAGGGGCGGGGCCGGGCCTCGGCGCCCAGCCCAGGGCAGGGAGCCTGGGGGGGGCTGGCTCCAAGGTCGCCCAGGAGCACAAGGCCGCCCCAGTGCGCGGGGAAGGGGAGCCGGCTCTCCCCTCCCTTGGCAGCCGGAACAGGCGTGGGGAGGCAGCTCCTGGGCTCCCGCCTCACGCCCCCGGGCAGTGGCACCAGGCTGCAGCTGGATCATCCCCCCCCAACCCCCCCCCCGCGGCGCGTTGCAGGGTGTGTGTGTGGGGGGGGGGGGGAGCCCTGGGGAGGACCCCTCCCCATCGGCCTGGCTGTGCACGGATTCAGCCAGTCAGTGGCACCGAGAGGAGAAACCGCCCTGCCAGCCCCCTTGGAGCGGTGCAGCCCTCGAGTCTCGAAGCTGGCAAGTTGCTGCAGAGGCTGGAATGTGGAGACCAAGCCAGTATCCTAAAGGGTTCGGCATCACTGGCTCAGGCTAGTGGGACCGAGGGACTTCTCTGCCTCGGCCCGTGTTCAGGGCCTTCCTTGGCCCCCCTCGTCTGAAACCACAGCTGATCCTTGAGTTGGGGATCAGGGAGCTATAAATCAAGCCCATGCTTTGGGCCCCGAGCCAGTCTAAACTCCCATAGAGGCCAGGAAATATATCTGAAGGTCATTGCATGCTTCCCATCGTGAACCACAGCTCTTGCGGGGCTGGTCCATTAGATAACAGGTGGGTGAGTTGTGGTGACCATGGTTTGGAGCTGGAGGCTGGTTCCTTGCTAGGTAGCTAGCTAGCTGGGGACTGGGAGTGCTGCTGTCTGTTCTCTGTAGGTAAAGGTTTATACTGAGATTATGGAAAATGTTAAATGTGAATTTGTTGAACCTGTATGTAGCTTACAGTTCACAAGATGTCAGACCTTTCTGTCATTCTTCTCGGGGATCTTTATGCTCCCAAAGTTTGTGCATTAGCTACTGCTTGGTCTAATAAAATGCATCACATTGAGGACCAATATGGCTACCTACATCTTCTACTTACTACAGCATTTTTAGCAGACTTCCCAGTGGTTCCCTGGAGGGTCCATTATTTCCAAGCAGCAGCCTGGACAGCGAATGGTCCTGACTCCCTGTAATGGCCTCTTGGCAGGATTTACAGCTGGTTCCTGAGTTAAACTAACAAGATTACCCACCTCTCTGCTAATTTTCTGCCATTAAATGTATTATTTATATCGTTCCCAAAGTGTATTAGGCACTTTATGGACAAATAGTTAGAGAAGATGCCTGCCCTGAAGGGTTTACAGTCTAAGCAGGTGGAAGGATGAGGATTGGTGGTTGTGTGCAGTGCAACAGCAGAGAAGCAGTTAATTCCATGATTTTTTTGTTAGTACTTTGGTTGAGGAGATGTGACAGAGTATTACAGTTTGCCTTAGAGTGAAGGAGCAACCTATGGTCATTTATGAGGGTTGATTTGGAGAAAGCAGCAGGTTTACCAATTACAGCAGTTTGCTTACGGATGCTGTTTTTAAACTTTTTTCTTTTTTTTTTTTAAAGTCTCTGAACGGGTTATTGGAGGGGAGCCATTGCTGTTTAATATTCATTCTGGCCGTTGTTCAGGCTTGTTCTGGGAAAAGAGGGAGTGCAGCGGCACAACCCAAATGTGGATGAGGTGGTGGGATTTTTCCACCATGCCTTAATTGTGCATAGGGAGAGTTTTGCAGTGCCGGAGTTCTAATGAATTAGATGGTGGATAAAAGTCATTCCGTGCTTTATGCTGATCTGTGGCTTTGTGTGGCCTTTTCTGAGCTCAGAAATGCACCTTGTTGCATTGTGGTACTGGGATCGGATCATACTTAGCCATACTCTATACTTACTTTTTCTTAAGGGCATGTGCTGAGCACTGGAGGATCCCGTTGACTTTGGCTGGACTTGGGGCTACCCATAACCTCTGTATGTCAGGCCAACTCCAGTACTGTACTAATCTGTATGAATGGGAATTGAAGACTGAAAGGTTTTTTTTTTATGGCTACGCTTTTGCAGCCATAAGTAACTCCTTTTTGTCAGTGAACCCAAAGCTCGTTAATAAGTTAGAAAGTCTAAAGTTGAGGCACCCTGGCCCAGATCCTCAAAGGTATTTAGGCTCCTAACTCCCACTGATTTCAATAGAAGTCAGGAGCCTAAATATCTTTGAAAATCTGGGCCAGTGTTACCATTAAGCTGTTAAATTAGCATTTTGTTCACCTAAGTGGTTATTTGGGTGCCAAAGTACAAATTTTAGAACCCAGTTTAGAATTGAACATCCGAACGTAAGTGCCTGTTTTAGAAATCTAGGCCTGTGAAATTGCACTCGTAAACTTGAAAATCAAACCCGAACATTGGAGATGTGCCATTGAATCTTGATTAAAAGTGACAGTCTTAGGATACTACGTTTATTGAACGCAAAGTCATCTGTGACAGACAATTAGACTTCCACTTGTTATCTTGCTAATCAAAGCAATAAACAGTCATCCTGAACTTTGGAGAGACCAGCATGTCTTTGTAATTAAAAGCCTTTTGATGAGCAATATTTAAGAGAGAGAGAAAATTAGCATCTTGGATGGTGAGAAATATTTGTGCAAAATCTCATGACCCTTGGATCCGAAATGGGATTGTTTTTTTCTCTTCTTCTGATTGGTCATGTTGCAAGCCAGTCAATAGTGTGTCCATGCCTTCAGTACCTGAACTCAGAGCATCCTGCTAATCCTGGAACAGCTCCAATACGGTGTCAGAACAGGAGTAAATGAGGTCAGACAGGCATTGGGATTCTATACAAATACCTGAGACAATTGTTTTGTTTCTCCTCATACTCCCATACAGTATCTTGATGCTGCACATAGTCTTGCATCACACTGTCGAAAGCTCAAATGTTGCGGATGGATTCTGGAGAAAGGACTGGATAATGTTCTTAGCTGTCCAAATGGCAGTAATCTGTTCTTGTGGAGCAGGGCGTAGGGTGATCACTTGTGGAGTCAGAGAAGAATTTCACCCCAAAGACCCAGTGCATGATGTGGTTTTTCACTTTCTTCTGAAGCATTAGGCTTTGGCCTCTGTTCTATTTGGGAGACAGGACCACAAGTGGGTTCTGCTCTGATATGACAGGGGGTGGGACACTGTACTAACGGGACTGCTCTGGTATGGCTTTAGGTAGAAGACAAGACTCAATAAGGGGAGCTAGTGGTCTGCTCTGGTATGACAAGGAGTGGGAGACGGACTCCTGGTGCGCTCTAGCATAGCGGCAGGTGGCAGACAGGAGTAGTAAATCCTCAGTCCCCAATGACACACAGCCCCAGAGTTCGCTGTGGGTGTTTAGCACTTCCATGACTACTTTTCTTTTTCATTTTTTCTTTCCATCCCTACTGTTCTTTAAAGCCCCTCAGAGTCATGGTCTGAAATGCCCCAAAATTATACCTCATTCTCTGGAAGGGCACGTAACACTCCTTTCACAGCAGATCATGCATGTGGAGCAGTGCTACCCAATGTGTTTTAACACCATCTATTATTCTGATTGCGCTCTTAAAGTTCTGATTGACAAACCCAGCTATTCTGCACTGGAAACCAGGAAGTAGACCATTTTTTTTCCCCCCTTCCTGTTTCTGAATGCATCTTCAATAGAGTGCTGTGCAAGTCACTGGAGCTTGGGCTTGTTGCTACAGGTAGATATTCTCTCCTTACCCAAAGTCTCCTGCCCCAACAAGTAGAGAGGACAGGAGGTGCTGTTCAGCATTCCCTTCCTTTGTATCTGTACAATCAAGTATTACGCTGGAGGAAAAAAAGTTAATGGCAGGACAGAGTTCCTAGGAATTTATTTTATTGCATGCTTACTGCTGGGATTTGTTTTTGCACTTCAAGTAATGAGCAATAAGACAAGAACTATCTGCTTATCCACAAACCAGGCATTACATAAGTGCCGGTCCTGCCTTGTGTGCTTTGCTTTGTCAGTGAACCTAAGCCTTCGTCTTTTTATTTTCTCCTTCCTGGTATGGAAAAGATTATTGGCCTTTGAGGCAATCAGAATGACATGAGACCTTTAAACTCTAAAGCTAGAGGGAGCAGGAAAGGAAACGTATTTGAGGGAGGGTTTTGGTCAGGGTGGAGGGGAGTAGAGACTCAAAAGGGAAGCTGTAAGATGGTTGCAGTTTTGAAGATGACTGACTGGGCCTCGGAGTCCGAGGGCAGTGGGGAAACTAGGTTTCAAAACATATCCAAAGCTAGCCTGAATATGTCTGTTTGCAAGACAGAATAGTAAATGTGCGTGAGATCATGTGGGGGTGAGACGTCATGGGAGGGGTGCGTGAATTGAAAAGAGAATGTGTAGATAAAACAATAAAGGATGGGATTGCGAAGAAGTGATTTGGGAATGAAGGGGACTAGTCCTGAGGTGCCCAGTTCTACAGGTTGCCCAAGGTTGACGCTCTGAGAGAAGCTCTGGTTGCATGATGGGAGTCCTGCTTGAGTAAGGAATGCAGGATTTGGCCTCAAATGCCTGGTGTCCACTTGTGCCCTGACTTCCAAGTAGCTAGAACAGAAACATGGCCTCTGTAGGAGGCCTGTATCCTCACCATCTTCTAGTCCAGATGGAAATTTATGGACTGACACCCCCTCTCCTCCACTGTGTGCCAGAGTCCCGCCATGGCCCCCTGCCAGGTGAGGTCAGAGAGTCCTTCCTAGTTGGTGTGCTGTGGAGTGGGTTAGCACTGGAGCCTGTTTCATTTTTTTTAATGGCGATTCTTCAGACTGATGCCAAGACTATTTGGTGACGGGTGTTGATCTTTGAAATTTTGTTGGCTCTTTTTTGTGTGTGCAGAGCTTGGTTGCCTTCAGATTTACAGAGCCAACAAGACACAACTCTTCAACTCTGCCCTTAAAACAGAAGCCCTCATGTCTTAACTAATTCAATTCCAGGAATGCTCCCTCGCACCCCATTCCCCCTTTTCAAAAATGGTGAAGTCTGAGGTTTCCTAAGGGAGTTAAGTGCCCAGAGACTGTAAGAGTTGGACATTTCAGGAAGTAAAGCTGTCTTTGAAAATCCTATCCTAACTGTGGTTTTGTAGTGATGCATTCTGGTCACTTTAAATATTTCCCTCTTAAAAATAAGTAATGATCTTAAAATCACCACAATCTGTTTGTTTGTTTATGGCAATACCAGAGAAACTTAGGGGGAGGAGAAAGTCCATTGGACTGTGATAGGCATGCAGATAAATTTGCTCTTGGCCTTGAGAGTTTGATCCAGCAGTGGAAAAAAAGACCTCCCATTAAACCATGTGTATGGGAGGAGATTGTCATTGGTGTCTGACTGTTTGAATAGTGCACTATTGTAGTGTACAAGCAAACAGGTTTGGTACACACACAGGTCTTGACTGTGTTACTACACATATACGTGTATCAAGACACGTTCCTGTGAGATTAAATGTGATCCCTGATGACACAGGAGAAAATTGGCAAGGAGGTCTGGGTGGAATAACCAGTTAAGACAAACCTTGCAACATAGAAGTTTGCCCTACTTTTTAATGTCAGTGGTTAAAACGGCCGTGTGTTGACGTAGCATAGAATCATCCCCTGGTGTCTCCTGTGCTGCCCGTCTATAGGTTAGCTGGCTGGGCTGGGTTGTATTTAGCCGCGTGTAGGGCTTGCTTCTGCTATGCCTTAACTGAAGGGTTTCCTTGTCTTAATGTACGATGTGCCATACTGGGTCAGACCATTGGTATCTAATCACTGTCTTGCTTCCGATGTTAACCAATACTTGATGCCTCAACAGAAGGTGAACTGCCCCAATACACTCTGAAAGTGTGATGCAACACACGTGGGTACTTCCTGACCCCTGCAGTAATCAGGATGTGCCATAAAGCAGGAAGATTTGATTACCCCAAGTTAGTTTGCATGGCCACAGATGTTGACTGTAATAGCCAGTCCTTTAATAATCAGCTATAGTATTTTTCTTATTCCTATGGTAAAACATTCAAACCATGTAGGCCTTGTCCTGAGATACACGGAGCACCTGCCACTCCTCTCTGAGTTCAGAACATCTCGGGTAGGGCCCTACATAGAGCGATACTGCTTTTTGTTCTGAATTTACCTGTTGTCATTGTCAGGTGTCCACTTGCCTTGTGGCACAGCCAGAAAAAGGAGTGGCTTTCACTTTACCCTCCACAATCTTAATTCTCATGCTCCTCCCTTCTGCTATTATTTGTATTATGGTAATACCTAGAGGCCTGAGGGGCTGGGCACTGTGCAAACACACAGCAAGGGATAAACTCTGCCCCCCTCCCCCAAATAAATCAATTTAAATAGAGGAGGCAGACAAAGGGAGGACAACAGAGGCGCAAAGAAGTGAGGTGACTTGCCTAAGGTCACACAAGTCAGTTGCAGAGCTGGAATAGTTCCCAAGTCTCCTAACTCCTAGTCCAAGGTCTCTACCAGTTAGATCACACTGCCTCTGATTTTTCTAGTCTCTAAACTAAATCCTAGTGGATTTGTCCTCCTCATCAGACGATGAATCTGGTCTATTTAGCTTAACAAAGAGAATGTTAAGGGGTGACTTGACCATAGTCTGTAAGTACCAACATGGGGAACAAATATTTAATAAAGAGCTATTCCATGCCATCTACCAGAGAAAGGTCTAATATGGCTGGAATGTGGCTGGAAGCTGAAGCTTGACAAACTCAGACTAGAAATAAGGCAGATATATTTAATGGTGAGAGTAATTAATCACTGGAACAATTTACCAAGGGTCATGATGAATTCTCCATCACTGACCATTTTTTGAATCAAGATTGGATGCCTTTCTAAAAGTATGCTCTAGGCATTATTTTGGAGGGGTTCCCTTGCCTGATTACATTCAGGAGGTCTGACTGGATTATCCCAGTGGTCCCTTCTGGCCTTGGAATCTCTTAATATCTCGCTCATCTTCTATAGCCATATGACTAGGGCCCTACCAAATTCACAGTCCATTTTGGTCAATTTCACAGTAATCGGATTTTAAAAATAGTAAATTCAATGATTTCAGCTATTTAAATCTGAAATTTCCTGGTCTTGTAACTGTTGGTGTCCTGACCCAACTCTGAAGGCAGCAGTGCAGAAGTGAGGGTGCCGTGTTTTGGTATTGCCACCCTTACTTCTGCGCTGCTACTGGCCGGGTGCTGCGTTCAGAGCTGGGCACCTGGCCAGCAGCTGCCGGCCTCCCAGCTCTGAAAGCAGTGCAGTAGTAAGGGTGGCAATACCGCACCCCCACTACAACAACCTTGTGAGCGCCCCCCGCACCGTTAACCTCTTTGGGTCAGAGCCCTCAGTTTGAGAAGCGCTGGTCTCCCCTGTGAAGTCTGTATAGTATAAGGTAAAAATGCACATAAGACCAGATTTCACGGTCTGTGGTGTGTTTTTCACAGCCGTGAATTTAGTAGGGCCTTACATATGACTGAAGAAATTATCCCCTTTTATAGAGGCTTTCTCTATTGGGTCGTCATGTGAAATGCATGTACATTTTAACAGTGCCAGAAACTGAAGGACAAGTAATGAATCTCTTTGCTGGTGGGGTGCAGTGTCCCTAATAATCTCCTCTCTTACAATGAGGAATCCCAGCCCTTTAACCTCTTATTGCATTCAAACAGAACCACTGATGCCAGGAAGTCAGTTCAATTTGGGTAGCAATTATCTCCCTGTTTCATCCCAGCTCTATGCAGGAGGAAGTACGGATCTGGGTCGCTGTTTAGTCAGAGAGAGGAGGAGGAGAAGATAGACATTCTTCCTTGCAGAAGTTTCAGTGATTTGGTGGAGGGCAAGGCTGGAGGAGGGTTGTCCCTAATCCTTTGTACTTAATAGCGCCTTTGACATGAGCATCTCAAAGAGCTTTGCATGAAATTGTGTGTCAGACCAGTTCTGAGGTAGCTGAGTGGTGAGGTGCCTGTCTGATAGATGAGGTACAGAGGGAAGAAGTGACTTAGGGTATGTCCACACTGCAATTCAACCCCTGCAGCTGGCCTCTGTCAGCTGACTTGCGCTCGCACTGCAGGGGTGTAAAAGTGTGGTGGAGATATTTGGGCTTGGACTGGAGCCCAAGCTCTGGGACTCCTGAGCCCAAACGTTTACACCACAACTTTACAGTCCTGCAAGCTGGAGTCAGTTGATGTGGGCCAGCCAGGGGTGTTTAATTGCAGTGTTGTAAACACACTGAGTGCAGAGCTGGGAGTAGGACTTGAATGTCCTGACTCTCAATTCTCTGCTTTAACCACTCCAGTGCACTGCCTCTCCAACACACATGGCTGGTCAGCATGTCCTGGAGTAGGGCGGTAAATGATATCTAGTCAGCTGGATCTTTGCTAAGTCATCCCTCAGCTGTTTTCATCTTTGACACAGCAATAAAAGGAAAAAATATGAATGCTAAAATTGTTGTAAACAGGGTGGCTTGTAAATTTCAAATCAGTGGCTTGGGATGCCTTCCCTCAGCTCTCCGTAACTTACCCAGCTGATGGGGCATTGCTGAATTACCTGCTAATGCCATGTGTTTCCAGGAGTTCCACCCATACTTCTGGGTGGTGGTAATGCTTGGTATTTGCCTAATGCTAGAGGTTCTTTTGATGATGGTTTTTACCTAGTGCTGGGAACTGGACAAGACCTGTCTGCCTCCTGAGTTTAAGATCTAACTCAAAAGAATTCAGATGCCAAAACAACAGACTGGAGTTTTTGTTTGTGCCAATTTTAGATGCAAATGTCCCTGACCAATTCAGATGCTCTGCCAAATATATCGGCCCTAGACTGGCTTCTCTGAAGGCACACACAGGATGCAGCCGTTTCTGATCGAGGAAATGGTTGACGATTTAAGGAGGTTTTTCCGTGTTGCCTTGCCCCTTTTTTGGTCAATGATCGGAGAGGAGAGCTCCGAGGAAAACCTGCCTTGTCACTTGCCATCACTGGAACTTCTGCACAGTACTGCACTGTTGGAGGTGTTTGTATTTTTTTCATGTGAAGTAAAACCAAGGTTCTTTATCACTTATGGTCAAGCGTCCCACGGCACTTGTTGGAAGACCAATGGGCATTAATTCAACTTCTTTCCAAACTTCAGATTGAGTAATTACTCTATAGTCTTCCTGTCTAACACCGCCAGGGGAATTTAATGGGATGTGGGAGTCCTCTTTTCATGTTGTAAACTGTTGTGTGCTGTGTACATCCCACTCCAGAGGTGGCTGCATTTCAGTGGTGGGTAGTTCCTGCATGCCAAGTATATGGCTTGTACAGTACTTTGGGCTAAGAAGTGAACCATAAATACAAATGGGGAGCAAGCAAAACTCGTTGTAGTTAGAGGCTGGAGAATTGGTGGTAAAAAAATCCAAAATGTTTTTTTTACTTTTACCCTTGAACAGGTACCTGGTATAAAAAGCAGAGTCATAAAATGGGGATCTGGTATCCCTATATGCCTTGCTGCTGCTTCTACCCTGACGTGCTCTTCTCCGCAGCAGTAAGAGACAAATCTCTGGCAGGTCAAACCTGGGTCTGGCAGGTGAATGGGGGCAGGTTATGTGATGGACCCTAGGACAAGTGCAGGTCATCTAATGATTTGATTGAAATGGATCTGTTTTTGCCATAATCTAGGTATGCTGGTGCCTTCTCCAGCATCTCATCCATTTCAGCCTTAGTCAACAAATCTGGGGTTTGTGGCCCCAGAGCCGCAGTCCAAAAGATCCAAACATGGCAATGGTTTGTAAGGAAAAGAGACCACAAAATGCACCTTTTGGGGTTCGGTAATAGCCCGTGTGGCATTTTGCTTTTAGATTCACAAGTCGGTCTGGGGAGGTGGCTGAAAGTCATTTCCATCTGACATCTGTGCAGCAGCTGACTTGAGACGCACGTGGTGGTCAGTTCTGGTTCCTAGTAGAGAGGTGTTCACGTCAAAAAGCCACTGCCACACTAGACACTAGTGCCAAGGCCCACCTTTTCCAGAACAGGGTTGGGGGGGTATTCTGGGGTACCCATGATAAAAAGGGAGGTAATGTAATCAGCATGGGGAGTCAGGAGACATGGGTTCTGTTCCTGGCTCATTGACTTTGGACAAGTCGCTTACCCTCTCTCTCTGTCTGTTACTCCAGCAGTGAAATGAAAATGATGCGTACCCCCCATTGAGATCAGTGAATGTAAAAGTTCTCTCATTGCTAAGGAGGTACCATTTATCTGTTAATACAGAGCATTTCATCTTCCTACACTGTCAATCCAGTGCTTTGCACTAGCTCTAAATTGCCTTTTAATATTCTAAACCATGTCATTGGTTTCTATTGACATCCAGGATCTTCATCTCAAGAACATCCTTTTGTTTTGAAGGTCCACGTAATTCAGATACTCTGATGGCACTACATTGCCAACAGCACATTCCTTTTGGGAAGCGGTTGAATTTTAATAGAGACATGGTGGCATGGCAGAGATGAAACGGGCTGCTACTGAGTAGGCAAACACCCTACTTTAGGAATGCTTCATTTCCTCCTGACTGCCATCTTCCCACCGTTGGCTCTGTGCTGTGTTCTTGAGGCCTCTGCAGAGTTTAGGGAGGATCCTAGGCAGGAAGAGACTTGCTCAGGCTTGCCCTGTAATGCTGCAGAAACTGGTGGCGGCAGAGATGGCTCATGCTCCGAATGGACTGAGAGCTGCATTTCTCTCAAGAGATCAAGGGCTGCAGACAATGAGTGGGAAGGGGGAACGAGGATGACTGTTCCCTAAATATAAATTGAACAGACAAGGACTTGCGTTGTGTGACCTATAATGGGGGTGAGCTATTCATAGTGGGGAAAATTCCCATTTCTCCAGCTGGTGGTGAGTGAGGGATCCAGTAATGTTTGGACTTTGGGCAGCAAGCTGTTGACCTTTTTTTTTTTTAAAGAGCAACGTTATTTTAATAATCCTCAGCAGCACTCCTGGCTGTACCCTGAGCAATAGGACATAAGCAGTGGCCTTGTGTGACATCTGGGGTCAAATGGCACGCACCTTCAGCTCTTCCATGCTGTTATTCCCATGAAGCCTTGCTCCTTAAAACCAAGTAACAATGGGACCCTGAAGCTGTCCGTCCCTCTCATCAATGAGCGAGATGATTTAGCCCTAAACTGTTGTGTAACATTGTTATTAAACAGCTGATGTGTTGCAAGAGCTGGTGGCATTTTGGCAGCGGGGAAGGAGCCCTGTACTTTATTTATAAAGTGCTTTGGGATCTTCAGGAGGAAGGATGCTTTGCAAACATCTAGTACTTTTACTGGCTAACCAACCACCTGTGACTTATCTGCCTATACCATATGGTTCAGAGCCCTCATTAGCCAATCAGATTCCTCCTTTCATCCAGCTAAACTTTAAATAAATGCAGGACAGTGTGAGAAAGAATTAAACAAGCTCTTCCCTCAGGCAAACCTGGTCATTAAACAGCATGACATCAACCATTTTAGCTTTGACCCTGACATGACATGGGCATGTCACTTGAATTCAAAACCTCACCTTTCCAAATTCCCATAAACTGCTGACTCCAATGGCAATCATTTTGGAATCTGTCTTAAATAAACCAGTTACAATTTGTGAGTTGTCAAGTCATGTTTCTGCTTTTTTTTTTTTTAATTAATTTGTCTGCAAGCCCTGAAAGGAGTTAAAATGACCTTTCTGTGTGAAAATAACTTCCCTGTTACAAGTAACAGCTCAGATTATCGAAATAGGAAGAGACGGGAGTAGGGGGGAGTATTTCTCTTCCACTTTGTACATTTCATATCCCTTTGTGTATTGTCCCTTTCAGTGTTTCCCCAGCAGAATCTGGGCCTACATTAAGAACAGTTTTGCTGGTACAGCTATCCCAGCAAAAACCTTTACTGTGGATGCAGTTAGGTTGGTATAAAAATGCTTGTACCAGTATAGCTAATGCTGGTTTGAGTAAAACAGCATGAACTGTACTGACATAAACACAGTTATACCAATATAACTCTGTCTACAATAAGGCTTTTACCAGCATAGCTGCGTTGATCTTAAAAAAAAAAAAAAAAAAAAAACCAGACCACCCCCTAACTGCTATGTCGGTAGAATTTTTTAGTGTAGACCAGGTTTCAGTTAGTTTCCTTTGTTGTTTGGCCCTTTGAGGGAAGGGGTACTGTGTGACCCTTTTTTCAAATTGACTATATTTAAAGTTGATAGTGTACCTTGATACACATGGATATAATTTTGGAACCTCTGAAATGCAGCCCCTTCTGGGGTGAAACGTAGCATCTTTATAACAGCACCTAGCAACGCAATCTAGGACAGTGAGCGTAGACTGTCGTATTCAGCTGGAGAAAAATCTGCATGGGAGATTTAGGTCAGCTGCGGCTCTGTGGCTCACTCAGCCCTCGGCTTGGCAGTTGTGCATAGCCTGAAAGCCCTCAGCACACCTGTCCGTTGGGCACTGCACTGAGACCCATCAAACTCATTTCATACAAGTCACCGAAAACCCCATGGTTCCATGAGGCCTTACAGTTGCTACTGACATGGGATGCTTTGCAACCTGTAAGGGTGCAAGTCTCCCTGTCCCATTACTAACCCTCTGCGTGTTTTAATAACCTTGCCATTCAGAGTCCCTGAATAAGGGAACAGTGTGTGTGATTTCTGCCAGCTGTTCGGAAGAACTTAGCAAGCGGTAGGCAAGGTGAAAAACCTTTGTGCTGTTGGCTGAAGTTTTCTAACCAGCGCTGCTGTGATACAGAAGCTGTTTGCTCATGGATAACTGAGGATGCTCACTCGGGGGGTTGGGAAAGATGTGCTAGGAAGTGTATATGTTTTTTAAGCTCCTTCACGTTCTCAGCTTCTGTAAATTTGAACTGTAGATCAACACAAAAGGCATTTTGTCCAGAATAAGTTGTGAAGTGTACCACTTTCCATGCCAAGGCTGGAAAGTCTCATGACCCAGCACCATTCCCACACTATGCTGTCGATTGTCCCGGCTCCCAAGTTGTGTGGGATTAACCCTTGCTTGGATGGTTGCCTTGTGCCCCAGCTATGGCTGGGCATGACAAACGCCAGCTGTGTGAGTGCTGCAGGCTGGCTGGCCAAAAGATTATTTCCCAAAACTTCTAAATCCTTTACCCAACTCAAATTCTTTCTAAAAGGGGGGGAACCTCCCTCCAGCATCTAATCTGGGGAAATCTCTAAATTGCATTTTTAGGACCAGACCAAAACCCACTCGCTTAGCGGGATAGCAGTCTGTCTTGCACGTTTGGCACTTCCTATTTTCAAAGGCAGAATTCTGCCCATAGTCACCCACTTGTGAGCTGCCGTGAGTCAGTGGGGATGCATGATTGTAAATTAGGCCAATTCCATCTATTTAGGTACTATGTAGTATTTGAACACCTTACCATTGCTAATAAACATATCCTTGCACAGCAGCCTGTGAGGAAGGGAAGGAATTATTATCCCCCATTTTACAAATGGGGGGAGGGGGGAAATGAGGTACAGAGAAATGAAGTGACTTGCCCAAGATCACCCAGAGAGTCTGTGGCAGAGCTAGGAATTGAACCTACATCTACTGAGTCCCCATTCAGGGCTTTAACCACCTTTCCTCCTCCCTTATCTCTGCACTTCATCTCAAAAACCCATGAGCCCAGAATCTAGGTCAAATTTTGTGCTTCGTTTTAACCTGTGCAACCATATTTCATCCCTTGCAGCTGGGGTCCGTTCCTTCCAGGCCGGGAATGTTTCAACCTCTGTAAAGCGTCTGCATTTTACATGCCGTGAGGCACCACAGCCCAGCTGATGCGTGTTAGTGGCTACCCTCTAATGGATGTGCTTAAGGCCCTTCTCCAGCAGCTCCCATCAGTGTGAATGGAGGGACTCCCAATTGCTTCCTTGGATGGGTGCACTTGCACCATGCAACTTTGGGATTTTAAAGCTGGTTCGTGCCTTGCTGCTGCTCAAATCGATAGGTTTCATTAGGATTGAGCCCTTGGAGAACGTCTGCTGTGAGAAGCGCTCTCAAACGCCAAAACCATCCATCCAGGACCCGTTTGATTTCATCCCTGACTGACCCATGTGTGTGTTAGGCCGGACCTCAGGGCGAGGTTTGAGCTGGTCTTTAAGCTATTTGAGTAAGCAAAAAGGTAGCAGGAGTTTTTTAAATAGAGGAAAGTGCAGCAAAATCCCCTCCTCTTGGGCTGAGATAACTCATGGAAAGTTTCAACTTGAAAGTGCTGCTGGGAAAGTTAAGGAAAGTAGGCGTGTGTATGTCTATAAAGACTGTTTTACAACTGTAGCTATTGTGACCGGTTGCTGCCTACCCCTGCTGTAACATAGCGCTATCAATTGCTTCCTTGTGTAGTTAGTTCTGTGCCTGACTCTGCCACTGATTCATTATTTCACTTTGCACAGGTCACGTCCCTTCTCAGGGCCTCAGTTTCTGCTGTTTGGGTACCCCACGGCCAGCGGTATCAGCTGCTGCTGGAGCGACCTGGGGCCAGCGGCTCTGGCCGCTACTTGGGAGGCCCCAGGCAGCTGGCTCTGGGGACCACGTGAGCAGCAGCCGGTGCAGCTGGTCCCACAGACCGCCCAAGAAGCGGTCCTGGGGGCAGCCCTGGGGAGTGCCTGAGCAGTGGTCCTAGAGCCAGCCACACCGGCTGCTGGTCTGGGGGGCCCCAGGCAGCTGGCTCTGGGGACTGCATGAGCAGCCGCCAGTGCGGCTGGTCCCAGGGACTGCCCAAGCAGTCATCCTGGGGGTGGCCCCGGGGAGCACCCGAGCAGCTGTTCTGGGTCCAGCCATATCAGCTGCTGCTCACGTGTCCCTGGGCAGCTGGCTCCAGGGATCTCTGGAACAGCGGCCAGTGTGGCTGGTTCCGGGAAGCACCTGAGCAGCTGTCCTGGGGGTGCCCTGGGGATCGCCCAAGCAGCAGCAGTCCCGGGATGGCTGGAGCAGCAGCCCCAGGGGTGCCCGAAGGCTGTCCGGAGAGCAGTCCCTGGCAGGACCAGCAGCCAGAGGGCAGTCAACCCCCAGGGCTGGAACAGGGCCCCAGAAGTAGAGATTTAGGCAGGGGTATTTTTGTAAAAGTCAGGGACAGGTCATGGGCTGTGAATTTTCATTTATTGCCCATGTTCTGTCCATGACTTCTACCAAAAAGACCCATGACTAAATCTTAGCCTTAATTATGATTGATTGTATTATACTAGAGACCCCTGCTGAGGTGGGAGGTCTGTTGAGCAGGTGCTGTACATACTTAGCGAGAGCCAACTCCTGCCCCAAAGAGCTTACAGTCTTAACAGGCAACACGGACAGAGGGCGGGAGACAGGAATTATCCCTATCCCTGTTTTACAGATGGGAAACTGAGGCCAAGGGAGGTGAAGTGACTTGCCCAAGGTTGCTCAGGGACTCTGTGCTGGAGGTTGGAATTGAACGTGGATCACCTGATTCCCAGCCTAGTGCCTTAACCACAAGACCAAAACGCTGCCGTTACTCCTGGCTGGCAGATCACTTGAGAAAGTAGAAAGGGTCTGAATGGCCACAGTAGGAAGTTAAGCAGAGCCACTTTGTCTAGCTCGCCTGCTAGGGCTCATTAAGAATGTTAGAAATAGGTATTTCGCGTGGAGAATAACGTGTGTGAGGTTGGCGCGCCAGGTGAACAGTGGCCTTTGTACAGAGCCAAGCACGCTGTGAGCGCTTCCCAATCGTTTCAAGAGCAGCTTTGTCGCAAGGCTCTTTCCTTCCATGAATGGGAGTGCAGCTGATCAACTGCCAGAGCGGGGCTCGTTGGGGAAAGGGGAGGGGGGCACAGGTACAGCCTGAGGTTTTATAGGGTCCAGTGGGAGCTAAGATGGCCCCTCCACTCAGTCTGCCAAGGTGGTGGAAAGGCTGCTGGGGTGTCCAGCTGGCATGTCAGGAGCACAGGCAGCTGGGTGAGTGGGGGGAGGGTGTGATGGAAAGTGCTCCACCGGGGCACCCTGCTTCCATTCAGTGCATGCGGGCAGAGAAGGAACAGAGGTGAAGCCCATGGGCACTACGAGTGGCAACGCAGCTAAAGGGATGGGGGTCGCTACTCAGCTGCACGGTGGCCCACTGGGATAGGATGGATGGCCCAGTGGGTTGTGCACCGGGCTGGGGATGTGAGAGGCTTGGGTTCAATTCCTGGTACGGCCGAACGCTTCCTGCGTGACCTCGAGCAAGTCCGTTAATCCATGCTGGGCCTCACGTCCCCGCCTGTCAGCCGGGCTGATGCCTGCCTATCTCCCAGAGCCGGGGGAGGGTAAATCCAGCCAGCACAGTGCCCACATGCATCCCCAGCTGGAGCAGAGAGAGAAACTCCACCAGAGGGACGATTCATGGGGGCAAGAGGGATTCAACCTCCACTACCCGTTGGGTCCGTGGCCTCTCTGCTCGCTGTGCCAGCTGCTCTTGGGGCTATTCCGGGAGCTGGGCTAGGTTGCCGTGCTCATTTCAGCCGGGTTACAGTGGACTGGCGTCCTCGGTTCTGCTGCATAAACTTCAGCAGCTTCCACAACTCTAGGTGGATGCCGTGTGGTGATGGCTGGCGGCACAGGGTGAGGAGCCACAGAGGCCCAGAGAACAACAGGGTCTGTCTGTGTCCGGCAGTGTCAATAATGAAGCCCCTTCATATCCATCGAGCCCAAGTCCTGTCTCTCTTCTCCCACAGGGAACCCTACTAATTCCACAAGCGTTAAAATCCCCGCTGTCCTCAGGTCTCTGACCTGGGCCCGTCCTCCTATGGTGGGGCCTTGGGCAGCAGGCTGGGGAAGGTTTCGTTATTTCCCTGTCCCTACAGGCCAGTGCTCTTCAGTACTGTGGCTGTCTGTGCCCTTCCCAAAGGGCGGGATGTGTTGGTGCGTGTGCCCTGAGCCAGGCATTGCACCAGAGCTGCTGAAGCTGTCTCGCTCCTTCCCCAGCAAGTCCTTTGTGGATTGTGCCATGAGTTTCTCTCTTTCTTTTCTCCGATTGCTTCTCAGACCTAGGGCGACTTAGCAGGGGATCTCTCCGAAAGAGATGGCAGGGTGGGAGGAGCAAGAGACCAACCAAGTCTGTGACTGTAGAAATGTTCAGTGCAAAGAGGACCTGGGGGCCGGGGCGGGTGCATTGGATGTCTAGTATGAAGGCTGCATGCATGTCTGGCACATAGATTGCCCCATGTAAAGGCCAACAGACAATAAATAAGACCCATGGTGGGAGATGCTTTTTACAGTCCGAACGCCTTTTAGCAATGAAGGGCTCTAGATCTGATCCTGCTTTTTTTTTCTCATCTCTTCCCAGCCCTTGGTGTTGAAAATGGCTGGTGGCGTGGACGGCCCCATCGGGATCCCGTTCCCCGATCACAGCAGCGACATCCTGAGCAGCCTGAACGAGCAGAGGAACAACGGGCTGCTGTGTGACGTGGTCATCTTGGTGGACAGTCAGGAGTTTCCCACCCACCGCTCTGTCCTGGCGGCCTGCAGCCAATACTTCAAAAAGCTCTTCACCTCAGGGTTAGTGGTGGACCAGCAAAACGTATATGAGATAGACTTTGTGAGCGTGGACGCCCTGTCGGCTCTGCTCGATTTCGCTTACACTGCGACCCTGACCGTCAGCACTTCAAACGTCAACGAGATCCTCAATGCCGCCAAACTGCTGGAGATCCAGGCAGTAACGGAGGTTTGCACGGATCTCCTAGAGAGGAAGATTCTGGCCAAAAATGACCAGATGGATTTAGTAGATCAAATTGATCAAAGGAACCATCTCAGAGCAAAAGAGTACCTGGAGTTCTTCCAGAGCAACCCCATCAACGGCCACCAAGGCAACTTTCCATGGACCAACCAAGACTTGAGAGACCTTCAGAGACTGAATTTCCAAGGGCAAGAGGATGACAAGGAGCCGGATTGCAACGGCATGGACTTCTACTCACAAGCCCCCCCAAATGAAAGACCAAAGGTGAACGACGGTGACCCCGACAGCAACCATGCCATGTGGCTGGACAGAGAGGAAGAGGAGGCCCCGGGAGCCTTATTCCCACCTTCCCAGAATGGACATTACAGTGGACACAGCCTGACGGCACAAGGAGAAGAGGAGGCAGCTTCAGGGGGTCACCTGGACCAGCAGGAAGCCAGTAACTCTCCTAGCTTCGTTCCTGGGGGAGCAGAGGCTGAGGAGGCTGAGGCTAGAGAGGTGGACGGGCTGGCCGCCAGTGCCCTGCTGCAGCAGATGATCAGTTCCGTGGGAAGGCAGCAGCTGGGTGAGGACGACCAGAAAGACGACGACGGGGTGATGGATTATTACTTGAAGTACTTCAGCAGCTCTCATGATAGCGACGTGTATCCGTCCTGGTCCCAGAAGGTGGAGAAGAAGATCAGGGCGAAAGCATTCCAGAAGTGCCCCATCTGTGACAAGGTGATCCAAGGAGCTGGCAAGCTGCCCCGCCACATCCGCACCCACACGGGCGAGAAACCCTACGAGTGCAACATCTGCAAAGTCCGATTCACCAGGTGAGGGGCAGAGGGGGGCATCAAGGGCGGAGGAGTGGTATTGCACAAGCTGGCTGGCTGCTTATGGCTCGGGTGGGTGTGGGGTGGATCAGCCTTGCACAATCCCCCCAGCCTGCAGTGAGTCATTTCCTTTTTTGATGGGCAAGTGACGAGTGGTTTTTTTTTTGGGTGCCCGGTTTGAGAAACCCTGACTTAGAAAGTGCTGAGCTAGCCACCCTTCTGGAAATTGGGGTCCTTCAACAATGTCAAATGCCCCGAATCTCTATAGTCATTGATTTTATCTTGGCCATGCCTGGGATTTGCAAAGTGGACCAGTGTAGGCTGGGCATCTGGGGGAGCTTGGATTTCTGAGCAGTTTCCCACCCCCATATCCTTTCCATCCTTGGGTGAGTCGCTTTCTTTGGCCAGCAGGGGCTGTTTAATGTAGATGACCCTTTAGAAATGGCCCTGTCTAAAGACTGAAACATCCAGAGCCCGTAGAATTGCGGAAAGAGATCTGGAGGTAGAATTTGGCCTGTCCTCTGCAAACTTTCTCTTTCTGCAAACTGCCCTGAGCAGAGCTGCTGCTGCCTGATGATGCTGGTTCCGAGAGGAAGGGATCAGGACTGTCTCTCTTCCTCCCCCTTCCCCCCACCAATTTAAAAATCAACTTTTTGTGGCCCCCTAGGGGCATGGGTTGTTTCAGTCCTATTCCTAATGCGGGTCTGTCTGTGCTTCCCTCTGCTGCGGGTGTGCCGAAGAAAGGGGTTATTGTTCGAGTTCCTCTGATTCACTTTAGTCCACGTGCTACAAAGAGGCCTCCTCGTTTCAGCCTTCACGTCTGATTGCAGCGCGAGGCTGGGGGTTCCGCCCAGATCTCTCCGCCCGGTGCCAAGCGATTGCGTGGGCTGGCTGACAAAGAAGCTAAACAGCCTCGCCCGCTGAGCCTGTTTTCTGCTTACGTAAATAGTCCTGGACTCAGGAGCACCAGTGGGGTTCAATTCCCGCGTGGAGCCTGGGGGGGAGGATCAAGCCAAGTAAACGCTGAGCTCATGGGCCTGATTCTGATCTGCCCCCTGCTGGTGTAAATCAGAAGTGACTGGGTAAGGTGGAGCAGCAGCCTCATGGGTGAGAGCAGTAAGCGGCGAGGGGAGAGGACGCATCACACCCAGCTCTCCGCGTGCCTAAGGCTCAGTCCCCTTGATTTCCATTGAAGCGGGAGCCTGAGGAGTTGGTGCTGAGACCCTTGCAGGATCGGGCCGAGTCCCACTGAAAGCAAAGGGAGCTGCACCTGCTGGAGTGTGAACAGCAGGCTGGCCCACTCGCATGGAAAGCTGTGTGCAGATGTGACGCGGTGATCTACCCAGCAATGCAGTGGGGAGAACTGCCTTGCGAGAGGGCCCTGCATTTGTTAGCTGTGGCATACAGATAATGCAGTGGGCCTGCTGGGCTAGGGTGCCGGCTGTACCACTCCTGCAACCCGCTGGGCCAGCTCAAGCTCTGGTGCGGGCCAGGCATTGGCCCTGACCGGCTGGCAAGAGACGCCTCCCGCCCCTGCCAGTGAATCTGCCAGCACGGAGCGGGCAGAGTCCTTGAAAGCAACGCATCTGTGGTATGCATAGGTGCATGCAGTGTATGTACACACGAGTGTGCGCTCACACACACGTGAGCCAGCCCCACCTTCTCAGAGGTGCTGTTGAGAAGCCGGAGTATGTGTCTGTCTCCTGGGCATGTCCTAGCTGAGATGCAGACAGCCACTGTCCTGTTACTAGATCCTGCCTACCTACCAGCTACAAAGTGTGGGTGTGCGGGGGATAGAGACCGGTGGGAACGCAGTGCTCGCCTTGCTGGGGCGAGTTTGGAGAAAGATTTGATGATGAGGCAGTGCGACCTCATCGCTTTTTGATCTCTCCCTCCTGCCGTACGCCTGTGTGGTTGTATCTCTTTGTCACACACACACACACACACACACACACACTGCCCTGAGCCCAGCCTACACTTATAAACAAGGCTGTTTCATAATGTGCTAAGGCCGAGTTTCCAGACTGAAATCCAGGAAGCCCGTATGTGGCCACAGAAACCCCCAAAATCAGGACATCTATAGCCTGGGCTGTCTCCCACCATATCCTCTCTGCCCCCCTCTACCCTCCTCCCCACATTAGCAAGGATGCCCTTTAATTGCAGACCCAATGTCACAGCTGTCCCACAAAGACCTGCTGTTCCACCCCCTGTTTACGACTGCAGTTTGTTGACCTCAGAAATGCTAAGTCATGCGAACGCCAGGGTTATGGAAAATCTTTTTTTGGGTTCCAGACAGAAATCCTGACTGGTGTCCTGCTCCCCTCCTGCTCTGCTCATCTGACTTGTGCCTGTCGATCTTTGTCAGATGTTGCATTGCTCTGCGTGAGGCCTTTGGGGTCCCGAAGGCTGGGGGGTTGGTCTAGCCAGCCCAGGAACCCTTGTGTCTCTTGCTTTTTACCGAAGATCTGATCCTTTCAAATGAAGGTGATGAGAGCAGTTGGGTTCTGCTGCCTTCCCTTTGACCTCCAGGGTTGCAGCCTGGGTTTCCCATGAACCCCTCTGGGTGCTGAGTCACCATGTGCTTTCCTGTGCATGTCTCCTACAGCTTCCCCTGCGCTGTGCCCCGCCACTCCCTTCGTTAAAGAGACATGGGCAGGTTAAAGCTCATCTGTTAAAAATAAAGGTCCTTATCTGTGCTAGCAATAATAATTAATAATAATAAATTGTCCGTACTCTGACAGCTGCTAACAGATCAGGGATCCGGTTATACTGGGCCCTCTATATACACAGAGTGAGAGACAGTCCTTAAAGAGCTCACAGTTTAAATAGACAAGGCAGACAGAGAGGTAAAATGACTGGGGTCAACAGCAGAACTGGGGATACAACCCTAATCCCCTGAGTGCTAGCCCAGTGCCCCACTGACTGCCTCTCTGAGAACGCCCTACACTAATAAAGCAGGCACTTGGAAATAATCTAGTTTGCTCATCACCACTTACGCTGTTTGTTTCCCTTTGAGCTTCTCTCAGCTTGGAGAATTGCACAGGGCTAGTCAGTCTGAGGTTAGTTTCTAGTCAGTTTCACTTTCTGGGTTTCCTGCACTAGCCCAGTGAGGAATGTTGGGGGGAAAATCATAAAAGAAAGGAAAATCATTTAAAAAATTCTGTTACTATTCAGTTTTTAAGAAAACCTTTTATTTTTCCAATGATGATTACATTTTCGGCTTAAACGCTTGGACAATGTTCCTTTAACGGGAGGCAACGGAATAATCACTTAACCCATTGCTAACCTACAGGGTGGCCTTTTCAAAACCTGTGCCGATTTCTTCCCCTTTTGGGGCCTGTTCAAAGACCAGTTGTTGACTCATTGCAAGCACTCCAGTTCTTCCGAAAAATGGTCAGCAAAGCTCTGAGGTTGCGCTGGCTCGTTCTAGTCTGCTGCAGAATTTTCACCGGGATATGTTCCTCAGTCATGGGATAGGGCCCCATTGTTTGTGTGCTGTACGACACAGCCCAAAACACCTGTGCTTGCCCCAAAGCCCCGACAGTATAAGCAGGCCGCTCCAGGAAGTTCTATGTGTCTGAAGATCAGTGCTGGTGAGCGAGGCCTCGGTCACTCACAGGCACTCTCATGCTTACCAGGGGAACGGGGATAGCCGGAGTTATAAGGACATAGGAAACATTTTGGAAGGGATCTAAATCCTCCTGTGTCAGAGCATGAGCCAGACCCTAACTAATGGGGGTTGGGAGGAAATTTCCCCGGGGCAGGGTATCCCATAGCTGTTGGGAGGGAAAGGGGAGTTGTGGAACCATTCTCGAAAGCAGCTGATGTTGACCGCAGTAGGTGAGAGGCTGTTGGGCTGGATGGACCCGTGCTCTGCTCAAGCAGGGACATGTGCCTCCGGATTCCTGCGCACCAGGTCCCAGTCGCAGGGCTGCCTCCATGGCCTTGCGGCAGAAACGGCCACCACATGGTTCACATGCGGTTAACTCTAGTGGGGAGTTTGGGGATGTGGACGCTCGGCCACCAGCTCACATCACGCAGGCCAGCAGGCAGCGGCCCCCCTCCGCTAGGGGAAGGCTCCATAGCCCGTTCTCACGGGGCTGAGCCAGCTCGTTCCCTGTGGGAAATCTCCCAGTACTTAGCACAACCAGCCCCGAGGGATCATGGTGCTGAACGTACAGGGCTCCCCCAATTGCCGCGGGTCTGGGTGGGAGGGTCAGCACATGGCAGGGTGGAGGTGGACGGTCCTCCCTCCGGTCGCCACACGCCTGGGTGAGGGAGAGTCGCCATGTGGCTGCGTGGGAGTGAAGCCCCCTCCAAGCCCCCTCCAATCGCTGCGTGTCTGGGTGTGGGAGGGTTGCTGTGTGGTGGGGGTGAAGGCTCCTCCCCCGGTCACCACATGGTGGCATAAAGGTGAAGGCTCTGCCCACCGTATGGCAACCCTGTGTTCAAGCGCAGAATCCCAGCCCCGCTCCCTGACACCATGTCTCTCTCCCGTGCAGGCAGGACAAGCTGAAAGTTCACATGAGGAAGCACACAGGTGAAAAGCCTTACCTGTGCCAGCAATGCGGGGCTGCTTTTGCGCACAACTACGACTTGAAGAACCACATGCGCGTGCATACGGGCTTGCGGCCTTACCAGTGCGACAGCTGTTTCAAGACTTTCGTCCGATCCGACCACTTGCACAGGCACCTTAAAAAAGATGGGTGCAATGGCATCCCATCCAGAAGGGGGCGCAAGCCCCGGGTCAGAGATGTGAGCGCCCTGCCCGCCCCCACAGGGAACCCCGAAGACGGAAGCTTTGAAGCTGGTGGCGAGAGACAAGAATCACAGGAGGACACCGTGCAGAAAAATGGCCAGGAGCAGCACTTTGAAGATAGTTCTAACAATGAAGCATCAGGAAGATTGAATGTAGAGGAGGGGTCGTCAGAGGGTAACACACAAGGACTCTCCTAAACCAAAAAAAAAAAAAAGTGTCACAAAATCTAGTTAGTACTTTCCTCCGATTTCTCTTTAAAATATTTCTCTCCCTTTTAAAAAGATATAATGTTTCCAGTCCTCCCACCACAACCAGTCCCATGGGGACACCTCTAATAGCTAAGGACCTTTCGTTGGAAGGCAGATGCTTAGGAAGTGTGAGATCAGGAGGGTTGAAAGATTGGTCTATAACATGGAAAGAAGCTTCCATGCAAATCCAAAGCTTTATTTTGTGTCCAGACACACTTTAAAAAATGGCAGAGATGCATCTATTTAAAAAAAAAAACAAAAAAGGCGAGAAAAATTCCAAGAGGTGAATGGATTCTTCCTGGGCAGTCACTACATTTTGTGCCTCCATCTGACTGGATGGGAAAGAATCGAGTGCAGCTTTCTCTTCATTGGCAAGTGAAAGCTCCTGATGCCTGAGATGGTCTTTTGTTGATCAGGGATTTGATTCTGCCGTAGGGAGTTCAGATCCTTTCTGGCCTGATGCTGAGCAAAGCTGGTTGAAATCACCTGGTGCATAATTTTTATAATGATAATTGGATGGGGGGAAACTGATGATATTTTACATATTCATTTTTTAAGAATGATTGCTCATGCCACGTGGGTGGGTGATCAGAATTTTGCAAGGCTGCTCCGAGCATCACGTTTGAAATGCCTAGATGCCAGATGAAACTGTGACCCTCCCCAGGAGGTTTAGATTGGCGCTTTGTTCCCGACTGGGAGGCAGGGCTCCTGTGTTCAATCTTGGCTCTGCCTCAGAATTGCTGGTGACTTCGGGCCAAGTCATTTTCCTTCTTCAGGGCGCAGCTTCCTCAGCTGTAAAACGAGGCGAACGCTGTTTTGTGTGAGGTTTGGGAAGTGCTTTGAGATCCAGGGAGTGCACGTTGTGATAGGTGCGAACTCCTTCCTCGGCAGATACACTGGTCCATTTAGGGGTTACTGCGTGAGGGTCTCTTGGACAAAAATGGCAGCCCTCTCTGCTCTGTGCAAAGATCTTTGGGGCACTTTTCCTGAGGATGTTTGCAGAGTCCTTGGCCAACATTTCCCCCTCACCCACCCATTGGGCAGCACATTTGTATGCCTCACTCTTATCCTCCACCCCAGAGGTGGCTGCATTTCCATGAGTGCTGCATGTATATAGTTTGTAATGTGTTGTAGCATTAAAGGCCCTGTTTTAGTAAGGTAGCCTTGTGGCCACCAAACTTCTCTCTCCCTAGCACACTGAAAACCCTGAATCGGGCAGGAATCTGAGCAATCTAATAAAATTCCAGGCAACCTCTGATTCAGGAATGAGCAAGTTTTGTACTTTTATGACTTATCGCCTGCTCTGGTGCTTGGCAAATTGTGCCCCAACAGGAGCGGAGCGGAGGGTAGATTTTGCTAGATCAGATTGTTGCATCCTGAATCCTAACCTTGCCTTTCAAGATGCAGCAATTATTCAATCTTCCCCGATGAGTCAGCCTCTCTGATCCTCCCCTCGAGCTGAAGCTGGAGCTACCTCTGGGATGTGGCAGGATTCTTCTGTATCTTTGGGCCTGCCGGGAGTTAACGATCAGTAACTGACAAGATTGGGCGTTTAGTCTTTTGCCACCGTGACATGGAATGGACAGCGCCTGTGTGACTGAGCTCTTAGCACCTGTTATAGCAGCTTTCATCCTAGGATCTCAAAGCACTTGATTAGTTGGTTCTGTTAAGTAAAAGAATCTCTCGGAGCAGGGTAACCCCCAGTATATTAGGAATCAGATGAGAGCATCCTAAAAGCAGTTAAAACCCAGGGTTGTTTTTTTTAGAAAAGGGTTATTTAAGGTCTTCCTGAAAGGTGCGGGGAATCTTTCTGGAGATGGAAGCTGCTGGGGTAGAAATAAAAGCACTCTGGGGCTGCTTCTCCTTTAAGGCTTTGGAGTTGGGGTTTGGAATGTATCTCCTCTGGGGCCCTCAGGCTGGGTCATTAAATGCACAGGCTTCTGAGATGGGTAGTTCTCCGTCAGACTGGCACCAATGTATTTACTGTCCAGCAGAGGCAAAGCCTAATTTATTTATTTGAATAGCGGGCACTGAAAGACTGGCCCAGGGGATGTGCACAGAGCTAACGTGGTGGGGTGGAGGAGACGGGCGCTGGGGCTGACCGCGCCTCAAGCCCTGTCGTCCTTTCCTTGCTGCGGTTACTAGAAGAGTGCCCAAAACTTCACCCGGTGCCCAGTTTCAGTCCCAAAAAGATGCGGGCGTGACCTACGTGTGAGATGATCAGAATCGCAGGCTAACCTGGTCTGAAATGGGCCACGGACTCCTTGAAACAAACGGGATCAGGGCCTAACGCTCAGTTACACCAAGGCCTTTACAACCCTCTGCTAGCACAGAAAGACCTTGAAAGTGGCTTGTAAATTACTCCCACTGTAATGGGGCCAAGGTGGTGTAGGTGTTAGGCCTGGTCCACACACGGGTATTGTACCAGTATAACTGTTTCAGGTAGGGGTGTGACTTTTAACTGATGCAGCACAGTGCCTGCTGTGGATACAGTGATACCAGTAGAAAGATATGAGAAGGGAAATAAGCAATGCTGGTATAAGCACCTTTCTACCAGTAAACCTGCATCCACACTAGAGGACTTGTACCCCTTTAACTATTCCGGGACAGGTAAAGGGGTCCAATGCCCTAATGTGGACAAGGCCTTAACACTGAGGATTGTTCCTAGCCAGTCCCAGCCCTGTGATCTGAAACATATCACATGGGTCAGTCTCAATCAGTCCCTATTCCCCAGCTATATAGACTCAAGTATACGGATATAAAGTAAATATTGGTGTGTACTACCCAGCTCCTCCAGCTTAGCAGAGTCTAGAAAGGGCACCTTTCAGCCATTCTCCTGTTTTTTAAATGCACAGTTCAAAATGAAAAGAGATTCTAGTCCTTTTATTTTGAAAGCACTTTTTAGATTTTATTTTAATTTTAAAGTGAGAGCAGGTTTGGCCGAATGTAAACTGGAGAGGGAGTGAGAGGGGAGTGTGTGAACTGGGGGAGGAGGGCGGGGGGGGGGTGGTGTAGGGGAGAGAAAGATGGATGTTTATTTAATGCAGAAAAAGCAATAAAAATTTAAAAAACCATTATTAAAAAAACATAAAAAAAAAACCAACCAAGAAGTCTTAGCACTTTGCGATGGAACGGGTACTTCAAAATCACTTTATCTTAATTTAAAAAGCAAAAGCGAAACATGTTTACAAGTTGAAACCAACTTCTATGGAAAAAAAATTATGAAAAAAAAATTCCTAAATTTATTTTTGTAAGAAAAAAAAAAGTGTATATATATATATATTAAAAAACAAAACAAACCCCAACCTAGGCAGAATCCAATGTCTATTTCATGGAATAATAAAACAAAAAGATATCCAAGGAGAGGAAGGATGCTAATTAGGTTCTGTGACATGACCTGAAAATAAACCCCTCAGAAGTGATTGCACTTCACAAAACGGAAGCTTGAATATTAGGCAGGAATCATGGGTGTTTTTGTTTTTGTATTTTTTTCCTTCTATTTTCCTTTTTTTTTTTTATTTGTTTGTTTGTTTGTTTCTTAAATGTCTTATAGCCAGTGCTAGCCCAGATGTCTCTCCCAGCTTCCCCCAGGCCCCTCCCGCCCCAGGAGCATCTTAGCTTGTGTAGCAAGGAGGAAAGAAAGTGTCTCAACTGCTGGGTGATGTAGTTGATCAGGGGGAAAGGACCATGGGACGGGGCAGCCCCTGTGTTCTTCCTTGTTTCATTTCTTCTCCGAGGGATACTCAGCCAGGCTTGGGTAGATGATGAGATACGTCTCCTGGGTATAGAGCTCAAAGCCAAAAGCATACTCGATCTTTGAAGTTAATCTAGCATTTCCCAGCTCTGCCTCCTGCCACTCCACTGTTTGGACAGCAGTAGACGTGTTTCTAGCATGAAGCAGGGATTCAGGTTTGAAGTCAGTTTGTTGATGTCTAATTCAGGATAGAGACTTTTGTGGCTTGATGATGCACATAAACCCTCCTCCTCCCCACTTGCCATGAGCCCAGTGACTATTCCAGAATCAGATGCTCAGAGTGGAGGGGGGGGACCCACCTTACAAATTAAATACAAAGAAAGCAAATATCAAAAATAATGTCCCCCATTGCTTTTCTTTACCAACCGATAGGCTGGTAGCCAGATCTTTGCCTCACAGGAGCGCCCTGCTTCTGGAGTAACGTAAAAGCCCCCCAAAATTTCACACAAGGAATTCCCCCCCCCCAAGGGTGAAGAGAATAAAAAGGGTACAAAACCTGGCAGTCCTGACTCAGCGTTTCCCCCAGGGCCTAGGCCCGGCCTTAGTGTCTGAACGTGGGCTCGCTCCAGGGGACACGGAAACCTCTGGGCTGGTGCCTTTGCTTTCAGGCTCTAGTTCCTGTTTGCAGAGCACGAGGCTGGGCTCGGAGGCGCTGTAAGATCAGGGCCTAGGAGACAAACTGTTGGGAGAATGTGCCCTGCCCTCAAGGGGATGGAATTGATGACCTAGGAGGTCTCTTCACCTTTGACTCTTCTGATCCCATGACAGTTGAGATACATTTTAATAAGATGGCTCAGTAGTTAGTTGCATTTAGTGCCAGAAGCAGGTGTCCCATCTATTAAACTGCAGGGGTTGGAGGCTGTCGGTCAGCTGAAATGTACCAAAAGCCAAAGGAGGGACCATATGTCTCCATGCAGCAGCCAACTAAGGGTGACTCTGAAATGCCCCAAATCCAATCCCAGTTTCTCCGTAGTGTTGGTGACAGTGCAGATGCTGGGTCCTTCCTCCGTGCTGTAAAACAGCTTAATCTTGGCCCCCGCCTTCCCATCCCAAAGAGAGCGGAGTGGAATGTCCCATGACCCGGGCACTAGCTGGATGTGGCAAGCCACCTCTTCCAGGGATGAACCTCTGCTTAGCACTGGCTACCTATTGCATATGCAAAAACTAGTGTGGACTTGTAAATAGACAGTTACTTGAGGTTCTTTATTGTAATCAAAAGTTGTGGTATCTCTTTTCTCGTTTGTGTTACCCCTTCTCTGCCCCCACCACCTTTTAAAGCTTGTGTTTCTCTCCAAACCTCCTTCTGCCATTTCGGGGGGGGGAATCCCCCTCCCCCCTCCAAAATGGACAGGAAAAAAAAAAGTCTCAGGATTCTTGTTGGAGAGAGCGAGTCAGACACCTAGATTCCTTGTGAGAAATGAGAGCAGCCCTGGGGCCTTGACAGTCCCAGCCTGCCGAGCCCCCATCTTGGAGATCCCAGGGTGAGCCACTTTGGAGGTGCTCTCTGCCTCTGAGAATGAACAAACAGGGATGGGGCTGTTCTTAAGGGCAAAAGTCCTGTCCCCTCCTCTGTGAAATCTGCACAGCAGAGCTGGGGCCTGAATTAAAAGCCCAGATCCCAGTTCCAATCCCAGGGCCCCCACCCAAACCAGAACAATCCCACACTTTGGGATAGATCCCCTGGGGAGCTGGAGCAGAAAACTCCCTGGTCAGTCAGTTAACTGTGGGGATCCGGCGTTCTGGTCTGTGGTTTGGGTTGGGATCCATCTCTGCTACAGGCCAGGGAGTATCCTTCCACCCCCGGAGGAACAGAGGGCAGCTTCCACATGATGTAGGATGGCACTACACCTGCCCTCCACGCCCCCCGACCCACACCCTGCCAGTGTCCTCTCTCCAGAGCGAACCTCCTCTCCCTGTCCCCTGGGGGCCCCTGGGCAGAGGTGGGTTTGGAGGCAGATCAGCGATGGCTTCTGAACAGAGATACCGCACCTTATATGTGATATGAGATGCTTTTACCTTTATTAGAGATCCGGGGAGCCGCCGCGTGAGCTTTGATTGATACATGAGTGCCGGCAACACTTTAGCACAAGCCTTGATAAGTTTGCACTAAAAACCAACCAACCAATCTTCTCCCTTCTCCGTGTAGGGAGGCGTTGCCTCCACGTACATTCTGCCTTAACTTTTTGACCTGTCTTACTCTATGTACCAACCGACGATGAACAGACTAGTGCATGCAAAACCTCCCCAATCATATACTGTATATAAGCATTGATTCTTAATGTTGTTAAGGTTATTATTATTCTTTTGAAATTCAGGTTGTGATAAAGTGTTGCCAAAGATACTGCTGAATTATGACGTTTCAGGAAAAAAACCCAACCCAACCCATAACTCCTACGAAACAAACAGACAACACCGCGGACTTTTTAGTATTGCCTCTCTTCATTTCTTGGTACAAAACAAACCCTGTAATTTCAGTTGTGATATAACTGTGTGTGTGGGTATGCGTGTCTCAGACAGTGGGTTCCCCTAGACTGGGGGGATGCCTGGGTTGTCCAGCCACCCTAGATGGGGCTTTATCTGTGGAGTGGGGGTTTCACGGGGGCCATTTGAGAGCTCTCCTGCTTTGGGGGCTAGTTGAGGATCCTAATTGCCCAGCCATGGGATCATAGCTTCTACACGAGTGCCAATCAGGAAGAACGCCCTTCGAAGTCAGCAGTGTAAGTGGGCTCCGAAACAGGCCTGGGGTTTTTGACACTAAAGACAAAATGTCGGTGTGGTCCCATCACCCTCTAGTGTTGTGGGAGGAAAGCACAGATTGTCCAATGCACCTGACCCGCTACCCGCCCCCCCAGTCTAGAAGGAAACTTACAGAGACGCACATACTGTCCCATGTCTCCCAGCCATGGTGGGATACAGAGAAACCACCTCTGCTTGCACCTCTGCTCTAGGAAACCATGGATTTGGGTTGCACCCAAGGCTGTCAGGCTCACGGAGGGAATGCTATTGTCGTCGTTTTAGGTTGTTATCTCCTCCCTTCTTTTCCCTTCTCCTCCCCCTGCCCTCCCCACATGAAACCAGTGAATGTAAACCCGTGACCGTGGCGAAGGGTTAAGGAAGGCGGGGAGAGGTACGGGCAGAACTGCCCAGCTGTGTTGTAAAAGATCCTGTTTGCGTCCGGGCCTAACGGTGATGAGATCAAGAACCGTGAGTTCCAGCGATTTCTTCAGTCAATACCAAAGTATACTCCACCCTCACTGCAGAGCTCTCTCTGGGGGGGCAGGAAGGGGATTTCTGACAGGACCCCTTTGATCCCTTCCCACAGACTGGGATTCGTTCTTCGATTGGCTGCTGCCCCAGCCCATGTGGGGAACTTTCTGGGGGTGATGAACCAGCAGGTGGTGGGTGGGCCAAGATCCTAGTGCTGCGGAAGCCACCTGACGTGAGCGTGGGGTGTATTTTCCTCTCCGTTTGTCATACTCTAGCCCCCCTTTCCCCATTTTTGTGCCCCTCCTTCCCCTTCTCTGAGCTCCTTTTAAAGATGCTGCATCTTCTTGCTGAAACCCTCCCCCAGCCTCCGCTGGACCCACGTGTGAGTCGACAGCTTTGCCTGCGGAGGCGGAAAACCGGCCACGCCCAGGTAGAGCTTGGGCTGGGCGGGGGCTGCCCCCAGTTCTGAATTTGGGGGGAGGCGGGGGCGGAGAGAGAAAGGAGTCACAGCACAGAGCAAAACCATGCAGTGGGAGCGGCACAGCTGTCCCCTTCCATCGCTGTCATGGGGGAGCATCACACGTCCCGTCTGCCCTGGTGTGGGTGCAGCCAAGGAAGCTGCCCGCTCTTCCAACCCAGACCTCGAGTCACCTGCCCCAGAGCGGGGGTCTGAGTAAGGGGCAAAGACTCTACTTTCCCCCAGGCCTTAAACAAGAAAGAGGGATGCAGCATCTTGGAGGTGCAGGAGGTTTCTTTGCACTAACGGGACCCATTAGACTCAGTGGGAAGTTGTTCTGTGGCACATGGGAGCTAGGCTAGTGGCTGTTCCTAGGCGAGCCCAGGCTGTTGGGGGATGGGGAGAGGGCTTTCCTAGCCATTTCCCTCATTTCTTGGGGGCCGATCTCTGCATGCAAAGGGCTCCTTTTCCTTTAGCATCTGCTGTTCAATGCTGCAAGGGAATTTTCTCCCTTCTATCCCCTCCCCTCCAGAGCTCTCACCAGCCACAGCTACCCTCAGAGCCTGTGGAGCCCAGCTCCAAGGGAAGAGGGGGATAGGTTGAAAACCCGGAGGGAGAGTTCGGCTTTGGGGTGTGGCGGGGGCGCATGGAGGTTTCTGCGCAGTGCAGGTATTAAGCCATTGGGACAGCTCCTCAAGGGATGGGTGGATTCTCCGTCCCGTGGTATTTTTAAATTGAGATTGGCTGTTTCCGATAAGATTACACCGTTGTCCAGCCACAGGGTGCCATCTGGAAGCAGGAATGGTCAGCCTGAGCAACCATAACAGTCCCTTGAAATTGACAAACCGTCGTAAGTCCCTACATCATCCCCAAACATTTGGGATGCTTGAAATGACCCCGTCTTGAGCCCATCCGTCAGGTTAGCAAACCAAAAGCTCTGTCTGTATTCTCAAAATGCCGGTGTGAGGAGCATTCGGGAGGCCTGATTCGACTATTTAAAAAAATCTCTATATATTTATATTTTTGATTTATTATGAAAGTTTTATTTAAATAAAGAGGAACACTTTTTAAAGAGCAGGTAGCAGATTTAGCTTCCTAGTTGGGAACCTGTGTGGGTAGCATTTATACTGCCTGGGACAAGTAACGAGATGCTGTATTGAAGTTATGTTTTCTAAAATATATATATATATATATATGTATACACACACAGAGATTAATCTTTAATCTGAGGTGGGTAGATTTTAAACTCTCCCATCACCTCCCCAGAAATCAACTGATTTGATACCAGGAGGAAGAAAGAGAATATTAAGGCTAGGGCCACATTTCCTGCGTCTTTATATATAAACACAGAAAAACAAATTCTATATATAAAGTACTCGCAAGTTTCATCAGTTTTATGTGTAAACTACTTTGTGTGGTATCTGGGTAATGAGCGAGGCAAGAAAAGCACAGAAAAGACATTCCATAGATTGTAACTTTGGTAGTTCTTTATAAAGTGTGGGAGACGAGAAAAAAAAATAATAAAAAAATGCACTTTTTGGGGGCGTTAAAAAAAATAAAAGAGATATATTAAAAATATAAAAATGCAACCGGTTTTTCTTCTTGTATATAAGAACCACTAAACCCCACCACACAGCAATGTAACAATCTGCCCGTTACGAATGTGGGGGTAGTTTTTGTTTTTTTAAAAAACTTGTTTGAAATCAAAAGAGAAGAAAAGAGAAACTACAGCTGCATAAAAACTGCCTGTTTCTGGGCTAACACTTGAGGCGAGCTAGGATCCTGGTGGGACGAGAGGCAGCAGCTAACGCGCACTCCTGGCATGTCACCAAATGCATGGCAATTCCAATTCCAATCCCAATCCCTCACGATGCCCCAGTACTTTCCCCTGCATTCCTCAGGGGGGAGAGTTTGGGCCCCGTTGCAGCTGCTGTTCACCCCAGAGCAGAGAGGCTAACACCTCTAATGGCCCGGAGGCCTTGTACGGACTCCTTTGCACCAGGATGGATGCCACCCTGGGATCCAAGGACAGGCAATGACGGCAGGCTGTGGCGTTGAGCTGAACTGGTGCACGGGCCTAGCAGATGCCACAAGATAGTGGATCGGATGCGGAGAACAACCCTCTTATGCCTCCCAGGTGTACAAACCTCACCCCCCACATCCTGGTCATTAGCTGGCATAAATCACCTGTGGCTCTCTGGACTGAATGGAGCGAAGCTGATTTACGCCAGCTGAGGGTCAGGGGAAATTGTTCTGACAGGTGTTTTCATTGGAGCTGATTTCCCTTTTTGTTGATTTCGCTTTTATTTGGATTTGGGCTGTGCAGGATCAAGCCAGGCAGAAGGAGGTTTGGAGCTTTGTTAACTAGGTTGCTGCTCTTGGATTCTTTCTACTCCTTTCCCCCCAGCGCTGAGCTTGGAACAGTGTTGGGGGAAATGTGGGGGAAGGATGGAGATTTGGGTTTTATATCCATGCTCTTGGCTTTGTTTGCTGAAGGAGGGCAGGGGAGTCTTTGGATGGGGCCATTGCTTGGTCATTTGCCTGCATCCCGCTCCTCAAGCTCACTGCACTCTGGCTAATGGCTCTTTCTGAAAGCTGCCTGTCTCACCCAGGTCCTGTTTGCTGGGCGCCTCGCAACTGGACTTGTGACTTGTTTCACAGCGACCAGCCACTTCGGACTCTCCTTTCTGTCTGGCGCTATTTATACGAGGGAGCTGATCCCATTTGCCCTGGATGTGGGTCGGGCAAGTCAAATCCCAGTGCTGAGGAAGCCAAGCGTAGGTGGGGGTGGAGGCAGGTCTGCTTTTCAGACCCACCACCCCAGTGGGTGCCTGAGACCACTGAAAATTAGTCCCCAAGACTGTGGGGCACAATCCTCAGCTGATGTAAATCTGCATCACTCAGTTGAAGCCAGTGGGCTGATGCTGGTTTACGCCAGCTGAGGATCCAGCCCTGGGTCTACACTATGAAAATGGCCTGTTGTTGGAAAGTGGGTGGCCGATATGGCTTTTCCCCACCACTGCACTCCTGTCAGTGTTCTCCCCTGGACCAGGATCTGAACAGTGCTGTGGATCTGTCCTGGTTCCCTCTGCGATAGGGGATGTTGATCTCATTCCTGGCCCGGTAAGACAGCCCATTCCCAACCCCAGCTGGACGGAGGCCAGGAAGGGCTGGTAAAGTTTTGGGGGCCAAACTCTACCCCGTGGTACCAGGTCAGTGGCTGTCCTCCCGACTGCCCGGGCTGGAAGCTGGAGTAGAATCAGAATCTGGCCCTTTGGTGTTGGAGAGAGGCACGTTTCTCCCAAGCTACTTGGCGCTATTGACAAAGTAACTCAGAGCTCTTTGCCTGAACTATTAGGTCCCATCTGAGGTTCTGCTCGGAGTCTGCTGGGTTCTAATGCAAACCGTGTGCCTGGCCTGGCCAATTCCCCAAAACCAGCCCCCAGCCCAGGCAGGGAAAGGTCGAGGGCTTTGGAAGCCGCTTTGTGCCCATCCTGGCTGGGCAGAGTCTAACAGTGGTCGATGGACCAGTTTTCGCCAGCATAGACAAGGCCTTAGTGAGCTCAGGGCCCTGACCGAGCCAATAGATTCACAGAAGTTTGGGATTATTCACCGCACACCCCTGGGGCAAACGCCCATCTGTCCTGCCCTGTACTAACTGCTGGGAAACACCAAGTCACCGACCCAGGAGCTAACCGCCTGATTTTAATTGTTCTAGTTTGGTTTGGGACTGTCTAGTTCTAATTTTTTAGTTTCTAGTTTTAATTGTTCTAGTTTGGTTTGGGACCTGCCTGCAATTGGAAATGACGCAGGGATCTCTGCCAGTCTGGTTCTATCCCAGGCCCCAAGATGAACCCCAAAGTCCTTTTGCAGGAAAAACTTACACAGGAGTGAGGACTGGAGAGTGGAAGAGGCCAGCGGCAGCGAGCCTGGGAAGGGGATGGGGGTGATACTTAGATTGGAAATCAGGCATTTGACTTCCTGGCTAAAGGCCAGAGTGGACTTGCCTCACCACTCACTTCACTTGGGTTTTTTCTCCCCTAGTGAGCAGTAATATCCTGGAGGGACTGCTCAGGAAGGGAGTGTTTTCAATCACCTTCCTGGGGTGGATCCACTTGTTTTAAACTGGCTCAGTTCGGCAGCAGGCCTGAATTCCCCTCCCCACCCGCCCTAGAAGAAAGAAACCAACCAATGACTCCACCCCAGTCCCAGAATAATCGAAGAACCCGACTCATTTTGCCCAGGATCTAGCAGCAAACATGCATCTTCCTCGCAGACACCTTTTTAAAACCCAAGCGACAAGGTGAGAGCGGTCACATTTTGTTTGGGCCCGAGTTCTGACGGTGGAAGAAAGTCAAGCCGTTGGGCCCACCGCACAGCTGTGTGGCTCGGACGCTTGGCTCGCTCCCCACCAGCCGCTGGTCCAACAGAAGATGGGACCTCGCCCCTCTTGTGGCTCAAGTAGCCGGGGTCAACACAACAATTTAAAAATCAAGTCAGGTGCCTTCCCCGCCCTGCCCGTCTCCTGCTGAAAGTGACAATGACCCCGGGGATGCTGAAACAGGGATGCTCCCACCCCGCCTCCCCGTAAAGTAGCTCCCTCCTGTAAATGCCAGACTTCACTGCGGTAGCTGCTCCAAACTGCAGAGGAGGAGGAGAGCTGCACTGGCTCGCCGATGGCCTCGAACCCGTCGTTCCAGGCCCGTTACCCGCAGAGCCCGTCTGCCCGAAGCGCCGGCAGTCCACGGTGTCGCTCTTAGGCTGCCCTGAGACGCAGGGCTCAGGCCGATTCCGGTGTCGCTTCCACGTGTCTCCTTTATGAGTCGACTAGTGACCGATGGTCAGGGCGGCTGCTAACGCCCAGGGGGAGGCGGGCTGGAGAAGGCCTGGCTGGTTTGCTGGGAGACCTGGGTATTTTTTTTTTAAATTATTATTATTAATCGATGTCCAGGCTGGGGCAGCCACCACTAATTTCAAGTCTGCGCAGGCCACGTTCCCGTCCCCTGGATTTTCTGTCTTGTAAGGAGACGCCAGTCGAAACGCTACATTTGATCCTTTTCTGCTCTTGGTCAGGATCGGCTGCTGACTGAAATGAAGGCCGTTGTCTGTTCCGCTCCCTCTGTTGTCCTGTACTAGAGAAATGGTCATTTTTGCACTAACAGATTGTTGTCTCTCTGACTTCCGGCATCTGCTCTGTTTACTTGTGTCCGACTCTCATTCCCGTGGCGGCTTCCTCGTGACCACTGGCGTTCACGACTCGCACGTGGCTCCGCCGGCCCGGGGAAACGTGGCTCACGCCCTTGCGGCCAGTCCCTGCGTGAGCGCAAGGGCACCTGAGAGCTCCCTGTGGAACCAGAGCTTTCCCAGCACCACCTGCTGGGAACGGGCCCCGCAGCCCACGCTCCTGCAGCGCCTCCTGCTGGAAGCTTCTTCACAGGCGCTCCTCCCACCCCAGCTCCTGCTGGGGGAGGCTGAGAGTGGAGAAGCTCTGAACTCTCCCGGCTTCTCCCCCTAGAAATCAGCTTTGCAATCCCACTCCTGAGAGCTTCTGCCCTGTGACAGGCAGGGGAAATAAGGAAATCAAATGCCATCGACCCACGTGGCTCGCCAGCCCAATTCCACCAGCTCCCCCCGAAGGAGGGAGGCTGGAGCGCCGCGACCACTCCCCTTCCACTAGGGGGGCTCCAAAGCAGCAGGACCCCAGCAGGGGCAGGGGCTCCTCTCCCCCCCCCCCGCACCCCCTCCAGCAGCCCGTGCTGGGAGGGGACGCACCGCGCTGGATGGTGCAGTGATCAGGGCGCGAGCCAGGGGCTCAGGAGGTCTCTGTGCGTAGGCCCCGATTCCCCCCTGAGCCCTGCCGCAGAGGTGGGGGGGGGCTGTGCTGCGGGAGAAGATGGTGCGGGGCAATCTAAGGCCCTCCGGGAGATGCCAGCTCAGCCCCCCTGCGCTCTGCAGTGACTCCTTGTGGTGGGAGCTGGAACAAACCCAGCAAGCGCCCGGTACCAGGCCCTGTGCAGCTGATGGCCCCTGCTGGGTGGAACACCCCGGGGGGGGGGGTTCCTCCCCACCTCTGCCTCTTGCTTATTTATTGGGTGACACAATGTGGCCCATCTTTGCTTATTGTCTTAAAGGAGCTTTCCCGGCGCTCAGCGCTCTAAGCCGCTTGCCGGCGCTGGCAAGAAGTGCGAGGTGATGCTGCCGACGCCGGGATAGAAACACAAAGCACGCGTGTAATCCTCGTTTTGCTCAGCTTACTGCCTGAACGGCTGCTAATGCCCCCCCCACCCCCCTTTGCGCAGCGTGTTAAGGAGCTGGGCCAGAGCCGCTGCTGAGCGCAGGCCAACCTGTCGCCCAGCGGGAACGCGGCAGCATATGGCACGGGCTTAACGAGCCCCCCGGGGGCTCAGCTGTGGGCCAGGGCCGGGAGTCACAAGGGGGTGGGGGGCTGTGCATTAAGGCAGCCATTAAAACAGCAAGGATGGCTGGAGCCACACGGCCCAGGCGCTCAGGCGTGGCTTTTTTACGGAAGGCCCACGGGCCATAAAGGCTCAACAGGCCGGGGCAGCCTTGGCCTGATGCACAGGATGGGGGCAGGGCCACGTCCATGAGCAAAAATGAAACTAATCCCACAGCCGGGCCGAGAACCTGAGGCCTGACAGTTGTTCCTCTTCTCCCCACCGCCCCCGCAGCCAGGAGCCCTGCCGCCCATCCCTGCCCCCTGCCCACCCCTTTCCCACCCGCCCGCTATGTGTCAGCCAACGCAAGCGCCGGGTTCTCAGCCGCGCCAGGCCGCTCCCTGCCTCAGAGCGCTGCCCCGCGTCATGTTACCCCCACGGATGGATTCGCCCTGAAGCTCCAGCACCATCCCCCCCCCTTACCCCTTCCCCCCCAGTTGTGTGCTGCCCCTGGCAAGGGTCGGGCCACTCACGCTCCCCTCCCCCTCACTGCCGGGGTCAGCTGACGGCCCCCGAAGCGCAGTCTCGCCAGCCCCCGCGTGGCAGCGGGGAGGTCTGCGGGGAGGCAGGGTGTATGCGCCAGGCAGGGCTGTGCTGATTAACCCGGGCTCTGCCCGGCCCGGGCTGGCTGGCTGAGGGCCCCACGCATTAAAAATCTGCAGCTGATCCCCCCTGGGCTTGGGGGGGGGCCGCTCACGCCATCGTCCAGCCAGGGAACTCCACACAGCCGAACCCATTGCTGGCAGGGAGCCCAGCCCTCGCCCCCAGCGCCCCTGCAGCCTCCCTGCTGCTGCTGGGGGCGTTCACACCTTGCCCAGCAGCACCTGGGGCCGCGCCTGGCACAGCGCAGCCTTCCCCCCCCCGCCCCCAGCCAGGCTATTTCAGAGCAGCACTGGGGGCAGGGGATTGGGCCAAGCCCTGCACCCGCAGGGGCCAGCTCAGCCCGGCCGCTGCTGGATAACCTGGGCGGCCTGCAGTTTGGGGGTGTTGGGATGAGGCCCCCCCCGCCCCAAAAAAGTAAAGCACCTACATAGGCATGAAGCCCCCCCCCAAAGCACGTCCTTATACAAGCAGGTTTGCCTGGGCGGCCAAGGGCCACAGCTGCCCCCCCCCCCAGGTTGGTCGCATTTTGCTGGTCCTGGAGCTTTGGCATGTGCAGTGATCTGGCCACTTGGTCTCGCCCCCCGGCCCGAAGGTGGGGCCTGCCTGAGAACAGGGAACCCTGGGCGGGTGGGAGAGGCCAGGCCAGGGCCTGGGGGAGCTGGGGGCGGGCGGGGGGGCACACAGCTGTGTCATGCTTACATAACTGTGGACGCAAGTCAGCAGGAACGCAGGCCCTGTGAAACGCATGGGATTGGGTAACACTTCCTGCGTGCCAACCCCCTTGGCCAGCGTGACCCCCCCCACCCCCCCGAGGCGGCCAATGGCGGATGCTGGTGCAAAGCAATCGCCCCGGGTGGGACGTGCACCAGAGCCCGGCTGGCCCCGCACTAGCCTGGCCTTGCACAGGCAGCATAGCCAATGCTTAAGCCCCCGGCACCTCTGGGCTTGGCCGTTCCAAGCCCCCCCCCCCAGCACCTCTGGGCTCGGCCGTTCCTAGCCCCCCCCCCCCGGCACCTCAGGCCTTGGCCATTCAGAGCCCCCCCGGCATCTCTGGCCCCAGCACCTCTGGGCTTGGCCGTTCCTAGCCCCCCCTGGCACCTCTGGGCTCAGCCGTTCCTAGCCCCCCCCCGGCACCTCTGGGCTCAGCCATTCCTAGCCCCCCCGGCACCTCTGGGCTTGGCTGTTCAGAGCCCCCCCGGCACCTCTGGGCTTGGGCCGTTCAGAGCCCTGGCACTTCTGGGCTTGCTGCATCAGTTATGAAAGTAAAATAATTGCTTGAGTCCCGGCCCCTCTTTCATTACAAATTAAGCGCTGGGTGTATTGGGTCCTGGGGTAGACATACCAGAGGGAAGACTCAGCCATGGAGGCTCCAACAACGCACTGCAGGGCGCAAACGGGCGAGACGGGAGAGGAAAGACAGATGGTTTGGTGCCAGCCCAGGCCTTGGGACCTCTGGGTTTAGGTCTCTTTGCTGAGTGACCCTGGGCAGGTCGCCTAGACCCACATCCTCAAAGGCATCTAGGCACCTAAGTCCCCTTGGACCCCATGGAGGAGCTAGGCCATAGGCGCTGTGTGCCTCGGTCCTGTCCCATGGGGACTACAACTCTGCCCGCCCGCACAGGGGCAAGGGGAGGAGAGAGGCATTACAGATTGGCGGGCGCAGCGTGGGGAGACACGGCCCAGCCCCGGGGAGCCCCTGGGTGCTGCATCGTCAGCCTCACTAACACAGAGATTAGAGTCTCTAGAACTCCAGGGCTGCTGGGATTAGCAGTGGGGCAGTGACGCCCAGAGGCCCCACCCAAGAGCAGGGCGCTGCACGGACCCTGAACGAGAGAGTCCCTGGCCAAGGGTTTCAATCTAACGGGGGCGGGATGGGGAGCAGATTGCTCAAGGATCCAGCGGTGGGATTAGAACTCAGCTCTCCTGCAGCCAGCAGGTGGCCCTCTGCCCCGGTCAGGCGGCCTCCCTCTCGTGGGGCTCAGCGGGGCAGAAGATGAAGGTCGTGCAACTACAGGGCTAGGTTAGGGGAGTCAGAAGCTGGCTTTTTACCTAGCGAAACGGCTCCCCAGGGCAATGGCAGCACTGCCTGGGGTCTGCCCCTGACCTTAGACAAGTCACTGCCCTGCTCGCTGCCTCAGTTTCCCCACCAGTACCCTGGGACAATGCTACTGACCCGCCTCCTGGGAGGTTGGGAGTTTTGGATGGGAAGGTGCTTCCTCGTACTGTCAGGCCCCAGGAAGTCTAGCCCACGCTGGGTGTTGGAGGGAGACAGACAGACACACACCTGTAAGCATCCCCACCTCCCTCAGTAGCCAAAGGCAGCGGGGGTGATGCTGCAACCTCACAGTTATGTGATCATGTGCTCATCCCGCAGGGATGAGACAGGCCCCAGCTGCCCCCCGGACACAGAGTGGGGCACCCAGCCCCGTTCAAACATTGCGCCTGCCCATAGGGGGGAACCGTGGTTTGGCCCTGCCAGGTGCCTTGATTACCAAGTGGGCATAGCCTTGCTCTGACTGGATCCCACGCCCACAGACCAGGCTGTTCTTTCAAGAACTTGCCCGTTGGCAACATGGTTAGAAGCACAGCTGGCCGTCAGGGTCAACCAGGGCTATTGTGGTAGCAGGGAGAGAGGCTTTGATTACAGGTCTCACCACCTGGGGGAAGCTGGGATAGCTCCACCCGGGACCCTCCCCAGGGTGGGCAGCGGGTGCAATTCCAAATACGCCAGGGCAGAGGCTAGTGCACAAAGCGGCAATGGGGGGGTGGGGGGGGGACTGGTTTGAGACCCAAACTCATTTCCCAAAGGCCCCCACCCAAGTAAGGAGGTAAAAGCGGCGAGTCTCAGCCTCTGCCGTGACCGCCCCACCCCCCCCCATCGTCGTGAAGTCAGGACCCTCCTCCCATGGAGCCAGCTGGGAAGGGTGGGGTGACCGCCGTGTGCAAGGCCCCCTGCGGCCTTCAAGGGTCGAGAACAAAACTATCCCCAAGCCTGCAGAGAGAGGGGGACCCGCGTGAGAAATCGGGCTACTTTTCTTTGCCGGGGGAAGGGAAGCAGGGGTAGTTGTGTCTATAAGACAAAGCCTCAAATATCGGGACGAGCCCAACATTCTCGGGACGTCCAGCCGCTCGCTGCAGAGCCCGTGTGCACGAGCTCGGCATCAGGACCCTCGCTGGGTGGGATCCAGGCATTAGCTGCTAGTTAAATAGAAAACAATCACATCTCCTTCCTGCTTTAGCATAGCGGCGCCTGGTTCGCCTGGGCCCACGCATTACAACCCTACCCCCACTTACCCTGGCACGGGCCACATTTACTCTGCTAGAGGTTCAACACTCAAGCCAGGGCCCCCCAAGGCAGCAGGGGAGGGACTTGAGCTAGGAAAGGACCCTTGTTTGTTCACAGGAGGGGCACAGGATTTTGGGAGAGGACCAAGACAGTGGCTTCCCCTCCGGGGAAAAGAAGATGAGGGCTTGCGGGAGGTGCAGTGGAAAATCGGCTCAGGAAAGGAGCAGGTAACTAGCAGCCGAAAGCCTTAGTGAAGGCAGGACATTTTGAAAGAGGATTTCAGTGCACCAGCCCCCTTGCAGCCCTCGGGCCTGCACCTACATGTACATTTGACCCAGGGGTTGAAATGTGTTTCCCCAGCAGCCTCAATCCAAAGGGCACGGACCACGTTAAAAGATTAGTTTGTGTCATAAGCTTCCTATTTTGCGAGGCCGCTATAAGATTTGGGGGGCTTAGCCGCTGGGCTTAAACCAGCAAAGTCGTCTTTCTTAGCAAGGCTGCTAATGCCACTTAGGGCCTGGGATCTGCGATTTTCATTAAGGGCGTCAGGAACAATTAGCAGGGGGAAATCAGGGCAGGGTCGTTCTTAAATAAAAATGGAGGCTTATCCCATCAGTCAAATGAATTTCCAATCAAAGCACCGCAATACCCCCGCCCCCCATGCAAGGAGGAGATTTTAAGCCCCATATGTGTAAGCGGCTTCTGGGAGGGGTGGGAGGAACCTACATGTGCACACTTCTAGAAGTCAGGAGAGAAAAGGAAGTGGCCGTTCCCAGAGGATTCACTGCACTGTCCCAGGAACAGACTTTCACACTGAAGCGTTGATGCTTGGACAGCGCTTTAATACGAGGCAGGGTGGCGGTGTATTTCCACGCTGGGAGGGGCGGGGGGTTCGCTCGATTTCACTCCAGCTACGTCTGAAAAGGGTTCGTGCTGCACAAGACCTTACCCCGCAAAGAAACCCACCCGATCGACTTCACAAGCCAGCCAGGGTCGGAGTCATTAACACGAGAGGAGGGTAGGGGGCGCTGGGTGTCCGCAGGGAAGGGGTCACCCAAACCCACCCAGACAAAGCGCAAGGCAGAAGTAGAACATTACTGCCTGGTTCAAACCAAAATGCCACATCAAAGTCTCAAGGGAATTAAGAGCCTGCTAGGTCCCCGCTCGCCCACTGGTGATTGTTCTCTGCAGCCCGTTAGCGAGTGCTGGGCCCAGCTTGGTTGTAAGTGGCACGGGAAGAATCATAGAAATGGAGGGGGAAAGGGATCCGAGAGGTCATCAACTCCAGACCCCTGCACCGAGGCAGGACCAAGTCAACCTAGACCATCCCTGACAGGGGTTTGTCCAACCTGTTCTTAAAAACCCCAAATGACAGGGATTCTACAACCTGGTCCAGAGCTTAACTCCCCTGAGAGTTCGAAAGTTTCCCCTAATATCTAACCTAACTCTCCCTGGCTGCAGATTAAGCCCATTGCTTCTTGTCGTCCATGGGCATGGAGAACAATTGATCACAGTCCTCTTTATAACATCCCTGGACAGATTTGAAGACGTATTAGGTCTCCCCTCACCCCCATCATCTTTTCTCAAGACTAAACATGGCCATTTTTTTAACCTTTCCTCAGCAATCAGGTTTTCTAAACCTTCCCTTGCTTTTCTCACTCTCCTCCAGCCTCTCTCCACTTTGTTCACATCTTTATTACAGGGTGGTGCCCAGAACTGGACACCGTGCTCCTCACCGGTGCCGAGGAGAGCAGGACAATTACCGCCCATGTCACCATGACACTCCCATTAATCCATTCCAGGTTGACAACAGCTGCGAAAAAGGCCACTATCGCATTGGTGACTCACATTCAAGTTGTGATCCGCTGTAACCTGTTCAGCAGCACGGCCACCTAGCCAGTTATTCCCCAGATAGTAGCTGTGCAGTGGACTTTTCCTTCCTACGTGAAGTTCTTTGCACATCAAGGGTAGCTGTGCTTCCAATCCCACGTTCCCTCAGTCGCACGAATACACTTCTGTGTATGGGAACCCCGACTCCTCCTCTCTATCACTACCTTCTGGCTCCACCGCCAGAGTGGGTTTGCACTGGCTGGGGGGTGCAAATTCCATCCCAGCTTCCTGGCCCTGAATAGGGGAGTGTGGGCCAGGCTCACCCTGGGCTCAGCGGCTTAGCCTACAAGGCAACGTTGAGAGGATCAGTTGCCCAACTGGAAAATGGTTTTGCTTGTGAACATCAGGCCATGGCCCAGGGAGGGTCATTAGCAGCAGGGCTTGAAGGTGGGACCTCCGGCTCTGGCTGCCTGAGCTGACGCACCCGTGTGCATTCGCCACGGCTGCAGATGGGTCGTCAAGATCTATCTGTGACCCAGACATCCCTAGTGGTGCCCAGAGCACCACACTGAAGGGAGGCAGGTCACATTGTCTTTATCTTAGGCATCAACATGGTGCTAATCCTGGTATGTGACGGCCCTGCGTTTGACCCCAGCCCAGCAGGAGAATGGAGACTCCATGACCTATTCAGTCCTTGGCCTGTCTCCAGAGGCTGCCCACAAGAGTGGTGTGGGATGCAGACAACTGGTTATCATCACGTTAATGCCCAGCCCAGCGAGCAGCTGGGGCCAGTCACCCACCAACCATCAGCGGCTGAGCCGAGCCACGCTTGAGCTCAGGAGCTAGATGCGAAAGGCTCTGTGCATCCCTTTACCGATGGCCTGGGCCCCCAGAGCAGGAGTGGTCAAGTCTGAGGAGCTCATAGACCAGAATTGGCAGAGCTTCTGGGCGCATTGCAGAAGACCTAGCGGACGGCGGGAGGGGAGGGCTGGAGAGGATTGCATGCATGCCCCTGGAGCAATACAGAGGTGGACAGATGTCCTGTAGGTGGCTGGCAGGCCGAGTTCCTGCCTGCTTGATGGTTTAACAGCAGTGAGGTGCTACGGAGCTTTAGGGCCCCTTCAGTCTTGCGTAGGCCTCTTGTCTTTTGAAATCAAAACCACGGGGAGACACAGAAAGGAGCAGCCCCAAGCAATGAGGAAGGGCAGCCCGTCAGCATTCAAACGCTAAAGACGCTGGGCAGGTATGGCCATGAGCATGGACGGTTCCACGGCTGTACGTAGGGAGCCAGATGGAGCAGGGCTACTCGGGGACTGGAGTTGCAAGAGTCACTTCCCCCTTTGAAGAGGGTGGAGGTGGGGAAGATAGCCAGGCCCCAGGGACCCAAAGGCAAACCACGCCGAGCTGCTCAGGGGCTGCTCCAAAGCCGCGTCCCAGGCCAAGCAGAGAAGCAAAAGCACCCAAAGATCTCCTTGCTGGGACGATCCCTGGTGGCCCAAGGCTCCCCGGAGGCTGGCGAAGTGGAGGCTACAGGTACGGATGAGCCTGCAGGGGGCGATGGAAGTGGGGTCTGTGCCAAGGCCAGCTGAGCGGCTTCTCCTGCAGGACTTTGTGGGCGCCCACGGGAAGGTAGGGGTGACGCTGGGAGGCGGGCGGGTAGAGAGGGAGGAGTGGGAATCCAGGCTGGCAATGCGCAGAAGGGCTGGGGCCAGCAGGGTGCGCGTAGGGAGGGCAGCAGAGGCAGACACGTCCCGGGCAGCAGCTCAGTCCGTAGAAGGCGTACGGGTGGCAATAGTTCAGGTTCACCGCCATCCTGCATCGGGCAAGGAGAGGACAGTCAGACAGACAAAGGCCCCTGCTCCCAGCCTGGGGCAGATTCACCCGAGCTGGCTGCAGAAGGGGAAGATCGGGCCTCCCGCGGCAGCCAGCTCGCCAGGAGGGTTGGCCCTGATGGAGGGGAGGGAGGGTCGCCCCCGACCCCCGCCAAGGCAGGGCAGCTTCAGCAACTCCATGGGAGGGTCAGTTGTCTCAGCTACGTCCCCTTCTGCAGCTTCCACCCCACTGGCACAAGAGTTCATATTGGCCTCCAGGAGGGAACATAAGAGCGGCCATACTGGGTCAGACCAAAGGTCCATCTAGCCCAGTGTCCTGTCCTCTGACAGTGGCCAGTGCCAGGTGCCCCAGAGGGAATGAACAGAACAGGGAATCATCAAGTGATCCATCCCCTGTCACCCGTTCCCAGCTCCTGGCAAACAGAGGCTAGGGACACCGTCCCTGCCCATCCTGGCTAATAGCCATTGATGGACCTATCCTCCATGAACTTATCTAGTTCTTTTTTGAAACCCGTTATAGTCTTGGCCTTCACAACATCCTCTGGCAAGGAGTTCCCCAGGTTGACTGGAAGTGGGTCTCTCTCCAACATGCCCTGATTTTCCATAGTCCCCCATCCCTTCCCATGGGACCCTTATTTTCCCTTCCCTAGTATCTTTCACCTGAGCGCCTCTCCGAACACGCTTACCCGACATCAGCCCTCTCTCAGCAGCTGGGGAGGGAGGTGAGCATTATGCCCGTTGTACAGATGAAACTGCGCCCCACACGCTGACTGGTCTAGAAGCTGCACAGCTGAACCCAGGAGTCCTAGCTCCCCAGTGTCCATCTCCTGCCCACAGAAGAGCTGGAGCTCCAGAAGCCAGAAACGAATGAGGCTGCATTTCATTAAATGGCCGAGAACCTGCAGTGGTCCTTGGTCTCGTGCACCAAGGAATGTTTGGTAAACACGGGAGGCCAGGAGCCCTGGTGCACTGGGCAAACGCCCTCCCCGGAGACCTGACTTGGTCTCTTCACGCCTCACCACAAACCACCACCAGGCCGAGTCTCCCCAGCTGGCTGAGAGGAGACGTGGCAGTTTTTCTCCTTCCAAGAGCAGAAGGGTGATTTTAAAGCAAGGGTGGAGACAAGGTCACCTGCGGGACCAGGCTCCAGTGAAAGGAGAACGTGGGTAGCATTTGGGGTCTGGCAAGGTCAGATTCAGGTCAGCATGAAGGAATAATGGTCTTAGCCCTGAAGGGGGAGTAATGCCGGCTGGTCATCAGGCTAGAGGCTAAGAGTCCATTAGGGAGGGGGTTACCGGAGGGATAAGCGGAGGATTTGAGCGCCTGGCCCCACTCCCCCACCCTGAGCCACCTCTCACCTGCGGATGCGCCTCCGGGCTCGGCGCCGGTGGTAGTCGCCCTTGGAGAAGTCGTCCAGGTTGGCCGGGTGGATGGCCCAGAAGTGCCCTTTGCCATTGTCGCTTCGCCCGGCCTTGATGAAGCATTCGTTCAGGGACAAGTTATGCCGGACACTGTTGCGCCAGCTCTTCTCCTGCAAAGCCAATGAGTGGGGGCGGTGGGGGGATTGAGATACGGCAAGCGGGGTAGGGACACAGGCAATCAAACCTCCATGGCAAAAGCCCACGGGGCGAGGCAGCGGCTACACGAGCCGCAAACCTGTTTTCATGATCCCAGATCATCGGTGGATCCCTCAACCGTCCTGTCACGTCCCCAAGCTCTACAGATGGATAAACCGAGTTATAGGGGGTCCAGCAAAGGACTTAAAAAAATAAAGCCCACCATCTCTGGACTTGAGACTTAGACACTCCTGCCATCTTTCTAATGGATAAAGGAAGTTTTTCCCTCCCCTGGTGTTTTTCCCCCTAACTTTAGAAATATCCAGTCTGCTCTTCTCCAGGTTTGCTGGAGCAAAGGTGTGGCTGGAGGTACTTGTGATTGCCGGGTGACTCTTTTAACAGAGATGTCTCTGCTCCAAACGGTTCATTCGCCAGTGGAATTAAAGCAGCGTCGAATGACCCAAGTTTTAGTGATGGGACAAACCGCTTCCCTCTCTCACTTGCTGCAGCTTGCAGCCTCTCTGCTCGTGTTGCTTCTGCTAGGTCCCCTCTCACCCCGCTGCCATCGGAGATGCTTCCAGGGACGACCAGCCCTCACTTTGCAATGTGAGCAAGCAGGGGTTTGTAACATATGGAAAAACAAAGGCAGATGCGGGATATTTTTCTGCCTCCTTTGCGGGTCACTTAAATGACTCCCGCAGCAAGCCATGAGTTCGCCCCACAGCTTGGTTCCCCGCACCCTACTCGAAGCCCTAAGCAGAACTGACGACCCCTCTCCCCCGCACAGGGGCACCCCCCCATGTACTCCAGATGGCAGTGTCACAATTCCCATTGTGTTTGCTCAATCGCTCGGACGACCCAGGGACGGGGACGCTTTCCTAGTACAGTCACAGTCCGATTGTTTTCAAAGATGAGTCTGACCTGAAAACAAACAAACCCCAACCCAACACCACTCCAGGCCCGAAAGCTATGGACCCTCTCTGCACCTGCCCCTCAAACCGCTGCATTCTCCTGCCAGGCTGGAAAAGGACCTTTGCATTCCCCCAGCAATGGAGGTTTAGAGCAGACTTTCCATTTCAATGTTTCCTGACCTTTTCCATCCGTTATACCCAGAGTGGCCGGAAGGCAGGAGCGGGAGTGTTACCTTCACCCTGCCCTCTCTCGCAAGCGGCAGATCACAAAGAGCAAGTTTGAAAATCAGGAAGAGGAGACACAACAGCAACGAACAGGATACAGCACCCTGGGGACTCAACTAGTTCAGGGCGCGAAAGGGCGAACGACTGAGAACTTTCCACTCGCCTTCAAAAAGAGGAGGTTTTCCCTAGTTCTGACCCACCGCCCTTCGTCTCTGCTGGTCTAATTTCAGAGGCCAGGCGATCTTGTGTCTATTCCTCACCGAAGAGGGAGAAGTTTGTATTGGACAATTAAATCCCCCCAAAATCCCAGTGAAAACATCAGAGAGAGAGAGAGAAGCAATGCTTTGTGATTCAGCTGTGCAAGCCCACACGCCGATAGGCTCAGACGGGGCTGGTGGGTTTTACGAAAGAAAGCGTAACCGAGTTTTATAGAATCGCTCTGCTCCCCTTGGGAATATACCAGGGGCCAAAACACAGCCCCAAAGGAGTGACTCTGGAGCTAGAGAGGTTTGGAAAGCTTGAAGCCCAGGGTGTGAACGCACTGGGGACAGCTGGACCCGCTCCAGCCCTCATCCTGGCCTAGAAAGCCTACCAGCCCAAGAGAGGGGGAACTCACCTTATTTTTGAAGTAAGGGTAGTTATCCATGATCCACTGGTAAATATCCGAGAGCAGCAGCTTCTTTCCCGGGGAGGAGAGGATGGCTGTGGAAATGAGGGCGATGTAAGACTGGTTGGGTTTGTCCAGTGGATCCAGAGACTCCGGGATGGGCGGGTTCCCCCGAACCACCTCCTCCACTGATTTCCTTTCAGAGGAGCCAGGGGTATCCTGTGGCCGGCAGCTCCTGGGCTCCCGCTCCTTGCTGGCTGGCTTCCCCTTAGCGAAGAGCAGATAATCAATTGTGAAGGAGGCTCCAGGTTGGCGTCTGCTCCCAGCTTCTGCCTCCTCCATGGTCTGGGCAATTCTGGGGGTTTCACCTGAGCTCTTGCCCCTCTCCTCCTCCAGCACGAGGAGCGGCTTCCAGTGGGGCCAGGGAAACCCTGCGGGAGCTGAGGCGAATGAACCTCCTGAGTGCTGCCTGATAATTAGTGCAGATTACAGGGTTTGCTAATTGTGTTTTCACAAACGGGCTGCCTTTGCAAAGCAGCCTGTTTATCTGGCAAAGCCCCGGGTTTAGCAGGATTTGGCCCGTAAGCCTAATAAATAAAATGATTAATCCGCTCGAGGTGGAGGAATTCTGAGCCAAGCTCTCCAACAAGGCCAGGGTTCACAAAGAGAAAAGAGCTGCTCGAGCGACGCAAGGGAGGACACAGAAGAGGGCTCGGAGATATTTAAGGAGGGTGGCTCCTCCGGAAAAACAAAACCTGAAAGCCATCAGCACGCTTATTCGCTGGCTCTGTTACCGCAGAGGGGCTGCAGATCCATAAGTAAGGGACCCAAGATCAGCTTTCTCCCTTGGGTGGAAAGGTGTCAAAGGAGAGTTGGGGGACAAGTTGTGGAACTCCATTGCTGAGCAGGATCAGCAAAAAGCCAACTAGGGAAGTCGATAAAAGAAGCCAAGGTACCGGCGTGGCTTGAGTGTGCCCAAGGGGTCTTGTGCTCCAGGCCGCTACTTCTGATGTCAAAGAATCACAGAGCAATGGGTGTTTTTTCAGCCGTGAACAAGGAGCACAAGACTGGGAATCCCATGGTGAGGGTATCTCTGAAGAGCTACATTTTTCATACTGGTCACAGGATAACTGATCACAAAGAATCATAGGATGAATCGAAAGCTTTTGAAGGGAAGAAATTTCACATCCTCAGCCAGCAACTTAAGAATGAGGCGCTAGCCAGGCAAACCAGCAAAGATGTATTCAAGTAACAACCCACTCATGTTGCATCACCAAGCACTAGCTGCTGTTAGGGCCAGATTTCCAAAGGCGCAAATGAGAGTTCAGTGCCCAACTGGCCCGGCAAATCAACAGAAGTTGGGTACCTCACTGACCTTTAATCTCTGACCCTGAGGACAGCAAGAGGGGTGAGATGCTCAGTAACTAAAAGCAAAATTGCTCTAAACCACTGAGGTTAGAGCAGCTGCCAATTCTTAAAATCTTCCTGTGGCCACAAGAAAGTCAATACGAAACCGTACTGACCTTCGGCATTAGGCCTGTCCACTCCGATGTGCGTATTTGTGCATTTAGGATGGCTTGTGCCTCTTCTACAATTGAATGATGTGTCGAGCTCTCATCTCAACCAGCCTCCCACTTACAGCGTTCTCATGTTCTTCTAGGCCTGTCTTGCAAAAGGACAATTTCTACCCTTACCGCCCCCCCTTGCCCTTCCCACTTTCCCATTGGAGTGAGTGGCCCACCTGTTTAAAAATAGAACTGAAAGATCACCTCACTCCACCCCTGCCGTGATCAAACAGACACGCTCCTTCAGAATAGAGAACAGGCCTTGGTCTGATAGAAGCAGGGCATTTTACCCAATTTTTTTTAAAGTGCCCATAAAAATTAAACCAACTTAAAATCCCAATGTATTTTAATACACAGGTTAAGAGAACCAGCTGGCAAGGTTCCCATTTGGCCTGTCTAGTCAGCCTCGTGCATGAGAAATTAACTCCCCTTCCTCCACTGTATGGACCAATTCAGAACTTAGGGCCTGATTCACATTTAGACATAAGGTTCTGCCGGACTTAAACTTGAAGTCATTTACACCCAAAGGGAGACCCCTTTGCACCACCAGAACAGTATCAGGAGGCCCTAGTGTAAATGAGAACCAGGCTTTTGCAGAAGACCCTAAGGGTACATCTATACTGCAGACGGGAGGTGTAATTCCCAGCTTAGGCAGATGGACACGGGCTAGCTCTCCTCAAGCCAGTGTGCTAAAATAGCAGGGTGGCCCTGGCAGTGCGGACAAGCCCCCAAGCATGTATCCAGGATTTTGGATGGGTGACCCAAGGTGCTGTGGCCACGCTACCATTTTTCGCGGGATAGCTTGCGCAAAGCTAGTGCACGTTATTCTACCCGTGCTGGGAAGCGCCCAGAGGTAGCCGAAGGAATGCGTCTACACTGCCTTGAAACGCCTGTAGCTGGCCTGTGTCAGCTGACTCACGCTCTGGCTGTGGGGCTGTAAAATTTCAGGGTGGCCGTTCAGGCTGGAGCCCAAGCTCTGGGGCCCCACGAGGAGGGTGCTCAGCCTCCAGCCCTCATGTCTACACCAGTTTTACAGCCCCAGCTCAAGTCAGCTGGCAAGGGCCAGCTGCATGTGTTTAATTGCAGTGTAGACAGACCCTTAGGAGCACACCGAAAGCCAATGGGACGTGTGCTCGTAAGCCACTGAGGCGCTTTTGAAGATTCCCTCCAAATCTCATGATCTTAGGCCCCGGATGGGCCACCCTTACCCAGCATCCATGTGCTCCTGCAGTAGGGCACGGGAACGTTAAAAACTCTGTGCAACTTACCAGGTTTCTTTGTGCTAATTTGTACTTTCAAGCCAACCATCAGGGCTTTGGCTACTGGTATGGGAAGATTTTATGCCCTTTCTAGGGAAGGTTTTTAAAAGTGGCTTGATAGATGGTGCTGTAACTGTGTTCCTCGCCAAATGAAAGGCTGAATGCTCTAACGCTGCAGAGAACGCATGGAGAAACCAGAATCTGACTGTTACGTGGGAAGACTCCCTTATCTGCAGCAGCTAAGACAGCTGGTGTTATCCACAGGGAACCAGCCCACCAGAGGCTGCGGTCTCTCACTGTCTGCGGGTGGATGGGCCAGCGTTCCAAGCGCTTTAAAGCCAATTTCCAGCCCATCAGTTTGTTGGAATCGCTCAGACATTTCAAAGCCAGGATTCGAGACCTGCAGCAGGATTAAGCAGGGCCGCATCTTCCAGGAAGTCCAGTGCTTGGCGTATTTTGCTTTAGACCTCTGCGCTGTTGTTCTCGTGCTGGGTTGCCTGTTAGTGGATCTCATCGGCCCAGCTCTCACTGATCCTCAGTCATTTTTTGAAGATTACGTAGCAAAACTCTTCCAGGACAGAAGAGAGTTATTTAAATTACAGTAACACCTAGGGGTCCCAAAGCCCTCCGCCTTTTACTTACACAATGGCCCCCTGCTCCAAAGAGCTTACAATCTAAGTGGACAAGTCAAACAAAGGGTGGGAGAGGGAAGAGGCAGAGAAAGGAAGTGACTTGACCAAGGTGTCACCGCTGTTCAGTGGCAGAGCTAGGAAAAGCTCTCTTTAATCCCAGTTCAGTGGACCATGCTGGTTAGGGTTTGGAAAGTGTAGTTCCTTCCACAATTCTGGCTGCCACGTGCTTTGTGTTTCAGTGGCCGTGCCCAAGGACAGGCTGTTGCTGATTGGTGCCCTCTTAACATGGATAAGAAACAAAATGGTGCACTTCTGTTTTGGTGCTGATCTAAATTCCAGACATTTATATGAAATAAATGGGTCATTGTATAAAGCCTAGTTTGGTTCAGTGTCCTATTTTAAGTGGTGATTTGAGCATATCTGCAGGGAATGGAGCCAGAGCTCAGTGTGAATGCTGATGGCTCATAAGACCTCCAATACCAAAAAAAGCCCCCAACTTGAATAGGAGAGAGGAACAAGGGCTGGTCCCAGATTTAATCGGTAAAAGGATCCATGCAAGCTCAGAGCAGCCTTTCCCACTCAGAAGCCCCGTTAATGATACAAGCAGGAATGCAAAATAAAGGACAAGGCAGCCACTTTATTCCTAATGAATTCAGGAGTTATGGCGGGGGACATGTGGGAGGTTCATTGCTATAATTTAACAGATGTACACACCCCCCATTTATGGTCAGGAGATGAACACACTCCGACAGACCAAGGCCCCATATAAACTGAGATTACAGCTATGTCTTAGTAACCAGTCTGTGACACACTTCTGGCCCAGGCATGGAGTTGTCCACACAGCACTTATTCCACGGCAACCACACATCCACTAAGCTTGTCCCCCATAGCGCCTCTGAACAGCTGAGTTTTAACTCCATGCAGTCTGGGAAAATGTAGGCAGCTATCGCCCCGTGCCTCTGCCGGGAACACGCACCCACAGAGTGGCAGTCCACCTGCGCATTCTAGGATGCCCTGCCTGCCGCACTGAGAACTAGGAGGGAGAAGCAGGCAAACTGGTTAAATGGTTAAAGGGAGTCTCCTCCACACAGCCAAAAAGGTGGCTGTGACCAATTTGACATCCGTGTTCCCGCTTAGGATGCATGTGGTAAGCTACTACAGCTCTGAATATTAATCATATGTTGCCGCAAACTGTATCTGAAGTCAGCCACGTCGCTATCGAGTTATTAACTCAAAGTTACAGCATAGGAGTTGCAATGTTACATCTTCCCCTGGAGAGTCACAGATTAAGGATGACCATTATGATCACCTAGCCTGGCCACCTACATGATACTGGCCAGAGAATCCCATCCCGTGACTCCTACATGAAGCCCAACATACAGTGGAGCCAGACCATCTTTTTTAGATGTCCGGAGCATCGGATTCTCCCTTGCCCTGAACTTCTCACTGAGTTTAAAAGTGCTAGTAAATCACCATGGTAACATTCACGCCCACTTCCCCCTGGTGTAATTGACAACGCTGGGTAACAAGGCATCGGGCTCCCAATCTTCACCCCACACAATGGAGAATCCACCATCTCTCCCGCCCGCTCTACACTTAAAAATTAGATCAACCTAGCTCTGTTGTTCAGTGCTGGGAGAAACGTCTCGCTCGGTGTGACATCAGGTCGACCTCACCCGTGGTGGAGGCGCAGTTAGGTCAGAAGAATTCTTTCACTCTCGAAGAGGTGGATTAACAACATCAACGGAAAAACCCCTTCTGTCCATATATGGAAAGCAGGGTCCATGTAATGGCACTCCAATGGCCCAGCTCTGGTGTAGACCGTAGAAGCAGCTGTAAGGTAGACATGCCTTCAGTCAGAAGAGGGAGACCCCAAAGTATACAACGGAAAAGGACAAGCTGGGAATTAAATGTAAATCTTTCTTTTTATTTAACAAACACTAGAATTCTGAACGCTGAAGAATGTGTACGGAGGGAAAGAAAAATAATTTTCTTTTGTTTTGTTTTTTTCCTCTTCTTTATAAAAAAGAAAAAAAACAGGCTATAAGAACAAACATATGTACAGGAGGAGCTGGCCAACTCCAAACAGAAAGCAGTAACAGAAGCATGATGTCTCCAAACAGTGGCTTGGCCTGCAAAATTTAAAAACAATTAAATTAGGATACAAATATTAGGAAAAAAACCGGACTGTAACACTACCGGGCGGCTGGGGGTGCAAGCCGCCAAACCCTTTATACAGTAAAACAATTGGAGCTCTACCAAGGTTTTATTTATTTATTTGTTTCAACCTGAAAACATATTGCTTATTTGCAAAAAAAAAGAAAGAAAAGAAAAAAGGAAAAAAGTCTTCCATACAAATAAAGGTTTTCCTGTGGGAAAGGAACTAAAATGGTGGACGAGTGAACTAGATTCCAGGGTTGCCTCTTTCCCTCCCGTCCCTCATCCCCTCAATTGCTCTTGAGGGGGGCCCTGGGCAATTCCTTCACCATCGTGTTTTCACAGGCTGGTGCTGCTGAGGAAATGCAAGGGAGGTTTCTTGACAATCCCCCCGCCCTGATGTGCACCTGCCAGTCAGCTTTGCAAGTGTTCGTTTAGGGGGGAGGGAGGGGAGAAAAAGCAGAAACATGCCTCCGCTTCCGTTTGCTGGGCCGAATACAGATTTGCAGGAAGGACTTTTCCCTTCAAACATGCCCATGCGGTCCAAGGTGATCAGCTCTCGCTCTCAGAGGATGCAGAGTGAGATAACCCACCACCGCAGGGCACGGGATTTCTTGAAGCAGCTTAATCTGAGGGACAACATGCCTCACTGGAGAAAGCTCTATTCATACATCATGCAACGAGTTTCAGTGAGAATTTGGAGAGGGAAGGCTCCAAAAGCCAGGGTCTAACTTTCTGCTCAATAGCCTTTATGGGATAATATTCGGCTCTCTTCCTACATGCTTTAGAGTAGGTCCTTAAAAGGGTATTTTAAAAGAGTTCTAGTGGAACTTGATGGCTTTTAAGTTGATGGGGTATTTTAAATGCATTACTTTTTCTTAAATGCATCAGAAGTGCTTTGGAAAGCACCATCACTTTGGTTCTGTGTTTTAACATAGCTGCCTCCTTTCCTCCAGGCCCAAGCTTTAGGGGAAGAGGTAATTACAGGAGATGTGTCTGTACTTTCACCGCAGCTGGGCTCGACGGTTAGAGAGTACAGTGTGAGCAGAAGGGGTGGTGGGGCTGGAAAGGAGAGACTGTCCTTTGCCAGCAGCTGGGAAGTCTATACACAGCACAACTGGAAGCTACTCGCATAGCCTTGGTTACAGCATCTCTGCTCAGCTGGTGGGGTGGTCCAGTGCATTACTAAGGGCAGTTACTTTGAGTTCCACCCTTCCCTGGTACACGGGCAAAGTTAACATGCCAACTTCCTTCTAAAGTTTATTCTCATCCACAGACGAGAAAGTCAGCAAAAGAGATGCAGACTTCAGAGGCTTTTAACTAGGAACAGGCAGAGCGGCGTATGCAATTTAGTTACCAAAAAATCTTTACAAGACAAAGGAAAAGGTTACCATTTGGAAACTCAAAAGCAACAATGTTTTGCCATTAAGAGCTTAACAGTAGCTTTGGGTCTGGGATCAAAGTCTTAAAAGAAGTGGAAAAGTCCAGAGGCCATCAACACGTGGTCGCTGTGCTCCACTTAGCCCTTGGCTAAGTCTCCAAACACCATGACATGAATGCGGTCAGCAGTACCAGTGATGGGCTTTGCACTGTTTCATGACTGAAATAAACCTGAATTGGAGTTACCGAGGTAGTTGGCTAGAAACTGAGATTTCCCCACCTGGCATTTTCTTGAAGGCCATACATCCCCTCCACCCCACCTCACGCCTACACAATGCCACATGTCCAGGTGATGGGCGTCAGCTGTCCTGCAGGCTCCTGGCACCGATTCCCGAGACAAAGCCTTCTTTACAAAAGGGAATGCCCAGCCCTTTTAGTCTTCAAAAACACCAAGTTATTGCACTTCAAAAATACAACAGATTTGTGGTTCAAGCCCTCCCCACCCTCCCCATGGCTTCTGCTCAACTAAAATGATTCACTATGCACGATTTCTACATTATCTTCAGATTAGATTAAAAGGATTCAAAATGTGTCTCTTTACATGAGGTGCAGAGCTGCTGGAGCTCCTAACTAGAACAGTGCGATTCCAATCTTAAGTCTCTTTCCTTTCATTCCTTCCCCCACCCCTAAAAAACCCTCTAACTTTGCTGGGATATATAAACCTCCCCCCTCCACCCCAAGTCCCTCTCTTTCCCACCCTAACCCACCCATTCACATGTCCAGCAAAACTTTAGATAATCAGGAATGGTTATTTAACAAGACAATAAAAATGCACACAGCTTTGGAGATGCACTGGAGTTAGCCATCCCGTAGATTTTCAGGGGAACTCCAGAGATTCACACTGTAATGCTGAATGGCAGCCGAGGTCAGTTAGCTCTGGATCCTGGCCGCCTGGCTTAAGACACTTTCCTTACTTCAGACTCCGGGTCAGGTTGAGCTGGCAGAACTCGGGTCAGGCTGTTTAGTGGGGCAGTTTTCCAACCAAGAAGCAGCTCAATGGTTTTATTTTTCGTTTTAATGGTTAACTTGGAATAGGAACGTCAAGAGGAGACCAGGGAGGAAGGGAAGTGAGGCGAAGGAGAAATTCCCCTCCCCTCCAGTTTAGTAAGCACCAGAGTATTCAAGTCTGTCCATTCTGAGATTCAGAGCTACTTCCGCAGTCAGCAGGCAGAAACTAAACCTTTCTCGTAAGAGCAGCGTCGTTTCGGTTGGGGTCCGTCATCGTCGTCCTCGTCTTCTTCGTCTTCCTCCTCCTCTTCCTCAGATGATGAACTGTCCAGTGTTAAATCCACAACGTCGGCGGCGACCTTGCCGTTCTCTCCATTACCGTTGGGAGTGGGCAACAGCCCGTTCACATCAGAAGAACCTGGGAAGAAAGGCTTCATTAGAACATCTACAAAACTTACTAACACTTCTCAGCAGCTCTTTCACCATCATCATCACCACCACAGCAAATCCCAGAGGGATGCAACCTCCTTGCATATCTGAACAGTATTTGGAGAAGGGGCAGATAAAACATTCCTTCTAGGGAGGCTGCGTACGGAAATCCACCTACTTCAAAGACCAGTGGGGTAAGTGAATACTTCCTGAGATGCCCTGGAAGGCCCATACATCCTGGAAGGAAGATGGTTACTTATCTGTACTGTAACTGTTGCTCTTTGAAATGTGGGTGCAGACATTTATTCCACTCACATGTGCACACACCCAGAGAACTTTGATTAGCAGTACCCATCAGGGCACTGCTCATGCACTCTGGCCCCCAAAGCCCCTCCCCGTAGCTACATACAGGCCGCTCCACCCTGACCCCCCTCAGTTCTTTGAGACCAGAATCCAAGACTGGAGACTCTGAAGCAGACACAACAGAGGGCGGGATTGCAGAAGATAGGTCTGCACCCACATCTCCAAGAACAGTTACAGGTAAGTAACCATCTTTTCTTTGCGTAGCTGCAGACGTATATTTCACTCAGATGATTCTCCAAGCCCTACCTCCTACTGGTACTGCTTGAATCTACTCATACAATGACTTCAGACCTGCCTTCCGTAAGTTTGCACCTGACCTAGATGCCACCACAACAGCATTATGTTTCGTAAAAGTACGTATAGAAGACCATGTAGCAGCCCTGCAAGTGTCCCCTATCGAAACACTGTTGAGAAATGACAGATGTCACTACGGCTACTTCATAAGCGGTCATAATGTTGGAAGTTCTCCCACCTGGAAATTGTGTGCGTTGAGACCAGGTGCCCTTTCATCCAATCCGCACAAAAGACAAAAGGCCAGTGCAATGATTGAAGTGGTTTAGTCCTTTCCACATAAAATGCCAAACATTGCCTCACATCGAACATATGAAGACACCGATCATCTGAGTGTGGCTTAGTAAAGGATACAGGGTAAGTAAATTACTTGCTTATGGTGAAACTGTGAAATCACTTTGGATAAGGAACTTCAGATGTGGCCTGAAGGACACTGTGTTTGAAGAACTGTGTAGGAGGAAATCCTGCCATTAGGGCCTGCAGTTGGCAGACTCTTCTTGTGGATGTTATAGCAATAAGAAAGGCAGTCTTCTTGGAAAGAAAAAGGAGAGACAAAGAGCAAGCTGGTAGCGGCTCAAATGGAGGATACAGGAGGGTGGCCTGTACAGCATTAAGGTCTCACAATGGGACCATTTCCTTCACAGGTGCACACAGACTGACAATACCTTTCAGAAATCTCACTGTTATGGAGTCTGAGAAAACTAACTTCCCCTGGATTGGAAAATGGAATGCCGAGATAGCTGTTAACTGAACTCTCAACAAGCTAAGAGGCAGACGGGAGGACTTCAGATGTAACAAGTAATCCCAGAGCATCCTGAGCACGAGCGAACATCAGCTGAATTCCCCTAGATATTGACCAAATGGAAAAAACACTTTCACTTGGCTAAATTGGTGGTCCTAGTAGATGATTTTCTACTATTAAGTAGGACCCTCCAAACTGCTTCTGAATACTGCCTTTCCTCTTCATCTAATCATCCATACCGTGAAGTTTAGACAGCTCAGCATAGGATATGCAACTTGGCCATGGTGCTGAGTCAGTAGGTTGGAAAGGAGACGGAGAGATCTGGGAGGCTGGACAGACAGATTGAGAAGATTAGAGATCCAACCTTGTCTTGACCAAGCTGGCACAATAAGTATCAGTTTGGCAAGGTCTGACTTCAGAGTTTGAGGATAACCTGAGAGATAAGAGGAATAGGGGAAAGGTATATATCAGGGCTGATCTCCAATTCAAATGGAAGGCATTGGTTAAAGATCCTGGACTGAGGCTTGGTCAAGAACAAAACTGATGGCACTTTTACTATCCTTTGTTCCAAACAGGTTTACTGAAGGGATGCCCTGTTCCCCGAGGATGGACCTCACCATGCTGCTTTCCAGAGCCCACCTGCGGTTCTCGGAGAAAGTCCTGCTGAGATGGTTGGCCAATTGGTTTTGCGAAGCCGGTAAGCGTGAGGCTGTAAGCATGATGTCTTTGATGCAAAGTACCAGAACTCTATTGCTTCCTGGCAAAGCTGGTTGGAGCGGGCTCCTCTCTGGTTGTTCACATGAACCACTGTGATGGTACCGTCAGTTGGTATGCTCCCCTGATCTGATCCCCAAAGGCAGGACAAGCATCATAAGTGGTGCAAAGCTCCAGTGTGTTGATATGAAAAGACGCTTCCATCTCTGACCACAAAATCATGAACCTTTAATGTCCCTAGATGCGCTATTATGGAAGCATCATAGACTGGAGTCCTGGTCAGTAGAGGACAGGCAAAGGGAACCTGACATGCATTGTTCTGTTTAGCCCACCACAGTAGCAAGACCAGTATCTCTGGTAGCACTCAGACCAGCCTGTCCAATGACTGGCAACTCAGGTGATAGGCCAACTTCAACCATGACTGAAGAGGACAAAGATGCAATCTCGTGTGCTGGACCACATAAGTGCACAGGGCCAATATGGTCTAGTAATTTCTGGTATACGTGGACCAGGGTTGAAGGCTGAGATTAGAGGTCCAGAGGCACACAGGCATCATATTGTTTGGAATCGCGGACACAGGAGAAAGGCCCTCAAATTCATAGAGTCTAGTAGAGTCCCCATAAAAATCAATGTCTACTTTGCTGTGTTCAAAATCAGACCCAGGTGATCAAAGAGGTACAGTGTGAACAGAAGAGGACTGAGGACTTATTCTTTGGATCTGCCCCTCACTAGCCAATTGTCTAGGTACGGGAGGACATGAATTCCCCTCCACTGGAGATAAGCCACTACAACCATCATCATGCATTCACTAAAGACACGTGGGGCTGATGACAGGCCAAAGTGGAGACCAGTGTATTGATAATGATTGATTGATGACTAGGAAACTTTCTGTGGTCTGGGAAAATCACCAGATGGAAAACAGGCGGCATGAAGATTGAGAGCAACAAACCAGACGGCGTGATCCAATGTGGGGAGAATAGTAGCCAGGGTAACCATGTGGAATTTTATGCGTTTGATGCAATTGCTGAGACCATGGAGACTGAGAATAGGTGTCAACCCTCCCTTGGACATAGGGATCAGGAAGTACCAGGAATAGAATCCCTTTCCATGATGAAGAGGAAGCACCTTCTCTCCAGCTCCCAGAGCACAGAGTCTGAACCTGCTGAAGCAGCAGCAGCGGCTTGTGAGATGGGTCCGTGAAAAGGGATGGGTGTAAACGTGCGGAAAGGGGAAATAGAAGTTGGATGGCTTAACCTGACCCCACAGTGCTTAGTACCCATCTGTCTGTAGTTATTGCTTCTCATGCACTGCAGAAGTGAGACAGCCCGTCCCTGAACTGAGATGTAGTTGAGACGGTCACAACTGGTAAGCTGCTCTCGATATGTAAGTCAAAGACGCTGCCTGCCCAAAGATGGAGGAGGAGGAGGAGGATGGGCTGGTTGGTTAAAATTAGAACCAGGTCTCTTCTGGTGATTTATGCCCTTTTCTGAAGAAGTCTTGTGGCCTAGCAAGGGAGGATAACAGCTGGAAGTATCACTGCAGACAATGTTGCTGGGCTGTCGCTGACCCCGCAAAATGACGACTCTTTGTGGCCTGGGTATAAAATTCCTAATGACTGGAAAGTAGTACAAGTCCTCAAAATAATGCAATGTATCATCAGTTTCTTAGAGAACAAAAACTGACCATAAAAGGTAAATCCTCTATGCTCTTTTGGACCTCAGGAGCTATGCCAGAATTCCGTAACCTCGAGGCCCTTCTCAATGTTACAGATGAGGCCATAAATCTGGATGAAGCATTTGCCACATCCAATGTTGACTGCAAAGAGGTTGTGGCCACTGAATGGCCTTATGCAATAAATGCCTAAAAACTCTCCCTGAAGGATTCTGATAACTAATCTGTAGACATGGACACAACATCCCAATTCACAAAGTCATATTTAGGTCATAGTTTCTGCTGGTTGGCAACGCACATTTGTAATGGAGACTGAATAAACTTTCCTCCCCATCAAGTCCAACCTCTTAGACGCCGACGTGAGGAGTGGATTTATATCTCCCCTGTTGTAACTTCTCGTTTTTCACCATTACAACCACGGAATCAGGAGCTGGATGTGAGAAAACACACTTGCCTGGGAACATAATTTCTCTTATCAGTATACTGTGGGTGTTAGAGACACGGTGGGGTATTTCACAGATTTGGGAGGCTCTAATATCACTTCATTTATAATGAGAGCCACTCTCCTAGGAGCTGAGAGCTGAAGGATATCAAGTAACGTGTTTGTTCTCATTAAAAACCTCAGCTTGAATAGCCAAGATCAAGGTCATTCATCTCAGGAGATCTTGATAGGATTTTAAATCCTCAGGTACCAGAGATGAAGAATCCAGCAATATAGTATCATCTGGTGACAAAGAAGAAGAGGGAAGCAGTGGAAGTACATGACTATAACAAGGGATCCAGGATGCACCAATTAAGAGGGAGCTTACTCAGTCTATGGCTGAAGCTCAAGCAGCTCACAAGGGGAGAGAACAGGTGATCTTCCCTGGACTTAGTGGAAGATCAGGACCTTGCTGAATAAGGATCCACCCAAGGATGCCAAGTAAGCCACTTTGGATAGGGAATGACATTAGTGACCAGTAGAAGCTACGCCAGGTGCAGTTATCCCTACTGCATGAATGGTACCGATCCCCGTACCACTGGCAATCGCCCAGAAGTTTAAGTGACCTCAGAGTGGTACTATGAACGTGAAGGGATGGAAATGTCTCCTAACTAGATCCTGAAGACCCTTCCACATAGTCTGGCTATAATGGAGAAGCCACTCCAGATGAAGCCAGTAAACGCCTTGCATCATCTGTAAGAGATGGCACTTACAGTCCTGATAAAGGCATCCCACTTGGTATCGAAGCTGGCATTGGTACCAAAACCAAAGTTGGTCTCAGACTCAGAGTTAGACAGTGCTGCAATCATTGTCGGTACTGAAAGGTTTGGCAGTGCAGATGCTGACCAGGAAGCCACCTGCAACCCTGGCCCATGGATACGAGGTGCTTCAGTCGACAGAGCCAACAACAGTCTGCAGCCAGTCCCAGTGGTACCAAGGACACCGAATACTAAGCCACCACTGTAAAATGCTCCTGAACAAGTGGTGAGTCAGGAACAGAAAGGCACAGCAAATCCACTGCTGCCCAATACACCGCCAATATGGGAAGCATCCATGATGACACCACTGTTGTTGGTACTGGACTCAGTGGATGCCCCACAGGCATCAGTACCAGAGTTTACTGTACGGTCTCTAACTGGTTTCACACTGGTACTGCAGGGTGGGTTGACAGTCCACCTCTACCCCACATATTGAAAGACTCACGGTGCCGGTCTACATTCTTCTTAGAAGGGGAGGAGGAATCTCTCCAAGCTCTGGAGCGGCTCCAGGCCATTTTGTGAGAGCTTTTCCTCAGATTTCCAAAGGAAGGAGAACAATCGCTGTTCCTCCTGGGCGAGGAATCCAAGTGAGACTGTGGAGTCGCAGCCTGTACTAGCTCAGGTGCTCTCTGAGGGGCCTGATGATCTGTGGCGGTCCCCTATGCTGAAGCAGGCCTCATGTTCTGCCCTAGTAGGTGCTAATTTAAGTGCAAGGCTCTAAACACCTGCATTCTCTTCTTGAGCTTACAGATGGAGCATCTTTCCTTAATGTGCCCTTCCTCAAGGCACAATAAACATTGAGTGTGGGGATCACTGGTAGGGATAGCTACTCCACATGGTGGACAATGCTTAAAACTCAGAGAAGGCGTCACACCTGGCTAAAAACTAACTACACTAAACCCTAAGGTACTACTAAACTAACTATTTCTTTGGTTTTTTTGGATAAACACTGCGATGCAGAACATGAGGTGAGACACTACACTGAACGCTCCAACTCAAGCCGCGGGTGGGCGAGAAGGAACTGAGGGGGGTCAGGGCGCTGCCTCCCCTATATAGCCATAGGAGGGGCTATGGCAGCCAGCGGGCATGAGCGCCACCCCAACAGGTACTGCCAAGCAGAGTTCCTTGGCGTCAGTGCTGTGGGCAAGCGCACACGTGAATGGAACACACATCTGCAGCCACTCAAAGAATTAGTGTTTGCTCGGGAAATATTTGCACAAAAGTAAGGGACTGCTTCAGTCAGAGATGTTACAGAACAACGCAGACGAATTTGTTGGTAACACCACCACTAAGGAAAGGTCTGGCCTTCCACTGTCCATGAGAGGAGGCAAACATTTCAGGGTTATTCCGTAAGTGAATATACAAAAGATATTCATTCCATGCCACTTTGAAGGCATAACCAAGTTTTGCTAAACAACTGATCTGAATGCTAACTCAACCATTAGGGATTTACTCAAAGGGCTGGAGGATCCCAACCAGAATAATCCCCTCCTTACTGTGCAGTTACTACCTCTCTGATACTACTTACTCCTTTGTGTAGAAAGACGGGGGAACCTATTAGCTGACTTATAATGGTATTCTGAGCAGAGCTCATAAGGTGTTCTATAACTCTCCAACACTGACCCAGCTTCCTGATGTTGTATCAAGTGATTTGTGTATGTTCTTTACAGTTTATCTTTCAGTGCATTTAAAATCGTTCACCCCACTCACTACACACCTACCTAGTACCAATATTGGACACTGAGGGCTGCAGCTTCTCTCTTTCTCAGCTTTGATTGGACACCAGGATCCATCCACCAGGTATTCTATTTCATCTGCATCCTCGCATTCCGTCAATATTTTTGATAGCAGCCTGGAGAGGAAAGAAGATGCCATCTGTTAACCTTGAGGCAATCAGCAGAGCACCTTTGATGACAGAACGCTAAGATGGATCCTCACCTTAAATGGCCCTAAAATTTATGTTTGAAGGAATTTGGTAGTGAAAAGCTGCTACACCCAAGTCCTATTTTCCCCCCACACAACAGGTACTGGCAGTGCCAACATCCCCAATCCATCCTGACACAGCTTAAACCATGAATCAGAGCAGCCTCCATGCTCAATTCAGTCCTTGGTCTCTGTTGACGCTGCCCATGGTGTGGGAGAGGACAACTACTGTTACTTATGACAGGTGGTAGTTATGTAATGAAGACTTTCCACTAGGAAGTGGGCCGAGATACCAGCTCAGTTATTAGACCACATTTGAACACCATGCCAAAGACTCAGCTCCTCACACCCCATCAGATCCCTAAAATTTTAATTATAGTAGAACACATTCCCACCCCGCTGCAAGTGGGAAGTTAGACCAATAGACAAGTTCCTTGTGCTGCTCCCCAGACAATATTCTTACGATGCCACATCTATAGTACACTGGGTGACTTGTGCACACATATTCAGTTTATTACGTTATGAAAGGACAGAGTAATCCACCAGATTAATAAAGTCAGGTAGGAAGTGTAGCCTTCCTCTCTTCTCACTCTTTATCAGTCCAGACGCTGGACTTCCCAAGCTAGTGCTGAAATCTCTGGGGAAAGTATAATGCATGCAATGTCCTCCCGCTAGAGGCTGCATCAGAAAAAGCTTCTGTGCCCAGCCCATATTGTGTTGAAAATACAAAAATGATGGCATAGATCCAGATGGCCACCTTACCTATCTCTAATCACGAGGAGACGGACCTCTAACTAAATAGAGACTACCTCTCTGGTTCATCATGCCTTAGAGGTTGGGCATTTGCTTTACTACTGTTGAAGTGTTTCTCATCACTGGCCTCAGGAGGGTGCTTGTTTAATAGCTATTGGAACAGACCATCTAGAATTCAGATTGTAGAAAGCATCACTCATGCCTAGGCTGTGGAGTTTTTCCTTTATCAGTATGAGGGTGAACCAACACTTGATTTGTAAAAGGCCATTCATGAAGTTTCCTTGAAGTGTGATACCATTCTGAGCACTGCTTTGTCCTGATTGAGTAGGATCTGCTATTTGACTCACGACAGGATCTGGACAGCTCTAGTCTCCTAGCCTAGCAAAATGAATACTAGAAATAGAACTTTAAGGATGTAAAATGGTTCAGGGACGCTTACATGAGCTCCCTCAACTAGCTTGGTCTTCAGTAGCTTCTTTGGATCTTTACTGGATGAGTTGTGTTCCTATGCTTGCTGAAACGGACAACATCCAGATGAGACTCCAACATCGTCAGTTCTAGTTTACTCCTAAAGACTGACTATTACTACCAATTTTACAAAAAACGAACAGGTATCAAGTCCAGCTGTCTAGAGAAATGCCAGACTAGTGACAAAGGCACGGACTGGATCGAGTTCATCTTCTCTACATCAGTGTTTTCTGCTCTAAAATAAAGACAATGAAGCTTTGCCAGTGGAGATAGCACCCTTCTTCTATAAGCTAGTCCTCCATAGCCAGGCTATAAACGAGAAAGGGAAATGTTCCTGTTGTATTTACTCCGGGGGGAATTCTGCGCACGATGTTTTAAAATTCTGCAAAAATCTACATATTTTGTCAAAATAATGCAATATCATCATTCTGGTTTCAATTATTTTGGTAATTTATTTAAACTACCATACAATGGATGGAGAATGGGAGTGGGGAGCATTGGAGGAAGTACCTAACCCCCTTTGTCTAATAGTAATGTAGCTAGGTTTGACCCTTTATTTCTAGTTATTAGTCAACAAATATATGCAGCCATATGCTCAGTGTTACATCATAGGCAACTGAAGAGCAAGTGAGGGCTGGGGAATGAAACTCACAATTTACATTGGCTACTGACCACCTCCAGAAAGGCCAGTAGTAAACAGTTCATGGAGCACATTTTGATAGGAAATGTTTTCAGTCCAAAAACTTAGACCAGTTCTAATCACGAAAGCACAATAAGCATTTATAAGGCGATACTGTCCTTTACACCCTTCTGGCAATGTGAAGGAGCCTTAAAACTTTTACAGCTGTTTTATACACCTGGGGGGAATTCAAAAAGACAATGGGAACAATTCATTAAGCGGGCAGGCTGCTACATTCTGCTCTGCCTGAGGGGACAGAGCCTGCCCCATGCCTACCTCCTCAGAAACACCCTGAAGCTCTGCCGCTCCATGCTGTGCATACTGCAATAGCGAGTGAGAGGGACAGAGTGTCTCTCTCTTTCACTTGCACGACTGCCCAGCTCCTCCCTCTCGGCGGTGATTTAAGCCTCTACCGGCTGCTCTGGGCACCTGAGCCAACCTGCCTGTGCTGTCAGGAAGTGGCGCATGACTGCTCTTGCAGCTTCCCTTTGCTTTCCTGTCAGAAGTCATTTTTCTGCGGGGAAGCAAAGAAATCTGCGGGGGACATGAATTCTGCACACACGCAGTGCCGCAAAATTCTCCCTGGAGTATGTATTGGTAGGCTTGGCAGAATTTATTTAATAATTTTGAAGGATAGTCTCAAAGACTATTTAAGCACCTTCTTCCGTTTTCATCTGTTTAAATAATTATTGTTTGACCCCACCTAACTTCCTGAAACTGTGGAAAATTTAATGACAGTAGATGTTGAGATTCAAAAAGTTAAAGCTTTATGACTGTTAAAACAAACATCAAAATATACAAAGTAAATATCTTTAAATCAAACTCTAATAAAGTTCTCAAGCATTTTTCTTACTTTGCATATCAGTAACTTTGAATTTTTACTGTTTACCAAGAAAAATCTAAGCCTATGTATTGGCCACAGGGCAAAGTGAACAGGTAATCTATGCCGAGGTTGCTTCAGACTGACCGAGGAGGACACAAGAGCCAGAGAAGATCAGTAACTATGAATTCCTTGATGCCCTGAGTACAGTCTGCATGACTAAATCCACGGAAATATATAACCTAGGTTGAAGTTCACATATACTCACTCATCTGCCCTTTGTAGAATTTATCTGAGCTCTTGTGATTGAGTCCATCAGTATATTTGAGGGAATTCCCATTAGGATGTCTGAGATATCTGAGGCGGGGGGGGGGTGCGGGGGAGTTCATTTCCCAGAAACAAGGAGCTCTGCAGCTTGTTGCCATCACCATTTTTATGACTGTCAGCAATTTCCACACTGGAGCTCAGTGAATAGTCAGGCTGTCTGGCCATTTCCTGACTCCTGAGCTGCCTTGTTCACATAGGAAACAATGGCAGTCATCACTTTGTTCCTTACTTTGCTCTTTGCAGAGCAGGCAGCCAGTTTACTGAGCTCTCCTTTAAGGTGATCAGCATCTAAAGCATCTAAAGCCATGTTCCTGGAGCTATCAGGGATCCTAGTCAGTCTGTAACTTGGGTGGCATCTATTGCCAGGACTAGCTAATTCAGTGGTTCTTGTAGAGGACTCTTGTCCAGGTTCTGCATATGGAGACCAGATAGCAATGATAAGAGGCAGACATTCCTTGGATAGGGCTATCCTCTTGATAAGACTCAATTCCATCTCTCCATGTTTCTTTATATGATCTTCCAATATCAATGAATCAAACCTTGTTCAGAGATGCGCAATGGAAGCAGATCACCTCCAAGGTGGTGGTCTATTATCAAGCATTAATCTTTGAGCAGCTGACATTCTTAAAGGTCTTCCAGGCTAAGGATTAAGGACTTTCTTTGACTCAGCCAGTTGCCCACGTATGGATAGACTGTGAAGCCTTCTCCCTTCCAGGCTGATGTATAAATGGTCACCATGTTAGTCCAAAGAAGAAAGCTTGGTACTGGTATGTGGACCCCAACACTGAATATTGCATCTGTAGGACACGCCCCCTCAAAGGCCAGTTGTTCTCTCATCAAGTTTTTTCAAAGGGCATAGAAACCCCCTACGGTTCACAATCTGAAGGCATGGGCTTTTAGGGTCGCCACCCTAATGTTTGGGACCCACAAGAACACACTGTGCAGCATAAGATGACAGAATGAAAGAACTCTCCTCCAGATATATTAAACACAGTCTCCACAAGGGGCAAAAAGGGGAGATTGGTTTGGGGTTGGCCAGTCTTTAAGGACCTTCCCTAAAATTTGTGGCTTCAGACCCTTGCCCCAGCTTGGGGGTGACAGAATGCAGGCCCTCCTGCCTCCCAATGTGGACCATAATGCTCTTGGTTCTCTGGTCTTCCTCCTTCATATGCTGTTTTAACAAAGTGATCCAAACTCGACTGGCTGGATCAGAGCCCAACAGGGCCATCTACAAACCTTAGAGACTTTTTTGGAATCCTACTGGCACACTTACAAACAGCATGGAAGGCACAGTAAGTGCTGGGGTGTGCTACCAGACCTCGTAACGTTGTTAGAGGATATACAGGATCTTCCATCTGAAAGCTTAACGCTTACTCACAAAAAGCTCCTCTCAGAAAGCAGCACAAACAACTAGTGTGACGTTATAACAAAGATGATTCAGTTCTTAACAGCTTGAGGTTCTTTGAACCTACCAAAGTAAGGTTATTGGATGCAGACACTGTACTACTAGAACCATGAACCAACAAGCCCCTTTTATTCATGGAAGAACATTATAAAAGCGTCTGTTGTACTGTCTCCATCTACTGGCAGGGAAGAGCCTGGATTAGTACTGAACGGTGCAAGACTACAACCTTAAGCTGCTTTGATGAACCCAGACCAAAAGAATCAAAAGTAAAAATAAAATCATTTCAAGAACATATTCGTAAAAACAATGGCTAAAAAGCCAGGAAAATTCCAAACTAAGCTTACAAGAACCCCAAACCTTTGAAAGTGTGGATATTCATAAATAAGGTGCCCAAAGTACCCTAAATATACCCCTACAAAGATTCCAACCCCATATCTTATTCCTTTTATAGGAACTCATAATATATATAAAAATAGAAAAAGCTTTGCCGGCAAAGGACTTTGAGGAGTTTGCAGCCTACCACTACAGACACTATTTGCACAGTTTGCAGGTGGAGTATCCAAAAAAATGTACCCACAGAGCACTGGTTTATAACTGCAGTCGTACCTCCATCTTAGATGTGCTAGCTCTGCATCTAATGACACCTGGATTAATGGCTGGCACATACTTATGACGTGCTGAGAACTGCTTGTGAGGTACTGAGCACCTTCAGCATCTTGCAGGATCAGGCCCTTAACGAAGGAGTGGGAGAGGAGTGCATGCCGAAGGCAGCCTGTCTTGTCAGGAGTGTGTAAAGTAGTTTTACTCTAGGGAGTGTAAATGACAATCAACAATCACTGCATGGAAAAGAGCAAAGCATCCTAGCTTTTGCGGTCACCAAGATGAAAAATGAATACGGTTGTATGAGTTTCAGAGCGAGCTGATGAGAAACTACAGAATCAAAAAGCAAAGACTAATGACCGAGTCTCACGCAAACCCACTACCACCCGTAACGGGGAGGTTAGTCTCTTACATGTCCATAGAGCAATTATATATTTTAAACTTAAAAATAATTTTGAAATGGAGGTGGATCAGCTATAAGGCCTTACAAATCAGAGCATGAGCCCAACATGGAAGAGGGTGGGGAGGAATAACCAAAGGGGCAGAAGAGGAAAGAGGGTGTGAACTCACCCGTCAATTATTAGCTGATCATAGGGTGCTGGTTTGTCACACACAGGGCACATCCAAGTGGGTTTCTTTTCATTCATCTGGAGGTAGAAGACTGCATCGAAGCACTGTAGGTGTGCACAGGTCTCAGCCCGGCATGGGACAGACAGACGCATCTTCACCAGCTACGGGACCAAGAGCAGACAGACCAGTGACCCATCCCACCATTGCATCACTAGATGCTTCCCCTTCCAAAATTGGATACTGGTGCCATGTGCAAATACACAAGAAACTGCTTCTAGATGTTTCTGGTGAAAAAGATGATTATCCTGTAAAGATGGTTTGGGCGGATGAATAGGAGAGCTAATGTTAAAAGCCTGGACTGCTGTGCAAAAACTTACCGGGCAGATGAGAGAGACTCGAACACCTGTAGTAGCAATTTCACTGTCTGGATCCAAACGCAACTTCTCCTTTACTGTATTCAGGAAGACAAGAGGGGATAACATTAAAGCAATAAACATTACGTTTTAAACCTGGGAATAACATGTAGTATAAGAGGTAAGCTTCTGCGATTGTCACATGGGGAAAAAACTGCTGATGCCAGGGGAGGATGCAGTAAATTCTCTGCAATATGCAAGCAACTCAGTCAACCATGGAGAGCAGGGACAACAGGGTGGGAGGTGTTAGTAGGTCACTTCACTGCAACCTCAGGGCAGATACTGGACAAATACCTGGCACTCAAGCTAGGGGCTCACCAACAAAAAAAAAAAAAATCATAGTAAAATGCAGAGTAATGCACGGCAATAATGAGGCAAGCACAAGAGATAGCGAGGCAGCTGGACTCCTAGTCCAACTGACCCTCCTAGTCTCACCTGAGCTGAATAGACTAGCTCTATCCAGACCCCAGTGGGATGCAACTCTGGAGCTAACCAATGAGCTAGGCTGCGGGCATACTGGCCAGTTTCTACACTGCAGCAGCCTTTGTCAGGTCTGGGAGATTAACATGTGCAAAGCCAGAGAGCAAGCAAGGCAAGAGTTCTGGCCAAAATGCTGTTTTCCAAGGAGGGAATAGGCGTATTTGGAAGGAATCAACAGATTAGGAGAGGAGGTAGGGAGTTCAGTCTCTGCTGAAGCTCACCGGTGTAAAAATCTGGTGGGACAGCAGACAGAATCAAGGATGATACTCTAGCTGGCAGGTGAAATGTGGCAGCCTACATGACTGCAGAGGCCACAGGGAGACAACCATTTACATCATTTGGAGGGACATGTTTTTAATCAAACAGGTGCTGAACAAACATAGAATACTGTCCCTAAACAAAATCACTCCATAAACATTACAAAACCTGCCACTAGCGCGGCTGTTCATACAGGTTTACTGCATTTCCACCATCTCCTCTCTTTGGGGAAGGGTGCATTACCTTGGCTGTTTGAGACCATAATAAAACAGCTCTATATAGAATCTTTATGCAATTTTGAAACAGAAACAGCTCTATGCCAAGATGTTGCTTTACAACTAAAACATAATGGCTTGTGGGGTTGTATAGTGTTGTTTTATGAGAAAACCAAGCACTAAATTCTGCAAACAGTTAAATTCATTTTCCATCCAGTCCAGCCGAACATGGAAAATGAGAACAACTATATCCTAGGAGCTATTAACTAGCATCATGGATTTTTTTTTAAATGGGTGATGAAACTTTGGCTTTCACAGTTAGGCATCTAAGTACCTGATTTCAGAAAGTGCACTTATAGCACTCAACAGAAACATATGCAGAGGACGATAAATCAGCCCTGGGAAACAAGTGGAGTTAAGGGCAGTGTTAGTGGTTAATGAAATATAGAGGTGATCAGAATCCAAAACTATCTGTTGAATGCACTGGTGAGCTATCGTAGCAGGGTTTACAAGATACTTGGATGTGGCAGATTCAGATGCCCACAAAAAATGAGTTTGTGGAAACCCAAAGTGATGGTATTTCTCATTAGCTCATAACGTGACCAGAGAAACTAAACAAAAGAAAGATGACTCCAGGGTTAAGAATTTAACAAAAGTAATCCACCTCTGCCAGGCAAATGAAGCCAAGGTTTTTATTAAATTATCTCACTGGAGTTTGAGGTGATGACAAAAATCAAGCCTGCGAACAGTGAAGGCAGGAAATCCTGTTTGTAGAATATTTGCACGATGGTTCCAGACTTTGAGGGGATATATTGTAAGCACTAGTTTTGAAAAGAAGAGCCATTCTACTCTGATTACCCACGCCTGTTTCAAGGAAAAGGAAAGTGCTGGGCTCAAAGAGGAATGATGGGATCTGGTTTTATTTATAGCACTAACGGCTAGGGGAAATGGGAGTGCAGTCCACAACCGCTGCTTCAGATATACTAGATACAGAAGCCTCACAACAACTAGTGACTGCCAAACACTTAACTGGTTGCCACTTTCCTTCCCCTTATGCTCAGACTGCCCTAAGCAAACATGCAACAGTTCTGCTGATGTCCATCAATCACATGGGACTGCTTGTTATTTAGGCACAATTGCGCCAAAGCCACTGCCAGAATGTTGAGATGGAAGAGATCAGCATGGCCATCTGCACCACACCTGGGCAGGGATGGGAGCGAGGGGCAAGGTACAAAGGTATATTGGGACCACAGGGAACCCCAAAGATAGTTGTACAAATGGATGCTGGAGTTTGGCTGAACTGTTGCAATGTAATAAGTCTTATCTAGCACTTTTCATCGGTAGATCTCAAAGCACTTAAAGGAAGTTAGTATCTTTAGCTCATTTTATCAATGAGGAAACCGAGGCATGGAGCAGGAAGTGACATACCCAAGGTCACCCAGCAGGCCAGTGTCAGAACTGGGACTAGAACCCAGGTCTCTTGATTCCAAATTCAGTGTTCTACCAACTAGGCCACACTGTGCCTCCTAAAGGCATGTTGACTTCTCTCTTTTCAAAATAATCAGTCATTTGTAGCTAGTGACCAGGCTACAAGGACCTGATACATCTGAACCATGCGTTTTCTCCTAGACATTAAATAGACCCTTTTTTCAAATTGTGCCCCCTAAGCCCGGTAAGTGCAGTCTGTGGTTAGTGTAGAATACCATAGCATGATCTTTTTTATTGTCCTCTTATACAGAATTAAGTGCTGCGGCCATTATGTCATAATATAATTTGGAATCACTGAAAGACGAGGTAAATTCCTTGGACTATTAAGAACTGATGGTCTGGCCTTGCCTTTGAAAGGTAATTTCCCTAGATTTCCAATAAGGTTCTGCATTTACCCAGTACCATGATCTATCTGAATGGGTTCGACCAAGGATCACCTCTTTTCTAAAGGTCTATCATCAGATTTGAAAGAGGTGCTGTGAACTCCAGCTCTCAGCCCTAAGAACTGAACACAGGGGAATTGGCAGCAGGGCATCTCCACAGAAGAGTTCTTTGCTTCAGAGATTTCCTCTGGAGATCCTGCAGGTGCTCTGGCAACATTCATAATTATTCAGCCAAAGGCAGGAAGCCTCTCATCAGAATGACATTGACCCTCAGCAGCACTCACCATAATATGATCTGGGAATGAATTCTAAATCCAACTGAATGTCGTCATGATTTATCTGTATAGCCACAAGAAAAAGTGCTGCAAAAACCTCTGCACAGATCTGGGGCAATTTGATAATGTGCCTAATACACAACTTAGCAAAGTCACTCAGATTTGACAAATGTTTTTTATAGAATTGCAGAGGACGATTCTATAGAATTTGACAATTGTTTCTGCACAAATTTCTAGTAGCCTTACTTCTCAGCCTTTCCAATCTGATGAAGGCTGCATGAACTTTACCAATGACATGGACTTACCGAGTGCCTTGCAGAGCTCTGGATGTTTGATTCCAATGGTTTTCAACCTCTGCAGCAATTCTGCTGAGGTCATCTGCCGCACTAAGTATAGGCCCACTGAATAACTCTGAAGAGAAAGGAAAGGGACAGGATGAGGAGAAAGGGCACACTCCACATACATGCTCGTTTAGTTCCCAAGTCACACAGTCATTTACCTTTCCATAATTCCCCCATGTAACCGTGATACGATTGGTCGCTGCAGACAGGTACATGAGATGCGTGAGGTTAATGGGACGACAGGGCCTTTTAGGCTCTACTCCAGGCTTGTTGGATGGATAGTAGCCCTATAGCAAAGACAGACATTTGTGTCTTTATTTTACCAGACACGCTGCTGTGGATTTTTTCCTTTTCAACTACAAGAACATCAGCCTTGCAAAATTCTACTCATGCACAGAGTAACTTTTTTGGATAAGATCATCAAGTCATAGTAAAGAGCAGGGAAGTTGACACTGTACTTTCATGGCAGTTTCGCAAGAATACTGTTAATGAACTCTACAAAACAAATCCATTACACAATGAGCTTCAAAGCCAAAACAATCTACTTCTAGCACTGCAGCTCCCCTTCTGTATTCGCCAGATAACAATTTCCAGAAAAAAACAGAACCATTTAAATTGCACACATTCTCCCTGTGCTGTCAAGTGACACTTCGTGGCTGGGTTGACTTACCGGCACCGAGCAGTAACTATGATTCACTTTTACTGCGATGTTTGGAGGGTACTGATCCTCCTGTGGAGAACTAGTGTCCGTGTAGCAGATTCTGGAAAGAAATGGTGACCTTTAAATGTCTACATCCCATATGCGATTTAAAAGATCTCTAACCTAATATATACTATTGACTTCAACAGCAGCCAGCTATGAGTACCAGCCAAACTAAACTAGGCTTGTCATCGGGTCAAACCAAGCCCATTAAACCCAGGAATCTCTACTGGAGGACATGATATAGACTTAGCATTATGCTGTGAAGCCGAATTTGATGTAACCAGTGTTTTCTATTAAAGCAATAACTCACATCATCTGCAGAGAACCAAGAGGGTCAAAGCAGTAGAAAGTTACGTTGTAGACGCATGTGCTATCCTTGCAAACAAGGGACTTGCTTAAAGTGATCAGTTATTTTAGCTACTGAACACAGAGCATTGAAATGGTTACCATGTTGTGTTAGTGATCTCCCTCCCCTACTTTTCTGCCTCATGGGTTTAATTAATTTCATGCTATTCAGACGTACCTTAGCACAACCTGAACAGATTTCACACCGGCTTGTAACTCCCTGGTAAAACAAAACAAACAGACTTTCATTTAACAAAACCTCATTTTCTTCTTTATCCAATCAACAAAATAACCTAAAGCTATTAGAACTGATTTTTTTTTTGTAATAACTTGTCAGGTTTGTGCCGTTTACTTTTAAGATTTCACTTGTTCTGGAAAATAGGAACAGTCTGGTTAGTTTCATTTTCCAGCTCTCCTGCACTAGACCGAGGCTGTGGTGTTTGGGTTTCCAAAATTGCAGAGAAATGTTTAACGACAAATATCTGTCTTCATAAAAATATGAAGTGACCATGGAAACATTTCCAGACAGATGAGATTTTGTAAAACGTTCCCACCCTCTGCCCCCCACTATGCTTAGGCTGACAACGTCCCTACAACATCCTCTTCATTCAATTAGTAAACTAAAACTGCTCCTTCAAATCAAGGAATCTGAGCATTAGGGTACCAACACAATATTCCTGTTGACACTATTCGCTTTATCAAACTGTATATTAACTAGTTTCAGAAAAGCTGCACAGCAGAATACGGGGTTCTTACTAGAATGTTTTAGACAGAGGCACAAGATGTACTCTAACTTATACCCAGACTGAATTCAGAATTTTGCCCGGATTTGACAGTGAGCGTGTTTCACAATCCAGTCCTACTTTTAAATTGTTTAAAGTTTTCAGGAGGTTGAGTTCAGCCCGTACCTTACGGGAAAAGGAGTTACTCTGACAGCTTTAAAGAGTCCATCAGCAGGGACCATATTGAGATACTTCTCGCTGGTGTCAGAGAAGGCAGGACCTACCCAGAATGAGCAGGCGTGTGATGTCAGGCACTCACTAGAACCTCTACAGGGAGTGCATGCTGCATTCTAATCAGACTACAGGTGATGAGAATCCCCTCACAGATCCAAACAGTCCTGGCTTTTCCTTTCGCCACAGTCACGATACAGAGTAAGCAGTCTTTTGTTAGATCATCCCGAAAGGTCTGCCCAAGTCTTGGTATATTGTTTCCTCTCTGCTGTTCTTTGAATGGCATTTCCTGGCACTACTTTCATCTACGTAGATCACCATATTATTTGGGTACTTAATTTAAAAATAAATATTCAAGAAGGAAGCTCGCCCCGATCTGACACATTATTATTCGGTTGTTTACTGTGGGAGAGTTGTATCAGAGTTTTTACATTTCACTCAGAAGCCCAAAAGGTTTATCATCATTCTGATCTCTCATGGCAACAGAGTCACAGGCCAGCTGCAGAGTAAGCTTTATCTCCCGCACTGGTGTATCTTGCTCCTGGGGTTGAAAGTTATGCCACTGAAGAGGAACATAGTTGTCATGGGAAGTTCTAGTGGCAGAGTGCAAGATAATTGCTCAGGTAGCTATTGTAAGAATCCTCATGTAATGGCATTAAGTATAGAGCTTTTAACCTGTGATTCAAAAAAGATTCTGCAAACCAATTCACACTGCAGGCTTAAAAGAGAAGTTTCAAGACCTCAATAATTGCATGCTGTTTGTCCTGCCTAAACTTACTATTCTAACTGGGATTTATTGCACTATCCAGAAGGAAACCCTACAGAGACCAAGACAGATTGGACGGTGCCAAAAATGGTTATGGGCCTCATGTTGGGGAAAAGCCTGTCTGCTGGTGTTCTCAAGTGAGCAGTGTTATCAGACAGAGAACAGAGACCCAAAATGGAGGGAAGACTGTCAGGAAAGTTATGCATTTAACAGGGTTTTAAAAATACACAGCACAGAGTACCTGGAATTTCTGATCAGCTCCACTTGTCTTGGCGTCAGTGCAAAAATGCATGGACTCTCCTGAAGCTTCTCGTTATTCTGTGGGACTGAAGAGAAGGAGAAGAAAAAAAGAGGAGACTTTATACTCCAATGTACATCCAAGTGCTACTGAAATGAGTAGTGTTCGATCCCTCATTTCACTTCCTGTTTATCAATACACCCACAGTTTGTTTAGAGAGATATTTTTTTCTTTAAATTGGCATTGGAGAAGAAGTCCTCTGCTGGGCTTAGAGGATGCTGCTATAAAGCCAAAGATATGCATGGATAGTCCAAAAAGGGAACCTTCTCATGGTAGGATAATGAAGGGAGAGATTAGTGAGACAAATGTCTTTGCACCATTGATCAAAATGCACTGCTCACTCCTTGCCTGCCTGTTTTGTTACCCATGCAACTAACATGCAGTGGAATCTGTCCCACCCATTTTTTAATGTGTTCCCTCAATTTCCCAATCAGGCAACAGGTGCATACTTTAAAATAAGAGCACATTATGAGTGGAATCACAGCATGAAGACTAGAATTCAGGGGGAGAAATGTAAGCATGTGTCAACGCATAACATGAAAGTATTTATAGACAGGACCATTAGACTGGCTGAGGAAAGGGAAAAAAGCAATCTAACATCAACATCAGGTGATAAGATAGCATCAGAACGCTGGCCCCAAAGGGCAGAGAAAAGAGGTGTCAACAAATACAGTAAGTTAATGGTGCAGTTTTAGGTATGGTAATGTAATGATCTGTAGACCGCTAAGGAGATACTGTTAGCCACAACCCAGAGCAGACAAAAACTGGATTAAAAAAGTCTGTTTAATTTTAATAAAAAAATCCAAATGACATACGTTTTTCTTTTTTAAAAGAAGCTTATTTAAAATTAAAATAGAAATTATGACAGCTATGTTAAGGTCTAACCTTACTCTAAGGTATTAAAATATTTCACACTGAACAACATTCAAGCAGTACATATTTGCAGACGACATTTTTAAAGAAAGCCAAACCATGGCTCTGGTGGAAGTCAGAGTTTAAGGCCAGAAGGGACCACCAGATCACCTAGGCTGACCTCCTGTATATTGCACACCACATCATGGAGGTGATGAAGAGGGAGGGGATATTCCTCCTATCCCCTGTTGCTGACCAGTTTAGAGGCAGCAAATCTCATTGGCTAAGCACTCGTTACCTAAAGTGCTAAGCAGCAGTAGCCTCTTCTGCAGGTACAGACAGAATATTTTCTTCACTTCAGTTTATTAGACTAGATCAGTTCAAAGACTAGATCACTCAAATTTGAAAAACAGATTGGGAGTTGGAAAAGCAGGAAAGCTTGTTTATCTCTTTTGATCTATGAATAAAAACTAGGTGTGAGGACTAGATCTACTAGTTCTAAAATCTTGAATGACATGGTGACCAGAGACCAATTCACCAACTGCAAATAATACTTCCTTTAATAAATTAGTTTTAAATGCAAATAACTAAACAAAACAATTTTTAAAAGCTGCCTTGTGCATTTGCAGTTGAATTCCAATTTCCATGCAAATGTAGCTGGACACAAATTACCAGTAAAAATGAATCTAGTAAATAAATATTTCAGTCACCATTTTCTAATGTAATAAAAAGTCAAAATTACAAATCTGAATAAATGTATATGAAGTTCATACAATTGCTTAAGCGTGTACAGGGTATCCTTCTGGTTAGCAAAAATAGTTTCCAAATTACAACAGTGAGAATCAACCTCTTCAGAAATTAACTAAAAAGTACAAATAAAAAACAATTAAAATCAATGAGTCACATCAAGGTTTCCTGCTTGGTGATTTAAATTACTTTGATTTATTTTTTTAAATCAATCCACCCTGCAAGAATCCCTCTTCTTTTTCAAAGCAGCCACCTTTTCCAAAAGGAATGCCTGTACCCTGATTGAGAGTACAAACCTCAGCATCAGCAGCGAAGCCATGACCCGAGCAGTCTCCCCACTTATCCCATCATCACTGTAGGATTCAGTTTTCATCTGAGGTTACGATCATCTCTCTTCATCAAAGTATTGCCCAGCAGCAAGATATCTAGCATACCACCTACCTCAAAATACATAAAAGGCCTCTCTCTACAACATGGCAGATGGCAGTGGGCAGACACCACGGGTGAGGTGTCACTCCAAGATTACCTCTTTCCCTTGTCACTCAAATGTAATTGGGCTACAAGTCCTGCCAGAGGCTGGGGAACAAAACAAGTATGACTGTGAGGCAGCATAGCAGTGCTTTCCTCAGACCACAAAACAGAGACTGAAGCAACAGCAGCCCTGGTCAATACTACTCCATAGGAAAAGCAATATCTGCCAAAGCAAAACTCTCCCTTTCCTTCTGCAGCTAGTGGGCGATCCTTGAAAGAGAAAAGGAAACAGAATTAAGAGACCTGAGCCACATGGGTCCCTTTGATCTTTCTTTATTTCTCCCCATGAAGGAGCAGGGCAACTCATCTTTCCTGGCAGAGAGTTCGGCTCCCCTCACCCATAGCCAGTCAATACCTCTACTGGGTGAGCCAGAGGAGGCTGCTAGAGGCTGATGTGAGTGAAGAACTCTTAGATACTCCTGATCCAAAAGAAGCTAGAAAAAAAACGTAAACTGGGTCAGCCCAGTGGTCCATCTACTCCAGTATTCCATCAACAGAGGCCAGTACCAGATACTTCAGAGGAAGGTGTGTGTGTGTCCGGGGGGGGGGGGGGGGCGCGAGGGCAGGGGGAAGAAGAGAGTGGGGGAAAACGGTTCAGTAAGTTGTTATGGGATAATCTGTCCCAAGGGAGAATTTTACCTGATCTCAACTAGAGGTTGCTTTATGATCTGAAGCATGAGACACTAGTCCCTTTCAAAATCTTACGATAAGTATTAAATAACTCATACATGAATTATCCTTGGCCAACAGCAAAAAAAAAAAAAAAAAAGTCATGTAAAACTATTCAATACTTAGAACATAAGAATGGCCATACTGGGTCAGACCAAAGGTCCATCCAGCCCAGTATAGTGGCCAATGCCAGGTGCCCCAGAGGGAGTGAACCTAACAGGTAATGATCAAGTGATCTCTCTCCTGCCATCCATCTCCATCCTCTGACAACAGAGGCTAGGGGCACCATGCCTTACCCATCCTGGCTAATATCCATTAATGGACTTAACCTCATGAAACTGTCCAGTTCTCTTTTAAATCCTGTTATTGTCCTAGCCTTCACAACCTCCTCAGGCAAGGAGTTCCACAGGTTGAGTGTATGCTGTGTGAAGAACTTCCTTTTATTTGTTTTAAACCTGCTGCCCATTTAATTTGGTGGCCCCTAGTTCTTATATTATGGGAACAAGTAAATAACTTTTCCTTATTCACTTTCTCCACACCACTCATGATTTTATATACCTCTATCATATTAACACTTAAGAGTTGGGCACTTTTAATCAAAAGCAAGTTTCAGCCAAAAACCTTTTCTGAAAGTGAGCTATCCCCGGTACATGAGTTACAGCTTTTCTGAACTGTGTGGCTTTTGTGACTTGCTGGGATGAATTTCTGTTAAAACCCCAGGATAGCAAGATATAAAGAAGTCAATTAATTATGAAGTTTGAGCTAGATCAGCAAATCTCAGACTTTATGACAAGACATAGAACCTCTAACACTTACAAGTACTTGGCATAGCCCTTTAGGATTTTAGTCCAATTATAATGGATTCTTATTCTGAGAAGCCAACCCACAAGCCAGTTTGAGAACAGCTGAGCATGATCACTTAAAGCTCTTTGATGTCAGAATGATCGTTAGTTTTAGGGTTTCCCTACACCAAGCTGTATGTTGTATCAGTGCATCATATTTAATAGCCTGGGAGCCTACTACCTAACTTACCACCTCTCTTTCTGCAACATACTCCCATAGTTGTGGTCAGTGGAGGCAATGCTAGATTCTCCACTTGATATATGAGAGAAGGGGCTGCTGGCATGGGAGTCTCTGTAAGAGCTCCAGAGCTCTGAAGTGTCCTTCCACCCCACAATCCAAAGTAGCCCAGATTTGATGACTTTCACAGTATGGTACAGTGCCCATTCATTTCCCTGACCTTTGAAAATACATATTGACTAATGTAAGGGGATGGTAGTGGAGTTCATACTGGGACTTGGGTGAGAGCCCATTGCATTTTGTTTTTATAATTTTAAATACAGTAACTGGCAGGGTTCTCAGGGAATATTGATGGGCACTTTTTATTCAAACTCAAAGTGAACCAATAAATCCTCCAATTTGTTCACCTCTGAGAACTAGCCCAGAGAGAGAAATGAAGCAACAGCTTGAAAATATGCTCTTGGGAGGATTTCTCAGCGGATGTCCAATGCGGGGATGTGTGTTTTGCAATCAAGAGAATGCAGTTGCCTCAGCCATCACAGGTATGTCTACACTGCCGTTAGACACCAGTGGCTGGCCTGTGCCAGCTGACTCAGGCTCGCAGAGCTCTGGCTAAGGGGTTCATTTAATTTCGGTGTATAGGTTCAGGCCCGGCCTGGAGTCAGAGCACAGGGTGATAGAGGCCAGGCTCCAGCCTGATCTTGAACATGGGTTCCCTAGGGAGGTGGTGGAATCTCCTTCCTTAGGAGTTTTTAAGGTCAGGCTTGACAAAGCCCTGGCCAGGCTGATTTAGTTGGGGTTGGTCCTGCTTTGAGCAGGGGGCTGGACTAGATACCTCCTGAGGTCCCTTCCAACCCCGATATTCTATGATCGATACTGCAATAAAACAGCCCATTAAACTGAGCCATGCCAGCCTGAGCCACAAGTTTTTAATTGCAGTGTAGACATCCCCCAAGGCAGACTGAATATACACAGGAACTGAGCATGATCTTCAACAGGGGAGGAAATATTCTGGCAATTGTATTACTCATAGCTAGATAAAAAGCAGTATACAAATTGCCAAGTAGATACCATCAAAAGGTATCAAGCAAACTGAGATACAGTTTACTCTGACAGTGGCTGGAACACACAGATTATGTAGCCCTCTGTTCCCACAATGATACCAGCAGATCCCCCTCAGGCACTGCCTCCAAGTGAAGACCACAGCACTCTGCATCCACAATAAGCAAGCATCTCTCCCCTCAGGAGAACCAGCCAAAATTCCCTACCACACCACATTTCGCTATTACCAAACCATGTTCATCTTTGATAAAAACCAAGGCATTTACTGACAGCCAGAGTACAGCTAGGAAAGTCTACAAAAACATCCTGTCAGCAAATACTAAGTTTTAAGCCTTGTCTACACACACAAGCTGTATCGATTCAACTAAACCAGCACAACTACCCTGCGTGGACAATCTTAAAACCAATTTAAAAGTGTCCACACAAGGAAGTTGTGATCATTTAATTAAATCCATTACTAAACTGAATTGGTATAACGTGTGTTTATGTAGTTACCAAATATGGAATGTTACCAGGTTCACAAAACACTTCAAGTCTCCTCGCCCTAACACCTGAAGCTGTATCTTTGTCTGCAAGCATGGTAATCTGACACTCTTCTGCAGAGAAAAGCATGTCTGCCTAGAGACACAAGGTGGGTGATGTAATATCTTTTAACTTCTGTTAGTGAGAGACGAGCTTACACAGAGCTCTTCTTCAGGTCAAAAGAGCTCTGTGTCAGCTCAAAAGCTTGGTCTCTCTAACCAACAGAAGTTGGCCCAATAAAAGATACTAACTCACGCACCTTGTCTCTCTAATATCCCCTGGGACCCACACACCTACAACACCACTGCATACATATGGTAGAAATCTAGTTAAATATAGCCCACCTTTTGATCTCAATGTGATAATTTAAAGGAGGCAAGAAATCCTCTGTTGTTTCTCAGCACATATTAGCTTTTGATTAACAAAGATCCTTCTTTAATACACAAGTTACAGTTCCCTGGTTTCCCTCATCACAGTACATATGCTTAAAATGTCTTCTGTAGCAGGACATTTACCCAGGCCACATTATGATGTGCATGTGAAATAGGTCTTTGATCTCAGATCTGTTTCAGGTATTTCTATGGGATACCACCAGTAGCATCTGAATTTTCTACAGAATAGCTCTTGGGATTAGTCTACACACAGAAGTTGCACTGCTTTAACAAAAGGTGTAAAGTTAAGAAGAGATAGTAAACCAAAGTAACTGATAAGCCTTTGTTCTTCTTTATTCTTTTTTCGGTCTCATCAAGTAGAACTCCATAGACATTTAACTTTGCATTGGTATTCTTAACTTAATACTCTTGGAGTTAAATTGTCAACATGCCAGTTTTCAAAACACAAACAATTAGCGTGTATTTGTGAGTATAGTTCACTAGCACACTCATGAGCATTGTTCTTGGGTTATGATAACTGGAATCTTACTGAGCCAAGTACAAAAGTTAGCCACTCAGATATCTATCACCTCTGCTAATGTTAATGCTAGGAGAGCAAGAGTCCAGAACCAGATCTCAGTAGAGATGCCTACTAGTCTCATTTCCAGTTACCAAAATGAAAGAGTACATTGCAGACATTCCGCCATGCTGAAGCCTAAACACTGGGATCATACACTGGGCTTGCTCCCCATTAATGATACTCAGCAATTGTACTCCCTGCCACCACCAATGCCGGACCTCCAGAGTCGGTAAGGTGAAGTAGAAATGTAAATAATCTATATTTTAGTGCGGATTCGGAGTGATAAAGCAGATAAATCAGGATTTAAAAGAGCACCTGTTCCACACCGAGCTGCCCTACACCAAGTCCCACAGATAAAGCACAAGTTACACCCATCAAAAGAGAACATTTGTCAAACATGCACCGGGAACAAGAGGACTTCTGGGAGGTGCTAGCTTTCACATGGAGCAGGATGCCAAGCTAGCCAAACTAAAGATCTGATCTGACATAGAACTTTTATGTATTGTCAAACTTCAGTACCCTCTGGCAATCAGGCTAAATATATTTATCATCTCTAGATGCTTCCGCTCCTTTTTCTTGGAGCTATAAATAGGAGATGGGGTTGTAGCTGAAAAAAAAAATTAACTTTTTTCCTCCCCCTTCAAAATATTAGATTACATTGCATTTGTGTTTCCAGTGGACTGGCACATGAAGTGTTCAAGACTGAATTAACCAATTTCTAAAACTCTGTTTAAGTCATCACAGCCTTACCGTCTGTACTGCCTTCTTATGCAGACAAATCACATACATCTGAAGCCTGTATAATATAGTCAATACAGTTTTCTTTTTATACTGGTAAGTAGTCCAGAAGCTAAGAAATATGGAAAATAAGAGTAAACAGGGAAACTCCACAAGTAGTAACAAACATATGGAATAAGTTAACAAGGAAGGCAACTGAAACAGAGGATATAAATAACCTCAAGGGATACCCAGCCTAGTTTGTGAAGGCGGAAGGGAGTGAAGGGTTATGATGAAAACAGCAGGAAGATGGGATTAAGAAATTATGAAAGTGCAGGCACACAGGGCCAGATGGCTGTTTCCTGTTCCTAAAATTTATGTTCTCTCAAATTAAAGAGAGCAGTTTAAGTATTATCTGATTTGTGTTCTGGCAGGTTTCTCAGAGCCATGTAACATGGTTAAAGAAAACGCCTTTTATGTCCACATTAGAGAAACAAATCCACACTTCTGCCTAGTGAGGGTATTCAGCAATGGTTGCTTCCCACATGCCTTCAAATGTCCAGTCCATGTTCAGACACTGCAGCAGTTCATCGAGCTGCATCTTGGTAAGATGCACTACCTTCATTTATCAACACTTCTTTCACCTCTGTGCACATTAGGATCAAGCCTTTCCAGCAATGGGAGATCCTCAAGTTCAGTCTTTATTTTGCTCAGAACAAGGTCCGTTTTGTAACAAGGCCTGAGGTTACCATGTTTACTCTACAGGCCATTGAAGATGGGTGTAGTGTGATGGGTCACAAAGCAAAGGGAGCCATAGCAAAAAGGCACATTTTGCCTACGCCATTCACAAAAAACCACATTACAGCCAGTTATGGCAATGCTCGTCACTACCTAGAACCATAACCACGCTAACCCAGACTCTGGTTATCATGGCTTCAAGGTGGAAGGAGCTGCTCCTTTCACCTTCCAAGCTCCTCTAGCTGCTCCTCAAAACACAAGGTATGGTGCATAAAGAACTGCATGACAGGTTTATAAAAGTAAAAAGAGGGGTGTGTGCGTATTAAAGTAGTAAGTCCCCTTTCTTTATTTGTGGGAAGCTTTAAGTCTGTCATGATTAAGTATAGAACTGGTATCAGCATAGAAAGGGCCACTGTTCCAGTTTAGCAGAGTTGTGACAATGACGGAGAAAACAGCTGCTCTCCTAATATACTGCTACGTTAGCTAGAGCAAGGACAGATTATGATTCAGTACACAAGGATGCAATATGTTAAAAAGGTAGCACCTTCAGCGAAGGATACAAAAGCTACAGCAAAACAAGACAGACTTTCAAGTCACTTATCAAAGTGACTGCAGCTCCTGCTTTAAGAAAGGTTTAAAAAAAAAGCAACAAAAATTAATCTAGGAATATTCTGAATAAATACACACCAACTAGAAGAGAACCCACTGGTTTTCTTTTTCTCTCGACTATGTGGCCTCACTGCTCACCAGAAATGCTACCATCATTTCAAAACTTGTATGCTTTTTCACCGTCCCTTCCCAGATGGAGTCCTGGGCATTACTAATGTATCTGCATATATGAGAGAGACTCACCTAGCTCAGTTGGCTTCAGCAGTTCATCCAAGGTGGTATAGAAGGGAAGTTTCACCAGCCGCACTTCAGGCTTTACAACTTTGGGTGGCAACCTCCCCAGTCCGTTAAGGTATTTCCCATAGAGTGCAGGATAGTCAATGTTAGGCGTGGAAAGAGAAGTCCTAGCAACAGTGCTCCCACGGTCATAGGAAGAATGTATGGAGAGTGCCTCTGGAGGTCGGTGCTGCTGTGGCTGCCCTGGTTCAGAGCTCTTCTTAGCATAGCGAGTCTCATAGAGCTCTTTAATTTTCTTGAAAACTTCAGGGCTACAATCAAACTGGACCAGCTGCAATGCTCTAGTGACCAGCTCGTGTTTAAGTCCACTCTTACTCCGGCCAACAAAACCCAGTAACATCTGAAGATCTGAGACTCTGAAACTCATCACCATGTTCTAGGAAATAAAGGTAAAAAATTAAAATAAAAGATTCTTAAAGCTATAAATAGATCAAGTGACAATTCTCTCCAAAGCCTGTACCCTGGAACTCAAAAGATTAAAATTCACTTGCAAGAGTGACACCAACGCTTCTGTTTAGATCACCTGCTTTTCAACTGATTTAACGTGCCACGTATTAGACACCTGTTTGTGCAATGGGAATACACAGTAGACCTACTGAACATCAGCCAGTATACACAGATCGGAAAGCAGTGACACAAGCTAGTCACTGAATTACTACAAAAAAATCTGTGATAAATACTAAGTAATCTCATGGTAACAGCCGGAAACAATGGCAATCACAAGGACACTAAATATCTTGCATCAGGTTGTTGGAAAAGCAAGCGTATTGGGGGTTAACAACTACTTCAGCTCACACCTCACTTCCTTCAATCAGCTCTCCTGTGAATAGGACCAGTGCCTGCTTCTTTTACTGCTCTGAGGGAGCACCATGAAACTACCTATTTCAAGGCTGATCCTAAGGTTTTGAACAACACTGAAACTGACCAGTCTTGTCAACTTCACTTTTCTTCTGCCTGGGGAAGCTCAGAGGGAACTGGAGCTGTCTGTAGACTCAAAGACAACACAGAATTGATCTACACAGGGAAGATTGTCTTCATAAGGATAAGAGTGAGAGAATAATAATTAAAATTAATGCACTTGTTCTGCAGAGATGGATTGTTAAGGCCTTCCTCATTGCCAAAAAAAGCTTCACATACACTCAGGGTGAAGAAAGTGTTTTTCAAGCCCTGAAAATATGTTTGAACATTTGCATTTATTCTTGCAGCTTGCTCACCGGTTTGTGAAAAATATAGGAGAAATTTTCCAGAAAACACTCCTACATGTCCAGCTGCAGGCAATGGAATCAGACACGCACTAGGTGTTTTCCATATTTATTTTCTGATTATATGGAAAAGGCATACAGAAATCAGATTATTAATTTACCAAAATAGGTTGAAAATAATATTCTTACTGATCATTGAAAAAACTGACAAGCCAACTTTTAAAGGAAAATGGCAACTGATTTAAATCCAGAAATGTTCATTAACACTGTTTGTGGGCCATGAAATTTAACAAAGGTCACGTCTACACTATGGGGGCTATAGAAGCATAGCTATGGCACTCTACCTCTGCTGGCATAACCCTGTAATGTAGAGACAGCCTACAGTGACAGAAGGAGTTTTTGATCACTGCAGGAACACGACATTCCTGACCGATGGTAGCTAGGTTGATGGAAGCATTCTTCCCTGGAATTAGCGGTGTCTACACTGGGGGTTAGGTGGGCATAAGTATGGCATTCATGGGTTTTGGTTTTTCACCCGAGTGCCACAGTTATGTCAACCTAAATTTTAAATGTAGGCCAGGCCACAGGAAGAGTTAACCTCTTACATTTTATTGTTCCCCTTTCCTGTGAAATCCCCTTGGACTTCCTATTTCACTGAAGCTGTCCTAGAATGCATCCCAAATGCATCGGGGTGCAAGGAGACATTTAGTAGTGTGATGTGTTCTGGAATCTCTTCAGTGAGAAAAAGAAAGTGAGGGGGGTTGAGAGATAGAGATTTGACAAACTAAGGAAAGATGTTCAGTGGTTAGGGATCTAATCTAGGACTTGGGAGACCCAGATTCAATTCCCTACTCCACCACATGCTTCTGGTGTGACCCTGAGCAAGTCATTCAGTCTCTGTGCATCACTTATCCATTTGTAAAATGGGGGTAATAGAACTTGTCCATACCCCACATGGGCATTGTTAGAATAAATACATTACTGATCATGTGGTGCCTAAATACTACAGCAAAGCAGGCTGCATAAGCACCCTAGACAAGGGAGTTAGCTCTGTACTCATTGTTCCTCATTTCCTGTTCTCTTGGTGTATTGGGCATATAAACCAGCGCTTAACTCAATTGATTTTTGCAGTTTACATTTACCCAGATTTCAGGTCTAGAGATGTTATCAGATTTGAACAATAAAAAGCAAAACAGGCTATTTTGGCACAGAGAAATATATGTCTAGAACCTCACACCTCTAACTCTGAGTGAGTGGTATGAATATGCAGTTCTCATTAGCTAGTGAGATTATTCATTTTAAAATGAATATAGATGTAGGCTTTGGGCAGCAACAAAAGACAGGAAATTGTGTGTTCAAGGAGCATGGAAGATAATGAATTCTCACTACAGACAGGCAACAGATCACAGAAGTCTTCAAGATGCTTCCTTTCAGAAGAGTGGTGGGCTTCTGCCCACAATAATCAATGAGGAAGGGCTAACATATGGAGAAAGGGTCAGCCAGTGTTATGCCTACATTTAAAAACAGGGTTCTCCACATTTTACTTCTGCCCTACATCAGCATTCACTGGGTCTGCCCTGTCATTCCATTACTTAATGCCTAATCCTGCCAGATGCTGAGCATCCTCAACCATCACTGAAGTCACTCAGAGGTGTTCAGCATCTGGCAAGAATGGGAACTTTATTATGAAAGCCCTGTTGTGTGCACTGAGAGATTACAGTTTTGCTTCACAGACAGTACACCTGTGATTCCACTCATTGGCAGGCAGGAACTGAAGAGCCCCACTCATACAGAGAGCAGTATCACATAGCAGAACTGGACTCAATAAAAAGAGAGGCTTGGAATCTGTGCTGCAAGTCTTCCTCTCCCCAAAGAGGCTCGTTATGCACAAGGTATGTTGTAAGTATAATACAACTTAACATATTTTTAAAAAACGGCACATCACTAGACAATCTCCAAATACATCAGACATCACAGAATCCTCCAGTCTATGCAGATTTATAGACATATCAATATTTTCTCCAGAACTTTTAAACCACCATATTCTCTTCTCTGAAAGCCTCTTCATACCTTCAATTTAGATAATAAAATAATCCATTTATGCTTTCATGGAGGGGTGGGGGTTTAAAGTTTGCAAACAATCTGACCTACTGGAGACATCTGGACAGTTCACTCACCCCAAAACTATTTCCTAAAATGTCAGTGGAGGAAACCCATATGTCATCACTTCACACTCACCCCCCAACTGCACTTGCAAACTCTTCACTCTGAAGCCCACTGAGCTGAGATTGGAACAGGAAAGGGGGTGGCATGAGGGAGTCACAGAGGAAGGGGAAAATGAGAAGAGTAGAAGTGAGGATGGGAGAACTGCAGGAGGGACCTGAGGCAATGACTCCATGGAGGAGGCAATAGTGAGAGAAGATGAAGCAGCAGGCGGGGAGGAAAGCCAAGGTGTGCAGGGAACAGCATGCCTATTGTAATGATTTTTTCAGGACAGTTATAAAAAATGATGCCCTGAAATGGGGGAGTAAGCTAGGGATCTTCAGGTTCAGTGTTGGGGTGAGAAGAGGCTGAGACAGCAGCAGGTGGGGAACGTGTTAAGTAACAGTCACAAAGAGTGAAAGCAGGGGAAGCAGGGGTGGGGGTGATGAAAAGGACCTGAGGAAATCTCAGGAATCAGCATGGGGATGAGAAGGAGCTGAGCCAAATGGACTCTGGAGTTGGCGGGAATAGGAAGGCACTGACGCTGGTGGGATTGGGGAGGGATCTCCAGACTGGAGGGGAAGGTGGGGACACCAGAGGGATGGGGGCTCTCTGGGGTCGTGAGGGTCAGGCTGACACGGGGCTTGGGTGGAGTCTCCAGGGTCAGGAAGGGGCTGATGCTGGAGTCAGCTATAGAATGGCAGGATGGCACTGATGCCAGGGAGGGGGATTAGGGAGAAGCCTCCAGGGAAGATTATTGGGGGTGGGGGAAGGCAGGACGGCACTGTCACCAGGAGATTGGGGGTGTCCAGGGACAGGGCGGCGGGGATGGGACTGCACCAATGCGGGGGTGGGGTGGGGAGGGAAGCGTGTCTCCAGGATTGGGACGGCGCTGACGTGGGGGGGGGGGGAAAGGTGATCGGGACGGGACGGCGCTGACGTGGGGGGGGGGGGAAAGGTGATCGGGACGGGACGGCGCTGACGTGGGGGGGGGGGAAGGTGATCGGGACGGGACGGCGCTGACGTGGGGGGGGGGGAAGGTGATCGGGACGGGACGGCGCTGACGTGGGGGGGGGGAGAAGGTGATCGGGACGGGACGGCGCTGACGTGGGGGGGGGGGAGAAGGTGATCGGGACGGGACGGCGCTGACGTGGGGGGGGGGGGAGAAGGTGATCGGGACGGGACGGCGCTGACGTGGGGGGGGGGGGAGAAGGTGATCGGGACGGGACGAGGAGGCTAGTGAGGGCTCAGACCCGCAGAGGCGGGACTGGTCGAGGCCCAGGCCCCCAGGGAGCTAGCGGGTGAGGGCCCTGGCGGGGGAGCGGCGAACAGGCCGGGCCGGTTCCCCGCGGGGGGCCGGCGGAGGAGGCAGGAGCTGGGGGCGGCTCCCGCAGGGAGGTTCCTGGGGCCCTCGTGGCCCGGGGGTAACGGGGCCGCCGCCCGCGGCCCTGTCGCCGCCGCCCCAACCCCGTGCCCCCGCCGCGGCCCCACCGCCCCCGCCGGGAGGGGGGGGGGAGGCCGCTCACTCACTTTCGCCTCCACCAGCTCCGCCGCCATCTTGGCTTCCAGCGTCCACCGGCGCGCCGGGAGCCGCCGCCGAGTCACGTGACCCATCAAGGTGGGGAGGTGCGAGGGAGGACCGGGGGACCAATCAAATCGCGCTCCGCCCCCTTCTCCCCCTCCCTCCGCCAGCCGGCGCGAGCGCACTGCCGCGCGCTCGCGCCCCGCCTCTGACCCCGTTCCGGCCGCCTCGGGGCGCTTAAAGCGACAGGGCCGGGGGGCGCGCCAAGCCCGGCCCGGGGCGCTGCCCCTCAGCGCTCTTCCCAGCCCCCCCCCCGAGCACAGGGCCCCCCCGGGAGGCCAGGCCATGGTGGGAACCGCTTCAAGCCGGGCGGTGCTGCCCCCCCCGCCCCCCTAGTTCCAGCACCTATGGAGGCAGGATCAGGCCCGTTGTTTAGAACGAGGGGCCAGATCTCCCTTGGGGGAGATTTCACCTGGGTCGCGGTTTGCCCCTTCCCATCGAAAAGGCTGGGGGAATAATCCCTCCAACATGGCAAATGTCCCAGGGTCATCCTCAAGGAGCTCTTGCGTGTCCTTGCGGTGCTCCCAAAGCCGGCTCCATGGCAGAGTGGCTCCTGGGGGAGCCATGTTACCAGAGAATCAGCCTGCCCGTGGAATCAGACTTGGCTAGACTTGTACAGTCCTGGAGCTGCCTTACTCCCGGCTGCTGGTGGGAAGATGAGGAACTTCCATGCAGGCTCACCCACTTCACCACACCTACCCATCCAGTGTCCTCCGGCTCCTACCACGGCGTGGACCCCAGACTTGTGCAGTGAGTCCTGCAGGGTCTGGATGGAGGGACGGGAAAGTGCCACAGAGGTAGCTGATATCCCGTCTCCTACAGGGCAGAGGGATATTTGTACATGGAGCGTCTCCTTTGCACATGGATCAGAGGGGTTTGATCCAACCCACTGTTAGGGGATATGTTATAGAATGATGGAATCTCAGGGTTGGAAGGGACCTCAGGAGGTCATCTAGGCCAACCCGCTGCTCAAAGCAGGGCCAATCCCCAATTTTTGCCCCAGATCCCTAAATGGCCCCCTCAAGGATTGAAGTCACAACCCTGGGTTATAGTATAACAATAATAATACACAGCCTGTAATGGAATGTACTTTATAAGGATCCCCCCCCAGGCTAGCGCTACCCTGTTACAGGATGGAACAATGCCTGTGAAACCAAAGACTATTTCCGGGGGAGGAAATAGTCTTAGGGAGTTTGGGGTGTGGAAAAACCATTGCTGCTAATTCTATTTAGGTCTCAAGGCCCGAGTCCCCAAGCCAGTTCCATGAGCCAGAACCCACCTCAGCCCCAGTGAAGAAGAGTCAAGCAGTTCTGGGGAATGGGGCAGTGGGGAGTAAATCTATTTCATTAAGGAGATTGCGGTGGTGGGGAACGGAGGACATGCCTCACTGCTGTGACTAGGGTAGGACTTGGCGACTCCCACATTTGTTAATCCTCTTTGGTTGGAGAAAGGCCATGTCTATACCTACAGGCGTGACAGGGGCACAGCTACCAGCGCCATAGCTAGTAAATGCAGACTGCAGTGACAGAAAGTGGTTTCCTGTTGATGTAGGTAATCCACCTCCTCGAGCAATGGTCGCTAGGTTGACAGAACCATTCTTCCGTCGACCTAGTTGTGTCTGGATCGGCGGTTAGGTTGACATAGCTACAGCACTCAGGAGTGTGGGTTTTTCATTCCTTTGAGCACTATAGCTGCGTTTTATGTGTAGATCAGGCTAAATTTTACTGCAGAACTGGATTATATGTGGCCAGATTAAGAAATCCCTTTCGAGTGCATCTGAAATGTTCTTTCTGGCCTGTTTTTGAAAACAAACAAACAAATTGCCTTCCCCGCCAGTCACATATACCCATCCAAGCAAATTAAAATAGAAAAACCTCTGGGAAACCAGAAAACCACTCTACAAAACAAATAAACCCTTTCAGGCTTCCTTGACCCATCACAGAGAGACATAAAAGGACACAAGCTCAAATTTGTTTTCCTTTGCAAGTCACCCTTTAAGAAACTGTCTACTGAACAGTGAGCAGTTTTCAAACTTGCATATTTGTTCCGGCCGCATTTGATTCAAACTTTGTTGTGCCAGCCCCAGGTGTTCAACAATCATAAGTCAAAATATCACGAGAGTGGCTTAAAAATCATGGGATTTCAAAAGATAATATATTTGGGGTTCTTTTAATTTCTCTTCTGGTTTCTAACCTTTCTACTCCAGTCATGATTTTAGGCTTTTTTCACAACCACAAGGGCTAGGAACGTTTTTTTTTTTTTAAAAGGGAGCTAAGGGCTGGTCTAAAATACAAAGTTAGGTTGGCTCAACTGCATGGTTCAGGGCTGTGAAATATTTAATGTCCTGTGCAATGTAATTAAAGCCAACCTAAGACTTGGTGTAGACACTGCTAGGTTGACGGAAGAATTCTTCTATCAACCTAACTACCACCTTTTGGAGAGGTGGATTCACTACCTCAGTGGAAGAACCCCTTCTGTAGCTGTAGTGTGTGTCTACACTGCAGCACAGCTGCAGCGTGGACGCTCTGCTGCGGTAGTGTTACCAGTGTAGACACACCCTGAGATGTTCATGGAATCACTTGCTTCCAGGAGCTGGGGCTTTGAAAAAAGTCACCAAATATCATGAGACCTGGTAATAAAACTGCAAGCGTTGGCAACCACGCAAACTAGACAAAAGGCACTAGTGCTCCTTGGCCAAGATTTTCTGCAAAGTCTTTATGAATATGGTTAACATTATGCACTGTGAGGAGTCCTGCAGTGGGTTTTAACAATATATAACTTTAACAATATAACATATATTTAATATATTAATATATAACTTTAACAATATATAAAGTTAACCATACACATAAGCATGTCCATAACTCTTTGAAGGATTGGGGCTTGAAAGGCCTAAACTTATTCTCGCTCTTTTTTCTTTAAATCTTAGCCTTTAGGGACAATGAGGGAGATTTGCACAGCTACAGATGGCATTTAGGCAATGAGAGTTGGGTGCCTAACTCCCGTTTGTGCCTGTGAAAGATTCTAGGCCAAATGTTCGAAAGCACCCAATTCTGTTTGCAAAAGTCACAGATGCGTGTAGGAGCCTAAATCTCATAGAAAGTCAATAACAGTCCTCATCCGAGTTCTTAGCCAGCCCTTCTTACCACAATAGATTCAAGTGCTTTGCAAAGGAGGTCAGTATCAGTGTCCCCATTTCACAGGTGGAGAAACTGATGCACAGAGTGGGGATGTGATTTGAAAAGTCACCCAACAGGGTAGTGATAGAGTTAGGAATAGAACCCAGGTCTCCTGAGTCTGACTTCCTTATGTCAGCCATGAGGCAACACAGTTCAGGCTTTGAAAGGCTACATTACATGCAGAGAGGCGTCAAGTGGGTTTTTAAATGTACTCAGGTGCCTAACTCCTGCTTGTGGGGAGCCCCATGTCGTCAATAAATAAATAATCCCCAGTTTTTATATACTTCTTTTCATCAGTAAATCTCAATTGTCTCTGGGATTCCGCGCCCCCCCCCCAGTGCTTTACAATGGAGGTCAATATCCTTTAGTCCCATTTTACAGATGGGAACATTGACACACAGAGAGGAGAGACTTTCCCAAGGACATGCAGCAGGCTGTACACGGGTGCAAGGGTCTATTCAGGTGGGTCTACTTGCAGGATCTGGGCATTAATGCAGGATTCTGCATTAATGTAACATCTGGATTTCTATTGTTACCCCTTCTGTTTTCACTCGATCAGAACTTTCCAAAAAAGTTGTCTTTGGAGTTGAAACTTTGCTTAGGGTCAGCCCAGAGTTGATTTTTTTTTAAAAGGCAAATTTGAAGAAAATCTTTTCAGCTGGTTTTGAGTTATGGGAGAGTGGGGGGAAATATTTTTTTCATCTTGAAAAAAGAAAGGGAGTCTTCTTTCCCTTACACTGTTCTTTAAACCTGAGTGAGGCCAGGTCTACACTAGGAAATTAGGTTGGGATAATTACGTCACTCAGGGGTGTGAAAAATGCACACCCCTGAGTGACGCAGTTAAACCGATCTAACCCTTGGTGTAGACAGTGCTAGGTCAATGAGTGAATTCTCCCGTCAACCTACTTACCGCCTCTCGGGGAGGTGGAGCACCTACATTGACCGGGAAACCATCCCGTCGGTGTAGGTAGTGTCTTCACGAGAGCGGTACAGCTGTAGCATTTTAACTGTAGAAAAGCCCTAACTCCATCGACTTGAGTGGAGTTACTCCTGATTCAGAGAAGAATCAGGACCTAAAGTCCAGATTCGCAAAGGCATTTAGATGCCTAACTTGACATTGGAAGTTAGGCACCTAAATACATTTGAGGATCAGGGCCTAGGCCTTTTTTGCTCACCAGTTGAATATGACTTGAATGATGGACTATGCAGGGCCAGTTTATACAGAGCATATTACAAGATGCACCTGGCCAATCATATTCTGTAACATGGATGGATTCCCTCCTGACCCTAGTTGTTAATCAATTTATGTCCTGAAGCATGAGGATTGATCACCCTGGTCATTTTAACTCTATATGTTTATGGCAGCCAAGTCTCAGCTGGTGTCAGGGATCTGCTCCCTGCAGTTTATTACCCAACCTTGGCAAAAACTCTCTCCAGCAGCCCATTACCCTCGCTGAGCAGTGATCCTTTTCTTCACCAGCCAGTTCACTTTGATGAGGGGGTAAAGTCTAGTCTTTGTTCAAGTCAACAAGCTGTTGTCTTCATAGCCTGGTTGGGAAGATTTATCCTAACACCAGGCAGGCCAGTCCCCCATCCAAACTGCAGCAGGCGTCAGGGTGCTTTATTAAAGGTGTGAGCTCAATACAGACCCGACGTAAAAGGGTGCAGCTCAGCTGAAGTCCCTGCCTGTCCCTCTTTTCCAGCTAGTGCTCCAGCTCAGCTCCATTGATGGCAACACAACATGGGCCCTCTGGCTGCTACCACCATTGAAAGCACTTTGACAATTAGATCTGCTCTGTGGGGAGGGTGAAGAAGCCTGTAGTTACCAGGAAAGGGATCTTCTAGCACAGTGATGGGGCATATACACCCTGCTTAGCGGATGGCAGGGAGGAGGTTAACTCTTTCACTCGCTTTTTCTCCCTGAAGAAGAACCACAGCTGCAGGGAGCCACTCCCCCAGGAAAACCCCTCGGCGCTCAGGGATTGTTGGGGATCCAGGGGGGCAGGGCTAGCCCCAGTTGTGGTGAACGGTCATCCTTCTGGACACTACAAGACGCATGTGTTTGGAGGACTCTGGGCTCGCCCTGCACTAGGGGTACGTCAACACCACAAATTACAGTGCAACTGTAGTGCAGGTAGGCACAGCCATGCCAGCTTGAATTTAGCCAGCGCAGCTACCATTAGCGATGAAGACGTGGTGGCATGGACCCTGGGACAGGCTAGCACAACCCACGTACATCCCCAGTGGGCTGGACAGAGGTAGCCAGAGCCCATACGGAATCTTGCCGCCTTGTCGTTGCTACTATTCTTACCTGCGTGCGCTGAATTAAAGCTAGTGCCTCCCTGTGCCGCAATCCCACCTTAATGTGCAGTGTAGACATGCCCTAAGGTATCAGTTCCTTGTTGGGCCGCTTCAGGAACCTGTCTGAGCATATGAGCTGTGCAAAGCCACTCCTTGGTTGATTTGGTTGAGAGACCTGGGCAAAGGGAAGCCCCTTCCCAAACTTTTCGGTGTAGGTAACTTCCTTAGCTATCTGTGAGCGTTGCCCTGGCTCTGTAAAGCCTGAGACATTTAGGGTGAAAGGGGTGCTCAAAAAACTCATATACCGATATAGATAGATATAGATATATTAGGGCTGTCGATTAATCGCAGTTAACTCAAGCGGTTAACTCAAAAAAATTAATTCTGATTAATCACACTTTTAATCACATGGTTAAACAATAGAATACCAATTGAAATTTATTAAATATTTGTGGCTGTTTTTCTACATTTTCAAATATATTAATTTCAATTACAACACAGAATACAAAGTGTACAGGGCTCACTTTATATTATTATTTTTGATTACAAATATTTGCACTGTAAAAATGATGAACAAAAGAAATAGTATTTTTCAATTCACCTCCTACATGTACTGCAGTGCAATCTCTTTATTGAGAAAGTGCAACTTATAAAAGTAAATTTTTTGTTTGTTACATAACTGCACTCAAAACAAAACAATATAAAACTTCAGAGCCTACAAGTCCACTCAGTCCTATGTCTTGTTCAGCCAATCACTCAGACAAACAAGTTTGTTTACATTTACGGGAGATATTGCTGCCCACTTATTATTTACAATGTCACCTGAAAGTGAGAAGAGGCATTCGCATGGCACTGTTGTAGCCAGTGTTGCCAAGTATTTACGTGACAGATATGCTAAACATTTGTATGCCCCTTCATGCTTCAGCCACCATTCCAGAGGACATGCTTCCATGCTGATGATGCTCGTTAAAAAAAATGCATTAATTACATTTGTGACTGAACTCCTTGGGGAGAATTGCATGTCTCGTGCTCTGTTTTACCCATGTTCTGCCATATATTTTGTGTTATAGCAGTCTCGGATAATGACCTATCACACACTGCTCATTTTAAGAACAGTTTCACTGCAGATTTGACAAAACACAAAGAAGATATCAATGTGAGATTTCTAAAGATAGCTACAGCACTCAACCCAAGGTTTAAGAATCTGAAGTGCTTTCCAAAATCTGAGAGGGAGGAGATGTGGAACATGCTTTCAGAAGAGTTAAAAGAGCAACACTCTGATGCGGAAGCTACAGAACCTAAACCACACCAAAAAAAAAAAAAAATCAACCTTCTGCTAGTGGCATCTGACTTAGATAATGAAAATGAACATGCATCAGTCTGCACCACTTTGGATCATTATCGAAACCCGTCACCAGCATGGACGCATGTCTTCTGGAATGGTGGTTGGAGCATGAAAGGACATATTAATCTTTAGTGCATCTGGCACATAAATATCTTGCGACACTGGCTACAACAGTGTCATGCGAATGCCTGTTCTTGCAGGTAACATTGTAAACAAGAAGCAGGCAGCATTATCTCCTGCAAATGTAAACAAACTTGTTTGAGCGATTGGCTGAACAAGAAGTAGGACTGAGTGGCCTTGTAGGCTCCAAAGTTTTACATTGTTTTACTTTTGAGTGCAGTTCTTTATTTGTACATAATTCTACATTTGTAATTTCAACTTTCATGATAAAGAGATTGCACTACAGTACTTGTATTAGGGTTAATTGAAAAATACTATTTATTTTGTTTTTTACAGTGCAAATATTCGTAATAAAAAATAATAATATAAAGCGAGCACTGTACACTTTGCATTCCGTGTTTTAATTTACATCAATATATTTGAATATGTAGAAAATATCCCAAACTATTTAAATAAATGGTATTCTATTATTATTTAGCAGTGCGACAACTATTGCCTTATATTATGGAAACACAAAGGGTTTTAAACCTCTCATTAACTCTTCACCATTTACCTTCCCTGTTTGCATCAGACAGATTTTCAGAGGCGCTCAGCTACCATTTACACACCAAAAGAAGTGGCCAGATTTTTCAAACACAGGTCGGGTCCTGCTGAGTACTTGAGAAGCTGGCTCGAGAGCCTTTCGTGGATGGGAAACTGATGACAGAGTGATAAGTGCCACTCTTCTCTAACCTTTTCATTTTCCACCTCTTATGCGTTAGCATCAGGCTGCAAAGTCTGGCTTGCAAACAGCCTGGAAATATTTCTGTTCCCTTTAGGGCTTATACCCTCTGCCACTTTTGTTCCAGCTGTACATTTGGTGTCTCAATCTAGTAGAGTCCATTTAATGCTAATAGCTTCTGGACTCAGGGCAGGTTTACACATAAAGCGCAGCATCAGCGCAGCTGCTAAGTGAAGACACCCCTACACGACAGGAGTGTTCTCCCGTTGGTGTAGTTAATCCACCTCCCAGAGGCGGTAGCTAGGTTGGCGGGAGAAGCTCTCCCATTGACCTAGTCCTGTCTACACAGAGGGAGTTAGGTCAGTATAACTGTGAGCCGTGTAGACCTGGCCTCAGTAAATGACCATGGGAAATTCCAGAGTGAGCTCTCCCCAAATAAAGTCTGCAGCGTTGGTGACTCAGGAAGTGGCAAATCCTGGAACTCAGCACACCGCCTGAATAACTGGGGTCACCGTGGGGAGCACACAGAAGAATCCCCACCAACAGCCCAGGCTGTGGAGCCACTCCGCAGCGGCCCCTGCAGCTTGGGACTGCAAAGCCAAGGTAGCTGATGTGCCACCTACAGGAATAGTCACTGGTCCACCTGCCCTGCACCACTCCTCCCCTTCCACCTGCTGCACAAGGAGCCCACCGCGGAGCTGAGCTCTGCGGCACGCAGGGGTTATGTGCCTTATGTACTTCCAGGCAGCCTGGCTCCGGGCACGGTGGGAATGTGCTTCCAGGGAGAGGGGCCACGGGGACGGGATTTGCCTATAGAAGCCCAATTCTTCAGTCCTCATGCAATCAACACTGCCATTGACTTCAAAACTAGTGGCCTGAGTGTGCATCTAGGATCTTGGATGGGGGCGTACTCAGGCGGCTGGTGCTGCTCTCCCATCAAGGTAGGAATTCTTCCCTTGACCTTGGGCTGTCTACATGGGGGAAGAGGTCAGCTTAACTATGCCATTCAGGGGTGTAGACTTTTCATGCCTCTGAGCAACGTAACCAAAATTTTTAGCATAGCCTAGGCCTACATCTACCCAGGAATTACACCTCCTAGCTGCAGTGTAGACACACCAAGAGGAGAATAAGCTCCCAGACATGCAAAGGGAGTGCATGTAACCAGTGCTGGTGGGGAAGAGAGAAATTTCCAAGAGACTTTCGCACATTGACAACAGCGACAAATATTCACTGAAGACAATTTCCCTGACAGGCCGGTGTGTTAATCTGGCCAATGGTGCCCAACTTAAATTCTGGCAAAATCCAGGGTTTGTGCTAAAAATGCAAACAGTTACCGTAGCAACTGCAACAGCTGATAGCACCTCATGTCACAGGGAGAAAGTACACCCCCAGACAGACTCAGTGGGGCAAAGCAATCCCTGATGTAACGCCCCGAAGCCACCAGAGTTACACTAGGAGTGAATTTGGCCCTTTCTCACCCATACATGCTGCCAACCGCTGTCTGTGATCATTCTTAAGTAAGCTGGGGGAGGAGGTGTGAGGAATTCAGCAGGAGACTGCTGACTGGCACGGTAGTTATGAAACAAAGTGACTTTGTTGTGCTCTAACTTTTATTATTGTAGTTTATTGAAGTTTGAAAAAAAAGAAATACAGTTCGTATCCCATAATGCTGTTTATCCTGATTGAAAATAAATAAAAGAGAGGGAATATATCTATCCTCTAAAGAAGGAGAAAGAAAGAGTCGGGCCGCCTGGATTCTCACTGTGTGACCCTGGGCAAGTTACTTAATCACTCTCTGCCTCAGTTTCCCCATCTGTGAAATTGGGACAAGGCGACTTCCCTACCACACAGGGGCTGGGGGAATCTTCATGAATCAACATGACTGATTTTCCTCTCGGACCAGGTCGACATGGCTGTAACTCCACTGCCTTCAGTGAAGTTACTCCTGACTTATCCCCATGTGAGATATGAATCTGAAGAGGTTTTTGAAGCACTCTGAGATCCTGTGAGGGAAGCTGTTCATGGGGCAGAGTAAAGTATGAGATGGAGCAGGGTAGATAGCTGATATTTAGGCCATGTCTACATGTCGTATTGTAGACAACGCTATCATCAGCCTAGCCATGTCTACACTTGGGGATAGGTTGTCTTAATTTTTCACATCCCTGAGTACCTAACTTTTAAGTACAGACCAGGCCTTAGGGGCCATAAGGATGTATTTTCTGAGTCATACTTTGTTTTTTACATGCATTTTAACAGAAAACAAAACATCCAGAGTAAGCTAATTGCAGAATGGTTAAATACTGAGCAAGGTGCAACTTCTGAAAGGTTCTGGATTAGGAGTGAATTTCTCACCTAGAGGGTGTGAATCCCCAGACCATCCCCTGATACAATTGGGCTTTGTGCAGTGTTGCTGTGGATCTTTTAAAGGGATGCGTCCTGAATGCAAAAAAGTTACCACACAGCCTGAATCAAGCAGGTGGCTCAGCTCAGTGATGGACTATGCTGCCCCACCCTCAAACACTCCACTCCCCCGTGCAATTTAGGATCCTGATTTGATCCAGCCAGCTTCACTGGTCTGGCCTCGCTCTACCCCTCTTTCAGCTCCTCCTTTCACCTAGCAACCACCTCCTCTCTGTGTCTTCATGCCATTTCACTGTTGTTGTGAGAGCCGTCCCCCCTGCAGCTCCTGCCTCTGTCAGCAGTGAATGCACTTTAAGGGGAGCCTGCCTTTTTAATGTTTCTGCAGTTCATATCAAGTCTGTGGAGGGAACAGAGCCAGGACCCCACCCTGCCAGGAAGCAGGATGAGCTTGCATCCTTCAGGGCCCAGTGCAAGATGCATTTGTTTACACAATCCTCTAATCTATGCTAGTAAGGAATAGATAGGCCAGCACTGACTCTTCTGGAGAAAAAGCCAGATCACTTAAAGGAGCCGAGTAAAACCATGGCAATATGGAGATCATTAGATGCTACGTTTCATTTTATCGATGCTCAGGTACCACAGCGATGAGCCCAACTAGACAGATATGGGCCACCCATTCCTCCACCTGCAATGAGCTGACCATTCTGCCGAAGCGGGAGGAGTTCTGCAGTGTGGATTTCAAGGAGACATTTTAAAAGCCTCCCTCGCTGCTGGGCGCAGGCAGAAATCTCCCCCCCTACGAAGATCTTCGCGAAGGTGATGCCTGCGAGAATCGAAGCGCACGACAGAGCAATATACACAGGCACCCAAGAGCCAGGTTTCAGTGAAGGCTCTAAAAATAATTCTCTTTAGCACCTGATTTATGCAGGGCTGCAGAACAGCCCTGCTCTCCCCTCTTGGCAGGCCAGCAAAACACAGGAGCCAGCTAAAGCAGCACCCCTGGGAGCTCTTGGCTTGCAGTGGAACCTCCCGTGCTGTAGGTGTAGCTGCTGCCTCTTTCTCTTGCAGAAAGTACATGCGCAGCACAGGCTCCCTGCAGAGGTTTTCATCTCCCTTCCCCACCCCCTCCTTCAATATTTAATGCAGGCCTCTGAGGCCCTCCCCCCTGCTCCCACCCCCTTGGTATTTTGTTTATAAGCACAGAAATAATGGAGCTAATGCAGCAGTAAAGATACAAAAAACAAAACACAGAGGCCAAAAAAACCAAGGGAGGTTAATATCAGCCGGGAACCCAAAGTGCTAAATTATTCCAGCTTCTGTTGAATTGTAAGCATCTGGCAGCAGCTGCATTTTGAAAGCTCTGACAGCAGCACTGTAGGGGGCAATGGTTTCAAGGAGAATAAGGGTTCTAAGACTCAGTCCACAAAATAAAAGCAACCCCGAGCAATCGGCAGTGCTGTCTTTTCACGAACTCTTTAGGTGTACATTTAGGGTGATAAATTAAAGGCTTTTCCTTTGATTTACAGCGGAGGACTGGACCAAGCTGGGGCCCAATCTGGGAAACCTTCCCTCTCGCAGCTGTTTCCTTAGGCTTCAATGGGACACCTCACACAGGATTACTGGCTTGCCTAGGGAATTGCAAGATCAGGCCTGGGTTTCCAGCTGACCAAACGTTAACACAGTGAGCCAAAGGTTAGTGCTTCAAGAAACGGTGGCGCTTTTTTAAAAACACCCTTATTTGCATCTTGCTTTTAAGAACAAGACTAGAGAGCCTGCAATGAGCAAAGCACAGGTGCAAGCCTGTGCTTCTGCAGAGACCCTGTGTCTTAATCAGGGCTCCACATGGACTCTGCCCATGCAGAGCTCATTGCAGGATCAGGGCCAAAGCAAGACATAATGTATACAGTCTATAGTCTGGAGCTGTTATGAATCATCTCAGACTGCACTGCACTTTGCAAATTAATTCAGAGACCCTGATTCTCATCTGCTTTGTGCTGAGGTAACTCAAGTCAATGGTACCATTGTAAAATTGATGAAACTGAGCAGAGAATCCCAGTTTCCTTTAGGGAAAGGAAGGTATTACTACCTACACTTTTAATGAAAGGAAGTGAACTGCCCAAAGAATGCAAAAGCAGATATTTTAATCTGCTTATTCCTTATTATGTTGTTTTATTTAACACATACATTTTAGTTATGTACTTTGTAGGAATCAAGATACATAGACAGCTCTACAACTTTAATGTTTAATGCTTTAATGTGCCTTGTGTGGTCGCGGCTCAGTGCTCTAAAAAACCCACCTCCATGAGGGGCATAGCTACCAGCGCTGGGAGCTCCCAGCAGTTTACACTGGCGCTTTACAGCACTGCAACTTGCTGCGCTCAAGGGGGTGTTTTTTCACACCTCTGAGCAAGAAACATACAGCGCTGTTAATTGCCAGTGTAGAAGCTGTAGTCATAACTTGTTTTCACCAAAGTTTTCTGGGAATTTCCTTAGAACCCAATTCTCCTTCCAGTTTAAACAAATGGCAAAATTTCCACTGATTTTAACAAGAGCTGTATCTGACCCTTGTTATAATTTATTATACAAGAGTCTGAACAAAAATTAACTGATGTAAACTACTACAGTCCTATCTAATCATCATGGTGAAGTGAGTCATAGAGAGATAACATCATCGGTAATTACTTTTGTTTTCATTATGTGTTTAGAGGATTATATTCATTTGCTTAATTCCATTTAATCATGGTGTGTCAAACAGAACCAACATCCAGGACTAGCTTGTATTCTTGATAAATGTTTTAAGCAGAATGCACTTTCATTCACTGTGTAGTGGTTTTACTAACATATTTTACATGTATCCTATGAAATGTGGCCCCAGTCCTGGAAAGGGATTTGAGTGGACAGATCCTCATGCCTTGCTGGAATCCCACTGATTTCAGTCGAACACCAGGCAGGGCCCTTTGAAGGATCATATATCTGTGACCCATAACTAGAGGGTCAACTGCAGAGGATCTGTGTTCCAGCTTTGCACCTTAGCCCTAGGTTGTGAGTGTGACTCAGATCACAACTCTGCATACCACCCTGCACTAAAAATGAAGTTGATTTCACCCACAGAGTAGGATACTTTAGGGACAAGTATTAAGGGACTCCCAGTTCCCCAAAGAGCTTGCAAATATGAAATGCGTTACTTATGTATATGCATCAAACCCACAATATCTAATACCATCCTTCCTAAATCTTCCCCACGTTTTATTTTTCGTTTACTTTAATTTTAAAAGTGGAGAGCTGGTTATTCCCTGTTGTATTGCTTTGAATCATCAGTGGAATTATATAACTTGTGTTAAAGATTAAACAGCCCAAGTCTCCGCCTATGTAGCGTTTGTAGTAGTTCCAGGGCTTTGCCCTGTGGGATACATGAGTGGACTGGCGACTGGGGCTCCCCCTATGTACAGCCACGTGGTTACAGCATGTCCCTTCTTACAGAGTTAAAGGCCCTTCGGACCATAGAGAGTCCTAAAGGGCATGGGGGAAATAGAGAGGCTCTGACGCATGCGCCTTGGGCAGCCCGCTATCCCCGCCTCTACGCCGGCTCCGGCCTATAAGAGGGCTGGTCGTTGACGTCAGCTTTCTCTTCCGCCCGCTCTGTCCCCGCCAGCGAGACAGGGCCGCAGCCGCCGCCATTACCGGTCCCCTCCTTTCCTCCACTCCCGGAGAATCCGCCGCCATCCGCAACCATGGTGAGCCATCCGCGCCCCGAGGGCGGCTGGGGGGACGCGGGGGGCCCGGACCCAGGCGGGCCGCTGGTTATGGCCGCCCCCTGGCCGGTATCGATCGACGGGGCGGCCTGGGAAGTGGGGGTGGGGCGGCCTGGGAAGTGGGGGTGGGGCGGCTAGACCCCTAAATACTCCCTCCTCCTCCTTCCCCCCCCCCCCAACACTCCTGGGAACTGTGGGGCCCGGAGCCGGGCGGGGGGAGGAGGGTGTCCTTCCCTTTCCTGGGTGTGGCTTGTGCCAACCAGGGCTGTGCTCCCTAATGGGAAGTGGGGCAATGGGGTGGGGTGGGATGTCTCTTCTCTAGGGGAGATCTGCCCCGGGCCTCTGTTGGAGTGGCCTATGGGGGGACCCCCCGTTCAAGGAGGCCCCTTCCCCAGGGGAGTTCTGGTCGCCTCTCGCCTTGGGGCAGTTGCTCGGAGGGGTCTGCTAGCCTCCCCCTTGGGGCGGGGGGGGGGAGATCAGAGACCTTCCCCCTCTGCAGCGTATGGCTGCGCCATTGGGGAGGGGGTAAGAGGCTCTGTGGCCTGCTAACTCTCCCCAGCCTCCGTGCTGTGCTGAGTGGCGGTGGTAGGCGTGAGCGGGTCCGAGTCTGCAGCGGTAGGCCCAGCGAGGCTGGTTGGCCTCTGCCCTAGAGAGACCGGCTCACCCCAGCCCGGCTCTCCTGTCAGAGGGGTTGGTTTGGTGGAGCCCTGAAGCTGCTGTGCGGCTAGGAGTGATGTGGCGGGGTGGGGGAAGGCAAGTGCCAGGATGATGTTTCTGGTCTCTCCTCTCTGGCCAAAGGGAGGTACTGCAGCCTGGTGGGAGGGCGGGGGGGGAATGTTTCCTGCAGAGAGGTAGTAGCGATTTTATGTAACTCTGCAGTCTGGAGTAAAATCCTAGCTTGGATGCTTGGGTGGCGAAAGAGTGAGCTGATGCGGAAGGTTCTCTCTGAGTGGTATAGGAACAGGAGTGACGGTGATCTTAAGACTGGGATACAGGGGAACTTAATGACCCTAAGAGCCTATTAGGCTTCCAGGGATATTGTCTCCCCCAAGGCAATTAGTAAAAGCCACTGGTTGGGACATTCAGCTAGATGAGAGCACACTGGAAAACTCTGCTGTCTCTGAGTTGCCCTGTAATGTCTGCCGAGCGATCTATTTCAGCGTGGCACTGCTATGTTTGGATTCTTGGAAGAACTTGCTCCTGATCATATAACCTTCTCTTCAAGGTGAACTTCACAGTAGACCAGATTCGGGCCATTATGGACAAAAAGGCCAATATCCGAAACATGTCTGTGATTGCCCATGTAGACCATGGCAAATCCACCTTGACTGACTCCCTGGTGTGCAAAGCTGGTATCATTGCTTCTGCCCGTGCTGGTGAGACCCGTTTCACCGACACGAGAAAAGATGAGCAGGAAAGGTGCATCACTATCAAGTCAACGTAAGTTCCTTCCCTTCAAGCATCCTGGTGTTCAGCTGCTTCTCTTCCTTGAGACATGGTCTGATTACAGGACTGGGACCCAAGAACTCCTGGGTTCTAGTTCTGTTTCTGATACTAAGCGGGGGGGGAAGAAGAAACAACTGCTTAATGAAGTGCTTTGGTTGCCACCAGAGGTTTACTTCCCTGAAACCTAGGGCATTGTGAGTGTTTAAATGTGGTAGGAGTACTGAATATTGGCTTGTACATGGTGCATCAATTAGTACCTCTGTCTTGGTAGTCAAAACAGTAAATTAAAACTTCTAGGTTAAAATGTTCCCTGTTAACGTAGTTAGATGGAGTACTAACTGGAATCCCTGGAGTGGTTGGTTGTTGCATTTCTTTAGCCAGCAACTTAATGGTCTCCAACTTTTATCTGGAGTATGCCGAAGAGCTGCCTGAGCTAAATGTGCTACAAATGCATAGACAAAAATAGAATGCCTTAAAGATGAGCATTCTCATGTAGCACTTCTCTTACGTATCTTTATTTTTCAGAGCGATCTCTCTGTTCTACGAGCTGTCTGAAAATGACTTGGCCTTTATCAAGCAGAGCAAGGATGGTTCTGGTTTCCTAATCAACTTGATTGACTCTCCTGGACACGTAGACTTCTCTTCTGAAGTCACAGCTGCTCTCCGTGTCACTGATGGTGCCCTGGTTGTCGTGGACTGTGTCTCTGGTGAGAACTGGTAGCCACATGTAGATGCATGTTGTATAGAAACAGCAGGCTAGTCCTGCAGTAGTAATCGCCACGGTTCTGCCCCCTCCAGGTGTGTGTGTGCAGACGGAAACTGTGCTGCGACAGGCCATTGCTGAGAGGATCAAGCCTGTCCTGATGATGAACAAGATGGACCGAGCTCTGCTGGAGCTTCAGTTGGAGCCCGAGGAGCTGTACCAGACCTTCCAGCGTATTGTAGAGAATGTCAACGTCATCATTTCCACCTATGGGGAAGGAGAGAGTGGCCCCATGGGAAACATCATGGTAAGGAGAAGAACCAAGGGAATGTGTTCCAAGTGAACAGCTGCCCAAAGTTTTCCCTCGGGTGTTTTGAAAGGCGTCCTTTTCCTTTGAAGCAAGGACCAGTTGTCTTGTGTTCCTCTGGCGGTTACTTCCATTGTAAACGGGCATTGTTGACCCAGAAGAATATTTACTATAATACAGTATGGGTCGTTGGCTTGAAATACAATTGACTTATGATAGTCATGCTTCGGTTTGGATGCACTGAATTACAGGTTTAATTGTACTGCTATCTGACCTACTTAGTGTCAAACCACCCCTCAAATTCCTGGTCAAACTGAAACCCTCACCAGCTACCCTCTTCCACTTGATCAGGTCTTGTATCTCATGCTTCTTCTACCTATGCTGGTATAGGTGGACTCTCCTCTTTAGAGTAGAACGTTCTTCTAGGCACTCTGGTTCCTCAACTATGCCTTGGAGGGTGATACCATGGATCCATAAACAATTATAGGAATTGCATCCCCTTTGAATGGACTAGTATGCATTCATGTAGCAAATTTTTTATCAATTTGCTAGGAGCCCCTTCCAATCTGGGTCTCAAGTATTCTTCTCAGCAGTCAGTCATGAGGCCTTGCAACCAGTTAATAGCCAGTAGCTTTTGTTTGGCCAAGTCTACCTCTTGCACCCAAAGCACTTCACCTTCCCTTTGCTTAATGAAACCATACTCGGAAGTGTGTAGTGGAGCTGGGTTGCCTGCTATTCATCCACTGGGAAGGTACCCTAATCAAATCACTCAGCATAGGCATACGTCTAGTCATGCAACATCTCTGGATCACTAATCAGTGCAGGTAGCTGGTGAAGGCCTGAAGACATTCAGTTAACTAGTGTTTTTTGCTATCCGATTCTCAGTACTAAAGCTGAAATTGAGGTGGTGATTAGTTAACGGTTGCAGCACTATGGAAGGCAGGATTTGCTTATCAGTGGAGCTGCTACAGTTGTGGGGGGGGGGGGGGTCAATACAAACTTCACCTGAGCGCCACTCGTCTGACCTCTTTCAGATTGATCCTGTGCTAGGTACTGTTGGCTTTGGTTCTGGTTTGCACGGCTGGGCTTTCACTCTGAAACAGTTTGCTGAGATGTATGTTGCGAAGTTTGCCGCAAAGGGTGATGGGCAACTGAGTGCTGCTGAGCGTGCCAAGAAGGTAGAGGACATGATGAAGAAGCTGTGGGGAGACAGGTAAGTGACTGGAGCTCCTGGCTCTAGTGCTGCTGATTTGAGCCTGGTCTTGCCCTATCGAGTATTACCTGGGCTACACCTTGAAACTGCTCCCTGGAGCAGTGACCTCCATAACAAGAGTTGGCAGAGCACAGAGGTGGTCTCTAAACTCAGATCAGGCAGTGGTAGGGAGTACCCATATAACACAGCTGTAGATCTCCAGAAAGGGGGAAGACTTGAACTCTCCTGGGCTGGGAGTGAGGAAGCAAAAGTATGGTAGCACCCAAAGGAAGGAATCCTAATTAGGGTAGATGGCTTATTGTGACGACTGCTTCGCAAATCGTTCATGGGAGGGACTTTAATCTAGATACAAGCAGACAAATATTAGGGGATAGGAACAGGAATACACCATACAGGCAGATGTATCTCCATTTTGCTTTGGAAGCAAGTGACTGAAAGTGCATCAAATCTCGGGAAGTAGATGTAAGCTCATCTCAAAACAGGTCTTTGACTTGATAAATCCTTCCCTCCATCCTGAAAGGCCAGCAGAATAAGCAGTCTTAATTAAACAAGATGGAGAAACTGCACCACAGTGCCCTCTGATTTGATTTTTCTAGATATTTTGATCCTGCTTCTGGCAAGTTCAGCAAATCTGCTACCAACCCTGATGGAAAGAAACTGCCCAGGACTTTCTGCCAGCTGATCCTAGACCCCATCTTCAAGGTAACTACCATGGTACTCAGTCTCCTCTTAACTGGCAGTGGTCTGTGCATGATGATGGCAAAATTTCTTCACTTTGACCTGACTTTTGTTTGAAGAAATTTTAAATATCTGACAAGCACAGCTGACCTGTGCAGTAAGGGAAGTTGGGAGAGTTAGTGCTCTCTAGACAAGAAGCTGTTTATAAACCTTCATGTATCTGATCAGCTGACCTACTAATTGGCAGATACAAGGGTTGCTGTTAATAAGACAGTTCAACTGCCATTTACTGGCTCTCCCTGGAGAATGAGTGTGAGCTGCTTTCTCTGTGAACTGGGTCGCTTGATGCTTTCTCCCCTAACTTGGAACTCTTGCTCTAGGTCTTTGATGCAATCATGAACTTCAAGAAAGAGGAGACTGCTAAACTGATTGAGAAACTAGATATCAAACTTGACAGTGAGGATAAAGACAAGGAGGGCAAACCCCTACTGAAGGTAAGAACTGACTGGGCATTGCCTTGGGAAGACCCTTGCAGTTAGCTTTGCCTGTATCAGAGTAGGTTGCTAAGCTACTCTTTCAACACTGGCCTGTTGGGAGATCACCTGTCTGCACAACTTGGATGATAAACTAACGAGTGGGGGCAGTAGTATGAGCACAGATGGGTTTGCCTGAGTCTCATGCCTCCAATCTGCTTTTTCAGGCTGTGATGAGGCGCTGGCTGCCTGCTGGAGAAGCTCTGCTGCAGATGATCACCATCCACCTGCCTTCCCCTGTCACAGCTCAGAAATACCGCTGTGAGCTGCTGTACGAGGGCCCCCCTGATGACGAAGCTGCCATGGGTATGAAGCACTTGTAGTGTGCAGGAGCATAACTGCATTAAGGCTGTAAAATGCCCAGAGCTGCTTGTTTGCTTTTCAACAAGTATACAGCTGGGCTGAAGTTCTTGTAATTACCACACCTGCAGCCTTTCTAATGTGGATCAGACCAGCTTATTAGTGAGCAGCTTTCCTGTGGATAGCTGGGCTAGCTAAGTACCTGGATAGTAGCCAGAGTGTATACTAAAGGCTCAGTCTATATTAATTACAGTGATCTCTTGGCACATGGCTTTTCCTTGCCAGTTGGGCTAGCCAACTACCTGGATGGTAGCCAGCAGGCCAGTGTCAAACTGCTGCATTCTGTCTTAGAGTTGATTACTTTGCTCCAAAATGAAGAGCTCTGGTAGTGGAAGAAAGGACCACAGGTCAGCATTGATGGCTTCTTCTTTCCCAGGTATTAAGAACTGTGACCCCAAAGGGCCCCTGATGATGTACATCTCTAAAATGGTGCCAACCTCAGACAAAGGGCGTTTCTATGCTTTCGGACGTGTCTTTTCTGGTCTCGTCTCTACTGGCTTGAAAGTCAGAATCATGGGACCAAACTACACTCCTGGCAAGAAGGAAGATCTCTACCTGAAACCAATCCAAAGGTCAGTAAAGGCAGGGCTGATATGGATTGATCCCATGTTGAGATTTAATGCCTCATATATTTTTTTTTTTTTTTTTACGATGCAGGTTCCATATTTACTTCTACAGTCCCAGCACTTGGAGTGACAGTTTTAGTAGCTTCCTGATGTTTGCTTGTCTAGTCAGTCCAGAGACCATGCCTTTAGCTTTCCTATGCAAACTTGTCACTTCTAGGCTGGGATCCACTCTCCCTTTCCCACCACAGAAATCCTTTCTAAGGAACCATCCAGATTGACTCAAGTTTTTCTTAACCCAGGACCATTCTTATGATGGGCCGCTACGTTGAACCCATTGAGGACGTGCCTTGTGGTAATATCGTTGGGCTGGTCGGTGTTGACCAGTACCTGGTCAAGACCGGAACAATCACCACCTTTGAGCATGCTCACAACATGAGAGTGATGAAGTTCAGCGTTAGCCCTGTGGTGCGTGTGGCTGTTGAAGCAAAGAACCCAGCTGACCTGCCCAAGCTAGTAGAAGGACTGAAGCGTTTGGCCAAGTCTGACCCTATGGTGCAGGTAAGGGACCTGTGAGGCAACTCTTCAATAGCAGTTGCCTGGGGATCTAGGATATCTGTCAGTCTTGTCCACAAATTGCACATGTAATGATGCAGCCCAGTACCATAGAGGAACCATGTGTTCTCATCGCCCCGAGCTGCAATATTTGAGGGAGTACTGGCGCAGAGCTTCCAAAACTCATCCAAGTGAAAGCCTTCCTTTGGATGAAACCTGTAGCATGCCATGAAAGCATGGGACAGGGATGTAGATCCATTTATTTTTGGTCAAGGCCCAGACTCTAGAGCAGGGGTGGGCAAATTTTTTGGCCCAAAGGCCACATCTGGGAATAGAAATTGTATGGCAGGCCATGAATGCTGCCAAAATTGGGGTGGGTGGGGCTGGGGATGAGGAGTTTAGGGTGCAGGAGGATGCTCTGGGCTGGGACTGAGGGGTTCAGATGGTGGGAGGGGGATCAGTGTTGGGGCACAGGGGGAGGCTCATGCACAGGCTCTGAGCAGTGCTTACCTGAAGCAGCTCCTGGAAGCAGCAGCATCTTCCTTCTCTGGCTCCTACGCAGCCAGGCTGCCCTGTCCACAGGCACTGTCCTTGCAGCTCCCATTGGCTGGGAACCACAGCCAATGGGAGCTGCGGGGGCAGTGTGCAGAGTGGAAACCCCTGGTTGTCCCCATGTGTAGGAGGGGTGGGTCATGCCACTGCTTCCAGGAGCCACATGGATCAGCCCCCAACCTGGCCGCAGCACCAGAGCAGGGCAAGCCGCAAACCCCGCTCCCCAGTGGGAGCTTGAGCCAGATCTGGCCTGTGGGCTGTAGTTTGCGCCCCCCCCCCCCCCGCTCTAGAGAAAATAAAAAAATAACAAATTTGCAGTACATTCAAAAGTACCCATCCATTGGATTTGGCCCATGGTCTGCCTATTGACTGCCCCTGGGTTGGGATCAACTGCAAGCTGTATGTGTAAAGATCCAACATCTCAAGTGACCTTTAACAATATAGACCAGTACACACTGATGCTTTAATGGAGTTCTAGTAAGGAGTCTCTTCTCTCTCTCCTCCCTCCCTCCCCACCCCCCCCATTGCATGACTGGTCTCTTTTCAGTGCATCATTGAAGAGTCTGGAGAGCACATTATTGCTGGTGCAGGAGAGCTGCATTTGGAGATCTGCCTGAAGGATCTGGAAGAGGACCATGCATGTATTCCAATTAAGGTAAATCTGTCATCTTCCGTCTTAAACTAAGCTCAGAAGAACTCAACTGAAGGCTGAGTGGGTGAAATGGCTGCAGATCTAGTCAGTCTGCGAACTCCTGGATTACTGGGAACAGCTACAACTACTGAAGCTGTTTTCATAGTGGGAAAACACATAGTAGCTCTGTAGGTAGCAGATCATGAGGCTGCAGCAAGGTGTGGAATACCCTATCTCCAGCACATGGACTGACCATAGCTGAGAGTCGGGAGTTTCTAACCCAGCTGAGCCACTGACTTCTCCTAATTCTACTTTCATTAGGTGTATATACAAGTTGATAAAATGGGGATGGATGCCTAAAATGTTGTGTACGGAGTAAGTCTCCTACAAAGGGTAGCTGATGTCTACTGCAGCAAACACTTCAGAGTAGTAACAGTTGTCTTGTGTTTCTGACATATTAATGCTGATTGTATCAAGCACAGATTAGCAGGACATCCAGTCTTACACTTCAAAGGCCTCTTATGTGGTTTGTGGGTGTAAAATAGGCTTCATAGCTCAGTTCAGTGACAGTATTACTTTTCCAAATCCTCTGGAACTAACTGGTGACTGGTTGTCTGCAGAAATCTGACCCTGTCGTGTCTTATCGTGAGACAGTCAGTGAGGAATCCAACGTGCTGTGCCTTTCCAAGTCCCCCAACAAGCACAATAGGCTGTACATGAAGGCCCGACCTTTCCCAGATGGATTGGCTGAGGATATCGACAAAGGCGACGTCTCTTCCCGTCAGGAGCTGAAGCAGCGTGCACGCTACCTAGCTGAGAAGTACGAGTGGGATGTCACTGAGGCCCGTAAAATTTGGTGCTTTGGTCCAGATGGCACTGGCCCCAACATCCTGACAGATATCACCAAGGGAGTGCAGTACCTGAATGAAATCAAGGACAGTGTTGTGGCTGGCTTCCAGTGGGCTACTAAGGAGGTAGGTGATAACACATTCCTGTTCCTTCCTGCCTCCCCTTCTTTCTCTCCTCCTCCTCCTCCCCCCACCCCCATCCTAGGTGGAACACCAGTAGGGCAGTTGCCTGTGGGAGGACTGCAATATGGTGCACTAGCATTGACTGGCATATCTTGATGCAGCTGCTAAAATTGCCTTTCATTTATCCCATAAAATAGAGGAGACTCTCTCCATTTAACAAGGGTTCTGATATGCCAGGCCACCAGTAACTCTTGGGAGTATCTTGCTTTGGCATTTGGATGTACAGAATGTTCCATAGGCAAATGTCTGCCCAGTATGAGACACTGACTCTGAGCCGGAGTGGTGGCATCTGTTTCTAGCTCACTGCTGTTAATACAGTTGTCACCTAGCATGCCCCTGCTAGAGAACAGTTTGCAAAGCTCTGCAGGACTTGGTTGGCACTGTCCTGTGTTTGGGACCTGTCCAACAAAAGGTGGCACCTAGTGAAGGGCCTGGGGAATCTCCGCTGGTGGCTGATATCTGGGTTTTGCTCTTTCAGGGAGCTCTGTGTGAGGAGAACATGCGTGGAGTCCGCTTTGATGTGCATGACGTGACCCTGCACGCTGATGCCATTCACCGTGGCGGTGGGCAGATCATCCCCACTGCCAGGAGGTGCCTGTATGCCTGTGTGCTCACTGCTCAGCCACGGCTTATGGAGCCCATCTACCTTGTAGAGATCCAGGTACTTACACTTTGCTTAGCTTTAGATCTAACATTTGCAGTTCTTCAAGCTGCAAACAGCTCTACAATTAAAGGACTGACTTTTTAAGCTTAAGATGGAAAGCAATGCCTGTAATACAAACTTTGTGTACCAGTGTCCAGAACAAGTAGTTGGCGGTATCTATGGTGTCCTGAACAGGAAGCGTGGCCATGTCTTTGAGGAGTCCCAGGTGGCAGGCACTCCCATGTTTGTTGTTAAGGCCTACCTGCCCGTCAACGAGTCTTTTGGTAAGTGACCTTCACATTGTTCTTGCTCCATCTGATTCCTTCTACAAGCCTAAGAACTTCTGTTAGAGCTCCATGGAGCTTGCACTGACCTTTAGAATGTTTAGAGAGAGGTCCTCCCAGCTGATTACTTCCTTCACAGGGTCATGGTGCATGGGCCTAATAGTTACATTCTTCCCTTAACCTCTTCTTCTTTTGATCCTGAACTCTCTCTCCTCCCTCAAGTGATTGGAATACAACAGGGGTTTCTTGGGACTTAAGAGAAATTAGAGTGCATGGTATTTAAGTATTTGGTTTTGCTCTTGGTGACTGAGATAGGAACAGAACCTCATACTCAGATGTGTGCTTCTCTCAACTCTTATCCCAATGGACTTTTTCCTCCATAGGTTTTACAGCTGACTTGAGATCCAACACAGGTGGCCAGGCTTTTCCCCAGTGTGTGTTCGACCACTGGCAGATCCTGCCTGGGGACCCCTTTGACAACACTAGCCGTCCTTGCCAGGTCGTTGCTGAGACCCGCAAACGCAAAGGGCTGAAGGAAGGCATCCCGGCACTAGACAACTTCCTGGACAAATTGTAAAAGCTACCCCCAACACCAGTTTAAAATCACTGTCGTTGGACTCTGAATAAACTAACTAGCATAACATCAAATGCAGCAGGCAACTGTAGACTGCAGTGACCATCTCTTTGCATTATACTTAATCAGTTTCATAGCAATTTTGAGACTTTCAGAAAAACCACATTGATATTCAGCCTTATAGGTTTCTGTGTTGCACATGACTCATTGGGGCCCCACTTGGTGCCATTGTAACTTAAAAACATTTCCACTTGATGCAACTCAAGTTGCCTGGTTCCATATTTATTTGACACATGGGGAAAGATGCTTTCCTCTCTGCAGGGATTGGGCAAAAGGGGCATGGTGGGGGTAAGAGGGCACCTGACTCTTCAAAGGGGGAAAATATAATACCCAACAGCTTGCAAACCAAGCAAAACAGTGTGGTAAGAAGAGGGTTTGCTTGAGTTAATGGCCTCTAGTGTGCGCTTTTTTTGTCTAGGGGAGGGGGATGTGTAAGGGGACGTCTAGTTGGGCAGAAACTCAAAGGCAGGAAGATCTTGTGCAGTGTGATTGTCATCATGAACATCAACAAATGTATTAGTGCCACTGGAATAATAAATTTGATATGGTGATGAGTATTCAGCTGGATTCTTGTTCAGTTTCACTTCATTCCAGGCATAGTCCAGCAAAAAGGAAACCTTCTAGCTCCCCTTCATTAATGATTCAGAGCTGCTAGCCTAGAGTGTCTTCAGGCAAGTAGCATCATCCTGCTCTGATTCCTGGGGGAGAGATGTCCCCAATCATAACTGCTTGTACAGAATGGGCCATGGAAAAAGACTGGCACTGGTAGAGAAATCTGCGTAATTATTGCATGACAGGTCTGCTTGGGCCTCATGGTTATCAGGCCTCTCCATCAGGAAAGTACTTGAAGACTAGACAAATCTGTAGTTACAGGACTAGAACAAATGTTAATCTTTTAACTTCAAGTACAAGAATGCGCAGTTCAATGGCTCACTTAGAAAAGCTAATCAAACCTGGGCCTGTAATTCATGGTTAGCAAGAACTCTGTACGGCAAAGGTGGTGTGGATCCAGTAATGTAGCACTGTGTGGTCCAACCTGAACGGTTTGTTTCTGCCATGGTTGTCAAGAGGTACATCCCTTTCATGCTGTATACAATTCATGGATTGGCTGCTAGCCTTGTATAGCTATTTAATCCTGACGTACAGGGTTTAGGACTCTTCTGTACAAAAAGCTGCACCAGTTTAAAATTGAAATGGCTGCAGCTTTCCTTGTAGCCAAGTCCTTAGTTAAGTGTGCAGAACTGTCTGCTGTGTGTGTGGGGTGAAGTTGTAGCCATGTTGGTCTCAGGATCTTAAAGACAGTGAATAACGTAATGTCTTTTATTAGACCACCTTCTGATGATAAGCTTTTGAGCCACACCAAGCTCTTCTGGGAAACATACTCCCACTGGTGCAGCAAAATGCAAGGTGGAACAGACAGATTAGCCTAAAGCACCCAGAAGGGACCATTCAAGATGATGTGGCCTTTAAACATTCTGAAAAATCTTTTCTGAACCCACCACTTCTGGCCTTCAGATATTCCCCCCCACCCTCTCCTTTCAAACTTATCCAAAGCAAGCTCCCCACTGACCGGGACACAAAGTAGCACCAGACCCTGCCAGAAGTACAGATGCAAAATCTGCAGACATCTGCACTGCTACAATGTTCAACAAAGCTTTCAAGGTTTCACTGCATCCAATGAAGTGAGCTGTAGCTCACAAAAGCTTATGCTCAGATAAATTGGTTAGTCTCTAAGGTGCCACAAGGCCTCCTTTTCTTTTTGCAAATACAGACTAACACGGCTGTTACTCTGAAACCTTTCAAGGTCAATGGATCTTACACATGTCCATCACAATAGGTGGTATACCTCATTCAGCGTGCCAAATGCCTCAATAATGCTAGGTGGCTGAACCCAGACAATCACTATGCTCTTGAATGAACTCCCATAGGAAAACAAGACAAAAACACCTCATCACCTATGGTTAAGGATCTGATTCTGTGACAGAGTTGGTGACTTTTTGGGACCTCTGTGTCATCTTTTTGGGCAGGGCTGGAGCAGCAGTCAGCCACAGAGCAGGGGGCCAAGCTCGGCAGTTTTAAAGAACTCACTGGCAGCCAGCCTTGAGTCCACTGGAGCAGTGGCTCCTGGTCTGCCAGAGCAGTGGCTGGGGTTAGCGCAGGAGTAGTCAGCCCCTTGTGCAGGAGCAGTGATGGGGATGGAGCATCTGCAAGCCCAGCAGTGCTCTGTTCATCCCCCCTGCTGGGTATTTTTAGTCAAAGTCAGGGACAGGTCATAGGCTTCCATGTTTATAGCCCATGACCTGTCACCGACTTTTACTAAAAATAGCCATGACTGAATCCTAACCTTACGTATGGGTGAACGCTTTTCCCTACAAAGCAATCTCTGACCTTTCAGTCCTCATCCAGCTAGAAGCCTGCACAATCCTTTCAAAAGACAAGCCTGGGAGCTTAAATTCGTTCCTTTGCTAGACTAAAAATCATGCACTGACCAGACACTGGCTTTATTGCTTATTACAACAATCTGTGTAACCCACAACTCCCATTTTTTTGTCCTATGACTGCAGTGGTGTTAACAGGCCACTCTGCCTTGAATGGAAGATCTTTTCCAGACCTGAAAAAGAGCTTGGAAAGCTTGTCTCTCTCTTACTAACAGCTGGTCCAATATTACCTCACCTGCCTTGCCTATGTCATCCCTACTGATGCAGCTCCTACTGCTAGCTGTTGGTGGTGTACTGAACTCACATGGTGCTTACCAGCTTCTCCCTGGGCTTATCTTCACTGTGCTGTTAGCGTGAACTAAACTACAATGAGAGTTTTGTCTGTAGCATGATGGCCCTCCATGCTCACCTCTAGCGCAAACTAAGGATGCCTTAAGCTCCAGCTAACTGGCCCATCAGCGCGGCTTAAGTTCAACAGCTGCTGGTGGTCCACCTAGTTCCATGGTGTGGGTGCAGTAGCTTGAGTTACAACTTATCTCCTACCCATCCAATCGGTGTTTTGCGGTCTGCCCACCCCTCCACCACCACTCAAGTGATGCCACGGGTGGAGTGAAGCCAAGTCCCACATCCAAAGGCAAAGGAGCAGCTCTTACTCTTAAGTTTGAATGTTCATAGCATGCCTACATTGCAATAAAACAGAGCTGGCCTATGTCCGCTGACTTGGGCTGGGGTGCGTAAGACTGCAGTGTAGATGTTTGGGCTCCCTGCTCTGCTCCTGAGAGCTGTTAGCCAGCTGCCTCTTAGCACAACTCTACACGAAAGGAGGAGGGCAGTCACCTTCAAGAAAAGGGCTTCAGTGCTGTTAAATAAAATGTGGGATTTGGCTCAGAAATGTCAGGAGGTATCAGGTTTTTTTGGCATTTGAGAAACACGGTCTGTTCAAACATTGCTCTGTCAGCCCAGCACAGAGAGGTGTTTGAAGAAAGAGCAGCCACAGCTCTGTCTGCTGCATTCTGCACAAAGCACCGTGCAAGGGTGAGTGGTCTTTTCTGCCCACCTTGGGAGCATAATATTAAATGTGGGGAATGAAGAGTCCAGGGGCCCTCATGTTGAGCCCAAAGACTCTCAATAAATTGACACACCTGCAGCAAAGGACACTTGCCAGCACAATACCATTGGAAAGGACTTGGAAATCTATGGATGAAAAGCACCAAAAGGTGAAAGTGTTAAAATTACATGTATCTTTCAAGATGGTCCCTGCCCCAAACAGCTTCCAAGCCAGTGCAGCCACCTCTTCCATGGAGGATAGGACATAAAAGGTTACACCAAAATGTAGGAGGGGGAGATTGAAGGACCCATACAGTAAGTGCCATGGGTTCACCCAAGCAGTGCAGACAGGGCCTCTGTTCTTAAATTGTATAGTTATAAATAATGGTTTTAAAATCCACACCGCTGTGACTGACAACCGACATGTCGCTGGCTCCGCCGCCCTGGAACATTGTGGGTGTGGAAAGGCAGGGAGGGACTACTCCGATCTCCCGGCTCAGCAGCTGTTAGACACGGATACACAGCACGCATTGAACTGTGCCTAAAACGCCCAGTGGAGGCTGGGAGTCCAGCCCCACTGCAGCCTGGCGCATGGAGGAGCGTGTCTGTTTGCAAGGGTTAAAACAGACAGAAGCAAGTCCACCTCCTGCGTGTTTTCTGCAGCTGGGTCCCCTGCAGAAGGGGGGTGGTGGTACAGGGCTGGAGGGGAGCCCCCCTCCGCTCCCCTGGAGAAGGGGGGTGGTGGTACAGAGGTGGAGGGGAGCCCACCTCCGCTCCCCTGGAGAAGAGGGGTGTGTGGTATAGGGGTGGGGTGGAGCCCACCTCCCCTCCCCTGGAGAAGGGGGGTGTGGTACGGGGTGGGGGGGAATCTCTCTAGGGCTGGGCCACGTCAGCACATGACGAGGGACAAGGAAGGAAGGGATGTGAGCAGCAGTAGAACTGGGGTGGGGTGGGCAGGGCAGAGGAAACTCTGGAGATGGGGCAGGAGCCGGGCCACAGGGGGCACTAGGAACCCTGGGGACAGGGCGTGGTAGAGTGGGGGGGCATAGGGGAGTCCTGCTGCCTGGCGGGGTGGGGCAGGGATAGGACGGGGGTCCATAGGGGAGCTCTCCGCCCGGGGGGAGGGGCCATGGGGGAGCCCCACCGCCTGTGGGATGGGGCAGGGATAGGACGGGGTCCATAGGGGAGCTCTCCGCCCGGGGGGAGGGGCCATGGGGGAGCCCCACCGCCTGTGGGATGGGGCAGGGATAGGACGGGGGTCCATAGGGGAGCTCTCCGCCCGGGGGGAGGGGCCATGGGGGAGCCCCACCGCCTGTGGGATGGGGCAGGGATAGGACGGGGGTCCATAGGGGAGCTCTCCGCCCGGGGGGAGGGGCCATGGGGGAGCCCCACCGCCTGTGGGATGGGGCAGGGATAGGACGGGGGTCCATAGGGGAGCTCTCCGCCCGGGGGGAGGGGCCATGGGGGAGCCCCACCGCCTGTGGGATGGGGCAGGGATAGGACGGGGGTCCATACATAGGGGAGCTCGCCGCCCGGAGGGGGGGTGGGCGGGGCCAGGGGGCGCTCACCGTCCAGAGGGGGCGGGGCCGGGGGAGCCCCGCCTCCCGGGAATCCCGGCGTGGCTCCGAGCTGCAGCCCCGCCCCCGCCCCGGGCCAGGCTGATGCGCTGCCGGCTCGGCCAATGGCGCGCATGGGGCCGGGCTGGCTGCGGTGACGTAGGCGCCGCGGCTCAGCCAATGGTGGGCGCGGGGCGAGGGGAAGGAGCCGGGAGCGTCGGAATGCGGCGGCCGCGGGCCCAGGTGCGGGGTCCGGAGCGGGGCCGGGGCTCGGCCGGCTGCGGCCGCTGGGGGGTGGGGGCTCTGTGGGGTGCGGCGGGGTTCGGGGCGGCTCTGTGGGGACGGGGAGTGAGGCGGGGGGCTGTGTGGGGGCGGGCCGTAGGGAGTGGGGCTGTGTGGGGGCGGGCCATGGGGGGCAGTGTGTGAGTGGGGTAGGGGGATGTGTGGGGGTGGGCCATGTGGGGGCAGTGTGTGAGGGGGGCAGGGGGATGTGTGGGGGATAGGGGGCAGGGCAGGGGGCTGTGTGGGGGCGGGCCATGGGGGGCAGTGTGTGAGTGGGGCAGGGGGATGTGTGGGGGCGGGCCATGTGGGGGCAGTGTGTGAGGGGGGCAGGGGGATGTGTGGGGGATAGGGGGCAGGGGGCTGTGTGGGGGCGGGCCATGGGGGGCAGTGTGTGAGGGGGGCAGGGGGCTGTGTGGGGGCGGGCCATGTGGGGGCAGTGTGTGAGGGGGGCAGTGTGTGAGTGGGGCAGGGGGATGTGTGGGGGCGGGCCATGTGGGGGCAGTGTGTGAGGGGGGCAGGGGGATGTGTGGGGGATAGGGAGCAGGGCAGGGGGCTGTGTGGGGGCGGGCCATGGGGGGGCAGTGTGTGAGTGGGGCAGGGGGCTGTGTGGGGGCGGGCCATGTGGGGGCAGTGTGTGAGGGGGGCAGTGTGTGAGGGGGGCAGGGGGCTGTGTGGGGGCGGGCCATGTGGGGGCAGTGTGTGAGTGGGGCAGGGGGCTGTGTGGGGGCGGGCCATGTGGGGGCAGTGTGTGAGGGGGGCAGGGGGATGTGTGGGGGATAGGGGTCAGGGCAGGGGGCTGTGTGGGGGTGGGCCATGGGGGGCAGTGTGTGAGGGGGGCAGGGGGATGTGTGGGGGATAGGGGGCAGGGCAGGGGGCTGTGTGGGGGCGGCCCATGGGGGGGCTATTTGTGGGTTGGGAGTGGGGCAGGGGATTGTGGGGGGGATGGGGGCAAGGTGGAGGGCTGTGGGTGGGCTAGGAGGCTGTGTTGGGGTGGGCCATAGCGAGTGGGGCAGGGGGTTGTGTGGGGGTGGGCCATAGGGAGTGGGGGCTCTGTGTAGGTAGGGAGTGTGGCAGGGGGCTGTGTGGGAGTTAGGGGTCAAGGTAGGGGACTGTGTTGGGCCGAGGAGTAGAGCGGGGGTTAGGGGTGGAGGGTTGTGTGGCGCTCCAGGCAGATGTAACTTGGGGACATTCATAGGTGCTGGAATTAGGGCTACTGCCGCACCTCCTGGCCTGAAGTGGTTGCCATCACATATAGGGTTTACAGTTTGGTTCGATGGCTCTCATTACCCCCAGTATACACATTGTTCCTGCACCCATGGGGACAGTGATTCTTGTATTGTTCTTGGAGTGTGGTGAGAGGGTGAGGCTTGCTTGTGTGTGTGTGGGGGGGGATTAAAGAGAAGGCTGAAGTTCCTTTGTGTAGATCTCTCTCTCCTCCAGTGCACCCCAGTGGGCAGAGTGGAGACATCGTAACAAGCTTAGCTTTGCTTCCTCCTCTTTCAGATTTTATAAAATCAATGTGCTGATTGAGCCACTCGTGGCCTCCATCCAGGGCCAGGCGGCTTATTTGTGGGTCTTCCCCAGTGCTGTCATGGGGCTGAGTAGGGGAGGGTGATCCTTCCTCTCCCTTAGCAGAGGGTGTTGGGGAAGCTGAACTAAAATGTGGGAAGGAGGGTGGCTGAGGGACAAAGAATGATGGTTTCGGGGTCATAGCAATGGACTAGGACTCACGAGATGTGGGTTTAATTCCTGGCTGTGCCACAGACTCCCTCTGTGATTATGGGCCAGTCCTTGGGCAGGGACAGTCTCTTGCTATGTGTCTCTACAGCACCCAGCACCATGGGGTTCTGCTGGTAGCTTCTAGGGTCTACTTAATAATCTGCTAGACTGAAATATCTTCCCACGAGCTGTGTGGGGACACTAAATCATAACCCTGGAGAGCAGACTGCAGGGATCAGTCCTGCCTTGGCTGGGTGCGAATGAACGAGAAATAGACGCAACATAAGTGCGGGGCTCATTCATCTCTTGTATCCAGTTTAGAGCAGGTGCCGCTGTGTCATGCAGAGGTTCTGTTGCTCATTCCACAGCGCTGGGATGTCTTTGGCTGACTGGGGCATAACAATTCTCTCCCGTTTCCCTTGTCTCCTTCCAGAGTTGAAACGTGCTGTCTGCACGTGGAGCAGGGGAAACTTTGGCTCTCCGAAGTGTGGGCCGGGCTCCTTTTGGTCTGGCAGCCATGTCCACCTTCAGGCAGGAGAATGTGGAGGACCATTATGAGATGGGAGAAGAGCTGGGCAGGTGAGTGTGCTAACTAGGGGGCCTGCTCTGCTGTGGGTGGTGCCGTCTCCTAGCCATAAAGCCAAGAGCCTGACCATTTCTAGTCATTAAATAAACCCATAGCGTTTCTTTTGCTACCTTAGTCAAATTCCATTTCTGGTCACGACACCCTGTTTCCATGTTCCCGCTCTGTATGTTCAGTCAGGTGTGGGATTCTCTACGACTTGCTGTTTCAAAGTGTTGGGCAGTTCTGCTGTTCAGCTGCTGTGTCTTTCTCCAGAGCCAGCTCTAGTTCAGTGGTAGGTTAAGAAATCTGTTTATATCCCTTATCCACCTCCCGGCGTGGGTCGCATGAGGGTTAATGAATATTTAAAACTTGAGCTGGTTGGGGATTTGTTTTTACACCGCTTTTTTTTTTTTTTGGCTGGATAAAGTTCATTCATTGAAACAAACTTTTTATGGGAATGGGCCAGTTTCGATTCTGCTTCAGTTGGGGAAAGTTTCTCCCGTTCAGGGTGGAGTTTCAACAGAGCTCCAGCCAGCCCGATGGGGGTGGGAGTGGGGGGGAGGACTCAATCTCTCCTGCTGGAGTCGTTCCATTTGTGTAAATAATTAAATATTCATTAGGCCAATGAGAGAGACCATACGGTGACAGGCCCTCCTAGAAGGGCCAAGCATTTTTATTCACAATTCACTCCTTTTTTTAGTGGTGCTATGGCTCTTTTTTTCCCCTTAAGCTCACCTCATGTCCCTGTTTGGCTGGCTCTGCCCTGCCTCGAACAGATGACTGTGGGTTGCTTAGCATTCTCTGTTGGTGTCTCAGTCGCTCTGCATGTTTGGGGCACGTTTCTGGTATGAATCATCTTTGCCTTTCAGCAGAAGCTAGGCCGTCTTTAGAACACGGGAAGAGGAGGTTATTGTGTTGCGTACAAACTGGGCTTATTCATGCTGGATGCAAAACCTTTGTGGATCTTAGCTGGGTTCCATGCCTTAGCATAAAAATAAACTCTCCCCAAGCTTTTGGGGTTGATGATTGAGCTGCTGTTTGTTACAGCAGTGCCCAAAGCTCCCACTCGGTGTAGGCCTTTGCTCCAGGTGCTATATAAACCCATAGGAAGATGCGGCTCCTGTTCCAAAGGGCTTATGGCCTAGCACAGTGATATTCAGACAGACTCGTGAGCCGCCAGTGGCTCTTTAACATGTCTCCCGCGGCTCTTTGCAACACACGATATTAAAACACTGTGTGATTGAATTATTAACCAATCAGGGTGCCTTTACTATGTTATTAACCAGTTGTAGTTGGTAAGATGATAATACTTGGTCAGTCATTTTGCTGTGAGAATAATCTATACAAATAGGAAACGAAACAATGAATTCACCTGCCTGTGGCTCTTTTGGGTAACGCTGATGGCTAATTTGACTCCTGAACCACTGAAGTCTGAGTGCTGCTGGAGTTTGACTCTGTAGGGGAACGCTTGCTTGTAAACATGGAAAAATCCTTTGGTGGGAACATTTCTGATGATCTTAGGCTTTTTAGAAAACCTTTCCCCACCAAATTAATCTTCTGAATCAAACTGAAGTTGGTGGTGTCCCTTGAAGAAGTCTGCATTCCAAGTCTGAACTGTAGAAGCAGAGTTAAAGTGGTTCGGGTGTAGCAAGCCCAGAAAAATTCTGATCCATGTGTGTGTGTGAATGGCGTTTAAGTTTGGCATTAGACTTCGGCATCTAAACCTAGCTGGTGATTGCCATGGTGTCTCTGGTTTAAATAACGTGCAACGTTAGATGTTCTTCGGCATCCTCCGCTGCTAGCTAAGTGGTGTTGTGTATGGGAATATCACTCGGGAGTTCCTTAGGGACAGTGTTTTCCTTTTGAGGGCTGTAACCGCACAGGTGGCCCTGTTGGCGTTTAAATAAGAATGACGCTTGTTAGAACCCTGCACAGGCTCAAAACGTTTTCCAAGCAATCCTCCCTCCGCTCCTGGAAGGTGGACAGGCAGGGAGTGTTACCCGGGCAGGGGTATTGGCGTGGGGCTTTGTGGGTTTGGCCCATGCTGCAGTGCATAGGTACATCCTTCTGTTTACCTTGAGATGGTAATTGGTCTTCTCCATTGCCTGGCATAAGAGCTGGCAACTCTTCAGGTGAGCTCTTCGAGAGGCTTTTAAGGTTACATTCCTGGGCCTGTTGACCTTTAGTTGAATTCTCTTTTCAAGTCTGCTGGACCAGCCTGCTGGTGCTGTAGTTCTGCTTTCTTGAGCAGCAGACAAAGGTTTGTTTCATGGGTTCCTCTAATCTCTGGGCTCCCCAGCCCCTTGGGAAGGAGTTTTGTGTCACCAACCTGTCCAGCTGAGCAAGGAGCAGCATGAATTCCTCTTGTTCAGGCAGCTGGAAGGTTGACCACTGTGGCAGTGAAGAGAGATGGGTGCTGGGGGGGGACGGGACGGGGAACAAGATTTTTAAAGGAGGCAAGTGGTTCCCCCTTCCTCTGTGCTTTGGGTTTGACTAATGTGTTTATAAAGGGGTGAGCATCTTAAAAAGGGTGTGCCTCGTGCTCCCTGGAGAAGGAATCCAGGGAATCACTAGGTCTTTACTGTTCTGGCGGTCTCTCTCCTTTGGTGTGTGAATATTTCATCACTTCTCTGTCCCAACAGGGAGAGTTAAGGGCAAGGTGACCTCCTTATTTCTGCATTTCCTAGAAGACGTTGGTTTGTTAGACATTTCATGCTTCGTAACCCCGTTTCTTCCTCCCCTGCGCAGCACTCTCTCCTCCAGCCAGACTGCTGGATTTTGCTGGTGGGAGTCTGGGAAGCCTTTAGCATTTGATCAGCTCTGACTGTTTCCTGTCCGAGTGCAGCCTTTTATGGAAAGTTCAGGCCCAGCAGCTGCCAACCAATGAAGCGAGCCTTGATGTCACTGTTTAAAAATGTAAATAACCCCATTGGAGGCGGAAATGCTGGCAGTGTAATGAGGAGGACGACGATGCAGGGTAGGGTGACCAGATGTCCCTATTTTATCAGGACTGTCTCTCTTTTATAAGCGCCTATTACTCCCCACCGCCAGTCCCGATTTTTCACACTTGGTATCTGGTCACCCTAACGCAGGGGCAGTTAATTTTGATCCTCCCAGGAAGAAGAAGAAATGCACCTAAATCTGGGCATGTAACTTTCAGAGGTTTAGTGGGTAGATCAAGGGACTGGGTGGGGTCAGGATTCCCTGGGTTCTGTTTTTTGACTCTGTCGCTGACCCCCTGTGTGTCAGTAACATCCCCTCTGAGTCTCGCTTTTCCTGCTTGTAAAATGGGGGTGTCACTGATGTAGACCATGGCAGGGAGCATGTGTTATAAATTAGTATTCACAAAGCACTTGCAAATCTAAAGAGCGCTGTAAGCGCCGAGCGTTACAGCCTGGGTCAGTTGCACAGGAACCCTTCTCCCCAAATGCTCCTCACGATGAAATTGACATCTCGGGGTGCTCTGGAATGGTGGTTGGAACTCTTGAGCTGCCAGCTTCATAAATCTGAAGGCCGGAAGGGACCATTGTGATCATCAGAACACGGGAACTCTGCCTGATTCCAGCACTGAACCGCAAGTTACAGGGCTATGTTTCAGCAGGATATTGTACAAATGCCGAAGCAGCATAATCACATTGTTACCATGATACGCTTCCTGATACCTGGGTAGATTAATACGTTTCAAGGAAGGGCCAGAGATTTGTATGAATCAGAATAGCATCTGCAGTGACGTACTTAGGATAAAACCAGCATGGGCCATCAATCCTCACGCTCTAGGATGTTAACTGAATGCTAGCTGCAGCCAGGAGGGAAGTTAGTTCCTTCCTTCCTTCATCCTACCCAGCACAGCAGCACATAGTGGCGGTATCGGTTTATTCCAATCCTGCATCTGATGCATCACATATTGACAACCAGAGGGGATGAGCTGAGCTATTGATCTGTCCTGGCTTGGCAGCAATTCGGTCTGTTTGTACTCCACAGGCGGCTGAAGTGTGCTCTCCAAGAAAGGGGCTTTTATTCTGCCTTGGTGCTCAGCTTTGTCCATGATGCCACCATCCCTGAGCTGGCCAAGTGGTGCATGGAGAAGGCAGACGCTTAGACCTGGAGTCGAGTGGAAGGGCTTTACCTGCTGCCCATGGAAGCACTGTGGCCCCAGCGGGTTTGTCAGGAGTTGTACCCTTCTCAGTGAGGAAATGCACCAATGGGAGATCTCTTTAGAACATAGCAGACTGTAGCTGCCCCACTGCAGTCACCGATTCCTCCAGGCAGGTGCCAGTGAGGAGACGTCTTATTAACTGCTGCGTCCCCTCTCCCCATGCAGTGGCCAGTTCGCCATTGTGCGGAAGTGCCGGGAGAAGAAAAGCGGCCTGGAGTATGCAGCCAAGTTCATCAAGAAGCGGCGCCTGTCGTCCAGCCGGCGGGGCGTGAGCCGGGAGGAGATCGAGAGGGAGGTGGACATCCTGCGGGAGATCCAGCACCCCAACATCATCACGCTCCACGACATCTTCGAGAACAAGACGGACGTGGTGCTGATCCTGGAGCTGGTCTCGGGGGGCGAGCTCTTTGACTTCCTGGCTGAGAAGGAGTCTCTGACGGAGGAAGAGGCCACCCAGTTCCTCAAACAGATCCTGGATGGGGTCCACTACTTGCATTCCAAGCGCATAGCGCACTTCGACCTGAAGGTAAGTTTCGGCCTATGAAGCCCAGGGCCCTTGCCTGCTAGATGCAGAGGAGTCAGTGTGGACGGACTTGTTGGCTGTGAGGCCGGCTCCATCTTGTGCGTTGATATCATTAGATTTTTTTTCCTCAGCTAAATGAGAACAAAGCCGGTCGGCTCCAAGGGCTGCTGCGGGAAATCGTTCATGGTCCAGTAGTTGGCGCTCTTTTTTTCTTGGGTGTGGTGTGGTGCCGCGGGGGATGGGAAATGAGGTGTGCTTTTTGAGGTGAGGCATAGACCAAGCAATCAGGACTTGCTTTTGTCTACACTTCCCAAGCCCTCTGAACCCAAACACATGGGCTGAAGTCTGCTCTCGTTTGCACTGGTGCCAAATCGTTTACTCTGGTGGAGTACTCTGGGTGTTTGCTGGCATGTCCGTGATCAGACTCTGGCCTGTTGCTTTGGAGTCAAACCGAAGCGTGTAAGCACAGATGCAAAACACTGAATCCAGATCGGATACCCTGTGCTTCACCTGGGCAGGTGAAGCTGGGACAGGCAGTGAAGGGCTCTTGAGAGACAGTAAACAAACCACAGTAGCAAAATGCACGCAGTGCTTGTGTAAAGTCACTGAGCGTTGAGTCCAGGGTCTCAGCTGCAGCTGAGGCTTATCTGTGGCATTCTGAGTGGAGGTTTGAAATAACCATGTAGAACTGGTTCCACACCAGCCACACTTGCTTCGTGTGCTGCTTAGTCTCTACTTCCTGCTGCGTGCATTTTTAACTCCCCTCGGCAGCTGCGGGAGAGCAAGCTGCCTTTCAGATCCCAGGCAGAGTCTGCTGGGCTGGCAACTTGGAAAGCCGTATTCTGAGCAGAGACGGCTGAAGCCTGACCTATGATAAAAAATTAATTTGACCTAAGCTAGGTTGGTGGTTCGTGTCCATGCAATGCCCCCTCTGTTGGCTGTCGCACCCTCTCCAGGAGCACTTTCACTGATTTAACTGGGTAGGGGGAACTGACAGCTGGGGCCCCCAGCCCTGGCACCACCATAAGCTGCCTTACGTTGACCTAACTCTGTAGTATAGAGCTAGACCAAGCCTGAGGGGGGGAAAGGGGGTTAGGGAATCACAGGATGTCTCTTTCCAGTATAGAGTTGCGCTCAAAGGTATGGGGATCTTAGTGAGCGTTGCTGGAAGCCAATATGAAAAAGCCCTGCTACTTTTGCTTCTCTCCAGCCTGAGAACATCATGCTGCTGGACAAGAACGTGCCAAACCCCCGCATCAAACTCATCGACTTCGGCATTGCTCACAAAATCGAAGCAGGGAACGAGTTCAAAAACATCTTTGGGACCCCGGAGTTCGTAGGTAGGAGGGGAAGTGGGACAGTGGCGGCTCGTGGGGTTCCGGAGGCTTGTTTGAATCTGGGAAAGATGCCCTGTGACTTCGCAGTGAAGGAGAGCCAGGGTGGCTGGTTGGGAGTTGTATTCCTGCATGCTGCCCCTGTGTATCAGAGCCCACAACGGCCTCCCTTCGCTCTATCAGCTGTGTAGCCAGGACCGCCCTGAGTCTGAGGAAGCTGCCAGTGCAGCCCTGGACTGGGTGAGATTTGGGTACCCTTACTACAGCTCTTTTTGCCTGGGTATGTCAAAGTATCACCAAAGCTCTGGCTACGTACAGTTGGGTGAGGGTTTGAGTCGTTGCACGAGATGGCTGAAGCTGCTTGCAATGGATTTTCCCTGCAGCATAACTTTGTCTGTCTCTCTCCTTCTAAAGCCCCTGAAATCGTGAACTACGAGCCCTTGGGGCTGGAGGCTGACATGTGGTGAGTATGCCATGATGCTCCATCATAACCACAGGCCCGTTGTAGAACATCTGATGTGGGTGGCTTCGGCCCAGTTCTTAGTGAGCAGGTGTTTGTACCCTCTCTGTGGTGGACACCAGCTGGCAGCTTCCTTACAGAGGCCAAGAATTAAATGCACCTGGAGACTGAACCGTCGTCTTGTTGCTGGAGGGGAGTCCCTCTAAGCCGTGCTTGAGGGGTGCTCAATGTGGGCAATGTGAGGGAAGCGGCTCATACCAGCTGATATGTTAGCTAGCAGGCCATGTGCTGTCTTGGCCCATAGACTAGCTTGTAGTGCTAATATGTATGTGGCACATTCTTGTAGGTAAATGGGTTGCTTCAGTCTGTGGGGCTGTCAGCCTGGCACTGGCAATCAGTCTGGGAGGAGGGGATTCTGCATTTGTGGGGCTTGTTTCTGTCCCTTGGTTGTCTTGCGTATCCAGGCAGTGTTCTGGCTGGGGTCTGCTGACCCCGTTGCTGTCTGCTCAGTGTCCCCATCTAATTCCCTGCTTTTATATATTTTTGTCCCTCACTCCTGTTCCTGTGCTTCATCTATTGTCCCAGGTCGATACCTGGTTCTGTGGTACCTCTCTCTCTGAAGAGGACAGTCCCTTAATTCCTGGTGGGCCCCACCAATCCGTCTTTCAGACAGACTAGTCTCTTTGAATGCTGCTAAATCTAGCTCTGGGGTGGGGGTGGGTGGATGTTGGGCTTGTGGGCCAGGGCTCGGGATAGGCCTGTAATCACTGGAGGCTGAGTGGGATTTGGGTGGCTTGCGCATCCTGGATGTTTCTAATGAAGTAACCCAACCTCGGATTCCCTGACCTGAGCTTTGATCTTTAACTTGGGACGCTAACAGGGAACCTTGTCCTAGACCTAGAAAACGTCTGTGCTAAGGGAAAGGTGAAATCTTGGGGAAAGCTGACTGCAGGATGGACCGATCTGTCACTAACCTGTGCCCTCTGTTGGAAAACCTAAGACTTGAGGCTGGAGTGAGGAAAGACCTGACTAAAAACTGATCTACAATGCAGTGATCTTATATCCTCTCTCTCTCCCCCCTAGGAGCATCGGGGTCATCACATACATTCTGTGAGTATAAAGACAATTCTTCTCTCTGGGTAAGAATATGCTCTTCTGTGCCTGAGGAGACTGTGTTGTCAAGGGCTGGGATTCAGGACTCCTGGGTCCTACACCCAGCTCTGCCACTGAGTCATTGCCTGACCTGGGGTGAGTCCATCAGTGTGTCCCTCCCCCCACCCCCCAAATGTAACCAAGGTCAGAGGAACCAAAGTAATGTTAGTTCCTCCTGGGGGCTGCATGAGTCCTGCAGAGCTGGAGTTTGGGAGCGAGCGGCAGGGCTTGGTGCTTTTGGCACAGAGCAGGGTCTGATCTCTCCCTGCAGTCTAAGTGGCGCCTCTCCGTTCCTGGGCGAAACGAAGCAGGAGACCCTGACGAACATCTCCGCCGTGAACTATGACTTCGACGAGGAGTATTTCAGCAACACCAGCGAGCTGGCCAAGGACTTCATCCGGCGCCTGCTTGTCAAGGATCCCAAGTACGAGACCAGTCGGTTGAAACGAACTGTGGGGAGCGAGCGTGGGGATGGTCTGCTGTGTGCCCAGTACTGCCCCCTGCCAGCAGCCTCTAAAAGCCCCAGCCTCCCTCTTGCTGCCATTGTGCAGTGGATGAGCTTGGCTAACCTGTTGCTTGTTGTCACCCCAGAGCACACTCCGTGTAAGCGGAATGGCAGGCGACTGCCCCTGTCTTAGGCCATAAATCAGCTAGAAGTGCTGTTTTCTCACGTCCATAGCCTCCGACAGCTGCTTATTATCTGCCATCAACAGGTCCAGGTTTGCACAATATCCTCAAAGCCAAAATACCTGCTGCTCCAGGTGTGCAGGTTTAATGGGAGCTGTTGGACTGGCTCTCGTCTCTCCAGGACGATAGTCTGTTACCAGACTGCTGTTGCAGCACCTCTGACAGCCAGCTCCCCTCTAAAAGGGATCCCTCACTTAGCAGAGAAGCTAGTTCGCCTTGGGCAGCGGTTGGGTCCACAGGGCAGGAAGGCAAATAATTACAGTACAGCCTGTGTTTGGGAAGCTGCTGCTGATTTGACAGCTGGCACTTGGTGGGATTAAAGCAGAGACTGAGAATAACTGGCCCAGCTCTCTCTGCATGTGGGTTTCATCTGAAAACTAGTGACCCGAGCGGGCCAAAAGCTCGGTCCAGCTGCTGTAGCCTCGAACAACCAGACCTAATGTCATTGCAGGAAGCGGATGACAATTGCCCAGAGCTTGGAGCATCCCTGGATTAAGGTAAAAATCCATAAATTCTTGTGGCCTGGCTCCGTTTGCCAAAGGTACCGAACAGCTCAACTCCTATGGATGGGAACGGCGCGCACTCAGCCTCCTCTGGAGAATCCGGCCATTCATCGTGTTGTCTTTAAATTACACTTGGCATCACCCTTTAAGCAAGAGGCTTTTGCTTCTCATTTGCTCCACCAGCCTGGAGAGATCTAGCAGCTGTGCTGACTTGGTCTAGAGGGAGCTGATTCCTGGCCAACCTTGAAGCAGGGGTGGGGGCAAAACAATGTGGAATTCTCTACAGGCAGGGAAGTGGGGGACCGGAGGCCATGTCTCCATCAATATTGGCTTGCACCATGGAGGTAGGGGAACGGCACTGTGTGTGGGCTGGCTGTGAACCATGCTGTGAAGGATATGGTGTGAATGCAACTGCAGGGCTTGCTGTTAGGCTGTTTAAATGCACAGCCTGGAGGTGGAAGGGGAGAGTCATTGATGCTGGATGGTACCCGAGAGCTGAGTTTTCCCTTCTCCTTGCAGGTGATCAAGAGGAGGAACGTCCGCAACGAAGACAACGGCAAGAAGCCGGAGAGGCGGCGTCTCAAGACCACTCGGCTCAAGGAGTACACCATCAAATCCCACTCCAGCATGCCCCCCAACAACACCTACATCAACTTTGAGCGCTTCTCCAAGGTCCTGGAGGAGGTGGCTGCGGCTGAGGAGAGCCTCCGGGAGATGGAGAGGAACAAGAAGTCCTTCCGGGAGGACATCGAAGCCTTGCGCTCCATCTACGAGGAGAAGGAGTCCTGGTACAAGGAGGAGAATGAGAGCATCAGCCAGGACCTGCGCCAGATCCGGCAGGAGCTGCAGAAGACAGAGGCCCTGAAAAAGCAGACCCAGGAGGAGACCAAGAGCACCCTCCTGGTGGCCAATGGGCTTAAACGGCGCTACCGGAAGCTGGAGAACCGCTATGAAGCTCTGGCCAAGCAGGTGGCCTCAGAGATGAAGTTTGTGCAGGAGCTGGTGTGGTCAATGGAGCAGGAGAAGCTGCAGGTTGGAGAGGGGGACTGCAGCATCCGCTAGCCTTCATCCTCTGAGCTTGTGGGGCTGGGGAGGAGGACACGGTGGTGGGGAGAATACCTTTGCCACGGCCTGTATAGGGGAGACACCCAATCTGTGCCCACTTGAGCTTCATCTATTCACCAGGAGCCCGAGAGACTCTACCTTAATGGCATAAAACCAGAGTAGATTGCTGCAGCGTGTAGTATCTAAGTATGACAGCCTAGAAACTACAACTCCCATCATGCAATGCTTTTGATCCAAACTGTAGTCTGCTGAGCCCACTGCATGCTGGGATCTGTAGCCTTCCCCTAATTGCCCCACTATATTGAAGTAGAAGGCTGCACTATTTATGGGCTGGTCTCTGGCCAGCCCCCTGTTTTGAGGGTATATTGGCAATGGCAGCTCTTAATCACTTGCGAGTGGGTCCAGTCCTTGTCCAAGGACTTGGGCTGTTTCTTACTCTGAAATTAACGAAATCCCTTGCTGAGCTTTCTTAATGTTCCATCTCTCTTCCCCCCTCGTACTCTGACCACCAGCAGTGAAGCTGTGACTTGTCTTCTAACTCCCTGCAGCCATGGCTGTGATGATCCTGACCTGGGTACTGCAGTTGCTTGGACTTCTAGAGCATCCCGACAGCGGGAGCTGCTCTTGCAAGTTCATAAGACTCTTGCCTTTCTGGGGAGAGAGATCAGCAAGTGTTCCCAGATAAACTAGTTCCGTGGGGCACAGCTGAATGGCTCAGGGAGGGGCCTCTGATCTGTGCATTGTACAGACTCTTGATAGCTCCTGACGCGTTTGGAGAGGGAAGAGCCAAACCCTTTGGAAAAAGGGGCTTCTAACTGGCCAGTCCATAACCCGGCTGTCGAGTTCTCCTGACCTGAGCAACTCACCTTAGCCGACCTCCTCAGCCGGCTTGCACAGTGGCGGCCTGTCGGTACTCTTGCCAGTAGAATCTCTCTCACTGATTTGCAGTCTCCTCAAGAGCTGTTGTTTCAGCAGCGTGACCTTCTTTCCTTCTCGGGAACTGCCTTTGTCCCTCAGTGACCCAAGTTGGGGGAGGGCTTTAATTTCTTTTTAAACTCTCCAAGCCACTTTGCTGTTGGAAATACATTTTCTTACCATTCTGGGCGGAGAACTGATCACCCTGCGATAATCCTAACCATTGAGACTAGAGCTGCCTCCCATCCAGCAGTTACTAGTTATCTGTTGGCCTGTGGGGCTTGGGCTTGCTTTAGGGCTTCTGGGCACCATTCCCAGCTGCACAGGATGCTCTGGAAGGTCTCTGTAATGCTAGGGCCTCCTCTCAATGATCCTTGCCCTTTCCCAGGGTTTAATTTGCACCTCCCTCAATCTTGGCTGCGGAAGAGACCGGCTGAGCTCTCCTGAGCCAGTGCTGGGTTGGAGAATTGAGTCCTTTTGTCCTAATGAGGGCAGGGTTTGGTCTTCTCCTGCCATGCTTCTTCCCTGCTGGCCTGCATATCAAAGACCCAGCTTTATCCAAGGCAGGAGAGCACCGGGAGTCTAGGATCCCGAACCCAGGCAGGCGTCTTCCCAAGATACACTGGGGATGCTGTGGCTCTGATGGCAGCAGGGGCTGCCATGAACATACCTGCCCATGTCAACTCCCCGTGCCTGGTGCCTGCATCTCCTTTTCTGCACCTCCTGGCCTGGATGTTTCTCTGGAGCCCTCTTGGCTGGGGCTGTTCCTGCTGCTTCTCGGAGCCTTTTTCATCTGTGAATTGCTCGTCGTCTCCCACTCCCAAAGCAGCTGGATACCTCCCAGCTTCAGTCTCTGCCTGTCACGTGGCTTCTGTTTTCCCTCCCCTTGGACCTTGGTGCTGCTCGGCCCTGAGACCTTGTAGGGGTTTGTGCAGCCTTTTTCTATCAACCTCTTTCTTTGTACAGTAGGAATACCAGCATCGTGGAAGCTAGAGATGGGAAAGATCAACTAGCAGGCACATGGAGTTGGCTAACGCAATGCAGGTCCTTCCTTGCTGTTCCCTTTGCTGTCTCTTCTGCCTCTTCCATGATTCTCTTCCAGGCTGCCTGGCATTGTGCCCAGTACTCCAGACCGGATTTGCTGGCCACAGCAGGGTCATAAGGGTTTCTCCTGACTCCTGCTCCTTGTTCTGCATGTTCCTAACCGCTATTTGTCACTGGCCAGATCTTCAGTTTCTCTCCTGCCCTAGTGGCCTGATTCAGTGTTTGGCCCTCTAGGGCCTAATTCCCTTGGACTTTTCTCCCCAGTCCTCTCCTTATGTTAGTCACATGCAGAAGCCACTTCTCAATGCTTGTCCCTCTTCTCCCCTGCCCCGCCTTTGGGCGTTGACTGGCCTCTGTGCACTTCCCATTTCCCTGCATGTTGCCAGCATGTGCCAGATCAGAGCCCACCGTCTGTGGTACTTGATTTGTCACTTCCGTGTAGTTATTCCCCTACTGCCTTCCACCCAGGGACCTCGGAGTGCTTTGCAGACACCACCTGAACCTCCATTGACTCTGTGGTCAGAATCCGCCTACGTTTTTAGAGGTGAACTGAATTGCACGGTCCAGTCATTGACCCGTGGGAACAGAACCCAGGAGTCCTGCCTTCCATCCCCACCTCGACCCACTAGCCAATCCTCTTGCCTGCGAGCTAAACCACATTTCTACCTCCACCACCCATATCCATTTACGGCTGCTCTATGGCCTGTTACCCAGTCAACTTTTGTATTTCGTCGTCGGTAAAACATTCACTGCCTTGATGCTGCCCCCTTGCTACATTGTACTGACAGCTGCTTTGATAGTTCAAGGCAACTGTTTGAGTCTGTAGTGTACCTTGAATTTCAGTTTCCCTAACTTTGACCCTTATAGCCACATGCTGTCTTCAACCCCAGGTCCAATCAGTTTCCTTTCTTGGCTTCCCTCCCATCTGCCCTAGCCTGGAATTTGCTCTATACAACCATCCAGTGCAAGAAAGAGTCTGCATACAGATCGGCAGTGGTGGGGGAAGAAACAGTCTCTCAAGCTGGAAAACAATAATCAGGATGCAAACGTGGCATGTGCGGCTCGTTTGGCCTCTTCTGGTCTGTGGACTCTAATGTCAGGAGTGGAAGAATGCGAAGAATGCCCTGGATTTTCCTGGCTTTTGTGCTAACTCTTCCTCATTGATCCCTCCAGGGAGGTAGCAGCAAGGAATTTGTTGCTTTACAGTTCAATGCTTCCACATTGAAAAGCCAAGCTGGCTAGTGACTGTGTGGCTTGAGAATCCCTTTTCAGCTGGTCTCTCTCAACCCCTTCTTTCTTCCGTGTGTCTCTGCTTAACGGAGGAGACAATCTGTGACCAAAGACTTTGAATCTCACAGGGGCCCAATCCTTGCAGTTGCCAGATACACTCCAGTCCTGTGGATTTCACTAGGAATAAAGGATTGCTTGTCACTTCCCAGGATCGGGCCCCATGTCTGCAGGGAGTGTAACTGCTACTCTGCGCTCATGTCACTTGTTGCCAGGCTACGTAACCAGAGAGGGAGTAGGACCCCGGCAGTCGGGGTTCAAGGATGTATCCTGGGTGTGGTCGGATAGGACAGCAGCTACGCCTAGAAATCTCTCCAACGTTCTCTTTACCCAGCTAATGGATTTGGGCTCCATACTGTAAACTGAAAGAACAAGGAAATGCCTAGCGGAGAATATTGCTATGGTCTCTTCCTGTGCAAGAGGCGATGTTTGCCCTTCTCCCGTTCCGACTGTATTACCCTTTTCTCCTGTGCCATAGCTCCAAAGGTCATGGATTCGAAAGGCAGCCCCATGCCTGCGTAAGCTGCAGCATTGAGGGCTGTCATGTACCTCTTGAACTCTGAGCTGTCGGGCCCCCGGGGCCACTCGGAGATTAAACAGACCCGTGCGTTTGTGCCAATCCCAGTCGAAAGCACCAGTGCACATGCCGTAACCCAGCACCTAACTTCCGTAATGAAGTGGATGCCGTCCAGAGGGTGCTTTCAAGCGAACTTGTTCTAGGAGCATGGAAATGTCTGTGTAAAATGAGGGAGGGACCGGTACTGGGACCTGGACAGGTTGATCTCTAGGCTTGGTTGGATACACAGCGGATCAGAGAAACGAGATGCTCAACAAAGAGATGTTGGTTGCCAAGCTGGTACCAGATCTGCAGAAAACATGTGTTTTCCTGGCTTCTTCCTTGGCTGTGATGTGTGATCTCCAAGTGTCCTTTCCGTACCAATCTGCTGGGCGTTCCAAGGGGCTGTAGGAGGGAACCTCGCAGCCACTCCTGTATGTTCCTGGTTTTTGAATACCTTTACCCCCAGGTGCCGGTGCGGGATTAAATAGATGAGGGGAGGCAGGTGTGAACTACCAGGTGAGATGTGAGGTTTGTCCACGGTCTGGTCTCGAGCTGCTTGGATTAGTTGGGAGCCTTCTGGTGTGCTCGAGTGTGTTGCACTTTGGCAATCCTTTGCTGTCCTTGAGCAAGGATCAGCTTCACTTCCCATCCAGGGAAAGTCCTTAGCCAGTCCCCGAAGCTGTAAGCAGATGTCAACACAACACAGGGCCTTGAGGAGGGAGACAAGCATGGGCTGGATCTTGGGGAATCCCGCCGCTTGTCATGAACATGGCAGTGGGGGTGGATAGAAACTCCTTCTGTGTGAGAGCCGCTAGCCCCTGGCCCACTCCCAGAGCAAGTCTCCACTTGACGTAGGGTCCCCAACGGAAAGGCTAAGAGAGGTCTCTGGGGACCAGCGGCTCTGCCGTTGCTCGGGGCCTGGGGTTGGTTGGTTTGTATCGGAGCCTAGGGTTGAAAGGCAGATGGTGCCTCTAGCTCCTTGCCTGAAGCATGTGTTGGAAGGCGGGCTGTAGTACAGCTCCGCAGCAACAACCAGCAGCCAGTCAGTGTTCAGCTTTGCCTGAAAGGAGTCGGGGTTGGCCAATCACTGACTCTCATTGTTATGAATGTAGACAGGGTCTGAGCCCTCTTTCGTGGTTCGCCCACCTGGCTGTCTGGGCTCATGGGTGGCGTGTTCTGTGCCATGTCCTAGTGCCGGTGTGGCAGGGAGATGAATTAACCTTGGTGTAGGTCCGTTTTTATTAGGAACGAGTGAACCCATGCACTCCTCTGCTCTGTGACACGCACAGGCCAGTACCGATAGGTTATACGAGCCTGTCTTTATTTGAAAGGAATAAAGATTTCTGTAGCAACGGGCTGCGGCATTGGCTTTTGTTCTGACGTGGGTGGGAGGGGACAAGGTAGCCTCAGCAGGGTGAGCTTATATTGGTAAACTCGCTATGTGCCTCTCGCCTCCAAGGCGCTGGTTCGAATCCAGCCAGAGGAGAGGGTTAGCGAAGCTGCTTAACGGTAGATCACCATGAGGGTGCCCTGCATAGAGTCCACGTCGTCATGTCCATGTGATTGCAAACCCTACCCTGCTTCCCCCTCGCCATGCCCCACAGGGGCCGGGCACTGTCCTGTGGCTAAACACTGGCCTTTCTTCTCCAGGGCTAGGAGGCCAGCTATCTTTTCCGTGCGCTAAATTCATACCACTTGAAATGCCTCATCTGGATTCCCTGTGGCAGGAGCTCTCTGCCCTTCAATGCAATTCCCTGGGCAGGCTCTGTACTTTGCCGGTTGAGTTAAAGGCGTCGGTGTCCTCCTCCCTGCCCCTGATCTAACAGGAAAACAAACTTACCCCAGCTAGGCCAGTGTAATGCCCTAAGCACGTGTGCCCCTGTGCCTGCAGGGGCTGCCCATGTAGGATGGCGACCAACTCATGCCCATGCAGCTTCAGGGGCAGAAAACTCTGCCCTTGGTGCTGAAGCTCCTGATCTCTCCCCCTGTGCAGCAGCTTCTGCAGCCATTGCTTTTGGCAGCCCCGAAGCAGGGAGCGGGCAGCCTGCAGGACCCCCAGCAGCGGAAAACTTTCCTCTGCCGCATGAGCGATGCTCAGGTGGGAGTGCTAAGAGGGGAAACACCCCTTCATACCTACCTGTGCCTGGGATCGATTTCTCTTCTTCCCCCCCCTCCCCCCCACCATGCTGCCCCTAGATCGTCACCATTTATACCCAGGGCCTGTATTAACCTGCTCTGCCTTTGCTTCCTCTGTTGCAAGGAGGCAGCCGGGGTGCTGCCAAAGCCCCACCTCCCAGAGCCGTTTGAAAAAGGGGGTGGGGGAGTTGCTTACTCCACACTCCTCTACCCTGGGCCTGCGGGTGGGTCCTGAGAGCAGCGGGGCCTGTCGAGGTGTTAGATGAGTATGAGATGGGGGCCGGGCCCTAGGCCAGGGGACAGTTTGATGAGGCTGTTACCAAGCAGCTCTGAGGTCTGTCTTGTGACGAGCTGCTTAAATCCCCTAAGAGCTGGCCGTGGAGCAAGCTGGGGGCGTGCAGTGTGTAACAGAGGCCAGCTGCCACTAGAGGGCACTGGTCTCCCTTTCTTAAAGACAAGGCCCCAGGCTTTGCCTCCAGGCTGCTGCCCTGGTTTTCGGTCTTACCCTGGTACCTGCCTGCCCTGGTGCTGGGGTGAGGCCTGTGGCTGCGTGGCTTGGCCTCACCTCCTGCAAGTGGGGAGGGCTGCGTCCTGGGCCCCTTCCCTAAGGGCTGCAGTAGCATAGGCCAGAGCGGGGGTGGGGGACGAGGAGGGTAATATCCTGCCTTGAAGTACATGGGAGGCAAGCGTGACTCATTCCAGTTGTCTCCTGCCCAGGGATGGAAAAACCTCTATCTTCCCTATCACAGCACCTCTTCCTGCTTCCCCTCGCTAACTGGCCAGGCCCCCCCCAGCTGAGTAACCCCGGTTGGGCGTCTGAATCTGACCAGTGTGTTCCCTCCCTGGTTGGGATGTGCAGATGGGCTGTTGCTGGTGCCCAGTGCCCCAGACTTAAACAAGCCACTCCTTTTGTTTGCCCCCTGCCGGGGTGTGGGTTGCAGGGGCTGATTTGCATTGCCTGTGCCTGAAGAATTTGGCCCCAGATCCGCAAAGGAGTTTGGTTTCGGGGACCTTGTTCGATCCAATTTTGGTAGAGATGGGCCTGATTCTGCTGTCTCGGACAGTGGTGTCAATCAGGAGTAACTCCATGGAAGGGACACATGTTGCAAACCAGCATAAGCAGCTGGGGAATCGGGTTGGGTGAGTCTAATCCCAAATTAATCTGTGACTGTTCGAATTTTCTAGCTGGATGTTCTAACTTGATGCTTCATTCCGCAGGCCCCCATGCTGTTCAGTGGGGCCAAGATTTAGCTCATCACGAGGCTCAAAGGCTGTTTTATTCAGGGCTGAGTTTTCATTCTCCATATCTTCCCTTTCCTCCTGCAGGCCAGCAGCTCGCTCTGGGCTGGAATCTAATAGCAGGTGTTTTGTTGCTACGGGGCAGCCTCGGCAAGGGTCCTTTTGGCATAAGGCAGCTGAGAGGTTCAGCAAGTTCCAGTCTCTTGCCACTTTCCGAACTACCTGCCGGCCTGCCAGGTGCTGCCCTTTGGAAATAGCCAGAGAAAGATCAGCTGACAGACTTTTGACTTTGGCCCTTTCAGAATTCAGCCACTAGGTAGCAGCGGAGAAATCGGCAAGGATTGCAGCATTTCCCATAATTATCCACTGCAATTTTCCTTGTGTTATGATATTTATTAATTTTTTTTGACTGGGAGATGCAATGCCCAGACCGGCTAGAACTAAACTGGTTGGAGGTACTTATAACTACCAAGGCATCTGCACCAACACCCTGATCTATCTATGATCCTTACACAGCCCTGCTACCCTATTATCTGTATTTATCCCCATCTCCCTGCTGTGGGGTAGGGCTGTGCCCCAGTTTCCCTCTCTACAGAGACACTAAGACTTTGTTGTGAAGCCCAAGACTATAACAGGGTTCAAAATGAACTAGATACGTTCATGGAGGATAGGTCCATCAATGGCTATTAGCTAGGATGGGCAGGGATGGTGGCCCTAGCCTTTGTTTCCAGGAATTGGGAATGGGCAACAGGAAATGGATCACTTGATGATTCCCTGTTCTGTTCATTCCCTCTGGGGTACCTGGCATTGAAATGTTTGCCCTTTGATGGATGCTAGTTTCATCTCTCCAGAGTTTAAAAGAAAACACAAAGCCCTGGTTCCATGGAGAAGGAAAACACAGAAACTTCCCTATTAGTTCTTGGTTTTAAAACCACAGGGCGGGATTTGCTCTCAGAGCCACAGGGTTCAAGTCCCTCGGGGTGCTGCACTGCTGCTGGGCTCTGCCCTGGTAGGTCCAAGTGCCTGAACGGGAACTTATTTTTCTTTTACAAAACCTAAATTTGGGATTTAAATGGGACCCAACCACTTAATTCTAATGACTCCCCCAATTAAAGCATTTGTGAAGATTGCAGAAGTTTGCAGCTGCCCCTCCAAAATGATTAGTTACATCGCAGTAGCACTGGGAGGGCCTAGCTGAGATTGGCGCTGTATAGACCCCCTCCCCCCCCAAATGAGATTCCAATCGAAATACCCACAGGGTGGGAGTGGAAACAGGAACAGCGGGGGCAAGTGACCGGCCTATGGTCACAGACCAGCTTGGTGGCAGAGCCAGGAAGAGAATCCAGGGATGCTAATTCTTGGTACAGTGCCTGGTACACTACTAGGCCACGCTGCCTAAAGATTTCAGGAGTGACATCTGCTGCACGTGCAAGGAGCTGTCCCATGCCAGCTCTGTTGTGGGATCCCGAGGCAGCTGGGTCAAGAGGGCTGAGTCATTCTGGCCCACGGTGGGTTGGGGAAGGTGCAATGTCTCCCAGGTCCTGACAATCCTAGCTGGGGAAGCTGTCCCTTCTTCAGGAGGAAGGAGCATCTGACTCCTCTCCTCTCCATCTGCATAAATCAGCTCTTTGGCCAGGCTGGGCAGACTGAGCCATTCCCTGTCTTTGCCTTGCCTGGAAATCTCATGGGACGTTGCCCTTTCCTCAAGTCACGCCCAACGCATGCCACAAACCCACTCCCACACCAGCTGAACAAATCAAATGGCTGCCTTGTCTGCCTGCACCCCCTGACTGCCCCTGGAGCCTGCCTTCACTTTCTAGCCACACGCTGCTCTGCACTATAGCTGGGGTAGGGGTCAAAGGCTCAACCCGAACATCAGCCAGCAGGCAGTGAGTACCTGGCTTTGATCTCCCCCTGGAGAGAGGGCAGGGCTGTGTCTACACGTAGCCTGGCAGAGCGGCACTACCCACACCGACGGGAGGGGTTCTCCCATCACTGGAGTTAATCCACCTCCTCAGGCTGTGGTAGCGAGCTGGCTGGGAGAATTCTTCCAGTCACCTAGCACTGTCTACACCAGGTCAGCTTAACTATGCCACTCAGGGGTATGGAGCTCGGTTGACTATGCTCTTTGGTGTAGACTCAGCCTAGGACCAGGGCTGGTCTGGAGGGACAACTCTGGGGGCTCCTGCCGGGTAGGCAGAGAGGAGCCAGCAGTCCCCAGGCGTTCGCTAGAGAGCTGAGTTGCAGCCATTTTCTGTGCCTCTCCCATTCTCTCCTGGCACTCTTGGGCTCAGGAATAAGAGGTGGGGAAAGACTTTTCAAACTGGCCCGGGTGGCCCATTGCGCCAGTGTTCGTGGCCCCTGCAGCAAGAGGTAAGAGAGAGAGGCAGGGCACTGGTGCAAAGTAAGCAGATGGTTAGTTCCTCCATCCTGCGGTCACCAGTCCCCCTCGGCCTGTCTTCTGTGGCAGATCCAGATGGGTGACGTGGGTGCACCCCAGGCTGGGCCAAAGGCGCGGCCTCCATTGGTATCGCCCAGCCGCAAGCTCTCCAGCAGGCCGAGGCTGGTTTGCCTCCGTTTCCTTCTTCCTCTCTGCAAATCCAACTGATCTCCAGGAGGTCGCATAGACCAGCCATCTGTCCCACTGGGCATTTCCTGCCCTCGCGGGGGCAAATGCCTCTAGGCTGTGTCGCTGCCGAGGTAGGGCTGGATTTGCAGAGCGCGCTGTGCTGGCCTCGCGGGGCATAAACGAGAAAACTCCCCCCGATTACACCGGTGGAGTGTTTGGACGTCCTGCCCTCTTCTTCGTGCCAAAGCCCCCTGGTGTCCTCCAGACGCGCCCTGGAGCCTGCCGGAGCTGGCTTCCGCCGTTGCTAATTGCCAGCGGTTCAGGCGCCGGACGCTCTGCAGGGGCTTTCAGAGACTTCCTCCACAAAGGGTCAAACTGCCATTGACCTGCCTGGGAGCCGGAGCCGGCCTTTTACTTCCGCTCCGTAAAATCCGAGGTGTGCGTGTGTGTCCCCACCCTGCTGGCCCCGGACCCCATCCCATAAACGGTACTCGCCCCATCCTCCGCCGCGTTTCCTTGGAGATGCCCATGAAACGAGGGATGTACTCTTCCCTGGTGGCTTTGGAATGGGGCTGGACCAGTGGCATAGGGTCTTCCACAGGTTCCATCGGGCAGCTGCTCGGTACCCGCTGCTGCTCTGTCCCTCCTGTTAGGGGATGGAGGGGGCAGGCAACTGCGTGGCCATTGGTAAAAAGGCTAGTGTCTGAAAGGGATTTAAATGAGTGTGTGAGAGACAGACAGTGGAGGAGGTAACTAGTGGGAAAGGAGAACCTCTGGACTATTTATTACTAGACTCTTGCTGACTGGGCTTTCAGGATTGGGTGTCAGGACTCCTGGGCCCATTTCCACTCTGCCACAGGTGCATGAGCCAAAGCCCACTAAAGTCTGTTGACATCAGTGGGTTTTGCATCAAACCTAGGTTGCCCTTGGGCAAGTCACTTTTCCACCCCGGGCCTCGTTCTCCACGGCCCTGCTCCTGGTGTAGTTATTTCCACTAGCACAAAGCAAATGCTCCCTCTGCTGATGCTGGCCGTAGCATTTCACCCCTCCCCGCCCGCTCTGCACTGCTGTACATAAAGATGCTAGGTGCCCAGCAAGGAGAACCAGGCCAGCTGGTTCCCAGTCTGTGAAATGGGACCGCCATGCCCAGGGCTGTTGTGAGGTCTGTGAGTTAACAGAGCTAAGGATTGTTAACTCCCTGGTCGTCAGGATAGCGTGACAACTCTTGATCTTCATGAGCAAAGGGATCTTGTTACAGGGGATCCTGTCTGTAGGGAATCTCCTTCCTAATCATCATCATCTGAGGCTGACTTGAACCAACCCCCTGGTCTGAATAGACCCAAGCTTTCGGGGATGGAGGTAGGTCAGAATTTGGATCTAGGTTTGAATTTTCCACCTGGCCTCCATCTCTTTGCTGTGCCCCTAACTAAACTCCTGGGTCCAAATGCTCTCCAAGCCTTTGTGGGTCCAGGTACATTCTTCATAATAACTAGAACATATGGGGCTGGGCAGGGAGCCAGGCGATTCACACACCTAAGGGGGTGGCAAGGGAGGGTTGTCACCTCTCAGGCACATCTTACTTGTGCTCTGTCCTATTCTAGTTAGATTCTTACACTGGGGCCATCACCCGGGTATCTGAGCCCCCCCGGATCCTGGGAACATATTGTGATGGGAGGGGCTGGGAAAGGAGCATGGCAGGGAAGCATGTAGCTCTTTCACTGGCTAGGTCGGGCAGAGCTGAGCTGGATAAGATCGGCCACCTCTGACGCTGTGCCAGCCTCTGAAAGCTTTAACCAAAGTTGGGTAGAAAGAAGAATGCAACTCCCTGCTGCTATTAATAGCAGGTTCCTTCCCCTCCCCCCCCCCCCCGCCTGCCCTCCCTCGCCCTCGCCCCACAGCATGACCTGCTTCAGCAAGGGGATGAAAAGCACCTCCATCAGCAGAGTGCTGGGGCTTCAGAGTCTGAATCTCCGCAGGCCTGAGTGCCCCAACCCCCAAAGTTGCTGGGGGGCGGAGGGGAGGAAATAACCCCCTAAGACCATCCTCAGGCCAAGGGGTCTGATGCTGATGCTCTAGCTGCTTTGACCTGAACCCTGGGGATGTCCGAGGGAGAACGGCCCAGGCAGGGTCTGGGGTGAGCTCGTGTGTTATAGTCCTGGATCTCGTGTGTGTTTGTTTTGCCCCTCGTGATTTGATTGAACCCATGTTGCGGTGCCTATAGGACCCGCTTCCATCTGACCGCGCGTGACCGAGGTACAGCTGGGAGCCCTGACTCAGCGACGGCCTTGTAAGTGTCGATCGTGGGATTGAGTGAGATCGATGCTGTCACGTCTCCTATGAAGAATTAGCTCGGATAGGAGGGAGGGTTTGTGTTTAAATGAGTGTGGACGGCCTGAAAGCAGCGAGTTCACGCTCTAGGGCAGCTGTGCAGTAAAGCCATTAATTACCCCCGTATAAAGGGACAAGCCGGGTGCGGTAACCTCTTTTACTGGACAACGTCTGTTGGTGAGAGAGCCACCACAGAGCTTCTCTTCAGGGCTGGGAAAAGGACTCCGAAGTTGTGTCTACACTGTGAGTAAAAACCGGACTTGGCTCGTGGGGCTGTGTATTTGCAGTGTAGATATTTGGGCTTGGGCTGAAGGACCTGCAAGGTGGGAGGGTCCCAGAGCTCGGGCTCCGGTCCCAGAGCTCGGGCTCCAGCCCCAGCCTGGAAGCCTACAGAGCGATGAAACAGCCCCACAGTGCGAGCCCCAGTCAGCTGGCACGGGTCAGTCGTAGGTTAAATTCATTCATCAGGGTAAATTTGTAGACCCTATTATTACAAGGGGCTCTATGCTTGGTGTGAGGAGGGAGATGTTACCAGATCCCGTTCTGCTGGAGGTCTTTGGAGAACCACATTTTAACCACTATTTGGGGCATTTTGGGTGACATCTTGTTAAGGATTTAATGATCTCTTTTAGATTTCTAATAATTTTGTATGGCTAGAAGCTGGGACTGGACACCAGGGGATGGATCACTCAATGATTTCTTGTTCTGTTCATTCCCTTTGAAGCATCTGGCACTGCCCACTGGAAGACAGGATACTGGGTTAAACGGACCATTGGTCTGACCCAGTTTGTCTGTCCTTATGATATAATGCTTCGTGGCTTGGCCTCCAGGTCCGGCCAGGTCACTATAGTTTCCCCTTCCAGCAGAGGGCATGCATGCATCAAAGTCTCTCGGGACCTACTGCAGGCCAGTAACCAATGTGGGAGGGTGTACCACCCCACAGAGAGAGAACTTTTAGACACCTGAGCCCCAAAGATTCCAGCACTCAAGAGTCCCTGGCCCCTCCCTTCGTTTGTTTATATAGAAACCAGTTATTTAGCAACAACTTATTCCCACTCTTTTCACTTTCCTGCCTTTTGCCCAGAATAGGGGAACAAGAAACTGTCACAACATGGAGGTCTCCTTGTTCTTATCCAGACCAAGATGGCCACCTAATAAACCATGTCCTAAAATCCAACTGGGCGTGTGCCTTCCTCAAGAATTTGGCAGGGTTGTAATTAACTCTGCAGCTTGGAGAAGAGGGAAGAGAAGGATTCTTGCTGGGCTTTTACACGGCACTAATTATTGTAGCATCTGGTTGCGTAGTATTTTGTGTACTGCGTCTTCTAGAGAATCACCGGGCAATACAAACACACTCAGAATCTGAGCCACTGTGAACAGGAGGTCTGCCCATCCCAATGATATACGTCTATGGACGGTCGCAAACAACATGCGCAGGTTGAGTGGTTTGCACATGTCACCCATAGGCCTAGATCAGTGTTTCCCAACGTACTCCCATCACTTTAAGCACAGCACAACACTTGCAGTGGGGAGTCAAGGGGGCAGATCCTCCACTTGGGTGAATCGTCATAGTCCCATTTCAGTGGAGTAGAAGCTATGACCTGCTGAGGATCTCCCCCAAAATTGGATCTAGGGTCATGTAGCTTTTCCCACGCTCACTGCACCTGTCCTCTGCCCTGCACCCCTGGGCTGGGAAGCTGTGCCAGAGATAAAAATACCAATGTAGTGCATTAGTTTGGTGTAATCTGGTGTTTGCATAGTCGTATTTCAAACATAACACATGAAAAGTTTTAATTAAAACGTCACTAATGACATTTCTCAATGTATCATTATTTGCTGGATCATCTGAAACTTCCTTTTTCTTCCCTGTGTGTAAATTGTCTATTTACTGACACTTTATTCCTACAAATATCTCCCACCAACTCTCCTCACACAGATAAGGAATATGTTACCTCTCCTTATGTTACTTGCGTATTAAGAATGTTTACAAATAGTTAAGGGGGTTCAAATATTTTGATAGTTAAAGTTTTGGAACTGGTTTGAATTGTATGTGAAAGCAGATCATTTTATATAGAACGTGGTGCTTTTTCCAAGGAACTAAAAAGGAAAATAACCCAACGATGAATTTTGTAACAACAACGTGTTAGCTTGTTCTCCTCCTTTGGATCCCTTCTCAAAACTCTCTTCTGTAGTCAGTGTTCTTTCACGAATCTCCACTCTCATGCTTCCCAGGGCCCCTGACTGCTCTTGCCTATAGTAGGACTAAAAGTCAAATACACAAAATGTCGCAAATACCCCAAGAAGCTAACGAGCACAGCCCAAAGTTCCAGTATGTGACGCACCAAAAATAAACATAAAACACTCCGTTGAAGGCTTTCCCTCTCTCCATTTGCATTGTCACTTCATTAATCTCCCCTAGTGTTGAAATTTTCTTTACTCATGGTATTAACGGTGTATAATTGTAAGCTCTTTGGGGCAGGGAATCTTGTCTTGTGCATGGGGTGTTAGGCTGAAAACATCTATCATGACATATATCTGATAATAATGTACATCATCAAACATGTTGCTTCATTCCTGGGCTACCTTAATTTTAAAATAAACAATATTGACATAAAACAGGTGGGGTGAAGGTGAATTTTCAGTGGTGGTGGTTGGGGTGGAACTTAGCTCTTTTCTTGTGGGAATTTGGGTAGAAAGGGTTTCAAAACTCCTCGAAGATTATGGGAAATGTTGAAGTGTCACTTTAAGGCTTGAGAATGAAATGATTTCTATAGTAGTTGGTATATGTTTTGGGGGGCAAAGCTTTGTTTTTATCATGCTTTATGAATTTTCGGATGGTCTGGCGTGATATTTTTCATGCTTAAAGTTATAGATGTCTGTGGACTTGCTTCCCTTTTAATGAAACTAAACTGAGCAAGATTTGCCACACTGTAGTTTTGGGTTAAAATGGCAGATTTGGATTTGAGCTATAATAGGACGTGCCATTCTTCTACGTCTCATTAATGCCTCCACCAGAGAAGCCTGTTTTAAATGTCCAACTCCATGCTCTCTCTAAACAGGCAGAAGGCAAAACCACAATAAGTGACTTTTGATTGAGAAGGAAAGGAGGGACTCAAACCTTTCATCTACCCCATGTGGGCCGGTTCATAGACCTTAGCGACAGACACAATCTTTTAGGTAGGATTGGCAGAACTTGATTTTTATTTTGTTGTAATTTTGATGGATAATATGTTTATTTTTAAGCATTTTTCCCTCCAATTTTTATCAATTTAAATGTTCACGGTTACATGAAATTGGGAATAAGGGGGAGTCAACATCACATGTCCAAATATACTAAGTAAATGTCCTTAGCATTTTTCTTATCTTGCCTGTCTCTACATTTCAATCCTCATCAATGGAAATATTTTTCACCGGTTTGTGTGTATACGGTGAAATGGACGTTTTCCAACATTTACCCATAAAAATCTAATCTGTCTAAGATTACTTTTAAGTCATCTAGTCTATCCCAGAGCCTGGCAGGATTGTTTCCTACAGTGCTTTGGCAAGTGCTGATTATGGCAGAGCTTAGTAGTATAAGGGGCTTACCATCAATCAAACGTTGGCCCCGTCCCTGACCTGTCAGGTCCCACGCACCTGTCACCCTAAGACCCGCCCCCCATGGGGTATTACTTCTAGGGTCAAGATGGACACATGACCGGAAGGAGCTTACTGACTTGGACTTAATTTCCTTTTGTGGCCTTCTCATTAAGATTTAGTCTTTTACTGTCCCTGAGGCCACGTCTACGTTAGGGGCACTACGCCAGCGCGGAAGTTATGCTGCCATAGCATAGACGCTTCACACAGCACTGGACGGGGTTGTTCTGTTGATGCAGGACATCCATCTTCCCAAATGATGGTAGCCCAAATCCTTCCATCAACCTCCAACCATGTCTACACCGCGGTGAAGCGCTGCGACGACCTCCTGCTGGTCATCTTGGGAATTAGCTCTTCCAGCCTGGAGCGCCCTCTTCAGGCCAGCGTCTTGCTGTCCCCGTGTCCCTTCTGGACCCCGGTGTCCTTTTTCCCTTGGGGTTCCCCAGCAGAACCCCCTCACTCTGAGTCTCCCCTCCCAGGGGAACCCCCAACCCTCTAAACCCACCTTGCCTCAGTGGCTACTGCCAGTCATCATCTAGCCCCCGCTCGCTGGGGCAGGCTGCAGTCTGTAAGGGCCACTCATCCCTGGCAAGGGGTTAGGATCTGCTGCCTTTGCCTATCCCCGGGCTGCCCCTCTGCAGCCCCGGTAGCTTTTGGGCCTTTAACAAGGCCTGCAGCCTGGGGATTTACCAGGCTGGAGCGCCCCAGCTCCCTTTGCCCTTCTCCAGCACTTCTCCACTTCAGGTACCTTGCTCCCAGGCAGCAGCCCTTCCCACTCCAGGGCTGGAGTGAGACTCCTTCAGTTTCTGGACCCCAGCCCTCTTATCAGGGCCAGCTGGGCCCTGACTGGGACGTGGCCCCCACTGTGGCTGCTTCCCCCCATCAGCCTAGCTGTTCCCAGCCACAGCCCTCTCCAGGGCTGCTTTTAACCCCGTCAGAGCCGGCGTGGGGTGACCACCCCGCTACACGTGGGTTTGCTTAGATTAACTTTGGCACTCAAGGGTATGAATTTTTCACACCCCGGAGTGCCATAGCTATGTCGACCTATGTCTTTTTATGTAGGAAGGGAGTGATGGCCTGCAAATGTGCACCTAAGGAAAATATTAGCAAAGTCATCTGTTTCACAATCCCAGTATCGTGTTTCCCAGTATTTCCCAGGTTAAGTGAAATGAGCAACCTAATTCCCCCCTAAATCCCAGTACAATTCAATATCCCCACAGGGTTTCTGAGCTTTCCAGTGAATCTCCTCTTCTGTGCGCCAGTTTTCAGACTACGTTTTTTGTCCCAGAGATGGTCATCTTTTTAGTTCTGGTGCAGAGAATACTGGCAGTGCTTAATAAATACTAAACAAGAATATAAACTCGCTAAAGCAGTCTGCTGCATAGAAGAAATCAGTGTCGTTTATGGAAAAATACAGCAAAGATTGCGCAAACCGTGTGTGTTTTTCCGAGAAAGGACATTTTGCCTTCTGATTGCAACACTTTGTTTCTTCAGTAGAGTAGCAGTTAATCCTGTTTCAGCTGCACTGTGTAGTCATAATGTAGGGGAGCTTTCGAACTTTATCTGTTGCGCTGGTCACATTCCTTGCTGTCAGGATGTGTGATTAGCATACTTACCCAGGATTCCTGGCCTCCTTTTTTGTCACTACTGACCCAAATTCTTCTGCTGGCAAAACAGTGAGGTTAGTAACAATCTGGTGAAGGGCCACTTGAAATGTTTTAGAAGTGATTCAGATCCTAGTAACATGTGACCCTGCCCCTGAGGCAGTGGTTTTGTCTCAAACAGCATGTTACACAACATTACTTCAATCAGCATACCGTGGTTACGTCTCTGGAAATAGACAAAACAAGAAGTTTGTACACTATTACTTCCAACTCCAACTTGCCTTCAGCTTTAAAACACCACTCTCTAAGCGCAGTATTTCATCTGCTCGTACCAGCTCTCTGGAGAGAAATAGAATTTAAAATCAGAGATGGGATCAGACAAATTATCAGAAGAATGTTAGTTGTTATATAGAGCGGTTACAGTGATAGACGCTCTGTAAATCAATATTAAAAAAAAAATGGATCCCATTCTGCTCAAATTCTGCTCTCCATTTCTGCTCCCGTGTAACCCAAATGTAGCCATAGTAGCTTGTACCCACATTAAATGCTATGGATTTCATGGTAAGTTTTTCACAACATACATCCAACAATGTTTGGTTTACGACGATATTAATTTCCATTTTATGTTCATGCAAATATCTAATTTAAAAATGTTTTTGGCATTCAAATTAGGATCCTGACATCTTAGATATATATGCTGGTTTATAACAGACTCTCTTGTGACTGAATGGTGAAGCATTTATGTCAATTAGGCTGCAAATGAAATATACAAAGAACAGGTCTTCTCAAATTTTAGTTTTCGTGGCAGAGTATGGTTCTTCACAGAGTAGGTGACGCGAAGCTAATGGGACAGTGTTTCCATGAGCCGCTTCTGAAGCAAAGTGTTATTGATATAGTAAAGGAAAGTTACTATATTTTTAGTGAGAGCATTTTGAGAGATTCACCTTGCAGCCTCAGCATTAGAAATCTGGCACCTTGTGACTTGTTTTATAGGAGAAAATGGTCCTTAATCCAAAGAAACTGAGATTCTTCTCCGGGTTTTACATTTAAGGCCACATTGTCATCAAAACATGTAACAGTGAAATTAGATGCACTCAAAATGTAGGAGAGGCATTTTCCTTTAAGGGTCATTCTGATTTTAATTAAATATCCACAGATTTGTATGGCAGAATACAAAGCAAAAAATAATAATAATACATAGTTAACAATCGTCTAGGTCTTCTAGCATAAACCACCTAAATTCAAACACTTTAGAAAAATGACAGTTCACACATTTTTACACATAGGTATGGGCGGGAGGGCGCACTGCAAAGGAAGAAAACTGAGATTGATTATAACCCCCTCTTATGGTGGCTTCAAAATTCACTTTCACAGTAGCATGCTATATTTTTGATTGCCAGTTAGTATGGAAATACAAAAGAAAACGTGTGTCTGCATTTTTAAAGCAATCTTGCCTGTTTATTTCTCCTGCTGTCAAGCCCATATCAGTTTAAAGCAACCATTCTTGTATTAACTCTGTTCTTTTTCCCTAGCCGGGACGGTGAAATAGATGAGTGTTGCTTTTAAGAATGTTGAACACTTAGGAATATTGTTTTTCTCTACCAACATGTAGACACATTTGTAAGCAAAGAGTCTTTGGAAAAAGTAGATGGAAAAATTGCCATGAGGTATGCTCTAAACGGATGCTCAGATTTACACAGGACTGTAGAGAAGAAATTGAATTCGTTTTCTAACCTGATTAGATCCCAGATTCTGTCCATTTTGGGTCCTGTGTCTTGTGGACCAAAACAAAAACTATTGGATAGTCCTGAATTTAGAGACATTCAAACAATGCCAGGACACAGTAGGTTGATTGCATAACCCTGTTGATGACTGCTGGTTAACCCTGGAAAAAATATCTGCAGTTCAGAAGGACTGATCATGTCTACCTCATTCTACTGATTTCGTTGGGCTGTCAGTAAAATACAGCAGAACAACAAGTAGATTGGAGAGAAATCACTGAAGCTGTTAAACGAACAAACAAAAAAGTTTCCTTCACTATGGCCCATATCCAAAGTTTACTGAAGTCAAAGGAAAGAGCCCCATTGACTTTAATAGACTTTGGAGCAGGCTCTTAGGGAGTATGCATGAATACATTAAAAATTGAATTAGGATGTTTTAGACTCTGCCCTTTAACTATCTCGATATAAAGACCAGAATCTGATTATTTTAGTTTATGGTTTTCCATGACATGGATGGTAGAATTCAACCACTAGTAGCTGTGAGCGCAATACCTTCTTGTTGTTCTTGGAGCTGGTGCCACAGATGTAAGATACCCTTTCCCTCCGTCAAAAATGGTGCTCTGGATGGACTCAATATTGGAACTAATGCACACAAGTCCAGGAGTTGCCTCACCCAGGAAAATGTGTTTGATAACACCTGTTACTTGGTATCATACAGAGCATTCGTAAGTCAAAACAGCTACTCTTCAGAGGTTCTTTACAAGGCAGGAATAAGACCAGGTCTACACTAGACGTGTTTCTGGTATAGTAATCATGCAATTTTTACATTTTTAGACCCGCAAAAGCCCTAAAGTAGATGCAGTTAAACCGCCAGTTGCTGCTTCTGCTGGTCTAGCTGATTTTGTTTGGGGACCTGATTGAAAAACTGCAGGAACACGAGAGTTTTTTTGCTAGTGTAACTATACCCGTGTAGCTATCCCATTAAACCCTTTCTAGTATAGGCAAGGCACTAAAGTCCTCACTGTCAGGTCTCTTTCAGTCAATGGCAAGGAAATCTCTTGCCCTACCTCCAGCACTCTTTTCAGTTGGTATTCTATATAGCAGCATCACATCCAGGTGTAACCGTTTTGAATGGCAGATCCATTTTGCCTCGGAAAGTAATATTGTTATCAACATCGATAGATTTCTCCAGCAGAGAGTAATAGTGAAGATGCACGGAAATAAATACACCAAAGGCTTCTAAGGACATCGTTAACATCAAGAGTGGAGCTTGAGTAATGCCACCAGACTTCTGACATGGCATTACGTGATGCCACGTGACAATTTGTAACTTACAGCAGATACCTGCACATCTTAGTTCTGCTGTGAGGCCCAGGTATGTTAAATGCCTTCAACTACCGAAGAAGTAGAGCTGTCCAGTATGACGGCACTTCGTGAAGTGTTATTACTAAAGCATGTTTTGTTGTAGTTTTTAAACAACTGGTTGAGGACTCCAGGCCTATGCGGTTATACCAGATCCCTGCGCTCTCTGAAACTTTGTCTGCCATTCCGATTCTCTCTTTTGGCGGGCCAAATCCAACCCTCCTTGAAATTCACTGAGTCTTTCTATTGTCTTCATTGAGAGTCGAATCCAGCCCATTATGCTCTTTTTAAAACAAATGCAGCCATTTTGTGTGGAGTATTTTTACAGTCTAGGGATCTTATATTATATTGATGTATGAAAACATTTTAAAATCGCACAAGGCAGTCAATACCAGTCTTAGATATGTGGCTGCATATCTTGGTAAAGGGATACTGCCAACTTGAATGGCACGTTTCCATCTCAGACTTTTGTAGCTACTAGGGTTACAAGTAATACCTAAAATCGGGACAGCTGAAAGAAGTGATTGACACTTTTTTGTCTCTTTTTTTAAATTTACTTTGTGCATTTGACAGCACTGTGTGTATCGTCTGTTTCACTTTTTCTCCTGTACAGTCGGTTTCTTTCATATTGAAAAGATCCTTATATAGACATCAGCTGGGAAGCAGGAAAATCTCTTGACACATTTTAAAACAAGATCTAGGATATCCTGTTTAAAGATCACTCTACCAGAAAGTGTATTTTTAAAAAAAAATTAGCTCGTTTTACGAAAGTCAAGTTGACGTTCTCCATTTCAACGAATTACCTTCCCTCTCTGTGCAAATGAAATAGATGATGTACATTTTAATATCCTGAAACCTCAACCCCAGTCTGGAGGACCTACCTCATAAGGTGCTAATACTTCAATCTCCAGGTCCATCCTTTCTGTGGTTTCTCTGCTAACGCTGCAAATGATGGTGTTTCAAAAAGGTCACCTATTGTGGTTACTATTCACGATCAACGTTTTAGTTCTCAAGGTCCCAAGATGGAAGATAAATCTGTGGGTGTTTTTCCCCCCCAGCAGAAGGTGTGCCAGAACAGTGTTAGTCCACTGACTGGGATGTTGTGAACATTTCTGCTGAAGTGTTGGAGTTACTACAGATGTGGTGGAGGTTTCTGGGGTTGGATTTCAAACATCTCTTTAATTTTCTACCCAACTGCCCATGGTATGACTTTACAACTCCCTTCCATCCTTCAATATCATACAGTTTATTGCATTCTTGACTTCCACTGAAATGCAGGAAAGTGTTCTCAGAATGAAAATAAAAGTCTAGGCCCTTGAATTTCTGATGGGAATGGGGAATTCACATGTTCTGTACTACAGCAAGATCTGTAATGATTTATTCTGAGTCTGTTCCAAAGTTCTTTGATGTCAGGGGGAGTTTTTTTATGCACCCCAATGGGTTTTGGATCAGTCTGTTTGTGAGAGTGCACATTGCTTTGTGGACCAGCTTAACCCTCCCATATTCTGATGACTGCTTCTTGCCTTGAAACCAAGTGACTGCCGAGTTTTTGGAATTCTTAGTGCAAAATGTTCTTTTTTTTTGTCTTATTTAGTGTAAAACTCAAATTCCAAAAACCCTGAAGTGCTGCTTTCTTTTGCTTGTAGCACAGAAATCTGACCTCCACGCCAGCAATTGGCTAAGAGTGAAATTTCCAGGAAGCCAGGTGGCTTCATGAATGCTCGGCAAATGAATTGTTACTTCTTTTTAACATGCCTGCAAGAGAAAGCATCAAGATCTTCTTCTTCTGTGGTTCATGATATCAGTGCAGTTCTCCTCTCCTTCCATGCATACGTCTGCTCAGTAAATAAATCCATGACTGAAGAGTCATGCATCCCACTGAAAACCTTCTGCCCACAATATAGGAGAAACATGCAGAACATGAGAAGATAAGAACATTGGCAAGTATATGGTTAGCTAGCATACTCTCTGCTCCTCTGCCATTGTTAATGATAGGAAAGTATAAAAAGCAACGCTCTGCATTTTACAGAAAGCTGATTCCTCTGTTCAGAAAATCTTGCTTTGCCAGTATTGCCCTCCTGTGGGGTTTTACAGCAGAGTGAAGTGGCATTAATTTCAAATGGTAATGAATAGCTGGACTGTTGGGGCTCTGTACATAAGATCCACCTGGGACACCAGTTATAAAATGTCTCTTGACCACTGAGATTCTCAGATAATTCTTCAGCTTCAGAACTCATCCATAAGGGGTTTTACCTTGTGCACGTGTGACATTGTTTGCATAGGCTGACCCTGGGCTAAGACAGGGGTTTACAAATTAGGTTGCCCGATTTATGCTTGTTCAAATTCTTCTCTCCTCTGCTCAGAAATCTTCATGAGCCCCCAAACCACGTGTTAAAGTCCCGATACCATGTCTGCATTGTTTTTGAGCTGAGCGCCTGCATGTCCATACAATTCCCCGTCTTCGTATTTGCAAGATTTCCCAACCTAGGTTTGTGCTGGTCACGCTGCAATCCGCCCTTTGCTCGGACAAGACTCTCACCACCCAGGAAGAGAATGTAGGAACATTTAGCAGCTTCTTTTTGCAATAGGAGGTATAAAGAGTGGATGACTGTCCAGTGTCATCATCTATGTAAAGAAGAGGTGTGAAAAACTTCCCAGTCCATAAGGTTCCTTCATAAGAATAGGTCTTTCTTTGTGCCATGATGTGAGAAGGTGCATATAGAAGGATTCTGGCTAAGGTGGCATCCGAGGTAGAGGAGCCTTCTTTCAGAGTATAGTCTTTTATCTGCATGAGCCTTATGAAGAGGGACAGGACAAATTAAACATCATCGCACTCACTCATAGATAAGTTTCACCATGAGTTAGCTAGAGAGCTGGACCAGCAAGGATATCCCGAGGTGCGGGAGCCAGGGATGGGGGAAATGTGTTGGCCAAAGGCTTGGTGGATACGTAACATCTACTGGAAGAAACATACCCCGTATCTGTAAGGGAGGAAAACTTGCTCTTCCCAGTTCCTGCGTTAGCGAACATAGGCCCACGGCCATCGGAATCGCTACCTGGAGGAAACTGACGAACAATTGAAAGCAAAATTGCACAGTGCTGGCCAGCAGCAAGTTAGGGAAGGGGTTTATGCATTAAAAAAAATAGACCTCTTCTTTGAGCTGGTGGCTGTAATGGACTACGGGGTGATGTTTACGTGCTAAAAGGAAATATTGTATACGTTTGCACTGCTTATCTCTCGCCACAAACCATCCTGTCCTAGAAAGTGCTATTATTGGATTATTCTTTCTTTAAATAAAATGTTTCCAGAAGCTTTAAAGGACTTTGCATCTCTGAGACGGGGGAGGCAGGTTCCTTGATCTTACAGGAGTTGGAATGAGAAGATGACAAGATCTTGTACCAGGAAGGGCATTTACAGTGGGTGACTGCCAGGTTGCATCATTCTCCGGTTCCATTCATTCCTCGTTATTTCTATTCATGACATGCTAGGAGGAGAGAGAAAGACAGGGACATTTTTAGAGGGAAAACTGTAATAAATCTTATGCCTTGAAAGCCAAATAGCTAAGCATCCCAAAGAATATGGATACATGTGAGTTTAATCCTCCATAAAATTCTGCAAGCCAAACACGTCAGGCCATCTCATCACGGTATTCCTTTTCCAAAACTCCTATTCACTTCAATGGGCATTTTGCCTGAATAAGGACTGAGGGTCCAAAACTGCAAAGTTTTATTTGCTCAAAGTTGTGCTTATTCATGCATGTAGTCCATTGATGTCAAAGGGTGGCATGGTCACATTTAACGTGGCCCTTAAGAATGCTAGGTATTTCCTATGCTGTGATCTATACGTTCCCTTATGCGCTGTAAATTACAGCTATTCCACTTTTTAAACATTATGCATGTTGTCCAGTAGACTTTTAGGGGTTGATGTTTGTTTCCTTTGACCGGTTGTATTATCCTTGATGTTAATGAGCATTTCTAACTGGTTACAGTAATTTTTGGGGGACAGTCCTTAAACATAATCAATGCAGGCCGCTACTCGGGGCCAAACACTGACTGGCCCAGCCTCGCTCTCTGGTAGCAGGGCAGGAGAGGATAAAAAGTTCCCTGGCTCACCACTCTTCGCATCTCATAATACATACTTTTCTGCAGCGAAAGCTCATTCAAAGCCCAGTGTTTCCACCCAGCAGCTCAAGGACTCGCTAATGCTAGCCCAACCCTTCCTAATGGGCCACACGTTTCTCTGCTGTTAAACTCCATCAACGAGATGCATGTGTCTCCAGCAGGTGTTTCTGTGCTTGAGGATGGTGGGAGCATTAAGGAACGCCAGCCAGGGCGCGTCTACACTAGGGGTTAGGTCAGCTTAACTTCATCGTGCAGGGGTGTGGATCTCTCAGACCCCTGGGCGACATAGCTGAGTCAACGTTTGAGCGTAGACCTGGCCCCACTCGGCGAACATCGGCTTAATTTTAAATTCCGAATTAGAAGTAGGTTTCATTCCAACCTGGTTTCCTGATCCTCCCTCGGCAGCGCAGGCCTGCTTGGGAGACAAACATTGCAGTGAATAAGCAAATCTGCACGACACGCCTGTCATCCTCAACTAACAGCCCTAGAGTCTCGTGTGGTTTTTTGGAAGGACGCAGGCAGCTCCAGTGGACTCTCCCAGGTTTGATCTTACCCTGGGGAGGGCATAGTAGCAAGACCCACCTTCCCCTTCAGGAGTAGAAAGGAGAGACTCTGGTAAATAGAGTCAGAGCCAAAGCAGTCACACAATCAGGTCTTGACACTGCAGGCTGACATTTGTCATTGCTTTGCATTCACATGTGATGATGCTGGAGGGTCATATTCTGCTCCGAGCTGCACCCAGGCGTTCAAAGGAGTTGCCCAGCTTTCCCTGGCAGCAGAATTTGGCCCTTTCCTTTGCAGCAGTGCAATATAAAGACAAACATCGCTACAGAATGTCAGGAGACCACTCCGTGTGACGTTGTGGTTCTCTGGCTCCAGTCCCTGACCACAGGGTGTTTCCAGCTCTGTGAAGTCGAAGAGCACTGCCAGGAATCTATTCAGACAGATGAAAACCAATAATGGCGAAAGATCAAGCTGATCCATGTATTCTTTATACTGCCACAGTACAGAAAATATTTCAGTCTCTAGAACAGGAGTAGGGCTCATCAGAATTGGGACCTGGGGGGAGGTGACACAGCAAGGCATGGTGCTAGGCTTAGAGAATTCGCTAACTTGGGCAATTACAAAATGCCCGGGAATCACGCAGCTGTGTTTTGAGGTCATTCCCCAAAGGGCCATCTGATAGTTTCAGAGGGTGGCGTTTCAGAGAGCTACCCGTCAGCTGCACCACTCTGCAAATTCCTGTTTCTAGGAGATTGTTGCCACGTTTATGTCTATAAAGATTTTGACCTACACATGTGGGTGGGGTTTTTCCTGGTGTAAATGGGAGGGAGAGACTGGCAAAGGCAAAGTCCCAGGCTGACATAAGGAATTCAATCTTACCCAAAATGGGGGCTGAATGGCTGTGGGGCAATAAAGCTTTGTAAAGTTCTCTTCCCTTTATTCATTGCCTTTGGGCTAAGAGCAAGGTAGAATCAATTTCCTATCCCCGCTCAGGGCTTGCCAGGGCATGGACCCTGCTTCCTTTCGCTTAGCACTGCAGGTTCAATATCAAAATGATCTCTGGCTTTAAACAAAACCCTGCACCTCACGTTCATTTCTCTGCGGGGACAGGATGGATTCCAAAAGTCCCTCGTTTCCTTTCTCACTAAATCTTGGATTGCCAGGTGTCCGGGTTTCAACCGGACGGTCCAATCGAAAGGGAACCTGTGCAGTGTCTGGTCAGATGTACTGACCAGACACCAAAAGTCTGGTTACCGTGGGGGAAGGAGGCATTGGGGTCATTAACCCATGCCAGCCCCTGCTCAGCCAGGACTGCCTCCTACCTGCATCTCATGGGCAGGCAGGATCTGTGTCAGGGACTGCAGCTCCTGACCCAGCCCCAGAGCAGAGGGAGGCCAGCTGGTGAGGGGAGGGAGGTGGAGAGGATCAAGTGATGAGGAAGGGGGAGAGGGGAGAGCAGTGAGTGACAGGGGAGGGGTGGAGAGGAGTGAGTAGGGGCAGGGCCTCGGGGGAAGAGGTGGAGCAGGGGGTGGGGCCTCAGGGCAATAGGCGAGGCAGGGGGTGGGGCAAGGCAGAGGGTCCGGCGTTCCTGCTTTAGGGTCCGGTTTTCAGAAATTAAAGAAAGTTGGCAACCCTACATCTCTTGGTTCCCGAGAACAACACGCTCTGCCCCTGGCTTCACATCCTTTGATATGCGAGTCCCTGGGTGAGTCCCGGGATTATCTAGGGCAGAGCTCCCTGGCTGCAGTGACTCAGGAGAGATCTGCATTTTAACATGCTGTCTTTTCACTGTGGTCCCTGAACACACAGTTGAGCAATCACGAGCACTGGGGCATGGGGTTTGATGGCAGCAATTGACTTTGTGAGCTGCTACACAATAGGATTGTTGGTTATACTAAGACCAGACTGGTCTTTAATAGGGTTAGAACCTTCTTGACGCATGCACCCGCTAAGTGACATGGCCAAGTGTGTGCCCTTCCTTTTCTTTCTGAAGATCTTGCTGATTTGCTCGCTAGATTTTCCCCGGTAGCTTTTATCACGATATTTTCAACCACTACTGGCAACATTACACCAGGTTTTCAATGGAACAGAACTGATAACAATGAACCAGGCAGGTGCTGAGGTGCAGCATCATGGCATGCAGCTCACCGACAAGTGCAGGGTATTTACCTGTCTTTCTCTGCCATTTCTTGTTTCTCCTCTGCCCTGTAATGATAAAATGTATTTGAAATCTACCGAGTGGGAGCTGCCAACGTGAAAGGGATGCGCTGGATTCTCCAGCTCATGCGGCTTTTAAATCAAGACCGGACATCTTTGTGAACGAGATGCTGTGTCTCCGCCCAACGGGATTTGGCTTGCTGCAGAAGTTAATAGGAGGGGTTCTTTGGGCCATTGTTATGCAACAGATCAAACTAGATGATCCTAATGGTTCCTTCTGGCCTGAAATCTATGGTTCTATTCAAATACCGAGATCCAGACCTTTCCATTTCTCCTCGCTTATTACAGATCAATCTCGCTTTTATGGTACGTATGGTGTTCTGAAGATGTAAAGCGCTATGTACCTATATTGCTCATTATGGTCCTGATCTTGCAGCCGTTACTCGAGTGAGTCATCTTTTCTCCCATGACTAGCCCTTTGAGACTGCTGGCTGCTCTAATTTTACGTTTGTGGCTGTTTTTGGGCTTTAGAGGATCTTGCAGGTTTTTTTTTTTTGGTTTGATCAGCTCAAGCAATTTAAAGGAATACCGCACTAATTACTTCTAATAACTTGGGGCTAGAGTCTGGCAACCTTACTTCTGTGGAGTAGCCTCTTACTCCATGGGTGAAACCGTGACCCGAATGGGAGTTTTGCTATTGACGTCAGTGGGACCAGGATTTCACCCCAAAAACCAGTGCAGAGAAATGCAGGCCTGGCAGAAACTGACCTTTAGGCTTGGGTTACACACAGGTTTTGCACTGATATAACTCTTTCGATTAGGGGGTGATTTTTTTTAAACCAAAATAGTTACATTTGTAGAGTGGATGCAGTTATACTGGTTATAAAGGTGCTTTGTACTGGTCTAGCTTATTCCCCTTTCTGTACAGGAATAAGCTAGACTGGTATAAGCCCCTTTCATACCAGTCTAACTGTATCCACACTAGAGGGGGGTTGTACTGATTTGAACTTTAGCAGTACAGGGAAAGTGATATGATTTTGGGGGGCAGGCAAGCCCTGAGAGAGGTAAATAGGCTTTTATTTAAGTATGCAGTCACATGCATTTTCAAACACTGATCAGTTTTTCAATAGCTCCTTAACTGTGAAGGGTCCATGGAACTGCATGGCTTTAAAGGGCTGGAGGGCTGTGAGTGGCCCCTCCTAAAAGTGAGGGGGGGCCGACCGACACCAGAACCGTGGTCCTGCCCCCTGGGCCATCCCTTCTTCCTGAGGCCCCGCCCCTTCTCCCCAAGCAGCAGGGTGTGGCCAACAGGGAGAGAGCCATCCAATGTATCAAGATCATTTTGAATTCTAATCTTGTCCCCCAAAGTGCTTGCAACCCCTCCCTGTTTGGTATCATCCCAAATTTTAAAAATGGACTCTGTGCGATAATCCAAATCATTTATGAAGATATTGAATAGAGCTGGACCCAGTACAGATCCATGCGGGACCCCACTCGATACGCCCTTCCAGCTAGACTGTGAACCATTGATAACTTCTCTCTGAGTACAGGTTTCCAATCAGTTGTGCATCAACCTTCTAGTAGGTTTGTCTAGGTTATATTTCTCTCGTTTGTTTATGAGAGGGTCATGTATCAAAAGCCTGACTAAAGTTGGAATATATCACATCTCCTGCTTCCTCCATCCACAAATGTTCTGATTCAGAGAAACATTTCTGCAATAAATAAAAATATCTGCTGAAAGCAAACACGAAAGGGGGCCAGAGACAACCGAAGCGTGTGCTTAACTTTAAGCACACCTGTAAGTCCATTCCTGTTCCACAAAGCACATGCTCAAGTGCCATCAAAATCAAAGGGACTTCATCATGTGCTTCGCATTAAGCATGTGATCAAGAGCTGTCCCGAACAGGGATGGAGTTACGTGCTTTGCTGAACTGGGGACTAACACAGGCCCCACTTTGCAGACACTCATATAACTTTGTGTCCATGAATAATACCACTGAACTCATTGGACAACTCACATGGATAAAGTTACTTGGGCACACCAAGTGGATGTACTTGCGTGCCAAAGTTTTCTTGTGTGTAAGAGTTTGCAAGTCGGGGGCACAGTTCTGACTTGGGTTGTGCTTTTGATCTGGAATGGTCACCGTGGCTCGGGCCCATGGCAAGAGCTCCTCCTCCCAGGTTGTTAACATTTGATTTGTTCTGTCTGTGGTAGTGAGTCCCACGTAGGTTCCCCGGCATGACGAGGCATTTTGTTTTAATAAACCTCACTGGATGCATGCTAACTCAGCTAGCTTTGCTTCCTTCCCATACCCCCCTCTGCTTTTAGTATAGGGTACTGTAATGATAATGTATGCTCTTATCATTAGTTGTGGCAATATATCCTAATTCAGTATTATTTTTTTATCGGATGGGATGGCTTAAAACATGGAAATAAAACAAACTAGGCTATAATGGGCCCAATTCTCATTTATAGTAAGGCCCTTTTACACCTCTCTAGCCTTAAAGAGCGCATAAATTACCTTTCCTGCCACTTTACACCACCGTGGTGAGGTGAAACAGCCTTAAAGAGGCTTTAGGGCTTGTCTGGACAGGAAGTGGTTCCTGATTAACTCCACGTGTGGCATTCCAGAATAAGAGCATCCACACACAGAATTAGTCAGGGACAGTTAAGCAGGAACAACTCCTTGTGTAGACAAGCCCTTTCCCAGATGAGAATCGGGCTCAATAGTTCCCCTGCAGGTTTATTCTGGGGGACTGTTTCTGTGCAGAGTTGGGGGACAGGTTCTTCCTATGGATGGAAGGTGGGGGTTGAATTTACCACAGAGGGCATCTTCACTAGTGAAAGTGGTACATTGTTAACTCAAGTTAGCTAAACAAAGGTAAAATCCTAGTGGGGACTCGGCAGTTGGCAGGTTTCACACAAGTTATCAGGTTGAGTTAAAACCTATAGGAAAGTCTGGGGTTTAAGCAGCTACTCCCTTTGCATCTTGTGTCTGTTCTGAATGAATATCAGTAAAAGTCAAATACAGACCAAATGGGTTGTCTGGATTATGAGGAACACAGAATTTACTGGCTGTAACTCCCACAGGAGAAAGCTTTAGGACAATATGAGCCCCATTCCCCCCAAAAGGTGATTTTTACCTTTCTTTCCTGGCTTTGGTTCTCTCCTCCTCGTACCTGCAATGAACAAGATAGATTTCCTTAAATGTCACCGCCAGGAAAACACAGCATTCACTCTGAAGCCGAAAGAGCCTGGGGCAAGCAATGGCTCCAGAATACAAAGAGTTAATGTGTTCTCTCTCTTGCATTTTCTGCCGGTAGGAATGGGGAAGCTTGAGGCACAGAGAGGGTAGGACTTGCCCAAAGCCAAGCAATGAGTCTGTGGCAGAGCTGGGACTAGACGACAGCCAGGCCTCCTGAATGCCAAGCCGTGATCACAGGACCATCCCTCCTCTCTGAAGCACCGGAAAGAGGTGCACGTGGTGAGGAGCTAATGGACTGTGGCCTCCAGAGTTGCCAAGTTTTCAAGTGAGAGGTCCCTGTGATACTTACTGTAGGAGGCAGTCAGGAATCTGGACGTGCTCCATGGGGATAGTCTGCTCCAGTTCTTCCAGACTGTGAACGTACTGGATCTTATTGATAAACTTCACACTGACAGAGGAAGAGAACATACACCCTTTAAGAGCTTATTCTGACTTCCCCCTTCATAGAACAGTGACTATCTGGGACATACATCCAGATCCTATCGAAATCTGTGGGCGTTTTGCTGTTGATTTAAATTCAACTGGGATATGACCCAAAACGAAGGCTTCTCTTTAGCCAGAGGCTACAAACACTTCAGACACCTAGAGTGGGGTTCTCCTGCTCCCAACTTCATTCCACCCTTTTGACAGTAACTTTTGCTGAGAGAGGATGGCTTGGGGGTGAGCTGTGAGTGCCAATCCTATGAGTTTTTACACCAGTCTATGCAGTGACCTGTACCGGGAGAGGCTGGGGCTAAGGCATCTGGGACTTCTCAAAGAACCACTAACTTCTGTGGGGAGAGAATTTGGTCTAGAGTCCTCCTTGCTAGAGCACCCACCCAACCCAAGTCAGGAGCTGGCCAATTGTTCCTTTATTTGTTATAAGAACTTGATAAAAATAAAAACAAACAAACAAAAAAACCCCTTCCAGCAGCATTGGGACACCTTTCCCCACTCCCAGTGAGTAAATTTCCTGCCACAAAAATCCAGCCTCCCTTTCTGGCTGCCTCAGTAGGGTAACAGGAATACAGGGCTTGCCAGGCTCAATCAGAGAGAAGGTCCAGCAAGCTCAGTATCCTCTCTCTTCTGTGGCCAGTCCCAGGTGATTCAGAGGAAGGGGTGACGTAGGTGGGATAATCCCCCTCGTGTTGTGTAGCCCTCACCCTGCTCTCTAACATGTAGAGATTGACACGAGGTTTAAAAGCTTTTCCAAAACCCACTGGGATGCGGGAGAGTTCTTTGTTCACCTGATGAAGGGTCTGGATATAGCCAGTACTGTCCGGATGAACCATGAAGGGTGCACGATTATCAAAGCTTTCAGGTTTTTCCGTAGCCTGCAGAAAGGCCAGAGGTGAGAGGTTAGATGCAAAGGGCTTGCTTCCAAACTCCTGGAGGGCCCCGTGGGACTCCGTGGATTTCAGAGATTTACTCTGGTTGTTGGGGCAGAATTGGGCCCACAGGATCACATAAGTTAGAGAAGCAGAAGACCTGCTAGGGCATAGTTCTGATGCCTTTAGCTATTGTAGGAATGTTCCTACAGTATATTCTTCAGCACCTCACCCAGGCCTTGTTTTACACACTCTGATGATAACAGAGCTTCCACCATGTCCGTTGGAAGAGGAAAGAGAAAATCTGTTCTAGTCCTAAAGCAGCAAGAGGCTAGTCACACAAAGGGTCTTCGGCAGGCAGTGCTCAGTGTCCTCTAACGTTTAGGTGCCTTGAAAATCGCTGGGATTCACAGAGCCTGAGTTCGGGGCCTGGGCTCCCTATACAATGAATGGGGAGAGACAGGCGCCTCAGAATGGGAATCACAAAAGCCAGTGTCTAGGTGGCCCCTTGCCCAAGCTAGCTAGAGGGAGGTGCCCTGTCCTGCCCCTCTCATGGAGATAGGTGCCTCCTTCTGCCAGGGATTCTCAGCAACAAGCCAGTGGGGTGGGGTGGGGTGGGGGGGCTCCCTTATAACCTTGAACCCCGTGGTTAGCATACTCAGCTGGGATGTGGGAGACCCTGGTTCAAGTGCCCCTTCACTGGAGGAGGAGAAGGGATCTGCCACCTCTCTAGTGAGCATAGGCGAAATTTAACTTCTATATCTGTGGGGGCAGCTCCAGTCAGGCCAACAGGGCCACGCGTGGAAGGGTGGGGGACTCACAAATTCCGTGCTTGCCCCCAAGGGCGCCATTTCAGATTTGGTGGTGGTGGTGGGGGACACAACTTTAACCGTGATTCCAGGGGCTACTTAGGCAGCTGAAAACTCTAGTGGTTTTGCAGATAATAACTTAGAAATCTCTGATAGGAGCCCAGTATCGAATTCCTATCTCAAGAAAGAAAATTAAATAAATATTAGACTCGCTCAGCTCTAATACTAACATGTTCTGACCTCTTGTGGCAAGTCACTTATGGGACACTGGTTAGTTTTAAAATGGTAATGTCTATTCTTTCTCAGATATTCTTACTAAAGTCAGAAGGGAACATCGTGATCATCTAGTCTGACCTCCTGCACCTCGCAGGCCACAGAACTTCCTCCACCTACCCCTGTAATAGCCCCCTAGTCTCTGGCTGAGTTACTGAAGTCCTCAAATCGTGGTGTAAAGACTTCAAGGTACAGAGACTCCACCACACCACAGAAACACTAACCCAGGAACCAATCCCTGTCAGAAACCCCATTGCCAGCTCTGTCCCCATATCTACTCTAGCGACACCATCAGAGGACCCAGCCACATCAGCCACACCATCAGGCATAGGCGCCAACTTCTACTCGCCCTGGTGGGTGCTTGACCCCGCCTCTGCCTCCGGCCCCGCCCCGACTCCACCCCTTCCCCACCCCCAGCCCCCCACCATTCCTACCCCTTCCCCAAAGTCCCTGCCCCAGCCCCGCCTCTTCCCCGCCTCCTCCTCAGAGCGTGCCACGTTCCTGCTCCTTCCCCCTCCCTCCTGGAGCTGGTTTTGCCAAGCACTGGGAGATCAGATGAGGAGCCGGGACATGGCGAACTCAGGCAGGGAGGCAGAGGAGGTGAGGTGGAGTGGGGAGGGGAGCTTGGCTGCCGGTGGGTGCAGAGCACCTACTAGGTTTCCCTGTGGGTGCTCCAGCCCCGGAGCACCCATGGAGTTGGCGTCTATGCCACCAGGGGCTCATTCACCTGCATATCTACCAATGTGATATCTGCCAGCATGTGCCAGCAATGCCCCTCTGCCATGTACGTTGGCCAAACTGGACAGTCTCTACGTAAAAGAATAAATGGACACAAATCAGACATCAGGAATGATAACATTCAAAAACCAGTAGGAGAACACTTCAATCTCCCTGGACATTCAATGACAGATTTAAAAGTAGCCACCCTGCAACAAAAAAACCTTCAGAAACAGACTTCAAAGAGAAACTTCAGAGCTACAATTCATTTGCAAACTTAACACCATTAATTTGGGCTTGAACAGGGGCTGGGAGTGGCTGGCTCACAACAAAAGCAATTTTCCTTCTCTTGGTATGGACACCTCCTCATTAGTTATTGGGAGTGGACCACATCCACCCTGGCTGAATTGGCCCTGTCAACACTGGTTCTCCTCTTGTACCGTGACTCCCTTCTCTTCATGTACCAGTATATTTAGCCTGTGTCTGTAATTTTCATGCCATGCATCTGAAGAAGTGGGTTTTTTACCCGCAAAAGGTTATGCCCCAATAAATCTGTTAGTCTTTAAGGGGCCACCGAACTCCTTGTTGTTTTTGTGGATATAGACTAACACGGCTGCCCCTCGGATGCATTTCCTTTGTCTACAAAATCAGTTCTCCTCTCAAAGAAAGATATTAGTGACTTTGTTAAAAAGAAAAGGAGTACTTGTGGCACCTTAGAGACTAACCAGTTTATTTGAGCATGAGCTTTCGTGAGCTACAGCTCACTTGCTGTAGCTCATGAAAGCTTCTGCTCAAATAAATTGGTTAGTCTCTAAGGTGCCACAAGTCCTCCTTTTCTTTTTGCGAATACAGACTAACACGGCTGCTACTCTGAAACCTAGTAACTTTGTTATCATTGAATACAAGAATTGAAACTATTGTAGAAAATTCTACAATTACTTTCTATCCTTTAGGCTACTTGCAGTTCGCCAAGCTGGGGCAGATCATTTAACTTTAGGAAACACCCTAACAGCCCTTTCTTATCTTAATTACCTGCTAATCACTCTGTTTATAAACACAATTCTGACGGGCTGCCTCAAGAGTGCAAACAGGGAGCAGCACCTCTCCCATCTCTGCAGAACTCATTGCATCCCATACTCAGACTGCCTGCCCCTGAGGCTTGCAGTTTGAGGGGGGAAACACCCTTCCTTGCCCTCCCCTCCACCTGTGCAGGTGAGCACCCTAACCGCTGGCCTATGGGATACTCTGCTGTGGGGAATCCCTCCTATTGAAGTTGTTCTACTCTGACTAAATTAAAAAACGACATGGGTGCAGGGGGCCTGGATCTTCTACCCCCCAGGGGAGCGTGCTAACCACCAGGCTACAGAGTCATTCTCATGCCTGCTTGTTCTCTCTGGCTCAATGATTCTTCCATTATTTAGACACCAGGGACACCCGAAAATGGAGACACCCCAACTGATCAGCTGTCTGCAGCATCCCCAAACCTGAACTCAACAGAGCTATGCTGATCTACACCAGCCAGGGATCTGGCTTCTACAATATAGATTAAAATAGCGTGACTAAGAAATTCTCTTTTTACTTACTTCTTCCAAGGAGACACCCATTATTAGTATCCCCTTTGTGCTAGGTGCTGTGCAAACACAGAACACAAAGAGAGTCCCCGCCCCAGAGTTTACAATCTAAGTATGAGACAATAGACACCAGGGGAAGAGAGATGGGGGAGCCTGAGGAAACAATACTTTTTATAGTACAGAGCGTTAGTAAAATACTCTTTAGTTCCTTTGCATCAAATTGACTTTGACCGAGGTGTGTCTCTCTGTTACTACAGGTATACATGCTTGTATTTAATACTCCTGTGAAATATAACCAATAGAAGGGATGAAATAGCATCAAAGTCTAATGTGAAAATGATCCTCATTTTCTTGTTTATGGCCCCCCCGGTCTGTATATGCTGCACCCTTGTCTTGGGTTGTGAAGTGTGAACCCGGTAATCAGGAATGAACAACCCAGTGAGTGTAAGGAGGAAGCAGGCCCGACAGTTCCTCCCACTGGTGCCCATTTAATGCTGCAGGCTGGCTTTCCCAGTGCATCACTTTGCAAGAGTCCCTGCTGCCGCATGGGAGATGTGGAATGATACCAGGTGAGAAACAATTCTGCTGACTTTGTCCCCTTTTTGCTAGGAGGGATGGAGTCATGCCCCCGGGACCTGTAGTGTTCAAGTCCCACCCCCTATAGGTGGGGTCATAGAATCATAGAATATCAGGGTTGGAAGGGACCTCAGGAGGTCATCTAGTCCAACCCCCTGCACAATGCAGGACCAATCCCCAATTTTTGCCCCAGATCCCTAAATGGCCCTCTCAAGGAACTCACAACCCTGGGTTTAGCAGGCCAATGCTCAAACCACTGAGCTATCCCTCCCCCATCCTCTGTATGCATCCAGTCCTAACATACCTTACGTGGGTGCATAGGAGCCAAAATCAGCTTTACAGCTGTGGGACTGAGTCACATTTACACTAAGGCTCCTTTGCATTGTTTTGGTGGTGCCTTAAGCTGGGTGTATAGTGCAGTGGATGATCAGGGAAATAACCTGCCCGTAGAGGGCATTCCTCACCTTCTGTCTATCATCTGGTAGCATTTCTTCAGCCAGCCCAGGCCTGGCATCCTCCGACGTGGTGTGGCTCCATTCAGGTACACGATCATGTAGTCCTCGGCCACCAGCAGCTCCAAGCTACTGATCACGTACCTATCAGGTGGAAATCCAAAGCCGCCATGGAGTGGGATTGCAGGGATTGAAGCTTCAATACATACTGCGGGGTTTCTGTATTTATTTGTGTACACCCTCTCTCCCAGCCCCACCATGCTGATCATTCTCCAATCTATTCTGACTCCGTATTGTGACTCAGGTCACTGTATTTGGCCACAAGAAGGTTCAAAGGAACATTGCAACTGAAAATCTGACCTGTCTGTCTTTGTGGGTTGTGGGATTTGGAGAAGATGTTTCAAATCCACCGTGAGGCACCTTTGCAGGAGCCATGAAGGGGTGTGTTTAGGTGGGGCCTAGAGATCAAGTACAGTGGTCCATACATTTATGTCCATAAGTTCCTTTGCACAGCAATAGCCTCAGATGGATAATTCCTACTCTGGGCAGGCATTTATTGCTGGCCAGCATATGGGCGCACATCAATGCTATATGTGAAGCTGCTTTGAGGTATCGGTGTTGGGTCAGAATTTGGATCATTGGGCAGGTAGGAGGACACTGTGGACAACAGGTCATCCAGCAGTATTCAGCCAGATACACAGCAGCACCCTGTACAGCTGGCATGGATTCCACCTTGCCTAGTCTCCCAGATGAGGTGCTCCATGTAAAGTCCCAGTGAGTGGCACAGATACTGAGGTTACCTGGGGACCCGGGACACTTCTTGCCTCCCCTCCATCATGCAACTTGGCGTTGTCACTTACAAGAAGAGGTTCTCCATGATGTAATGGTAATCAGCTAGATTACTGTCTGGGAGATAGCAGGCAGCAAAGACAATGATAGCATTGAGACCTTCTCCGTAGTACCCTAATAGAGAAAGAGATGGACAGCATGGCCACTTGAGTGAGACAGAGGCAGGAGGTCAAAACGGAAAACAACTAAGTGCTTCTGCAGCCAGGCCTGTGCTTATGCTGTGTTGTGGGACATGGCCCCGTCCACAGAGAGGTGTCCTGACCCTGCGCAGAACTCCCACTGACCTCCATGCAAGAGGAACTATGCAGGATCACAGCCCGGGAGAGATGCAATGCGATGTTTGCTTTGTTGTATTACTTTATGAAGCTCCTGTTGCTGGAGCAGCTCAGGGCTTACTTGAAAATCACTATGGCTTGCAGTGTGCCACAAAGTTGTGCCCATGAGGATTTTGGCAAATTCCCAAGGAAGTTGGATTCCAGAGGTAGAGGCCATCGACTGAGAGAGCCCAACTTATGATCCAGTCCTGGAAACTTTTACCCAGGGGACGAACAACAACGGCTTCCCATTGGATCTTAACATGCTCTGTTAGGCCCCTTATTCAGAATGGTCAGCTCATTATTCAGTCGTTGGATATAAACCAGTCTTTGTATTCGGGGAAAATATAGTCTGCTGTCAAGGCACAGGAGTAGGAGCACTATTCCTGGCTGTACCATTGACTCATTGCTAGCCACGAATTTTCAGAAGTGACCACTATGTCTGGTGCCTTAGTGCCTACGTGTCCAACCTGAGACACCAGGGCCTGGTTTTCAGAGCTGCTTAGCTCCTGCAGCTCCAGTTGACTTCCGTGTTAGTTGGGGGTGTCCCGCACCTCTGAGGGGGACCAGACCCTATTGCTGCCATCAGCTCCTGTATGCTTTCTATTATGTAGCTAGGTTTTTTAGGGTGATATACAGAGCTGGGTAGAAAATGGTTTCCCCATCCCTGGAAGATTTTTGATATTTTATCCTGTCCTGGGACGAAAAGTCAAAATATTTAAATTTTTTGCAAATGAAAAATCTACAAGACATCCAGTTCAGGTCCACCAAAACATTCGGTTTCAACCTTTTAAAAATTTGTTTTACATTGAACTACGAATTAACTTAAATTTTGAAACAAAAAAGTCGTTTTGGACCAAACGAGGGGAACTTTTCGCTTTGCAAAAGTCAAAACAGGATGGTTTGACAATTTCAAAACTTTTTTCCCCAAACATTTTTCCAAACAGGCCGTGCATTGAAACTGGCCCTGTCCTGCAAAGTGTCGTCAGAAAAAAGTTTAGTCGAAATAATCCCAACCGGCTTTAGTGATGTGAATGGTGCCATGCTGAGTGGGATAGCTGCCTCGTACGATATGGGGAACTGGCTCTCCTTACTGATGGGCAAGACAACCAGTTGCTCATGGGCGGTGGGTATCAAAGGCCGGGGGAGGCTGAGCCTCCCCAAACAGCCTTGCGTGGCCCTGCCCATGCTCCATCCCTGGCCACACCACATGCCCGCCCGGTACTCTGGGGCTGGGGGCACTGGGGGCCGCGCTGCCTGCTTGGTGCTGGGGGGGCTCTGGCGGGGGAAAGGAGGGAAGAGGGGCAGGGCCTTGGCCACAAGGGGAGAGTCAGGCCGGAGCTAGCCTCCCTGAGCCTGTGGTTCACCCGCCGCCCATGCAGTTGCTACATCTCTTCCAGCCCCACCTTCCCAAGAAGCAACTATAAGAAAGGCCGGCAGGCCAGTGCATTTCTGAGACACCATGGTCTTCCTAAACCTCACCTCCATGTGTCACCACCTTCATGTAGGGTTTGATCATCTGCAGATCAATGCGGTGTTCCTGCTCCCCAATGATAACTGTCCTCCATAGTCTCCCATTGGTAGCGCTGCTGTCTTCTACCACCCCATCCCCAAAGAGGTCTGCGCTGTTCCCGGGCATGTTCTTGGCTGTGGCCACAGGTGTATCATCTGGAAGAGGGAAAGCGAGAACTCTGGTGAGCTTCTCCTTGAGACTGGATAGAGGTCTAAGGTGCTTATGTAGGCGTCTACACTGAAAACGTACATTGGCATAGCTATGTCTCTCCGGGTGTGAAAAATCCCCCCTTCCCCATAGCAACACAGTTCAGATGACCTAACCCATGGTGCAGACAGTGCTAGGTCGACGGAAGACTGTAGTGAGTGTCTACACTGAAGCGTTACAGTGGTGCAGGTGCAGCTATGCTGCTGTAGCGTTTTAAGTGTAGACACACCCTGAGATCCAGATTCAGAATGCATGCATTAAGAATACAAACTGGAGTCTCAGTCTGCTCTCCATGCAGGGCAATAAGAGACCGCAACAACCACAGACTGAGAACCTGTCACCTCAGGGTGGGATGCAGAGATAAAATTTCTCTCACCATTAATGACTGTCCATTGAAGCAGCTAATCCTGGAACCCATAATGGGAGAGGCAATTCTTGCTTTAGTCCTAAGTGGTGAACAGGATCTGGTCCAAGAGGTGAATATAGCTGAACCACTCAGTAATAGAGTCGATTATGTAATGAAATTAAAAACCCTTGTAGGGGGGAAAAGACCAAAGAAACCCACCACAGAAGCTTTTAACTTCAAAACAGGGAACTACAAAAAAAATGAGAAGGCTAGTTTAATGGAAATTAAAAGGAACAGCCACAAGAACGAAATGCCTGCAAGCTGCATGGAAATTTTTAAAAAGCACCATAACAGAGGCTCAAACTATATGTCTGCCCCAAAATTAAAAAAAAACATAAAGCAGCAAAAGGACCAAAAAGTGACACCATGGCTAAACAACACAGTAGAAGAGGCAGTTAGAGAAAAAAAGAGATCTTTTAAAAATTGGAAGTCAAATTCTACTGAGGAAAATAGAAAGAAACCTAATCTCTGGCAAGTCAAGTGCAAAAGTTAATAAGGCAGGCCAAAAAAGAATTTGAAGAACAACAGGCAAAAGATACAGAAACTAAAAGCAAAAAAAATTTTGTTAAGTACATCAGAAGCAGGAAGCCTGTCAAACAAGCAGTGGGACCGCTGGACAATCGAGGTGCTAAAGGAGCACTCAGGGAAGACAAGACCATTGCAGAGAAGCTAAATGAATTCTTTGCATCAGTCTTCACTACAGAGAATGCGAGGGAAATTCCCAAACCTGAGCTATTCTTTTTAGGTGACAAATCTGAGGAACTGTCCCAGATTGAGGTGTCATGAGAGGAGGTTTTGGAACAAATTGATTAATTAAACAGTAATAAGTGACCAGGACCAGATGAGATTCACCCAAGAGTTCTGAAGGAACTCAAATATGAAATACAGAGCTACGAACCGTGGTATGTAACCTATCGCTTAAATCAGCCTCTGTACCAGATGACTGGCTGATAGCTAATGTAAGCCAACTTTTAAAAAAGGCTCCAGAGGCGATCCTGGCAATTACAGGTGGGTAAGCCTAACTTCAGTAACAGACAAATTGGTTCCAACTATAGTAAAGAACAAAATTGTCAAACACTGTGATGGGGCACCTGCCCCACACTGGCCGGTAAGGGGTTAACTGAGCCCTAGGAAGGCTGTGCAGAAAGCAGCCAATAGGAGAGGGGCTGCAAGGAGCAGCCAATCAGGCCCATATAAGAAGAGTTGCAGGTCAGAGCAAATTCAGTTGCTCCCTGGAGCTCCAGGAGGGAGGACTGGCTGCCTTGCAGGAGGAGGAAAGCTAGCACCTCGGACAGAGCAGTGCAGGGTGGGATCAGGGGAGTGAGGGCGAGCTCCTAGCTGACTGATAAAACTGGCATGCTGAGGCCCTGAGACAAGACAGGAGAAGGTGCTGGGGTTGTGGGGAAGCGGCCCAGGGAAGTAGACTGAGAGGTTGGAGGGGACGCAGCGCATGGCTGCTGCCTACAGGGTCCCTGGGCTGGGACCTGGAGTAGCGGGCAGGCCTGGGTCCCCCCTCACCTCCACTCACCACTGAGGAAACGGCTGGACGATCGGACTGTGGTACCTCCCCCACCAGGAGCGGGACGGTGGTGGGGAGCACAGAGTATGGCACAGCTGGAGGGCTGTGTCCTGAAGAGGATGCCATGGTCCTTGGAACGAGACGGGTCCACGAGCAGAAGTGACAGAGGCAAGACATCACCAGAAGAAAGCGCACCGCCTTGCCGAGCTAATCCCAGAGACAGCCAGCAGGGGGCGCTAGCGAGGTGAGTGAAGCCCATCACAGACACATAGATGAACATGATTTGTTGGGGGAAGAGGCAACATGGTTTTTGTAAAGGGAAATCGTGCCTCACCAATCTACTAGAATTCTTTGAGGGGGTCAATGAACGTGTGGACCAGGCTGATCCAGTGGATACAGTGTATTTGGACTTCCAGAAAGCCTTTGACAAGGTCCCTCACCAACAGCTCTTAAGCAAAGTAAGCTGTCATGGGATAAGAGGGAAGGTCCTCTCATGGATCAGTAACTGGTTAAAAGATAGGAAACAAAGGGTAGGAATAAATGGTCAGTTTTCACAATAGAGAGAAGTAAACAGTGGGGTCCCAAAGGACCTGTATTGGGACCAATGTTGTTCATCTTATTAATAAATGATCTGGAAAAAGGGGCAAACAGTGAGGTGGCAAAGTTTTCAGACTATACAAAACTACTCAAGATAGTTAAGTCCAAAGCTGACTATGAAGAGTTACAAAAGGATCTCACAAAACTGGGTGACTGGCAGGTGAAATTCAGTGTTGACAATTACAAAGTAATGCATATCAGAAAACATAGTCCCAACTTTACATACAAAATGATGTGGACTAAACTAGTTGTTTCCACTCGAGAAAGAGATCTTGGAGTCATTGTGGATAGTTCTCTGAAAACATCCCCTCAATGTGCAGCAGCAGTCAAAAAATCTAACACAATGTTAGGAACCATTAAGAAAGGGCTAGATAGGAAGATGTAAAATATCATAATGCCACTATATAAATCCATGGTACGCCCACACCTTGAATACCAAGTGCAGTTCTGGTCACCTCATCTCTAAAAAGATATATTAGAATTGGAAAAAGTCCAGAGAAGGGCAACAAAAATGATTAAGGTTATGGAACAGCTTCCATATGAGGAGAGACTAAAAAGAATGGGATCGTTCAGTTTTGAAGAGAGACAGCTAAGAGGGGCATATGAGAGAAGTCTATAAAATCACGACTGGTGTGGAGAAAGTGAATAAGGAAGCGTTATTTACTCCTTCAAGTACTAGGGGTCACCCAATAACATTAATAGGCAGCTGGTTTAAAATAAACCTAAGGAAGTACTACTTCAAACAATGCTCAGTCAACCTGTGGAACTCGTTGCCTGGGGATGTTGTGAAGGCCAAAAGTATAACTGGGTTCAAAAAAGAATTAGATAAGTTCATGGAGGATAGCCATTGATGGACTTATTAGCCAAGATGGTCAGGGATGTTCTGTGTGTCCCTAAACGCCCCAACTGCCGGAAGTTGGGAATGGATGACAGGGGATGGGTCACTCGATAATTGCCCTGTTCTGCTCATTGCCTCTGAATGAACTGGTGCCAGTCACTGTCAGAAGACAGGATACTGGGTTCCATGGACGGTCGGTCTGACCCAGTGTGGTCTTTCTGATGTTCCTGTTCTTACATTTGGAGGGGCACTCGAGGGAGGCAGAATGTAATGATCTGTGTTGGAATCTGGCCTGAGGTCAGTGCCCTGGCTCTTGTGAGAAGTGACACAGACTCTTTATTGAGCTCAAGTAGTCAGTTCCTCGGTATTGCACCTCACCTGAGAGATGGAGCCTCTGCTGTGGAACAGCATGCTGGGGGATTAGCACAGGACTGACTCGGGGGGAGAGAACTTCTGAATCACCACCCCCCACCCCTCCCTGGAGCTGTGGGGGCAGATCTTCGCAGGGGACTGGACAAGATGACCTCCTGAGGTCCCTTCCAGTCCTAAGATTTTATGATTCTGATTCTATGATCTTCAGCTGGTCTCAATTCTCGTCGTTCCATTGACTTCATCGTTGCTACGACAATTAACAACAGCTGAACCTGTGTCATACCGTCAGCTGTGAACGTCCTGAGGACAAACGGTACACGACGGAGCTATGTGTCACAGCTGGAGAACACCAAAGCAGAGTCAAAAGAAAAAGGGTTAAAGTTAATCCAAGACAAGCACCAAGTCCTAGAGAAATCCACCCCACGTTGGTCTTTTTTACCTTCCCATTCCAGTTCATTCCCATTGCCCAGGAACTCCAGGGAGTCCGTCTCATCCGGGGTTTCGATGTCATCTACATTAATGTCCAGGTCGTCGGGCGTGTCCAGGAAGTCATCGGACAGCATGGAACCCTCACTTTGGTCCAGGGAAATGTTGATTTCAGGGGCTATGAGCGTCTTGCGCTTCCGATGAGCCCCGTTAAAGTTCAAAGTGTTAGGGGGAGCTGCAAGGAAAGAGGAAAGTAAGCGGCAGCTTGTCCTGATCATCCACCCTTGCACCAAGACTTTGCCCTGCCAGATCCTTGCATCTGTGCAGCAGCCTTACACCCCTGTGCAGTGAGTTGTTTTATCGCCATTTTAAAGGGGGGTTAAACTGAGGCACAGAAATGTTAAGCACCTGTCCAGGCCAAGAGAGTGAGTCAGTGGCAAGAGTCAGGAGTGGAAGGCAGGTGTCCTGACTCTCAGCTCTCTGTTCTAATGAGGTCCCTGCACATTACAAAATACAGCCCCACTTTTGAAGTGCTCACAAAGTCATTCCTTGCTGAGCTGGGCAAATTACTGAGACTGAACTTTCTCTGGGTCCAGAGTCTCTGTTCCGTTAATAACACTTAGCATTAATATAGTGCTAACTAAGTGATCTTCACAAGCCCCCACGAGACAGGTCAGAATCATTATTGCCATCTTACGGATGGGAAAACTGAGGCACAGAGGCCCTGTCTACACCAAGCAGGAAACTGTGTGGCTGAAAAATATAAATAACCATAAGAATAGACCAATTTGGGGCCTAATGATGCTCGAACCAGTATTTGAGCCTAGTTAAGAGCCTGATAATTGTTTTCATGGTTTGGTCTCTGGAACCCTTGCTATGGCTGATTGGTGATGGTGGTTTGCTGACATCACAGAGGAGGCAGCATGGTACAGTGAATTAAATATATGGCTGCGATGAAGGAATTCCTGAGTTCTCATTCTGGCTCTGCCACTGACTTCCAGGTAGGGCCTTAGCTCAGTCACTTGTTCTCTCAAGTCCTGTCTATGATGCTAAACATGCTTCTCTTATCTTAGGGGACGTCTACTATCCATAGCCAACCACAACGAAAGCTGCAGAGCTCAAAGCACAGGGGGGTGAACAGAACAACTTTTACTTAAAGGATAAACTAACCGGATAAAATAAAGCGAGGGAACAAAGAGGTCTGGGGCCACTAATGCAACTGTCTTTGTGCAGCGCCTAGCACGATGTATAGCACCCAGTCCTGGCCCAGGACTGGGGCTCCTAGCTGCCACAGCAATAGATATTAATAAGGATTGATCCTTAGGGTTCCTCTCCTCTCCCTATTAAACAAGTGCTAAATAATATTCTGGCTCTGTTCGTGGGGCGTATGTAGCTGTGGTATCTGCTCTATTCTGTCGGCGTCCAGGTGCATGGCAAAGCTCAATCAAATAACTGCAATGAGCGTTCCGGTCTGAACTCTGTTCTGAGCAAAGTGGATTATGGCAGCAATTGCTCAGCTTATCAATGAGCATCTGGCTTTTCAAACTCTTCCTACTGCTTTGCAGCAACTCACCGAGGCTGCGGGCACAGCTGTGTCCCCGGCCGGCTGCCAGATGGATGGAAGCCATGGGGCATCCCATTCAAGGAAATTGAGAGGGGTGGGACATAATTCGAAGGGGCTGAGCACCCACAACTCCAGTAGGAGTCCATGGGAGTGCTCAGCACTGTGACAATGCCTGTTTCCCCCACTTGTTGTGAATCTGTAACACACTCAAATGGTTCTTAGTTTTGATCCACACGCAAGATTTTTTGCTGAGACTTGAGGGAAATTTGTTCTCTCTCTTCTCTAACCATGGCCTGCTGCCCACTGGGCTCAGCAAAATACCCTCTTCGAAGCCCAACAAGGCAAGGCTGATACTTACAGGATGTGTTCTCATCTGCGGGTCTGCCCAGGGAGTCCATTCCTGTCTCTTCTGGGAGGGGTCTGCAAACCAGCCAAAGCAAAGGGTCCAGGAGGCAAAGAGAGCATAATTAGCAGGAGATGCCACTATTAAAGTCCGTTCATCCCAGCTCCTTGCGCTTCGTAACGACTATCTATAAGTATATTAGGCCCATAGTATTTATCAAGTTCAAGGTACAACATCATTTAAAAATCCATCAGGAAGAAGTCCCCCACCCTAATACCAAATAGGACAGGACCAGTTATCTTCAAGTCAATGCCTCCTCCTACCTAGCTCCCCAGCAAAAGAGATCAATTCCCAATGAATGCAAAGGAGTAGAGGGGAAAATGGGTCATAGGTGCAAAAAGCTCTGAAGCGAGCCAAAAATGGACAAGAAAAGACCAGCCAAAGAAGATAGGACCTGCCATGTATCCAAAATAAGTAGCCAGAGAAGGATCCCAGGGAAGAGAGTCTCAATGCAAAGAGCTCTGGATTGAGAAAGACCTTGCCCAAGACTGGTTCAATGTAAATCTAGGGATGGAGAACAATAGATCTACCTTGGCCAACCCTAACTGCTGGGCTGGGATGTAGGGTCAGAAGAGGCCTTCAGCTCAGAGTATGAGGAGCTTTAGAAGCTAATACTTGATACTGAGCTACGAAGCTATGGCTCAGCTGGCTTTACGTCCCTGACCTTATACGCATGGCAGACGGTACCACCCACAATGGAGTGAGAGATCGATAGCAGGTCTTTCCATTGTTGATGCACTGGAGAGCACTGGGGAAAATGTGCAAGTTCTACACCTTTGAGCCACATACATTTCAACCAGACACAATAGTTGAGTTGGGTCCATCCCATCTGGAATAGACTGGGAACAACCTAATCAACTGCCATTTATTTTTATAGCATTTTGCATCCCAAGGTGCTTTAGGAGCTATCTATATGAACACACACACACATCGCATCCCCACTGAAATGCAGCCACTTCTGGGGTGCGAGGCAGCAGCCAGACACCCAGCTGCCACCCAGCAAGGAGAGTGGACATTTTAGCCAATGGACTAGAGCAAACTCTCTTTCACCCCCCAAAAGTGCCAAGAGACATCCTCACTCTCCCTTATTAAACTGCATGAAACCCACGTTCATGTCCTGTGAAGGATGAAGGGTTGCGTCAAACCTACAGGGATTTGAGTTCGTGGCACTGGGGAACCTATAGATTCTAAGTTTGATGTTTCAGATACTAAATTAAAGCCCCCAGCAGTGTGTGAATTAACCCTGCGATACACGTGAGGAACATACCTAGTAGGAAGCCGTCATTCATCATCTGCATAGAATCATTGAATATCAGGGTTGGAAGGGACCTCAGGAGGTCATCTAGTCCAACCCCCTGCTCAAAGCAGGACCAACACCAACGAAATAGTGTCTGTCCATGTCATATCTATTAATGGAGGAGGCTCCTTCAGGAACTAAGGTCTGGGGAACGCTTAGCTTCTGCAGAAGGAGTCTCTGAAATATTTGATGGCTGCTGTGTTAACCCTCCACTGAAAGTTCCCCTTTGCCAACCTTAAAGATGGGATGTTGACGGACAGGAGATTCTAGCAGAGCTGCTGAACCTGGAAGACCTGTTCACTCCTCTGCTTGGTGGATTCTTGTAGGGAGGTATTGTTTAGTCATTCTCACTCTTGCACAGTGCCTTACACCCTTGTTTCCTTGCCCACCCAGATGAGGCTCCTCCCCGAATCTAATAATAATAACAAAGTATTCACATAAGAGACCCAGTCATGGGCCAGGGCCCCATTGTGCTAGGCAAACACAGAACAAAGAGATGGTCCCTGCCCCAAGGAGCTTCCAATCAAAGTGTAAGACAAGACACAGCAGATGGGGACAGTCCGATGGAGGCGCACGAGGAAACAATGAGACCAGCATGATAGGTTGTGGTCTTAGCACAGCAGCAGCCGGGCTGTTGTCAAGTTTTACGCATTGCAATGTTCTCCTGGGTTTTCATTTAAAGTTCCTGGTTTGGATTTAACCCTTCCCTGGCTGCATTTGCAGCCCAGACAGCACGGCCTTGTGTGGGCCCCTTGACAGCCGGACGGGGAAATGGACTAAAGATGATGCCACGCAGAAGCCTGGGAGCTCAGCCACTCAGAGCAGGTGGATTTGGCTGCTGCATTCACTGAGCCACAGCCCCCGCCCCGGCCTTCCCTGAAGGGCCCCCCAAACAGCAAGTGTCCTGCCAAGAAGGAAGCCTTGGAGTGTAAAGTGAACAGACACTCTGGGCACGTCAGCACCCACCCTGGGCCGGTTATTTGCGGCCTGACTTTATACTTCTGCCCAAGGAAGATGGGGGGGGGGAAAATTTGGCCCATGACATCACTTTGCAATTTTTCTACCCACAACGCTGCGAGCTACACCACAGCCCTAACCTGAACCATACCCCGGCAACTGCCTTTCACTCATTCTCTTCAAGGCCCGGGGTGGTGGGTAGAGTCCCCCTTTGGGCAGGCTAGCCCTGGCTCCGTCCCTTCTGCCTGCCCCCCCTCGCAGCCAGAGCCCCATCCCCGCTGTGCCCAGAGGAGCCCTGAATCCCTCGGCCGGAGGAGCCCCGGTCTGGCCGAAGCCCCGAGCCGGACCCCGCACCTGCCCAGAAGAGTCCCGGGCCCGCTGCAGCCACGCTGGGTCGCCCCTCCCCAGACCCCAAGCCGCCCGGGGGAAAGCATCTCTGGTCTGGAAGAAGCTTTTGCTATGTCCCATGCAGGTTCTGGGGCGGCTGAGGAGGCGGTATTTGCGACTCCGTCCAGAGAGGAACCCAGGAAGCTGAATAGCACATACCACCTCCTCAGCCGCCCTGGAACCTGCCTGGGGCATAATAAATCAAAAACTTCCCCCCCCAAAACCCCACAACTGGGGGTAGGACCAGGGGAAGCACAGCCCCCCCGGCCTATTATACCCACCCCACCCTGTCAAGGCACCTTGCAGAGACTAACTAATGAACCCTTCCTGTATGATTGTGGCCTTTATCTGGGTGGGGAACCTGATGCCAAGAGATTAGGTGACTGGGGCCCAGGGAGTCAGTGGCCTTAAAGACAGGTTTCAGAGTAGCAGCCGTGTTAGTCTGTATTCGCAAAAAGAAAAGGAGGACTTGTGGCACCTTAGAGACTAACCAATTTATTTGAGCATGAGCTTTCGTGAGCTACAGCTCACTTCATCGGATGCATACTGTGGAAAGTGTAGAAGATCTTTTTATACACACAAAGCATGAAAAAATACCTCCCCCCACCCCACTCTCCTGCTGGTAATAGCTTATCTAAAGTGATCACTCTCCTTACAATGTGTATGATAATCAAGGTGGGCCATTTCCAGCACAAATCCAGGGTTTAACAAGAACGTCTGGGGGGGGGGCAGGAAAAAACAAGGGGAAATAGGTTACCTTGCATAATGACTTAGCCACTCCCAGTCTCTATTCAAGCCTAAGTTAATTGTATCCAATTTGCAAATGAATTCCAATTCAACAGTTTCTCGCTGGAGTCTGGATTTGAAGTTTTTTTGTTGTAATATCGCAACTTTCATGTCTGTAATTGCGTGACCAGAGAGATTGAAGTGTTCTCCGACTGGTTGCAAGGTAACCTATTTCCCCTTGTTTCTTCCTACCCCGCCCCCCCTCAGACGTTCTTGTTAAACCCTGGATTTGTGCTGGAAATGGCCCACCTTGATTATCATACACATTGTAAGGAGAGTGATCACTTTAGATAAGCTATTACCAGCAGGAGAGTGGGGTGGGGGGAGGTATTTTTTCATGCTTTGTGTGTATAAAAAGATCTTCTACACTTTCCACAGTATGCATCCGATGAAGTGAGCTGTAGCTCACGAAAGCTTATGCTCAGATAAATTGGTTAGTCTCTAAGGTGCCACAAGTACTCCTTTTCTTTCAGTGGCCTTAAAACTCAGGAGAACTCGGCACCTCCATGCTATGCTCTGGCTCAAGACTCCCCCATTTCTATCCTGGCCCTTCCTTGTGCAGAAACTGATGAGCCCCCTCCTCCCCCCACAAAAGGTGCAGTGGTTTGTAATACAGGCAAATAGGACCCAGGCACGCCATATCATTTCCCTACCCAGGAATTTACAGCCATGTCTCGGGGAGCACTGAGCAATACAGCAGCCCCGGGTCACAGCTCCAGAGGCAGATTCTGACTTTCAGCTTGCACCGTAAACCTCCCTTTTCTGCAAGATGGTCGCCACTAGCAGGAGGTTCAGCCATGCCAACGTAACAGAAAGCTTTGCTTTTAGATGCCAGAGCCAGAGTCTGCACTCAGTCACACTGGTGCGAGTCCTGCATCATTTCAAGGAAGCCAGTGGATCTACCCGGGTGTAAATGAGATCAGAATCTGGCCCACGCGTTGCATATGTTAAGCAGCACGTCTCGCCACGTCCCCTTGTAGTCTGCCCGGCTGAGCTACGCAGGCTCTCGCGGGCGCATGAATGATGTATGGTGTTCTGAAGCGCAGCACACTGGGCAAAACACCAGGCTGTGTTCCTTCTGCCTGGCGCCTAATAACCCGAACTAGAATTTGTGTTCCACTGCCCAGTGCCTGCGAGGGGCTGTGGGGTGAAGATTTGCGAGTTCAGGGACAGAGCCCCACAGAACAGGCCAGTCTCAGAGCAACCCATATGCTTGTTTTACCTGGTACGTTCAAGCAAGGGGGATAGACTGCCCTATAGAACTACGGAGACTGCCTTTTAAACTGACACACCACCACAGCCATCAAATTAAACTGTATAAACATTCAGATGAAGGGATCATCCCCTTGGAGCCAGGTTGTTGTATATTAACGAGTGTACGAGTTCTGATTAAAGGCACACTGGCCCTGTTTCTAAGGTCCAGCCCAGAGCCCAGCAGACAGCTGTACCCTAAACTGGTAAGAAATAAGAATATTCCTAGATCAGTGCAAAAGATCTACCGGACACACACACACATGTATGCGTGTGGATGGACACACACACACACACACACACTTTCTGTCTGTCTGTCTTTCTCTCTCTCTCTTTCCCTGGTTGGTTCTGTGACTGTGATCTGACCCTCTGATGCTTGACGGTTGGGTGATGCACTGTCAAAAAAAAAAAAAAAAAAGCCATCTGGCGTGGGCGTATCAAAATACCTGCTGCCGTGAGGCTCAGGGGTTTATGAAGCTGATGGGGGATTTCAGATCCTTTTAATTTAGCAATAGAATCTGTCTAAAAGTCAGAAGTACAGGGTCTTCCTTACCTTTCCAAAGGATGCTTAGACTGCTGTCTCCCACTTCCTAGGGTAAGTCTGCCCTTGGGTTTTCCTTCCCACACAGCTAGCTGAAGAATCTTTCCCCTTTTCCAGAGTTTCCTGAATAAAGCAGCTTTTCTAAGGGTCATGGGCCACCATTTTGCTCTGTACTGATCAGCTGATGGCCAATTTCACCATATAAGGCACCTGCTCCCCTGTGCCCCTGCTGTGGATTAGATGGATGCTAGTGACACAGTGAGCATGCTCCTGCATCCACCCTCTAGCATCACTACAGCATCACTGCAGTCACACAAACAGCTGAGACATACTGTAGCCAGGAGATTAAACCTTCAGGGAGCAGTCTTTCCTTGCTGGTGCCACTTAGGTCATTCTCAGCCTGGGTGACAGAGCTCAGCCCAGTTGTGTAGCAGTGGACACCACCCCTTTGCTACCAGGGAACAGGAAATTCACCCCAAGAACCGGCTGGCTACGGGGAACGTTCACATTCCGCCCTTCGTCAGGCGCTGAATTCACTTCGCCCAGCGGGGATCTTTGTAGGGACCGCCTGCACCTTTGTAGCCAGAGGGGCTAATGGCCGCTAAGCAAATACAGTTGCTCAGCACATCATCCGGGCTCCAAGGCAAGCCGGAAGGGACAGTCTCTGTGATTGGAGTGTGAAAATATCTTTAACTCAATTCTCCAACGCCAGCTAAATTCTGCCAGTCCAGCAGGGGCTCATGTGTCAGCTGACAGGCTTGGTTAGGTTTTATTTACATTAAAGGTTAACCTCTTTCCCTGTTTAATCCCTATGCAGTAGGCGGGAGTGTGGTCTGGCAGCTCGGCCAGGGGGCCTGGTATTCCAGACACTGGGGCTCAGTTCACAATGCCGCCCCTGATTTGCTGCGTGGCCTTGGGTATGTCACCTAAGCTCTTTGTGCTTCGGTTTTCCTATTCTGCAAAATGGGAACAAAGGCTATCGACCCACCTTGAGATCGAGGGGTGAAACCTAAGAGAAGTGCTACGTTACTATGACAAGAGAGCGGATTTGCCACAGCTGGAAAAAATGGAGCTTTGTGGCTCCTGCATCATCATAGCAGTGTGACCTAGTGGCTAGTGCACTGGCTCGGGACTCAGGAGACGTGGGCCTGTTGGCCATTGTGTTTGTACAGCACCAAACACAATGCAGGGGGAGGGGGTTCTGAGCTCAGTTGGGATCCTAGTTCCTCTAGATGCTTCTGTAATAGAAATAACGACAACATTTGGGGGAGTTACGACTGCCGTCCGGTCTTGCAGCAGATCTCCGGCTCAGGGCTAACTTGCTTTCTCAGGAGCTCTTTGCTAGCTTGGGGCCCCCTGCCCCTCCCTGAAATAAGCGAGGGCTGTTCCCATCTTCTAGCAACACAAAGGCCTGGCTGAGTCTCATTCTTGTGCATGGGGAGGACGACGAGTGAACAAAAACGAGCGGGGTACCGTGGGCTGCAGACAGAGGTGCTTAGATTAGCCCTGCAGCTGGGACTTGCATGAACAGAACTAAGCTAATCATCTAACAACAAGGAGGACAGGAGACCTCTGACTACAGTGGTTGGCCTTGCCAGGGTACTGCACTTAACAGGCCGAATTACACAGCGGGCCCACTGTCCTATGAACAGAGGGTGGCTGAAGCCCTGGCAGTAGCAATTCCGCTGCAGCTGGGAAGAGAGGATCGCTACTTGAAAGGCATCCCCACAGCATTCAGGCCGCGCCGCTCCACCCCATTCATCAGCGCCAGCTGCATGGTGTGTCCCGAGTGATACGCATGGGTGTAGCCAGGTGCTGGGTTCAAGCCGAAGACTGGAGCTGGGAGAGATGGGTTCTGTGCTAGGGGCCAGAGGCAAAAATTCGGATTGGATGCGAGCAGATGCAACTCCGTCTTTCTCTACATGGCTGTCTGACAGCCCCGGTGGGGGATCAGTTGGGACCTGATTCTACAACTCATTATAGCATCGCGTAGCAGTTACTCACACAAATAGTCCCATTGACTTCAATCGCCTCATTGGGGCTGCTCGCTTGAGTAAGTACGTGCAGAATTGCTTTCTTTGAGGAGATACTCCCGGCACGTTAGACAAGAGAAGGAGGCATGTCCAGCTTGCTAACAATCACATGACCACTGTGCCCCTCACCCTGATATCTGAGTGTCCAAGAGGTGTAAGTGTGTTGCAAGATTCTTGCCCCGCAAACATTTCAAAAAGGGCTGTGAGCCATCCTTGCAAAATCGCTGCTCTCTGAATGATGGTTTGCCTGAGCTTTGCAAGAACCTGCTTGTCAGACCCAGGTGTCCTATTGCTCTCTAGTATAATTCTCCCTGGCCTCTAGCTGCAGCTCTGCCAGAACAGACCTGGGGAAGTCCTCGTCTTGCCACTCCTCCTTCACCTCCACATTCTCCATCCGCAGCGTGGCTTCGGTGGTGCCCATCGCGCTTGGGGAGAGACTCTGGCCGCACTGGGCTTCACCTGCCGAGGGGCTCGGTCTGGAATAGGAGACACGGCAGCATGGGCAACAAGCTGAATGCTGAGCGTAAAGCTACACCCTTCAGGAACTGCAGCCCACCCTCAGCCCCCTCATGGTTCAGGAGCGTGGGAGTCCAGGGTTTTGATTCTGGTCTGTTCCAACATCAGAAGCCATTTGGAAAATTTAGCTCCAGACATGGGTCGGGGTGGGGGAATGTTCAGATCTGACGTGACTGCATCGACTTTCTACAGAAAACACGATGGCTTTATAAAAGCATGAGCCAAGTTGCAGTGGGGGAGGTTTAGATTGGATATTAGGAAAAACTTTGTCACTAAGAGGGTGGTGAAACGCTGGAATGCGTTACCTAGGGAGGTGGTAGAATCTCCTTCCTTAGAGGTTTTTAAGGTCAGGCTTGACAAAGCCCTGGCTGGGATGATTTAACTGGGAATTGGTCCTGCTTCGAGCAGGGGGTTGGACTAGATGACCTTCTGGGGTCCCTTCCAACCCTGATATTCTATGATTCTATGAGCCAGCGAGCCCCGGGGCATGGTATTTTGGGGCTACTGACCCCCCTGATAAAAACAAATCAGCTGGTCCTGGAGCATAGGCTCTGTATAAAACGCGACCACAGCAAACTACTTATCGATCGCCCTTTGAGATGCTAGTTCTGAGCAGAGCCATTGAAGGGATCCGCAGGGACCCAACACGCTCCGTTCTGTGGGGTATAGGCTCACCTTTCCGATTTTATTCTGCCGTACTGCTAATATTGACGTTAACAGCACGATCGCCAATGGAAATGCAATACAGGTTTAAAGGACAACAATACAAGATCGGTTTCAGGTTGTGTGCCAGTGACACCGGTTTCCATTTGGCTGTCTCCTGTGGATGTGAATCTCTTCTGTTGCACAGAGCAATTTCTGGGTGATGTTCTGTGTTTGCAACCCAACTAAGCCCCCAGCACTGAGAGAGGAAGAGAGGGGCCTAGGAGGAAGGCCTCCTGTGAGGAAGACGCTGGCTCTTCTTCACTCAGGAGATACACCCGGTAGCCTTGTGGCATTCATCACTTGTCCTGGGTCCCATTTTTATAAAACCGTATGTCAAACCATACAGGGACATGTCTGCGTAGGGGCCTTGGCTCTGTGCCCACTTCCATGTGGTTTATACTGATGTAACTCCGTTCCCTTCCGTGCAGTCACTCCTGAGCCACGCTAGTGCAAGGGAAGGCAGAACCAGGACCCCCGGGCCTAGTTCTCATTTACATTCAGGCCTCTGGCAGTGTGAAGGGGTCTCAGAGTGACTGTAGCTCACTCTTGCTTTGTGACCCCTTTACACTGCCGGTCCATGAGAATCGTGCCCGTCCTATCTCGGATCTGACCCTATATTCCTGGCCCACTTAAAGCTCGAAATGAAGTCAGTAGGAATTCAGAGTGTGCAAGGATTCAGGATCAGGACTGCATGTTGTCAGATCCTTTAGCAAGGCCCCATATACTCCTCTCTTGACCGGATTCCATTCCCATTGATCTCAATAGCAGCTGAAGTTAAAGGGAGCAGGATCAAGCCCACTGCCGGAGCTGAATAACTGACATGACACACCTGCACATAAGCACGGTCAGCATGAAAGGTACATGAATGTTCAGGCTCAATCCAAAGGATCCAATATACATGAGGTGTCTGCGTATTTAGGGGTTGGCCAAATAGGAATGTATTTTTAATACAACCGGCCAGATCCCAGGCTCAGTTACATCAGCGTCAAGCCTGAGTGACCCCACTAAAGCCAGTGTTGCTCCTCTGGCCCACTCGATGCTGTTTGTGAGAGCCAGTGCGGTTCTGGTGTCCTTTCTAAAGGGGGCCTCCATGATGATGGATGAGTGGGAATGCAGTTCTGTCTGCCTGCTGCTTTAAGGGGGTGAAGCTCTATGGATCACCAAGGAAATCCGGTATTCGGATTTACTGTGGGCATTGTCAGAGGTGGGAGCCAGCCCCGGAGGAGGCTGGCGGAGAGCTGTGTGGCGAAGGGTTACTGCCTTCTCCCCACCCTCCCTCCCTCTGTGCAGTGCTTCCTGCATTACATATTTGTCTTTATCCTGGTGCATTGCCGGATGCGCTGCTTGGGAAAGGAGCGTATTTGTGCTAACGGATGATTTCCTAGCATGTAGGAACCAGCCATGCCCCAGCGCCCATGCAGATCCCAGAGCTCTAATCCCCCTTCCCCAACCCCTTCAAAGCAGGATGGAGGAAAAAACACCCCAGGAGCTGGACCTGGGGTCTCCATCATCAACCCTTTCCCCAGCAGAAGGGAAGCACGGAGGGCATCTTGTACTTACCCTCTGAGGGTCTCTTCTTGCTACTGAGGAACAAAGAAGCTCTCTCCTGTATTCCAGCTGGGCATTCCTCCTTCGGTAGCAGGGGGCTCCTTAGGACGTCCAGGATTGGAATAAAAATACCGCTGGGAAAGGCTGTCGCAGCTGGGGAACAAGGAGCTGCATCAGTGCTGGCCTTCAGTGCAGGAGCTGGCCTTTTGCTTTGGAAATGGATGGCAGTTATTTGTATTCTCTTAACACGGCCGCAGCCACCGCTGCTTGCTCTGCCCGGGGGCTGCCTCGGAGGTATTTGATTATTTGCAGCTCACAGCTGGCTAAGCCCCAGCTCCCTTAAGACAGCTAATTGCACTGCTTTTGTGTGCTGGGAAGGAAGGGGAGGGGTGTGGGGGTGTGGAGAGCTAGCAGCATAAAGCACCCCCCTTTTCAGTGCCGCGGCTCCTCTGATTGGATAGATGACAGCAAATGTCTCCACAGCCTCTCCCTTGGCATCCTAAGCACCCCCAGCCCCTGGCAGGATCTGGCCCAGGAAGAGAGGGGCGGGGGAAAAGCTGTTTAAAGTAGAGCATCATTGGCTAAGGAAAGCCAAAGGCGGAGTGGTCCAAAGCAGGTTCTCTGTCCCCAGTCTCACAGTGCGCCCTCTTCCCCTCAGCATCTCTCTGCACGTGGAACAGAGGGGCTCTTCTTGCTGCTGGGAGCTGGAGTGGGGGTGGGTAGGAGGGCCACTGGGGTAGTGCGGACCTCCAGAGGGCTTTGAGGGAGCTGAAAAGAATCGGCTCTAAGGAACGGGGAGGATGGAACGCAGGTCTGTGCAGATGCAGCCCAGAGCAGATGGCAAGTGGAAATGGCACCAGCTGAAGATTTAGGCTGGGGTGGGGGTTAACAAAGGGGTCTAGGGTGTCCAAACCCCACTGTCAATGGGAAGCAGGTGCCCGATTCCCTTAGGCGCCTATGAAAATCCCTGCTTCTGTTTCAGCCAGCTTTTTGGAAACTTTCCTTGGGCTTCCAGGAAAATGCTGTTTTGAATGCCAGGTGTTACTGCTGAGGTGCACACGTCCGTTGATTAATTAATTATTATTGATGATTTGTATCACCGTAGGGCCTAGGAGCCCCAGACACGCAGCAGGGCCCCCTGCGTGAGGGGTTGTAAAGGCACAGGACAAGAAGGTGGTCCCTGCCCCACAGCTAACGGACTGGCTCCCAGCTGCCTGCATCCAGCACATCAAGTCAAGCTATAGTCTCTGAGATCATGCGTCCTGCCCCTATTCCTTACTGAATCCTCTAGCTAGATGCTATACTATGCTGATGGAACTACTGAGCAAATCTGGTCCTCCAGCCCCATCCTTGCACATGCATACAAGGTCCGAGGAGCAGCTGAATGGTCAGGGTTCCACTAGGAGGGGTCACTGGGGTGGCATGCCAAAGACAGGTTGGGCAGGGTTCCGCATTTCTTAGCCATACCCATGTCCCTCCGTCTCTTTGCGCTGGTTTGGTGCCAGCCCCATCATGCACAGCCCTGAAGTCCACGCTGGTCCTGCTGGATCCCAGCTACCCTTCTGCTGATGGTTGCATTTCACCTGCTGATGGGAGAGTTGCCAGGATGAGTTGGAGGCTTTGGGGCAGGAATCTTGCCAGCGATCATGACTGAAAGGCTTTTCAGGAGGAGCGTGTCTTGAAGAGCAAAGTGAGGGAGGAGCAGGAGGGAGTGGCTGGTCACTTGCGAAGTAGGAGTCCATCTGATGTGTCTTTGCTCTTTACACAACATTAAGCATAAACCTTAACTACGGCAGAGCTGGGTTCCAACTACAAACACTAACTGCAGTATATACAAACATACAAACCCCCGTTACACATACGCACCCTTGCCCTGTAAGGTTTTGGTGGCTTCTGCAGGAGAAGACCAGGAAGCTCACACACTATTTAAAGGCAAACTACCCAATTCCTAGGCACTACACTTTCCCAAGACCAATCTGGGACAATGAGACGAAGGGTCACTTTAGAACATGACAGCTCAGATATTGCTGATCAAAGTGGTGTGGGAATATCCAGCCGAGAGGAACATTTCAGTGTTTTCTTCTGTTTTGTTTTTGCACAAGAAACATTTTCCTCTTTTGCAGCAATTGACACCTCATGCAAAGCTTATGAATGCCACCTACTGGCTCTTGCTCACTTAACTCTTGGCTCTGTTCTGCTTCTTAGGATCATAGAATATCAGGGTTGGTAGGGACCTCAGGAGGTCATCTAGTCCAACCCCCTGCTCAAAGCAGGACCAATCCCCAATATTTGCCCCAGATCCCTAAATGGCCCCCTCAAGGATTAAACTCACAACCCTGGGTTTAGCAGGCCAATGTTCAAACCACTGAGCTATCTCAGTCTGGTCATTTGCTAAAAATATGTGATCCTGGATTTAATCACTCCCACCTTGTTTGCTGTGCCAAAATATTTTAAATCCCTTCTTTGCTGAGACGACGGATTCATTCTCTTTTCATGTTGTTGTGCATTAAAAAAATATTGATCAATTTTCTTTTCAGCATTTTTATTTCACCTGGTCGTTATTTCAGACCCTGATTCTGCAGATGCTTATGCAAGTGCTTACCTTTAACTCCCATGACTAGCCCCATGGATCTTCACGAGACGACTCCTGTGAGTAGTGTTCCATACATGCACCTGTGTTTGCAGGATCAGGGCGTTAGTATAGCTGAGAATTGGCGAACAGGGGTTTGTTAATTTCCATCTCACTGTCTCAAGTACTTATCCCGCCTCCATCACCATAGTATCTGAGCATCTCACACTCTTTAGTCTCACGACACCCCGGGAGGTAGTGCAGCACTATTCTTCTCCTTACACAGGAGCACTGATTTTATATTGGTAAAATGATGTCAATTAAGGCTGTGATTTTTTTCCTGATATACCACTACAACCGCTAATGTGGACGCAGTTATACTGGTATAAAAGGGCCTTATACAGATATAGCTTGTTCCGCTTCCTTTGGAGGAATAAGTTATACGGGTGTGTAGCGGGGTGGTCACCCGCTCCTGCCTTAAAAGGCTTAAGACCGCCCGGGGAGAGGGCTGTGGCAGGGAAGGAAAAGCAGGGCTGATTGGGAGAAGCAGCCTCAGCTGGGGGCCATGCCCCAGTCAGGCCGCACTTGGCTTCATCAGGGCCCAGCTGGCCCTTATAAGAGGGCAGTGGGCTAGGAGCAGATAGTATCTTCTCTAGCTGTCAAGGGAGATGTATCAGGGGACCTGGGGTGAAGCAAGGCTGGGGAAGGCTAGAGGAGCTGGGAGGCTCCAGACTGGAAAAGCCCCAGGCTGCAGGCCTGGCAGATGGTCTAAGGCAGGGTACTGGGGTTGCAGGGGGCAGCCCAAGGGTAAGCGAAGGCAGCAGGTCTAAACCCCCTTGTCTATGATGACTGGCTTATACAGTCTGCAGTCGGCCCCAGTGAAAGGGGGCTAGATGGTGACTGGCAGTAGTCCACAGACTGAGGCAAGGTGGGGATGGGGGTTCCCTGGGGAGGGGAGACCCAGATCTGTGGGGTATTGCTTGGAGGGGTGGCACTGGGTAAATAGGGCACCGGGGTCCAGGAGGGACACAGGGGCCAGTGAGACACCAGCAGAGGGTGCTCTGGAGCTAGTAAAAAGAGCTCATTCCTGGATGACCAGCACAGCAGGAGGTGCCGCTGGGTGAGTCTGAGCCCCATTACGTGGTGTGACAGCGTGAACTGTCATATGGGGAGAGGACCGCCCCCCGGACCCTCCAAGCAGCTGACTGCCATTAACCAGTCCTCTCAGAGGCTGCTGGGAGTGGGAGGAGCCTGGGTTCTATATAAGCCAGACCTTGATCATTCCAGCTTGGGAGGAGGGAGTGATACTAAGAAGGCTGGAGGACAACAGCTCCAGAAAGGGGCAGGAGGCCAGGCAATTACCTGTGGGGAAATGTACTGGATCTGGGGAAAGTTGGGCATAGCCTCTCTGGGAAGTTTTGGACTTGCCTGAGAAGTAAGAGAACTTATGTGGAAATGGGACTAAAGGCTTTGGGTGTAGATGCTGATTGATTGATTGTAAGGGTGGCCTCAGGTGACCTGCAAATGGTCCCCTGCCTCGATTTACCTCTCCTGGGCGCTTGCCAGGGCTGATCACCTGCATGCCTTCTCTATCATGAGCCTACCTCAGTTTTCTCTCTTGTTCTGGAGTTCCCAGTATCTCCAGCAAGTTTCCAAGCATAACTAGCTCTTTGTGGGGTTATCCTATAAGTCCCCCCACAACTGTAGTCCTGATCTCCCCAGCACAGTCCAACCTGTACAGTCATTCTTTCAAGGCCTAACACCAAGTAAGGCTCCAGCATCTCTCCCTATGCCTCTGGCTCTCAGGTACGGCTCTGGTGCCTTCTTCCAGCTGGGGGTACTTCTCTACCCTGTTTCCTTTGCAGGTGTGCCTCTAGCACTCACCCCTCCATCATTCCCTAGACTTCAGCCCTCTCTGGCATCGGCTTTCTGGCCCAGAGAGCCAGCAGGCATCTGTCTCTGCAGCTGCCAGCCGTCAGCCCTCTCTGGCCTGGGGAAGTCTGTGGGTGACCCTGACCCCGACTGCCTGCCGCTTTCACGAGACTGATGTGGGTCCACTACTCGCTGGAGATCTGACCGCTTCCTCCTCCGAGGGCATCCCCTCCCTGATGCTCTCAGCCCAGCTCTTCTGAGCTCTCTCTGCTCTTGGGACTCTGGACTGTCTCCCTGTCTGAATTCTAGGACTGTCTCCCCTCTGCAGCCCTGGTGCCTGCTTTTAAGCCCAGGTGGAGTGAGCTGGTGAGTCCCAGGCACTCTGGCCTTGCCCCTTCAAAAGGGCCAGTCTCACCCGTGACACTGATACATCCCTCTTGTAAGTACTCCCACGTTCTCACCGGCTTCCGTATTTCTTCTGAGGTGGTCAGCTCAGCTTGGTGAAACTCAGTGTGGTGGGATCTAGGGCTTAGCCACAGGGCCAAGATATCTAATTAGCGATCGTCTGCCAAACTCCCTGGGGCTGGTGAGAATCCACCAGTTCACAACTGGTGTAAGCACCTTTATACCAGTATAACTGTGTCCACACTGGGGGATTGTACTGCTTTAGCTATACTAGTAGAGTTAAAACTGTATAACTCTTGTGCGTAGGCAGGCCTACGTGATGTGCCCAAGGTCACACAGTTATGCCAGGGGTTCCCCAGCACTGAGCCTGGAGCCTCAGAAACCTGGGAGTGTTGGTGATTAACTGGGGCTCCACTCCTGGGTCTGCAGCAGGGAGCCTCGAAGCCTTGAACGCTGGCTTAAACTGGGGCTCTCCTGGCTTCCAAGCACCCTGCCATTCACAGCCTAGCTTGTTTTGGACACATTGCTGGTTCTGAAGCAAATTTTGGGGGGGATTTTCTGCTTTGCAGAAAACTTTGAAAGAGCAAAATTTCCCACAAAATGGAAATCCCAGGAAATCTTGCATTTCAGAGCTCTGCACACATCCCACACCCCATTTTGGTCACCAAAGAAAAAGCCTGGTTCAGGTGCTAGCCTGAGACTTGGAAGAACATTCCCTAGGTACCATTTCCTGCTCTGCCACAGACTTCCTGTATGATCCTGGGCAAGTCACTTAGCCTACCTGTGCCTTGGTAAAATGGAAATATTAGTGCTTCCCTGCTTCGAAGGGATGTTGTGGAGCATGTTGCGATCTGCTGGTAAAAAGCACTATATAGGATAACAATACTTATAGGAATTATTATTATTTAGGAGCGTAAATAGCATCTTTCTGGGACACAAAGCTCACTGATAGTAGGAGCGCTGGGAGCAAGTTGCTCTGCAATCAGGCAAGATCGTGCGTGAACCAGGCAGAGGAAGAGAGAGACAGTTATATTGGAAATATGGTCAGATGGACTGGTCTCTAAAGGAGCATGGAAGTTTTACTACTGTCATGGCTGTGGAAGATGGTGGTCAGCAACCTCTGTATTGGGTTTGTCACTGGAAGAAGCAAAACCTTTTTTAAAAAAAAAATCTGGTCCCTAGTCTCTGCCTCAGTTTCCCCTCTGTGGCACTGCCCATCTCACAGGGAGTTTGTGAAGGTAAGGGCCTTAAAGACTGTGAGGTGCTCAGATACCCTGGTAACAGAGTGTATAGATTTTTCTTTTTGCACAAACAGCTAAAACTGATCTCTCTAATGGGTTCTCTCCATGTCTGATTAAGGGCAAGTTTATTTAGTCTCCATCAATTGCTTTTGAAGGATTAGAATTTCTGTTCTGTATGAGCGGTTGAATATTCTGAGGAGCAATACTGAATACTCAGTATTCTCAATGACTCTCTTAAAGATGTTGCCTCTGTTCTGTCCTGGACAGAGATGCAACTTTTAGTCTTTATGGTGGAGATATAACAAATGGCTTTTATTGAATTTTTGCATGTTTTAAAGCAATTCCCTTTGTCCTGGACTCAGTGGCGGACTCACAATATGATTCTGAAATGCTGACAAATGCATGGAGTCTCTCAAGGTTTTGCACTTAGCCAACAGAGGTCAGTGTGCCCTAATTCAAATCAATTTTGGAAAAGGACTCATTTTAAAACGCCCCCCGTCCCTCCCCCTTCTTGGCCAAAATTGCTTATCCATGAATCTGCCTGAAGGGGTCACGCTGCACCAGGAGATCATAGCTGTCAACGTTTCAAACATGATCCCTCAGCTGATTCTCTAAGGATTTGTCTACACTGTAATAAAACACCTGTCAGCTGGTTCAAGCTTCAGCTGCAGGGCTAGACCATTGCAGTGTAGATGTCAGGGGGGCCTGGGCTCTGAGTCCCGGGAGCTGGGGAGGATCCCAGAGCCTGGGCTCCAACCTGAGCTCCAACATCTACATGGCAATTTTATAGTCAGCTGACGTGGGCCAGCTGTGGGTGTATAGCTGTAGTGTAGACATACCCTTTATGGCCTGGCCCACTGGGTGGTGAGTCCTGGTGACTTTCAGGTTATTTTAAATGGCTCTTCTAACAATTTGGGGGCGGGGGGCAAACAAATGGGGCTTGGAGCAGCATCCTGAAGTTTGGGGCAGGTGGACAGTTCTGAATGTAAGGGGTGCATGTTTATCCTCCATGCCCAAACAGCTCCCCTTCCTAGTGGCCTTTGTTGTGAAGGTGGCCCAGCAACTGGACACCCTCCAAATCAAATGTTCACAGGAAAATTTGGGGAACTTCCCTCCCCCCTGAAAAAGCCTCAAACATTTTTCAAAATTTCCCACAAAAAATACTAGGCTTCCCACCCCCCCCAACCAGCTCAACAGGGGCCTTTGGTCTGATTAGCACAGAGCAGGAAATGAGGAGAGGAAGACAAGCGTGCCAAAAAATCATGACCCAAGAAGGTGCACTCTGGTCATGTTTTCAAGCCCTTCTCTGTGGCTACGAGGGATAGAACCTTCATTCAAAATGCAAGCTGAGATCCTTGCATATTCACATGACTCCAGGAGCTGGGGCGTTAAAACACCAGCTATCATGAGACTCATGGTAAACATCACAGCGATTGGCAACACTGTGAACCCTACCATGCATTCCAAAATAGGAGATGTTCTGTTTTTAACCTGGTAGGCAAAAACCATAACAGGAACCTAATAGATCCCCTGCCCCCTTGGGATATTATCACAAGTCTTATGAGTTAGCAACACTGCAATGACTCCCTGTAGCCTGACTGATGGCTTGATGAAAGCGGCTGCAGAATCTTTCCATCACTTCCCTGTTGTCTGTCCCTGCATTGCTGCACCGAGTGTGGCAGCTGCTAGAAAAGGGGAAATGGGAGAATTTCCCTGAGTAGAACTAGCTGGGAACTTTTCAATACTAGTTTTTCTTTGTCGGGAGCTGCAGGCGTATTGAAACCAAAGCTGTGTGAGGGCTGGAGGAGAAGAACTGGTTTTTACAAGTTATTTGATATGAAAACAAATATTCAAATATTCAAAATAGCCCATCTTTTGACATTTTTAAAACAAAAAATTCCAGTCTTCTGGTTTGAAATGGCTTTTTTTTTTTGCCTTGTAATTTAAGATAATTATAGTTTAAAAATCATTTTTTTTTAAAAAAGATAAAGATCAAAATGAAACACATTGGAATTATCCAAACGGAATGTTTCAATTGACTTCAACTGAAATCTTTTTTTCGATTCCTTCTCCCCCCACCCCGTCCCAGGGTTTGATATATATATTTTTTTTGGATGAAGACAAATCTCGATCTCAAATTTACGTGGGCTGGGAAAACCACTTCTCTCCGAGTTCTCAGACCAGGGGCCGGAGCGGATCCCCCGTACACAGTAGCCTTTTCGGAAGGGATGGGCCCAAACCGAATGCTGCTGGTAGAAGATGAATTTGTTGCAGCTCTGAATTCCCCTCATGAAGCTACTTGTATGTAAATTGTGACTGTTGTGTGGTGGTGAATCTGGGAAGATTTGGTCCATGTTTAGCTATTATTATTCCCCCCCCCGACATACCCTTGTTTAGGAAGCTGGCTTGGGGGCACTGTTCCCTCTAAGGTATGCATGCGCACACAGATCCTAAACCCTGCGCACACAGCAAAACACTGCATGCACAAAAATTTGCACAAAGCACAACAATTTGCACAGAAGAAATTTTTTGTGCACACAGCCTGTCAAAAATTAGAGGGAACATTACTTGGGGATTGTGTATGATGCATAAGGAGCAGGGTGAAATACCCTCGTAAAAAAGCAGGCCAAGCACATTTTACCCAAGATCAAAGGGGGGGCGAGCGTGCATGGCTGGGGGAATGGGAGTTTGTTCACAGATCCCCAGCAATGTGCAGCCATGACCAGACATAAACTCGAGGGGGACAAACAGTGTGGCTCAGTGTTATAATGCAATGTTACTGGACACGAACAGTTGTTGTCGCTGACTAATGAGGGGCTGATAGGAGATCGATGCTGGCAAGGTAACATCTGGGATGTGTTATGATGTTAGATGTCAATAAACAAACAGGGGTGGTGCTGCTGGGCATGTAATTAATATATGCCTGCCTCCATGCATCCCCGTTTGCCCTTGGCAGCTCTTGAAACCACAGAATAAACATGTGGGAAGCCTTGTACCCATCTCGAGACAGAGCCTTCCCCTTCATCTTGGGAGGTTTCTTTCCTGCAGGGTTGGGTGAGGTTTTTAAGTGGACAGCGGTGCTGTTTCCAGCCCGGGGGGTGGGAACTGAAAGCCGTTACCAGCTGCAGCCTGCTTGGGCGCCGCTGTGAAAGGCGGTGGTGGGGTCTCAGGGGTCTTTATCCTAGAAAGTGGCCCGGTTCCTTATTTCTGGGAGCCTTGGGCTCTCACAGCTGCCAAGGCACAGGGGTGATCATTTGTTAATAGAGGCTGGGATCTTCAAAGGCACCTGAGTCAGCCTGGGGTGGGTGCTGACTGTGGGTAGGGGAAGGGCCACTTTACACTCTGTTCCTTCGTTCTTGACATGCTGCCACCCACCCTCAGCCGGCCCGTGAGTAGGCATCTGGGAGCCCTATCCACTTCTTTTCCCTCCCTGTCTCTGCACCTCTATCCTCCTTATACCCTCACGGGATGGCCCCCCTCCCAGGGACTGAGCTGGGGAACTCCAGCGCTAAATGCACGAGCGACTGGAGCTAATGAGCAAAGGTCTCCCTGGCTGGGGACTGTACAAATCTTCGTGCATCGGCACAGAGTGGGAGCTGTAATGTCTGGGTTAGACCAATACCTGCATCAGCCAGCTGGGTGGGGAGCTCAGAACAAAGAAGTGGGGTGTGTGTGTGCGTGTGTGGAGGAGTTCTTTCCAGAGCATTTCCTGTAGCCTCAGGTTTCCTGATTAGAAACAACAAGCAATCAGGAGCAGGCTGGGTCTGCCCTGGGCCGAAGTCGCTCCAAGTCTAATCAACGGCACAACCGTGAGGCCCCAGGGAAAGAGCTGGAGGGAGTTGTCGGGTCGGCCAGAGCTGCTTCTGAGGAATGCATGGCCTGGACCCAGTAGCTTTCTGATGGGCCCCCTCACCTCTCATGGATATTAAAAACCTCTCCACCGAGGCTTTAGGGCGATAAACGCAGCGGAACCACACGGAATGCGTGTGGGATGAGGGAGCGAGCTGTGAGGCCGGGGGACACCACAGCCCTGACTCCGTCTCTCTCTCTCCCTCGTGAAAAGCCTATGGCTTCTCAACACCCGCAGCGTGCCCTCCACAACCCGGCCCTCGTGATCCCAGGCCATGATTCTCAGAAGCCTCCCACTCAACAGCTTCTTGGGAAGGCCGAGGAGTGGAAAGTTGGAGAGAGTCACACGAGATATTTATACTGTAGCATAAACAGAGGCCCGAGGGAGAGGCCGGTGTTTTTCTCCTGAAATCCTGATCCTTCTTTTAAAGGCCGATGAACCTAGCAAATGGGGCCTTTCCACAGTACGGGGACTCCCTTCTGTTTGTAAAACTGAGTTTCAAACTGGAAATGAATCGCTCAGCGCTCTGACTGGAGACAGCCCTGGGGGATTGATGTGCAGGAACCTTCCCAAGGGGTCTCAGACGTGTCTCCCCAGGGGAATTTGAATGGGCTTCCCCATAGGGGGGAGCTGGAGGAAGGCAGCCCGTGGCACGCAATGCAGCCCCTTGCAGAGCGGCCTCGCAGCCTTGTCCTAGGCCAAGGCACGAGAGAATTATTGTGGAGCTGTTCTTTGGCCTGTGCTATGCTCCAGGTCCCACTAGGTCCCTTTGGGCCTTGGCATCTGAGGTGAATCTTTAGTGTAGATGCACCCAAAATGTGCTGATCCTGAATTCCTCCTGGTGCTGGGGTGCAGCTGGGCCCCCCAAACGATTCCCCGAAGACCTTGCACTGTGCCTGTTGCCACGTGGACCATTTTACAGCAAGAGGCTGAGGATTTTTGATGGAGGCATCGCTCCAGTTTGATGCCCAGGTGATGGGTCAAGAGTTTCATCTTAACAATCGCTGCAGGTGGAGAAATCTCGGTGTGAGACCCCCAATCTACTGGAGCTGGGTGAGTGCATCTGGGGGAGGGTCTGGCCCAGGAAAACCATTTAGACCGGAAAAATTGGAGCTCTGCATGGAGTGGGTAGGCCAGGCTGGGTTGATCACTAAAGGAAACTGGTTCCAAATGGTTCATGGGCCAATCCTGCCCCCACAGAAGCCCACGGCATACCTCCCACACCAGGTGCAGGATCAGGACTGTGCCAAGACTGGCTCAGCAGAAACCTGGAGTCTGTCTCTGGCTTTAGCTCTAATTCCTTTCCCTGCTCTGACTCCTACGAGGCATCCTGAGGGAGCCCCCAGTCTCCAGGACCAAGATGCTGATGAATCCAGTGTAAACACTCATTGCGCAGCATCTGCCTTCCACAGACAATAGTGTGTCCAGCTAGAATGCCAAGAGCTGGGGCCGGGGGGAACCTGCTAGACAGGGTGGAATAAACAAGCAACAGGATGAAACCCCACCGCTAGGGCCCCATTGCCCATGGTCCTCCCCCCTGGGCCCTACTTACCCACTGTCCTGCCCTCTGAGTCCCAGTTCCCTGTTGCCCTGCACTTTGTATTGTCAATTGCCCCAGTGCAGACAGGGTTTAAAGTGCTACCAGAGCCCAAAGGCCATGATTTATGCCTCTTTTTCACTTATTGTGCATGGATGTAAATGACGACACAGGGCAATAGGGAGCCAGGTGCCCCCATCAAAGGGGCTCTGTGTCCCTCCCCATCTGAGCCGTTACGTGAGTAAGCCCTGGTGGGTTCAGAAATTCCAGGGGAGGAGGTTGCGCAGAGAAGGATTTTCCCCTGATAAGATTCGGATCCTTCCGCTCGGCACATGGCAAAGGAGCAAAGGCATCTGGGAGAGATTACAGCCCTGGCCTGGTTTCTGTTGTTTATACCAAGCTAAATGGCTCATGACCCTGCATGGCCCAACCTGTGTCACATGGCTGGTTATGTCTCATAAACAACTGGACTAGCCCCAGCCGCTCCCTCCGGTCAGGTGATTAGCAGCAGCCCCCTGTCCGTCCCCTGATTGCTGCCTGTTTGTGTTCCCTGAGTAAGAAAATATACAGCAAGAGGGATGGGGCTGCATTGGCCATTTCTTTCCAAAGCGTGGACATTGTAGAGTTCTCTCCTGGCCTTGGCTGAGTGGGGATCGTAGGTTCTGGGCAGAAGTGGCCGTGTGCCGCAAAGCATCGTGGATCTGGCCTGGTCTGTACTCGGCTGGCTGGCTACTGGTTCTTGTTGCAGTCATTGGAGATTCCTAGGATTTTACCCTCCCAAGACCTAGTGGGGTTTCCTGTCTTTGCCTTTGGCTTAGCCTCCCTGCAATCGGCTGAGGAGTGGAGCTGGAGGGAGAGACCCAGAGGTTTAGTTAGCAGGACAGCTCCTGGCAGGTCTCCCTAGCTGAGAAGGTAGGTGTGACCATGCCGGACCCTGGGAGAAAGGTGACAAAGGACAGAGGTTTCCGTAGCAACCTGCCACCGCCTCAGGGACAGGCAGTAACAACACACAGGCACAGGAGATCAGACGCCAAACAGCGCATGTCACCCCAGCCCTTCACCTAGGCCACTTCCAGTTCTCCATCCCTTTCCGCTTCCTCCACTCTCTTCCCTTCCTTTTTCCATATGCTGCCTTCTACCCCTTCTCCTGCCTTGGTCTCCAGTCCCTGGCCCAGGTATTACTGTGCAGGTAGCAGGCTTAGCCCTGGGGGAGGAAAAGAGGATCCCATGGTTAGGGTGTTAGACCTCCATTCAGTTTGATACTCCACTGTAGACTTTCTGTGAGAGCCTCAGTGACCGATCTGTAAAATGGGGCTAGGGTGGTGTGAGGGTAAATACATTAAAGGTTATGAGGTGCTCAGATACTATGGTAACAGGGACCAGATAAGTACATAACATAGAATTAGTAACTCCCAAATGATCTCTCTAGACATTTAAGGAACAGCGGATTCTGAAAGATGTCCTGCCCGTTTCTCCTCAGCCAAACAGCTGAGGGCTGCAAGATGGGGTTTCCAAGGGAGAGCACAGGCCATGACTATACTCTGTGGCTGTCTACACATGCTCAGTTGGATCTTCCTGAAGTGCTCACTTATTTGGCTCCCGACCCCTGGGAGAAACCCAGTAGAAGCAGAATTCACTCTCCAGCCTCTGATACCCCTGAAACAGTGAGCCAAACATTTAGGTGATATCCTTGCACAAGGATAAGGGGTAGAGTGTTAAAGGGAAGGGGCTTGGGAAGGTTTAGTGGCGGCTTTTACTCCTAATCAATAATGGTTCATATTTGTATAAGATCCATGTGATGAATTAATAATAATAATTAACAATAAATAAATAACAGGCATAATTGGTAGCGGTGCCTATAGTTAATGTTGCTTAACGCTTTCCATAAGACCCTGGGCTCTGAAGCGCTGGCTGGGGGAGTGAAGTCGGATCTGGGGAGACACATTTGAAGCATAAACTTACCTTGTCTTTCTAGACAGATTGGTCAGAGATGCTGTAGTTGAAGAAAATGAGGAAGCAGCAGCCTATTCCAACCTCTTAGACCCAGCAGCGCCGGCCCCTCCGTCGCATGGTCTTAAATCTTGGTCCCTACTACCATTTTGCCTATTTGTGATCTAATTGTTCCTCTTTCCAACGAGAATCCAAGGTATTCTATCTCCCGCTTTGCCCAGACCCGCTTCCGAGCGGTGACGGTAAGCCCTGCTGCTTGGATTTTTCACTAGACCCCTGCCAGCTGTTCCAAAGGAGATGTTTAAGGATACTGTTGAAATATGCCGCTGCGTATTCTCCGCTACTCTGGACAGTGCTCATGTGCTGAAATGTAGCTGGTGCCCCTCAAGGCCCAAAGGCACGACTAGGAAGTGACGGTCCCATTGGCATTTTAAATGCTGTGTCTGCTGTCGAGGGCTGTGCTCATGGCACTTGCCTACACCCTTGATGACACCATTATTCACTAGTTAGAAGTTGTCTCTCTTCCCTGGCTTGGCTTGTAACAGATCCTGGAACTTCCCCAGCAACAGCGGCCTCCCCAGACTAACTCCCTGTTAGTCTTCCAAAGGTTTAAATGGGGGGACAGTTTTCCTCCCTCCAGTGATGCGTCTCAACCCCCAGGCACCCTTACTCCACTCCTTCCAAAGATTCACCCAGAGTGTTTGCTCAGGCTGAGGTCTGTCCAGTCCCCTCCTGTCTCTGGATGCGTCGCCTAAAAAGGCTCCAGACCTCACTGCCATTTTACTAACCTTTTATGGATCCTGGCAGGCTATGTCCCCACCTTCTGCCCTGGCTGGGTGGAACTCCTTCTTCCTGCAAGCCCATCATACTAAGCTGCTTGATCAGCTGCCAGCTTCCCTGTGGTAGGTTCTCTCAGGGCTTCCAGGCCACCCTTTCTCTCTAGGATCTAGGAGGCTGCAGGAGATGGTTGTTCCCTGAGCTGATGCATGCACCTAATACCTTTAAGGATCTAGGCCTCCATATGGCTGCCACCAATTTCCAGAGTATAATTCTTAACAGCCAATTACAGCGCTCTGCTGAGCCACGCGGCCGCTAAGGTCATTGTTTTCATCCCTTTTATTCCCGATTAGGTAGGGGACTGAATGAGTTGCACAGGAAAATTTGTGCTTTGGGTCTGTGATTATTGCCTCTGGACACCAACCCAGGAAAATGGCGGTGTCAGGGCTTCTGTAACACACAACTTCTCGTGGAAAAGCCTTGCAGTCTCTTGAAAGGCGTAGCTCTGAGCACGTGTATAAGGGTTTCCTGCATCAGGCCACAGTGTTTTATATTGTGATTGTTACTTTGATTTATCGTGATGAGTAATCAGGGCACAGCAAGTCTTTAGTACATCAGAGGAGCAGCGAATAATATCTCCTACCTGCCGATGTCCTTATCCAGGGGAAATATTCCTCACTCAGGGATTCCCAGCCACTGTTAACAGAAACCTTTTTAAAAGGTGCCTTAGTGAAACATTGCAGTGACCTTGACGTTCACGTGTGAAGGGCTAATAAGGGCTTCAGTCACCCTCAGTGTTGGCATCTGCTGATTAATTCCAGCCAGGTGTCTGCAGGCCAGGTCTTTGAAACAACAACTGCCTTCAAGTGTCTGGGAACACTTAGGGCGCCTTCACTTTGCAATTCCAAGTATGGATAAATATTTGCACCTCTGTGGCCTGGAAGACACCTTTTGAGAGGGAAGGCAGTTACTCTAGGAGTTCTTTATAAGACAAAAAGATTGAGGTCCTGGGGAGTGATGGGGCTTACAGAGGAGGGACCTGGGAGGTAGGACTCCTGGCTTCTGTTCCCAGCTGTGCTGCAGACTCCCTGGGTGGTCTTGGGGAAGTCACATGCAGGCATATCCTGGTCACTGACTTTAGGGGCCTCCATGGTTTGGAGTCCAGTTGGATTGAGCTCCCAGCTCCCATTGACTTTTGGCTTTACAGTCTCTGGGCCTCAGTTTCCCTAGCTGTAAAATCAGGTAACAACAACAACAACCTGCCTCACACTGGAGGGAGCTGAGGCTAAATCCACTAAGCATGCAAAGCACCCTCCTGGAGACCCTTTGATGGAAGGCCCTATATCGCTAAGTACTAACAACAACCCCTGGCTTTTGTACTTTGCTTTCCATCAATAAATCTCAAAGTACCCCCGATCTTTAATGTATCTATTCTCACAACACTCTGTGGGGCAGGGCTGCTATCCCCATCGCACAGATGGGAATACTGATGCCCAGACAGGCTAAGTGACTGGCCCAAAGTCCTGCAGGAAGTTTGTGGCAGAGGAGGGGATGGCGCCCATGTATCCCAAGTCCTAGTGTTAGAATTTATTACTGTTTCCATTGTCCCTTATGTTTCAATAGCTGCATTTTCCTGCTTTCTTCCTGTGAATAAAGCTCTGGCTGTCAGGGATTTACATATGAATTCCAGGCCCATCCTTGAACACACTTGCCTTAGTAGCTTGCTCTTCTAAGCCAGAGGTTGGGAAGAAATCCATTGGAAAAAATCCAAAGGGAAAATGTTCATTCTGCGCCCACCGTACTGTGGGGTACGATCATTAGAGGCGTTTAGTTCCCCCTTCTAAACTGCCCCTGTCATTTCAACTAGATCAAGTATTCTTCACTTCCTGTCCTAAAGCATCATGTGTCCTGGCGGTGTGCTGTTCCGCAGCTCTGCCCATTCCACCCTGCTCTGGATAGCAGATGCTGCATGAGATCAGATAGCAAGTCAGGGACCGAGGTGGGAATGGAAGCTGGGTCACCGCTGGACAGACTTTGCAAAGCAATCAGATCCCATTTCGGCACCTGAACAAAGTGGCCATATTTTCTCAAGAGCTCAGCTCCCATTGTTCTCAGCTGGGCCCCATGTGCTTAACTTTAAGCACTTGCTTACATCCCATTGATTTCAATGGTACTTAGCCCTGGGCTTACGTGCTATCCTGACTAGGGCTGTTTTCCTGAATCAGAGCCTGGGACAAAAGACCTGGGTTCTATTCCTGGCTCTGCCGCTGGCCTGCTGGATGGCCTTGGGCATGTCATGTCCCCTCTCTGTGCCTCAGTTTCCCCATCTGTAAAATGGAGATAATGCTGCTGACCTCCCTGGTAAAGCACCTTGCGATCTCCTGATGAAAAGCGCCAGGTAAAAGCGAGGGGTTGATGTCATGATTATTACATTGTTCTCAGTGGAAGCCGTTGGCTCGCGAGTTCTTTGGAAAGTCACCTAATACCGCCCGCCCCAAGCAAGGCTGCTTCCTTTTCCGTTTGGTGGTGCCCAGCTGCTAGCTCTGTGTTCTGAAGTTTGCTCCTCATCGCCGGCTCTGTGGACCCAATTCTGGCTCACCGAACCACCTGGCAACACGTGCGGCCTGACATTGCTTCAGCCTGTGCAAATTAAAACTCACCCCTGAGAAACCCTTTCTCCATGACTCAATTCACAGAGACGTTTATAGGCGGCGGGCCTTTTTATTATCCTTTTGGCCGAGTCCAGAGGATCCCGTGAGAGCTGTTCCATCCAGCACTTGACACTGTTACGTTATGCCTTGCTATCCCGGTTGCTAGAAGGGAGTCTGTGATATAATAACTTCACGCATTTCCAGATTCAAGTGATCCTAATAACGCCCATAAAACACACTCAATGTGAGGTATTTATGAATGACTCTACATGGGAAAAAACCCCTCCAAACCCGGGAAGGATTAAGAGCATGGGAAGAGCCATAAATTCAGAAGAAGCGGATGGCGGAGATGTTTTATGGATTGTTTTGCATGCCTCATGAAAGGAATATTATTGCTTTGGGATGTAAACAGGGGTCAAACCTTTTTGGAGAAAAAGCTCCCTTGAAAACAAAAGAAAAGAATGAAGCCGCCTTGAAGGGAGATACCAACTCTTTGAATCATAGAATCATAGAATATCAGGGCTGGAAGGGACCTCAGGAGGTCATCTAGTCCAACCCCCTGGTCTCAAGTTGCAGTGGGGGAGGTTTAGGTTGGATATTAGGAAAAACTTTTTCACTAGGAGGGTGGTGAAGCACTGGAATGGGTTACCTAGGGAGGTGGTGGAATCTCCTTCCTTAGAGGCTTTAAAGGCCTGGCTTGACAAAGCCCTGGCTGGGATGATTTAGTTGGGGATTGGTCCTGCTTTGAGCAGGGGGTTTGACTAGATGACCTCCTGAGGTCCCTTCCAACCCTGATATTCTATGATTCAATGAAACACTGTGGAATAAACGCAGTCCTGGCGTCAACGACTGCTCCTCCAGAGCAAGGGAGGTGGAGAGATCCAGGCACGCAGGCCTCAGTGGCAGGAGTGAAGGAACAGATGGGCCTTTCCTGAGAGTGGCAGGATTGTGTGAACAGAGGCGGGTGTGGAAAGAGGCGAGGGAAGGAGCAAGAGAGAACGAGAAGGGGCTTGATTCTCTGTCGTCCTGCACCTTGCGCAGTCCGTTACAACAGTCAGCGCTTCATTTGTAATGGAAGAGGTAGGCCTCAAGCAAATTTTGTACCTGCATAACTGATGCAGCAAGCCCAGAGGTGCCGGGGGCTCTGAACGGCCAAGCCCAGAGGTGCCGGGGCTCAGCGCCGGCAAGCGCTGACAGATTAAGCACTGACCACAGTCTACAGGGAGTGTCACACGCTATCAGGTCAGAAGGGGAGGATTTTACGCCTGCTTTGCACGGCTGCAAATGGATGCCCAAGAGACAGGGAGAGAGAGGACCCGTGGCCCCTAAGGTAGGTTGGAGCAAATCCCTGGTAGGTTTTGAAAACGAGGAAGGTAGTTGTGAAGAGGAAGTTGAAAGGAAGGGGGTGTCAGGGAGGGTGTTGGAGTGTGGGGGCACAGGGGTCAATGCTATTTGAGAATGTGGTCTGGCCCGTTCCCCAGAGCAGTTCCTTCCACCTCCATCCATCCAAACTTTGGTTTCCTTTGAGTTAACGCCAGAGTTTTGTGGCCAGAGACCTCTTCTCCATCACTGTGGTGATAAAAACACATGGCCCCTAATATCTCAGTAGTAATCACCTTGTCCAGAGTCATTTCTGGAAGCTGTTCACACGTTATAATAAGGCATCTGTCTGTGATATTTGTCTTCCCTCATTTCCTCACCTGGGTGATGCTTTTACGGCACTGGCGGAAACACAAAGGGGGTTACGCAATGAACAATGGTCCAGATTTACAGTGGGGTTAAATTACAGGCTAAGAAAACCATTGCATGGGGGAGAAAGGGGGAGGAGACAGATGCACAGATTCTGAGTAAATCCAAGGTAACTCCTCCAACATCAGCAAAGCTAGCTTGTATTAACACCAGGGTGAGTGAGGGCAGAGTTTGGCCATGAGCAAATAGTCAGGAAGCCAGTCTATATTTCCAAACGCTATTAATGTAAGTTCGAGTTTGTCAGTCACTTCTTGAAAGCAGCTAAACACCAAGGAACCAAGGGAAAGGACACATAAGCCTTTATCAAAGGAGACCTTTGGGTCAGAGGATATTTATTACTCATATTGATTGGTAGTGACTTGCCCAGAGTCATATTTTGCTTAAAAACTGAGAACGATATATCACAAACACAGCACACATTAAATGGATTACAAACTGGCTAACTGACAGGTCTCAAAATGTAACTTTAAATGGGAAATCCTCACTGAACAGGTGTGTTTTGAGGGGGGGTCCCACAGGGATTGGTTCTCGGCTCTCCCCTATTTAACCTTTTTATCAACGACCTGGGAGAAAATACAAAATCGTCACTGATAACGTTTGCAGATGGCACAAAACTTGGGGGAGGGGTAAATAATGAAGATGGCAGGTCACTGATTCAGAGTGATCCGAATTGGTTGGTAAACTGGACGCAAGCAAACAATATGCATTTTAATATGGTTAAATTTAAATGTATACGTCTAGGGACAAAGACTGTGGGCTGTACTTTCAGGATGGGGACTCTATCCGGGGAGGCATGAACAGGGGAGTCTTGAGGAGGAGCAGAGAGGTTATCTTACCTCTACATTGGCCCTGGTGCGAGAGCTGCCAGAATACTGTGTCCAGTTCTGGTGCCCACAATTCAAGAAGGATGTTGATAAACTGGAGATGGTTCAAAGAAGAGCCACGAGAATGATTAAAGGATTAGAAAACCTGCCCTCTAGTGACAGACTCAAAGAGCTCAGTCTATTTAGCTTAACAAAGAGAAGGTTAAGGGGTGACCTGGTTACATTCTATAAGTATCTACATGGGGAACAAATATTTACCAATGCACTCTTCAATCTAGCACAGAAAGGTCTAATACTTTCCAATGGCTGGAAGTTGAAGCTAGACAAATTCAGACTGGAAATAAGATGTACATTTTAGTGATGAGGGTAATTAACCATTGGAACAATTTACCAAGGGTTGCGGTGGATTCTCGATCACGGACCATTTTTAAATCAAGATTGGATGTTCTTCTAAAAGATCTGCTCTGGGAATTATTTTGGGGACATTCCCTGGCCTGTGTTCTATAGCAGTGGTTCTCAAAGCCGGTCCGCCGCTTGTTCAGGGAAAGACCCTTGCGGGCTGGACCAGTTTGTTCACCTGTCGCATCCACAGATTTGGCCGATCCTGGCTCCCACTGGCTGTGGTTCGCCGCTCCAGGCCAATGGGAGCTGCGGGAAGTGGCGCAGGACAAGGGAAGTGCTGACCACCCTTCCCGCAGCCCCCATTGGCCTAGAGCAGTGAACCACGGCCAGTGGGATCCGTGATCGGCCGAACCTGCGGACGCGGCAGGTAAACAAACCGGTCCGGCCTGCCAGGGGCTTTCCCTGAACATGCAGCGGACCAGCTTTGAGAACCACTGTTCTATAGGAGGTCAGACTAGATGATCACAGTGCTCCCTTCTGGCCCTGCAATCTGTACAGAGAAGCTGTAGCTAAACTGGGAACAGACCACAGGTCTCCTGAGTCCCAGCGTAAGCTCTAGCCACTAGCCTATCCTTCTTGCACCTGCAGGTGTGTTTTGAATTTCTTTCTCCTCCTCGGGTCACAGCCTGATGAACGCATCTATCTCCCTGTGAATGGGGCAGAGCATCTCATCATGGGCTCAGCTTCCTCTCCAACTTTCCAGAACTTCTGGAGAGGACCAGCGGTGGGGATTGGGGCGATCAGCAAACATGTCAGTTTCAAGCCCCAACCCCTGAATTTAAACACATCTTTGTGGTTATTCATTCTCTTGGTAAATATCACGCTCCGACAGACAGTCTCTAAGCAAACTCTCCAGCTTGTAAATCAACACCACTGCCAGCATCCTTGGGAAGGCCCTAGCTGACTTTCTTCCCTACTTCAAACCTGGAAATAAAATCCCCTCAAACAAGTTTTTAATTGGATAACCAAAGCCTGCAATATCCCCCCAGGGACACCTGCCATAAGCTCGCCCTAGAACTGGGAGGAATTTACTCCCTTTTTCCCCCCTCACAGGCGCTATGAATAACACACAGCAACTGATCATACTTCTCCAATCTGGAAGTAGTTAGAGATCCGCGGGCCGACTGCTAGCTCGGCGTGATCTCCATTCTGTCACATGGAACTGATGCAGGGTTGGGAGAGAGGCTTATGGGGCAGCACATTCTGGCTGGACTTTCCCGGCACAGAAGCCAAGCGAGGCTGGCAAACTCATGACAGATATGAAATCCAATAGCGCCAACCCCCCAAAATTTGGCAATCGCAAGTCGTAGCAAAAAACATGAGAGTGGCCTAAAAATCCTCAGATTAGAAAAAGAAAATCTTTTGGGGGCTGGCTCCTGGTGTTTGACCCCACTGCCCACCAGGCATGTGACAGTGACAGGGTGAAAATTCATAGTGCACACAAAATGTGTACACAAATCTGCAGGCACTGGGTCCCTAAGCACCTGCTCCCCGACTGCCTGACTCCTGTCCAGAACCCTCCCTGTTCACAGGTTCCACAATGGCAGGCTTCCAGCACTCCCTGCTTCACCCCAGCTAGCTGTTGTAGCCAGCCACTACCCTGGCAGGCTTCCCTAACCCCCCCACCACTCCTGCAACCCTCACCCCGGTGAGCTCCCACAGCTACACCCTATCTCCAGCCTGTATAGAAGAGAGGGGCTCAACTGGGTTTGTACGTCCACTCTGCACCTTAGCAACATGCGAATTATGAGTCAGGATCAGACCTCTTGTCCACTGAGCCTAGTATTCTGCATCTGACAGTAGTTAGCACCAGGTCCTATAGAGAAATATCAGATCGGGGATAATCTGGCCCTTACTTTGGGTCTCCCTCCTGGTCTCTAATAATTAGCGATTGGCTTAAGCCCGGAAGCATGAAGTTTACTTGTTGTTATCCCTAACTGTGCTAACTCTGGATATCCCTGATCGCCACAGATGTGGCCATTCTGGCACTGAATCTTGCTGTTTTTTTGGCCTTGCCTCATCCTGCCTGAGAGCCAGTTTCCCTGTCTCAGGTCATTGGGCTGCAGGCTTGTAAATAACCTACACAAAGATCTCAAGGGCCTTAGTTTGAAGTTGTTGTAGCAGACACACAGCAACCTTGGGTTTCCGGGTGTCACTGCCGCTAGCTGCAGCCTCTCGTAACTTCACCTTGTCAGCAGGGGGAGAACTCTGATCCTCTCTCTGGAAAACGGCATCATCTCCTTGCCACATGAACAAATGGAAAACCTCTGACAGCAGTGCAGAGACTATGACACACAGTCAAGTAGTTCTGATTCTGTCCAGTAGAGGGCAGTGGAGCATTTGTAACCCATTGGTGAAAGTGTTTTACAAGTTTTGCCCAGACCCAGTTTGTAAGGGCTTGATTCTTTAGCTCAAGCTGTAGCAGCTTATGCTTTTCACTCCTTGTGGTGTATTGAGAACTGGGTTGGAATTGCAAGCTATCACTTTAAGAGAGGGGTATATGTGTGTGAGGGGGTGGGGGGGAGGGCTGTGTTTACTGTCCCTGCTTGCAGGTTAGGGGGCTCTGTAGCAAAGCTTGTGAGCAGAGTCAGTCTGGAAAGAGTCAGCTTAAAGCAAGGTGGGTTGAGTTGTGTGTTGCTGCCTTAAGGAGCAGCCTGTTTTCTCTCTCTCTGTTTTAGGGTTCTTGCGTGTTATCATTGTGCGTTCTAAGAAACGAAGTTGTGTTATGTTCCAGTCTTCCAACAAGAGTCTTTGTGCTTTTATCTAATTTCTCTGGGTGTGTGTTGTGAACATAACACTCTGCAGGTCCCAGTGCAATCCTTGCATCACCCAAAATGGCAGCTGTCCTACACCCCTCCTGACTAGCCTCTATTTGCAATATTTACACCTGGCAGTATCCAAGAGCCCCAAGCACTTTTATAATCACACCAGTGTACGTCAAATAGAAAATGGATATTCAAACACAACTAGCCCCTTTTTACGGGCAGCCTCAGCAGCAAGGCTAAGGAATGACTGGGCCAGGAGAAATAAACTCCCTAGAGGTGGTCTCTGCACTCAGGATTAAAGGCATATTAGCAAGGGGCAGTATGTGTGAGGTTGGCTGGTGGCGGGGGGAAGCTCTGCCCATACTGTGTATGTTCGGATGGCCTTTGCTGGGGGGTGATGCCATGGCACCAATCAACAGCACTACGTTTTGTTTAAATCATGACTACTAATAATTCAGCGAAGGGCCCTCACACCTGGGTGTTGTCAGCCCCTGAGTGAGATTCCCCAGGCACCTCGTGTGGTGTTTGAAAGATGACATCGAAGCACTTAGACCGGCCTAGCAGACATAATCACATTCGACCTCTGCCATTTCACGGCCAGATCTTAGTTTACATTCCCAGTCAGTGATCATGAGCGCACCTGGTTGTTTGGATGTCTGATCCATCTGCCGGTAAAGAGACGCCAGCTGGTCCTCTTTGCAGCCCCATCATTTCTTGCAAACGGCATCTGTAAAAGGAATCTACTGCCACAAATCCTCTGTGCCCCTCAATAAAAAACAACAACCTTGTTTCCTCCCAGCTTGCTGGTGGAAAATACCTGAGGATTAAAAACCTCTTCTGTCGGGTGTTTCACATATTGTAGGAGATTTCTGTTTCAAGCCCATGCAGCACTGAGCTAAATATTCAAGGTGGAAGGAGGGAGAGAGAAGGAAGGTTGCATGGATTTATCTGAAACTAATAAGTTTTCGTGGTTGCATAGTAGTGCCTAATGGATTTCCCTGCTGGTAGGCAGAAAATCTTAAATGAAACACCAGCACATCAAATTAGTTGTAAAGGGTTCCTGGCTCGAGTTCACAGTTTAAAGGAGAGCTTAAAGCTGAATGAATGGGCATTGGATTGGAGTTTGTTTTTCCACAGGCAGGCGTTTGTTTCACAGGGCACCATATGTAAGCAAGATTAGGTTTCAGGGCTTGCTTCTCCTTATGTGTTATTGCTCAGCCAGGGTGCAGAGCTGGGTAAACTTCAAGTCATCTTATAATTAGAAGGTAATTTTCTAATTAGCCAGAAATGGAATTGGATACACTGCCGGCTCCTGGGATGTTTATGATGGGATGTCACTCCTGACACTTGCTGTTTATCATTCCTAAGCCATCCAAGCTCCTGTCATGCTCTGCGGTGGTTAAATCATGCCTGGCTAAGTGGAAAGTTCATTTCTCAGGCCTGTGAATTTAAATAACTTACCAGGCGGTTGGGTTCTAATCCAAAACAGTAGGACCGTGTGAAATAGCCTCCTGGAGGAATTCCCTGCTGCGCTGAATCCAGAACTGAAGGAAATTGCTCCGGGTGGGACACAGTTCAGGAGCGACCGAAGAACAAGGAGGCCAGGTCAGATGGTTAGACGCATGTGGTGTTGTCATTCAAGCAGGTGCCTTTAGGACATAGTGTTTTGCTACAGTGTACCATCCGTCTAGCAATTCTGGTATCCAGCCTCTCACAAGGACCCATGTTGAGGTGGCAGAAGTAAGAGACACGATGGCCGAAATGCACTTGCTCTAATGTGCAATGACCTATGGAAAGGCATCCCCCATACCCTCCTTGTAGGACATTGCGTATTTGGTCAGGTGCATTATGGGGGTCATGTCTCCGTCCGCTGGTGCAGAGTCAAATCTCATTCCTCAGGATAAGATGAGCACTAACGACTTGATTCTGAAAAGTCGAAGCCACTTTGGATGCCTTAAATTGGTAGGTGTTGTGTAATAACAACAAAGGTGTTGCTTCCCTGACACTAGTGTTGGGATACCCCTCCTCTGATCACCTGCAGGGTGAACCCAGATCACCAGGGAACATGAACTCCTACTGGTTGAGCTAAAGGATCAGGTCTGTTAGCTTGGAGGCAATAGCAGACTCTTAATCTTCCAGACACTAGAGCCACACACCAGTTTGCGTGGGTTTCGCTGGGCTGTGGGTTACACTGGTGGAGGCTAGCGGGTGTAGGTTGTAGCATAATATTGGGAAGAGTTAAGTAGCTGAGGCAGAAGGGTTGTCACTGAAGGGGAATGAGTGTGGTGACTGTGTCATGTCTTTCCGATGAAATGTAACGCCAACAGTCCTGACCGTTTGTGGTCATTAAAGATCCCGCAATTCTTGTTGTAAGAACAGATGACCATAATGCTCCCATCTGGCCTCAAAGTCTATGACTTAATCCCTTCTGCAGAGTGGAAGAATGGCCCAGTGATTAGACTGCTAGCGGGAGACTTGGGTTCAAGGCCTTGCCTTGCTATGAGCTTCTGGCATGACTTTGGCCAAGTTGCTTAGTTTTTTTATGCCTCAGTCCCCTTTCTGTAAAATGGGGATAATAGTCTCAAAGGTGTGTTGGGAGAGACTGTCAGGTACATAGGTACTGCAACAAAGGGGGTCATATAATTACCTAAGACCAGCAGACTTCTGCTAATTTGGCTACTCTGAATTCCCCACTGTGCTGGGCTGAGGGGCAAATGTTGTTATTACAGCAATGATTGTTTAGAATACATGATGCTCCATCTCAGACCTCTGCCTCCTGTGACCACACAGTTCGGGAAGTCCTTGAATTCCCTGGGAATATCCCTGGTGCGAATGAGACATGAGAAGGGATATTATTTTCTCTTGTTTAGCTGGCAAGTGGAGAGATGATTCCCTGAGGTCTGGGAAGAGCCACTTAAGCAGAGAAGTGCAAGATAAACAAGATGAACATTCAGATTAAAAAAGAACTTGTCTAGATTTTAAAAAATAGCTACACGTGGCACAGAAATATACCGACGTGTAAACAGGCCTGTGACTTGCTGAGGGTGAGTCAGGCATGTTAGCCCTGAGATGAAAGTTGTTTTGTTCTCAAACACATTCCCCTTTCATGGCACTCTGTACCTCAAAGCACCCTGGAACCCCCATATTCACCACTGTCATATAATTATGTTTCATACAAAGTATTCCTTGTGAGGTATCATTTTAAAAGACTTGATCTATTGAACATTAATGTCCTGTGGGATTGTATGTGCTATCATTGTATGTGAAGTTCTGAAGTTTTGCTATGTGTGTGTGTTACTGCAATATGTTGTGAGATTGGGAACACCCACAACCAGCCTTTCTGATACAACAGTGGAGGAGCCAGACGTGCTGATGGCCTATTGAAAGGAATCCGCTCTCCCAGCGACTGTCTCAGAGAGAGCATGTATACAATGGAGACTGCTTGGCTCATGTCATAGCAAAAGATCTTTCCAGCAAGTTGGAAGAAACTATAAAGAGGGGAAGTGACCCTACAGGAGGATCTGGATGACCTTGTAAACTGGAGTAATAGTAATAGGATGAAATTTAATAGTGAGAAGTGTAAGGTCATGCATTTAGGGATTAATAACAAGAATTTTAGTTATAAGCTAGGGACGCATCAATTAGAAGTAATGGAGGAGGAAAAGGACCTTGGAGTATTGGTTGATCATAGGATGACTATGAGCCGCTAATGTGGTCTTGGGATGCATCAGGAGAGGTATTTCCAGTAGGGATAAGGAGGTTTTAGTACCGTTATACAAGGCACTGGTGAGACCTCACCTGGAATACTGTGTGCAGTTCTGGTCTCCTATGTTTAAGAAGGATGAATTTAAACTGGAACAGGTACAGAGAAGGGCTACTAGGATGATCCGAGGAATGGAAAACTTGTCTTATGAAAGGAGACTCAGGGAGCTTGGCTTGTTTAGCCTAACTAAAAGAAGGTTGAGGGGAGATATGATTGCTCTCTATAAATATATCAGAGGTATAAATACCGGAGAGGGAGAGGAATTATTTAAACTCAAAACCAATATGGACACAAGAACAAATGGATATAAACTGGCCACTAGGAAATTTAGATTAGAAATTAGACGAAGGTTTCTAACCATCAGAGGAGTGAAGTTTTGGAATAGCCTTCCAAGGGAAGCAGTGGGGGCAAAAGATCTATCTGGCTTTAAGATTAAACTCGATAAGTTTATGGAGGAGATGGTATGATGGGATAACATGGTTTTGGTAATTAAATATTCATGGTAAATAGGCCCAATAGCCTGTGATGGGTTATTAGATGGGGTAAGATCTGAGTTACCCAGGAAAGAATTTTCTGTAGTATCTGGCTGATGAATCTTGCCCATATGCTCAGGGTTTAACTGATCGCCATATTTGGGGTCGGGAAGGAATTTTCCTCCAGGGCAGATTGGAAGGCCCTGGAGGTTTTTCGCCTTCCACTGTAGCATGGGGCACGGGTCACTTGCTGGAGGATTCTCTGCTCCTTGAAGTCTTTAAACTACAATTTGAGGACTTCAATAGCACAGAGATAGGTGTGAGGTTTTTTTTTTTTGTAGGAGTGGTGGGTGAAATTCTGTGGCCTGCGTTGTGCAGGAGGTCAGACTAGATGATCATAATGGTCCCTTCTGACCTAAATATCTATGCATCTATCTATGAATCATGACTTGGCCTCACTCCCTCCACAACTCAACACCTGGAAACACGTCTAGAGGACAAAGACTTTGAACTGGGGGAGGGTGGTCCCGGGCTGGAAGGCAGTTCCAGTCTGTGTATTGAGTATCTGTCACCTGTTTAAAACAACAAGGAGTCTGGTGGCACCTTAAAGACTAACAGATGCATGCATCTGAAGAAGTGGGTTTTTTACCCATGAAAGCTTATGTCCAAATAAATCTGTTAGTCTTTAAGGTGCCACTGGACTCCTTGTTGTTTTTGTGGATACAGACTAACATGTCTACCCCATGATACTTGTCACCTGTTTGTGCTATCTGTCAGGGTGAACCATGGCTTGATTCAAATCCTATTTAGTTTGTAGAACTCAGACTGTGACTTTGTGTTTATTTCTTGGGTAACCAACTTTGATCTCTATGCTTGCTACTTATAATCACTTAAAATCCATCTTTCTGTAGTTTATAAATCTGTTTATATTTTACCAAAACCAGTGTGCTTTGGTTGAAGTGCTTGGGAAATCTCAGCTCACATTACAAAGGCTGGTGTGTGTCCTCTCCACATCGAGGGAGGGGCGGACTGGGTAATGAACTTACACTGGCCAGGCTTCTGACCAGGGCAAGGCAGTACAGTTTTGGGGTGCAAGGCTGCAGAGCTGGGGGGAATTGGCTGGAGCCTCTCTCCTGTTGGTTCATGAGTGGCTGGCAAAGCATTCGTGTAACTCAGTTGAGTGTGTCCCTGCCTGTGGATGTCTGTGTAAGTGCAGCACCTCTCAGAGGTTTGTAGCTTGCAAACAGCATCACAGAATGAGAGGGATACTCCAGGTTGGTGGGATGGAGGGCTCTGTGGTCCCACAGTCCAGGCTGCATTCCTAGAACCCCGTCACACCTTCATAAATCTGAAAAACCCACATGTAACCAGAGCAGGGGTAGGAAGAGGTGGGGGCAGAAAGAGGCAGGGTGGGGGTGGGACCTTGGGGGAAGGGGTGGAGTTGGGGCAGGGCCTGGAGCAGAGCGGGAGTCGAGCACCCCCCCAGCACATTAGAAAGTTGGCGCGTCTGGTGAGATCCCTTTCCCCGTCTCCCAGTAATAACTCTTCCAGCACCGAAAAGGATCAGCACCAGGAAAGGCTCAACTGTCTCTTGGGATAGCCACAGTGAATCAAAGAGGGATTATTTTCCATTGAGGCTGCTGGGCACAGACATTTGATAGCTGCTTTCAACTACCTGAAAGGGGGGTTCCAAAGAGGATGGATCTAGATTGTTCTCAGGGGTAGCAGGTGACAGAACGAGGAGTAATGGTCTCAAGTTGCAGTGGGGGAGGTTTAGGTTGGATATTAGGAAAAACTTTTTCCCTAGGAGGGTGGTGAAGCACTGGAATGGGTTACATAGGGAGGTGGTGGAATCTCCTTCCTTAGAAATTTTTAAGGTCAGGCTTGACAAAGCCCTGGCTGGGATGATTTAGTTGGGGATTGGTCCTGCTTTGAGCAGGGGGTTGGACTAGATGACCTCCTGAGGTCCCTTCCAACCCAGATATTCTATGATTCTATGATTCTATGAAACCTTCTGGTTGACTCCAGGTCTCTAGCTCCCAGCTGCTGCTGCCTGTGTCTCCCTAAATCCTAGTCTGGCTTCAGCAGTCATGGAAGGGACTGGTGCCTGCCCTGAATTGTCAAAACTGTGAGTTGCATCGCATGTAAGGCAGGAAAAAAGCCAGCCAGCCAACCAACCAAAATCCAGAGTGGATCTGAAGATAAGGGGCAAAGAAAGCTGGGGGAAACGAAAGGTAAGTTAATTTTTTGTTGGATAAGCATTAACAAATGTCTGTTTCCTTTGAGTGGTCTCTAAAAAGGACGTCTGGGGTAAATTACGTCTGGGGAGACCATCCTCACAGTGTGAAAGGAGCAGGTAATGTTTGAATGTTCTTGCTTTACTGATGTATCTGTTTAGACTTTTTTGAGCAATTGCCTAGATCAAGTTCCCAAAGACTAAACTTACACGAGAGCTCATGTTAGCTTAGGGGACCAAAGAAACAAAAAACCAAACAAACAAAAAGGCCATTTTGATCTATTGGCATGGGCAGGAAAGTCTGTTCAAGGCCTGTGGAGGTCATGGGCATGGAAGTGCTATGATTCAAAGAAATGAAACCCGGAAGGATTTTGCTGTCTGAGGACTGTATAGGACTGACTGGAATGGGGAACTCCCAGAGCTCTGGCAGACCTTTTGGTGAGTATTTTATGGGAGGAACTGAACAATGAATTCAGCAAAAAGGCTGATTCTTCGAAAGAGTTGCTCTGTTTCTTAAGACTGCTTTGAAGCAAAGACCAGGATGTATTTTAACCAGCTGGAGAGCCATGCCCTCGGCTGATGTCACTTGGCACAATTCTTTTGCAGTCAGGGACGTTCACAGGTGCTCACTTGGCACGCCCCAATTTGCTGTCAGGGGCGTTCACAGCTGAGGATCTGGCCCCTAAACAATAAATAATTAAAAAAGGGTAAAATGATATCTCCTACCGCAGAGCTCTCTGTCCATTTCACAAAGTAACCAAATCCTCTTCAGTGGCCAAAAAAGATAGGAGAAACATCCTAAAGAATGCACCATGCAAACTTCACATTGCAAGCAATGAAAGGATGGTTTTATTTATAGAATCATAGGACTGGAAGGGACATCGAGAGGTCTTCTAGTCCAGTTTCCTGCACTCCTGGCAGGACTAAGTATTATCTAGACTATCCCTGACAGGTGTTTGTCTAACCAGCTCTTAAAAATCCCCAGTGATGGAGATTCCACAACCTCCCTAGGCAATTTATTCCAGTGCTTAACCACCCTGACTGTTAGGAAGTTTTTCCTAATGTCCAGCCTCAACCTCCCTGGCTGCAATTTAAGCCCATTGCTTCTTGTCCTATCCTCAGAGGTTAAGAAGAACAATTTTTTCTCCCTCCTCCTTGTAACAACCTTTTATGTACTTGAAAATTGTTATCATGTCCCCTCTCAGTCTTCTCTTTTCCAGACTAAACAAACCCAGTTTTTTCAAGCTTCCCTCACAGCTCATGTTTTCTAGACCTTTCATCATTTTTGTTGCTCCTCTCTGGACTTTCTCCAGTTTGTCCACATCTTTCCTGAAATGTGGTGCCCAGAACTGGACACAACACTCCAGCTGAGGCCTAATCAGAGGGGATTAGAGAGGAAGAATTACTTCTCGCGTCTTGCTGACAACACTCCTGCTAATACATCCCAGAATGAGATTCGCTTTTTTAATTAGAAATTTTCAGAGAAAACCGAAGAGCCCCTGGATCTGATGCTGATAAAAGTTATACAAGTTTTACACTAATGTAACTCCAGTGGGGCCAATTCGCCATCATCCTGCACCTTGCACAATTATTTACAACAGGGTAAAATGTATTCTGCTTTGGTAGCCTTTCACACGCACTTTGCGTGGGTGGAAATGACTACACAAGGTGCAGGACAATGAGCAATGGGGCCCAGAGGAGTCACGTTAGTGTTGAACTCCTGTAACTTTGATTGAAATCAGCTGATTTAGAGCCTGACTCTGCTCCCGCTGTGGACATTGGCAAAACTCCCTTAGACTTCAGTGCTGCAGGACTAGCCCCTTTCACTGGTGCCAATTAGATTCGAATCCGGCCCCTGTCTGAGTAGAGAATTCATGTAAAAACCCCACACATACAAAGCATAGCTAGACCTGGTTTTGATTGACTGCAGTTGACAATCTGAAACTCCGTTTTAACCTTAGAAGTGGTTTTATGCTTTCAGACCTGGATGTCTGTGTTATTCAAATATCTCAGGCGTCTCCATAGATGATCCTCTGGCACTGACGTAGGTATGCTGCCAGTAGCTACCCAGAGCAGACCCAGTGGCTATAAATTATGGATACTTATTCAAGGCAAGACACTGCTTTTCCGCTGCAAGTTTCTTTGAGTTTGTTCTGTCTCGGCTGGCGGTGACCTGCATTTTCCAGCATTAGCAAGATTTTTTATTTTATTTAATTTTATTTTATTTTGCAGAGATTAATATGCGGCTGGATAAGTCTTTGCGAAATTCCCTGAGTGGGGTCTATCCAGGACTAGCCCTGGCTGAAACACTTCTGGACGAAATGGAAACTCGAAACCGCTTCTGCTGAACATTAACCGAGGGAGCAGGCGCTGGAATGAAGAGATCGCAGAACCCTGCAACTTCCACGTAAGTGCCTAAACGAAAGGGCGAGGTTCTGAAAGAGGCCAGCTCCCAGCATCTCCCAGCTGGGCTCTTTGGAAGATCCGGTCCTAAGAGTTGATGGGGCTGATTCCCATTCACACTGGAGGGGGCCATTTACACATGCACGGGCTACCCCTGCCGAGTGAGCTTGAATCCAGCTAGCTCGGGAAACACTAGCAGAGAAGACCATGCAGCATGGGGCTTCGGGGCGAGCCGTAAGAGCCTGATAAGGCTCTGGTTATGTCTTTTTCTCACTAGCCCTGCTGCCCTATCTTCACTGCTTGTGTTACCCAGCTACTTGGATTCAGCCTAGCTCAAGGAAGCTGGCTTGTGCATGGCTTTTCCTATGTAGGCAGATCCTCTGGCTCTTTTCCACTGCTCTGGCAATATAAAGAGACCTTAAAACGAGTGTATGTAATTTATGGCCAGGGCAGTGTAAAGGGGCCTCAGTGTAAGTGAGAGCCAGGCCTTTCGCTATGAATCACAGCCTGACATTTGGGTGGGGTGTCAGTGAGCATCTAGTACAATAATACCTACATTCAGATGCACAAAAGCCCAGAGCCACAAGGTGTTTCCCTAGTAGTGTTCCTCCAAGGTCGTGGAGTAGAGCAGTGTGACTTGTGTGTGTAGGGTTTGCATGTGTGAGTTGGGGGAGACGATAGCATTGCTCCTGGGGGACGACTGTAGCAAACAGGTGTCTTGATCTGAACACCACCACTCTTGGGCTCCGCCTGATCTCTTCCAGCAAGGAGTTCCGCGGGCACAGACAGTCCTATCACCAGTCCCCTGACCATGGATCTACCCAGCTACATTGTCTGTGGGCTGCTGTCATAATTAGAGCTGATAAAGGAATGGTTTTCCTACCTGGCCCTAGGCAGGATTGAAACCCAGCCCACACAAGAGAAGGGTTACATTGCAAAGAAGCGAGGGACAAGTCTGTAATCCTCACCCCAGCAACATTAGGGTTGTTCTTAGTCACACATTGCTATTGGTAGCTGGAGGAATGGGAACGAAGTACCAGTAAAGCTGGGAAACCAAACTCAGTTCTCTGTTAGTCAGACCCTCCCCTATGAAATCACAGGCTTGGATTTTCAATGGAACTTCAGGGGGTGTGACTCCCAACTCCTAGTGAATTCCAACAAGAGCTATGCATCTAAATCCCTTTGGCCTCTTTGCAGATCCTAGCCAAGAGTAACAGTGAACAGAGCCTGGCCCCGGATTTGCTAGGAGAGGAATTCCAGTGGAATCGCCACATGGCAATGTCTGAGGCCAGTTCAGCTTCCCGCCCCCCACTTCTGACCTTCCTTTAGTCCAGAAATGGGGAATTTCTGCAGTAATAAGGATACTTCAGACTTGTGGGCGGAAGGGACCCTGTTTTCAAACTCACAAACTGGTCGCATTTTTCAGGGTTGTGACGTAATCCTATGAAAGTACACTTTAAAAACCCCCCACGTGTTGGAGTAGCTACTGCTAGCTTCGGACTCAAGGGCAACGTGGATGTATTTCTGCGAGGGGAGGGTTTTTTCCCAGGAATGGAGGGGTTGTCTACATGGGGAAGTTAAAGCAATATAAACTAGCTCAGAATAACTGCCTCTACGGACACACTTTAATCCAAAGTCAGAGTGCCTTTTTCCAGTTAATCCACTTCCAAATTGGATCGAGCTAAATCAGAACAAGGAATGAGTGTCCACATGGGGGTGCTGTTCCACAATAGCTATTCTGCTCAATTTCCCCATGTAGACAAGCCCTTGATGGTCTGTGTGATTTTTATCAGGAAACAGGGAGCAGGTGTCATTAACGTTCACTCTGAGCAAATGAATGGCACCGATCATTTCTGTGCTCATTCGGCATGTTGCTTCTCCCAAACCCAGGCCGGACGCTGGCTCCGCCGGGCTCTTTCTCCCTAGCAAGCATAGAGCGCGTTCTCCTCGGTGCAGCCATCGCCCTGGAGTGCACGTTTTGTGATTATTTAAAAAAGCCAAACTCAGGCATTGTGGCTGGGGAAATGAAAAACCAGGACAGTCTGGCTGCTGCAGAGGGAGATCCTGGGACACAGGAACCTCATATGAAATACGGGGCTTGTCCCCGGAAAACAGGGATATCCTTGTAGGAGAGGGCCTCCCACTGCATTTTGGGAGTGCTTGGATTTCAGGCACTCGCTCTGGGCTGCTCCATGCAGGTTGGGAGCCAGTCTGGATTCTGAACACACAGAGCGGTCTAGATTCTGGCTCAAGGGAGGGAAGAGGGGATGCATTGAGAGCCTATTTCCAGGCCCTGCCTCCAGCTCCTACCCAGGCCTTAACTTCAGAGACAACTCTCCCAGCTCCACCCTCTGCCCTGCCTCCCTCAAAGGCCACTGATGCTGCTAAGGGCAGCTCACAGTACATCTTGCCACAGCATGTCTCACTTGTGCCTTCTGCTCCAGCCAAAGGAGTCAGGGATGAGCCAGGGACCTGCAGATGAGCAGGCCCCGGGAGCTGCCTTTTGCAAGAGGAGACACCACCAGTGACTCCCGTTCTCAGGGGGAAGGAACCCGTTTGTTTTGTCCCGGGCAGTTCTTCTGTCTTCCTCTCTCCTCCACTGCAGCCTGCCTTAGTTTCCTGGCACTAGATCCCAGAGCCCCTGTGAGCCATGAGCATGGGCCGGCCTGTACCTCTGCCGCTCCATGAGCAGAACAAGGACCAAACCGCGGTCCAGAGAGTCACTTCCCCCTTGCTCCATAGGGGTGTGTGTGGGGAGGATGCTATGCCCGTCCTCTACCTGGTGAAGCTACCTTCCCCCTCTGAGCAATGCCAGCTGTTCTGTTCAGGTGAGTGAGCAGTGGGCTCCCATGTGCACAGCCCACCAATGCAGGTAGCCCGTGCAGGAGAGCAGGGAGGAGTCATGCCTCATTAGTCTCCTGTAGGTGGGTGTAAGGTGGCTCGCGCCTGAACCCTTGCAGGCTGAGCGGATTGCACCCTGCAGTCTGCCGTGATGCCGTGCGATACTAGCCACGCTGCCTTTCTCTGCCAGGTTTGGATGATGATTTGTAGCTGCTGTAGAAGCTTGATCTAGCTACAGTCTTTCCCGTTAGACTGGACAGGGAGACACTAGGAGAATGAGCGCCGTGAAAGAACCTATGTAGCACAGACTAGAGTTCCCGCAGAGGAGAACCAGCAGAAGGAATGAGGGTTTCCCCACCCGATGGAGCAGTTTGTTTTCCTTTCGTTGTGTGTGGTGTCTGCAAGGAGTGTGGAGAGCCACAAGGCAGATGGCAGAGAAAAGAAACGTCTCCTGGCAGCATGGAAAGGAAGAGACAGCTCATGCCTTCAGAATGTGCGGACAGACAAAGGAACGTAAACACCCCCCGAGTGCCTTACTGCTGCTCTGTGTAAACAGGGGGCCTGTCTAAATCAGGAGTTCGCTGGCGCGGGGGATGAGTCACCAGAAGAATGTCGCGGAGTCTGGAGGACAAAAGTCCCAGGGGTTGGGCACGGGCCATGTGGCTTCCATGTTAGGCCTGAATTTGCAGGATCTTCACTAGATGCTGTCAAGGTTCCTTCCCCACTCTGAACTCTAGGGTACAGATGTGGGGACCCGCATGAAAGACCCCCTAAGCTTATTTTTACCAGCTTAGGTTAAAAACTTCCCCAAGGTATAAACTTTGCCTTGTCCTTGAACAGTATACTGCCAAGCGTTTTAAACAAAGAACAGGGAAAGAGACCACTTGGAGATGTCTTTCCCCAAATATCTCACCAAGCCCTACACACCCCCTTTCCTGGAGAAGGCTTGATAATAATCCTCAGCAATTTGTACAGGTGAACACAGACCGAAACCCTTGGATCTTAAGAACAATGAAAAATCAATCAGGTTCTTAAAAGAAGAATTTTAATTAAAGAAAAGGTAAAAGAATCACCTCTGTAAAATTAGGATGGAAAATACTTTACAGGGTATTCAGATTCAAAACACAGAGGATCCCCCTCTGGGCAAAACCTTAAAGTTACAGAAAACAGGAATAAACCTCCCTCTTAACACAGGGAAAATTCACATAAAACAAAAGATAAACTAATCCCCCTTGCCTGGCTTACCTATACCGGTTGCAATATTGGAGACTTGGATTGGGATGGGTTGCAGAAGATGGATTTCTGACTGGCCTCTCTCAGTCCCAAGAGAGAACAACCACATAAACAAAGAGCACAAACAAAAGCCTTCCCCCACCCCAAGATTTGAAAGTATCTTGTCCCCTTATTGGTCCTTTGGGTCAGGTGCCAGACGGGTTAGCTGAGCTTCTTAACCCTTTACAGGTAACAGGATGTTGCCTCTGGCCAGGAGGGATTTTATAGCACTGTATACAGAAAGGTGATTACCCTTCCCTTTATATTTATGACAGATGCATTAACTAAAAAGGTCTTATGGACTGTCGGGCATCCGAAACCATGCTGGTTCTTAGTTAACCCCTTCACTGCCTATTCACCCTCCACACCTTCATTTGAATTTGTTGGCACTATACCCTGCATCGCCCTGGTGTCAATTGACTGCACAACGGGCAGGGCCATGGAGAACCAGGCCCCTTATCCAGTTACTTATAGTGGAAGCCCAATGGGGCAGGGAGCATCTTTCTTTCTATGTTTGTAAGCACCTAGCACAAGGGAGTCCCATTGGAACATCCCAAGCAAGGGGCAAGTCCAGTGAAGAAGTTTGGACAGGCCAGGGTCAGATTGCTGCTAAGCTGACTGGCATCGGGGTTGCCTTGCTGACCTGTCCTTATGTAAACATATTCAGTGATATGTCCAGCTGCTTACCAAGGAGTTGTTCACCCCACACCAGCACTGAGGGCGTTAATGGGGGTCGGAAGAGGCCACTTAACCTTATGTGGGGCACCTGGAGCGGAGCCAGGTTTTGGTGAGGCCTAATTGCAGATGAAGCTCTGCAGGGGGAGGAGGTGGGCTAGGAGTCGAAAGTCAGGAAGTGAGACCAGGAAGAGGCTGCAGGGAAGGGGACTGCACTCTCTAGAGGGAAAGGGAGTTGGTCAGGGACAAAGAGGGAGTCGAGGAGCAGAGTAAGCCCTGGACTCCTGCCCTGGATTAGGGAGTCTGGCAAGAGGCCAAGGGGGTGAAGTAGCCATGGGGAGCAGAGGACAGACCAGGAGATAGGGAGATGGAGTGGGAAGGAGTCCAGGGAACCAGCAAGAGGGACTGAGCAGATTTAGATTGCTAGTCACAGGGTCCCTGGGCTAGAACCCAGAGTCGTGGGCAGCCCAGGTTCCCCCACTGCTCACTGGGAAGTGGCACGGGACCTAGAGGTGGAACAGAATATGGTCTGAGGCAGCACCCAGAAGGGGGGCTGTATAGTGACCTGGTCAGAGGGCTGAGTCATGAAAAGAGGAGAGGAACCACAGTGCAAGCTGCCAGTGACAGGAGGTGCCCTATGGGGCGAAAGCTAATTCCCAGGCCTTGACACAAGGAGGCACACCTGGGGTGAGTGAAGCCCTTTACACTGCTGAGTAGGATAACGGGGACTTTTTGACCACAGAATGTATCCAAGTTGGAGGAGGTTACACAGGTAAGAGGAAGTTATCAGTACAACTGATGCACTGAATGTACTGCCAGAGGGCAAGCAAGGAAAAGCAAGCAAGTCCCTACACTGAGTAAGTGGTACCTGGCCTGGTCAGCATGCGTGATCTGTCCGTGAGCAATGGAAATAACCCAACCGGAAAACTCATGCAACACAAACACAGTGTGGACAGCAGTATTTATGTAAACGGATGCTTGCACCTGTGTATTGTATTGTTATATAAGACACAACGCTTAATGCTGATTGGATGGTTATACATCATGGATGTATATATATATGTTGGACCATTGCAGTAGCAATCCATCATGACCGGCCTACACACGAGAAGGTAAGTGAGCCTTATCTTTTTCTATCTATCTGTCATTCACTGTTGTAATAAGAACAGGAGTAGTTGTGGCACCTTAGTAGTCCCCAGGTCTGATTTTGGTTCAAAGAAAGGGTTGAATTAATAACCCTGAGTGTTTCTACCCCTAGCATGTGACACCTCACTCAACAGTCATGGTCTATGATTGAGGGTGCCTACACTTTACTGCATTATAAAGAAACAATACTAAAATGAATTAAATTGTGCATAGCGAGATGGCTGGATTAAATAGAAGATATAGGCAAGGCCAATCCTGGGTTAATTAAGATGCCCATGTGAGTAATTGAATCTGTACAGTCTATGGGGAACACTGTGCCACAGCCCCCATTGGGCTTTGGCCAGGAGATCCATAAAAGAGCTTTAGCTTTTGTGACGGGGCAAGGCCAGATGGCGATAGTAAAGTAATGGGAGACAGATATATTAGTCACAGGCTAAACAAATCCCTGTTACCAGAATAAGCAAATGGCAGCTGCTCCAGGTCAATTAAGACACCTGGGGCCAATTAAGATCTTTCCAGAATTCAGGGAGGGTAGCTAGCTTGATTGGGACACCTGAAGCCAATCAGGGGCTGGCTGAAACTAGTAAAAGGCCTCCCAGTTAGTCAGGTGGGCGCGCATGTCAGGAGCTATAGGAGGAAGTTGCGCTGTTGGAGAGACTGAGCAGTACACACCATATCAGGCACAAGGAAGGAGGCCCTGAGGTAAGGGTGAAGTGGAGCTTGAGGAAGTGGGGGCTGCTGTGGGGAAGTAGCCCAGGGAATTGTACGTGTCATGTTTCTAAAAAGTCAGCTACCATAGCTGATAATATTAGGGTCCCTGGGCTGGAGTCTGGAGTAGAGGGCGGGCCCGGGCTCCCCCTTTTGTCCCCTGATGAATCACTGAGACTGGGAGACAACAGAGACTGTGCAAGGGAGGGTGGCTTCTTCCCACCTCCCTCGCTAGCTTATGATGAAAATGGTTCAGTAGGCTGTGACCCTTGCCTCTAGAGAGAGAAGGGCTACGTGGAGGGTCACAGTGAGCCTCTGAGGCTAGCGAAATCCACCAGGAAACGTGGGACCCAGGGAGACAAGGACAGAGCTTTGTCACACTTTATGAACACAAGACGGGCAAATCCCTCCAGAAGAGGGCCAGTCTTGTAGGCAAGGCGCTGGCAATTTTGCCGTTGACCTCAAAGGGAGTTGCAAGTGCTAACAAATGCTCCAGATCAGGCCCTTCTATCCTCCTCCTGTTCTCTACGGGACTCCTCCCAGGAGCAAGAGACCTGTAGGCAGTTCCATGGAGCCTTCCTAAGGATGAACCCAATCTAGTCTCTCTAAGGTTTTTCTAATGTGCCTTTCACTGTAGTAGCTATGTCACAGGAGAAGGAAACCTCCTGTCATTTAGACCAGGATCCTCACTGATCTGCTGTTAGCTAATATCCCAAGAAAGCTTTAATCAGAAGCCAAAAGTTCCACAGTGTCGCTGTTCCTCTAGAGTGCAAATACCCATGATGGGTAGTTATGGGCTTTTGAAAGGTGCCCACAGTAACTTCCTTATGAGACAAGCTCAAGCAGCCGGGCAATTCCCCCTTGTGGCTCAGCCAGGGGAACTGCTACCTATAAGCATTAGGCTGGAGAGCTGCCGCCTTTTGGGTAAGAACATATGAATGGCCATCCTGGGTCAGACCAAAAGTCCATCTAGCCCAGTATCTTGTCTTCCAACAGTGGTCAATGCAAGGTGCTTCAGAGGGCATGAACAGAACAGGTCATCATCAGGTGATCCATCCCCTGTAAATATCATGACACCAGTGTGCCATCCGGCATTGGGGAGCTCTTGGGGTCACAGTGAGCATTTTTATAGTGCACCATCTTGGCCTACACAGCACATCGGGGCGTATGCAATAACGGTTTTATTAAATATGACAGGATCCCCAAGAACGTATGTTAAAGTCAGGAATGGAGACAGCCCAAGACACAGCTGAGCAATGAAACCAAAACATGCCCCATAAAAGCTGTAACACTGACTGGGAAAAACAAACCCTGAACTGTGCATGAATTCTGGCTGCCATGTGGAAGGCTAAATGTTTCTTCGGTGAACCCAGGACATCCGCCAGTGAGGATTCAAAGGCAATTTGGATTAATGAAGGAGGAAAACATCCTAAGCATATCATTTCTGGCTTGGTTGGAAGCCAAGCGGGGATAAACCAGAGAGATCACAAATGGTTATTTCAGATGTCAAGCACCACATGCGTGCACACACACCATGGGAACTGTAAGTCACAGGGCAGACCCATAGCAGAGAATGAGAAGAGGGGATCTGGCCTGGGGCATGTGATTTCCACCGAAACGCATTCAGCATTCTTCACGTTCCAGGGTAAACATCCGTTTGGAAAAGGCCAGGCATGAGCCAGGAGGAATCTGGGGTCCAGCCACAACAGAACAATCAGGAGGGCTTGTCCTTTCAGCTGTTTAGGGTCTAGCGGGGTGGATTTTTTTGTTGGAGTGGGCACAGATGGAGGGACAGGAACACTGTATAATTGAATCATCCGTGATGACCTTTCATTGGCCACTGGAGATTAGCAGCTCCCAGAAAGGAGGATTCAGTTAGGGGAAGAGGCCCGCTCCAAAATGCCAATGGGAGGATAACAGCTGGTACTGGAAATTCTGCTGAATTCAGGCTCAGTGAAAAAAATCCCTGGTGCCTTTCCATCCAGTGGCAGTCTGGCCCATTCCGAACCTTGGTGCCGTCCAGACAGTTGATGGGAAACACTTTACTCCTGGCTCTTTTGATTTCGAAAGGGTATGTGCTCCAGAAGAGACATTTTCTTCCTCTATCTTGTCTTTGCTGTTTTTTCTGCAAGCCTCTTGACTTGCCGATGCACTTACCAGCGACTTGAATGCAGGCTGGCAGCTCTGCCTGCCTGGAGCGTGGCTCCCCTCCAACAATGGTAATGGCTAAATCCCGCGTTTTACGACTGTTGGGACAGATCTGGCCTTGGTAGGGGTCATGGTGATGAAATTCTTCACCCTCCAGGATGTCTCGTCAGGCTCCAACGTAAATAGAATTGTAACAGTCCTTAAATACCTGGCGGGGCTGACAGCCCAGCCCAGCTGCAGGGACTTCCTTGCTTGGCTCCAGCTTGAACAGCAAGAAGTAGCGCTGGAAAGAGGCATCAAAACACTGAGGGTATTGTTGATTTTAATGTGGAGCTCTGCTTGCAAACAGAGGGCAAGGCTTGACCTTAGAACCTACACAACATGGAATGGCCCAACTAGCTTGTCACTCCCTTGTCCTGGAAGTAACCCCTCTATCTTGCTGTATATGTACCTAAAAGTAGGGCATGTAGCTGCTCTATTCCCATTGGCAATGAGGGAACTTCCTTCCCACACAGCCCAGTCAGTACTTACTCCAGCGTGTTCAGGTATTGAAGGGTATTAGAGCAGTACACGTCAGTGTCAAGTCCAGCTGGTGGGAATGTCTTGCAGCGCGACTCATTGCTCATCGTTGGTGTTCACCCTGCAAGGCAGCAAGTCTGGCATGGGGCAGCAGGGACTGATAACGTCTCTTGCCCAGGGAGGTTAGCTGGACACTGCAATTCACAACCAAGCATTTCCCAGGGAGAGAACGGGGCCTACCGAGCTGCTGCGAAAGAAAGCTGAGCTGAGCTGAGAATGATTTACAAACATGGGGCCTAGGAGAGGAAATTCTCTATAAAACTGCTGGAACCGACAGCCCCCTCACCAGCTCATCTGGTTTCCAATTTCACCAGCTGAGAACCAGCCTTTGATCAGAGATCAAAAGTATTTATTGCTCTGGCAAAGGGATCCCTGAGCATGGTCCTCTCAGAGAACCTGGCAGATACAGGAGGGGCCCTTTAATTCTTTAACAAGCCCAAGTGAAACTGACCCATGGGGCTGGATTGTCCCCTACACAGGAATTGCCTGTGCCCGGGGGCTGGGAGCTCCATGAGACTCTCTCTCATGCTCTTTCCCTGACATCATTCCATGCCGGCAGAAGTCTGTTCCCTGCATACACACGGAGGGGTGAGCCCCCAAATCAGTCGATCCCTCTAAATCCATATGGCTCCCAGGGGATCCACCAAGACCAGAGACATCGTGTGCACTCTGAGCTTCCTGGAGCCTCCCCTGCCCTGTTATCAGCTGCCACCAGCTGGCTCTGAGAAGCACCTCAGTGGGTCAGGTTCACCTTTCCGCTGTAAGACATTCATAGATTCATAGAATATCAGAGTTGGAAGGGACCTCGGCTTCCACCAAGGTTCACGATTCCTCCCTGTAGAGATGCAGCCGCAGGGCTCCTTGAGTGCTTGTAATAGGCAACCTAGGTATTCGGAGAGGAATTCTGGATCTATTCCCCATCAGACCCATCTTCTCCACCCAGGCAAATGTAACCCACACCTCTCCTGGGTGTGGTGTTCTTCCCCCCCTAGTGGCACTGAGACCTCTTAGAGATTGAGTCTGCTACAGCCTTAGCTAAGGGCCACGGGGCTTTTAGCTCATGTAGTAGAGACTCATGCATTTACTCCAGAGGTCCCAGGTTCGATCCCACCCGACAATGACCCGAGGTCTGTCGGTGTTACACAAACATCCTCCGTGGGGTTCCTCCCATGACCCACTCGTACACGATAACTCAATGTAAAGCACTCACCAACCAAACAAGTCTCTTCAGAAGAATAGACTAATGCCCAGTGGGACTTGTTTTATGCCCCGGAACCGCCTGTCATTTGTTTGGGGTCCAGCTGCTCTTTATTTTTATTCTGAGCAAAAGCAGCTGCTGCATCGTCCCTCTGACAGAACCCATAAAGCGGCGACGAAGGCATCGGCAAATGCCAAACGGCCGTCTAAAATATCAAAAGAATGGCTGCACGAGTGAGGAAGAATTTCTTCCCTAGAAATCCTCTGGCGTTACGGAGAAAGGAGGAACAGCAGAACACCAGCTGGCCCATAGAGGGCTACCCTGATTAACCTTAGCGAGAGACGGCTCACTCTTCCCCATATCAGAACGCCCATTCGTGCTGCCTGGTACCCACCCATTTCATTCTCCAGCAGGCTTTCCAGCCGGCACTGGAACTGATAGACCCTGCTCGCTTCTGGTCATGCGCACGTGAGCTAGGCAGTCTGCAGTGCTTTCCTGGGGCAGTGCGGTCACGGCAGTGTTAAGGGCTTCTCATTGTGGGGAATGAGTGCAGAGAAGGCTGGGCCAGTCCTGTGGGAACCTCAGTGGAAGACGAGAAAGCTGTGGGCTTTTCCAGTTGGTTTTCAGGTATGGAGGGTCTATTTGTGCTTGAGGGGTGAAAATAGCCTGGCCCCTTTGAAGTCAAGGGATGCTTTGCCATTGACTTCAAAGGGGTCAGGATTTCAAGCAAGATGGTGCAACCAGCATCTCATGAAATGGTCCATGCCCTTCTCTGCAGTTGACAGAGGCTCCGGGCTCATCACTGACGCCCGGCGACACGAAGAGCAGTGCTCCATCTGGGGTCAGCAAGATGGAGCTTGCATGTGCCTGGGTATCAAACCCGTGGGGTTCTCCTCCTGATTCTAGAGGGGGTGGAGGTGTTGGACTCAGTTTAAATGTCGCCGCCCGGAAAGTTGCCAGTGCAGACTGGAGCTGGGCAAAGCACAAAGCTGTGATTTTCAAAGAGGCCTGAAGGAGGTCGATAGTCAGGGGCTTCCCATGGGAGTTGGGCACCTAACTTGCAAATGCTCCTGCTGCTCACTCCAAGCCCTGGGTCAAGGTCGCCTTTTTCCTGCAGGGTTCGTTAGCTTTTGGAAATAGCCATTGGCTTTGGCTGACTCAGCACAATGGTGCCTTCCAAGTCAGTACAAAAGCTCACCCCACGCCTACTGACTACGCTCTATGGAGAATGGTTGGGATTGCCTCCCCTCTTTCTATACAGTGGCCTGTTGAGCTCCCACGGGGAGTATCCTGGACTGAGAGAAGAACATGGAGCTGACACCTCAGTTTCTTCTCACGCCCTCTTGCTGTCTTGTTTATTTAGAGTTTTTACGACTTTGGGGCAGGGACTGTCTCTTACCTCCTGGCACAACAGGGCCCTGATCTTGGCTGACACTGCCAGGTCTTGCTATACAACTGCACTCAGATGATTTTTCTGGCAGAAAGATGGAGGTGAGTGAGCAGGTTGCTAGAAGGTTCTAACTTTTGCGTAAGTTGATTCCAGCCAAACCTTCAGCCCATCTCTGATCCACCCATTTCAAAAGACAATGGCCTTTTCCCCTTCTCCTGAAGAATTTATGGCGATAGGCTCGGGCTGGGAGCTTTCCCATCGGGTGCTGCTGAACATCTGGATTTTAATGTGTAAGAAGGGCTGGAAGGCATGAGGGGAAACACGGGTGGTATGAATCAAAAGCTGGGTCCCATTCAAGAATATATTCACACTTTTGGTGGGTCTGGGGGTGGGCTGAGGAACGGAAATGGGAGAGATAGGCTGAGCTCTTGTTATCACCTGCAAACCCAGTGGCCCCGTAGCACAAAACAGACGGGCCTGGGCTGCAGAACCAGGGCTGGAAGATCAGGTGTTATCAAATGGGACGGTCCTGATGACGGAGTCTGAAGCAATGATCTCAGGGCTGCTGGGCCACTCTCAGGGTGTCAGTGGGTGACATAGACTGTTTACGGAAGGTCTGAATTTAGCCCTTGGGGTTGCCTGCACATCTAGATTACGTTTTTATGCCAGCCCTACCTGCCAGGGTGCCGCTGGGCTGTTTGGAAGCCACCCCACTTGGCTGGGGAAGAAAGAGAAGCAACAATGAACCTGTCATGATATTTCCATGCAATTCCCCCCTCTTTTCCCCCCCAAGAGGGGTGAATAGCAAGCAAAGCTCCTGGTGAGGGGTCTGGGATCACTCCTTCCCACCCTTCCTAACCCGAGGCAGAGCTCTGCCCATTTGGCAGCCATGCAGGGAGTTTATTCCAGATCAAAATTGCCTCAAGATGTTCTCATCCAATTCAGAAGGCCAGCTCCTGCTCTCTCTTATGCTGGTGTAAATCCACGGGCATCAGTGCATTTAGTCCAGATTTACACCAGCACAGGTGCGAACAGGCTCTGATTCAGAATCAGCTGCCCGGCAGAATCAGAAGGTGCAATGTATCCTGTTAAAGCTGCAGCAGGCGGAAGGGGTGAAGGCGGGCATATCTGGCTCCCGCAGTGCACATCTGGATTGCGAGAAAGGTGTTGCTCATCATTTTCCTTTTTAGGAGCAACAATATCAAGACAAAAATTGAGGGGCCCAATTCTCCGTCACAATTCCGCCCCCGCCCCTCCTTACACTGCTGGAAGAGTAGAAAGGGGCATCAGTGTAAATGCAAATCTAGTTCTAATCTGGGCTCTACCACAGATGCACAGATTGGCCTTGGACCCTTTCTGGCTCAGTTTCCCCAGCTGCCAAATGGGGATAAGAATTCTTATGCCCCTACCTCTCCGAGGTGCCATGGAGATTAATCAGTTAATGTCTATGCGATGTCTGAACGTATGTGTTGTTATTAATTATCACACTAAAGCTGATGGTCTAACTCAGCTAGGGCCCCATTGTGCCAAGGTAATAAAAAAAATCCTAAAAAGTATTACAATCAAAACGGACTAATGATGTCCTTACTTCTACCCATTGTCATTGCCTTTGGCAGGTACCCTTCTATTTTTGTCTGTTTCATGCTCCAAGACAAAGTTTCATGAAGCCACTTTTCAAGACTTTAAGTGGCTATCTTGTAATAAGACATAACCGCTGCAAGCGGGTTGCTATCAGCCAGTCCATAATCTCTCAAGCTTTTCTCTCCAAGTTTATGGCACAGTTACACCAAGCCCCCATTAGATGGCGCTATAACAACGGTTACGCTAATCTCCTCTTTCATTCTGGGGCCTGGGCCTGGCTTCTGAGCTCGCAACCTAGGCCCTGGGGCTTCGGTGGTTTTGGTTTGTAATCATTTCCCCCACCATCTAGCCACCTGTCGCGCCTTTCTCAGCTCCTGGGAGCAGCTGTGAAGGATGGGCCAAAGGTTCTGCCGCCCCTCTAATGAAGGGGTTTGGGTTCGGGTTCTGCCTCCTAACCTGAACCTTGCCGTAAAGGGGTTTGAATCTGGGCTGATGCTAGAGACCCTTTTTTTTTATTTGGATGAAGTGGCCATGAGCAGGTCACCCCTTCACACTGCCAGCGGCCCAGCTGGATGCTCTGAGGCGGGAGCGCCCTATCTCAGGACATGTGGTGGTAGCTGGGGTGGAAGGTCATTGGGTCTTCTCCTGTTATCATCTGTGCGAAGGTGGGGAATTACTGAGCTTTGGGGGAATTCGTGGCCACGGAGGAGAAGGTAGAGGTGCCCTAGGAGTGCAAGATGGGATACAAGTCCTTGGGGACTCATGTTTTGTTGGACCCAGACCATCAGCTGAAACCTCCTGGGCTTAGTCCTGCAGTGAATGGACCATGCAGGTTCTGGTTCTGGTGGTCCATATGAACCAAACCTGTAAGTCTTGCTCAGGCCTGGTGGGTACAGTCACCTACTGTGGAATCCTGAAAAGAATTGAGGCCACAATGAACGGGTAAACTGAGTCCTGACTCAGTGGAAATCCTGAAATCAATGGGAGTTAGGAGCCTACGCACCTTGGTGGATCTGGGCCCAAGAGTCCTCCAGCCCCACGTCAGCCTGTGGCTGTTGAGAGCCCTCAGCAGCTTGCCAGGGCAGGCCTGTTCTCTGTCTAGAACTCAGGCCCTGCCGTGACTGAAAGTCAGGGCCATCCTATGGTCGTAGGAGCTCCTGTGAGAAATGGGTCTCGGTCCAGTTCCCATTGTCCACCTCAGAAAAGCCACTGCCATGCTGGGCATTGGCTGGCTCTCTTCTCCAGGGCTTTCACCTTGGCCCTTTTCACCAGCAGACAGAAAGATAGATAGATTAGATGGGCAGACAGGCTCAGGTATGCATGGTGCTGATAGACCAATAGATAGGTACCTCCCACCTTAACATTGCTTCAGAAGACAGCGACTTTGGTCAGAATCTTTGACTGTAAGTTTCCAGCTCTGCACGACCAATGTCCCATGTCAGGGTTCCCTCCCCACTCTGAACTCTGGGGTACAGATGTGGGGACGCGCATGAAAGACCCCATAAGCTTATTTCTATCAACTTAGGTTAAAAACTTCCCCAAGGCACAAATCCTTCCCTGTCTTTGGATGAGTACTGCTGCCACCACCAAGTGAGTTAGACAAAGATTCAGGAAAAGGACCATTTGGAGTTCCTGTTTCTCCAAAATATCCCCCCAGGTCCCTTCACTCCCTTTCATGAGGAGGCTTGAGAATAATCTACCAACCAGATAGGTGAACAAGGTGAGCACAGACCAGACCCTTGGGTTTTTAGGACACTAAAAACCAATCAGGTTCTTAAAAAGCAGAACTTTATTATTAAGAAAAAAAAGTAAAAGAAACACCTCTGTAAAATAAGGAGGGAAGGTAATTTTACAGGGTAATAAGATTTAAAACATAGAGGATTCCCCCCTAGGCAAAACTTCAAAGTTACAAAAAAACAGGATAAACCTCCCTCTTACCACCGGGAAAATTCACAAGCTAAAACAAAAGATACTCTAATGCATTTCCTTGCTGTTACTTACTATTTCTGTAAATTTAGATGTATCATTCAGTAGGAGCTGGATTACTTGCGTGGTCTCTCTCTTTGTCTCCGGAGAGAACACAAAGAAACACAAAACAAAAACCTTCCCCCACAGATTTGAAAGTATCTTCTCCCCTTATTGGTCAGATACCAACCAGGTTATCTGAGCTTCTTAACCCTTTACGAGTAAAGGAGGGATTTTATGCTACCCTTAGCTGTATGTTTATGACAACCCGTTTCAGTGGCATCTGACAGCTGCTAATACACATGGGACCCATGCGTTTGTCTGGATGGGCCCTGCACACTGCCATGCACCTGCTGTCTAGGTGCCAGCTCGTTGATGTCTTTGACTAATATGATGCAGCCAATACTGGACATCATTTCTTTGCCATTAAAAAAATGACAGTATGGTAATGCGTAGAGATCCCAGAGTGCACATTCATATAGCCAGAGACAGTCTCTGTTCTGAAGGAGTTGCGATTGACTCCAGATAGACAGAGGAGGGGAGGGGAAACAGATACAGAGAGGGGAAGTGACTTGGCTAAGGTCGCTGGCAGTGGTAAAAAAAGAAGTGGGTAAATTAATTTTTGAGGTGTCGCAGGCGTGGCAGGCACTAAGGGTGTAAATGCCAGATTCCCCGTGATTACACTAGTGAAGCTAACCCTGGGGGCTCACACTGATTGTACCTGTAAGCAGAGTCTGAATGAGCTCTCCCCTGACATCTAGTGGTGAGCTGTGGAAAAAGACTTCAGAAGCTGATCTCATTTGCATGGACACACCTACCCTGCCTAGGTGCTCAGCATGATGGGATTGTTTGTCCAAATGATCACTTGTGGATGGTGTTGGACCCCCAGTCTCCTTGTTATTGGGGCAGGAGTAATAAAGCTGGTTGTGTGAACTGAGGGTGGCAGAACTGTACCTGGCATACCTCACCCTCAACGTAATGGCACTCGCTAGGCAGAGGACATGGGTTCTAAAGTCTAATGAGTTGAGAGAGTTGGTTGGTCAGTTGTGTTCTGTTAAAAGGTACTAGATGCTCTTTGGTCCTTCCTTTCTCCATGGTATAATAAAAGAGCTAATTTGGATTCAAGTGAGAGTGTTGTTACATCCGGCAGAGCTGATATCTAGAGGTCTAAGTATTAGACTTGCTTTGGGACAGTGTGCCTTAGCAGTGAGGCTTCCCTACTAACAGCTGAAGTTACTGAGAGCTGTGTTAAGTGGGGAGGCCCTGAAGACATCTTAGTGAGTGGTCAGCCAGGCAGCTGGTGGAGAGGTGTACCAAGCCACCAGCAGGGTGGCTGGTGGAGAGGGCCAGAGTGGAGCCCCGCAGAGAGGCACGGCAATCGGCTGTTGGGGCAATGAACGGGTGCCCGAGCAGTGGAGCGTGTAAGGTGCCTCCTTTCCCTCTCCCCGCCTCCGCACAGGATAGGAGGTGAACTCTGCGGATGAACCTCTGAACTCTGGGGCTGCGCTGGCCAAGGACAGCAACTGTGAGTGGGGTAAAGAGAAGGGACGGGCACGTTAAAGAGACTTTGGGGTTGCTGGACTTCAGACCCTGAGGGGAAAAGGACACTGCCCAACTTACTTGAGGGTGGGTCTTTTGCTCATAACCAGTGTAGGGTCGTAGTGTGGGCGTCCGCGTGGGCTGTACAAGCCTGTCAGGGACCCTGGGTATGTACTTGTGTCACACCATACAGCCGCACCTACCCTGCTGTGTTTAGCCACGGGTAAAGCTAACGTGAGTGCGTCTGCCCGGGCTGCAGTCTCGCCATGGATTGCAGTTCAGCCGCACCCTGGTGGGATTAGCAGCTGGTGAGTTGTGCTAACTTGTGCTGTAGCTGCGTTCCCGCTGCATTATTAGCTCAAGTGCCAACCCACTCCTCTGTCGGGCCAGCTGGCTTGGGTTTCAAGCGCCGGTTAACTCAAGCTGGAGATTTCTGTGTATGGACAGGAGTTGAGTTAGGGGCAACACTTGAGCTATACCTTGAGCAAACACTGCGGTGAAGACATGCCCTGTGGGTGTGGTTACACGGCACAGGTAACCCTCCTACTGTCCGCTTAGAAAACCTCTGGCTCAGATTGGGAGGTGCCTTAAGCCCAGGCTAGCTGGCCCAGCTGGTGGGCTGGATTAGATCCTGAGTTCTGCTTTAACGTGGCCATCCACTTTGCAACACCTGATTGTTGCTAGCCTTCTGATGCCTTTCCACAATTCCCCCCGAAAGGCTGACAAGTGCTCCCTTCATTGATAGAATGTCTCAGCACAAGGAGCCGTAGGATATGCCCTGCAGAGGAGTTCAGAAACAGTGAGGACCAGGAACTTGGGTAGGGCTTCGCAATGGGGACACTCACACCCCAGGCTAACTGTGCAGTGTGGACATAGCCCAAGCGATTTTCACAAGATCCCACGAGATACTTATAGCAGAGTAGGAACTGAAGCTAGTACTCTGAAGACACAGGTCAGAACTTTAGGGCTGGTTTACCCTACGGGGTGGGGTGGGGGGAAGACTGATCTACGTTACGCAACTTCAGCTCTGTGAATAACATAGCTGAAATCAATGTACTTAGATCTACTTACCTCAGTGTCTTCACTGCAGTGTGTCGACGGGCAGCGATCGATCCAGTGGGGGTCGATTTATCGTGTCTAGTATAGACGCAATAAATCGACTGCCGATCACTCTAGCGTCGACTCCGGTACTCCACCTCAATGAGAAGCGCAAGGGGAATCGACGATACATCGACCCCTACTGGATCGATCGCTGCCCGTCGAACCAGCTGGTAGCGTAGACAAGCCCTTAGTCACAAGTCCATCCCCACACTGCTCTAAGCATCTCTACTTTCGGAATTCCATGGTCAGATCTTAGAATGAGGCTAAGATGATCACCGGAGGATGATTCTGATGGAGACCACTTGAGTTACCCTTTATTATTCATAGATTTTTAAGGGCAGAATGACTCATCATGTTAACCTCCCCAGCCTCCTGTATAAAACAGGCCAGAGACCCTCAAGCCAGTAATTTCTGAATCAAACCCAGGACTTGTGTTGTCCAATCCACTCCTACCTCTTCCACCATCTCACCTGGCCGTTCTTCAGGCCTGCCCTGAAATTCCAGCTCAGCTACGAAAGAGAACTGATGCCACGCAAGGAGTCCTAGGAATACACTCTAGTCTTCAGCCAAGTGCAGACGCAAAGCTGTGCTCTGCAGCTGCGCTGGGAAGAGCGTGTCATATTAGTCTGTCGTTAGGAAACAGCCTTGGACAGTTACTATCAGCTTTCAGGAAGCTCCCAGCATCTTGTGAGACAGGAACAGAACCAAAAAAACCCAGAAATGAAACCAAGCCAGTCCAGTCTTCTCTGTTAATTGTGAGGCCAATGCCAGAATGAATCATTAACAACCTCTGGCTAATTCTCTTTTCATAAACAAAGCGAAGGAGATAAAAGGAGACCCCCCCACACATATGTTCCCCCCCTTTTCCCACCCGATTCCCAACATGCACGCTCAGGCATGGCATCTGGATCTCATTGTGCGCAGCTGCTTTGAGAGGACTAGTGGAAACCGTCTGATTTTCTCTCCACGGTGCAGGGAGTTTTTCACATGCCAGGCAGATCTGAGCCACCATGATGTCCTAATGGGAGAGCATGCACAGATAGATCCAAAGTAGGGATGAGGGGGACCAGCTTTGGGTCAGCTACAGACCAACCACTCCGAGGTGTCAAACATCCCATCCGTGGGAGCCTCTCTCAAGGGCAGGGAAGAGTAGGATTGGCTTTTTGATCATCCACCCACCCCTTTTCTGGCTCCACCCAGAACTGGAAACGAAAGTGCAAAGCACGTATTAAGTGGTGGTGATTATGTCTCCTTCTAGTGGCTGTAGCAGCCTGCATTAACCTACAGTGTTAGCTCAGCAAGTTTGTTTGCTTGAGGCCTGATTCTCCATTGCCTTCAGCCTTGAACAATCATTTACATGAGTATAAACAGCACCAAATCCGAACGGTGGCATTTGACATTCAGGGGCCCGTAGGAGCAGAGCTGGTCGGGTTTTTTGGAGAATTTTTTTTTTTTTAAATCAAAGCAACACATTCATTGAAACTGAAACTTTCTGCAAGAACAGGTTGGTTTTGAGTAATTTCTCGACTTGAGTAACTCAGCCAGAGGTTTGGGGTCTATTTGGGAGAGGTTCTGTGGCCTGCGATGTGCAGGAGGTCAGACTAGATTATCATGATGGTCTCTTCTGGCCTTAAAGTCTCTGAGTCTATAAAGTCTGAGACCCAAAAAAATTTTGGAAAAAAAAAAGAAGTTCTGAAATGATCAAAAGGTGCCATTTTGACAGGTTTGAAATGAAAAATGTCACGGTTCCAGTTCAAAATGACTTTTCATTTAGAAATTTAAAAAATGGTCAAAATGGAAATGAAACATTTTGAAATTATCCAAAGGAAATGTTTTTACTGATCCAAACTAATTCCGCTCCCCCAGATTTAAGGGGGGGAGGGATAGCTCAGTGGTTTGAGCATTGGCCTGCTAAACCGAGGCTTGTGAATTCAATCCTTGAGGGGGCCATTTTGGGATGTGGGGCAAAAATTGGGGATTGGCCCTGCTTTGAGCAGGGGGTTGGACTAGATGACCTCCTGAGGTCCCTTCCAACCCTGATATTCTATGATTTTTGGTTTGCAAAAGTTTGGGGATTTTGATTTTTCATCCTGATTTGGGAAAAATATCTGAAATCTCAAAAATAGTCTCAGGATGGGAAAACATTTCCTGACCTGCTGTAGTGAGGAGGCATATTCTCTTATCAGTTGTGCACGCTCATCTGAGCTTTTTGAGACTTTCCCACCACCAACCCCATCTGGAGCTCTAGGGAGTTCTTAATCCAGAATTTGTGTCGTGGGAGACTGACCCATTCTGGCGGGTGACTCACCTTTATCCTCAAGAATTCACCCTAAACTGGATGTTCCTACTAAGCTCACAATGGGGAAAGTTCCCTGTCATTATTTTGTGCCAATAATCTCCAGATCAGATGTTCCAGTTTACCAGTCAAAACAAGAATCAGTTAATGGGCAGTTCTAGAAGGCACAGGACAGAATGGATCCTGGAGACGGACTGACGCTCCCTCTTCTGGTTAGAAGATGGCTGTCTGGGTCAGGGCAGTGTGCTGGGGAAGTTTGCATTGTTGCAACACATGCCGCATCTGTTCTTTGGCTCCAGCTCGATCTCCTGGTACACAGCAGTGTAAGGGGAATGGCCCGGTCCCGTTCTGACAGATACCACAGTGAATCTGGAGCGACTCCACAGAGTTTCGGTCAGTGGGAAGGGGAAATTAATTTTAGAAAGTGGAAAAAATGTAACATTGTAAAAATTTTTGGAGGAGGATTTGTCCAAAGTCACTGAGGGGTCCAGGCATGCATTTAATTGGATTGAGCATCCAACTCCTGGAGGCTGCTTTTAAAATCTCAGCCTCAAATTATATAGGACAGCAATTATAAAACCATCACATATGTAGAGAGCCCCCCCCCCCCGCCCCCAAACCGACACAGCTCTTTGGAATGGAGCCAGCGATCCAGCCCCATTCACCAACATTAAAGCCCCTTCAATCAAAGATGAAAATTTGATCCCACGGTTTCCTTCTGATTGACAGACGGTCTTGGTTTCAGTCTCTTCTTTCGGTAGTACATTGGCACAGCGTGTGTCATGTCGCCCTCTCGTTGCTGGTCCACTAGGAGGATAACAACTTAATACTGACAGTGGCCACTGGAGACACTTTTAGTTCAAGTGGCAGAGGCCCGTGCACTGGTGGTAAAGACCCTGCCTTCAACCCTGTTGACAACCCATGTGGCCGGAGGTCATATAGGCACACAAGGGTCTGAGTCCTGTAGATGAACTGGGATTATTTGGCCAAGGCCAGGACTCTAGCAGCAACTTCCATCTGTTCCTTTGCCTTGGTATTTGCTTTTCACTTGCTCAACAGGACTTTGACCCGGGGGCCGTTTTGCATTAGCTGGGCAGTATCGGTGGCTGGCTTATTTTCTCTTCCACCTTTTGCCTCCCTGTGGCTGTGGAAGTCCCAGGGAAATGATTTTCTTCTAGGGTGTCACATCGACTTTGTTTGTGTTGCAGTATCAGCTCACAAACACACCCCTCCGCCACAAACCAGGTACGGAGCTGCGGTTTCCTGCCCCTCCTCGTTGCAATGCGACATTTGCGGCAATCAAATGACACCTTTGCTCGTTTAGCTAGGTTTTTCTTCTGAAACCAGGGCTGCATTTCTAGCATGGCCTCAATTCTAATTTAATTATCTACATTTTCATCTACTTGACTGTGATAATTTCACCCCCTCCAGGCCCTCCCTTTGCAAACAGTTGCTGGGCATAGCCAGAAGGTGTCCCTGTCCTTTTCTGGTGATGAGCAAGGAGGTTTTCTTCCTTGCTGAGCTCAATAAGTATCATAGTAACAACAGGTGGTTAGGAAATCAATTTTTTCCTCCCTCAACAAAAAAATGCAGGTTTTCTGTGGAATCCTCCAGCTCAGGGGTTCTCAAACACGACCCTTCTTATGACAACAAAAATTACTACATGACCCCAGGAGAGGGGGACCAGAGCCTGAGCCCTCCCAAGCCCCAACACCCCAGGCGGTAGGCTTTGGGGGTCAGCTTCAGCCCTGGGCCCCAGCAAGTCTAACACCAGTCCTGGTGACCCCATTGAAAGAGGGTCATGACCCACTTTGGGGTCCCGACCCACAGTTTGAGAACCGCTGCTCCAGCTCCAAGATTTTGGCAACTGAAAACCAAAATGTTTGGGGTTAGAACTGAAGGCTTTGACTGGACTGTAAGATAGACATGCATGTGGGCCAGATTCAGACTTGGCATAAGAAGGAACAGCTTCATTGACTACAGTTTTAGGCCATGTTCACTGGCTAATTTAGGCCAAGGATGGAATGGGCCGGGGAGGCTTAACAGCTGTCTCCCCCGAGAGCAGGGCTGAGGCCCATTGGCAAGGCTAGGTGATTGCCACGAGGACAGGGTCACCCAGAGATTTTGGAGGGTCTGGGGCAAAATCTGAAACTGAAGCTGCCCACACTCCCGACCCGAAACTGAGGCCCCAAGATGGGGTGGGGTTGAAGAGTGAGTCTGCCTACACTCACCCTGCAGTGGCAGCTCCTGTCCCCTGGGGCTGGGGCTGGGTCCCTTCTCTGAGCATTGCAACCTGGCTCATGGGGTCTCAGCACCGCTCAGGTTTGGCCCAGCCGCCCCTCACTCAAAGTCCATGGGTTTGGGAACCCTCTCAAATGGAAGTCCTGGGGCAAACTGTCCCTTTTGCCCCATTTCCCCCTGCATGGGCGGCCCTGCTTGCGGATCTGGAGGAAGGAAGAACATCAGCAAGACTAGAGCTGAGATTAGCAGGCAGGAAGGGAGAAGGTTGTGGAGAGGGAGATGGACCAGCCCCAAAGGCAGCAGCCTCTGGGCACCGTTTAAATTTTTTTAAACTGGATTCAAGCCAACACAAACTCTTGCTAAGCTTTCAGCCTGGGGATGGGGCTTGAGCCTCTCCTGAGCCTGCTCCAGTGGTGTCTTTCCTCTCCTGAGACAGGGCCACCACCTCTTTCTCCTTCACCCACCCCGCCTAGTGGCTTTCTCCTCCCCCAATCTCCCTGCACTCTCTCCCTCTGCTGGCCTCCCTCCTGTCACATGCCTCTTTCCCTTCCACAGCTCTCTCCCCTGTCCCTCTTCGCACCAATCCTCTCACTTGCACAGCTCCTCTCTTTCACACTCATCCATTCCCTCCATTTTCCTGTTCTCTCTCTTACTGACCCCCCTTTTCTCTCCCTGTTCTCTCTCCCTTTTCTGTCCCTTCCCAGATTCCCTTTTGCACAGCCATTATCTTAGTTGGAGAACACCAGCGGCTTTAGTTTGGAGCCAGGAGCTTTCTCCTTTCTAGATGCTGCTTTGTTCTTTCCCTTAATCCACACATTTCAGTCACACTTCTCCTTTGTTTCACTTTCCATTCACTGCTCCCCTCAGGAGGTGCCAACTCATCTGTTTGGTTTTCTTCCTCTTTGCCTTCTGCCACCTTCTCTTTTTCTTCCTGAATTTCTGAGAGACACTGGCCTTGGGATATGTCTGTGGAGATTCAGAATCTGGAATATACCAGAGCAGGCCTGCTTCTACTGCTGCTCTTACAATTGAATGCCATTGCTTGGTGGTTACAGGTAGGCATCCTCAAGGAACCTGGAAGGGCAAAGGAGTGAGGGATCACTCATATCTCTGTGGTCCTTGAGGCCAGAAGAAATCATCAGATCATCCAGTCAGACCTCCTGCATAGCACAGGCCAGTGAATTCCAACCAGTCGTTCCTGCATCAAGCCAATTATGATGGGGTCCCTGTGTTGCAACCTAGACTTTGGGACTTCTGAGCCCTCTGTCCCACCAACCTGGGATATCCCTCTCACTCTGTGATGCTGTGTCAAGCCACAAACCTCTGGCACGTGCTGGCAATCCACAGGCAGGGACACATCCAACTGAGTTACACGAATGCTTTGCCAGCAACTCATGAACCAACAATAGACAGGCTCCAGTCCGCCCATCCCTAGATGTGGAGAGGATATGCATTAGCCTTTGTAACCTCAGCTGAGATTTCCCAAGCACTTCAACCAAAACACACTGTTTTAGGTAAAATATAAACAGATTTATTAACTACAGAAAGATGGATGTTAAGTGATTATAAGCAGCGAGCAAAGACATCAAAGTTGGTTACCCAAGAAATAAACACAAATTTGCAGTCTGAATTCTACAAACTAAACAGGATTTGAATCAAGCCGCATCTCACCCTGACACATGGCACAAACAGGCCTTCCACCCTCCCCAGTTCAAAGTCTTTGTCCTCCAGACATGTTTCCAGGTGTTGAGTTGGGGGAGGGTGGGGCAGGGAGAGGCCAAGTGATGAGGTCACTTCCTCTCTTTTATACTTTCTTCCAGCTTGCTGGAAAGATCCTTTGATGTGGGGCCCAGGCAGTCCCCATTGGTCAAGCAGTCTTCATTGTCTATGTGCTATCTCTGAGAAGTCTTCTGGGATGGGCATTGGGAGAGCGGATTCCCTTTAATGGGCCATCAGCACCTCTGGCTCCTCCATTGTTGTACTGGAAAGGCTGGTTGTGGGTGTTCCCAACCTCGCAACATATTTCAGTAACACACACACATAGCAAAATTTCATAACTTCCCATACAATGACAGCACATAGAATCCAACAGGATATTAATGTTCATCAGATCAAGACTTTAAAAATGATATCAAAGCATACTTTGTACAAAACATATAAATTATAGGACAGTGGTGAATACTGGGGCTCCTGGGTGCTGCTTTGAGGTACAGAGTGCCACACCCATATTTTGTGGTTGAGTTAGAGCACTTTTTGGACATCAAATCCTAATTTAATGACTCCATGTGATGGAGAATCTGCCTCAACCCTGGAGGAGCTGTTCCAAAGGCTTATTCTCCCCACTTCATCCCTGGAGCTGAACTCACTGCTCTCCCAACACTGCCAGCTTCTCGTCTGCCCTGGAGGGAGAGCCAGGCCTGGGAGTCAAATGGCAAGGAATCGTGAGCACTCGGTGTGCATTTAAAAGCATAACAAATAGCTGATTGATAGCTTTATTCTCAGGGAGTGATTGTGCTAGGAAATCAGTGAGTATGGGGAGAGCCGCACAAATCTTTGTATTTACAAGGCATAAGTTGCTAAGGCTCTGTATCTGATGTGCGCTGCTCTGCAGCTGGAGAACAGTCTTGAACGTGCAAACACGCATGATTAGATGAAAACCACCATATAAAACCGCCCACATTGCAGTGACTTCCAGCAATTCACACGTTCCTTGGCAAACAGCAGTGGGGCACGTCAGCCAATAACGACTTGGGTAGACAACAAGAGTTCAGAAATTATCATCAGCAGCAGGCTGGAGGCAGGCCTGGGGCTCAGAGAAGCAATGGTCTGGGCCCCCAGAGAGGGCCTCCAAATCGTGATTCCCTCAATTTGATCCCAATGCTCAGCCTTTCTAATGACCAAGCAAGCGAGATCCACTTTGAACTTGGCAATGTGCCACTCGGTGATTGGAGCTGCCGCGGCCAGTTGCCACCCACTGAGAATAGTCCTCTTATCACTGGGTGCAGCTGATGTTAGGGGTCAACTAGAAGAATGTATTAGAAGCTGGAACACACACCAGCCAGCCACAGATACTAGATGGCTCGGGAGATGATGATGGATAGCTTCAGGGCCAGGTCATTGGTTTAATTGCACCCCAGCTCGGCTGTACTATTGGATGGCTGGTCAGGGACCCTCTGTGTGAACAGATTGGTAGAGGGGACTCAGGCCAGCTGAGTATGCTAATGGCACCCACCACAGACATATGCATGGCCTGCGTGGTGCATACTACTTGCCCCATGGCCCTTCTGTCCTGATGGTGCAGGGGCAGCAGGGCCAAACCTGGGTAGTTCTGTGACCCTCATGCACCAGGTCACAGTGCCATTCACTCATTTTTAACTGCTCCATCGTGACAGAAGACGGTGGGGCCAAACCACAGTGGGCAGTGGGGCGGCCGGAACTGCTCTTCCTTGCCGCTGCCATGGGGCCAGCTCCCCGCAGTGGCCTGCTCTGCCTCACCCAGCTTCCAGCAGCCCTCATCCCTCTGTTCTGCCCTCAAGACCGGCTACAAGCCCGGGGAGCTGCGTCGAGGGCCCAAATGGGCGAGCCATCCAGGGGAGGAGTGGTGGGGAGACCTGAGGCGTGAGATGGGGCCGCCCCTGAGCCACACCGGAATTCTTGAATCCTGATTCATCTGCTCACCTCTTCGCTGTTATTTAGCCAGACTACTGCTGTGGCTCAGTGTGTCGAAAATCCAGCCGACCCACAAGGGACTTTACGCAGAACCTCTGACTCGTAGCCCCAAGCCCAGTCTCTGGAAACGGTTCACCAGGGTTGTGGAAAACGACAGCTGTTTGTCCACATGGTGTCCTTTTAGCCACAAAACTGCCTTTGGGCCCCAACGGTATGTCTCCGCTGCAATCGGAAGGTGCGATTGTGGCATGTGTAGACACGGCTGGGCTAGCTGAGACCAAGCTAGCTTGAGTTACAATAACAGCAAAGTTGCAGCAGCTGTTGGACTAGCTCTGCCCACCCAGGACCCTGGGTACGTACTCTAGTGGCTGCCACTTGATCAAAGCTAGCTGGGGTATGTCTACAATCGTGTAGAAATACCCCAAGACACAGGAGACCAGGCTTCTATTCCCAGCTCTTCCACTGACCTGCTGAGTGACCTTGGGCAAGTCACTTCCCCTCTCTGTGCCTCAGTTTCCCCTCCCACCTTTTGCCTATTGTCATTTATTTAGCTTGTAAGCTCTTTGGGGGCAGGGACTGTCTCTCAGGGTGTATACAGATAGCACCTAGCCCAGTAGGGCCCCCATCTCAGCCTCTAGGTGCTACTTTCCTACAAATAATAACAGAGTCACAGAGAAGAGGGAAGCCCAAGAAAATCCATGCACAATGGCTGGCTGGGTTGCAATGGAAGGAGTCGTTAGTTAATTGCTGACTATCTTGCTGGAGACAGCCCAGCTCTTGTATACTTCTCGGACTAATGAGACGTTTACATTTCAGCCTGAATTAGGTCACTGAATGTGCAGTCACCTATGCATTTAATATAGTAACGGCCAAGAAGAACAATTGCAATTTTTCTACTCTCACACATTAAATGACTTCTAGCTCTTGGTCTTTTTCTGGAGACCTGTGGCAGACCAATGAAAAATAATCCACCCGAACTGCTAAATCTCTCCGTATTCCCTCCCCCCAAACCACACTACCTTCCTGCGTTGTTGGGCTGAAACGACTCTTCTTGGTACCATTAATCAACTGCTTTGGCTCCTGGATGCCTCATAGTCTGTGTATACTTGGGGAAACCCTCTCATTTATAAAACACCAGGACCTCACACAGTCTCCCATTCCCCATGACCCCAGAGAGGGGGTTAATATACATTGTAAGCCAGCTGTGTGGGAAGGTTCGAATATTTATATGGCAGGCCATTAGCAGCCATGTCTTAGCTCCCTTCTGTTGGAATGGATGCTGGACCCCATGGCTCTCGGTCCTATGGATAGTCCTATGGATAGGTCGTTGCCTCAGAAACAGAATGACTTCGTCCTTTTTTTCTGGCCATCCCAGCTTGTGACTTGATTCCAGGGTATAAGTAGGCTTGGCAGAATTCGATTATGTGCTGGATAATATTGCTGTTTATTTTTAAGATTGTTTTTCTTCTAATTTTTATTTATTTCAGTGTTTACAGTTGCCGGAAATTAGGGGGGGGGGTCAGATTTCGGGGGGGTGGGTGGGTGGGTGTCAGACAATAATTATTTAATGACAGTAGATGTAGAGATTCAAAAAGTTAAAACTTCATAATCATGAAAACACAAATAGTCAACATCTCATGCAAAATATACAAAGGAAATGTCCTTAAATCAAAATCATCTTCTCTCTCAAGCCGTGTTTTTCTTACGTTGCTGAGCTGTCACTTTCAATGATCATTGATGGAAATTTTTTTGTCGGATTCTGTGTGTACAGTGAAGTTGACATTTACCAATAATTGTCTAATCCTTTTAAACCTGTTTCAGAGTAGCAGCCGTGTTAGTCTGTATTCGCAAAAAGAAAAGGAGGACTAGTGGCACCTTAGAGACTAACCAATTTATTTGAGCATAAGCTTTCGTGAGCTACAGCTCACTTCATTGGATGCATGTACTCCTTTTCCTTTTAAACCTGTATGTAAGTGCCTTCATGGGGAGAAAATGCCGGGCATTAAAAGGCTCTTTAATGTAGCATAGAAAGGTATAACAAGAACCAATGGCTGGAATTTAAATTCAGATTAGACGTAAGGCAAAACATTTTAACAGTGATGTTGATTAATCATTGGAACAAACTGCAAAGAGACGTGGTAGATTCTCGATCTCCTGAAATCTTCAGATCGAGACTGGATGCCTTTCTGGAAGATGAGAGTTAGCCCTGCCCAAGTGTTTGGGCTCAAAGCAGACGTAACTGGAAGAAATTCTCTGGCCTGTGTTATACAGAAAGGCAGACTACATGATCTCATTGTTCCTTTTGGCCTTAAAAATCTATAAAACCATTATATTTTGTTGGAGTTTAAACTTGACGTTGTCACATCCTTCCTGATATTACCTCACTGACTTTGAGTACAGAATGCAACTGGTTGCAATGTTTTAATCAAAACTGTTTATTACCAAAAAACGGCTTCTCTGCCAAAATTCTGTGGAGGATTTTTAGTCTGGTTGCAATTTGCCAGTTGCAGTGTGTTTGCCGTTTTAATCCCCACTGTAAGTGCAAAACACAACTCAACTGAACTATGCCTCCGGAGGGGCATTTCTGTAGTGGAGATGAAATAGGGCTAATTAAAGATAAGCAACTGCCTGACTGTATTAAAAAGGAACTTGAAGGAACCCAGTCAGTTCACTCCAAAAGAAGCATTTACACTAAAATCTTTTTACACGGCACTTACCCTGTAAAAGGCCATTCGAATGAGTATAAATGTAATTTATGCACATTTACATCCCCTTAGGGCTCTGAGTGTGAATGAAAATCCGGCTCTATGTCTTTCTTTTACAAGAAAAGACCATTTGATAGAGTGGACTGAGGGTACCTCCAAGCAGAGAGACAATTCATTCTTGGCAGAAGTTTTTTTAAACTCCTGGGATGACATAAAAGGGGAACTGGAGAAAAATGTTCAAGTGTCAGGCAGGACAAGGAAAAACAAATGATGAAAGCGGTGAGGAGGAGGACAACATTATGGGGCATGGATTGCATGCATCTACTGGGCATTGTGAATGGCTCAGTTAATAGACGTTAATCATTTGCAGCCCAAACAGTTTCACCCAGCAATAGATGTCCCACTCTTTAATCATGTACCCACATCAAGCCCTTTGTACTAAGTGTGCCCAGGACTGCTTTGTTGGAAGTTAACTGAGAGGCAACACCCATGAAGATGGAAGCAATTGGCTTGGCAACGACACTCAACGGGGAACAATATGTGACTGAAATGTACAGAGCTGCCTTCCTGGTGGCATGTGACGCAGCAGAGCTCTGTCAGAGTGGGAAGGGTAGAGCAGTGTGTGTGCTGGGATTCAAAAGGCACATTCCAGGTTTCCTTCAGCTCTTTACAGAGCAAGGAAGCTGGGGATGGGTGGAACAGCCCTCAGATTTCTGCCCTGTTATCTCCAGCGTCGGCCCACGTGCCCCGCCGAACACAGGAGCCTGTGAAAAGCTGCCACTCTCCACCCTCCTCTTTCCCCCACCCTGCTTCTCTGCAGGGCCCCTTTGTCATGGAGGAGTTGCCAAGGCTGATCGGCAACAGAGGCTAGGGACACACAGAACGTGGTGTTGGATCCCTGCCCATGCTGGCTAATAGTCATTGACGGACCTATCCTCAGTGAACTTATCTAGTTCTTATTGGAGCCCTGTTATAGTTTTGGCCTTCACAACATCCCCTGGCAAAGAGTTCAACAGGTCGACTGTGAAGAAATACTTTCTTATTCACCCATGAAAGCGTATGCTCCAATACGTCTATTAGTCTATAAGGTGCCACAGGATTCTTTGCCGTTTTCACAGATCCAGACTAACACGGCTACCCCCTCTGATACTTTCTTAGTCTCTAAGGTGCCACAAGTCCTCCTTTTCTTTTTGCAGATACAGACTAACACGGCTGCTACTCTGAAACTTTTCTTTTGTTTGTTTTAAATCTACTGCCTATTAATTTCATTGGGTGACAACCACGTCCTTGTGTTATGGAAGGAGTAAATAACATTTCTTAGTTCAAGTTTTCCACACCATTCATGATTTTATGGACGTTTATCATATCTCCTCTTAGTCATCTCTTTTCCAAGCTGAAAAGTCCCAGTCTGTTTAATCTCTCCTCATATGGAAGCCATTCCATACCCCCTAATCATTTCTGTTGCCCTTCTCTGTAGCTTTTCCAAATCCAGTATATCTTTTTTGAGACAGGGTGACCAAATCTGCACTCGGTATTTAATATATAGGCACACCATGGTTTTATATAGAGGCAATATGATATTTTCTGTCTTATTATCTCTCCCTTTCTTAATAATTTCCAATATTCTGTTCGCTTTTTTCATTGCCATTGTACATTGAGCAAATGTTTTCAGAGAACTAGCCACAAATACGCCAAGACCTCTTTCTTGACAGGTAACAGCTAATTTAGACCCCATCATTTTGTACGTATAGTTGGGATTATATTTTTCCAGGTGCATTACTTTGCATTTATCACCATTGAATTTCATCTGTCATTGTGTCGCCCAGTCACCCAGTTTTGTGAGATCCCTTTGTAGCTGTTTGCAGTCAGTTTCAGACTTAACTATCCTGAGTAGTTTTGTATCATCTGCAAATTTTGCCATCTCCCTGTTCACCCCTTTTCCAGATCATTGATGAATATGTTGAACAGCACTGGGCCCAGGACAGACCCCTGGAGGACACCACCATTTACCTCTGTCCATTCTGAAAAGGGACTCTTTATTCCCACGTATAATGACAGGTTTCAGAGTAACAGCCGTGTTAGTCTGTATTCGCAAAAAGAAAAGGAGTACTTGTGGCACCTTAGAGACTAACCAATTTATTAGAGCATAAGCTTTCGTGAGCTACAGCTCACTTCATCAGATGCATATCGTGGAAACTGCAGCAGACTTTATATATACACAGAGAATAGGAAACAATACCTCCTCCCACCCCACTGTCCTGCTGGTAATAGCTTATCTAAAGTGATCATCAGGTGGGCCATTTCCAGCACAAATCCAGGTTTTCTCACCCTCCACCCCCCCACACAAATTCACTCTCCTGCTGGTGATAGCCCATCCAAAGTGACAACTCTTTACACAATGTGCATGACAATCAAGTTGGGCTATTTCCTGCACAAATCCAGGTCTTCTCACATCCCCCCCACCCCCATACACACACAAACTCACTCTCCTGCTGGGAATAGCTCATCCAAACTGACCACTCTTCAAGTTTAAATCCAAGTTAAACCAGAACATATGGGGGGGGGGGGTAGGAAAAAACAAGAGGAAACAGGCTACCTTGCATAATGACTTAGCCACTCCCAGTCTCTATTTAAGCCTAAATTAATAGTATCCAATTTGCAAATGAATTCCAATTCAGCAGTTTCTCGCTGGAGTCTGGATTTGAAGTTTTTTTGTTTTAAGATAGCGACCTTCATGTCTGTGATTGCGTGACCAGAGAGATTGAAGTGTTCTCCGACTGGTTTATGAATGTTATAATTCTTGACATCTGATTTGTGTCCATTTATTCTTTTACGCAGAGATTGTCCAGTTTGACCAATGTACATGGCAGAGGGGCATTGCTGGCACATGATGGCATATATCACATTGGTGGATGTGCAGGTGAACGAGCCTCTGATAGTGTGGCTGATGTTATTAGGCCCTGTGATGGTGTCCCCTGAATAGATATGTGGGCACAATTGGCAACGGGCTTTGTTGCAAGGATAAGTTCCTGGGTTAGTGGTTCTGTTGTGTGGTATGTGATTGTTGGTGAGTATTTGCTTCAGGTTGCGGGGCTGTCTGTAGGCAAGGACTGGCCTGTCTCCCAAGATTTGTGAGAGTGTTGGGTCATCCTTTAGGATAGGTTGTAGATCCTTAATAATGCGTTGGAGGGGTTTTAGTTGGGGGCTGAAGGTGACGGCTAGTGGCGTTCTGTTATTTTCTTTGTTAGGCCTGTCCTGTAGTAGGTAACTTCTGGGAACTCTTCTGGCTCTATCAATCTGTTTCTTTACTTCTGCAGGTGGGTATTGTAGTTGTAAGAAAGCTTGACAGAGATCTTGTAGGTGTTTGTCTCTGTCTGGTTTATGGATCTTGGGTAGTAGATAGAATATCCCAGGTCGGGGTTCCAGGGGTGTGTCTGTGCGGATTTGATCTTGTGCTTTTTCAAGGAAGTTTCTTGAGCAAATGCTCGGCAGCTCTCCAACACGAGTTTCTACAAGCCATTACCCTCTGATCCCACTGAGAGTTACCAAAAGCAACTACAGCATTTGCTCAAGAAACTTCCTGAAAAAGCACAAGATCAAATCCGCACAGACACACCCCTGGAACTCCGACCTGGGATATTCTATCTACTACCCAAGATCCATAAACCTGGAAATCCTGGGCGCCCCATCATCTCAGGCATTGGCACCCTGACAGCAGGATTGTCTGGCTATGTAGACTCCCTCCTCAGGCCCTATGCTACCAGCACTCCCAGCTACCTTCGAGACACCACTGACTTCCTGAGGAAACTTCAATCCATCGGTGATCTTCCTGATAACACCATCCTGGCCACTATGGATGTAGAAGCCCTCTACACCAACATTCCACACAAAGATGGACTACAAGCCGTCAAGAACACTATCCCCGATAATGTCACAGCTAACCTGGTGGCTGAACTTTGTGACTTTGTCCTTACCCATAACTACTTCACATTTGGGGACAATGTATACCTTCAGATCAGCGGCACTGCTATGGGTACCCGCATGGCCCCACAGTATGCCAACATTTTTATGGCTGATTTAGAACAACGCTTCCTCAGCTCTCGTCCCCTAAAGCCCCTACTCTACTTGCACTATATTGATGACATCTTCATCATCTGGACCCATGGAAAAGAAGCCCTTGAGGAATTCCACCATGATTTCAACAATTTCCATCCCACCACCAACCTCAGCCTGGTCCAGTCCACACAAGAGATCCACTTCCTGGACACTACAGTGCTAATAAACAATGGTCACATAAACACCACCCTATACCGGAAACCTACTGACCGCTATTCCTACCTGCATGCCTCCAGCTTTCACCCAGACCACACCACACGATCCATCGTCTACAGCCAAGCTCTGCGATACAACCGCATTTGCTCCAACCCCTCAGACAGAGACAAACACCTACAAGATCTCTGTCAAGCTTTCTTACAACTACAATACCCACCTGCAGAAGTAAAGAAACAGATTGATAGAGCCAGAAGAGTTCCCAGAAGTTACCTACTACAGGACAGGCCTAACAAAGAAAATAACAGAACGCCACTAGCCGTCACCTTCAGCCCCCAACTAAAACCCCTCCAACGCATTATTAAGGATCTACAACCTATCCTAAAGGATGACCCAACACTCTCACAAATCTTGGGAGACAGGCCAGTCCTTGCCTACAGACAGCCCCGCAACCTGAAGCAAATACTCACCAACAATCACATACCACACAACAGAACCACTAACCCAGGAACTTATCCTTGCAACAAAGCCCGTTGCCAATTGTGCCCACATATCTATTCAGGGGACACCATCACAGGGCCTGATAACATCAGCCACACTATCAGAGGCTCGTTCACCTGCACATCCACCAATGTGATATATGTCATCATGTGCCAGCAATGCCCCTCTGCCATGTACATTGGTCAAACTGGACAATCTCTGCGTAAAAGAATAAATGGACACAAATCAGATGTCAAGAATTATAACATTCATAAACCAGTCGGAGAACACTTCAATCTCTCTGGTCACGCAATCACAGACATGAAGGTCGCTATCTTAAAACAAAAAAACTTCAAATCCAGACTCCAGCGAGAAACTGCTGAATTGGAATTCATTTGCAAATTGGATACTATTAATTTAGGCTTAAATAGAGACTGGGAGTGGCTAAGTCATTATGCAAGGTAGCCTGTTTCCTCTTGTTTTTTCCTACCCCCCCCCCCATATGTTCTGGTTTAACTTGGATTTAAACTTGAAGAGTGGTCAGTTTGGATGAGCTATTCCCAGCAGGAGAGTGAGTTTGTGTGTGTATGGGGGTGGGGGGGATGTGAGAAGACCTGGATTTGTGCAGGAAATAGCTCAACTTGATTGTCATGCACATTGTGTAAAGAGTTGTCACTTTGGATGGGCTATCACCAGCAGGAGAGTGAATTTGTGTGTGTGGGGGGTGGAGGGTGAGAAAACCTGGATTTGTGCTGGAAATGGCCCACCTGATGATCACTTTAGATAAGCTATTACCAGCAGGACAGTGGGGTGGGAGGAGGTATTGTTTCCTATTCTCTGTGTATATATAAAGTCTGCTGCAGTTTCCACGATATGCATCTGATGAAGTGAGCTGTAGCTCACGAAAGCTTATGCTCTAATAAATTGGTTAGTCTCTAAGGTGCCACAAGTACTCCTTTTCTTTTATTCCCATGCTTTGTTTCCTATATTTTACCTGGAATGCCTGTCAATGCTTTCAGGATCACCAAAAGACCCTTAATTTAATGTAATGACAAGTCTTTTGTTCTCTTAATTAACGTAATGTAATTAATGTAATGACAAGTCTTTTGTTCTCTTAATTGCCCTGCCTGTTTATAAACAAACTCCCTGCCCCAAGGGCAAAAGGTGGGAGCAGAGCAGAACCCACCACATTCCACACTCAAACTGTGTTGCAGTTAAGAACTCTGTGTGGATCTGTTGTGTGAACTGTGAGCAGATCTCAGGTACAAAATTAGGGTTGGGGCTAGAGCCCTCCCCTCCATCCCTCTTAAATGGCATATCTGCTATGACTCCTGCAGCCTGCAAGAGCTGAGTTGGACAGGGACATGGATATGGGGTCTGCTTCAGAGAGACCAGCTGCTCGGTTGAGTGGGTCTTGTCATAGGCACCTCCTGCCCCGCCCCGCCCCCATTCCAACCCCTTCCCCAAAGTCCCTGCCCCAACTCCGTCCCCTCCCTGCCCCTATTGGACTCCTTCCCCAAATCCCCGCCCCAGCCCCGCCTCTTCCCCACCTCCTCCCCTGAGCGTGCTGTGGTCCCGCTCCTCCCCCCTCCCTCCCAAAGCTTGTTACGCCGCAAAACAGCTGTTTTGCGGCAGCAAGTGCTGGGAGGAGAAGCGGGGAAGGCGCGCTCAGGGGAGGAGGCAGAGGCAAGCTGGGGTGGGGTGCCGGGGCGGGGAGCTGCTGGTGGGTGCAGAGCACCCACCAATTCTTCCCCGTGGGTGCTCCAGCCCCAGAGCACCCATGGAGTCAACACCTATAGGTCTTGCATCTCAGTCAGTGGGGAGAGCCATGCTCTTTGTTTGCTGTGACTGGAGAGAAAAAGAGAACTTGTTCTTTACAATTTACTTGCCTGGCTGCAATGGGCTGGTGCAAAAAGGAAGCTACACATGAAATCAGGATGAAATCTGTTTAAATAGATGCACGGATTGTTTGACTTGAATTATTGTTTCGGAATGGAGGCTGCATGGGGTAGGGGCTCAGGCTGGGATGTTCAGGAATTTGGGGTTAGAAAAATGTAAAAGCTATTTCCATTGGAATGACAACCCTTCAGCTACAACGTCCCTGGCACATGGGACAGAATTAGAGGTCCCGTCCGACTGCTGACCTGCCCTCAGGCGCATCCTGCAGCACTGGAACAGCTTAAGGGTATGAATCTGTGACCCAAAAACAGAGGGCACAGAGTTTGACGGGGATCCCCTGGGTCAAGTGTACAGTAGAACCTCAGAGGTATGAACACCGAGAGTGCTAAAGGAGTTGGCGGATGTGATTGCAGAGCCATTGGCCATTATCTTTGAAAACTCATGGCGATCGGTGGAAGTCCCAGATGACTGGAAAAAGGCTAATGTAGTGACCATCTTAAAAAAAGGGAAGGAGGAGGATCCTGGGAACTACAGGCCAGTCAGCCTCACCTCAGTCCCTGGAAAAATCATGGAGCAGGTCCTCAAGGAATCAATTCTGAAGCACTTAGAGGAGAGGAAAGTGATCAGGAACAGTCAGCATGGATTCACCAAGGGCAAGTCATGCCTGACTAATCTAATTGCCTTCTATGACGAGATAACTGGCTCTGTGGATGAAGGGAAAGCAGTGGACGTGTTGTTCCTTGACTTTAGCAAAGCTTTTGACACGGTCTCCCACAGTATTCTTGCCAGCAAGTTAAAGAAGTATGGGCTGGATGAATGGAATATAAGGCGAATAGAAAGTTGGCTAGATTGTTGGGCTCAATGGGTAGTGATCAATGGCTGCATGTCTAGTTGGCAGCCAGTATCAAGTGGAGTGCCCCAAGGGTCAGTCCTCGGGCCGGTTTTGTTCAATATCTTCATTAATGATCTGGAGGATGGTGTGGATGGCACCCTCAGCAAGTTTGCAGATGACACTAAACTGGGAGGAGAGGTAGATATGCTGGAGGGTAGGGATAGGATACAGAGGGACCTAGACAAATTAGAGAATTGGGCCAAAAGAAATCTGATGAGGTTCAACAAGGACAAGTGCAGCGTCCAGCACTTAGAATGGAAGAATCCCATGCACCGCTAAAGACTAGGGACCGAAGGGCTAGGCAGAAGTTCTGCAGAAAAGGACCTAGGGGTTACAGTGGATGAGAAGCTGGATAGGAGTCCACAGTATGCCCTTGTTGCCAAGAAGGCCAATGGCATTTTGGGATGTATAAGTAGGGGCACAGCCAGCAGATCGAGGGGCGTGATTGTTCCCCTCTATTCGACATTGGTGAGGCCTCATCTGGAGTACTGTGTCCAGTTTTGGGCCCCACACTTCAAGAAGGATGTGGAAAAATTGGAAAGAGTCCAGCGGAGGGCAACAAAAATGATTAGGGGGCTGGAGAACATGACTTATGAGGAGAGGCTGAGGGAACTGGGATTAGTCTGCAGAAGAGAAGAATGAGGGGGGATTTGATAGTTGCTTTCAATTACCTGAAAGGGGGTTCCAAAGAGGATGGATCTAGACTGTTCTCAGGGGTAGCAGATGACAGATAGAGGAGTAAAGGTCTCAAGTTGCAGTGGGGGAGACTTAGGTTGGATATTAGGAAAAACTTTTTCACTAGGAGGGTGGTGAAACACTGGAATGCGTTACCTAGGGAGGTGGTGGAATCTCCTTCCTTAGAAGTTTTTAAGGTCAGGCTTGACAAAGCCTTGGCTGGGAAGATTTAGTTGGGGTTGGTCCTGCTCTGAGCAGGGGGTTGGACTACATGACCTCCTGAGGTCCCTTCCAACCCTGATATTCTATGATTCTATGACCGGTCAATCACACACCTCCTTTGGACTGGAAGTGCACAATCAGGTAGCAGCAGACACGCCCCTCCTCCCCCCCACCCCCCCAAAAAAAGAAAATCAAATACAATACTGTACTGTGTTAAACGTCAACTACTAAAAAAATAAAGCAAAAGCAGCATTTTTCTTCTGCACAGTAAAGTTTCAAAACTGTATTACGTCAATGTTCAGTCACAAACTTTTGAAAGAACAACCATAACCTTTTGTTCAGAGTTATGAACAGCCTCCATTCCCGAGGTGTTTGTAACTCTGAGATTCTACTGTATGTGCAATAATTCACCAAAGCATGGCATGTAAGATCTCTACCCTGCAGACCTGTGGGTCATAAAACAGGCTCTGTTCAGGGAGGGGGCAGGAGATGCGTAGCTTTCTGTCTGGTCATTGTACTTTGAGAGACACCCAATGTAAGTCTATTTTGATATGGAGCCTCCAGCTGATTAGGACTGTGAAACTTGTAAGTGATCACAAAATCAACAGGAAGCAAGACACAGCAGGAGCATGTCCCACTTAGGATTAAGATCAAAGGATTCGTCTGATATATCAGGAGAGAGTAAAGGGACATATAGCATCCTTCACCTAGGGGACAAGCTGACAGCATGGCTGGTCTCATGGAAAAGGGATCACAGGCTGTCTGGTTGACAAGCACTGATGAGCAACACTGTATTAAAGATGTCCCTTGTGAATTAATGCCTGGTTTTATTTTATATGTAGCCCTTTGTTTCCAATATTTCTACTTGCTATCACTTGACTCTATACATTGTTAAACAACTTTTTCTTGTGTTCACTACAAACTTACCTAAGTGCTGTGTTAAATGGAGCAGTGCTCAGAGGTGTAACTGGTAGGCTTTGGGAGCAGTGGATGTGTGAATACTGTGCAGCTCCAGTGGACCAGGGACAGGATGCTCCAGTGGACACATGGAGGGCTCAAGAATAATTGCATTAAGCATCTGCCAGGAACTGCAGTCAAGAAGGGATATGGTTCTCCTCTTTTCATGAAGTGAAGCCCAGTCATTGGTTGAGTTTCCAGATATTGAGCACCTTGAGCAGAGCCTTCAGATCGGGCTTCCCAACAGCAGGGGCCATCACAGAGCAGAATTTCAGAACTTTTCTTTTAAAAATCTACCTGGTTGAACTCTTATGTTGTGGGGGAACAATTACTCTGACTCACCCTGCTCCTATGTAGCCCCATCAAGTCACCCCATGGTTCAGGGTGATACTTGTCAAGGGTATCACAACCTGCCCCTTTGTTTTCTGGGTCTGACACCTTTAAATGGCTAAGGAGCCCACGCGGCTGCCATTTTGTCAGACAGAGCAGATGCAACCTATGCCAGAGGAGATACACACTCTTCTCTTCTAGGAGAACTTTACTTTCGTTCTTTGTTGCTCCCTTTAACCCACAGTGGAAGTTATCAGACACAGAAGGCCTGGTTTTCTGTTGTGACACAGTTCCTTTGCTCCACTGGCACAAAGAGACCATAAGGGAGTAACCCTCTCGCTGGGAATTTCTTTGGCATGGGGGAATCCTGGGGGCAGGGCTGGTGCTACCAGGGGACTGAAGGGGTACATTTGCCCTCCCAAACAATCTTCAAGGGGCCCCAAATGAGAATGAGGCCCAAGGTGCAGGTAAGAGAGAATCAGACCCAAAGCTTTACAAAAGTGAAACATACTATACGCTCTGTATCCTAATAAAATGAGAACCTGGCTACACAGATTCAAAGGCAGAGTTAGAAACCAAGAGAAGGTTTATGTTAGAGCTGGTTGGACGTTTTTTGTCAAATTTTTTTTTGGATGAAAAATGCCATTTTCAGGTCAAAGTATCAAACTGTTTCCCTTAATGTATCTAAAGGCAGCAGTTTGATTCTGCGCAGAATGATTTTTAAAATAAAATAGAATATTTTAACTATTATGTTATATTATGGCAAGTCCTAGTAGTCATGCATATGATGCATGACTATTACGGACACAAAATAATGTAAAAATAATGAAAATATTAAAAAAACGGGGGAGAAAATAGAATATCCAAATTTCAAAATGAAAGTTGTCCAAACCTGAAATTTTTCAGATGTTCTGAAATTTCAAAAATCTTTGTTTTCGTTCCAATTTGGACTAAAACCAAATTTAAAAACATCAAAATTTCCCCATCAACTGGAAATGTCAAGTTTCAACATCTCTTGTTTAAAATGGGGCAACATCATTTTGGCAAATGCAATAAAGAGCAGAGAAAACACAAGCGTTTATTACCTGGCTCCAGTATTCAGGGTCAAGAAGCCATACGGTAGAAGCCTATATTTTACAATAAGCATCTGACACACACAGCAACGAGGAAATCAAAGACCTGTCTCAGGAACATAAAACATGCATTGCATTTCAATCTTGCCACTGCTACCAGCTGTCATGGGCAGGGCATGGGTGCTCCGGCTTAGTGGGTAGAGCTGGAGTTAGGGGCCTGGGACCTGAGCTAAGGGTCAGAGCTGGAGTCGGAGATCAGGAGCCAAAGCAATGCAAAGGAGCAGGCTGTGTCAAAGCAGCCAGCTGAGTATCCACCCAGTTGTACAGAAAATTTTCTTCTGTGCCCTCCAGGCTTAAATAGAGCACCTGGATCAGTCAGGGAACTGGGAAGCACTGCCAATCAGACCCTTTGTGGGCAGCAGCGCCTTTCAGCCCATGGCACCTGCTTCCCCAGAGCTATGCGGTGGAGATGTGGATGGGGCAGACACCCAGGGACCAGCAGCCACATGTTCTGGACCCATGGATGCTCACACCAGTGCTGTTAAGAGCTCTTTCTTGGGACTGCTCTGACTAGACCTCCATGCTTCACTTCAGCAGGGAGTCTGCGTGAACAGGGGTGGTTAGCGGATCAGGCTCCAGCATGGCTTCCAAAACCAAGGACAGCAGCCCTGAAAGAAGTGGGGAAGCCAGTGAAGTCTGAGGATGGAGGGAGGCAGTGTAGCGGGGGAGGTTTCTCAGCATGGAGGGGAGTAGCATTCTGCAGAAGCTGGTGCCTGGAGAGTGGAGATTTGAGGAGGCCAGCTGGAGAGTAGGTGCAACTAATCCAGGGGAGCGAGTTTCAGCAGAGGAAGAGTGGAGCCGGTGTGAAGTGGGTTACACAGTGTCTGGAGGTGGATTATGGGGAGATTATTTTTATAGGCACAAAGAGCAGCTAGGCACCCACTGAAGGGTCACCTATAGGGGATTTGAGACACGAGAGAGTGGTCAGGATCAGGGATGATCCCAAGGTCATGAGCGTTGGGAGCAAAGGCATATTTTAGGCCTGATAAGAAGCCTGCTCTGATTTTTAAGAGCCTGGTTTGGTGACGTTTAACACAGTGGCAGATTTAGAGTTAGTGGGGCCCTGTGCTCAGCTTCATTTTTGGGGCCCCTCCTTGGGACCCGGCCAAGAACATTCTCTCTTATCTCCTCCCCCACCCCCGTTTTTCATTCTTTTTTCCTCCATCCTCCTCCTATAAGTCATAGGAAGTAAATGAATATAAAGGGAGGTACTTTGATTGTTTTTTTGTAGTCTAACTTATTTTTCCACAGACCACTTGAAAAATCGCTGAGGGTCTTGGCAGACCACTTAATGCTCTTTCCAAACATTGTTTGTACCGTTCACTAACTATTGTAAAGCGCTTTGGATAGGAGTGCTTTATAAAGTAAAAAAAGTTGGGGTGTGGGGTCTGGCCAGGACTTTGGGGTGTGGGAGGGGGCTCAGGGCTGGGGGGTGCAGAGTCTGGGTGGGAGTTAGGGTGCAGGATTGGGCTGGAGGTTGGGGTGCAGGGTCTGGCCAGGAGTTAGGATGCAGGAGGGGGCTCAGGGTTGGGGCAGGAGGTTGGGGTGTGGAGCGCTTACCTGGGGCAGCTCCGGTTTGGTGCAAGGGGTGCAGGTGGGAATGTGTGGGGGGGTGCAGGAGCTCCCATTTGGTGCTCAGGGTGGGGGTATGTGTAGCGGGTGCAGGAGTCAGGGAGGGCAGGGGGCTGGGGTTGTGGGGGTGCTCCCAGGTCCCTGCAGCTCATGGCAGGGGGAGGGGTATGTGTAGGGGGAATACGGGGGCCCCGCCTTTGCTCCGCCCTGCCCTGATTCCACCCCCTTCCCCAAGGCCCCGCTGCTGCCTCTTCCCTGCCTCCTCCCCCGAGTGCGCTGTGGCCCTGCTCCTCCCCCTCCCTCCCAGAGCGACCTGAGTAGAACCTGTTCCTTTTGGGGGGGAGGGATTTGAGCATTGGCCTGCTAAACCCAGGGTTGTGAGTTCAATCCTTGAGGGGGCCATTTGGGATCTGGGGCAAAAATTGGGGATTGGTCCTGCTTTGAGCAGGGGGTTGGACTAGATACCTCCTGAGGTCCCTTCCAACCCTGAGATTCTATGATTCTATGAGTGCTGGCAAACAGCTGTTCGGCAGTGGGGAAAGCAGCACACTTGGGGGAGGAGGCGGGGGAGAAGGGAGCTTGGCTGCCGGTGGGGACGAAGCCTGCAGCAGGAGCCGACAGGGCCAAGCTTCTGGCCCCGCCGCTGCCCGGCCCTGGGGCCCCCTGGCCGAGCTGGCATAGCTGGGGCAGGCTGGCTAGGGCTCCTGTGGCCGCGGGGGTGGGGTGGTGGACTTAGGACTCTGGCAGGCGGGGGGCAGGGCCTTAGGCAAAAGGGGTGGGGTCATGGGGCTAGACTCCCCAAAGGTGGGGTTCACCTGCAGCCCGTGAGAAGAAGGAATTCTGATATTTTCTGACACCCAAAGAGCACCCAGAGGCTTTGGGGCAGGAGGAGAGGGAGAAGGTGGTTTTGTCTCACATTTAGGTGCCCTGTATTCTGGGGCCAGTGCAAGTTTAGAGCAGCCTGAAGGCCTCTGTAGTTTGCACCCAGCTGCCTATGCAGTCGAGGGGTTATTCCAGCAACTGGGAATAGGCAGAGCACAGAGTTATGAGGATACCCCCTTTTCCTTAGGCACACCCCCTACGCACCCCCCTAAACTGTGGGCTGCTGGAAGAGGAGGAATTCTGAAGAGCTGCTAACACCAGTTCTACAGCCCCCTGGGGAGTCGCCCAACACCAGAGAAAATCCGGATCCACTTGGCACCAGCAACATATGTTACACGTAAAGGGACACAAGCAAACAAGAAGAAAAGTCAAGTCAAGTCTTCAGGAGAGAGCAGAGTGCGTCTGTCCTGTGGCTCTGTCTCACAAAATGGTAGTTCCTTACCCATTTAAAGGTGCAGTACACAGAACACCCCACATGAGCTGGGATCTTCAGACCCTGAGGGATAGTCAATAGGCAGACCATGGGCCAAATCCAGACCTCCAGATGCTTTTGAAGGGACCCCCAATTTTTGTATTTACTTATTATCATTGTTTTTTTAAAAAAAATTCTCTGGAATCTGGACCCTGACTATACTTTGACCAAGAAATTTGGACCTTGACAAAAAAAATAAATTGACTACCCCTGGGCTTCTGCATCCAACTACCAGTGACAGACTCCCAGAAAGTGCAGTGGTTTCAGACCCTTAAACGCTTTGGAAAACCCCAGTCATGATGGTTTTAATAAAAGGCTCCTTCTGCCCTGTGATATTGCACCAGCCCAAGTGCTGAACCCCAGTGCCTGTGTCTGTCTCCCAGTGAAATAAACCAGAGAACCCACTGCCTTTCCTGGGTAGCGTTCCTGGAACGCAGGGTGGATCAGCCCCAGGTCTGACACAGCTTTTCCCAGTCAGGAATTGGAGTCTGTGACCTCAGGCACTCTGGGCAACCAAACCCAAGTATATCGCTCCCCTTTGCTCGATGACATTTTTCATATTCCTCCCTGTTAGAACCCTACCCTTAAAAGCAGCTCCAGTCTGGAGGATGTACCTGGGGGCAAGCCTAGGGGATAAAAGGCACCTCTAGACCTGACCCTTGTGCCTGGCACATAGGGATTAGAAGAATTTAAAAGCCCTTCACAGCAAATTCCTGAACATCCCATGCCTGATTCCTGCCCCCCCTTCCAGGTGCAGCCTCCATCCAGAAACTGTAATTCAAGTCAAACAGCCCGCGCTTCCATTTAAATACATTTCATCCTGATTTAATGCATGAACGTCCTTCTCATGCCAGCCACTTGCAGCCCGGCAGGTGCACAAAAAAACAATTCACCCCAGTTGCAGCAACTGAAAAGCATGGCTCACCCCAGTGACTAAGATACATAAGACCAACTCATCTGGGTTGCCGGGGAGGGGAAGGGAGCCCAAAGCAGGGCCTGGCGAGCATTGTAGCAGGACAGGGCCCCCCATAGCTGGTCTTCCCCAAGCAGAGTTGGTATCGCTCCATGTCCCTGTCCAGCTCACCTCTCAAGTGCTGTGAGTCACGAGGGGATGAAGGAGTCAGAAGGCAAAAGCTTGAAGGCCTTGGTGACACGTCCAGGCCTGAGACCCCGGTTGAGGTTTTCAAAGGGGGTTTGGCAGCACACTGGAATCAATGGGAGCTGTGCGGCTAAATCTGCTCTTTAGCTTTGAAACTCGTGGTGACTAATAAAGTCCTTATCAGCCTAGGCAATGCCTCTATGGCAAAGGAGAAATGGAGGGTGGAGAGTGGCAGGTCTGCACACACTCCTGTGTTCTGCAGGGCATTTGGGCCATCTCTGCAGCTGATGTCTGTACCGGGCAGAGCTCTGAGAACTGTTCCATCCATCCCCTGCTTGCTTGCACTGCAAAGAGCACTTGGGAGCTCAAGAAGATCTGGAATCCCAGCAAACACACATTGCTCCGCCCATCCCATTCACAGGGAAAGGTGGAGCGTCACATCCAACCAGGAAGGCCAATCCGATATGTTTCAATCTTGTATCGCCCCTCTTTGAATGCTGTTTCCAGTCCAATTGCTTCCCTCTTCTTTGGCATCAGCGCTCAATTAACTTCAAACAAATCAGTCTTGGGCACAATTGTTACGAAAGGGCTTGGGGTGGGGATGTTCAAAGAGGGCAGGACTTATTTCTTGGGGACCTTGTTCTGGCTGCAGTTGATTAGCATACAGTAAACAATTGGCCCAGAGATACATGAAATCCACTCCCTGTAACTTTGCCCTCCTCATTCTGTTTTGCGTCACTTGCTTTCTCTTATCCCACTTGCCGCTTCAACTCATCTCACAAGAGCACTTTGTAGTCATTTCAGGAATTTGTCAGGACGGAAGCCAGAGGTGAGTCGCTTTCTTCACTGCTGTCTGGAATGCTGTTTGGGAGGTAAATTCTCTAATCATAGGCAGTCTGGTCCAGGGTCTAGGGGCACTGGCTGAGGTGGCAGGATCCCTGGGTTCTATTCCCACTTCTGCCAGCCATCTGGTCTATGACCTTGGGCAAGCTGTTTCTTCTCCTCTGCTGCATCTGTGTTGGTGTGAGCTCTTCCGGGACGGGACTACGGCAGTGCTGAGTAGATAGCACCATGAATCCTGGACTCCTTGCTGCTGTACTGTTATGCAAATGAATTTCTAAAAAAGGGACAGGGAAAAGTGGAGTAAAAGGCTGAGGAATAACTGAGGTGGGCGGCGGTGAAGGAAACCCCAAGGCCTTTGGAAGATCCTATGTAACCCACCGGCGAGTGTGTATTATAGCAGACAGCTATGGCGCCTGGTATCCTCAGCTCACGCTTTTAGCTCTGGGAGTTCCTGGTACGTCAGCCAAAGGGGTGGCAGTCACATCTAAACTGGTGGGTGTTCCCACTGTACTCTGAATGAGGAACCGGGTGAAACTGCAACCTGGAATTACCTGATGCCTCCCTAAATCCCTCCTGCCAGCTGGAGATGGCCATCTCCATTTTCTGTCCTGAGACGCCGGCTCCATTTACACAACTGTAACGCTTGTGGGGGTGACACCCTAAGCCGGCGGGAGAGAGCTTAATAACTCCACCTCCATGAAAGGCGGAAGCTAAGTCAACACCGGCGCCTAGGTTGGGGTAATTAGGGTCACTCAGGGATGTGGATAATCCACACCCCTGAGAGATGTAAGTTCTACCAAAGTAAACTGTAGTGTAGACGAGGTCTAAGTGGTTGGAAAGGACTAACCATTTCAGTTTTCTCTGGGCAACCCAGTTTGCTCTGGGTAATTCCCAGCCACAAGGGCAGCATCATACCTAAATGAGGTTATTTCAGCGGGGGCGCATTGGTGTAGGGCGCCAAAGAACTTGTTTGCCTTTGGTGTGAGTCTGCGAGTGATTCTGCTTCACGTTGCTTCAGATTTGTGGGGAACACTTTCTAACATGCTTTGCCAGTTCTTGGCATTGTTCCTTCCCGCCCAGCCCCACCATGTTCAGTTATTGCTATCACTAATCATGCCATTATTGGTGTCTCCTGCATTCCCAGGCCAGCAATGCCGCTCAGCAACCAGAAGAAAAGCCCACCCTGCAAGCACCTCCTAATCTTTATTCTCTCCCAATTGGTAACCGCCTTCTGTTTGTTTCTTTACCTTCGGCCCTCCAGGGACCCTGGCCTAGAGGCCTGGGCTGGCAATTCCTCTTCAGTCACAGTCCATCCTGGAAACAACCCCACAGCTCCAGAGGCTGGTTCGGAGCTGACCATCCTCCTGTGGACCTGGCCCTTTGGGCAACGTGCTGCTCTGCAAAAATGCTCCGAGCTCTTTGGCATCCAGGACTGTCACATCACGGCCAACCGTAGCTGGTACCACAAGGCCAATGCAGTGATTGTGCATCACAGGGATGTGTGCTCCAGCCCAAAGAAACTGCCCCAGGCCCCACGGCCGCCTTCCCAGCACTGGATCTGGTTCAACTTGGAGTCCCCCAGCCACAGCCCTAACCTGGGCTTCATGGATAACCTCTTCAACCTGACCATGTCTTACCGGAGGGACTCTGATATCTTCACCCCCTACGGGTGGCTGGAGGTCCTCAGCCAGCCCCAGAACGTCAGCATCCCAGCCAAGTCCAAGCTGGTGGCCTGGGCAGTGAGTAACTGGAATCCAGCCTCCCGCCGGGTGCAGTACTATGAGGAGCTGAAGAAATACCTCCACGTGGATATATACGGCAGCCATCACATGTCTCTGCCCCGGGACAAGCACTTCTCCACCCTGTCCCAGTACAAATTCTACCTGGCCTTTGAGAACTCGCTTCATGAGGACTACATCACTGAGAAGCTCTGGAACAATGCCCTGGGCTCAGGGGCTGTGCCTGTTGTCTGCGGCCCCCCCCGAAAAAACTACGAGCGCTTTCTGCCCCCCGATGCCTTTATTCACATTGATGACTTTCCCAATGCTCAAGGGCTGGCCCAGTATCTCCAGGAGCTGGACAAGGACCCAGCACGTTACCAGCGCTACTTCCAGTGGCGAACATGGCTAAAACCGTCCAAGCAAAGTTCCTGGACCATCCACTTCTGCAAAGCCTGCCGGGCCTTGCAAATGACAGAGACCTACCAGACCAGGCCTGGTTTGGCCAAGTGGTTCCGCTAGGAGTTACATGCTCAGTTTGCTGTGTTTAGTGCAGATCATTTCCTGTGGGTTCAGTTGCAATTAGCCAAGACTGCTACTTTTCTTTGTATAGAGACATGCCTGCATTTGTTACAAGCTGTGTAGACTTTGCACCAGGAATTGGCTGTTCCGTGCACCCCGCACCCCTCTGCTCGGCTGACTAGCTTCAAAAATCTGAAACTGTGAAATGCAGAATGAGGAAGAGATAACAGAACAAAAGGCAGCTTCTGGGAGTGAAGGGAGGGGACCAGTTTGTTGGAGCTCTGGTTATGGCTGGTCTAGGACGTTGGCAGGAACTCAGTCTTAGTTTGAAACAGTCAGGAAAGATCTGCTTCACCCTTGGAGACTGACATCGCACAATGGCACTGTAAGAACCAGAGGGCAGGCAAATAAGCTGATGAGGGCTAGGAATAAAGAACCCTTTGTGGATTACTTGGAGGGGGAAGATAATGGGGTAGTGAATAGAAGGATGAGGGGCTCATGGGGCATTGTGGCTTTCAAGCTGAGCAATTTTTAGGCCTGGTTGAACTATTAAGGGGCAGGTGTATGCTAGACAGATACATAGATCAAGGCCAGTTCTAGGGTCCTTTTATGGTGGAGCAGGGGGCAAGTGGGTATTTTGGGTCCCCTGGATATTGCAGTTAAAAAATAAACCAATCAGAAGTCCAGGGGCTAGTTAGATCTTTGGGAATGCTTGGATTTTAACAGTTTAATAAAGAAAAAAAAGTCAGACAAGTGTGTCAATATTTTGCTGTGATCTATAATTTAACTAAGGAACGAAGACTCTCCAATCTGCGGCTGTTCCACTGCCCAGCGCTGGATAACGTTACATATTTTGGCCTTCCTGACAATAATTTGGGCCCCCTTGAAGTTCATTTGGTGTGGGGGTGAAGGAAGGTCTTCTTTGCCCACCTGGTTGCGCAGAGCCTGAGACGATTAGATTGATAGATAATTTTGGCTCATCTACGACCTTACTTGGTCTTCATCTTCTGCAGCAGGTGACCCTAATGTTAGGGCTAATAGGAATGGGAGCCCAGATGGGACATAACCTCAAGAGCCATGCAAGGGTAATGTCCAAATTACCGAAAGCCCCTTTCATGCCAAAGTTTGCAACTCTAACACCAACACACTTTATTAAGTGATGAGAAGCTGCATTCAGAGGGACCACCTCGCCCAGCAGTGAAATGCAGCCACCTCTCAGGTGTAAATTACCAACGTTTGAACTGTACAGAGCTAGGGTGACCAGACAGCAAGTGTGAAAAAAATCGGGACAGGGATAATAGGAGCCTATAAGAAAAAGACCCCAAAATTGGGACTGTCCCATAAAATTGGGACATCTGGTCACCCTATACAGGGTAGAACTTTAAAAAGTTCAGGCCAGAATGCATCTCCTTGCTGTGCTAGTGGATTTCAGGCTGGCTGAATGTAATACATATCGATTGGAATGTGCCCAGCTCTTGAAAGAAGAAAAACCAAACCAAAAAAACCACCCCAACCAACAGGACTCTGGTTTTGCCTCCAGCCTGCAAGCACCCTGCAGGGGGTTGGCCCTTTGAGCTATTAAATCAAGTTCAAAGTCTCAGTCCTTCTCTTCAAAGCACTCCATGGTCTGGTATGCCCATGCACCTGTTCTGTGTTTAGAGCTCAGAAGCAAGGTCAAAAAAAATGAGCCTTGCGCATGGGACTGGAAAGTGGGGAGGGTTGTGATGGTCCCTTGTTCCTGGGGGAGTTCATTCCATGGTCTCAGGGCGGGACTGCATTAGAGTGACCCAGCAACATCGCTCAGGGCGGTGAAAAATCCCCACCCCTGGGCAATGCAGTTAAACCGCCCCTAAGACCCCGTGTAGGCAGCACTAGGGGTGTTATCACATGGCTTAATGCAGTGGTTGTCAACCAGGATTCCGGGGCCCCCTGGGGGCCATGAGCTCATTTCGGGGGGGCGGGGGGAAGCACCAAGCAGGACCAGCATTAGACTCGCAGTGGCCCAGGGCAGAAAGCTGAAGCCTCACTGCATGGAGCTGAAGCCCCAGGCCCTGAGCCCCACCACCCAGGTGGAAGCCAAAGTCTGAGCAGCTTAGTTTCACGGAAGCCCCTGTGGCGTGGGGCCCCAGGGAACTGCCCTGCCCCTAATGCCAACCCTGGCTTGTACACGCTGAAAACCAGTTGTTGTTGTACAGGGGTGGGCCGTGGCATTTTTAATCTTATGTTGGGGTAGGAGGGCTCAGAAAGAAAACGGTTGAGAACCCCTGACTTAACGCACCACTGGAAGGAGCTCAGATACTAGAAAAACGAACTAAACGGGCGCAGACTCAGCGGTGGCGCCCCCTGCTGGTCGTCTCTGGGAATTAGCATCCCAGCCTCCGGAGCGCCCTCTTCAGGCCGGTGTCTCACCTTGCTCCTGGCTCCCATGTCCCTCCCAGGACCCCGGTGCCCCTTCCACTGGGGGCTGCCCCCTGGCAGTACACCCACAGTTCTGGGTCTCCCCCTCCCAGGGGAACCCAGCCACCCACCCACTATCCCTACCTCGCCTCAGTTGTAGGCTCCTGCCAGTCACCAGCTAGCCCCCGCGCCCTGCAGCATGAGCCACTCATCACCGGCAAGGTTGGGCTTGGACCTGCTGCCTCTATCTAACCTTGGGCTGCAACCTCAGTACCTGTTGGGCCTAATAGTAGGCCACAGCCTTGGGCTTTCCTGGCTGGCCCTCCCCAGCCCTGCTCCAATCCAATTTAGGTACGCTGCTTAGAGCCCCTACAGCCAGGTCCTTCCCTCTCAGAAGCTAACAAGAGTACACTCTTCTCCTCCTGGCCTCCCTGGTTTTTATAAGGCCCACGGGCGCAGGGTCTGTGTGGGGCGTGGCCCCCAGCTGCGGCTGCTCTGCCAATCAGCCCAGCTCTTCCCCTGCCCCAGCCCTCTCCCAGGGCTATCTTAAACCCCTCTGGGCCCGAGCGGGGGGGCTCACCCCGCTTCAGAACACAATGGGAGCAAACTGCACCTGCAGAAAAGCAGCAGCTTTGAAAACATCTGACTTCTTTTCTAAGCACAGTCGCTCCCGGGATATTCCTGCCAGCCACAGGGCAGCACACCAGCTACTAAGCCGCAGCCCTGTGGAGGCAGCTGGCGTTTAAACTGTGGTTGAGTGGAAAAGTGTGTAAAACCTTCGAGTCAGTAGTGTCTGAGCACCTCTCTGCCTCTTTCCAGCAGGCAGCTTGCTGATGGGAAGACCCAGGAGAGAAAGAAAGGGGAGTTTTTACAAGCGCACCCCCCGCAGCTTGGCCGGGGAAGCCTGAGCCGAGTGGAAGGAATGCTGAGATGTGAAGCAGCTTTGTGATTTGCTCAGGCTGCGGGAGCCAGAGGAGGAAATGTGGAAGATCAGGATTGAGCCCCCTTTCTGCGTGGCCCCTGCCAATGGCCACCAAAGAGACGCTCACTGTCTCCTGGGTTCTCTTCCTCATGGGGTTCCTCAGACCCTGCCGTGAGGGGAGGCAGTTTAAAACCCTGTGAGCGGAAGATCCTGTAAATGCCCCCCCCGCCCCCCCTGGAGATGTGGGCTGTATTTTCACAAACAGCCTCTCAAATCAGCTCCTGCAGTTCCCCCACCCCTAACTCTTGGCTCCAGCAAAAGGCCTCTGGGTGTGTAAATCGGCTTCTCAAATGCACGCCCTCTGGCAAACTTGGGGGCCTGGCTGGACAGTGCAGCTTGCTCATAAAGTGTGTGTTTTGCCACGCTCCAGCGGCTGGCCCACATAGGGGGTAAAGGCAGACTACTGCTGCCAGGGAACGGAGTTACTCTGTCGGCTTGTGGGGTAGAGGTGAGAACTGTGGCGGAATAGGGCCTGGACTTCAGCCATTTGATAGGGGTTGTCATGGGAGCGTATTGGCCATAAACTAAATTTTACTGCAGCAATCCAGACTACAGACACTCAAAAAATTTAATTGCTTTCCCAGCAGGAATCCTGGGTTTCTCTCTCTGCAGGATCCTCCAAGCTTCCCCAAACCCTCTAGCCGGGATCGAGAAACCCAGATAGGATATTGGAATTTTGCTCAGTTTGATCCCATGGGCTGTTCAATGTAGAGGCTCTGGGAATCCATCCTGCCCGGTATGGGTTACATCAGACCCTCCTCTGATGGGATTCTCAACCTCACAGCCTAGGCTGTGCTCTGGGGACAGGGGGAGGCAAAGCTGGGGCATAGAGCAGAGTAGTACCAAGGTAACTGTTTCTGCAGGGGGTTGGTGCACAGGGACTGCTCTGCAAAACCACAGCAGCACAAACCACCTATAATCCCAGAGACCGGCTAGCTTGTCACCCAAGAAGGTGGCCGTGGGGAGTCCCCTACACCTCGTCCCCTCGTAGCTGTCACCACGGAGCTCCACTGGTATTTGTATTCCAGTAGGACCTAGAGGGGCAGATAAAGATCAGAGGAGCTGCTTCCTAAACACATAGCAACAAACAGCCCATGTCTTGAAAAGCTGGCAGTCTAATTAGACTACGAGGAGGAGGAGGAGATGCCTGCTACTAACAGGTGGCTCTTGTCACAAATGCAGCTTTTCCAAGGAGGGGAGACTCATTAGTGGGAAACTGAGGCACAGAGAAGGGAAGCTGGAGGTGGGTGGCAGAGCCAGGAAAGGAACCCTTGTTTCATAGAGCCACAGCCATGTAGGGCAGGAAGGAACGTGAGGGGTCCTGTAGTCCATTCTCCCACTGCTGCGCTGTGGCAGAAGTAGGTATACCTAGACCTGAGCTCTGCTCCCATCCCCTGGACGGTTCTTAGCAGAGTGGCTGCAATCCCACTTAGGACGTGAGGACCCTCTTTCAGTGGCAGCTCTTTGGCTCACTGGCAGTGCCTCGTCTAGCTTCATAACCACACTGCAGATTTCACGTCCAAGGCAGGACACGGGCATACAGTTAAGTACATGCAAGAGACCTGCAATGACATCAGTCTCGCGGGGCTGTGGAGATCCCCAGACAGCTGGATGGGGTATTCCAGGGGTGGCCAACCTGAGCCTGAGAAGGAGCCAGAATTTACCAATGGACATTGCCAAAGAGCCACAGTAACACGTTAGCAGCCCCCCATCAGTTCCCCCTTCCCCCCCACTCCCAGCGCCTCCTGCCCACCGGCAGCCCCACTGATCAGCGCCTTCCCTCTCCCTCCCCGCACCTCCCGCTCAGCTGTTTCGTGGCTCGCAGGAGGCTCTGGGGGGAAGTGGGGAGGAGCGAGGGCATGGCAGGCTCAGGGGAGGGGGCAGGAAGGGGTGGAGTGGGGGCATAGCCAGGGGTTGAGCAGTGAGCACCCCCCGGCCCATTGGAAAGTTGGCGCCGGCAGCTCCAGCCCCGGAGTGGGTGCCTGTACAAGGAGCCACATCTTAACCTCTGAAGAGCCGCTCCTGGGCTATTACCTGGGGTAGAAACGGTGAGTTTCCCCTGTGCAAGCTCAGTCTGTAACCAACCCTCAGGCCTTCTGAGCAAATCCGCATGGGTTACGATTGAAAAGGGTTGTTTATGGCCAGCTGTATGTGCTAGCTAGGAAGACCCCACTCACCACTGAGTGGTCGATTTTGGAGTGGAATATACAAAGTTACAGCCTGGGGTCTCCTCTCGACTGACGCAATGGGAACAGCCAGCCCAGCGGAGCCCTGGGGGCTGGACAGGAGCCCACAACAGGCGGTGGTTGGGGATGTCTACACTGCATTGGAAACGTGGGGCTGGGGGACCCAGGCTCATGGACTTGGTGTTTCCAAGCCCGCGCCTGAGCCTCCGCACTGCATTTTAAACCGAAGCTTACAATTGCTGGACCCTTGTTTCACAGCCTTGCTGATGTGGCCATAGAATCATAGGAGATCAGGGTTGGAAGAGCCCTCAGGAGGTATCTAGTCCAACCCCCTGCTCAAAGCAGGACCAACCCCAACTAAATCACCCCAGCCAGGGCTTTGTCAAGCCTGACCTTAAAAACTTCAAAGGAGGGAGATACCACCACCTCCCTAGGTAACACATTCCAGTGCTTCACCACTCTCCTAGGGAAAAAGCTTTTCCTAATATCCAACCTAGACCTTCCCCACTGCAACTTGAGACCATTACTCCTCGTTCTGTCATCTACCACCACTGAGAACAGCCGAGCTCCATCCTCTTTGGAACCCCCCTTCAGGTAGTTGAAGGCTGCTATCAAATCCCCCCTCACTCTTCTCTTCTGCAGACTAAACAAGCCCAGTTCCCTCAGCCTCTCCTCGTAAGTCATGTGCCCCAGCCTCCCAATCATTTTCATTGTGCTCCGCTGGACTCTCTCCAATTTGTCCACATCCCTTCTGTAGTGGGGGGCCCAAAACTGGACGCAGTACTCCAGATGTGGCCTCACCCGTGCCGAATAGAGGGGAATAATCACTTCCCTCCATCTGCTGGCAATGCTCCTACTAATGCGGCCCAATATGCCGTTAGCCTTCTTGGCAACAAGGGCACACTGCTGACTCATATCCGGCTTCTCATCCACTATAATTCCCAGGTCCTTTTCTGAAGAACTGCTGCTTAGCCAGTCGGTCCCCAGCCATATGTCAGTACACCGACCGTCTAACTCAGGTCTGCGGCTTGAGCTGTGTCCATGCCGCAAAATGACAGGGCTGGGACCCAAGTTACAGCAGGCCTCAGGCTCTGACCCCTCCACCCCACTGCAGGGTCCTACGACCTGGGCCCTGCGTAGTTGCTGACCTGAGTCAGACTGATTTGTGTGTGGATGGAAGAGGGGCTTAGGCTCAAACGTGAGACAGAGCCTGGGCTTAGTGGGCAGTGGAGACATACCCTGGACTTAGAGCACATCTAGACAGCAAAAAACACCCTGCGAGGCAACGAGTTTCAGAGCCCAGGTCTACAGACTTGGGCTTGTGCTACGGCCCTAAAAATAGCCAGGAAGACGCTCCAGCTTGGACTGCAGCTGATGCCCAGTGAAGGGGGTGGGTTTCAGAACCCCGAGCTCCAGCCAGAGCCGGAACGTCTACATGGGTGGTTCTAATGGTTCAGACCCAGGCTCTGCGATTCGCTGCCATGGTGGTTCCCCTGCCCAGTGTTTTTCCCTGACGCGGTTCACCTGTGACACTTAGAAGGGAGCTCCGCAGAGGGAGTTTGATGCCCCCTCCTAGAAAGTGAAGCCTACAGCTAAGCAAGAAAACGTCCAAGTGAATGGTGCATCCATTGCTAGGGCTTGGCCAATGGTCTGCTTCTGTGGTAATGGTGATAAGACTCCTTAGGAGAGTACAGCAAGGAGCAGTGAAAAGGTCTCTCAGACTTCAGTGCACAGAGGGGCCTGTTTCTCTGTTGTTCCACATTGCTGGGCCAGATCCTCAGGGACTTGATTTCAGTGGAACTACACCAGCCGATCTAGCCCACTGAGTTATTTACACCATTGCAAAATGGGTACCAACCACCACTGTCCTGGGGATACTTTGAACGTTACAGGAGCTGTCTAGTCTGAAAAATGGTGCTGACGTGAGAGAGAAAAACCCCTGAACTCGTTTCCCTTGTTGAGTCCTGCTGCAAACACCATGGCCCGATTCCCTGTTGCCTGCAGCTCATGGAGTCATTTAACACCTCTGCAAAGTGAGTGTACGATGCCGCCATTCTGATGTGGTGGCATTTCACACCCGCTTGGTCCAATGTAAACTGTGGCACAAGGTGCAGAGCGATGGAGAATCCCGCCAATGATGGCTCATTTTGCTCTCAGACTCGGGTTATTTTTAAATGGTGAGACAGGCTCTCTATGCAGAAGCAGAGCTGTGATTCTCCTGGCTGTAAACTCCAGATCTCCTTCTGCATAGGCACCAGCCACCAGGTTTTTAACAGCTTCACTTACAGCCAGCCAATTCAGGCAATGATACACTGAGCCACAATGCATTCAGCAAGCCATTCCAGTGGGTATCTGGCCAAGACTCTAGGGTGTATCTGACCACGGAGTCTGAAGCGGCCAGACCAGACACAAAGCCAAAGCCCTGTGTCAATCAACGGCAAAATGTAGATGCAAAAGACTGTCTATTTTCCCAAGTGAAATTCACTTTGTTCTCTCATAAATCCAGCTCTGTGCTATGATCATTTCAACAGCGACTGTAAAAATAGGCTTGGCAGAATTCAATTTTCATTTTTTAGAATTTCAGCGGATAACATCAGTGTTTATTTTTAAGCATTTTAAAAACACTTTTGATCTAGTTAAATGCTCACACTTGTGCAGAATCATGGGGCTTTTAAAGCATGTTTCAAACTTTTTTATCAAGTTACATTTTCACAGTTGCAGGAAAAATTAAAGCTTTACAACTGTTTAAAACCAAACAGTCAACCTCATATATCAAAATTTTAGTCATAAATCAAACTTCAATCAATTCTCAAGCCGCATTTTTCTTACTTTGCCTATCTGTACATTGCTATTATTATCGATGGAAGTATTTTTTTTCCATCGGTTTGTGTGTGTCCAGGGAAATCAACATTTATTGACATTTACTGATAAAAATCTAATCCTTCCAAGCCTATATATATATATAAAAAATACCCTGAAATAATAAAAAAAATTGCCAAGGAATTAATGGAATAACTCAAAACTGTAAGTGTTTGCTTTCAACACTGTCAGCGCACACCTGGCCTCTCCAAGTTCACTCTCGAAAGCAGCCCCATTTCCAAGGTGCTTACGATTTGCACGGTGCATTAAGCTGATCTGGTAACAATATTATTTATACTGGCCTAGTGGCTGGTATGCAGTGTGGAGGACACCATGCAAAAGGCAAGTACTTGAGAATATGGACCATGTGTTTGTCCATGTTTGTACAGCACCAAGCACTGCATAGCTCCGATTAGGGTGTCTGAGTGCACAGTATGGCCCTGGCCTCTAAAATATTCAGGCCCCAAAGACTTGCTTAACGGAAGTTCACAGTCCAATTGGACTACTTCCAGGACGCAAGTTTAGCTCTATTTTCCCATAGGAATGGGATCCTCATCTGAGTTGGGGCCTCTGGATGCTACTGCAATATAAATGATCATGATTATTATTGTATTACTAATACAAGAGACTGGATCTGACAGGCAGAGGAGGGAGCTCAGGTAACAGTGAGCAGAGTGATAAGCAACATAGAATCATAGAAGATTAGGGTTGGAAGGGACCTCAGGAGGTCATCGAGTCCAACCCCTGCTCAAAGCAGGACCAACCCCAACTAAATCATCCCAGCCAGGGCTTTGTCCACCACCTCCCTAGGGAACCCATTCCAGTGCTTCACCACCCTCCTAGTGAAATAGTGTTTCTTCATCTCCAGCCTAGACCTCCCCCACTGCAACTTGAGACCGTTGCTTCTTGTTCCGCCATCTGCCACCACTGAGAACAGCTGAGCTCCACAGCCATGGTCAAGTTTTATGGAGCCATCACAACAGAGGGAGTTTTAAGGAGGCATAGTTTGTATTATTATTTATTATTGGAGTCCTGCTAAGTGCGAGGTTTTTTCCCTTTCCCTGAAAGTTGGGACACAGGATGAGATTTTCACCAGGATCAGGTGGGGGGTTTGATTGGACCAGCTAGAAACATCTCTGGCTATTTTTGGAAGTTTTCAGGAACCTGCACAGTGAATCATTTGGCCCTTTGGATCGGGTTTTCCATCAGCTGCCAAGGCTTTAGGAGCACAGGCAAAATAAATACCCTAGGTTACGATTTATGAATATTGACTTAGCTGGTCCAACAGCAATATAGCTCCCAGCACGGATGCCCAAAATGGCAATGCAACCTTCAAGGGATCAACTGAACCCTCTTATTTTAACGACACTATAAGCAACGGGATCTGAGAATAAAGCACGGTGTAATGAATGCCCCATGCACAAACAAACACGGGCCATGTGCTTTCCAACAGGAAAACAAGCTTTTATTAACCCGAACCTCCCAGAACTGGCAGCTCCCAGTTTATTGACTCAAAGAAAAGAGAAGTGAGCTTGCAACACTGAGCCATGGAGTTTGAGTTCATTATTGGAAGGGAAAATCGACACCGCAGCCCAAAAACGATGTAATGAAGAAATTCGAGTGAGTGAAACATCTGGATTCCTGGACTTCAGAGGACTGGCTGCCAGGGAGTGGAGAATTACTCTGTAAATGCCAGGCCCATTTATTAAACAAGAGCGCAGGATCGGGGGAGCATTGCTAGGAAGCAGCATGCTTGCTTTCCCTTTCTAAGTGCTCAGTTTCTCCAGTGGCTTAGCCCCCTCTCTCCTTTCAAACAGGCCTTCTTGTTTTACAAAACAGCGGTCCAGAAAAGCAAAAAGAATACACCCAGGTGCAATCACAGGGTGTATGCAAACAGTGCCACGAGCTTGAGAGAAAATTCTGTTCCCAAATTTGGTTCCTTTCCGTAGATTTCCCGGAGGGCGCACGAGTTTTTTAATCAAGGGTTGTTTTGGTGGGTGTTGAAAAAAAAAAGACACCTTCAAACATATGGAACTAGGCCGAACAGCATCATCCAAATTGCAACATGCAGGGAGGTGCAGTTTCGCAGCCCCTGGGGCGGGAACTGTCTTTTTGAGACTGACTGTTAGATAGTTTGGATGGTGAGGCTGTGTCCGGTGGGACTCGCCCCATGTGTGAGGGGATTGGTGGTATATGAGGCTCGGGAGTAGGGGCTAGTGGTTGCAGCATGGGGACTGGGAGTCAGACATTCTGGAGCGTATGTTACTGACTCAATAGCCTTTCCTCAAGCAACCAGAATAGATGGTTCATCTGTATCAATCGCCCCAGCATCCTCATTGTCTCTGCATGGCCCTGTAGCACATGGGGAGCACTCACACATGTGCGGGAAGGAGGATACTGGCCTTCCCGTACAAAGGGAAACACGGAATGGACATTGTGGGGGAAGGAGGCCCATCCTCGCACTCGCCTCCTTTGACGAGCCACGCTGCAGGACCCCTCAGATACTGCACAGATGGGAGCCAGGTAACCGAGAAAGGAACGCAGACCGCCCATTTTCCCAGCAAACTGACTGGAGAGATAACAAGGTCTCCTTCCAGCAGTCAGGAAAATGACTAAATTAACCCCACACAGGGGATTTATAGCTTGCTGCATGGGAATTCTGGAAGAGGGTAACTGAGGCTGGGCACTGCTTTCAGATCTGCCACGCTCTACCATTTGGATCTGGTAACATTCTAGCAAAGGTACTTATCTGGTCCCCGTCATGTCTGAGCCCCTCATAATCTCTGACATGTTTATCCTCACGATACCTCGGGAGTATAGAGGGTCTTCACCCACCGCTCTAGCACTTCTAGGGTAGATCAGCCCTAAGGGACTTGCCCAAGGTCACCGAGGAAGCCTGTGGCAAAGCACAGAATTGAAACCAGGTCCCAGGCTCATGCTCCAACCACTGGACCATGCAGCCTCTGTGCTCTGCCCATGTTGTTCACTGGTGTAAATGACTAGGAGAGATGCAGAGCCATGGAGAATCAGGCCCCATGCATCTCTACTCAGCTGAGGATGTCTGCATATCTAAGGAAAAAATCGTTCCCCCTTTGTTCATTGACTTGGGCATGGCGAAGCTAAGGATGGACACCAACTTCTCCAAAGTTGCTTTGCTCTGTCTAGGAACGAACTGTCAGGAAGAGGTTGGGGATTATGGCCAAGACACAGTCTCCTTTCAGGCCTCTTGTTGCAGGGAAGAATGTGTGTGACACTCTGTCCCTCGCGGGAGTGCCCTATAACCCCCATATATAATTGTGATATTTCATATAAAGCATCCTATGTAAAGTACCATGGGAAAAGTTATGATCTGCTGAAACCCATTGTTCCATCTAAATATGGATATCATTCGTGCAAATGAAGTTATGAGATTGCGTTGTATGGTTGTCACTAAAATATGCTGTAAATTTGGGAATTGCCCAGATATTAACTCCCCAGAAATAACACTAAGGGAGGTAACCAATGCCCAGGCAGGGATTGAACAACTAAAAAAACAGCTATTATCAAGCAAGGGAGTTAAAATTCAATGGCTTACTTGCACAAGGCCACACCAGTGGAATTGTTCAACCTTGCCGGGTGACTTAGCAATGCCTACCAGACACACCTGGAATTGTGTTCTCTATGCACATGGAATGAGGATATAAAATAGGACAAAAACGATTTGGCCTCCGTCCCCTTTCTCCTCTCCTACCCATGCTGAAGGCAATAAGAACGTTGGAGCTGAGGAGACTGGTCCCCAGGCTAACAGGGAGAGCCTGCATATGAAAGACTGTAACAAACCTGCAGTATCCAGTAGGGTGAGAAAAACTGCTTAGTTCGGATATTGTCTAATTTAATAAGGTTGAGAATTAAACTGTGTCCTTATCTTTTATTTTCTTTTGGTGACTACTATGACTTTTTCCCTATCACTTATAATCACTTAAAATCTATCTTTTGTAATCAATAAACTTATTCTAATGTTTATCCTTACCAGTGAGTTTGACTGAAGTGCTTGGTAAACCTGCTCAGGTTACAAAGGCTGGTGTATGTCCAGCCTTTCCATTGATGAAGAGGTAAATCAATTAACAAACTTGCATTGCTCAAGAAAGAGTCTTGAGCAGTGCAAGATAGTATATTCCTGAGGTACAAGGCTGGGAGCAGGGGGGGATTTGGCTGGTGCCTTTCTCTGTGTGCTTCGTGAGTGTCTCTGGGATTCATGCAATCTAGCCGGATGTTGGGCTCCACATGCAATTGTACTGAGTGGTAATAGCACCTGGAAGGGTTTGCTGCTTGTTACCAGTAAGGCATTGTGAGAGACAACCCATGGTAATGAGTTAAGGGGGCACAGTGGTCTTACAGTCCCAGGTTGAACCCCAGGGATCCTGTCACATTGTGTTATCCAATAGGCTCCTGTTACATCTCTGAGAACAACCAAGTGGCCTGGGACAAGGGAGTCTTCATTAACCGTGAGCTATTTCAAACATCCCATAAAATAATCACCCCTGGGATAGGGGGCCCTCTGCAGCCCTGATTGCAAGAGATTTGTAAATGCTGCAGAATCAGAGCACATGGGGGCAAGGGCTCCAGGGGCTAAGGGCCAAGCAACTTCTTCTGGGATAGGAAAAAGGCCTCACAGAGGCCTTATCCAGAGAGATAAGGAGAGATGAGAGTGTAAGACTGATAACTGTGCTGCTTATCAGGGATCATGCCACCCTGCTGGGCAAAACCTAGTGGAGTGAGGCAAGGGGTTGGAAACTAACTGAAACGAAAGTTGGCACAGATAATCTGTAGCCTCTGGGAGAAGGGAGCAGCAGTCTCATGTAAATTGGTCTGGTGTTGGGACTAGAACGGAGTGAAATTTTCTGAACAGACGCTTTTTTGGGGAGGGGTGAACAATGCAAATTTGGCAACATCAAAGTGTTTCATGAATTTGCAGCGGTCTCACGGAATTGTTTTGGTTGTTAATAAACCCAAAAATATATTGTTTCAATGTTTTCTAAATGAAACATTTTGATTTTTTTTTTTAGTTAAAAAATTTCTTAAATTTTTTAAATCGTAAATCTTTAAAAATTCTGTTCAGTTCACCCCAATTTTTATTTTTTCCGACTTGACAAACCCATTATTTGCACAGATCTAGTCATAACCTGCTAACTATGCAGAGTCCCAGGGTTCTCTGAGGAATCCAAGCCTTTATCCCATAGAGCCTTGGGACACCCGTGCAGAGTGCCAGACCCTCTGTCCCAAGATAATAGGGGTCCACCCCATTTCACCCAATGAAATCAATAGGCTGCAGGTTTAAAACAAAAAAGGAAGTACTTCTTCACATAATGCACAGACAACCTGTGGAACTCATTGCCAGGGGATGTTGTGAAGGCCAAAAGTATAACTGAGTTAAAAAAAGAATGAGATAAGCTCCTAGAGGATCATAGAATCATAGAATCATAGAATATCAGGGTTGGAAGGGACCCCAGAAGGTCATCTAGTCCAACCCCCTGCTCAAAGCAGGACCAATTCCCAGTTAAATAATCCCAGCCAGGGCTTTGTCAAGCCTGACCTTAAAAACCTCTAAGGAAGGAGATTCTACCACCTCCCTAGGTAACGCATTCCAGTGTTTCACCACCCTCTTAGTGAAAAAGTTTTTCCTAATATCCAATCTAAACCTCCCTCACTATGATAGATCGGTCCATCAATGGCTATTCGCCAAGATGATCAGGGATGCAGCCCCATACTCTGGGTGTCCCTAAACCTCTGGCTACCAGAAGCTGGGAGTGGATGACAAGGGGTGATGAGATGGTCGGTGCTCATTGGAAGCATCATCTAGTGGTTAGGGGGTCAGGACCTCCTTAATGTGGAAAGGGTTTGGTAGGGGAGCCCGGGCCCTCCCAGTCCACTGGGCTCTGGCCCAGGACCCCGTAGAAGTTAGCAAAGGTCCAACGTCCAGGAGCACCTTGAGGCTGCCCTCCCTGGTCCACTTCCTACCACCCCTCTCTTGTCCAAGTTTTACAATCTGTTGAGAAAAGGTAATAGAAAAACACACACACTGTGCCTTCAGTTTGTCTGGGCCCAGCAGGTAGGGTCCTTTTCTCCAAAAGGAGGCTCCTACAGCATGCCTCTTCAGGGGCTCCCAAGGCAGGTCCTTCTCCCTGCCTTCTCAGCCCCCTTCCTTGTGGTCTGGCTTCCTTTTAAGCTTCACCTCCACCTGGAGCATGCTTTGCAGGTGCGGCTGGGCGGGGTCGTTTGGGCCTAGAATTGCCCTCTAAACCCTTCAGTTCTAGAGCAGAGTTTATACACCCAGTCACAGATGGATCACGTGTTAATTGCTCTATTCCTTTCATTCCCTCTGATGCATCTGGAACTGGCCACTGTCGGAAGACGGGATACTGGTCTAGATGGACCATTGGTCTGACCCAGTCTGGCCGTTCTTATGTTCTTCTCTCCCGTCAATACAACTGGCTTGTCAGGTGTCCTGCCATTGTACCCCCACCTTTGGTTCCTGGTTTGTGTTCCTTCCTCAGGGGTGGCATTTAGCGGGTGCTGGGGGGGAGTCTTGCCCCCCCCAAGTTTCTTACCTGAGGTCTGCTAACAGCACATGCCCTAGCCCCAGACGTGGCTCTTAACAGCAACACAGCTTGTGTGTGATATGTGACGAGTTCTGCGCTGCTCCCAGCTTCTGCCCTGCAGGAAGTTTGTTTATAATAGTTCAGTGGTTTGTGCATTGGCCTGCTAAACCCAGGGTTATGAGTTCAATCCTTGAGGGGGCCATTTAGGGATCTAGGGCAGAAATTGGGGAGTGGTCCTGCTTTGAGCAGGGGGTTGGACTAGATGACCTCCTGAGGTCCCTTCCAACTCTAATATTCTATGATTCTATAAACAGAGCCAGGGTGATTAAATTAAATTAAATTAAATTAAGGATCCTAAAATGATCCTGAAAGCATTGCCAGGCATTCCAGGTAAAAGATAGGAAACAAAACGTGGGAATAAACAGTCACTTTTCAGAATGGAGAGAGGTAAATGGTGGTGTCCCCCAGGGGTCTGTCCTGCGCCCTGTGCTGTTCAACATATTCATCAATGATCTGGGAAAAGGGGTAAACAGGGAGGTGGCAAAATTTGCAGATGATACAAAGTTACTCAAGATAGTTAAGTCCAAAGCCGACTGCGAAGAGTTACAAAGGGATCTCACAAATCTGGGCAACACAATGGCTGATGAAATTCAATGGTGATAAATGCAAAGTAATGCACCTGACAAAATATAATCCCAACTATACATACAAAATGATGGGGTCTAAATTAGCTGTTACCTGTCAAGGAAGAGATCTTGGAGTCATTATGGAGAGTTCTCTGAAAATATTTGCTCAATGTACAGTGGCAATCAAAAAAGCGAACAGAATATTGGGAATCATTTGGAAAGGGAGAGATAATAAGACAGAACATGTCATATTGCTTCTATATAAATCCATGGTACGCTCACATCTTGAATACTGCGTGCAGATGTGGTTGCCCCATCTCAAAAAAGATAAATTGGATTTGGAAAAGGTACAGAGAAGGGCAACAGAAATGATTAGGTGTATGGAACGGTTTTCTTATGAGGAAAGATTAAAACAACTGGGATTTTTCAGCTTGGAAAAGAGATGACTAAGGGGAGATATGATAAAGGTCCATGAAATCATGAATGGTGTGGAAAACTTGAATAAGGAAATGTTCTTTACTCCTTCCCATAACAGAAAAACTTGGTTGTCACCCAATGAAATTAATAGGCAGTAGATTTAAAACAAACAAAAGAAAGTATTTCTTCACAGTCAACCAGTGGAAGGGGATGTTGTGAAGGGGATGTTGTGAAGGCTGAAACTGTAATAGGGCTCCAATAAGAACTAGATAAGTTCATTGAGGATAGGTCCATCAATGGCTATTAGCCAGCGTGGGCAGGGATCCAACACCATGTTCTGTGTGTTCCTAGCCTCTGTTTGCCAGGAGCTGGGAATGGGCAACAGGGGTTGGATCACTTGATGATTTCCTGTTCTGTTTATTCCCTCTGGGGCACCTGGCATTGGCCACTGTCGGAAGACAGGATACTGGGCTGGATGGATCATTGGTCTAACCCAGTATGGCCGTTCTTATGTTCTTATATAGAACCCAGCTGTATCTGCCCCCTGCTGTAACCCACTACTCCCTACTTCCCTCCCAGAACTGAGATACAAGTCCTGATGGGGTCTCTCTCCTGACAGAGTTAATAACAAAGTAAGAATATACATTAAAATCTTAAACCTAACCAGTGTCCCTTAAGTGACTTGCCACAAGATGTCAGAACATGTTAGTATTAGAGCTGAGTGGATCTAATATTTCTTTAATTTTCTTTCTTTTATATAGGAATTAGCTACAGTGCTCCTGCCAGCTAATTGCTAAGTTATCTGCCAAAAAAACTAGAGGTTTCAAGTCCCTAAGTAGCCTCTGGAATCACAGTTAAAGTTGCCCTCCACCCCACCAAAATCTTAAATGGCGCCCCTCTCCTTCCCCCCCTCCCCCACATTCTTTAAATCTGTTTCAGAAGGGTACCAGGAAGGGATCTAGGCAGTGAAGCAGAAAGAGACGGTAGCATTAGGAATTTCCTTATTTTGATAACATTTCTTTTCTGTGTTAGGAGAAAGTGAGCTGGATACTCAGCAGCAAATTATCATGGACTTCAATGGTGCTAGGCCAATGTGCGAAGGATCTGGCCCTTGGCCTGTTTTTGTGATTTTTGTCCATGGTCACATGCCATCAAATGGAAAGACCCGTCAGGAATTGGCAGCTGTACGTTATTTGCCATTTGACAAGGAAGGCCCCATCCCGTTCCTGTCGGAATCAAAAGCAATCCCGCCTTGATTTCAACAGGGGCAAAAGTAAAGATGCCAAAGCAATAGGAACGCGGCAGACACCGTTACTACACTGCCGTCTATTGCAGCAGAACGTTCTGAATTGCGTTGGAATGCTGAGAAAATCCAGCTGTCTCCTCGGTGTCGATTACGCCTGTCAAGCTGTCCTGAGCGACATGAGCACCAGCCTCAGGGCAGACTGGTTAGAACCAGGGCACAAACCCCAAACTGGTTGTGAGTGGTGTACTTAGATTTCACCAACCAATTATCCGGTGTAAACATCTCAGGTGCTCTGACAGCTTTAACACGGAGTCACAGACAGTCCCCTGGTGTACTCCGATCTGTCTTGCCACCCAGGTAAGCCTGCTTTTGTGATAAATGGTCCCGTACACAGCAGTATTCAGGTCACTCCCAGTCCCAAAGGCTCAATCACTTACTGCAGGTCAATTGCACCTTAGATCACACACCAAAGACAATGCTTTTAGCCAATCCTATAATAAACTAACTACAGATTTATTAATAGGAAAAGGAAAGAAGCGTTGTTTACAAGGTTAAAGCAGGTGAACATGGATACACAAATGAGTTACAATCTTAAGTTCAAAAGGTAATAGAAGCTTCTATAATAAGCTTACTCAATAGGTCCTTTAGGGCTAACCCAGGATAAACAGCTGGGGACCTCTTGCTTATGCCTAGAAAATGTTGACCTCCAGAGTCCAAGCAGCTTAGAGATACAGTTTTTTATTGTTAGGGGTTTTTATTCTCTTCCCGCTTTCACTCTGAGCTGCAAACTCAGCTGATGGGAGGAATTCACTTGCATGACTCATCTGTGTGGGGGGGAGGGTGTGGGGGGAGGAAGAGCAATCAATAAAGTCTTTTGTCTTCTTTAATGTTCCACAATAGTTTGTCTAGCACCAATGGGCCTTCCTAGTTGGCCAGAACATAAGACCTTCTGTTGGAGATCAGCACTCTAGTTAATGTCTCTCTCCTATCTGGTGACTTACACTATCATAGAGGCTTATAATATATACATTGAAATATTACCTTACACTATGGGTTGCAGATGTTATAAGCGAAATGAATGCAGGCAGCAACTTCCAAGCGTTCAACAAGGTCTAAACGCTAAGCGTATTTAAATCATTTTAATACCTGTTTCAACAATATTAACACACAGGTGAGCCAGACTGATTCCAGATACGCATTCATCAGCGTCCCACAAGGCATGGGGACCTTGGCGTGTGCTGGCACCTGGTCGGCCAGCATCACAGCTACAACTGTGGGGGCTTTGGGGCACGAACCAGCGTTATGCTATGTGTTCGGACAGTGCTTAGCACAATGGAGGCCTGGTCCATGAAGGGGGGGCTCCTAGGTGCTACCGCAGTATAAATAATGAATTCTCATCATCAGTGGCAAGTGGGAAGCTCCCTGTGGTGAGTGAAGGTGCCTAAATCAAGCCACCATAAGAACCAAGGCCCCATTGTGCTCCGTCCGGTACAAACCCAGAACCCAGCGATGGTCCCAATTTCTGCAGAATTTAAGATTTCTTTTTATAAACAAATTAGGTTTCTAGCCCTCCTCGATAGGACGAAAACCTGCCACACATGATCCCTGGGCAAACCAAGACAGTGCGGTCTGCCAGAGTTTGTGGTCAGACAGCTCGCCTGGTTAGGCTGCTGCACATAGCTTTGCCAAACAGTGCAAGACACCAGTCAGTTTCACTGCTGCTATCAGTAAGTTTCACTCTTCCACTGCTTGGGAAGTCTCTGAGCCTCTTGGTAACTCTTGTCCCTGGACCTATCTGATAACCCTGCCCACATCTCTTGGGTCATCTTTTGTCTGGTAGGTGTAGTCCTTTTGCTATAGGCTGGTCATAGGGAGGTTGCCTCCAGAATGCCCCATTCTGGCCTCAGGGTAGACCTGCAAGCAGCCCCCTGCCTCAGTTTCCCTCCTGCAGAAAACCCAGTAACACGCAGCCAGTTTTTGGAGTATAAATAGCCCTTTGTGGGGTTAACTTACTACAGAAGTCCCACCACCACAACTGAGATTTCCCCAGCACAGTCCAGACAGTACAGTCCATCTTCAAGTCCTAGAAGTCCACTCACCCCCCCGAGTAGAGCTCTGGCATTTCTCACCATGCTCACCACTCAGGTATGGATCTGGAGTCTCTCACTGCGCCTCACCCCAGCCCCTCTCCCTGGGATGCTTCTCTGCCCTGCTCATGCTCAAATTAGGCTCTAGCTCTTCACCAGCGGGGTCACTCCTCTATCATTCCCCAGCCTTCAGCTCTCACAGGCCCACCGGCTTCAGCGCCCAGAGAGCCAGCAGGCATCTCCCTCTGCAGCTGCCAGCCTTCAGCCCTCTCTGGCCTGGGGAAGTCTGTGTGTGAACCCCGCCCCCGACTGCCTGCCGCTTTCACCCTCCTGAACTGACTCCACTACTTGCTAGGGAACTCTGACCGCTCCCTCCTCCGAGGGTGTCCCCTCCCTGACACTCTCAGCCCAGCTCTCCTGAGCTCTCTGTGCTTCTCTGGACACCCCAAGCTCTTCACTCTGGACTCTTCGCTTGCCTTTGGGCTGTCTCCCATTTATAACTCCCGGGTCCAGCCCCACCCACTCATTACCCCAAACTAGGGTGCACCTGGACTGGAACTGGGGAGCTGGGCCCGATTTCATTTACGGGGCCAGCTACCCTGTTGCATAGATCCTCAGCAGGAGTTCAACTCCTGTCACTTGGGATGTGCCAGATACACCGCAGACAGTCCAGATGCTGGAATGCAGGACACCTGGGTTCTATGGCAGACTCTGCCAGTGACCTGCTGCGTGATCTCGGGTGAGGTGTTTCTGTCTGTTGCTGTTTCCTCCCTCACCCTTTGTCTGTCTTGCCTATTTAGATGGTAAACTCTGTGGTGCAGGGACTCTCTCATCTGTATCTGTTCAGAGTCTAGCACACCGGGGCCCTGGTCTAGGATGAAGCCCCACAGTGCTAACATAATAAACATAAACCTGTCATGTTGAGCACCACTGGGAACAAACCAAACCAAGAGGTGTCCAAGACCCACTGCAGTTTGATTAATCCCAGGAATCCAACGCTATGTGAAACAGACAACAGCAGCTTTTCAATGATTGAGACACCAGCCCTTCAATAGCATCAGCGTTTCTGGCCGAGCCGCGTCTGAGGCTTTTGCAGCTGGTTAAATGCCAGGATGAGGTTGAGCCTCCAGTCCTGGAACAGAATCTATATGGTGCAAGAGAGGAGGAGAATCCAGCAGAACGTCACACTCAAAAGAAAAATGAGGTGTCCCTGGCCTCATGGAGACAGCAACTCTGCGCTCATTTGTGCTTTCGAACTTTCTCCTGCTACCTCTTTGGGGTGGGGCTCGTTTGATTTCATTTGCCTCAATGTTTAAGGCCAGAGGAACCATCATGATCATGCAGGCTCAGTGCTATGAACCCCAACTGCTTAGAAACCATAAGGGCAGGAAAAATCTTGAGATTGGCTGGAAAAATCACAACCTTTTTCAAAATAAACTCGGGGCGGGGGGGGGGGGGAGGGCTTTTTATTTGTCGCCCGGTGTCATTGCTTAGGGAGTTCGAGTTTTCAAGCTTTTCTCTGCAACCACAAGGGTTAAAAACGTATTTTGTATTTAAATGCCAGCTGCGATTCTCAGCTAATCACATGCTGCCAGGAGCTGGGGCTTTAGGAAAAGCACCAAATGTCAAGAGACTCGTGATAAAATTGCAAGCACTAGTAATACAGCAGTTCGCCCTCTTGCATAACGCAGGCCCGACAATCTCATCCGGTGGCTCCTCCATGAAACCCAACAATGTGACGGTGAATGTCCCACATCCCTTTTTGGATCTGTCATATACAATGGCTCACTACCCTCATTCTGCACATCATTTGAATTTTTCTGCCTTCAACTTCCAACCATTGGCTCATTGCCTGTTAGCTTATAGCACTGTCTAGTGTCAGATATTTTTCAGTGTCCTTGTTTTTATGTATCAGCTGGGATAGTTGCACACGATCAACCCGGCACAAATAGGCTGCTTTTCAGAGGTGACAGGTTTCAGAGGAGCAGCCGTGTTAGTCTGTATCCGTAAAAAGAAAAGGAGGACTTGTGGCACCTTAGAGACTAACAAATTTATTAGAGCATAAGCTTTCGTGAGCTACAGCTCACTTCATCGGATGCATACAGTGGAAAATACAGTGGGGAGATTTTATGTACACAGAGAACATGAAACAATGGGTGTTACCATACACACTGTAACGAGAGTGATCAGGAAAGGTGAGCTATTACCAGCAGGAGAGTAGAAGGGGAAATAAACAAGGGGAAATAGTTTTACTTTGTGTAATGACCCATCCACTTCCAGTCTTTATTCAAGCCTAAGTTAATTGTATCCAGTTTGCAAATTAATTCCAATTCAGCAGTCTCTCGTTGGAGTCTGTTTTTGAAATTTTTTTGTTGAAGAATTGACACTTTTAGGTCTGTAATCGAGTGACCAAAGAGATTGAAGTGTTCTCCAACTGGTTTTTGAATGTTATAATTCTTGACGTCTGATTTGTGTCCATTTATTCTTTTACGTAGAGACTGTCCAGTTTGGCCAATGTACATGGCAGAGGGGCATTGCTGGCATATGATGGCATATATCCCATTGGTAGATGTGCAGATGATCGAGCCTCTGATAGTGAGGCTGATGTGATTAGGCCCTATGATGGTGTCCCCTGAATAGATATGTGGACACAGTTGGCAACGGACTTTGTTGCAAGGATAGGTTCCTGGGTTAGTGGTACTGTTGTGTGGTGTGTGGTTGCTGGTGAGTATTTGCTTCAGGTTGGGGGGCTGTCTGTAAGCAAGGACTGGCCTGTCTCCCAAGATCTGTGGAGTGATGGGTCGTCCTTCAGGATAGGTTGTAGATCCTTGATGATGCGTTGGAGAGGTTTTAGTTGGGGGCTGAAGGTGATGGCTAGTGGCGTTCTGTTATTTTCTTTGTTGGGCCTGTCCTGTAGTAGGTAACTTCTGGATACTCTTCTGGCTCTGTCAATGTCTCCTGCTGGTAATAGCTCACCTTTCCTGATCACTCTCGTTACAGTGTGTATGGTAACACCCATTGTTTCATGTTCTCTGTGTATATAAAATCTCCCCACTGTATTTTCCACTGTATGCATCCGATGAAGTGAGCTGTAGCTCACGAAAGCTTGTGCTCTAATAAATTGGTTAGTCTCTAAGGTGCCACAAGTCCTCCTTTTCTTTTTTCAGAGGTGAGTTCAGCAGGCGTTTTGTAGGCTCAGCACCAGCGGAAAAATGAGGCCCAAGGACAAGTTCACATCATTGCCCAGTAAACGTGTCAGCAAGAAAAATGTCCCTGAAAGGAAAAAGCTAGTGAAGAAAGGGAGGCCCCAGTGATCAAATCTCTCATCACATGACTAAAAGACTGGGTGGGGCCTGCCCCAGAGGGACCCCAGCTGACGTCTTTGGGCAGGGTTCTGTATCTGAGATCCCTAGAACAGGCCAGCCTGTGTCTCTGAGCTACAGAGCAAGAACAGTTTTGGCTGTTAGCACTTACCTTGTGTAACCCTTCTGCCCGTCAGAGTTGGCAGCAACAAGGGCCGGGTTCAATATCTAGGGGTTCCATTCCAGTAACACAATGCAAACCGGCTCGAGCCCCCACCCAGTGACCTGGGACAAATATATACCACCCCCGCTGGGCGCTTCCAAGAAGCAATACTTCCCCTCTCGCAAGCACATAGTCTGAGTGTAGCAAAAGCCTTTTAATAACAGAGAGAAACAATGTGGCATTATGTTGGGGAAACACCACCAACAGGATTCATAACACAACCCATGAGCAAAAAAAACCCACCCCAGGCAAATTGGGGCATGCCCTTTTCCCTTTGGTTCTTGAGTCCAGCAACCCCAAATCACCCAAAGTCCCAAAAGTCCAATGCCCCAAAAGTCTCTGTCCCTGGTCAGGGCAGCCCCAGAGTTCGAAAGTTTATCTGCAGAGCTTTACCTCCCAACCTGGGTGGAAATGGGACGGGGGTAAGAGGCACCTTACATGATCTGAAGCTGACCGCCCCATAGCTCCATAGCGGTGCTCCGCTCCGCCAGCCGCCTCACAAACTCCTTCGCTCAGCTGCACTCCGCTCCGCCAGCCGCCCCACGAACTCCTTCGCTCAGCTGCGCTCCGCTCCGCCAGCCGCCCCACGAACTCCTTCGCTCAGCTGCGCTCCGCTCCGCCAGCCGCCCCACGAACTCCTTCGCTCAGCTGCGCTCCGCTCCGCCAGCCGCCCCACGAACTCCTTCACTCAGCTCCACGGCCCACAAGCAGCTCCTGCCATCCACACACTGCTCCGCGTCGAACTGCTTCACCAGCCGTCCCGCAAACTGCTCCACAATATATCTTCAAGCTCCCCCACTACTTAACACAACACTCAGTGATTTCAGCTCTTAGGTGAATTCAGCTTATAGTAGGGGAGCCCCAGTGCTGGTGCACTGTCAGCCCAAAGTGAGCTCAGCAGCCTATAACTAGACTTCTAATGAAATCAAAATTAGCTCTGATATTCCACAGTGGAGAGAGGAGGAAGTGCAATTAGCATGTAAGGCCCTCACCAAGGGGCCCATGCCACTAAGTACTACTACTTGTCCCCAGCCTCTCTCCATTCACACAGTTTTGGAACCCATGACCCTTGCCTAGCGAGTGCTACTTAGTTGATGGTGAATCCCTCCATCATAACAAAAGGCCACGTACAGTTCCAAGCACAGTTCCCATAATCAGGGTAATAACAATTTATTCTTCCTGCCCCAATAACAGGGACACTGGGGATCCCACAGCAGCCAAAGTGACCATTTGGGCAGCTATGGTCTCATTCTAGGCGGGGTGGGTGTGCCTATGCAAATGAGATCGGCCCCTGAAGTTCTTTTCCACAACTTGCCACACCTCACCACCAGATGTCAGGGTGGAGCTCATCCTGACACTGCTTACACTTGGATGAATGGAGGGGGATGTGCAGCCACTCACGTGCCTTGGGCATACAGTAGTAATTGTGAGTGCATGGCTCCCTTCTTTCCCATTCCACAGATAGTGCTCCCAAGGAGGGTGGCTGACACGTCTCCATCTAAACAGCTTTTTTGATGGAAAATTGGGGTTTTTTTGCAACTTAATGAAATTTTTCACAGAAAGTGGCCACTTTCCACACAAAATTTTGATTTTTCTTCAAAAAACAGAATGTCCGAAATCGGAAATACTTGTATTTGAAAATGATGCTGCAGTGCCTCGTGGGACATGTAGTCTGGTTGCCTCATATCCTCATTCTCCTCGATGGGCCGGGTTCCCCCCCTGGATTACATCTCCCATGATGCACTGCCTCCCCGCTTCAAGAGGGGAGGCAGTGATGCAACATGGGAAATGTAGCCCAACCAGTGATCCCAGCCCATAGAAAAGAATGGGAGCATGGGGTACCCGAACTACAACTCCCATGAGCCACCACGGCAGCACTTCCAAAGCAAAATATTGTGGTAAACCAATTTTCACTGCAAAAAATCAAAATTTTGTGCAAAACACCCCCTTCCTCCCTTTTTGCTCACCAATTCAAGTCCCCTGGCAGAGCTCAGTGCAGGCCCAGGACCCTGTGGTCATAGCTGCTGACATTGTTTAGTGGTGAGGAAGGCCAACCCCCAGCTCCGCTTCTTCTGGCTCCTAATTGGAAGGACATGAGGAAGGGGTGGTGCATCTGTGGGAGAGTATCCAGCTCTCAGCTCCCCCGACCCTTCCTTATCTTGAAAAGGAGCAGAGTTGGCAGCCACCCTCTCGCCCCCTCAGACAGCCATGTTGGCAGTTGGCTCCATGAGCCCTGACAACACAGAGGTGGTCGTGGTGTGGAGGCCGCTGCCCTCCGGGGCAGCCCCCGTGGCCCATCAAGAGGGCTGCAGTCTGGGAACTACTGTCTGAGCCTCTCACATCAACTGTCGTTTCTTTAAACTGTTGTCAGATTTTCCAGCGGCCTTTTCCAATTTGATCATTAAAAATCAAATCTCCCCCCCCCCGCCCCACTTGGTTTTTGACACAGGCTGGCAGTGAGAGTGTAGAATTTTTCCTGCTTCAGGCACGCACACACACACACACAAAGAGATTTATGAGTCTCCGAAGATGGTTCCTAAAATATTTACAGAGTGTAGCTTTGAATGTGAATGATGGAATCCCCCACAAGCCGGCCGCCGCGGTCAGGAATCTGGGTGGCAAGTGGGGAAAAGTAAACAGACCTTTTTCCATTCCCCCCAAATGCTATAAATCTTCTGGTCCTCCCGCTTTTCCTATTTTTCATCTAAAATCCATTCCCCCACCTCCTGGCCAAAGAGCCCAGCTTAGCTGCAAACCGTGGGGCGGATCAGTCATCAGTCTCTTTCATTCAGATTGGGCGTTCGGCAACCAGGCCCCAAGATGCTTATCTACCCACGCCCACGAGGCGCTGGGTATTTTTAGAGCAGCAGTAAATTAAATCACCTTTGCAGGAAAGAGTTAGGATATGCCTATGCTAGACATTTTTTTGCTAGCATAGCTCTACTGGCAACCCCTCCTAGTGTAGATGCAATTTATACCAGCATAAAAGTATTTCTGCCAGCCTAGTTTACACCAGTTCCCCGAGAGATGTAGGTTATGGCTACACTTCAAATGCTGCAGTGGCCCAGCTTCCGCACTGTTGTACATCCACCTCCCCGAGAGGTGGGAACTAGGCTGATGGAAGAATTCGTCCGCCAACCTAGTGCGAGCTGCACAGGGACTTCAGTCAGCTTATCTACGGTGCTCAGGGGGGTGGGTTTTTCACAGCCCCAAGCGACACAGTTGGGTCAATCGAATCTCCTGGTGTAGACCAGCCCTCATGCCGTAACAGCAGATGCACCGTCATGGGCGGTAGGTATCGTAGGCAAGGGGAGGCGGTGCCTCCCCAAAGAGCCGACTGGCACCCCGCGCCCAGGCCAGCATGCCTCCTGCAGCGACTTGGGCCCACCGGGGTGGCTGGTGCCGCTCTGCCTGCCTGGCGCTGGCCACCCGAGCACTGGGACTGGGGGCTGCCCGGAGCCCCGGGGCTGGGGGTGTGGCGACCGCACTGCCCGGCCGTCTGACCCCCAGGGCTGGGGGCACGGAAACCATGCTGCCCGGCCACCCGCAGCACTGGGGCTAGGGCCTCACCTCCCGCCATGGCCGTCTGGTGCTGGGGCCAGGGGGCCGTAGTGGGGGCGCTATGGGCTCCTGCGGGGGAGATACAAAGGGAGGGAGAGGGGGCAGAAGGGGAGGAGCGGGACCTTGGGCACACGGGGAGGGGCCGGGGTTAGCCTCCCTGGGCGGCCAGGTCGCTGGCTGCCCATGCACACAGTATATGTCAGTATAACTGCATCTGCACTAGGGTGTATACCAGCATAGCTATGGCAGGGCCAGGCTACACTACAAAAGTAAGGCGACCTAACGTCAGCCGCTTGTGCGTGTCTACGCTTTGGTCCTTGGGTTGGCGGTGCACGTCCTCACCAGGGGCACAGCACCCACTGAACTGTGGGGCAGTGTGGGACAGCTTCTGAAAGCCAGCAACGGTCGACATCAGCAGTGCAGTGCCTATATGGACGGCGCATCGAGCTAACTACATCCACTCTATGCTGCTCCTGGAGGCGGGGTTCTTAAGTCAGTGCAGCGGGCCAGTTATGCCGATGGGAGCGACATTTTAGTGTAGACACTTCCCTGGTTAGATCGATGCACGCTGCCTTGCGCCGACCTAACCCTGTAGTGTAAACCAGGGCTCGGTAAAACAATCACACCCCAAAGCCTGCACAGATATGCTGGTTTAAGTTTTAAGGGTAGACCAGGCCTAAGATGGGATTGTTGAGAAGTGCAAGGTAATAGAGAAAAGGTAACATTTTCAAATGCACCTAAATGAGTTAGGTCTGCGCTATACACAAATATTGTACTGGTAAAAATAATTAATATAGTTAGGGGGGTGATTTTTACTGATATTTACTGATATACTGGGACAACCTCTAGTGTAGACACAGTTATAGTGGTATAAAGGTGCCTTCTACCAATGAAGCACATTCCTCTTCCCATACTGTAAGCCATACTGGGCTAAACTCTCTTATATGGGTATAAGTGCATCCACACTAGGGGGTGTTGTACCACATTAACAATACTGGGGTAATTAAAAGGATCCAACTTTTGTGTGCAGACAAGGCCGTAGGAGCCTCAGTTCCATTGACTTTTAATAGGGCTTAGGCCTGGTCTCCACTACAAAGTTCTGCCAACATCCCGACATCACCACCCGTTAGGTGATAAAGCTCTTCCGGCAAAACCCCCAGTGCAGATGCAACTAGGCTGAAAGAAGAGGACTTCTGCTGGCTTAGTTCATGTCATTCGGAGAGGAGGTGTTACTATGTCGGCAGAAGAACTCCTTGTGTTGCCATATGCAGCGCCTATGCTAAGATGGCACAGGCTCTGTAACATAGACATGTCCCTAGATTTTTAGCAGAGGTTCATGCTTTAGATCCAGCCATCTCAGGTTCAATCCCCAGAGATGACCCACCCGGGTTTTCGTTACAGGGAGGGGAAAACAAAAGTATTTGCCCACACCCCGCCACAAACCTGTTTTGGAGAAGGCCAGTTCCAGGCAGCGGCTGAAGTCCATGCTCTGGGTGAAGCCTCCTGCGGCAGACAAGGGCTTGCTGGTTGCTGACGGAAGAGGTGCAGAGTCAAAGCATTGGTTCTGAGCGCTCGGCTTTCGCCCTGCTTTTCAGGGAGGTTTCCACGCACTAGGGGGAAGTTCCCCGCCCAAAGCAAGGCCAAGGTACCATTTCAAACCCATTGGAACCTTTTCAGTAGGGATGAAGCGGTGCACAGGCCCTAAACCCTGGTAAATTACACTCAGCAGTGCAGAGACATGAATAACTCTGGATGCCTGCTCTTAACATAACGTGGGTTACAAGGGGGACATAGACATGTCAGGCAGGGGTGCAAACAGGCCCTTGTCAGGGCCCATACACTTAATGGTGAACTGGGAAGGGAAAACATTAGGGTGAGTAAACAGCCTCAAAGATGGTTCAGGCATATCCAGCCTCAGCTCCTCTGCACCTTGTACAGTCGTTTGTACCAGTGCAAAATACTACTGATATGGGAGATTTTACATCCACTCGTGCCCTTGCTTTGCAGAGGTGTCAATGACTGCACAGGGTGAAGGGTGTCAGAGACTCAGAGCCGTGCTTGTTCCCCAAGTCAAGATGCCTTGCTATAAATAATAGCATAACAGAGCACATAATGCTCTCAGCAGCCACCTTGAGGCTTCAGAGCTGGTTCCCCTCAGTTCTGCTCTTGCAGGACTAAGTCTTATGGAACTAAAGGTTTCCGGTTTTGTTTCCAGCCTGCAGTTTCGTTGATCTTTGTGCCAAACACCAGCCGGGAGGGTATGATTTTTGGCCGGTGACTTGTTTGGCTTAGAAAAGCATCCACCAGCAAAAGAAAACTCCAGTGTAGCAGAAACCCTAGTGCAGCCACTCCATCAGAATATAAAGAAGGGTTTTTTCCCTCACTCATAAGCATCCTCAACATCCCCAACAAGAACAACTCATATGCAAACAGGAGTTTGGTGACATTTGGCAGGAGAGAAAGGCTTCAAAATATGCGGCTCCCCCTGAAGCTGCCGCAAGGTCAGTTCTTAAATGCTCACTAATTTCAGTTTAACAGCTTGTGTGATGAATCACATGCAAACCAGAGATCTTTTCCCAAATGCTAAGCCCTCACGCATCCCCTTGCTTTCAGTGAGAGCAGCAGCTGCTCAGCACCTTGGCAAACCACGACACTTCTATTTAGGTACCTAAGTGTGGATTCCAGAGCCCAGTTAGCGCTCTCTGAAATAAGGAGAGCTTGGCCCTGGAATTTAGCTGACAAGTAGAGCTCGGTGGAATATTCTGGACGAAGAGCTTAGTCATCAAAAATGCAGTTTGGGGGTTGGCTGAAACTATTTGCGAATTCGGGTCAAATTTGCAGCATAGTTTTGGCTAAAAAAAACAGGAGGGGTGGGGGATGGGAAGAGATTCAGAAGGGGATTTAAGTGCCATTCACCAAAGCACCAGAGGCACTGGTCCCTTTATACCACTAGCCCAGTGGTTCGGGCACGCCCCTGAGATGTCAGAGACCCAGGTTCTAGTCCCTATTCTGGAGCAGGAGTGCAGGTCTACCCCCTAACAGGAGGGTGACCTCGGCGTTTGGCTACTCGGGGAGCTCACTTGATCTCGCTTGTTGAAGCTCTTTGACTTTGGGCCAGAAAGAGAGGGTAAGAATCACTTGCCAGCCGGGGGAGGGGGTGGACTCTCCCAACACAAGGATGCCTGGTCCATCCCCGCTCCAGGAACTAGTTAATTATTTTACTCCCAAGGGCATTCTGTGCCAAAAAATTAAAAATTCTGCACCAAAAAAATAAAAATAAAAATTCTGCACACGATATTTTAAAATTCTGCAAATTGTATTTGTTAAACAAATGAGGCTCCAGCATGGCACTGGGGAACACAGGCCACTGGTTGCACAGGGGTGGGAGATCATTGTGCAGCTCCCCCCCAGAACACAGACTCAGTGATGAGGCTGTGCCCAACCCCAACACAGCACAAAGACTTGGCCTGCCCCAGAAACACCCCAGGGCCCTACCCCTCCATGCCAGGTGCACCAGGTGTGGGCAGGCAGGCTCAGCAAGGTAGGAGCCAAGTGTGGAGGGGCTTAGTGTGTGGGTCCAGGTGCAGGTTGAGAGGGTTCTGTGTGTGGCAATCTGGGTGCGGGCGGCTCAGTTGAGAATCTGGGTGCAGGGGGGATCTGGACACACAGGGGCTTGTTGTGGGGTTCTGGGTGCAATGGTAATGGGACTCTGCAGTGGGGTCCAGGTGAAGGTGGTTGGGGCTTAGCAGAGAGGGGTCAGGGTGTGGGGGGGATAGAGCTGGCAGGGGTGTGTGGGGGTGGGGAGCTCAGTGGGGGGATCCAGATGTTGGGGGAGTGGGGCTCATTAGGATGTGGACCCAAGTGCAGCTGGTTGCGGCTCGGTAGGGTGGGGATCCAGATGTGGGTGGCTTGTTGGGGTGGTCCAGGTACAGGTAGGGGGTGAGGCTTGGCAGGAGGGTCTGGGTGCAAGGGGGTCTGGATGCACGGGGGTTGGGTGGATGGGGGAGCAGCTCCCTGTACAGAGATCCCTCCCCCTGCAGCTGAGGAATGATGGGTGCAGGAAGTGCACGGGGGCGGGGTTGGGGAGAGAAGGGAAGAGAGTATGCAGAGCTTCCTACAGCTGGGGGAGAAATCTAGGGGTGGGTCTCATATGGCCCCGGATGCCGTGCAGGGGAAGAGTAAGTCCCGTCCTCCCCAGCCCAGCTGGGACTAGCAGCTGAGCCTGGCGCAGCGTAGGAGCCACTATCCAGGTCTTCCCAAGTCCCGCCCCATCCCCCACAGTGATTTACCTCTCTGCCAGCTGCTCTGGGCACCTGAAACATACTGCTGGGGAGAGTTGCATGACCGCTCTTGTACCTTCCTTTTCCTCCCATCAGAAAGTCATTTTTCTGCGGAGAAGCGAAGAAATCGGTGGGAGGCATATATTCTGCACATGCACAGTGGCACAGAATTCCCCCCAGGAGTATTATTTATACTAAGTGGAACAGCTTCAACAGGAAAGGTTGACAGCAACCCGGCTTGGACTAGCCTAGTGGTGAGTGCTGCCTCCTTGGAGGAGAGAAATCCTGGCGCCAAGTCCCTGCTCAAAGGGGGTGTTCAAGTCCCAGGCCCCATGGTAGTGCTCTAGCTTTTGGGTAGAAGTGGGCCGCCCCCTCCTTCTCCTTGGTTTTGTGACCCATCCCTTCATTTCCTTTGCTTTTATTTCAAAGAAGGTTAAAATGCCTGAAAATTAAATGAACCGTTTCATTTCAGGTTGAATAAAATGTTCCATTTGACCCCAAAGCAAAACTGTTCTGACTTTTTCAATTTGCGAAAAATTGTGAAAAACTCTGGTTTCGATTCGACTGGGCTCAACAGTTTTTCTAATATTTCAAAACCACCAGCGAACTGAAACATCAGTTCTTTGTCCAGCTCTGCTGCCAACAACGCCAAAACGCCGGGGCTGCCAAATAGTGAAGCAGATTCTTTCAAGACTTGCTGAAAAGGATCCTGAATAATATGGTAATACGTGGTAATTTTCAGGTATAGATCTCCAAGAGCTTTACACAGAAGGGCCAGTATTATTAGCCTCATTTTACAGATGGGGAAAAGGCAGGACAGAGAGCTTAAATGCCTGGACGTGCTGTGTAACCTCAGGCAAGTCAGGAGCAGAGTCAGAAATGGACCCTAGGAATTCTAGCTTGTAGACTTTGTAGTTGAGCTGGTGTAGAGCTGTAATGTAGACAATTCCTATGTGGACAGAAGGGATATTTTCTGTTGATGTGGTTAATCCATCTCTCTGAAAGGCGGTAGCTAGGTCAGTGGGAGAATTCTTCCATTAACATACCTGCAGCTACAGAGATAGGTTGACCTATACATGGCACTCAGGGCAAAAATTTTTCACAGCCCTGTGCAAGGAAGCTAAGTTGATCGAATTTTTAAGTGCAGACCAGGCCTTAGTTTTACATGCTATCCACTGGAAGATGCAGCCAGAGAGACAACAAAGGGAACAGCTGGCTGCACTGAGACTGAACAAATGAAAGAACTTCTTAAACACTAATACAAATTAGGACCAGGTTCTCCCCTGCTCTGAAAGCTTTGCCCAATGGGCCAAGTGAGGTCCATGTGAATAAAGTCTACAGGGAGGGCTCCCATAAGGGCAGCTTTGTTCGGCTTTTTACCCAGCTCTAGCCGTTGCAAAGTTAATAGCAAAAAATGAATGCCATTGATTAGACAGAGACAGAAGTGAAAGAAAATAACTGGACAGAAATCAATACAATCCTCACTTTATTTTCACCTTGTCGTAAGTATGTAACAGCATCACACCTGGCTTTAGGTTGGTTTAAAAAAATCATACGGCATTTTATTCACTGTTCAGAATAAATGGTAAAATGTAATAAATGTAAACTGCACTGGCACCATTTTTGCTCAATAAATAAAAAAAAAAAAAGAAAGAAAGAATGCTTTATGTCGACTGCACACTACAGTATCTAAATAAATAACATAAGTTACTTTGAATAAATAGAGATCATCTCAAATACAGATGCATTGCATCAACTTCTTGCAGTTGGTCATTCAAGCCCAACAATGCGGGAATGGAAGTGGTTGAACCAATGAAATTGACCAGTGCTGAAGAATGGACCATGGTTACTAGGAGGAACCCAGTAAAACAACTTGATCCTGTGTAATTTACAAAGAGAAAGGAAATGCTGGTTCCCATTCCCATTGTGTTTCTTTCAATTAATCTGAAACTACTCTCCTCTTTGAAATTGGGACTATGCCATAACTGTATTCCTTGCTCAACCAACAGTGAAAGTACTCAGTAACCCTGTTTATTAAGAAAACAGATTTTTTTCCCTCCCTAAAAATAATTTGTCTTCATAAATTAGGCAAACCGATTTAACAAAAAGTTTCTGGAACTATTTAAATAAAGAATAGCCCATTTGCCAATGGTTTCACTCAAATGAAAACAATGAAATAGGGCTGCTTCTCACACATACACCAATGCAAATCAGAGGTGACTCCATTTCAGCCCCCTGGAGAACTCTGGCAAAAAGCAGCATGGAATCACTGACTTGGACAGGATGGATTCACCATAAATTTACTAAGTCAAGAATTCCAGCCTCAGTATTTCAGCCACGGCCTTCAGATCATGAAAAATATGGAGGCGATCATCAGCAGCCTCACAAACTGCATCTTGTCACTAGTGTGGAGTTGCAACGGGTCTTAATGACAGAAGGACTAGTCTCCTAACTTCACAATCCTTCTTGCACTGGCCAATGCTATGGATATGTAGCAAAAACACAGTGAATTGTGCTGTAGCTCATTATCAGACAGAAGAGGGTAAAATAATCCAATGCTCATGCTTGATCACAACTGCCAGAATTTTTTTTTTTTCCTAATTTGTCGTGCCTGGAAAGCTTGTCATTTTTCAAACGCTATGAAATATCTTCGCCGCCCTTTATTGCTGGGTAGTATTTAAAGCTAATGGCCGATCTGCAGCATACAGATATGCAAGTTGCAGGGAACCTCCCCCCCACCCCCTGTCCTCATAACAGATGTTACACGCCGTTTACTGTTATTAACAATAAATAATTCATGGGGTGGTGAAGAAAGAGCCAGGCGACAGATTTGAATGTTGCTTTCATGTAGAGAATTTTCCATCCTTTTGCCCTTTCTGCATTTTAGACATTCTTTGGGCGGCCTAAAATCTCTTACTGCAGCCGAGAAGGAGAAGCAGAAGCATTTGTCAAATAATAGAAAGAGAGCCTATTAAAACCAGATTTCAGTGAATAAGTAATGGAGGAGCACCCGGAATGTGACCGATTGAGCAACATTATTATGTAACACAAACAGAGGGACTTACAGTTCCTCTGTGTGATGACCCCAAATACAGCACTGGACAGAGACACACACATTAAAATCCTTTGGCGAGAGGATCCGTGGATAAACAAAGGGAGGGAGCTTGCATTCTGAAACCCAAACTTTAACACTCACATTCAAACAAGAAATCAAACCAAACCAATTTAAGCAGGCCACATTTGTGGTACGGCACTGCAGAGATCAGGCCTTCGAGTGCCCTCTGCTGTGCTCCTGAATCATTTCCTTGGTTGTTCACTAACAATGGGGCTGTGATTTTTGGAAAGGGGTTTTACTAACCGACGCCTTGCCTGCAAACGCCAGGCGGAATCGCCTTGGGCTAGAGCAGGTTGGTAGCCAGAATGACAATGCAGTCAGCAAGGCTTTCAAAGGCTTTATTGGGCATTCGGATAGATCAGAACATTTTCATCAGCTTCAAGACGAGAAAAAGCAGGCCTCAACTATCGCCTGGAAAACTGAGGCAAACAGGGCAGCTGTAGCTCCGAGTTAATGGATGGCCTCAACACTCCATATAATGAAACTTCGCTTTTCCTTGGCAACCCCTCCTGTCACAACGATTCAGTGCCGGCCAGCCAGCCAGATCTCAAAGCACTACACTAACCCATTGTACAAACGGTGACCAAATTCTGCCCTTGGACACATACAAGTGACATGCAGGTATCTGAGGATGGGACTTGGTCCAGTGTACACAAGGATTCACTCCCACTCCACCCCCCAAAATTCAGCCTCCTCTGGGGTGAAACTGAGATCGGCTCAGGAGATGTCACTCCACAGTCCCTCCTTCTGTGGCACCTTTGCAACATCAGAGCCAAGGTCCAACCAATAGGAACCATCTCGCTCCTTGTCTCACTCCTGTTTCCATGCCTCTCACTACAACTGCTCCTTGAAGTCTTTAAACCACGGTTTGAGGACTTCAATAGCTCAGACATAGGCGAGAGGTTTTTCGCAGGAGTGGGTGGGTGAGATTCCGTGGCCTGCGTTGTGCAGGAGGTCAGACTAGATGATCATAATGGTCCCTTCTGACCTTAATATCTATGAATCTAAGTCTCCCACATGTCTATTCATCACATCCTCTTCTAGAATTATGTGATACCTGCCACCTTGGCTGGTACTCTGGGGATCTGAAGCGGGGAACCTACAGAGGCCAGAAGCTACAGCTGGGGCTAAATCTCCCTAGCCAGGGCAGTAACAGACATATCCTCTGTGGATCAGGCCCAGAGCGGGACCTGTAGCTCTCACTGACCCGTGAGTTAGCCCATCTCTACATTAGTGTCAGCGTGGGTTTCTGGAATGAGAGGGAGAAGAGCTGGACTGCTATATAGGAAACAGTCGTACTCCATGAATAAACTCAAAGGGCCTGATTCTGACTCACACAGGTTATAATGCTGGCTCACTGGACCCATTTCTGTTTCTCACACAAGGGTTGCCAGCCCTCCTCCAGGACTGTCTGGAAGTCTCCAGGAACGAAGGAGGACGCTTTAATTCAAGATGCTGTCATGTGATGAAACCTCCAGGAACACGTCCAACCAAAACTGGCAACCCTGTTTTACACCAGCATAAGTGATTTCAGAATCCAGCTCGAAAGGCCAAGATTTTCTGTTGTGACCAGCAATCCTCAGTGCCCCGCTGGAGACACCTTTAGGGGGCCTGATTTCCGGAGCGGGGAGAAGAGGGCAGCTCAGCCCTTGCTGAAAATCAGGGTTGCTTAAGATAACTCAGGTCAGGAACCCAGAATTATGAAACATTCTGAAAATCTTGGCCTTTGGGCCTGATTTTGACACCACTTAAAACAGGTGTGATCCCACTGACATCAGTGTAAACCAAACTCTTCCCCCCAATTCCCACTGACTTCAATGGGAGCCCGATGTGAAGAATTTCCACTGGATCAGACCATAAGAGTTTGTCTTCCCTGCGAAGGTAAGTTGAGTGTTCCCCTAACTCAAGTCCCAGCCACACACAGAAGGCTTCACTGGAGTATGGCGGTGCATTTAGCTGCAGTCAGCTGGCCTGTCCGGGGTTATAAGTCACATCTCGAGTGAGCACAACTCATCAGTTGCTAACACAGCCACTCCGTAGTGTGGACGCAGGGTACGGCCACTCCCACACCTCTGCTCCTCCAGAGCCTTCCCACAATTCCCCATGTGCGGCCAGACAGGAAGCTCTCCCAGAATTCACTAGGAAATCAGTGTCAGAGCAGCTCTGCTTAGTGCAGGCTCAAGGCATTATGGGATAAATATCCACAGAAGTCTTTGTGCCACACACGTGTGAGTGCGGCCCCAGTGGGGACATGGCCGCTCGAGGGTTACCTTGTGGTGTGGCTGCTTTCAGTCAAGCTTGGCTCACATGAAAGGAGCCAACTGGCATGCAGATAATTCAAGTGGAGCTGGTTGGGAATTAAAAAAAAAAAAGGTTTCAGAGTAGCAGCCGTGTTAGTCTGTATCCGCAAAAAGAAAAGGAGGACTTGTGGCACCTTAGAGACTAACCAATTTATTTGAGCATAAGCTTTCGTGAGCTACAGCTCACTTCATTGGATGCATTCGGTGGAAAATAAAGTGGGTTTTTTTGGTCAGAAGATGCTGATTCATTGAAACCAAAAGTTTTCCCAGGAAAGAGTTAGTTTCGGGAAGGTTTCTAACAAGAAAATAAGAGAGACACCTACTCCCGCTATCTCCCAGAGTAGCCAACGGCCCAGTGATCAGGGCATAGTCCTGGGGTGGTTGGGGGAGACCAGGACAGTGGCTCTCCCCATATTCCATGAGTGGGCTATTGGCTATTCTGGGTGTTTCTCTCTCTTGTTTTCCAAGACAAATTCCAAAAGGTCTCGATTTCATCACACTGTGGAACAGGGAACATTTCGAAATCTCAAAAATTTTGGCGGGATGGGAAAACCGTTTCCCGCCCGAGTGAATTCTGCAATGAAGACCTACCCCAGTAAACCAAGCCACAGAACCCCTGTTCCCTGTCTGTGGCATTCTGGCCCCAGCCATAGATCATCTTTTCTTTTTAAACCGGAGACTGCAAACAAAACCAGGTTTGCTTTTAGAGTGGAGTTGGATGGGAACCAAATGCTCAAGAGGCCGTTTACTCATCTTCCGTTTTTTTAGAAGTCGGAAGAGCGCGTCTGTTATCTCTTGAACATAGAACATGCCGTGATCACAGCTCCCAAGTTTAATGCTATTTTATCTGCCAGCCAGGCCCACGGCCTGAACCCGTATGAGGTGATTTTTTCATTCAGAACTGGGACTGTGACACAAGCCATGCTTGGAAACAATAATTTAAACAATAATTGTGTAGGCAGTGCTGGTCAGACTGTTTGCGGGGAATAAATCCATTGAATATTTGTCAGCTTTCGGCCCCCCCACAATGAATTGATCCAGATTTTTTGCACCTGCAATCATTACTGACAAGCATTTACCTTTCACAATACTTAGCTCTGTAATAGCACTTTGCAGACCCGATCGAGCACCCACTGACTCCATGGGAAAACCCCCATTGTTCACAAGCGAATGCAGGGTGGTGCATGAAGAAGAGCCATTCCCCAACCAAACTCTTGTTCCTACCAATAGCCAGGACTAGCAGATGTAACAGCAGGGGGATAAGAGCAAAGGAAAACAAAGAGCTATTCGGGTCTTGAACGACCGCTCCCAAACACTATGGCCACTTCTCACATTGCATCAATTCGTCCATCATAATTTTTCTGCATGCCTAAAGGAAATGAAAACCAGGAAGAAATTAGCACTGATCTTCCCTAGGGCTCTGCCACGGACCACAGGGATTATCAAAGTGCCACGCTCCAGTGGTCCACCCCATCTGGTTTCTTGTCTCCAAAAGTGACATTCAGTTTACGTACACATGGAATCTCTTGACCGATGCTAGCATCCCAGGTTTCCCCCAGACGTAAATATCACCCTATGCTGATTCTGGCAAAGTGCTAATGTTCATCACACTTGTCTACAGTGAACAGTCATAAAAATCACAGGTGTCTTTGATTTTCCTAGCACCTGGGTGACATTCTGATCTGATTTATACCTCGGGCAATCTCCAGGAAGCCTGTAAACTGGATTCTCCAGTCACTAACACCAACTTCACACTGATGCAACTCCTCTGACTTTAACACAGTTGCTCCTGTGAGTGGAGAATCTTAGCTCCTTGGAGTTGCATCAGGGCTTGTGGGGGCTGGCATAAGACATCACAGAATTTGGCACATCAAATAAAATGAAAAGCAAAGGCTTGAGACACAGGTGGAATGATTTAAAGGGACCAATTCGCCTCTCATGGACCACAGTGCAAATCAGCAGTAACCCCACTAAACAACAGACTTGCGGGAGTAAAAAATGGTGTAAGTGACTGTAGAATAAGCCCCAAAGAGGGGATTTCCACCACATAGCCTCAGGCTGAATTCTCGTGCACAGCCTGCATTAGGAGGTGGAACTTCTTCTGCTACATTCACTGCATTGTTTTTTAGAAAATATGCACATTGGCTTTTGCCACTTCTGAACTAGCGGGAGCTTGGGTTAGCCAAGCCTGCTGCTGAAGAGACTTTACAGTGCACCGTGTTCGCATCCCCATTAGGGCTTTAGACATGGGCTGTAAAGCTGGATATGTGTCAACCCGGTAGGAGCAAAGCATTGTGGCAAACAGCTGCCTTTTTGCAAACTGACCAGCGGTTTTACATGTGTCGACAAATCCAACAGGTGGACTTTATTCCCCTCTCCTCCGGTCAGTTTCTACAGCTGGCCTCCTCTTTCAAAGGTGAGGGTAAAGATTAGGGTTTCAGAGCCCAGCAGCCCTTTTATATGGGAGCAGGGTACAAGTGAGGCAAAGCCTGCTGAATGATGATGTTTATATTGCTTTGATACATCTTGGCTCCGTTCAGCTAAGAGCAGCTTTTAGATCCAACGCAAAAAAGCCTGACCTTTGGCAGGGGTCAGAAATCTATGCTATTTACTCTCCATGTTACATTTTTCGTGTCTCGCAGAAGAGACACACAAGAAGCATTTTGGTTCCCATTCACATTATGGGCTGGGATTTTTAAAGTCAGGCTCCCAATTCCCCCTTGACATTTGTTGGGAATTGGGTGCCTAACTCCCTTTGACTCCTTTGCAAATCCCAGCCGAAGCTGCTAATTATCTATGCGAACAGGAAGGAAGAAACACATTTTACCTGACTGCTGTGAAAAAGAAACAAGCGGGCCAGATTCTGATCTCTGCTACTCCAATGTGGAGTGTCTTCCGATTTATATCGGTTGTATCTGGGATCAGAGTCTGGCCCACGGTTGAGCAAAAGAGAGGGAAGTCAATAACAATCAAAGAATTCCAGGCCTGTTAGCTTTCCATTGTCTTGGTGAATGCCCAGTACATGACACCAATATTCTCCTTCTGTTTATCATTTGCATTAGTTGGGAAAGGAGCCAAGAGGAGAAAACCAGCTACTCCAAGCGACAAATATAGCCTGTTCAGAGACTGCAAAAGTCTGTAGTCTCATTTATTTCCCCACATAGTAAACAACACTGACAAGGCTGTAAACGCTAACCATAGACAGAAAGGGTCTGGTTCTTCTCTCACCCATGATACAAGCTACTCTACCCTACTGAAGTGAATGGGAATCACTTGTTGCATTCAAAGGCCACTGTAAGTTGGGTTCTTAAGACTCCTGTGGATTTCAGCCCCATCTTATCTGCAGAGGTGCAAGCTCTAGGGTGGCCAGGTGCCTGGTTTTCGACTGGAAAGTCCAGTCGAAAAGGGGACATGACAGTGCTCAGTCAGATCTACTGACCAGACAGCCAAAATCCAGTTACTGCGGGCGCGGGAGGCAGGGACGCGCCGAGTCATCACCCGCTCCAGCCCCTACTCAGCCAGGGCCACCTCCTACCTGTGTTGGGCAACTGCAGACGGGGCAGGGGAGGTGCTGTCACTCCTGCTGGAGGGTCCGGTTTTGAAATATTATGAAGCTGGCAACCCTAGATGCAGCTCCCGATGGACCTGATGATTTCAATGCTTCTGGATTGGGATCCAGCCTTTCTGGTCGTCATTGACCTTCTATTACAGCTCCGGCTAGGATGTTATTGCTGATATGTATCCTAATTTTATCGTGCTGGTTTTCTGCTGTATCACAACCCAATGCGTCCCTAGCCCTCAGACTAAAACGCCATCCTATGGCAACACCCATCTCTCCTACTCCAGAGTGTTTCTAAATCATTTTACCAGGTGCACTGAGGACAACCTGGTCGGGTGAGCCGGTCACCTGACACCAGCGACGGTGGAGGAAATGGAGACTTGATCCAGTTACGGTAGGTTGGCATGAGCCTTAAGACAAAAAGCGGATGAGAAGGAAGGTGGGAAAGAGCTCGTTCCAATGAGTGGCCAAACAAGAGGTGATTAGAATGGATGTGAAGGCCTATACCAGCTCTTGTGAGATGGGGAGGGCTTTCTGCTGATCTCAGTGGAAATTGGATCAGGCCCTAAGGGAGGGAAAACACCAAACGTTTGTCCATTAAAAAGTCCCATTTGAGGTAAAGTTGTGTTTGAATGCCAGGGAACTCTTTTTCCTTTCAAAGGACGGCCCAGGCTGGAGCAGTGCCCTCCTGCCCCCATTTTTTGCAGAGCCAATTGGAAGGCTGGGCTCAACAGCCACCCTGGTCTCTGAGAAAGTGGAGTCCGAGGCTGGTATTTGGCGTTCGATGCCCAAATCCCATTCAAAATGAACGGGAAGCCCCAAGGCAGCGTCAACACTCTCAGCCTTACTGGCTAATCATCCCCATTGCATGAAACTCCATGGAATTTGGGTGCCTAACTCCCCTAGGTGTGGCCTATACACAGATTTTGTACTGGTATAATTATTGGGGTTAGGAGTGTGATTTTTGACCAGTATAGTTACACCAGTACAGCTCCTAGTGTGGACACAGTTATGCTAGTATAAAAGCTGCTTTATAGTTTATTCTCCTTCCCTATACTAATATAAGCACCTTTATACCAGTATAAGCGTGTCCACACTAGGGAACTTGGACCATTTTAATTACACTGGTGTAGTTAAAGCGATATGACCCTGATGTGTAGACTAGGCCAAAGGGCTTGGCTACACTTGCGAGTTACAGAGCAATAAAGGAGCCTTGGATGCCCTAGCTCACTACCCGTCTGCACTGGCAAGGCATGTAGAACACTCTGAGTCTGCGGCTACAGCGCGGCTGGTCTCCACCTCGGTGCGTGGAATAACGTTTGCTGCACCCCCGCTGGAGCGCCATGGTGCCAGCGTGAACGAGGTGTTGAATTACTGCGCTTTGACTGACCGTCCCATAATCCCCTTAAGTCAAGTGGCCACTTTTGTCATTGTTTTGAACTCTCTGTAGGAATGCGGATATGCCCTTTCAAAGCTCCGTTTCTGAGAGCCGGCTGCTTATCTGCTCTGGGACAAAGGAACCATTACTGAGGAATGCTGCTTGCTTTGAGCGAGTGAGAGAGAGGCGGGGGGTGGGAGGTCTGCTGCTGTCTGAACTTACAAGACAGCATGCTGACATGCTCTCAGCCCCCCTAAAACCCACTCTCTCCCCCCCCCACATACACACAAAACACTCCCTGTCACACTCCACCCCCCATTTGAAAAGCACGTTGCAGCCACTTGCATGCTGGGATAGCTTCCACAATGCACTGCTCTCTGTGGCGTTGCAAGAGTTGCTAATGTGGCCATGCCAGTGTGCTTCCACCTGAGAGTGTAAACACTCGGCAGCGTTTTCCCTGCTGCAGTCTCCGAAGGCGGGTTTCTACAACTGCAAGTCTACCCATGCCCTGAGACTCCTTTGCAAACCCAGGTCTTAGGCCAGGTCTACTCTACACGCTTACTTCGGTATAACGTCACCACTCAGGGATGTGAAAAATCCACAGTCCTGAGCAACGTGGTTATACTGACAACCCCCCATGTAGACAGGGATGGCTGCCGCCTCTCGTGGTGGTGGAATTATTAAGCCAACAGGAGAGCTCTCTGTCGTCCGCTTAGAGCGTCTTCACCGGAAGCGCGATAGCTGCAAGTTTGTAGTGTAGAGCTGGAGCACGGCCACCAGTAACTCTATTGCCGTGTCCCTGAAAAGCTAGTCCCAGGAGGGGCATGGTGGTTTATTTCAGCAAGCTAGAAGGCCTGCCAGATGGAAAGCAAAGGAGGTGCTCAAAGCAGTAGAAACATGGGAAATTATGGCTTCTTTCTCAACCATCACATTTCCTGACTGCCTCAATGCCTCATCCTGAATGTCAATATGACGGATGGTAAAGTTGAGATGTTCAAGGCTGCCTAGGAGATCAGAACACCCAGTTCCTATTAAAAAATTAAGGCAGCTTTGAAATTCTCATCAGCCCCATGTTCCCACGCCAATCCTCTTCCTCCCCGTCTCTCTGGTTAAAACCACCAACTGGACAGTTTGTTAAGATCACTATCCTGGCCCAGGGAAGCATCCAATAGTTGTCCATTGACCTCACTAGAACGTTGGCAGAATGGCTGTGAAGGAATGATAGTATTCTGCGATTGCCACCAATATTTATCTCTCTCTCTCTATATATATATTCCTGTATATTTACAGAGCATGAATATACTGCATGTCTACAATAAAATAAGGGTAAGATATGATCTTAGGATATAAAAGAATATTTCTTGACCGCTCAGTCATTTATCTGCACCCAAAAAGGTTCCATCCACGTGAACTCCATGCCCTGGAGCAATTCTCTTTAGGCCGCAACCCGTCTCGGAGGGGAGCCTCTGAGAAGAGGCCTCAGTTTTCGTAGGACTAGGAATGCCAATCTGACTCCGCCTTTCCAACTGGATCGCAGTTCCGGAGCTGGCCGCCCAATTGCATCCAAAGACAAGGGCGACTGGCACCTTTTGGACTCGAAATACTTGGCCAGCAAAACTTTCCTGCTAAATCCCTTCGTGAGAGCAATAAAATAAAAGCCCATGTGGATGCCAGGCTGGTGCTGTGACTGATGCCGGCATCCCTGAGGAAATCAGCAGGTGTTTCCTCCTACCTCTCCATTCCCCAGCTCCTCCTTCTTAGAGCATCCCAACGCTCAGGGGCACCGGGCTGGCGGGGGGAGCGCGGAGGCACCTGTAGAAGTGTTGAAAGGCCCCTCGATCTCTCTCAAAACACAACCCAGCATCAAGAGTTTCCCTGTTGCCCCTAGAGTCCAACCACAGAACTGAGGTAGACTTGGAAACAGTTGCCTTCTTGACTCTCTCGGAGCCTGGGTCCCCTCTTAGTTCCCTTCACTCTCGGAACGCAGCAATGTCCCTTTAGGCCCTCGCCCTCTTGGCTTTTGGGCGCTGCCTTCCAGACATCAACCTTCCCAGGTTCCCTTTCCCCACTTCACACGCAGCCACATTCCTTGGCCGACAGCTCGTTGACGGTGTAGTAGCGGTTGTAAGTGTCCAGGAAGGAGACATCGTCGTCGTACGCGAGAGGCCTGCAGCAAGGCCGGGCTCTCACCTTCTCCTTTTTGATCTTCTTCTTGAGCCTCATGTTCTTCAGGGAGAGGTCATAGTTCCTGATGGCTGTCTCGCACGTACCAGTGCAGTAACGGAACAGGACGATCTCGTCTGACTCGTAGCCCAGGCCCAGCTCGCTGACGCTCACCTCCAGCTCCTTCAGGGCGCAGGGTTTGTGGCGGGCCCGGGCTCGCTTCATGCGGTTCCCAGGCTTGGGGAAGAGCGGCAGCTCATGCCCCCCGGAGTTCATGGACTGGCTGTACCTCTCGACCAGCGTGGAGATCAGCTGCCGGATTTCACCCTCCGTGTAGCTTTCAAACAAGGTACTGTCTGCAACAGAACAGGGACAGGGGTTAGCGAACCAGGCAGCGGGGAACGGCAAGCACAAGCCCCGGGAGCTAGCCACCCAGATCTCAATGGAATCTGGCCACCTAACTCCTTTAGATTACGTTGAAAATCCCAGCCCCAAATATTTCTACGGATTGTGGGTAAACTTTCAAAAAATGCTTAAGTGACTTAGAAACCTAAGTCCCATTTACTTACAATGGGACTTAAGCTCCTAAATCTCATAGGTCCCCCCCATCTTCATGTCCCCAGGCTGCACGCACAAGCAGGAAAGAGCCTATAAAAGGGACAGGAGAAAGTGATGGGTGTTAGGAAATCAAGGCTCCAATAATTTGCGAAGCCCCTCTGAAACGTTGACTACGTTCTACCCAAATCTAAGCTTCCATTCAAGTCAGCAAATTACCTGCCGAGCATTTCGGCTTGTGAAGCAATTGGCCTGCACAATGAAACAGGCGCGCTCCTGCCTGGTTAACCCGCCTTGTGGAAAACTGGCCCCAGACAAACTCCAGCACCATCAAAGGCTGACATTCACCCCTCTCCTCCACCCTGCTTGCTCCTTAGAGGTCAGATGGGCCCGCTTTATTTAGCGGAGCAGAGGCCTTATCTACACTAGGGCTGAAAAAAAAATCACCAGTTCAAGTATTGTGGTTTAAGCACTAGAGCAAGTGGGGTTTGGGCCCTGCCTATTGTACAGTTTAACCCAGGGAAGCCAGAACCCCGACCTTCACAGCGATTGTTTTGATGGTCTAGTACGGTCCCCTGCACAACACAGGCCAGAGACCCTCCCACAACAAGCCCTGCACTGAGCCCCCCGCCTGTCATTGAACTGGGGCATATCCTTCAGAATGAGGCGCCCGCTTGAGAAAGGTGCTCCTGGGTCCAGTGTAGTCAGAGCCTGAGTGTGTTCTAAACCAGTTTACAACACCACGGTGCGTCTAGTCTGGTTGGACGGGAGGGGGGGGGCATCCGCCCCTTTCGTGGGGCTGCAGGCGGACAGAGCGAACCCGTTTCATGGAGGAAAAGCAGCTGCAAAGCGACGACTTTCAGATGCCACCAGCCTGATGCCCTGCAACCGGCTAGTGCCCCAGTCCACTTGCTTCCTACTGAAGTCCTTCCTAAGGGCTGAACGAATTCATCCCAGGAGAGGCCACCGGCACCTTGGCCTCTCTAACACTTGTTGAGCAATTAACCGGAAGCTCGGTATTTATGGGGACCACGGCTTTTGTGGAGACTGAGCTTTCGGATGTGTACAACCTCTCCGAATGCCTGCAAACAATGGCATGCCCAGAGCGGCTTACGACACGTACAAGCCCCTGGGGAGGGAGTGGGTTTGGGGGGATGCACATTCTAATGACTGGTCTCAGTCAGCCAATAGCAGAAGCCCTTTGGAAAAGGGCCCGGTGCCAGTCATCCCATTGGCCTGTGGGGGTGAAAGGGACGAAAAGCCAGCAGAGCTGTGCAAGAGGTTATGGAAGTCAGTTGCTCGGTGTCAGCTTTGGCCCCCACCACCTTCCCAGTCACTGGTGCGGGGGGAGCGGGTTCACTGGGGCCAAGATCCATACGTGGGGAAATGCTTTTCTTGGACCCGTCCCCACTAGCAGCCCCCCCCCGAGAATACAAGGCAGCACGAATTAAGGGCCCGTTCTCCCCACCCGAGGGTTGGTTGCAGAGGCAGGGTCCTCCAGCTCTGGGAGTCACCCTGCTAGGCAGCCAGAAGCCAGTGCATCAACGAATGCCCTGTATGCCGATTCGCCGCCCCAGGCAGTCAGCTCGAGCTCATTGATCTACTGGCTTGGGTGGGGCAGAACCCCGTTTCCATGGCCACGGGGTCCCTCTCTCACAGGGTGAGAGAGTTAAAAAAAAAATACAAGAATGAGTCAGGACTGAAGCGTCTTATTGAAACAGGATGAAAAATGGTTCAACCTCAGAGTGAGAGGCTTTAACGACAGCTTTCCAATTCAGCCCAAGGAGTCAAGCTGGCTCCAGGTGGCACAGATGCTCTTGGCTTGGAGGATGTGGCCAGGGCCCAAGAGACAGGAATGCTCCAGGTGAGGCTGCCTTAGGCCTTGTCTACACTTGAAAGGATTGGCTGGTTGACCTATACCAGTAATGCACCCACCTCCCCGCCTCACCCCCTCAGCCAACTCCCAGTGCAGATGCAGCTTATACGTCCTAGCATTTCCAAAGCGACCTCACTTTGGGTTGTGTTTCCATGGCTTTTCTTAAGCTAAGCACCATGTGGTTGGGTAGGTGTTTGGGTAGGAGACCTCCAGATGCTTTGGCCAATGCAATTTCCCTTTGAGTTAATATTGGCCAGCATGGGGCTTGCTTTTATAGGACATGTGAACAGGGGCGGTGAAGCCCTCCCAAAAGTGAGGGGGTGGGGCCAGGGGCCGCTGTCTGCTCTGTGGACCCGCCCATGCCCCTCCTCTTCCCCCCCCGAGGCTCCACCCCTGGCCAAGCCAGAAGCCAAAGCGGGGCCAGGGAGCCTGGGTGGGCTCCTCCACCTGCCCGAGGTGGGGGGTGGGGCTGAGAGCAGCCCCCAGCCTATGTTCTCACCCCCTGGACTCCCATCCAAGGCAGGTGGAGGGTTCCCCCAGCGGCCCAGGCTCCCCGGCCAGGCTCCAGCTGCCAGCCTGGCCAGGGCCTTGGGGGGAAGAGGCGGCCCATCCATTTTCAACAAGTGGGAGCACCGTGACCCTCTGGCCCCCCCGTTCCGGTGCCCCTGCATGTGAAACTCCAGTCCTGACCACTCGTGGCAGTTTCTGTAAGAATCAGGGATGAGTTAACCCTGGCATCCAATTCCAGTTCAGGCAATTACATTCCGTTTAGCGAAATTCCCTCTGCAGTTTCACTTGAATACAACAGTTTGGATTGGGTCTTGATCTGCTAGGTGATGTAGCTGGGTGGGCTTAACCAGCTGTGGTGTCCTATCCCAGAAGCAGCTACGTTTCAAGGGTGGGTGACATAATCTCGGTGTCAGTTAATTAATGAATGCCTGCAATCTGTGATCGTCAGGTGAAAGACACATTAGAAATTCCAAGCATTCCCGTGGGGCCAGTTCCTGGTTTTATTCAGTCCTTACTCGCTTTGATTTGAGCAGGAGTAAAAACTTAGTAAGGCCGTCGGGGTTTGGCCCACTGTTGCTATTGGCAGTAAAATATTCTAATTCTTCTACAGATCAGAGAATGCCGCAGTCCCATGTTATTTAAACATCAGAACTATTTGTTTCAGCTCCGGTTGACTTGAGTCCACGTGCAGTAGAATTGGTCGGGAAATGGTTTTCCTGGTCTGTAAAAAGTAGATTTCAAACCTTTTGGGGATGAAATGGAGACCTTCAGAACCGTTTTTGGAAAACCACAGCGCGCAAGACCCATTCCACAATACCCTGTGGTTAGGTGCTCACCTAGGATGTGAGAGACCCCCGTTCAAATCCCCACTCCGCCTGATTCGGAGTAAGGCCCTGCACCTGTCTCACGGCCCGCATGAATGCCCTAACCCCTGGGCTAGGGTCTGTTCTGGGACTGTGCACTGGTTGTCTATTTCAGTTACATGCTAGACCTGAGGAAACCATCTAGATAAAGGAGCATTTTCCAAAGAAAAACCATTATCAAAAAATTCCTGACCAGCTCTCATCTACACGTTACTTCTAGGATACGGAAAAGGAAATTTACTTTTTTGTGGACTAGTAACACTGGAGTGGGCGTGCGTGTTTACATGCACATGGGTGTTTTTACATTACATTGCACATACTGCTCCAAATCTGCCAACCTGAAACCCATGTTGCTAGAGAAGATTCTTTTCATGGGGCACCCTCTCCTCCCAACACCACACTGCACAGTTACACAGCTGTATGCCCTGCGAGGAAGGGACTCCAGGGATGGCTGGTGGGCCACAGGCAGTTCACAGTTTGAAGCTGCTGTGAACCCGAGGCCCCACACACTAGCATGGATACCTCTGAAGAGCCAGGGAGGTCCAGCTGTCCTGCAAGCTAGGACCTGTTTGAGATGCCACTGTAGTAGACGCCAGCATTCGAGCATGGATGAGCCCGGTGCAGGGGAAGGATCCTCAGACAAGTGTGCAAATTCATTCCCCATTACCGCGATGGCGCCCCCAACTGAGCAGGACATGACTATCAACTTTTCATTAGTTTGCTCGCACTAGGAGAGGTCGTGGCACCAGGAAGAGAGGGCGGGCTGTTATCTGCTGTTCGTGCCCCTCCAGAGTTAGGCGAGGGGATGGGTGTGTGTGGAGTGGTTTGTTTACGTACCCGGGGATGCCCCTTGAATCCTGTTGAGAGATCGCAATGAAACTTTCATGGAAGTCCTCTGCAATCCTCTCCCAAAGGTCTCCAGGCATGGCAGCCTTATTTCTTCCTCTGTGGTAGGACACATTCCCACGCCACTCAGCAATTACTGCCAGGGGGCCTGCCAAAGCAAACGGGCTAGCAGCCTATGGACCCGGGCGGCTTTGGGACATCAGCAACAGCTGTGGGAGGGGAAGGGACTTCTGAATCTTAACTTCCGCTTTCCATCATGACTCTACTGTCCATGGTACCTCTGCGCGTTTCATCTGTAGCTGATGCCGTTGCGGCCTTGAGGGGTTCTCCCTCCACACCTGAGTCAGAGAAGGAGAAAGAAGAGGACCCGGGTTGACCTGTTCAGCGAGATTCTTCAAGCCAATGTTGCAACAGACCAGGAACAGAGGGGTGGCAGATGAGTATAGCAGAGTGCATGTAGAAGGAAAGAACGGACAGGAGAAATGCGCAGGAGGCCCAGCAGGAAAAGGAGAGGGAGATGCACCAGAACATAATGGGTCTTCTCCAGCAGCAAACACAGAGGCTGCAGCTGCTTGTGGACTGACAGGTTCAAAAATCCCAGGCTCACCTTGGAGAACTCCATGGTCACTGCTCCCGACACCCTGCGACATTCCACGTGGCATCAGGAACCACATCCCTACTTTACCCCTCTACACAGGGGGACGTGAAGGAAAACCACAGCTTCACCTACGCTGACCTGGGAGAGCCATGGTTGATGTATGTGTAGCTAAAATGGACATGAACGTTCCTTCCCTTTCCTTAAGCTGTGTTCCAAAAAAAGAAAGTTCCTCCTTGTAGCTTTCTGAACAGTCCTGTCTCCTTAGAGATGTAGGCATCATGCACCTTCCCTGGCTAGTCAACTCTGATGTAGATGAAGCATCCCGGGTGATCCACCAGCTCTTTCATAACCATAGGAAAACAGCCCTTTCTGATGATGTGGTCTGTGGCAAGGGGGTCTGGTGCCAAAATAGGGATTTGCATCCCGTCTAGTGATCCATTCGATAACCTCATTGCTGCAAATCCATCCCTTATGTCCTGCACATTGCTGACAGCCACAGTCCTGCGTAGCAGAAGATGGCCCTGCACATCTGCATGACAACCACCCCCGCAGTGGATTTTCCAACTCCAAAATGATTTCCCACTGACCGGTAGCAATCTGCCGGGGCAAGTTCCCACAGCACGATGGCCGCTCACGTCTCCACTGTCAGCCCCGCTCTCACATTTGTGTCCCTGGACTGGAGGGCTGGGGCGAGTCGGTGCACAGATCCAGGAATGTGGCTTTGAGCATCCGAAAGTTCTGCAGCCGTGGCTCATCATCCTACACCTGCATTACGATGAGATCCCACAAGTCACTGTTTGTAGCTACTCTGTGAATGCCACCGAAAACCTCGACTTCGTTCTCGCTGTGTTCCACAGCAATCCGCCCTTCAGGAATCATCATGTTCCCCGCGACTCCAATCATAGCTCTCAAATATTGGAGGCTCACCAATCCTGTGCTTGTCCTGGGGGCTTTCGCCTTTCCTGGGGTTTTTCACCTTCCTCTGCAGCACAGGGCATGGGTCACTTGCAGGTTTAAACTAGTGTCAATGGTGGATTCTCTGTAACTCAGGGTCTTTAAATCATGATTTGGGGACTTCAGTAACTCAGCCAGAGGTTAGGGGTCTGACATGGGAGGGGGTGGGTGCGTTTCTTTGGCCTGCAACATGCAGGAGGTCAGACTAGATGATCACGATGATCCCCTTCTAGCCTTAAAGTCTACACGTCTAACTCTCATGGCAATAGTCCAGAGGTGTTCAGAGCAGAGGTGACGGACAGCAACAAGTCCCACGCTGGTTTGTGGGATTTTCTGAATAGGCGTGAAAATTATGGGATCGAGATAGCATTATGGGGTGGAGAAAGTCGCATGATGGGACCTTGACGCTGCGGTCCCAGTCACCCCGCGCCACTTGTTTCTGCCCCACCATTGCACCATTGGTGGTGAGTTGCACCCTGGGATACCGCATGGTGCACTGCACTGGGCATCGACACAAGCACTGCTGGTGAGCACACACAGTGCTGACACAAGGAGCCAAATGTGTTTGTGCATAAGCGATATACTCACTTGAGTTGGCAAAAGTTTGTAGCGTAGACATGCCCTGAGGTAACTACGTAACCGAGACAGTTACAGGCTTAATCGGAGGCAATTAACTTGTTATGGTGGGGATTGTTGACCCTCGGGGGCAGGGATTAGGCTAATGAAGTCATCAGCTCAACACAGGAAGAGCGAGAATTGGCAGGAAGTAAGAGGGGAGCTCCGAGACTGGGCTGGGCGGGATGGGGAACGCTGGGTGGAAGGTTCCTCCTGTACTATGTCCTGAAATGCTGGGAATCCAGAGATTACAGATACATGTGGGGAAAAGTAACAGACTGTGTGTATATTGTGAATAAGAGACCGCACAAACGGGCCAGGCCCACGGCACACCGGGTAGCTGAGGGAGCAGCCCATGACAGAGGCCTAAGCAAATCGCTGGGTGCTCTCGTTCACCCTGGCTAAGACGTAGCCAGGGTGGGCAGGGATGTTCTACTGAACGATGATCTTCCGCTGCTGAGCCACAAGGAAAAGGCTCCTTTAAAGGAATGTTGTCCCCTCACCCCCATCCCACCTTCCTGCTCCTTGGTTTGAAAAGATCAGGTCAATATCTCTTCCAAGCTAACTCCAATCCCGCTCCAGGATTCTGCTGGAACGCCTCCTGGTCTCCACACCCCTCACTTTGTCTTGTTTATTTTCCTACCAGACTTTCACAGCTTGCAGCAGCTCAGGCCGCCCCTCACTGCATGACACTTAAAGTGCATGCTTAAAAAAAAAAAAATCAAACATTGGGTGAATAAATAAAACGAACTCCCGTTGCATTCATGACTTCCAGATGCCTTGCACACAGCCACGTCGGAGACGCTGGGAGGAATCACGGCTTCCTCCGGCGAGAGGGGAACGGGCAAGCTTGTGCTGCAGTGAACGGTTGGGCACAGCGTGCTCCCACTCGTGCAGGGGTCACAAGCAATCAAAGCATGGGAAAGAGGGCAGGAAGCAAAGAGATGTGGCACCAATCTATGGGGATCACAGCGCTTGGGTCTTGGGCAGCTGAACTGTCGCTATAAAGGGCCCGGTTCTGATCTAATCAGCCGGGTAAAGCAGGAATGACTCTGCTGGAATCAAAGGAGATGATTCCAATCTCACTCCAGTGTCACACCGGCGTAACTCAACATAGGTCAAAGGCGTGACCCCTGATTTGTACAGCTATAAGTGGGAGGAAAAATTGGCCCATAGGAGTTAAACTGATGTGAGTTCAGATCAGACCCAAAAGCTCTAACACCATTAAAGCCAGCTGTCACTCTGGATCAAACTATACACTATAACAAGCCTTGGCTATTCTGCCCTCAGTGTGAACTCTCAGGGCCTGACTCTCATCTTACTTCAATAAAATCACAACCTAATCCTCAGAGCAGACGGCATCTAACCCTTCCAGACACAGACCTCAATTCAGAGCTGGGGTGTAAGAAGCAAGAAGAAGGCATAAAGGACAGCAAAAAGTTGTATCTGTGACCCAAAGGTTATCGCCCCAGCAAACTTCATGACCCTGCTCCAAAGCATGGACACGCCGGAACTCTGCAAAGAAACAGCTGAAAAGTCTCTTTAATGTTACCAACACGATCTGACTTTCCCTTTGCCTCAAGCTTGGAAAGGGCTGAATCATTTTCAGTGAAACTGACCAAAGCAATTCATCCAGTTGCAGAGATCAAGAATGGAATATTTCAGCCACAACGGTTAAAGTCTGGCAAAGTTATAACCAGCGGAAACCAGGGGCTGTCTGATAATGGGATGTACGAGGCCACCCTTGACTCTCAGCATTGCCACTAACTTTCTATTTTTACTTTTGTTTCCTTTAGCACCTTTCAGCCAGGCTCTCAACCATTCGTGGACCCGCACAGACCCCCTGCGAGAGACACACGCAGAGAACACAGCAAGGCTTCCCCTCACGTCTGGGCCAAACTTAGTGTAGAAACCCACACCTGACTGTCCTCCTTCAAGGTTGGATATTAGGGAACACTATTTCACTAGGAGGGTGGTGAAGCACTGGAATGGGTTACCTAGGGAGGTGGTGGAATCTCTATCCTTACAGGTTTTTAAGGCCCAGCTTGACAAAGCCCTGGCTGGGATAATTTAGTTGGGGATTGGTCCTGCTTTGAGCAGGGGGTTGGACTAGATACCTCCTGAGGTCCCTTCCAACCCTAATCTTCTATGTTTCGAAATCCCTCCTTAAATTTCTCCTCGACTGTGATACTTACATAAAACTTTACAACGGCCAGGCTGCTGACGTGCTGAGACACTGCCCATCGTGACCAACCCTGTCTCATTGTTTCCTCGTGCTACCCCATCTGTCTGTATCCCTCTGTTGTCTCTTGTCTTAGACTGAGAATGCTCTGGGGCACAGAGGGTCTTTTTGTTCTGTGTCTGTGCAGCGCCTGGCACAATGCGGTTGTGGGGCATGATTAGGACCCCTCTAGGTGCTAGAATAATACAACAAATAATATTTTCATCGGCAGAGTCAGGAGCCGACCCAGATCTCCTGACTTGCAATCCCCTGCTCTCACCACCAGACCGTACTCCCTCTCAGTGAACCCACCTAGAATTCAATGAGGACCTAGCAACCTCAGCCTGAACAGAAAGTGGTAAACACCAAAGGTCAAAACCAGAATTTCATTGCTCCTCCGAAGGGCAGCAGCCATCTCACAAACACCATCCTGGGGCACTGGCTCACCACCTTCTGTGCAAGGTCCTACCAGCATGTCGGTGCTCCTGGAAAGACCATCTCTCTAAGTACCCACCAACTCTGACTATGCTTTAGGGAGCAGAGCACAGCTGGTTACAGCTGCAGGCCCACAGCCCCGGGTCTAAAGAGAGCGGGCTGGTTTTGATCATGTTTTTAATCGCATGCTGTCCATCGTATGCGGAATAAGAAAAACCACATGCTGTCACACCATGGATAAGGAGGCCGCGGGTAAAGCAGAAGAGGAACAAAACCCCTTGTCTGGAGGGGTCAGTCTTGGATGAGCAGAGAACACAATGATCCCTGCAGCTTAATTAGCTTGAGAACCTAGTCGTGGCCCAGCTCAGACACTCAGGGTCTGTCTACACTGCAATGGAAGCCCTGGGTTAGGAGAACTTGAGTTAACAGGCCCTGGGTTTGTTAACCTAGGACTTGAGCATCTACACCCATTTGTAACCCCAGGTTAGGAATTGTTGAACCCCGGGTCCCAGATTGGGGCACCAGCATCTACACTGCATTATGCAGATATGAATCCAACCAGTCGTATCCCCGACTTCCTAGCACCCTCCCAAAATGTGCCTGCTCGAGCCTGTTGTTCGTGATGCAGTGTGAGAAAACTTGACTGTCCAGATGACAAAGTAAGTCAGCTTGTGGGACAGGATACAGCAGAACCTCAGCGTTAGGAACACCAGAGTTACGAACTGACCAGTCAGCCGCCCAACTCATTTGGAACCAGAAGTGAACTGTCAGACAGCAGCAGAGACCCCAAAAAAAAGGAAATACAGTACAGTGCCGTGTTAAAGGGAAACGCCTAAAAAAGATAAAGGGAAAGCAGCATTTTTCTCCTGCCCAGTAAAGTTCCAAAGCTGAATTAAGTCACGGTTCAGCTGAAAACTTTTGAAAGAACCATCCTAACGTTTTGTTCCAAGTTACGAACCGCCTCCATTCCCGTGGCGTTCGTAACTCTGAGGTTCTACTCTCTCTTTGGAGGACTCAGAGCACGTCTACACTGCAAAGCAACGGGGCTTGAACCCTGGGTCTTGGCTTGACTCAGGCTCAGACCCTCCAGGGTATATCTACGCTGCAACAAAAACCCATGGCATAGCCGTAGCTCTCCGTTACCCCACCCTCTCCATGTATGCCAGGGCCTGGGGAAGGAACGCTCTCCCCCAGCAGTGCCAGCAGCGAGATGGCTCTGAGCAGATGGAGTCAAGGCAAAGCATGCTATAGCTTACATTGAGAGATCAGCGGGTCACGGCGCTCCAGGGCTCGCGGGGATCTCCGCTGACCTACAGGCAAGGCAGAAGAGGAGGCTGACCTTGACGGCGAGGAAGGGAAGGGGCTGTATTTCCGGCTTCTGTTGAGCATGTCTCTACAAACTAAAATGGACAACATGGAACTGAGGAGCATCGAGGCAATGGCTGCAAACTTCCATACCTTCATCTTAGACCAAGTCAGAACATTGAAACTCTGCAAAACAGGCAAAACAAATATCCTTATTACAAACCCTCTGCCCCCGACCCCCATCATCTCCCCGCGGACAGATCCCCAGTAATAATGGTCATGCCGTGGGCTGCTGAGAAACCTTCCCTGGGAATCTCAGAGCAATCACACGCATTCCTTCGATTGGACTCTCCCACTCCCTTGGGTCAGTATCATCCACATCCCTATTTTATAATGGGAAACTGAGGCACAGAGAGGGGACGTGACTCGCCCAGAGCCCGGCAGCGAGTCAGAACCCAGGCGTCCTGATTCGCAGCCCTATGCTCTCAACGGTGGACCTCACTTGTGCCATCACTTTCCCATCATGGTAACAGGCTGCTCCGTTTGTGGGACAGAGGACATTTACAGAGAATCAGCTCTGAGGAGCAGATTGTACCAGGTGCTAGCAAGGGCAGACAGGGGAAGTAGGGCACACGCATGCACGTATGTGCCCTGGGAATGGGTGGGGACCAGGACACAGGCGCTGCTCAGCTGCCCAGTGCAAGAAGGCTGTGCAGAGGTGGTGCAAGGTGTGCCAGGTGACCCCCTCCTCACCCCAACCAGCAGAACCGCCTGGATGCTGGAGGAACCTCAGCTGCACCTTTCAAAAGGCAGGAGATCTCCCTGATGCTCCCCCAGAGGAATTCTGGATAAGGCGAGAAGGATTCTACCTGGGATTGCAGGTGATGGATCATTTCCTATTGCGGGCAATGCACAGTCTAGCCTGATCAGTTTAAATCCATTTAAAAAAAATAGAACCAGGGGCCAGCATGTTTCTCCTCCAGATAAATATCCATAATTCTGCACCCAGCCCAGCCAGAGCAGGAAGGATGTGAGTGCCGAGTAGGATTGCTAAATCTGAGCACTACCTCCGGAACAAGATGGGTCTAGAAGCTGCTGCCAACAACCACCCACGGAAGCAATTCGCACTTCGCTTCTTTTCCAAAGACCTTTTGCCTGATCCTTCCTTTGCACTGTGCCTTGGGAATTCACCTCCTCCAGTGCAAAGCAAATGCCATTCTGAGCTATTCACACCCACTTTGCCCTGGGTACCAGAGGTGACACAAGGTGTCCCTGGAGTCTAATGAGAAGAGAAAGTCTTCCGAGCCCGGCCCCTTTACAGCAGTGACTAGAGCTGGCCAGGAAATGATTTTCCCCTAGAAGGAGAGTTTTTGAGACATCAAAAAAATTTCCCAGCCCGAATTGGGAAGAAGAGTCAAAATCTCAAAAATTTTGGAGAACTGAAAATCCAAAAAAAAAAAAAAAAATTGGTTTAGGTCAATTAGAAGATTTTATTTATGTAATTTTGGAACATTTCGTTTTGATAGTTTTGAAACATTTTGTTTTCAACCTTTTTTTCTTTTTTCAAACCTCTCGCTAGTCTAAATGTCTTCAAATTTCAGGATGAAAACCGGTTTCAACTCAAACAACCGGAACTTTGGATGTCACAAATGTGGACGTGGGACATTCTGACAACGTCAAAACACTTTTTCCCAATAATTCCTCAGGTCAGGAGATTTGGCAAAATCAACCCTGTTTCGCCAATGGTTTCGGTCTCAACAAATTGACATTTTTCAGCCAAAAACAGCTTGTTGAAAAATTCCAGACTTAGCCTTGGTCTACACAACAGAGAATGACTCTGGTATAGCTACGTCACCCAGGGGTGTGAATAATCCACCCCCCTCACCGACGTAGTTACACCGACCTAAGCGCCAGTATGGACAGCACAAGGTTGGCAGGAGAAGTTCTCCCATCAGCCTCTTGCAGAAGTGGATTAATTTTGCCAACGGGAGAGCTCTCTCCCGCCGGCATAGAGTGTCTTCATTGAAGTACAACAGTGGTGCACCTGCCTGGGTGCAGAGTTTTAAGTGTAGACCTGCCCTTACACCAGTTGCACTGGTCTTTATTGTTTGCCCGGCAAAAACAGCTCAGCTAAGGGAAAGTCAGCTGGAATCTGTTCTTCCTTGGGCCCGGTCAAGAGAATGGTTTACAAAGTTCCAAGCAGTCACACCTGTGGAAACTCCATGAGGACATTGGGGTTTCGCAGAGTCACGGTGGGCCTACGTTTCAAAGCAGGGGAAGCCCTTGGGTAACAGACAGGCTAATTTGACACACCAACCCTTTGTTAGTGGTGTTGATGCGTGAGAAGGAAAGAACCTCAGGGTGTGTCTGCATTGCAATTAGAAACCTGCGACCGGCCGGCCCATGTCAGCTGACTCAAGCTCAAGCTAAGAGGCTGTTAAATTGTGATGTAGACACTCAGGCTTGGGCTGCAACCCACAGTAGGGACCCTTACAGAGGGGGTGCAAGCGGCGCACATCCTGATTAGAACCAGGAGACATTTTGGAGGCTACTTTTTGGGGTGAAAAACGCAGCAAAACCTTTCACGAATCGGTTAGAACAACAAACAAAAAATAATTCCAAAGAGTTTGAGACGGTTCAGCGTTCTCTCAACGAAGTGCTTTGATTTGCTGGTGTGAAATGACTTGGTCGCAAACTGTCCTTTAATCACACTGTGTATTTTTTTAAAAATGCAAAAGCGTTTCAAAGCGGTCACAATAAAACCATTCTGATTTTCTCAAAATGAAACATTTTGTTCGACCCAAGACTTTTTTTATGTAGGACTTTTTCAAGCTGCTGAAAAATTGCAAACGTTTTCGGTTTTTTGGCCTGATCCAAAATGAATTCCCCTCCCCCACCATTTTTTGGAACATCCAATGAACTGCAAAATATATTATTCTCCCCACTCTCATTTTGATCTGGTAGCCGCTTACCCGCTCTTTGCACTGGGGTAATTGACAAGGAACAGAGGAAAAGTCACAGGAGTCTTGGAGAGACGACACACAGCCCTACGATATCGTTTTTTATAGTCCTTTTCAGAGCCGTTCCACAATTGAATGCATTCATTTCAAAGGGAAAATGCGATGTTTCTAGATATCCTGGCCTGGGGAGGGACAGCTCAGTGGTTTGAGCATTGGCTAGCTAAACCTAGGGTTGTGAGTTCAATCCTCGAGGGGGCCATTTAGGAACCTGGGGCAAAAATTGGGGATTGGTCCTGCTTTGAGCAGGGGGTTGGACTAGATGACCTCCTGAGGTCCCTTCCAACCCTGAGATTCTATGATATGCCACATTCCGGTTGTCAAATGCCCTGCATCCTGTTCTCCAGCTAGTGGAGATTCTTGAGTTCGTTACCAACAATTCTTAATAACCAAGTCACAATTATGGGCCAAATCGTACAGTCCTCACATGGGCCTGATTTTCATTGACCCTAACTCCCCTTTACACCTGACAGCGAAAGGGGCCTTAATAGTGAGTGTAAATGTAACAGGTCCAAAGCCAGGCCTTCTTATATGGCTATGGGCCTTTGCATCAATGAGAATCAGATCCACTGAGTTTAATAGGAGTGTTTCCTACACAAAGTCTACACAAACCACAGGAAGTTGGCCCAATAATACCAATAAATTATATATTGGGCACCCTGTGCCAACCCACAAGGTCTCCGAGCACCTAGCATGCAGTAATAGGACTCATTAAAAACCACAGAGCCAATAAACTATCGAGAGAGCAGAAACGAACGCCGCTCCCCTGAGCTGGCCTCCTGCCCTCCGCCCACGGCCCGCCACACACGCGGACGCCACCCAGAGCCAATCCTCCCCCACAGCAATGGCAAGCTAGCGCCGAACCCAGACGTCTCTTCAGCCTGGCTCGGGAAGGAGGCAGACTCCAGGGTCCAGGCATATGCCAAGAGGGAGAGAGCAGCGGGGGTCATGGGCCCATGACCTCCACTGCCCTGCCTCCTGGGCAGTCAGCAGCTCTACCCCATCTGATCAGAGCTGCCATTCCGGGGCACAGAACAGGGCTGGGAAGGGGCGTACTACGCCTTTAAAGGACAGCCTGGCGCTCACAGCAAGAACTGCCTGGATTGAATCAAGGAGGCTCCCTCCTCTGCCCTCGGACTGACCTGTTTATACAGGGAGAGGGAGCCGTGCTGGAGAGAAGGACGAGAAGCCATCCAGGTTGCCCCCAGTGGCACTCTCTCCCCACCTGGCTGTTCTGGCTGCGAGCTCCTGGCAGGCCTCCGTGGGGCAGCACGCCAGCTCACGGGCGCAGGCCAGGCCGACAGCACTGAGCGTCCTGAAAAGCGACTGGAAAGGCGGCTCTGCATCGACCGTCTCCCAGCGACCCCAGAGCCCAGCAGGGCTCAGCTGACAAGCACAGAGCAGTTTGGCTGACATGCCACGTGAAGTCTTAGGGCACGTCTACACTATCAAATTAAGTCAACCTATGTTAGGTCATGTCCACACTAACCTCCGCCTGTTGGGGCCATGTGTGCTCACCAGGAGCGCTTCCGCTGACTTAAGAGGGGCAGTGTGGGGGGCTGAGAGCCAGCTGGGAGCCCGGCTGCCACCCGGACACTCAGCTCAGCATGGCGCTCCCTGCCAGGAACCTGACTGCCCCCCGGGGCTCCCGGCAGGGACCGGGGAACGGAGAGCCCGGGAGGTGGCTGGGCTCACGGCTGGAGTCCCCTACCCACCCTGGGGTGACCACCCCAGCTGTGAGCCGAGCTCAGGGTTCACGGCAGGGATCCGACCAACTTCATGGCTCCGGCAGGGCCACGTGACCTCGTCACAACTTACAACTTAAAGCGGCGCAGAAAACACCCGCAGCTCAGCGGGGCAGGACTAACCGGGATCAGAGGCACCAACTTCTTCTGGCCCCGGCGGGTGCTCAACCCGCCCTCTGCCCCTGGCCCCGCCCCGAGTCCACCCCTGCCCCGCCCCCATTCCAACCCCTTCCCCAAAGTCCCCCCCCCAACTCCGCCCCCTCCCTGCCCCTATTTGACTCCTTCTCCAAATCCCAGCCCCGGCCCCACCTCTTCCCCGCCTCCTCGCCTGAGTGCGCCACGTTCCCGCTCCTCCCCCTTCCCTCCCAGAGCTTGCTACAGCTCTTTGGTGGGGAGGGGCGGGGACGTGGCACGCTGGGAGGAGATGGAGGCATGGCGGGGAGGGAGGGGCGCTTGGCTGCCAGTGGGTGCAGAGCACCCACTAATTTTCCCCCGTGGGTGCTCCAGCCCCAGAGCACCCACGGACTCGGCGCCTATGAGCGGGATGGCAGGGAAACGGGTGTTCATGCTGGAGTCGTGAACCAGTTCCTCTGCGGAGGTGCTGCCCAGCGACAGCACTGAGGTGTGGATACGATGGGGACTGAAGCGATGTCGGCCAGCAGACAGCATCTGATTTCATGCTAGTGCCAGTTATCTGGGCCAAGGGCACACTCTGGAGGCTGCCAAGTCCACTCCAGATCCCCAGGAGTGAGGACCCAGCTCCCACTAGGATTACCACAGCCGCTGCCTTCTCCCAGGCCTCCCTGGTGTCCTGGACTGCATGCTTAGCCTAGAGAAGAGACGCATAAGGGGCCACCTGATGACACTTGCCATGGATGGTCTAGGTTCACTTGGTCTGTACTTCTGTCCAGGGCACTGGACTAGTTGACCTCTCGAGGTCCCTTCCAGCCCTGAGGTTCTATGAGGCTACATGTCCCTCCGTATCTGCCTGGCATCTCTTCAGCTGCAGCCTCCAGAATCCCCCCATCTTCGCTGTCGCTCTAATCCCATCACCTCCCTCCCGCTTTCCAAGGCCTTCCCTGCTTCTGCCTCCCCCAAGCCCTCCCCGGGCACTGCACCTCGGTCACCCACCACGCTCTGGCTCAGACTCTGTGCTCTGCCAGTTCCACCCCAGTCCCCTTCACGCCCCTTCTGCAGCCAGCACCTCCAGGTCCTACTACTACTTATAGATTTGGGTCAGATTCAACAGACAGTTTATACAGCTGCAAGGCTGGTTTGATGTGGTGGCATATTTCACGCCCACTCTACAATCCGCTTGCATGGATGCAAATGAGTGCCCAATGGGTAGGGCAACTAAGAATTAGTCCTTAAGCAGAAGCAGCAGAACCGGGAGGGGGCGGGGTGGGCGAGACCGATCTAGATCTCTGACTCCCCCCAACATCTTACGGAGGTGAGAGCAGAATGGGACCCAGCGATGTCCTGAACATGTGCTGGGGGTGAGGAGCGACAAGAGTTGGACCCGGAGGAAGGCTGGAGCAGCCACTGCAGTGCACAATATCAGGCCAGCCACTGGGGAGTAGGACTCCTCTGACCAGCCTGGTACTGCTCTCCAGGTCCTAGTGCAGATGCCCAGCCCCGGAGAGGGGCAGGACCATGTGCACCAGCTGCTTGAGTGGAGTAGGGGACAGGACAGGGCACTGTCAGCTGGGCGGGGTCAGATGGGCATCAGCACGCAGGGCACCAGCCACCGAGGAACTGCCATGGGAACGGCAGGAGGAACTACCGGGAAACCCCTTCCCAGCCTGGAGCTGGCTCCGCTCTCCTCTGGTCTCTAGCTCCCCTTGCTCCTCCTCCTATCCCACTGACCCACGGCCTTATGTTCTGTGGATCCTGTACCATCAGGGGGATGGGACAGCTTCCGTCTGAGGAGAGATTAGAAAGTCTGGGACTGTTCAGCTCAGAAATGAGATGGAGGGGGATAGGATAGTGGTCTACAAAATCATAAGGAAGCGTTAGTTACTCCTTCACAGAACACAAGAACCAGGGGTCACCCAATGAAATTAACAGGCAGCAGGTTTAAAACAAACAGAAGGAAGTATTTCTTCACACAGCGCAGAGTCATCCTGTGGAGCTCGTTGCCAGGGGATGTTGTGGAGGCCAAAAGTATGACTTGGTTCAAAAAAGAACTAGATACGTTCTGGGAGGAAAGGTCCATCCATGGCTATTAGCCAAAATAGTTAGGGCTGCAACCCCATGCTCTGGGTGTCCATAAACCTCTGACTGCCAGAAGCTGGGAGCGGATGACAGGGGATGGATCACTCGATAATTGTCCTGTTCTGTTCATTCCTTCTGAAGCACCTGGCACTGGCCACTGGCAACGGCAGAACACTGGGCTAGGTGGCCCAGTGGTCTGACTTAGCTTGGCCATTCTTATGTACCATTCAATTCCCTGTACAGGCAGGTTTTCATAAAGCCTGTGATTTCCTCCCTGTTCCTTTCAGCTCCTTGCAAACTCCAAACATGTCTCCATTTTAAACAAATTCTCCAATCTAGAGCCACAGCAACAGAAAAGGAACATTTGCCAAGTGGGAAAAAAGTGAGTTTAAGCGGGGAAAGAAATGTTTATTGTAAAATGGAACATGACAGATTCTTCTTTCATGTTACCACAGTAAATAATGAAAATGGAGCTAGGAAGCTGCTATTTGCCAATACCACTTTATATTACAGGATGTAAATAATGACATGTTAACTAAGACAGTAATTATATGCCCTGCAGGTTACAGGATAATTGTCTAACCCAGCCAGAGTCTAAATATTTTAAATGGACTTTAAACAAAGCCAAGTTAGAAAAAAGGATAGTTTAGCCATATAAGGAGGTGAGATTGTTAAAGACACCCAGGTTAGCTGTGTATGGACCTGATCCGGCCGGCAACAATGGTGAAATTCGCATCCGTGCACAGGGATAGCGCAAGGATTCTACAGGTCACATAGGATCCGCTTAAGTCCTATTTCGAGAGCTTAGTAAGTAAGTGGTGTATAAGGCTTGTGTGGGTTCTCTGCACAAAGTTTGTATCACAGCAGCAGCTGTAGTCCCCAGCTGAGATCTAGGCTCCACCGTGCTACACACTGCATATACACACTGTAAGAGACAGTTCCTGTCCCAAAGAGCCGACAATCTCACTAGACAAGGCAGAGCACAGGGTGGGAGAAAGGAAGGTTTATTCTCCCCATTTTACAGAGAGGCAAATTTCACCCAGCACGACCATCAAATCCACCCTGGCGAGCGGTCACACCTGATTTCGAGCGGCAAGCCCCTCGAGGGAGGGAGCAGAAATGCACCCTGTGACCTGCGAGTCCGGTCCAAACAGCTGGAACGAGGAACCCCTCATGTGATGAAATGCCCGAGGGCTCAGAAAGGTTCACAGGAAGGATTCAGCTAATAGCTTAGAAGAACAAAAGATGGAGCAAATTGCTGTATATTCTTGGACAGACAATTCATTGCTTCTCCCCTCCCCAAAAAAGAGAAAGGGGTGAAATTCAGCACATACCACAGGCCATGCTCAAGAACGCTTTTCATTCCTTATTGTAAGTAGCATTACAGTAGAAACTAGAGGCCCCAACCAAGATCAGAACCCATTACACTAGGCCCTGAACGTACATCTCCTAAGAGACAGAGCCCACAATTTAAATGGACAAAGGATGGGAAGGGGAAACAACTTGCCCAGTGCCAATTAGGTCAGGGGCAGAGCTGGGCCCTTTACCCAGGTCTCCTGATTCACAGTCCAGGGCACCTAACCACTACCCCCTCCCACCCCCCGTTGCTTCACTTTCTCCACTTTCATCCACTCTCAAATCACTTTGACAACTAAAAAAGCATCACAACACTCCCTGTGAGGCAGAGAGGCATTTATTAACCCCAGTCTACAGATGGGGTAAACTGAGGCCTAGAGGGACGCATGACTTTCTCCAAGATCACAAGGGCGTACGTGGCACATTCCAGAGCAGAATCCATTTCTCCTGCGTTTTAGGCTTGTGCCGTCACTATAGGAACATCTTTCCTCTCCCCTCGGTAGAGACCCCAGACTGGCCTGGGGAATGGCGTTTCAGAGATGAAGGACCTCAATTTCAACCGTGCCCTCTAGCGGCTGCAGTGCAGACTCGCCGTCATCTGTACCTCAAGCGGCAGACAGCCTGGGCTCGTAGGTTACAGGTCTGGGTCCCCACTGTGGTGTGGGGCTGGCCCTGCTGCCAACGACTAAAGGCTCCGTTCTTAGCGCTGAAAAGCGGCTAGTGCATTTGACCTGCAGCGGTGGGATGTAAGTGACAAGGTGGCTGCTCAGCTGTCTAGTTACCAGTCCCCATGGCTGCGCCAACTGGAACAAAACAGCTTGCGACCTAGCAACGGTACCAAACCCACGTGTGGCAGGGAAAATACAAAATTACCAGGTAAATCAGGCACAAAAGTGGGGAACCAAGCCTAGAACCCCCGGTCCTTCGCATCAAAACGCAGGCCTCTGCCCTTGAGGTAAGGGAGAGCTCCTTCAGCTCACTTTTGCGGTAGGGCTAAGCTGCAGCCACTAGAGGGCAGCGTGGCAACCACTCATTCACACAAAGCTAGAGCATCACACAATCGCCTCTTGGCTTCTGCAGCCAGACTAAATAACCTAAACCTTGGCAGGAGAGAAATGAAACGTCACTTCCGCACAGTGTTCAGGGGAAGGGCTGCTGGATGCCTATGTCTGAGAGAGTCAACACAGAGTGGCAGTAGGGGGTACTGGTTAGAGCGGGGCCGCTGCGTCAAGAGATGCATGTTCTACTCCCAGCTGTTTTTACTGCGTGGCCTCGGGAAAGGCCCCTCAGGAGACCTGGGGTCAATTCCCTGCTCTAGCCCAGACTAGATGTGGGGAAAGTCGCTTTGGGCTGAGAGCTGTGTCTCATTGCTCCGGCTGCACGGTGGGGATGACAGCATTGCCCTACTACACAGGGGTGTTGGGGGGGTAAATATAGTAAAGATTATGAGGGGCTGACATGCTACAGTTAAGAACATAAGAATGGCCATACTAGGTCAGACCAAAGGTCCATCTAGCCCAGTATCCTGTCTTCCGGGCCAGCTGCCCCAGAGGGAATGAACAGAACAGAGAAATTATCGAGTGATCCATCTGCTGTTTCTAGTCCCAGCTGCTGACTGTCAGAGGTTATGAGATGCCCAGAGCATGAGGTTGCATCCCTGACCATCCTGGCTAATAGCCATTGACTGACCTATCCTCCACAAACTTATCTAGCTCTTTTTTGGACCCGGTTATAGTTTTGGCCTTCACAACATCCCCTGGCAATGAGTTCCACAGGTTGACTGTGTGTTGTGTGAAGAAGTACTTCCTTTTGTTTGTTTTAAACCTGATGCCTATTAATCTCATTGGGTGACCCCTGGTTCTTGTGTTATATGAAGGGGAAAATAACACTTCCTTATTCACTTTCTCCACACCAGTCATGATTTTATAGACCTCTCTCATATCCCCCCCTTAGTTGTCTCTCTTCTAAGCTGAAAAGTCCCACTCTTTTTAATCTCGCCTCATATGGAAGCTGTTCCATACCCCAAATCATTTTTGATGCCCTTCTCTGCAACTTTTCCAGTTCTAATATATCTCTTTTTGCAATGGGGGCAAGTGCAAATACACACAGTATTCAAGGTGTGGATATACCATGGATTTATATAGTGGCATTATGATATTTTCTGTCTTATTAGCTATTCCTTTCCAAATGGTCCCTAAAATTCTGTTCGATTTTTTGACTGCTGTTGCACATTGAGCGGATGTTTGCAGAGAACTGTCCACAACGACTCCACGATCTCTTTCTAATTTAGACCCCATCATTTTGGATGTCTAGTTGGGATTCTTTTTTCCAACGTGCATGACTTTGCATTAGGGCTGTCGATTAATCGCAGTTCCCTCAACGCGATTAACTCAAAAAAATGAATCGCCATTAATTGCAGTTTTAATCTCACTGTTAAACAAGAGAATACCAATTGAAATTTATTAAATATTTGGGGTGTTTTTCTACATTTTCATATATATTGTATTCGGCGTTGTAATTGAAATCAGTGTATGTTATATTTGATTATAAATATTTGCGCTGTAAAAATGGTAAAGAAAAGAAATAGTATTTTCCAATTCGCCTCATGCAAGTGCTGCAGTGCAGTTTCTTTGGGTTGGAGTGCAGGGGGTGAGGGCTCCGGCTGGGGGAGCAGGTTCTGGGGTGGGGCCAGGGATGAGGGATTTGGGGTGCAGGAGGGTGCTCCGGGGCTACACCAGGGAGAGAGGACTCCCCCCAGCGCTCTCTCCCCGCAGCAGCACCTGGGCCGTGGGGGAGAGGCACCTGTCCCCGCCGCAGGAGCTCTGGGGCTGGGGCTGCAGGATACGCACCCCTCCCCAGGCCCCAGCAGGTCTGGGCTTCCCGGGCCACACCACTCCGGTTGCACCTGGGGACGGCCCGGGCTGTGCCGCCCTGGCAGGGTCCAGGCCGCTCCGGGGTCCATCCAGGCCGCATCATGGCTGGGGCTGGCTTGGACCGTGCCTGGGGCCACGCATGGACCTGATCCCAGCCGTGGCAGGTCCCCGGGAGGGTTCCCTAAGCGCCCGCACGGCGCTAAATAGGACCGTTGCACGGCTGTGTAGCTTATAGGGAACTCCGCCTCTCTCCATTGTGAAAACTGACCATTTATTCCTTCCCTTTGTCACCTATCTTTTAACCAGTTACTGAGCCAAGCGAGGACCTTCCCTCTTATTCCATGACTGCCTACTTTGTTTAAGAGCCTTTGGTGAGAAACATAGGCACCGACTCCGTGGGTGCCCTGGCACTGGAGCACCCATGGGGAAAAAGTAGTGGGAGCTCAGCACCCACCAGCCACAGCTGATTGGGAACGCTGCCAAACAGCGGGAAGGGCTTGGGGGAGGGCGGAGATCTTGGGGAAGGGGCGGAGTGAGGGCGGGGCTTCAGGGGAAGGGGCAGAACGGGGAGGGACAAGGCAGAGCGAAGGCGGGGCTTTGGGGGACAGGGTGGAACACCCCCAGGGAAAAGTAAAAGTCGGCACCTATGGTGAGAGACCTTGTCAAAAGTTTTCTGAAAAGTTCATACACTAGATCTACTGGATCCCCCTTGTCCACATGTCTGACACCCTCAAAGAACTCTAATAGATTGGTGAGGCATGATTTCCCTTTACAGAAGCCACATTGACTCTTCCCCAACATATCGTGTTCATCTGTGCATCTCATAATTCTGTTCTTTACTATCGTTTCAACCAACGGCCTGGTACTGAAGTTAGACTTACCAGCCTGTAACTGCCAGGGCCCCCTCTGGAGCCTTTTAAAAAAAAAATCTGTATTACATTGGCCATCTTCCAGTCATCTAGTACAGAGGCCGATTTAAGTGATAGGTTACAAACCACAGTTAGCAGTTCTGGAATTTCATATTTGAGTTCCTTCAGAATTCTTGGGTAAATACCATCTGACCCTGGTCACATATTACTGTTTAATTTATGTGTTTGTTCCAAAACCTCTCTACTGACACATCAGTCTGGGACAGTTCCTCAGATTTGTCACGGAAAAAGAACGGCTCAGGTGTGGTCATCTCCCCACTTCCTCTGCAGTAAAGACCAAAGCCAAAAATTAATTTCGCGTCTCTGCAATGGCCTTGTCTTCCTTGAGTGCTCCTTTAGCTCCTCAAACATCCACTAGCCCCACTGACTGCTGGGCAGGCTTCCTGTTTCTGATGTACTTAAAAAAATATTTGCTGTTAGTTTTTGTGGCTTTAACTAGTGTGCTTTCAAATTCTTTCTTGGCCTGCCTTATTATATTTTTACATATGACTTGCCAGGGTTTATGCGCCGGTCTCTTTTCCTCACTGGGATTTGACTTCCAGATTTGAAAGGATGCCTTTTTGACAAAGAACTTCTACTGTGGCTGCAGCTTATACTAGCAAAAACCTGCACTTTTGCTGGTCTAGCTTGTTCCAGACTCCCTGCCCCACCACACCCCCTAAGCGAAATATGTTATACCGGCAAAAGTGCAGTTTTGCTGGTCTACTTGGATCTATAAAATCCATAATAATAGTCTTTACCTCACAGGGGTATTTTAAAGCTTTATTAGTGTTTGAAGGCTTGGCTCTCCCTCTCTGTCTGAATCAGGAGCAACTTCCCTGAAGTTCCTGGCATAACACAAGGGTTAAATTGGTGTAAGTGTGTGGTGAATCAGGCCTGGAGCCTTTCCGGGCTTTCAATGAAAGGCGCTCTAGGAGCACAAAGCCACGAGGGATCAGTATGTCGGTTTCAGACTCGATGTAGAGACGAAATGTGGGACGTACATTTCTAGCATCAGCTATTCTACGGCCCTCCAGAGAGATGGCCCTGGGTACAGTAAAGGTCACGTGCCGACCGCACGCTTTAAATCAAACTTCACTGTGCAATTGTGAACATTGCTGGAGACCACGTCATACTAATCAAGGCATGTTGCTTGTACTTTATAAACTTTATGGCATTTTGGGATGTATAAGTAGGGGCATAGCGAGCAGATCGAGGGACGTGATCGTTCCCCTCTATTCGACATTGGTGAGGCCTCATCTGGAGTATTGTGTCCAGTTTTGGGCCCCACACTTCAAGAAGGATGTGGATAAATTGGAGAGAGTCCAGCGAAGGGCAACAAAAATGATTAGGGGACTGGAACACATGAGTTATGAGGAGAGGCTGAGGGAGCTGGGATTGTTTAGCCTGCAGAAGAGAAGAATGAGGGGGGATTTGATAGCTGCTTTCAACTACCTGAAAGGGGGTTCCAAAGAGGATGGCTCTAGACTGTTCTCAATGGTAGCAGATGACAGAATGAGGAGTAATGGTCTCAAGTTGCAGTGGGGAAGGTTTAGATTGGATATTAGGAAAAACTTTTTCACTAAGAGGGAGGTGAAACACTGGAATGCGTTACCTAGGGAGGTGGTAGAATCTCCTTCCTTAGAGGTTTTTAAGGTCAGGCTTGATAAAGCCCTGGCTGGGATGATTTAACTGGGAATTGGTCCTGCTTTGAGCAGGGGGTTGGACTAGATGACCTTCTGGGGTCCCTTCCAACCCTGATATTGTATGATTCTATTCTATGATTCTAACTGATAGACACGGATCTGGGTCTTCCATCAGTGCAGGGAAACTCAGGAAGCAGCTAACAGGACAGCAACGTGAGCTAAAGGTTTAGAACAAGATGCCAAGAAGATTATTGCATTCGAATGGAGGCTGCTACTCAGACGCACTCCCATGGAAGGTGATGGGAATTTGCTTCTTGAGGGCCTGAGTGAAAATCAGAGGTGGGCCTGTGAATTGTGGTCTATCGTGAGCAGTCAGTAGATGTGATCGGACAACAAAAATGGGCAACAAAAATGATTAGGGGACTGGAACACATGAGTTATGAGGAGAGGCTGAGGGAGCTGGGATTGTTTAGTCTGCGGAAGAGAAGAATGAGGGGGGATTTGATAGCTGCTTTCAACTACCTGAAAGGGGGTTCCAAAGAGGATGGCTCTAGACTGTTCTCAATGGTAGCAGATGACAGAACGAGGAGTAATGGTCTCAAGTTGCAGTGGGAGAGGTTTAGATTGGATATTAGGAAAAACTTTTTCACTAAGAGGGTGGTGAAACACTGGAATGCGTTACCTAGGGAAGTGGTAGAATCTCCTTCCTTAGAGGTTTTTAAGGTCAGGCTTGACAAAGCCCTGGCTGGGATGATTTAACTGGGAATTGGTCCTGCTTTGAGCAGGGGGTTGGACTAGATGACCTTCTGGGGTCCCTTCCAACCCTGATATTCTATGATTCTATGACACTGTCAGGTCCCCTTTTCGACTGGACTTTCCGGTTGAAAACCAGGCACCTGGCCACCCTACCAGGGCCTCAGATTCACATCTCCTCTGACAGCAGCTGCAGAGCACGGCCGAGCACATGGGGTTGGTTTGGGTGCACAGGAAGAGCGCCCCCTGCTGGATCCCCAGAACGGCTTCCTGCGCCGCCGCCTTGTTCCGTGGAGGTCTCTCATGCAGCTTCTAGGCCCTGCCTGGCAGCTTTTAGCTTGGGAAAGCTGGCCCGGTTACAGCACAAGGGGGCATGGCTGCGGGCCACGTGAATGTTTGCAAAGAGACGATCTCAAAATACTTTTTCCAGAACAGGAACTAGTAAACTGTCAGCAACTCATAGGCCCAGAAATAGACAAAGGGAGGCAAGTGTCCCTTTCGAGCGAGGATAAACTGCTTGTTTAAAGGCTTGCGGTGGGATTCGCACCAGGAATCGGAATGCTGGCAGGAGTGGATGAGCCCCCGGGGGGGTCACCATCAAAGGGACGGAGTTCTTCAGCAAGAACAGAAGGAAGGGAGATGAAAGAGTCAGCTATTTGCAGAGACTGCTCTGCAGAAAGGCAGCTAATTTCCCCCTCTGTAACAAGTCAGGGCTCCGGGGAATGGAAAGCCTTTGTAGAGGTAATCTGAGCACCCTAGCTTCAGGAAATCAGCCAGCAGCCCCACACAGCGGGAATGTACTCGGGTAGCTTTACAGACACTCGAGGCAGGCGTTCCAGTCTAGCTTTTCTATTCAGGTTAGTAAGAGGAGGAGTACGACAGTAGCGCCTAGTAGTGCCAGTCATGTGCTTGGTACTGTACAAACACCGAACAAACAGGCAGCCCCTGCCCCACAGATCTTACAGTGTAAGATTCTTGTCACCGTGGGATCTGAGCTCGTGACACCGCTAGCAATGCGGGACCCCACGCAACTCCATCACACACTCTTCGCTCCAGCACACTCCAGGAACATTATGACGGACTCAGAGAAGGGTATCCCAGCGCCTCACGCTTTGACTCTAAGCGGACAAAGCAGGCAAGCTGCTCTCTTCCCCGCCCCGATGTCCATGCACAGCCAGAGCAGCCGTGATGGGGCTTCACCTTCATTCCCCCACAGCACGGGTAAACTGAGAACGCCCTCTGGGCTGGAGTTTGCTGTGGTTTATGCCAATGTAATCTGGGGCAACTGCACGGAAGTCAAAAAGGGTTTGCTCTCGGTTTACATAGGCGTCTCTGAGATGAGAATCTGTGTGAGCGTGTGTCTCTCTGGTGGTTCTTGATTACCAAGCAGGTAAATTCCAAGGACACAGCACTTTGGCCTGCAGCCTCACCATCTCTGCATAGAGCAAAGCACGTCTAGTTCCTAAGAAGACCCTTCAGTCTTGTCTACATGGGGACACTCAGTAAAAATTAATTCAGATTAATTTTCAATGTGGATTAATTAAACCTCAAACCCCTGTCTGGACACTCTCATTTGGAATTAAAGTGGCTTTAGGAAAATTAATCCAAATTAACCAAAGGTGCGAATTCGAAGCAGATTAGTTACTAATCTGCTTTGAATTCACTCCTTCGGTTTATTTGGATTAACTCTCTGAAGTGTCCCCGTGTAGACAAGCCCTTCTTTCAGTCTGATTTCCCACAAAGCAAGGCCACCAAGAATTTATGAAGCAAATCTGGAAGAAGGGAAAAGGCACCACTGTGTGTGCAGTAATTTCTGGTTCATCCTGGCCAAGAGAAACCAAAGTACTCAGGAGATTTCCAGGCCAATTTCAAGACGAGTGAGCTTCTGAAAGTCCTTGAGTAAACAGCTGATCTTCAGTGTAGCCATGTTCTGTGTGGTTTGTCCATCACTAGTCAGAATGTCCAGTCAGTTCAGTCCAGATCCCACTAGCTGAACATTCTCGTATGTTTTACCTTTTGCATCGAGGAGCTGAGATCTCTGTAATTACATGAATACAGTTCTGGTGCCACAAATCGGCAGGCATCACATCTCCTTTCCATCTTGGGACCCGTCTTCCATCCAATCTGCATCGCAGGCAGGGACGGCCACTGTGGGGAAAACCTCAGTATACCTCAGAAAGGTCTGGAGGCAGAAGGGCATCACGCACGCAGGCTGGGATTTCAAAGGTGCCTAAGGGTGTTAGGCGCTGAACTTTCACTGAATTCCAATGGATCGGGGTACCTAAGTGGAGATGGGTGAGTTACTGATTTTTCACTTTGGCCAGCAAACTGAATATTCGGTTGGGGTCCAAAAATGTTTGGTGCACATCAACAAACTGGAAAAGTCCACGTCAAGCCAGCAAACCTCTTGGATGTATCTGCACTGCAATAAAACACCTGCGGCGCCGAGTCTCAGAGCCCGGGTCAATCAACTCAGGCATGCAGAGCTAAAAACTGCAGTGGAGACATTTGGGCTTGGGCTGGAGCCCAGGTTCTGAGACCCACACCCCTCCCAAGGTTTCACAGCCCAGCCTGAGCCCAAATGTCTCCACTAAAAGTTTTAGTCCTGCAGCCCGAGCCAGCCGACCCAGGCCAGCCGCAGGGTCTTCTACTGTAGTGAAGAGCATCCCCCATGTGACTGTCAGCCAAGTAGGTAGGATGCTTGCCTGCAATGCGGGACAGCCAGACTTGAATCCCCACTCAGGAGCAAGGGCTGGAAAGTGAGATCATCCCCCTGCCACGTGTGGGGTCTAAGCCCCAAGCCATGGGCTGTTCAGGGGGAGGGTGCTCTCGCTCTCCTGTCAAAGCTGTTCCAGTGTGAATATATCCTTAAAGAGCCACGGGGCCAGCCAGCACCACTCTGTAACCTGGTGATTAAAGCATTCACCTGGGAAGTAGGCACTGTGGTCAAATCCCTCCTCTGAATCAGACAGAGAAGACTGGAACCCACAGCGTCTACCTCCCAGATGAGCAGCTCCATCATCAGGCTACAGATTCGTTCACTGGCCCAATGAATAGGTAAATAGTTATGAAAAGTTTCAGAGTAACAACCGTGTTAGTCTGTATTCGCAAAAAGAAAAGGAGTACTTGTGGCACCTTAGAGACTAATCAATTTATTTGAGCATGAGCTTTCGTGAGCTACAGCTCACTTCATTGGATGCATGCCGTGGAAACTGCAGCAGACTTTATATATACACAGAGAATATGAAAAAATACCTCCTCCCACCCCATTGTCCAGCTGGTAATAGCTTATCTAAAGTGATCATCAGGTGGGCCATTTCCAGCACAAATCCAGGTTTTCTCACCCTCCACCCCTCCACACAAATTCACTCTCCTGCTGGTGATAGCCCATCCAAAGTGACAACTCTTTACACAATGTGCATGATAATAAAGTTGGGCCATTTCCTGCACAAATCCAGGTTCTCTCACCCCCTCACCCCCCTCCCAAAAACCACACACACAAACTCACTCTCCTGCTGGTAATAGCTCATCCAAAGTGACCATTCTCCCTACAATGCGCTTGAGAGCAGAATGGCCTATGGCCTGATGGCGAGGGCATTCAAGAGGGAGACCCCCATTCAACTCCTTGCTCCTCTGACGGCCCTGGCTATCTCCTTAGGGAAGGAGAAGGAGTCAAGCTGGGGAACTAACCCTTTCTGGAGCCTGACGTGAGGCTGGGAAGCAAGGGCAGGTGTGTTCCGAGATCCAGAGTCAATCCAGACACTGCTTGCGGGGGCTAAGCGGGGAGAGTCTGGTGTGGGAGCAGCTCTGTGGGGATGACGGGGACTCCTAATTAAAAACCCCATCGTGAAACGAACAGCAGGGCCACGGAGGCTCTTTGATTCCAAACTGCTCATCTATAAAAAGGCTTCCTAGCTGGGAAAGGAATCCTGGAGAGGCACAGAATGTGACAAATGTGTTAACAGAGCACTGGGCACCGGGCTGCACTGCAAGGCAAGAGAGATGTGATTCTGGAGTATAAACAGCCCAGGTGGCGCTGGGGAAAGCGGGAGGCAGTGACGCTAACCAGAACTCTGCCGTCCGTTTGAAGTTCCCTCAAGAAGTTGTGCCAAGGCAGCTGTTGTAAACCTCCAGTCGCTCCGGCGTGGGTCTCCAGAACCCGTCACGCTCCGTTCTGACCTCGGGCCATAGAAAGCAGAGGAGAGCTTGAGCGCTCTGACTTGCAACCTCTGGTTCTACCCTGCTGGCAGAACTTTGGCTCCATCCCTGACCTCGCCCACCGCGCGGGCGGCACATGGCAAACGCAAAATAATTCCTGCCCGTGCACAAAGATTTTTTTGTTTTTGAGATGCACGGCCAGACAGAAGCAAAACATGCGGGAGACACTGCAAGAAAAATAAAAGAGCCACAATAGCCAATCTCAGAGCCTGGGTCCACTGACTTGCGCTTGCAGGTCTCGCGCTACCGGGCTAAAAAAAGAAATGTAGATGTTCGGGTTTGGGCTGGAGCCTGGATTCTGAACTCCGGGGTGGGAGGGGGACGACCTCGGAGCCCGGGCTCCAGCCTTTGCCCCAAAACCCACACTGCTGTATTTTTAGCCCCATAGTGCGAGGCCTGTGAGCACAAGTCAGCTGACCCGGGATCTGAGACTCACGGCCCCAGGTCTTTTTGCAGTGTGGATGTACCCTTGATCTGACCATTTGGGAAGCTGGAAGGTAAAGGCCCCTGTTTTATTTCACATCCATAAAATTTTAGGAGAAATATTGCAGCCAGGCAGCAGTGCTGCGGGGAAGGATCTGGTTTTGTGCCTTGTTCCGCATGCCCTTAAACAGTTTTGCAAAGCCTAATATCAAAATAATTGTTTTCATTATTTTATGTCTTAATATTTAAGGGAAAATAGTTGTTTGAGGGGTGGAGACATCCCCGTGAGGTCCCCGGGAATGCCAGGCTAGTGCAGCATGCCTCCAACTCTCATCCTATAGACCAGTGTTTGTCAACCTTTCTGATACCAGGGACAGGCTTGCTGCCTTCCTAAGCTGTGTCAGGGAGAGCTCAGGGACCGGTGCTAGTCCACGGGCCGGTCATTGAGAAACACTGCTCTGGAGCATTTCAGAAAGCAGATACTTCTCACGGATCCTGCTTCTCTGCCAAACCCCTATTTCTGTGGGCCACAGGAACTGGCAGACTGGAGCAGACCCAAGGTCCATCTAGCCCAGTAGCGTCTCTCTGACAGTGGCCAGTGCCAGACTCTCCAGAAGAAGATGTAAGATACCTTGCAGGGTTGGTGGATTAAACCGCCCCCATGGAAGTCTCTTTATCTCCCTTCCACCACTAGTTTTTTTAAAGTAATGACTGTGATAAGTAGATATTATGGAAGATCTCTGCATATTCCTGGGTCTCCATCGACCAAACTGTCAGGACCACTGTGAAAGTGTAATGTCGACAGACTCTGGTCGGCGGGCAGGATCGAACCTGGGACCTCTGGATTTATATGCATGAGCCTCTATTGCATGAGCTAAAAGCCACGTGGCTCTTAGCTAAGGCTGTAGAGCAGACTCATTAATCTCTCTCTAACTGGTCTCGGGGCCACTCAATGGGACAGAGTACCACCCCCAGGAGGTGTGTGGGTTACAAGATCACATCTGAAATTCATTCTCCAAGCTGAGCAAAGGGCAAGAGCAATGGGAGAACATAGGCATCAACACCAGGGATGCTCGGGGGCTGGAGCACCCATGGAAAGACAAAGTGGGTTTTCAGCACCCACCTGCTGATCAGCTGTTTTGCGGTGGGTGGGACTCGGGAGGTGGAGCAAGGGTGGACAGAGGTGGGGTGAGTGTGGGGATGGGGGCAGGGCCTCAGGTCAAAGCAGGGGTGGAGCATCTACCCAGAAAAATGAAAGTGAGCGCCTGTGTGGGAGAAAGTCAATGAGATTCTGACATCTCCTTGTTTTAAAAACTGGCAGCAGCATCACAGGACGGGGGGAGAGTTTCTTTTTATATATATAGTCATTGTTATTAGTTATTGAAGCCAGGATATATGCAGAGAGCAGTAGTAACAACTTAGCTCCCAATTCTGCAAGCCTTCCTCGCAGCCAGGTCGAGAGGACTGTTTGCATAAACGCTGCCGAATCTGGGCCCTTGGTCTTCTTCCCATCTGGGGCAGCGAGAGGTTGTAGCATTGCAGAGGCGTTTTCATGCCACCCTTCCAAATGATTTTGGACGGCTAATTCCTTGTCCTGACAGATAACAAACAGCTGAAAGGAACGTTATCCACCGGTGGGCTCCAAAGGCTGTCAGATCAACTTGTGCCCACGGTGAGGCAGCCTGGTCTAATGGCTAGTGCTGGCCCGGGAGACGGGACAGCTGGGTTCTATTCCTAGCTGTGCCACTGTCCCGCAGCATGCCCTGATGGGAGTCGCTTCTTCTTTGAACCTGTTTCCCCTCCCACCCTTTGTCTACTGAGACTGTGAGTTCGCCGTCTCTCGCCAGGTGTTCGTACCACGCTTAGCACCACACACAGCCCCATTGCGGCTGGGGCGTCCCGATTATCTTGTAATACCGATAACCAGGCCTGGTTCTGTGCGCAGCGCTGAGACTGCGAGCATAGGCCTGCCCCAGAGATGTTAAACACCACCATGTCCATATCAGTAGCTTCCTGAGCCCGCTCCCAAGAGGTCCGTACTAGTCCAGAAGTAAAAGATCTACCGCCGTGGCCCCTAATCTCCACTGTACAAATCAATCATCTATCAGTACCGGGTTCTGTAAAAAAGAAAGGTTTCTACTTATGAAGCCGGAATCACTGGCCTAAAGCGCTTTTAAAAACCAGCTCCCTGCTACAAGTGCGCAAGATGACAAAATTACATAACGCTCCTGTTCCTTTCTTTGGGATTTTCTTGCACTGGTCAAACCACAACGTGTGTGCCAGCCAACGGGGGATCTGAAATTCACAGAAAAACAAATTACAGCCCATGACTCACCCAGCCTTTGTTTGAACTGTGCTCTCGGGCTTTTCATTGCCATTTGCAACTTGCAAAACCGTTTTTGATTACAATAAATAATAAGAATGGTAGGGCCTCGGTTGCTTAACCAGCAAAACACGTGTCTGGTTGGGAGGTGCCGTTGCCAAGAGAATCCAGATCACAAAAATGACGGGTGCCAACAAAGCTGACTGTTTATCTCCAAACAGCCCGAACGCACCCCTGCCCACGGCCAATCTCACACTTGGAACGGACAAACCTCTGCATAGCTGCTTCCTCTCCCCATTGACTCCTGCAGCTCGACGGCCTGCCTTCATCTTCTATGGATTGAGTCTCAGCCACCTCCCTGTCAATCCAAGCCCCAGTCCCAGCCAGGCATTGCGTTAACTGACAGCTGATAAAAACAGAAGGCATCAGCCCAGATCTTCTAAAGAACTAGGCTCCCGTTTAGGCACCGAAATTAAGTGCCCAGCACCTGCCATTAACAATGGAGAGTCCCCCAGCCAGGGTTGCCAATTTTGGTGGGACGTGTGCTTGGAAGTTTCTTCACATGACATAATCTTTCATGAAAGATTCATCTTTACGTTCCTGGAGAGTCCAGGGCAATCCTGGAGGGCTGGCAACCCTCCCCATCACCTTCGGGGTTCATGGGAGCTCCTAGTTGTTGAGCACTTTCAGAAATCTGGACCACTGCACAGACGGCCTCCCCAAGACCCTCAGCCTTAATATCTCCCCATAGGTGTTGAATACAAGAAGTGGCAGAACTGAGCTGTCTGGTGTCCTATAGGAGAGGGCCCTGCCAGTTTAGCAGCTGCCATGTTGCCCAGAATTTATAGCTGAGCTGTAAGGTCGAGAGAGGAGGTCATGACTGCAGGCTCCTTGGCCTTTCTGTTGAGACTGCCAATGAGACAGCCAGCTAGTGGGGGGGATGTTCTATCCATTAGCTCCTGCTCAGAGACCCACCAGCTTATTCTGTGTGGGCCTTCAGGAGCCAACAGTTCTGGCCAACAGAGCTTCAGTATGGAGAATGAGGAGCCCCACTGCCAAACTGATCCAGCTGTCATATCAGGCTCACAGCACGTTTCTGCTCTCCGAATTCCCCAGGGGGCTGCATGGGTTAGTCTCTCTCCCACTCCGCCTTCTCCCCTTTCCTCGCTCCAGAACCAAACCCCTGAGTGCTGGCTGCCACCAGCGATGTCTCACTCAAGCGGATACAGAGCTAGCATCAAAAGAAAAAAAAAAAAACAAAATACCCCGGGGGCAAAGATCAGAAAGCCCTCAGCATTAGCCTGCTAAGCTGCACTGACAGGCTGAACCAGGCTTCTCGGCAACTGGATATTTCACATCATAAATAGTGACAAAAGCTAATGTGAAGTCTCGATCCTCCTGGCATAGCCACACCTGCTGGTGAGGAAATGCCAAGCGACCAGCCAGCCCTTCACCCTGTCCTTTAGACACGCGCTTGAACTTGGCCACTAGCTGCTTTAGATGAAAGATGCTGTGTGTTGTAGCAGCCGATCTGTTCTGGGGTTGCTTTTGAAAGTTTGTATCTAGTATCCGGCCGGAACCTAGCAGTCTGAAAGGGAGATTGCTCTAGGGATTCCTTAATAACTACAGGTTTCAGAGTGGTAGCCATGTTAGTCTGTATCAGCAAAACAATGAGGAGTCCTTGTGGCACTTTAGAGATTAACAAATTTATTTGGGCATAAGCTTTCGTGGGCTAAAACCCACTTCATCAGATGCATGCTTTTTAGCCCACGAAAGCTTATGCCCAAATAAATTTGTTAGTTTCTAAGGTACCACAAGGACTCCTTGTTGTTTTTAATAAATACAATTAGCACGCATATGCCTAAATTGCAAAGCAATTGATTAATTATTATTAATTATTTGTATTACCATAACCTCTATGAGCCCTACTCACGGACCAGGACCCCGCTGTGCAAGGTGCTGTACAAACAGAACAAAAGACATTCCATCCTCCAAAAAGCTTCCAAGCCAAGTTTAAGACAAGACACGGCAGGTGGATATAGAGAGACAGGGGAGTGCAAGGAAACTATGAGACAGCCCATGTACATGTGATGGGACATGGTCTCAGCATAGCAGCATCCTAGCCAATCTCAAGACCTTTGTACGCATCGCAGCAAAGGAGAGATTTGAAGCACAGCAAAATGGTTTTGTGGGAGCGCCTCTCAAGCACGAGGGGCGCTTGTCTGCCGATTCGACAACTGGGTTATGGAGGCTGGCACTGTGGGTTGATCATTAGCCCAATCATACAGGTGGGGGAACCAACACGCAGAGTGGGGTACGTGGCTTGCCCAGGAGTTTTGATCAGAGACACCTTGGGGATTCGAACCCAGCTCTTCTGCTGCTAAGCCACCTTACCCACTGTACCATGCTGCCCTGCCAGGGATCAGAGCACTGCTGTAGAGGTACATATATCAGATATGGGACTTCAGAAGACAACCCCCATCCCGCTCCAGTTTCCTGAATTACACAGGCTTAGCAGAATTCGATTTTTTAAAATCATTTTGACAGATAATGTCAATGTTTATTTTGAGGCACTTTTTTCCATTTAAATGTTCACCACTGCGCAAAGGGATGGGGCTTGTGCATCTTTTTTACGGCTAGCGGGGTAAGTTTTCACAGTTGTGGGAAATAATTTTTTTAATGGCACTAAGGTTTTAACTTCAAAAAGGTAAAGCTTGAGAACTGGTAAAACGCAACTGGCCAACATCACACATCACAGTAAACAAAGTAAATATCCTTAAACCCTAATAAGTTCTCAAGCAGTATTTCTCTTTCTTCACCTATCTTCACATTTCGATTAACATCAATGGCAAATGTTTTTCCGTCTGTTTCTGAGGGTCCGGTGATCTCAACATTTACTGATAAAAATCGAATCTTTCCAAGCCTAATTACACAGGAGTCTTCAAAGCAGACCAGACTGCCAAAATAGGAAGAGAGCTCAGTTCTAACAGAACTTTGGCTTATCGGTTATAGGGCCAGAAGAGCCACGTATACTTTACACCTGTTTCAAAAGATAGCATGATGAATACAGAATGTTGGAACGTGCCTAGGAGATGAATTGTCTTATCGTATGTGTAATAGCTGTAAAAGAGTGCTAAAAATATTGTTCTAAAGATGCTGCGAGCCTACTTTTCCATTGCCCTTGACTTCAGGCAGTCATTTAGACCAGGGCAAGAGCTGTAACTTTACTATACAGGCAAAGACTGCTTTGCTTCTATAGAGAAGCCGTGTGGTCTATTGGCTAGCAGCACTGACTAGGGCCCTGACAGACTTGGGTTCTAGTCTCACCTCTGCTGTGTAACCATGAGTAGGTCTCTGTTTCCACTGTCAGTCTTGTTTAGACTGCAGTGGATGTTTGTGTAGGGCCTAGCCCAATGGACTTCTAGGCCCTACTATAATTCAACAAATAATGCGAGTGAATCTGCAGCCATGGGGGAGCCAGCTAGCTACCATTCTGGCTCAGGTACCAGCAATAAGATAATGAGCCACATATTGACTGCAAAATCAGAGTGAATGGCAAGGGTATTATCGTCATGTGTATTGTGGAAGTAGCACCTACGTGCCCCAGTCGTAGGTCAGCCCTGGGCTAGGTTCTGCAGCAACACAGAACAAAAGCCAGTCTCTGCCCCAGAGAGCTTACAGTTGAAGTATAAGACACAAGACAACAGGTGGCTACAGATGGCAGAGCATAAGGACACAGTGCTGCTTTGTAGTGGTATAGGCCGGGGTCTGAGCACACCCGCTGCCTTGCCATTGTCAAGTGCAATATGCAATCCAGAAAGCACCCAGATTGACTCTCAGATCCCAGGGGGAATTTTCAGCACTGGCCTTTAGAGAAAAATCATCTTTCTGCTTGTAAACTGAGTAGCTTTGGCCTAGGAAATATTGGACAGAATGATGGAAGCGTGACGGATGTGGGACTGCTGTGTAACACTGTCGGATTTCTGTATGTGATTGGGTCACTGGAGCAATTACTGTATGAACACGCTGGTTCAGTTTAACGGCAGAGCTTTGGGGACAAAAGCAGGAAGGCAGAGCTTTCGGGAAACACATCCAGGGTCAGAAAGAGACAATGCCTGAGCTATTAAAAGGGAAGATATTCCTTCCAGCCCCCAGCCATGTTACAAACCTCATTTTGCCAAGACTGAGAATGAACACATCGAAAGGACAAACAGCTAAAAACTCTCCGATCTGAGGTGGGACCAGTTGTTCCATAGCTGTTCATGGTGAACAGACTGACCCAGACAGCTGTGTGTGACTTTGAAGTCACTCCTTCCTAGCTTTCCAGGGGGATGGTGACCCAAAGGTAAGAGACCTGCATAGGGACTATTAATTGTTTTAAACTTCCTTTTATCTTATGCTTTGCTTTGTTCCTGCTGTTCAGATTAAACAATACTTTCATAAGAGAAAGCTGCCTGGTCACCTGCCTTAAAAACTAGTTACAAGTTCCTGAAGGGAAGACCCACAGGTATCCAAACGCAGTCAGATCTGTTAGGGATAAAATGGTTGATAGCAGGTCCCAGAATACAGCACCCTGAGTCTAAATGGAAGGATCACTTCATTCCATCCAAGGGAGGTAAATGCACAAAGCCTCGGACCTGATGGGGTGCACACAGGGGGAACAGAGAGCGGGTCAGAGGTGCAGCTAGTCTGGTAACCATGACATCCAGGAATGGGGACAAATCGGAAGGGCCAACATGGGGAATATTTTCTAACTAATTATTTCAACTACACATTCACTTCCATGAATATGGACCCTCACAATGTGATTGTTCCAAGTTGCTTTTTCAAATTAGATCTAGAGCTAAGCTAATAATTGATTTTTCAAGTTGGTGGCTGTCCTGAAAAAAAAATCGGTTTCAAACCGAAACTGGAGTTTTTTCAGTTTTTCTTGCTGAAACAAGAAACTGACAAAAAATGTTCAGGTCGAATGAAACGTTTAGAACGTTAATTCAAAACGACATTTTCAAAACAAACCAGTTTGATGTTTCCAAATGTTTGTTTTCAGGGGGCTTGTTTGTTTGTTTTTTGGAGGAAACAGTCACCGAATTCAACTAGAATAAATGAAAAGTTCAGTGTCCCCAAATGGATTTCCCAGCAAATTTACTCTTGGCTGAAGGTATTTTGCCCAGCTCCAACAAGTTCTAGATCTGAGTGAATAATATTATTTACTGTTCAGGGGCCAAACCAAAATATTCAAAAGAAAATCCAGTTTGATTTGCACTCAAACAACTTTTTTCAAATTTATTTTTGTCCTATCAAAAAATTTCATTTTGAAATGACCAACATTTTGAATAGACCTGAAACAAATATTTTGTTTTTGTTTTTTTAATCAATTCAAGTCAACTGAAGCTATTCCCCCTCCCCCTCCCAAGGTTTTTATTTGCATTCAGATGTTTTTCACCCCTTCTTGTGTGTGTGTTTTTTTTAAACTGACCAAATTTAAAATCAAAACACTGTTTCAAACCAAAGAGCCAAAAAGAAACATTTCTAAAGGGTAGAATCTTTTAAAAAGAGATCCAGCCCTGTTTAAAGACCTCAGGTGACATAAAATCCACCGTATTCCTTGGTAAATTGCTCCAATGGTTAATTATCCTCACTGTTCAAAAAAATTATGCCTTATTTCTAGTCTGGATTTGTCAACCTTTAGCTTCCAACCACTGGATCTCCTTATGTCTTTTCCTGCTATACTAAAAAGACATCTACTAATAGAATTCTCTTCCCTGTGTAGGCACTAATAGACCATGATCAAATCACCTCTTTACCTTCTCTTGGATCCACTAAACAAATTGAGCATCTCTCTTATTTTCGGGCAGGCTTTCCAGACTTCAGATCATCCTCATACTTCTTTTCCAAACCATTTTCCATTTTTGTCAACAGATGTTTATTGAAAGTCTTATGACATCGAATGTTTTTCTTTAAGCCCCAGCTCCTGGAGTCTACTCAGCTTCTAATTAAAGGGGGGAAAAGTAAGTTTCTAGGCCTCAGCAATAGGGGGAAAACAGCTTGGGAACATGACTGCGAAAGGCTTACAAAACCAAAGGCAAACAGAAACCCAGCATGTATTATATTTTTTATATCTCCTGATTTTTAAGCCAAGCTCATAATTTTGGGGCTTGGCATGATTTTTGAACGCCATACTGTAATAATTCATAAGGACAAAAAGTTACCACTCTCATGGTGCCAACAGCCTCTCTCAAGATCAAGGCCTTACTGGAACATCAAAGAGAATTTCCACCTGCCACCCTATTTATTTTAGTGCCTTAAATGGGAGCTGAGCTGCTTTGAAATCCTGGCCCTTCATGACTCACTCAAGCGGCATTAAACAATTTCCACTCAGGATCAACATACTAGTAAAATAACTCCAGCATTTGCTGCGAGGTGGCTCCTCCGAGCTGCAGCCCCTACAGCAAAACCCGACTCCTGTACGGCGTGGCCTAGCAATTGAGGATGAGCAGATTGACGCAGTAATGATCCCGTCCGAAAAGCCGCCTGAATTAACAGCTCGCAAAGACAATACCAAGAGAGTAGAGAATGTCTGTCAGCCAATAATCTAAACGCAGCAAAGTGCCAACATTCGGGTGGATGGCCTGGCCTCCCAGATGGGGGCTGTATGCAGTTCAAAGAAATACATTACCAGGAATGAGGGGAAAAAAAGTTCCTTTGGGAAAACTGGGGGGAGGAGGGAAAGGAAGAAGGGGGAAAAAAGGCGCGCGAAAGAAACTAAACTCTCAAGTTACTGACCCACTTCTGGGAAATTAATTGCTTATAAACCCCCCCCGAATTGAAAGGAGAACCAAGCAAATCCCAGAACAAGGCAAAAGCTGCCCAAAGTGAAACAAGACCCATACAGTGAAGCTAGAGCCTGCTGCAGCGTAAAGCTAAATTCACGTGTTCAAAAATCAGGAATCCCCCTCTGCCCCCAAAAAGCATGAGTTTTTTTATAAGGTTATAGTAGGTGTTTTGCTCTGACTTTTGATTTTGTCCTACTCTGTGTGTGTGTGTGTCCACCCCCACCCCCCCTTCTGCCAAGGGCCCACCCTGCCCTGCCTCTCCCCCAAGACTCCCCACACTCGCTCCTCTGCCCATCCCTTGCTGCTCTCCCCCTCTGCTCCAGCATGAGTTGCAAACCCCAGCTCCAGCAGGCCACCTGGGAGGGCAGGTCAGCAGAGCGAGCAACCAGGCAGCCCCCCTGGCGAGCTAGGATGCGCCCCTTCCTGCCTGGCACCTTCCCACCCCCCTCTGAGCTGCCTGCCCAGCAGCGCCCATCCCCGCCCGCTCGAGCTCTCCCTGCCCTGGAGCTGCCTGAGAGCATGGGCAGGGGAAGCACTGGCTGGTGGGGCAGCTCACGTTCCTTCCATCCCGGGGAATGTTCTGTGCCCGCTGGGAGCCCTTTACCCTGCTCGCCATGCCCCCACCCCTGCACGCTGTCCTCTGCCACAGCCCTGCAAACCATCCTCCTCAGAGGGGCCTCCCGAGCGGGTGTTTGTGTCTTGTCACAGGAGCCGCTGCTTCAGGGCCAGGCGCCAGGCTGCCACTCCCCCCCACCCACCCGTGGTAACCGGACTGTTGGTGTCCGGTCAGCACATCTGACTGGACACTGCCAGGTCCCCTTTTCGACCTGACTTTCTGGTCGAAAACCATATTTATTGAGGATGGTGATTTTGGCCCTTCCACAGCTGGAGCTCTCACCCCCACATCTGCCCACCCCCCAGCCCAGCAATTAATTCTCCGCCCCAACACTGATATGAAGCCTGTTCCACCAGCCAGATCTGCCAAGGGCAAAACCGTCTTCCTCACCTGCCAAGCCAGCCCAGATTATCCCCCAAAGCTTCCCCAGATGCGAACAGAGAAATCTTCCAAGATACACGATACATAGGGACATGCATCCCACTCCCGCACCCCAACCCCAGACATCTCCTCCAACCCAGAGGCACACAGCAAGATTTCCCCCCCACACACCGGATCTCCCAGCCCAGGAGGTAGAAGCAGCCAGGCAGGAGTCAGTGAGGCCTAGTCATGGCTCCTCTGCCTGGAATCCCCTACAGCAGCCTCTTCCCACGTCCTCCGGCCTGGAGGCTCCTCTCAGGATCGACGTCAGGGAGTGGCCACCATCCCCATACATGACCCTACCCAGTCCTAGCAAAGAGAGGTTGCCGACACAACAGCAGTGGTGTTTGCAGGATGGGAGGAGGTGGCCAGAGGGAACCAAGGCTACCCCAGTGGTACCAACTTTTTTTTTAATCACGAAATGCATCATATTTGGTGTTTTTTCTTGAAGCTCCAGCTGCCGGAGTCCCGGGATTACACATCAACCTCAGCTCCCATTGAAAAACAAAAAGTAAGTTTCTAGCCCTTGGAGGACTAGCTTGTAAATGAGAACAGAGTGTGACCCCCTAAAGGTTTATAAATCAGACACAAAAAGAACCCCAAATGTACTATTCTTTAAACTGCATGATTTTTAAGGCCATCTCAGGATCACGGAGGGGCCCAACCCATGACTTGATCACCTGGGGCTGGCCATACTGCTACATGTTCTTGGAAAGAATATTTTAGACGCACGCACATGGTGACTTGTTATTGTTTCTTTCTCGTTCTTCTCAGGCCATCTCCACCCAAGCCTAAGCAAAACCAGAGCTTCGGTGCACCACAGATGGTTCCGCTTTCCCTCCTGTCGTAAGTGAAAACCATCCAATGTGAAAGCAAACACAAAAGCCTTTTCCTCCCACCCCCCACTTTTCCCTAGTGCCCCTCCTCAGAGGCCAGCCTCCCTAAGACTGACCCCTTTTCCCTCGATCCCCGACCCCTTCTCTGGAGAAGCCTTTTGGATGACAATAAAAGCCTTTCTGCAGAGCCCCAGTGGATATTCCGCCTCCTTGTATCTAGTGAAGTCACGAAACCACAGCAGCTAAACGCATCCCAGATTTGCAGGATCACAGACAAGAAGAAGACCGCAACTATGTTAGGGGATTTCTAGCATTCCAGGCAGGATGGAAACACCATCGGCAGGACATGCTAACCAGCAGCAAGCTGTGGCGTTCCTACCCTGACATGAAATTTACACGCGTCGTGAATTGCAGTTGGGGTGGTTTAACATCTGGGAACAGCTGTGCAAATGCAACAAGGTCCCTGCCACACAGGAGAAGGTGGCTCCGTCCAGAAGCACTGGTCGATGCCTCCCTGGTTTGCAGCATGCACCTAGTACCAGTTTCCCCCAGCAAACGGTTGTCTGGATGTTGAAATGGATGTGCTGCGACTCCGTTCTTGCCCCGCCGGCGTTAGCATCTCGCGAGTGAGTTTATGAGCAGAAGCATTGGCAGAAGCAGGACATTTTAAGCCAATTTTGCAAAAAAAGTAAGTCTCAAATTTGCAATCGCAACCATTGCCTGGGAAAGCTGGCTCAACGGCCCCCTTGCACCTGGTGCCGTCATTTGCACCAACACAAAGGGGCGTGAAATGCTACTGTTCTGATCTGGTATTGGAGCGGGGTAGCCATTTGCTGAGCACCCCCTTGGGGCCAGGGGTCACCTTGCAGGCACCCTGCCCCTTTTGGCCCTCTCCTGCGGTCCCCCTAAGAACTGAACACAGGCTTTCACATGGATAACAACACACACACACACCCCTTGCCTGGGGCTGGCTTAATAACACAACAGTTCTTAATCCTCAGGGCCCCAAAACGAAGTTCATGGCAAAACAACAGCTCTGGTGTCTTCTCTCACTGCCAGAGCTCTCCTTCTGGCCCACTCTGTTCTCACAGCCCGTCCCCCCAGCTCTTCCTGGCTGGAGCTCAGCTTCCTGTCTCTGGCCTCTAGGCCCAAACTCCATCTGGGTTTCCTCAGTGCAGCCTCTCCCTCCCTGGGTTCCTCTGCCACACTGCGGGAGCCCTCACATTCTCTACAGTGTCTCTACCATTTTCTGAACTTTCCCTCTCTTCATGGCAGCCTCCTGATGCTCTTTATAGGGCAATCACCCATCTCGCTCTCAGGTGGGACTCATTCTGCAATGTAATCAGAGTTGCCTAGCCCCAGCCCTCAAGGGTCAAGCCACCCTGTTACAGGTATCATCATCATTTATTATTTGGATTGCACCTAGAAGCCCCACTGTGCTAGGCACATGCAAACACAGAACAAAAAGACAGTCCCTGCCCCAAAGAGTTTCCAATCTAAGACAAGAGACAACAGGTGGATACAGAGAGCGGGGAGCCCAATCAGACGACACTGAGGAGCATGATAGGCAGTGGTTACATTTTTGCACCAGGGTAAATGAATATATGAGGTGCAGGGGATAGAAAAGCAGACTTATCCAATCATGGAACAGAAACATATCATGTGACCCATGTGCCCAATCAAAAATGCGCTTATTTGAATACATGATATCATGAGCGATGGGTCAAGAAACGCAAAAACAGTCTGGCAAATAATGTAGGATAAAGAGTAAAGCAAGAAATTTATAAAAAGAAAAGGAGGACTTGTGGCACCTTAGAGACTAACAAATTTATTTGCGCATAAGCTTACGTGAGCTAAATTCACACCCTGATCTGCAGAACCCAGCCTGGTATAGTCACAACCTATTCATCTCCTAAATCAGGCCACGTCTATAGTCAAAGATGCATTGATTTAACCTTAAGTTGGCCTAAAAAAACAATTTAGTGATACCGGTGCACAACAGAGTGTGGAAACTCTTAATTTGCTTTAAACTTGGCTTATATCAATTGAGCTAATCTGGATCTTTATCAACCAATGCTGGGTTTACATGTAGCCCCAGAGTTTGTTATGCCATTGTCTGCTAGATTACAAAGACCTCTAGTATCAGATCTCTGCTCCCTGCGTAACTAGTTATAGACTGTGATGAAATCACCTTTTTACCTCCTTTTCAAGAAACTAAGCAGACGGATTCCCTTAAATCTCAGTGCCAGGTCTGTTTCCCACACCTCTGATCATTTCTGTATTTCTTTTCGGAATCCTCTCCAATTTTGCAACATCTGTTTCTAACTACAGACACCAAAAAATGAATACAGTATCCCAGCAATGGGCTCACAGATGCCATGTAAAGAGATGATATCACCACTACTCCATATGCCAGTGTCCATACATCCGAGGATCACATAAGGCCTTTTTGCCAGAGCATCACAGTGAGAGTTCGTAAGACGTATGTTAAGACCGATGTACATTTGACTGTATATACACAGTATTGGACTGTTTCCCAAGCAATCCGTATCGCCCTGCCCAAGTGACTTGCCCTTGTCACAATTCAACACTCTGCCAATCATCTCATCTGCAAATTTGATCAGCAATTTGATCTTCCAGTTCCTCCAGAGTACAACCCTCCTCCCCACTGGGGTTAAATTTACCCCTGGGCAGAGGGGACCAGCAGAAGACCTAGGCCCCACTTCTTGCAAGTCGCACTTTAGCCTTCAAAGTGGAACTTGAGTGGTACACAGGCCCCTCTGCTTTGGAGTGAATGTAGGCCCCGTGGGAATAAGGAGGCGCAGGCAGGGTCCTGATGTTCACATGGGAGAAGGAAGCACAAATCGGATCCACTTTGGAACTAGGATCATATTAAATTCACAATTGCACGCCGGATATTGGGGAGGAGTCAGCTGGTTGGAACATTTCTCCATTTCTCCCAAAGGGGGATCTCTGTGGGGGGGACCTCCTATTTTACATCCTTTGACCATGTGCGGTTCCCCTGGCAAAGCAGACAAGCTCCTAACCATGAAGAAGGGGTTGTTACACAGAGGCCCAGCCTAGCTATCTGGGAGGCAGCCGGGTCGCCTTTGCATTCCTTCCCAGGAGGTCCAGTTCTGGTTCTTATTTTGCTAATCAGGCAAAATATGCAGCTGACAGAGTTAGGGAGAGAACCTCTTTGCAGACTCTGTTGTCTGGTCCTCGCCCCTGATGCTGCTAGATTTCCTCCATAAAGGCCAGTTCAGGAAGTGATATCCACCCTTCTTTACAAAGCGTAAGAAATGAATGGCACTGGCAGGAGGGCAGAGGAGGGGGAAGGGGAAGGGCCCCGTGTGGAACGTTCCTTCATGTCACTAAGGACCCACGTGGATGGCACGTTTTATTTGGCCATTTCCTTGCATGGCTGCCTTGCGCCATCATCAGGCTGCCGGGCCCTGATGGCCAAAGAGAAACGTCCCTGTGCATGGTCTGTGTCCTTGCACGTAAGAGGAGCAGATGCACCTAGGCTCGGATGCTGGCAGTATGGCCCAATAGGTAGGGGTACTAGGCTGGGAATCAGAAGGCGTCAGTTCTAATCCCCGCTGATCTGCTACGTGACCTTGTGCAAGTCACTTCCCCTCTCGGAGCTGGCTTCCCCTTTCACCCTTGGTCTTGGGCTCAAGTGAGGAAGGCTTGGGCTCAAATGAGAGTCAGAGGCCTGTCTACACGACCATGATTTTAGGTACAGCACTTTAAAAGTGTTCACCAGTCGTGGTTGGAGACAAGGTGTCAGACTTGCCTACATTAGGTCTGTCTGGTCTTTGGGGCAGCTGTATAACTGTACACAGCCTAGCACGACAAGCTAATGTTGGTTGATGACCCGTAGGCACTACTGCATTGCAGACGTGATGCTGTCTTCTTTCCATAGCCCTCCCTTTGCCTCCACATTTCGTCCAGCCCTGCTGGTGGCACCCCTCGCTCCCTTTGGCTGTCCAGCCCCTGGTCCATAGATAGGCAAGGCCAGCACTGAAGGTAACGAGGGTGAATGAGGAAAGGGTTAGGAATGCTGGCATTTGTCTTGCAAATTTCAAGGCTGGAAGCAAAACCACCAAGCTCGCTGCCTTTGAAGTTAAACTTTCTCATGTCAACTGTGGGCTTGGCCAACCATGATGGATGAAGACTCCATCATAGCCACGGGACACGACTCCTTTTGCTTTCCCACCCCACTGGTCCACAGCTGCTCTATGGTTTCTTTCCTAACCACACACCACCAGGTTGCTGTGGCAACGACCCTGAGGATCATGCCCACCCCGTGTCGGAATAAGTAATAGAATGGCCAAGGCAATATAGATCCTGCTGTTATTCTCTTGTCAGCACCAGTAAAGAATGAGGGAGGAGAGAATAGAAATCTCTGGGCATGGCCCAACACAAAGAAGGTTGCTAGAGAGAATGCTCTCCCTCAGGCATCTGCATTCTTTAAACACAGATCAGATCCAGTGCCAGCAGGTGTTACACAATGGCTTGCTGCTTTGGCATGGTGTTATTTACAAAGGAACTTAGCAAATTAGCCATGCAAGATTTTATTCGGGTGCTAGATAATAAGCCACAAAAGCCTGTTGAGTGCCCTTGGGTGCTGGTCCTCTGATTATCACCAGATCGGAGGGTTCAAGGTTCTGCATCCCGCAGGGTTGAGGAACCCTGGGCAGGCACAGCTGAAGCGGGAGGAGACACCAGCCTGGCTGCCATCTGGATCCTAGGGGTCTGGAGAAATGGGGCTTGGGTGGCTGGAACAGTCAACTGAGTGAGTAGCATAGGACCACCTTGTTATCCAAATGATTCTGTGAGGCTCAGAGAAACCCTCTAGCCCAGGGGGTTCCAAGAGGTGGAACCAGCAAGCACAACCCCCTTCCTGGTGTCTGGCGGCCCTGTTGACAGGCAGAGGGTCTGCAGCAAGAGGAAGACCATGCACATCTGAGTGCTTGTAGGTTGGAGGTTGAACTAGGAGCCTATAGGTGAGGTGAGCCAAGTGTTAAAGTCACCGGGCTATAGTTAAGTGACCCAATTATTATTTACATGGCAGGAGCACTGAGAGGTCACAACTAAGATCACAGCCCCGTCATACTGGGAGCTCTACGTCCACAATCTAAATGGACAAGTCAGACTCAGGGTGGGAAGTGACTTGCCCACTGTCACCCAGCAGATCAGTGGCCAAGCCAGGAATGGGACCCATGTCTTCTGAATTCCAGCCCAGTGCCCTGGTCACACTGCCGTTCAACCCTAAGCCTGACCATTGCTGGGGCTGGGTCTCACATCCACTCTATGCGGACCTTCTGATGGGGGGTTGAGGCTTTACCTGTATCCACATTGCAAAATGACAGGGCCTGGCCCTGAGACGCAACGGGACCTGGGGTCTGAAGGCACGACTACACTGCAGAACAAAAACATCTAGGGCAACCTTCGAGCCCAGGTCAGCTGACTTGGGCTCATGCAACGGGGCTAAAAAAAGCCACATCGATGTTCCGGCTCTGAAGCCTGATGGGGGGTGGGGACTCAGAACCCAGGTTGCAGCCTGAGCGAGATCGTCTACGGGGCTACGTTAGCACCAGGATCCTGGGTCAACGGACTCTTTTTGTTTGAAAGACTCGTTGCTACTGGGTTTTTCCCTTGCAGTGTAGACCTACCCTAACCATCCACCCCAGCAAGGTCCTAGGACCTAGGTCCTGAGTGCTTACTGACCTGCCTGTGGACGGAAGGAAGGCTTGGGCTCAAATGAGAGTCAGAGGCCTGTCTACACGAGGGCAATCAGCTGTGTTTGAAAACACATTAGGGACCATGATTTTAGATACAGCACTTTAACAAGTGTTCACCAGTCATGGTTGGAGACTAGAGTCAACCCTGACCAGCCGACATGCTATTAAAGGTGGCAGACTTGCCTACATTAGGTGCAAAACCACGTGCAAAATCGTATTAGCCAACGTTTTCACGCATAACCAACTTGCCTCGTCTAGACGCAACCTTTGTATTTGTACAGCCCCAAGCACAATGGGGCCCCAGTATCGGACCCTAGATGCCACATCCCATCCACAGCGCCAATCACTTTGTTGCCCTTCCCTGTCCCTCCAGGCCAAGGACTGTCACATTATTACATTTCATACTCTTTTCCGTCGTCTCAATGTTTCTACGTATTACAACATGTTCCTGACTCCGACCCGGCAGAAACAAGCCATCCAGCTCAATTTTAGCTGTGTCGCATGGGGCAGGTGGACCATTTTTTCCATGGAAAGTGTCATTTTTCATGGAACAAAAAAAATGGCAAAAGTCACAGGCCATTAAATTTCCCAAACTTATTTTAATGGCCCCATCAACCAGGGGATCTATAAGTGCTAGAAATGCCTCTGTACAGCCCAAAGGAAGAATTTTCGTTCACTCCTTCACTTGTTGGAGCTCTGCTTTGAAATACTCCAAGAAATAAAAGGATAATTCCAGTGTATAACCTGACCATTGGGAGCAGCGTGTACTAGAGAGGGGGAAGAGGAGCTTAGAATCTTTCACCTGACTGTCTTGTGTCCAGCCCTACTCTGGCATTCTCACTACCTTCAGTTGTCCAGCTCCTGGTCCAGAGATGATCCACAACGTTCTGCTTCCTGTCCGCACTAGAGCTCCCAGACACTATGATTCTGTAATCCACTTAAGTTCAGACCTGATCCTGAAACAACTTTGAGGTTGTGTGGCCTACTGGATCTAGACTGAGACTCTAGAAACCTGGGTTCTATTCCTAGCGCTGGCCTGCTGGGGAACTGTGGGCAAACTACTTGGCCGCTCATTTCCCCCTCTGTAAAATGGGACACATTTCTCCTTTGGAAAGCGCTTTGAGACCTATTGATGTAAAGAGGTGTTATTATTTGAGATCAACCAGGAGACTATGCCCTGTCCCCCATGGTTATTTATTTTCCGTATTAACCTTTTTATAAATTGTTGCAATTCCAAGCGCACTAAGTACACTGGGCCACCTTTGACTAGCTCTTCCAGTCTCCTCCAATAGTTCAGAGAGTATGAGCTTCCCTTTACAAAAGCCAGGGTGGTTTCGCCCAAACTTGGCCCAGGGTTGCACATCCTCATTCTGTCCTCAGGCTTCCTGCCCATTCCACTCTTGCCAAGATTAGACTCGTCACATCTAATTGTGCCTGGCATTTTCCTTGGCTCCTTCTCTGAAACTAGGCCCCTGACAAGCAACTTCCCTGATCTTCAGGAAGTGTTACTAAATATTATTCACAGGGCAACCAAAATTGTGCTAGGCATTTCCAGGGCAAATGCAAAGAACGTCCGATCTAATTTTAGACAGGTGAGAGCAACAATACTGGAATTTTGGGGGGGACAGAGGGGCAAGAGATAAAGCCGTTCTCCTTGGGGAACTGAACACAGACCTTTCAGCACTACAGCAAAGGGCTCTACCCCTTGAGCTAAAGAAGCAATTCAAACAGTTAGTAGCAGTAGTAGATCATTACCCTTTTATATGGACTAGCCACTAAAGGGGAATATGTCAAGGTTACCGAGTTATGGTATGTGTGCATCTTGATGGGACCATTTAAGCCATTGGGCCAGAGCCATCTCTTACACTGGTGTAAAGCAGGAGTAAGATCAAGGAAGTTAGGTGAGATCAGAATCAGTCCCATCGCTTTATTCCATTGATGGTAAATTAATTCTCTTCTTGTAGGTAATAGGGCAGAAGTTACTGGTTTTAAGCACACTATGTGGGCTGTGTGCCAATTCTTGTTTCCTCCATCCTGGTTCCACACTGTCGGAACTCCACTGACCTGTGAGAAGTGACTCCTGAGCATTTCCACCCCTGGGACTTCACACTTAGTTTCTTTCAGCTGAATAACATCTGGCCCTGATGATTTATGCTCCAGTTCCACAAGTTCATTGGCAGCTCCCACCACAGAGAATTCCCTCTCTGGCACAGTTATGCACCGAGATGTCCCACCAAAGGGAATTGCAAAAACCCTCCCCAACTTCTAGGAGAAAAACTGATGCAAAAAAACCAACAACAATTCTTACACCTTTGCTACCACTCTAACATCCTCTGACTGCCCCGTCTCAACTCCTGCTTTCTTCCCCAGTCCTGAAGACGAGCTCCATGCAGCTCAAAAGTTTGTCCCTTCCACCAACAGAAGTTGGTCCAATAAAAGATATCACCTCGCCCTCCTGGTCTCTCCCATCTCAACCTGATAGTCTAGGGACTCACCAGTCAATCGCCTACTTTAATATCTCCAGCGGTCTGCCCTGCCTATTGGGGCCAGCCTCCACTGCCTGGCTTCTTCCTATGCTGATTCAAGGGGAGAGTAAACCATTAACATTCCAGAGTGTTTTGCCCCCATGGGGTAAGTGATGGCCCAGGGTGTCAGGCAGGGGAGAACTGGGCCCAGATGACACCTACATTTCTAACGAGTGAAACAAACAAATAAAAAAACCTTCCACCACCTCAGAGCATGCTCCTTCCCAAGCCTTCATCCATCAGAAAGAAGCAGTTTTCCCTTTGCGGGTCACTTTTAAAGCCTGGGTCCTACACCTTGGGTTGCCCATCATTGAACAGCCTCTCAAAAGTGCCTTGGGCCAGACACAAGGCCAGTTGTCCTGGTTCACCGCTGGCGGGGCTCTCAGCCCTTTCCCCACTAGGACCGCACCTTACAACATAACAAAAGTGCCCGGACCCCTCCTCCCATACATTCTGCCCTCCTCCCTGATCCAGCTCTGGACAGAAAGAGGGTGATTGCAACCTCCTGCCAGCTGTTCCCAATCCCCCCGCTGAGAAACTCGGCGCTAGAGATTAATTCCTAATTTCTCCAAAATCGATGCCTAAAATTGGGTCCTCAACTCGCATTTAGACACCTAAGTTCGTGGCTGATTTACCAACTCAAGAGCTGCCATTGAGGCCTTTATTTAGGGGTTACGGAATGGATGTAAGGGCCTGACTTTGAAGTTTTATTTTTTTTTAAATCTGGGCCTTAACGCGCTGCAAAGCTGCAGAACCCAAACTAACACCGCTGCGACCAGCCTCCAAACGCCTGACCTGGGACATCATTCAGTCCCAGAGGTAAGCACTGTGTAATGGCAAGTACGCATTACAAAACAAAGCAGGTACTTATGACACCCCTGCAAGCCAGGCCAGCGATGGAGTTTGGAATGCTGGCAGAGAGGATGTCTGGGAGTTGCAAGGGGAACCCCTTTCTCCCAGTATATCCAGGAATCTACGGTCACGTCTACACTAGGGACCCTACAGTGGCACAGCATGGTAGCAGAGATGCTTCCTGCAGAGACCAAGAGGATTTTTCCATCACGGCAGGTAATCCACTTCTCGGAGCGGTGGATTGACGGAAGACTTCTTCCATCAATTGGCCGTATCTACACTGTCAAGTCAGCATAGCTAGTATGCTCGGGGGGGGGGGCGGGTATTTTTCACACCCCCTGAGCGCCATAGCTACAATCAACCTCACTTTTAAATGTAGACCAGACCTAAGATAGGAAACATGCAGATAGGACGATATATGTGGAGGGTTAAAGGCAGTACCTTGGATGTCCTTCATGCTGGGGGATTACAGTTTACATGCCACAAGGAAAGCAATTTGTAATTCTGCCCTTTCCCTCCTAATCCTTTCTGCACAGAAGTTGCTGGCTCACGAAAGCTTCTGCCGAGGATTGAATTGTTCGGCTCTGCTCAGGACAGAGGGACCCGTTAGAGATTTGCAAATCCAATTTGTCCTAAACCCTTCCAGTGGATTCTGGCCTGAGCGCAGCCCAATATCATGTTAGTATTTACTGTCCTGCTCCGGAAGCAAGTGGAGACATCTTGAACCACTTAGAGCAACGCAAGAGCAAACAAATGCAAAATACCTCACAATAGGACAATGCCTTGAAGAGAGACCACAGCAACATGAAAGGTAGGTCGGGAGGCGAGAAATAACTAACGAGGGTGGAGGATCAGAAAAGTTTGGGGAGGAGGAGGTGGTAGCTATCCGAGGAAAGGAGCGTGACCCCCCTGTGCACTGCCTACCTGCGTCCAGTCTGTGATGCATTCTGGAGTCTCTATGAAGAACCACTCTGGATGAGGCTTTGCAAAAGTCCCTTCTCTGAGCAATCGCTCCCTCTCTCACGTGACCTAGGAGCTGCTGGCAGCTGTCTATTGGATGTGCAGTTGACTACAAGAGAGCCCTTTGGGCTGAAGTCTCCTCTGCTTGGTCTCAGCCTACAAGTGTTGTGGGTGTGGGGGGGGGCTTAAGTTTGATGATACCTTGGAGATGGACCCTTTACTCTCAGATCTATCCCATGGATCCATGACTACAAACAACATAACGCAACCCCTCTAAATGGGTCAGCAGTGGCAAGGATCAAACCCACGACCTTTGGGTCTCAAAAAGCAGGCACTGCTACTACTTGAGTGAAAGAGCCCCATTTCTTAATACAAAGGCTCTAGCAAACTCGAGGGCTTCTAGACACGGACAACCCACAAGAGGGAGACAAAGACACATGGATGCCAGAATGGCCAACTCAACCACGCGCCCTGCGTTGCCTTTACACCCAACGACACCAACCATGCAAAGGAGCACCGCCATCTGCTCTTCTAGCAATAGAGCTTTACAGGTACGTCAGCCCCAGTCAGGCATGGTTTCCAGTAGAACGTAACATCATGGGTGAGTCACTGCCATTGAGCGACAAGCCCACCGAGAAGTCAAAGGGCTCTGCGGATACCACAGCAGGCCTGTGTGCCGGGGCTCAAGGGACAGAGTTCTGATCCCGCTCCCAACGAGTGTGTCTGATCTGCAACACCTGGCTTTGTTCCACACGGGAGGTGGGCAAACCAGCCACAGCACAGCTGGTGTGAATCAGGGGGGAGGGATAGCTCAGTGGTTTGAGCATTGGCCTGCTAAACCCAAGGTTGTGAGTTCAATCGTTGAGGGGGACATTTAGGGATCGGAGCAAAAATTGGGGATTGGTCCTGCTTTGAGCAGGGGGTTGGACTAGATGACCTCCTGAGGTCACTTCCAACCCTGATATTCTATGATTCTATGAATCAATATTCTGGAGAGTCGGCTTATTCGGGTTAGGAGTTGTCAGGGTACATGATCTCCTGATCAGTGCTAGTGAACTGAACCACTGCGGGTTTCAATGTGTTCCCAGTGGTCTCTGTCCTTATACATCACCAAGCCACTCCTGAGCACCGTTAGCCCCACTCCAGCAATTTCCAGATTGCAAAACTAAAGTGCTCATCAGCTCTGAAAAGTGACCCTTTCACAATGAACTCCTGGAGCTGGCGTAGATGCCAAGTATTATTATGATCCATATTAATTATGATTACAATTCCCATGACGTTTATTATCCCTCAGGGACCCCGGATCAAACATGTGTAGTTTCCAGGTCAAGGGATGAGGTTTTTTCCTAACTGCCACCACTGCCAGTTCAGCCTGGGATCAGATTTCCTTCTGGTATATCATTCGTAACCTGCAATCAAGAGTCCGAGGGTCAGATTTTGCCCTCAATGACACCTGTGCAGTCACCAGTCAGTCTGCACAGGTGTAATTGATTGACTGGAATTCTCTAAGACTCTAAGTGCCAAATTTTTAAAGGTCCTTAGGAACCCTAAAGTGCAGAGAGGGGCCTACTTGGAATTTCCAAAGTACCTCTGGGGGTTAGACACCTAGGTGCTTTTGAAAATCCCATTGGGCACCAATCTTTGGCAGGTGCCGAAATACCTTTAAAAGTCTGGCCCGACGTTAAAGCATTCAGCATGGACTGAGGTCAATGGGACTTAAGTACATGCTGAATCAAGGCATCAGTAAGCAACGCGGAAGATGCTGCATAAGAAGACACAGGCTCCAACTGGTTCTCTCTTAGCTCGGCAGCAATACCAGGAGTGGAGAGCAATGAAGAGGTGTCTCTGGTCAGTGCAGCGAGCAGATCAGACCTGGATGCACACAGGAGAGAGCTCTGATAAATAAGAAGGGGCTATTTTTATACAGGCCCTTTTCGGAGCAGAGCTTTACTTGAAAGTGCTGGAGCAAACTGAGAAATGTGCCTTCACATCTGCTCCAAAACACGTTCCTTATGTGCTGCTGGCCTCCGTCTTAATTACACCCCCACTGCTCATATCAGAGCACTGTAACCTGTAAATACTCTCCTCGGCCCCAGTCCAGCAATGCTCACGTCTGTCCCTGATCAGCAAAACACTTAAACACATGCTTAACTTGAAGCATGTGCTTAGTTCAGTGCGTTGCTGAACAGGAATGCGCGGCTAAATGGGGGTCCCAAAATTTATTGTAGGGTTTTACACTGTTTCCCCAGATTCCTACCGTGCACCAGCTATGTGCCTCACAGATTAATTTTCACCGCGTGTACTGGCCACATTTTTCCCAGCTGAATTGGAGCTGGTTGTTTTCTGCCCATGTTGCTCATCTCTCTCTCCATCCCGCTCCTCCCAAATTACTATCATCTGCAAAGCTCATCAGCATGCTGTTTACTCCCTCTTCCAGATCATTCATAAGCTGCCTCCCCAGTGCCTTTAATACAGTGCTATTAACTGGCAACACACCGATGTGCGGTGTGCCAGAGAAAGTAACTAACGTAGGTGCAGAGATAATTGTGCTTGTACACAGAGCTTCATGCCTTGACCCAGCTCTCCTTGTTTCAAGATTATACAACCCCGATAAACCCGATGTGTTAATAAACACATCAATAGCAGGCGGCTCTTCGCCGGCCCATGGGAAAAGAGTTGGCAGGTCTCATTGACAACCTAGGGAAAGCCATGATCACGTCGGCATCAGGACCATGCAGGCTGAAGCCTTGTCAGACCACTGGAGATCTCTCATGGGCCCAGCATTACTAGAGCACCTAGAATTTCCAGCTAAGGTTACGGGCCAATAGTGCTCGGCGTTGTACATACACACGGCGAGAGGCAGTCCCCGCTCAGAATTGATCACTAGATCACTGATTAAAGCAGAGACACAGAACTTAAGATGGATAGAAAGCTGGCTAGATTGTCAGGTTCAACAGGTAGTGATCAATGGCTCCATGTCTAGTTGGCAGCCAGTATCAAGTGGAGTGCCCCAAGGGTCGGTCCTCGGGCCGGTTTTGTTCAATATCTTCATTAATGAACTGGAGAATGGCGTGGATTGCACCCTCAGCAAGTTTGCAGATGACACTAAACTGGGAGGAGAGGTAGATACGCTGGAGGGTAGGGATAGGATACAGAGGGACCTAGACAGATTAGAGGATTGGGCCAAAAGAAATCTGATGAGGTTCAACAAGGACAAGTGCAGAGTCCTGTACTTAGGATGGCAGAATCCCATGCACCGTTACAGACTAGGGACCGAATGGCTTGGCAGCAGTTCTGCGGAAAAGGACCTAGGGGTTACAGTGGACGAGAAGCTGGATAGGAGTCAACAGTGTGCCCTTGTTGCCAAGAAGGCCAATGGCATTTTGGGATGTATAAGTAGGGGCATTGCCAGCAGATCGAGGGACGTGATCGTTCCCCTCTATTCGACACTGGTGAGGCCTCATCTGGAGTACTGTGTCCAGTTTCCGGCCCCACACTTCAAGAAGGATGTGGAAAAATTGGAAAACATCCAGCGGAGGGCAACAAAAATGATTAGGGGACTGGAACACATGAGTTATGAGGAGAGGCTGAGGGAACTGGGATTGTTTAGTCTGCGGAAGAGAAGAATGAGGGGGAGAAGAATGATAGCTGCTTTCAACTACCTGAAAGGGGGTTCCAAAGAGGATGGCTCTAGACTGTTCTCAGTGGTAGCAGATGACAGAACAAGGAGCATTGGTCTCAAGTTGCAGTGGGGGAGGTTTAGGTTGGATATTAGGAAAAACTTTTTCACTAGGAGGGTGGTGAAGCACTGGAATGGGTTACCTAGGGAGGTGGTGGAATCTCCTTCCTTAGAATTTTTTAAGGTCAGGCTTGACAGAGCCCTGGCTGGGATGATTTGTTTGGGGATTGGTCCTGCTTTGAGCAGGGGGTTGGACTAGGTGACCTCTCGAGGTCCCTTCCAACCCTGATATTCTATGATTCTATGATTCTAACTTCCTCAAGGTCACGCAGCAGGCTAGGGTGGAGCGGCGAACAGAACCCACGCTTCCTGCAATGCAGGGCTCTATCCACTGGCCCATGTGACCGCCCCTGCTTAGGGTGCGGTTTGCACTGATGCTCCCAGTGCTGCACCTGTTAGCCGGCTAGAGCGAGACCTTCCCACTCCACACGTAGTCCTCAACCTCACACCTTTCACCAGAGCTAAAAATCAAAAGCAGGGAATCAAGAACACACCCATGGCAATACTGTGATGCCTGCCAGTTAAAACAACCCAGGATTTATCTTCAGCCGCACAAGACTCAGAAGATTAAAGCTCGGGTGACCAGATAGCAAGTATGAAAAATCAGGACAGGGGGTGGGGGTGTAACAGGCGGCTGTATACGATAAAGCCCCAAATATCAGGACTCTCCCTGTCAAATCAGGACATCTGGTCACCAAAGTGAAAGTTGCAATGGAAAGGGGAGAGACCCCTGGGGCTTCACAGATGCTTTTCCTCGCACGCCAGGAGCACAAGCAGCCACAGAAGGTGTTGGAGCTGGTTGAGAAAGATCTCCCAGGTGAGGGGAATAATGGTTCCGCCTCAGAAATGTGCTTCTCTGCCTGGCCTCGCAGAAGCCTGCTGACCACAGAGAGGGGCAGCAAAAAGACACCACCACAATCGTTGCAGCAAGCCCACCTCGCTCTGGTTTTATCTTGCAATTCCAGGTCCCCGTTCAGCAAGGTACTTAGCCACCGCCCCCCCCCAGCTTCCAGGAGTTCAATCTTGCACCCCCACCCCAGCCGTGCATCCTAAAATCATGAGTGAGGCCCGCACTATCATGAAAGTGGCTTAAAATAACTGGGTTTTTTTTTTAAAAAAAAAAAAGCAATAACATTTGGGTTTTCTAATGGCCTGCTGGTTACGGAGCCTCGGGTCACAAGCTTTTCCCTGCAGCCACGAGGGCAAGAAATGTACTTCTGTTTGAAAATGAAAGCGGAGTGGCTCACCTAATCACATGACTCCAGGCACTGAGGCTTTGAGAAGAGCACCAGATGCCACAAAAGCTGGCAACGCTGGCACCCCATTGGCTGACTCGGGTGCTTTAACGTTAGGCAGATGCTACAAATATTTGAAGTAAATTTGGCCGAATTTATTATTTGTATTACAGTAGCGCCCAGAGGCAATCAGCTCTAAAGGAAGCCCCATTATGTTAGATGTTACACAGACATCCAGTGAGAGACAGTTCCTTTGCCCTCTTTGAGTTTACATGTACAAACTATATATATAAGCCTGAAGCAAAAGTTTTGCCCGGAGAGTTAAAACCGACAGGGGAGAACGAACAGAACATATTTAGAGCAATTATTCTTGTCAGTTCTTTGGGGCAGGGACTGTATTTTTCTTCTGGGTTTGTACAGCACCTAGCGTAATGTGGTCCTTTCTGGTCTCTGACTGGAGCTCCCAGGTGCTGCCATAAATTCAAATAAACACTACTACACAGGACTTACATAGCAGTTTTCAGTAACTGATCTCAGAGCCCTTTACAAAGGGTGGGTAATATTTTCCCATGTTACAGAGGGGAAAATGAGGCCTGGAGAGATGAGTCAGGAAGAGAATTCTGGTGTCCTGACTCCCAGTCTAAGACTCTAGCCACTCGGCTGTGTGAGCATAAGGCCAAGACAGGGAGTGGAGGGCACGGGGGACACGAAGCTGGCACAGAGGCAAAGGCCAGTAGACCTTAGCCAAGGGCATCTGGCAGGAGCAGAGACTTGGGGACAGAGGAGAATCTTTATACCAACTGTCCTAGATATAAAGGGAAGGGTAACCATCTTTCTGTATACAGTGCTATAAAATCCCTCCCGGCCAGGGGCAAAATCCTTTTACTTGTAAACAGTTAAGTAGCTCAGGTAACCTGGCTGGAACTGACCCAAAATGACCAATGAGGGGACAAGATACTTTCAAATCTGGAGGGGGGGAAGGCTTTTGTCTGTCTATGTGATACCTTTGCCGGGAACAGATCAAGGATGCAAGCCTTCCAACTCCTGTAAAGGTACTAAGTAACCTAGTTAGAAAATGCGTTAGGTTTTCTTTGTTTTGGCTTGTGACATTCGCTGTGCTGGAAAGAATGTGTATTCCTATTTTTGTCTTTTTGTAACTTGAGGTTTTGCCTAGAGGGATTCTCTATGTTTTGAATCTGACTGCCTGTAAGATTATCTTCCATTCTGATCTTACAGAGTTGTTCTCTTATCTTTTTAAGTTCTTCTAATAAAGTTCTGTTTTTTAAGAATCTAATTGGGTTTTTTGGTCTTAAAAATCCAAGGCTGGTCTGTGCTCATCTTGTTTATTCTCAAGCCTCCCCAAGAAAGGGGGTGTAAGGGCTTGGGGGGATATTTTGGGGAAATAGGAACTCCAGGTGGTCCTTTCCCTGATTGTTTGTTAAATCACTTGTTGGTGGCAGTGTTTTACCTAATCCAAGGGCAAAGATTTTGTGCCTTGGGGAAGTTTTAACCTAAGGTGGTAAGAATAAGCTTAGGGGGTCTTTCATGCAGGTCCCCACATCTGTACCCTAGAGTTCAGAGTGGGGAAGGAACCCTGACACCAACTGCTGACCACTGGATCTGTGCCAGCAAACCAGCAACACCCGCCCGCCCCAGCTGGTTTAGATGCTCCTGTTGAGACGGACCTAACTCCCCTCTGATCCACCCAGTGGCCCTTTGCACAGAAACAGCAGGGCCCTGCACTGAGGGAACCTCTGCTGTCAGGGCTCGGACCCCCGTTCATCAAGGTATTTACGCACGTGCCTAGCTTTAAGCACTTTGTTGGGGGCTACTCAGGAGTTGAAGTCGGGCAGCCACCTCTGAGATGCAGAGAAACTGGCCCTTGGCCACCTCCCCACCAACAAAAAGGATCCTAGTGTTGACTGCAGCTAATGCAGCCCTCCATGCTTGCCAGGTCACCTAGACACACAGGAGCCCTTACACCCACCCATCCAGGAGCTTCAGCCTTCGAGGGAGCCTCCTACTGTCCCCTCCTAGGAGCTTCTGACTCTCCGACCCAGCTCCTTACCCCTGCCTGCTGGCAAGGCTTGGGTCCATCCCACATACTGGTCTCCAGCACCAAGAAAAGCTGCACTAGTTTCAGCAGATGGTGGACCTGGCATGCAGAGTGGCACCCAGATGCCAACCAACTCCTAGCCATGCGACGTGTGCAGTAGTTCCCAGATCGCTGCACGGCCGCACGTGCACGCAGCTTACAGGGAAACGTTGGTCCCAAGTGTAAAACAACCTCAGCACACAAAATTTTTGCACCAGCAACTGGCAAGGCAGTACAAGAACTGGCCAGGCTGGTTACAAACCGGCCAGGTGGCAACTCTTGGTTGAAGGTAGGCCCATGCTTGCTGAATACAGCCCTCCGTGCACAGTGTTGAAATGACTTGCATCACGTGTGACTCTTATCTAATAAGCCCATCTGCATCGCTCAGGTACTTGTTATAAGAGTGTTATAACACCTGCATGAGGGTGTGCCATAGTCTGCCACTCAGCTGGGGCATGCGCCTATGAGAATTCAGCCCCACCCTTAAGGTCTCCAACATGCCGCCCACACTATGGGATTGAGCATCTCGTGGCAGAAGACCAAGATCCAGAATGTTGGCTCTGGGCTACCAGAACCCCCAGGGCAGGTGGGGTTGAGTGCCATGGAGAGCATGGACCAGTTCGTCTACCTAGGCTGCAGGCAGAGTTCAAATGGTCACAGCAAACCGACATTCTTCAACGAATAGATCTCGCCACCTCCTGCATGATGTCCATGTTTGGCTTATGGATGCAAGTGGGCTACCTGTATTACTATATGGGTCAGAAACCTGGCCCCTTCTTACAGGCATTCCACATGGGGCTAGAGGCATTCCATATGCTGGGTCAGCACCAGTTCCTGAGCATGAAGCGGCTGGACTTTGTGCAAAATGTCAGAGCTTTGGAAAGACCTTCTCTTCTTTTAGTCATTCGTTATATTGGAAAGCAGAGTTGCATGTCACCTGGATGGACAAAAACACCCCAACACACCATGCCCTCAAGTTCTCCATCAACGTGCAAAGGGGTGCCTGCTCTGACCCTACCTCGCACTGCCCATGGGGCTGCCCCGGAGATCCGTGGATTGGCCCAGATCTGGGAACTTCACAACATAATGCCTGGTGCGACACCCTCAATCGTAGTCACTCTAGTGCAGTGGTTCCCAAACTCGTTCTGCCGCTTGTGCAGGGAAAGCCCTTGCCGGGCCGAGCCGGTTTGTTTACCTGCCGCGTCCGCAGGTTTGGCCGATCGCAGCTCCCACTGGCCATGGTTCGCTGCTCCAGGCCAATGGGGGCTGCTGGAAGCTGTGGCCAGTACGTCCCAGGGCCTGCGCCGCTTCCAGCAGCTCCCATTGGCCTGGAGCAGTGAACCGTAGCCAGTGGGAGCCGCGATCGGCCGAACCTGCGGACGTGGCAGGTAAACAAACCAGCCCGGCCCGGCAGGGGCTTTCCCTGCACAAGCGGCAGAACGAGTTTGGGAACCACTGCTCTAGTGTAATGGTCCTTAGCAGACTGTGTGTGTTTCATTGGTGAGATGAGAATTGCTGCTCCCTTGATCCCATTGTAGGTCAACCAAGCCAAAGCTTCGGGGCTGGAGTTCCAGACCGCACCCCCTAATGCAGGTTCCAAAGACTGATGACACCTACCCTATGCTTCTGCCCCAGGGAAGTTCTCCCACGGTCCCCAAGAGCCCATTTCCAGGGCCTACTTGCAACCAAGGCGATGGGCCGGTCCCTGTCTTGCCAACCTGATACCGAACACGTCTCGTTACAGAACGAGGAAGATGGTTCAGACATTCAGTACTCAGAGAAATCCAACTTGATCCTCCCAAGAGCGGCGGGCTCCTTCTCGACAACAGGGCCGGCGTGCGTTACCCCTGCCTGCCAGAATCGACACTAGCCAGCACCTCCCTTCTTGCACAGGTTACTTTCTCCAGCAATGATACTTTTTAAGCCCCGCCCTCAAGGCGTTACTCCCGTAGGCCCCGCCCACAAAGTGACTTAGCTTCTAAAGGCAGCAGCAGCCGGACAGCACCAGCAAACAAGGCCTCTCTCACCCGGCGAGGAACGGCCACAAACAGATGTGGTTTGTCGAATCCTCTCTTCTCCGTTGGTGCGGCAGGGATAACGTCCCTGGCACGAGGATGTCATCCTCGCTTGGGCACAAGCTGTTTATGGCCTCTTGCATTCCTTTGCCGCATGCCGCATCCTCTCTCTTGGCACCATCCCTTCCAGCCAGCCCTGCAAATCTGCTAAGCCTCAGAAATGTGCTCTTACTAAGCAAGTGCCACTTAGCTAAGGCAGCAGCTGCCCTACCAGATTGGAGTCTAGCACTTACTCGGGGCTGACATTCAGGGAAGCTACTGAAGCCATTCTGCCTGTTGCGTGCATGTGTAGGAGACGATGCGTTGTGCCAGTGGGGGGAGACCGAACGCATGAACGTACACAAGATGCAGTGAGCCTGCTCTGCAGATGGGGGGTGTACACTCTGAGCTCCTTCGGGGAATGTTCTGCTTTATACCCTGGAAGGGGCTCCCATCATGGCCTGCTCTAAGGGGATTCTGATATTTGCTTATAGAAATCGAAGGCTTTCTTGGAACGCTGCAAGTATCAACTCCAGCACACACAGGCAGGACTTTATTTCCGCCTAGCCTCCTCCATGTTCTCCTAGCTTCCTCTGAACCCCCTATCCTGATCAGTTACAGCAACATACAACCACCACTAGGATAAAGATACAACACCATCTACTGGTGGCGCCATCATCGATTGGCTCAGTGGTCAACACTGATCTGTATAGTACGTCTACATGGCCCTCTTAACCCAGGCTCTTACCCACATGTGTGTGTCAACCTCCCCTCCCCAGCGGGAGGTACATTAAACCCATGCTTCCTGACCTGGTTATGGGGTGGGTTAGAAACCAGGCTCTGCTTTAACTTAGACTGATATATTCTCCCCACAGCTGATTTGGAAAGAATCCTTGAGCATCTCAGCCCAAAGAACCAGGGCTCCGTCCTCAGACACACATGGCAAGTGCAGAAAGTGAGGGCACAGTAGCGCGGGTATGGCTTTGCCATGGGGATGTTCACACCCAGGGGCTAAGCTAACCTGGCTGCTCAGACCTGGGGGGGTCAATGGCCCAGGCTAATGGGGCCAGACTCTCCGTGGCCCTGCCCCTTGTGCAGCCATTTGCACTACTGCAGAGCAAGTGCAAAGTGGGTGTAAAATTCTCCCACCCTGACTGGGCAGCGCTCTGCACTTGCTTTGCACTGATGTAAAGGACCACTCAAGATGCAGGGTAATGGAGAATTGGGCCCCATGAGCACAGGGCTGGGTTTTGCACTGGTTTTGCATACGTGGGTGCGAATGGGACATGGTAGGTGTTGGCTACAGGCTGAGCCTTTCCAGTTGCCTCACCTCTGGTACAGTAGGGTAGTGTATTTTTTTTAACAGGAATCCAGTGTCAATCGATGGACTTCACCTTGCAGGGCAGGTGGGAACCAAAGGACAGCTGAGATGCGCAGGCAGTGCAGCCCGGCAGCACCCTCAGAGAGGGGTGCCCATGTGCCAGAGAGAAAGCCCTGCACCATTGCCATGTCCTGTCCATCAAAGATCCCCTCGGCCTTTCCCCACCATTGCACAAGGAACCCTGGGAGAGGGCAGTGCCCCTCCTACGTCCCCACAACATGTAGCTCGATAGGAACTGTGATGCTTTTCTAAAGGTTATTTAAGATCCAGTGAGGCCCAAATATTCCTCTCTGAGCAGCACAGCCGCACTCTGCAGCATGGCGTAGTGGGTGTATTCGGCTGTGACGTCAAGAGAAGTTGCAAAAGCAGCATGCACAACGGAGAGCGAATACGCGGCAGCAAACGCAAGAAGAGAGCCCGGCTCTAAGACAAGACAATGCTGGGTCCTCTGTCATCACCACCTGTCTCTATGTCTCGGGGTGCTGTGGAAATCGCTTTCCTTTTGCTTCCCCTCCCAGCCTCTGTCTATCGAGGACCCATCTCTTACTGTGAGTTTACATGGCGCCTAGGCGCTCTGATCTCAGCTGGGTCCTCCAAACACTCCTGTAACAGAAATAACGATCGCAGAAATCATGGCGAGGAGACAAATCCTCCCTCACAACCTCCGGGACTGTGTAGATGCAGCTGGGAGCAATGGTTCTGGGGCACTTGGAGGGAACTCAGCTCTGTGGAGGTTCCCCGACCAAGGGCTGGTGCTGAAGAATTCTCGGTCTCCGCCTTAACTACAGCAGAGCTCTTGCTCCACTGGAACGTGCAACTTCCATTGCAAAGAGGAAGCCGTAGGGCTATGGAAGGGCTTAGGGTCTGTCCACATTGCAGCTGGGTGGTGTGATTTCCCAGCGTGGGCGGATGTGCCCATGACAGCACTCAATGATCATAGCGTATGGAAAACTGCTTGAGCTAGCATGCTACAAATAGCAGTGGGGTCCCAGCGTGAGGCTAGCCCATGCCAGCACAGTATGTCTACACATGCTGCAATCACGCCTCCCCGCTGCAAGGTAGACATACTTTCTGTGGCCTGATTTGGAGAAATCCTCCCATTTGCATTTCCTCCGTACCCAGCCCCTCTAGGATCTAGCTTCAGGTTTACAGGGGCGTGAAGGTTACTGGGAACACAGAGCAGAGGGATTAAAAGATGCACCCAAAAATCTGTGAGAACACGAATGAGCAGGGGCTGTTCTCCAGCCCTCGTTAGAGCTTGTTGCCCAACATTGGAGCTCCGGCCCAACTAAAACACCAGCCGGCAATAAATATCCTTTCCAACAAGCCTGAAGAGGCCACAGCCAAGAACAACATAAATAAAGGCAAAGAAGCCACCCAACGCTGTGCAGAAGCTCAGTTCCTGCCTGGAGATTCAAGCCCTTGCTCCCTTTCCAGACAGCCTCGCTGTGTACCCTCCAGCTCAGCAAAAGCAGGAACGTCACAGCCAGGCACGCTGGCCCAGGGGAAACAGATCTGGGCAAGAAGGGGTGGGTATTCTCTCATCCGCTGAACTGTATAACTGAATTTGTTATATTTCCTGGAATAGATCCTCAGTTGTAAATCTGTACAGCTCCACTGAATTCACACTCAATGTTCATACTGTATGGAAACCTGTGCTAACATGACAAGCTCCCTCTTTAAGAGTTAGGACTCTTCTGGGCTTTCTGGCAGGCTAAGGGGCTCTGTAGGGAAGTGTGTGATCTGGGTCTTCTGCAGTTAGCTTGCAAAAAGCCAGTCTAGAGCAAGGTGGGGTGAGTTGTGCCTTTTTGCCGTAGAGAGCAGCCTGCTTTGCCTCTGTCTGGTTTTGTTTCCTGTGAGTTAGGATTCTGGATTCTAAGAAATAAAATAGCATCGCATTGCCACCTTCCAGATTGTTTTCCATCTAACTTATCTATGCAGATGCCATGAAAATAACAATGATGTACACCAGCTGAGAACTGGGGGCCATTTCCTTTCCAAATCAGTGGTGGAAGAACTTGGCTTGATCCATTTTCAAGCCAATTCTCAGACAAAATGAAATTGACACCTGAGCAGAGGGCCATCACAAGGCCCCGGTAAATCTTGAAAATTATTATGATGTAAATTGCTGTAGTCTCTAGGAGTCATGCAGCAAGGCTCCATTGTGGTAGGTGCTGTACAAACACAGAATGAAAAGACCCTAGGAAGCCTAGAATTTAAGTAGTACCTGGTTCTTGTCCCGGCCCCCTCTGCACAGGAATGAATTTCACCCGCACTTTGAGTGTGATAATTCGATTCATGCCACAGAGAGAGAGAGAGACAGGCTGGGGTGGGAGGAGCAGAGAAAGTGAAAGAGGGGGGGAAATAGACTGAAAAATAGAGAATAGAACAGAGCAAAGTGCAAAACAAAGATGGGGAGAAGGACAAGGAGTCAGAGAGAGTGAAAGTCTCTAATGAAAAAATAAATACCTTCTTGTGCCAACCTCGACTTTGTGGATTCTTCTACCCCTTCCCCAGTCCTGCCAACCCACAAGTGTCCAAAACTCATAAGCTAGACACCACCCCCTGCCCCAAAAAGCCATGAGATTTTAAAGAATAATAATTGCTACATTCTTTTTATTCACCTTCTGGCTTTTGAGCCTTAAAGGGGCATGTTTCCAAGCTTTTCCCTGCACCATAAGGGCTAGAAACTTCCTTTTTTTTACAAAATTAAATCAGAGATCTGTCCAATCACAGGACTCCAGGAGCTGGGACTTGAATGAAACCACTAAATATCATGAAACTCACAAAACAACCCTGCATGGATCAGCAACACTGCTTCCTGTTAGCTAGACGACTTTTTTAAAAAATGTCAGAGCCATCTTTAAGCCTTTCCATACACTTTAAGCCACGGTCAAAAACCCTGTTCATGATTCCACACCCTGGAGTGAAACGTCGGTCGTCAATGAATTTCGACAGTCAAGCAGACACAAGAGGAGTGTCTTTGGCACTGTTTGCTTAGCTACCACTCTCGCTCGGAGATGGGGATCCATCCAGAACAAGGCTGAGACATATTATCTATATATTGCTATAGCGCCTAGAAAGCAGCCAGGCTGGGTCCCACTGGGCTGGGTGCCGTACAAGCATATAGAAAAGGATAGACGCTGCCCAGAATTGCTTATAATCTAGGAATAGATTTTCAAAATTGCTCAGGACGTCTTTTTCAGGTGCTCGGTACCCAAAGGTGAGGCCAGGATCTACCCGTTAACACAGTGGGCACCTTCTCCAGTGTGACAGAGGAATGTGGTGGACAAGGAACTCCGCGGCTTGATCCCAGCCACAAATGATTCATTATGTTACATTCAGGGCTGGAAAATCAGAGCCCTTCACTAGCCATCAATCCACTTCAAAATATATTTGGGCTCCCACCGTTTTCTCGGGCAAGCATCACGAATAATTATCTCCACCGTTAGATGCACAGGTGCCTTCTTTGCTAATTCTCCTCCCAGAAATCATTCCAAGCTTGGCAGCTCTTTGGTAATAATTAAGTGCAAATTCGTGGATACTGTGTGGCCACAAGAAAATACAACATGGGTAGGCTTGGCAGAATTTGATATATATCTTTTAAAATTTCAACAGATATTAGGGTGACCAGATGTCCCGATTTTATGGGGACAGCCCCAATTTTTGGGTCTTTTTCTTATATAGGCTCCTATTCCCCCCCACCCCACCCCCATCCCGATTTTTCACATTTGCTGTCTGGTCACCCTAACAGATATCGAAGTTTATTTTTCAGCCTTTTTAGACCTATTTAAAATTTCCACAGTTGCACAAAGTTAGGTGCGGGAGAACAATTATTTAATGGCAATAGCCCCTGAGATTCAAAAAGTTAAAGCTGTATAAGGCGTTAAAACATAAACTGTCAACATCCCGTGTTAAACTATACAAAGCAAATATCCCTAAAACAATAAACCATGCCTGTTTTTCCTAGTCATTCATCGGTCCATTTGGAACAAGCCAAATTCAAATTCAAAATCACTGTCTGCCGTCTTGTTGCTGTGTCCGTACCAGGATATTAGCGAGACGAGCTGGGTGCACTGACTTCTGTTGGTGAGAGAGACAAGCTTTCGAGATACACAGAGCTCTTCTTCAGGGTGGGATTTTGACTGTAATTAGCTCCGAAACAGCATTTTTCCTCCTTTGCCTGCCTGTAAATTTCCATAATTGCCAATGGAGGGGGGATGAAATTGACATTGACTGACATTTCCTGATACAAATCTAATCCTTACAAGCCTAAACATGGAACTCCTTCATGTCAGGGCTAATCCTGCTCCTCTCTTCCCTGTCTCCGGCATGGCACTAGCATATCAAAAGCCTCCAGCACCGCCTTGCAGAGAAGCAAGGAGGTCCCGCGTCTCAAAAACAGAGCCTGATTAATGACAGCAGCACTCCAAGGATTAAGTTTATTTAGATGAACAAGCTGAGCCCAGCATTGCTGCAAAGGGAGGAGAAGCCCTTGGCCAGATTTCCCCTGGCACCCTCCCCTTGGTGTGTGGCTTTGAAGCAGATTGGAGGGCTCAGAGCTGAGGGACACATGCTGCCAGGCCACATGGGAACAGGCCGCAAGGATTCGGCACATGTGTTTTGGGTTAGACAAGTAATGAAAGCCTGCAGCCACTGGAGAGGGGGGGGAGGGAGACAAAACCACAACTGTTGTGGATTGTGCATCAGTAGCCCCAAATCCCTGTGTCAGAGACTTTGTCAACAGTGGAGTCCTACTGTTTACCTCTTTCGTTCTCCTCGCCCCAGCCTCAACCAGCAGCATACGCCGGGTGAGACAGAAAGACTAAATATCCCGACGGTTGGCCTCAAATGTTTTTTGCCCAAATTATTTATTTATACCGCCAGAGCGTCTGGAACTCTCCACTGAGATCAGGGGCCCGGCTGTACAGACCCGTAGGAGAGCCCCGAAAGCATGCAAAATCCAAACAGGCCAAGTCTCCGCACAGCGTCTAGCACAACGGGGCCCTGATCTCAGTTGGGGCCCCTAAGCACGGCCAGAATCCAGATAACAACAATAGGCAACAAGGGCTTGCAGATTTAAGGTCCTATCTCGTGCAATCTAGAAATTAAATGTTAAATAGGTGCCCATCTGTGCTGGAATTCGTAGGCGGAGGAGAAGGTGTGGATACCCGTGTCCTGGGTGTATGTTTCAATGGAGCGTTTTGCTCAAAGAGAAGGGGAAAACGGGAATTGCATTTCCAATCTGACCTTGGGGTAGCTGTTCACTGAGGCGGGCCAGAAGCAGGACAGTGGGATGTACTCATGAGAGGGACTGAGATGCAGGGGCCCTTCCCTTGTATGGGGTAGACCCAATCCAAAGGGGGCTTAAAGCTGGAGGCAGCTTCCCAAGCCAAATCTCTGCACCTGGGTATAATATTCCTCCCATTCTCTGTCTGACAGAGGCACCGGGCGCTGAGCAGTCAGAGCTCCAGACTCTCTCTAGTACGTACCCAGGCTCCCCGCTGGGCTTGTATTTGGGCAGCTAGCTGGTCTGCAGGCCGCCACTGTCACAGCTGTTGGCACCCAAGCTAGCTAGATCAAAGCTAGCTGGGGAATGCAACATAGACAAGGCCCAGCACTGAATGGAACAAGTACGGTTTTCAATCCAGAGGCCGAGACACCGATGCCAAGACCAGAAGGTTTCAGAGTGGTAGCCATGTTAATCTGTAGCAGCAAAAACAAGGAGGAGTCCTTGTGGCACTTTAGAGACTAACAACTTTATTTGGGCATAAGCTAGACCAGAAGGAACCATCACGATGCTCAAGACCTCCTGCCTAACACCAGCCACAGAACTGCCCCACGATAATTCTCAGAGCAGATCTTTTAGAAGAAACATCCAATCTTGATCTAAAAATTGCCAGAGATGGAGACTCCACCACAACCCTCGGTAAATTGCACTAACGGTTAATTACCCTCCTGGTTCAAAATGTACACCTTATTCCCAGTCTGACTTTGCCTCGCTTCAACTTCCAGCCGTTGGTTCGCCTTACGTCTTTCTCGGCTGGATTGCACTATGAGGAAAGAAAAACGCATTTTTAATGAGACTTTCACAACGGCAGCTGTTTGAAAATCGCTCAGGGGGCTGGAAGGTTAGAGGCAGCCGTGGCAGGAGTGGATTAGTGGGCAAAAGGCAGATGAGGAGGTCAAAAGAGCATGAAGAATGCTCGTTAGCACAGGAGGCTGGAGCTGGTGACGTCAGAAATCAGTTAATTTAGCCCACTGACAGCATCTGTTTTATAAGCGCCAACGGGGGCCGGGATTCTCAGGAGGGGCTCGTGGTTTGGGGTGCCTCATCGGAGACATTTGAAGAGAACAGATTTTCAGAGGGGCTTGTAGCTCACTTTCTGAAAATCAGGCCCCTTTAAGAGGCCTCAGGTTGGGTACCTCCAAATCGCAAGACCGGGGGTGGCCAACCGGTGGGTCCGGAGCCACATGCGGCTCTTCAGAGGTTAAGATGCGGCTCCTTGTCTAGGCACCGACTCCGGGGCTGGAGCTACAGACGCCAACTTCCCAGGGTGCCGGGGGGCGCTCCCTGCTCAGCCCCTGGCTCTGCCCTGCCCCCACTCCACCCCTTTCCGCCCCCTCCCCTGAGCCTGCCATGCCCTCGCTCCTCCCCTTCCGATCCTCCTGCACACCACGACACAGCTGATCGGGAGGTGCAAGGAGGGAGGGGGAGGTGCTGATCGGTGGGGCTGTCAGTGGGTGGGAGGCGGGGGGAGTGGGGGAGCTGATGGGGGGCTGCTGACGTGTTACTGTGGCTCTTTGGCAATGTACATTGGTAAATTGTGGCTCCTTCTCGACTCAGGTTGGCCACCCCTGCACTAGACACTCCCAGCAACCTTGGCCAAAGCGTATAGGTAAAAGGAAGCAGGTTGGTCATGTGCTTAGGGCCCTGGGCAGAAAGTCATGACTGGGGGGTCTGTTCTCGGCTCTCCCACGGACTTGCTAGACAACAAGCTGCTTCACTTCTTCATGCCTCAGTTTCCACACCTGTGAAATGGGGATAACGTTCCCCGCCCCTGCAGGGGACAATGTGAGACTAAACACATCAACACACACAATACTGGGGTGATGAGCGTCATAGAAAAGCCTATGAACATCCATAACTCGCTCCCCACTTCTATAACCCATTCAGAGAATTAGGCAGGAAGTCCTGAGACCGCAGTGCACTAAGGCAGCAGGTCTGACCACACCTATGCTGCAAGGCACAGCCCAGTCTTTGCCAACTCCCTCCTGCCCTGCTCCCAACTCGGATCTGGGCTGTGAGTTACTGGCATTCCCCGGCACTCGCTCCGCTCCCCGGCTCACTCCTCTATGGAATCCCTCTTTTCTTCCTCTCCACATTGCGGACACGGCTGGAGATAAATATTGAGTGTAGCCTGACTGATCCACTTTGTAGAGCATTCAGCTGGCTCGCCAGAGAAGGGGATACAGCTGAAACTGTTGGCTGTGATTTATTTTGTGTATTATTACAGCATCTAGGAGCCCGTCATGGACCAGGACCTCACTGTGCGAGGTGCAGTACAAACACAGAAGAAAAAGACTCTCCCCACCCCCGAAGACCTTACAAGGCTTTGGAACTGCCGGTTGCCCGACCGAGGCCGCATACGATTCATTACACGTGTGGCACTCAGATCACGCGGGGTAGTGAAGTATCGATTGAGATGCAATAAAAAGACTTTGCTTTCCTTGGCTGACCCTGGGAAAGCCGCTAGAAAATAGTCTGTCCGACCCTTTATGACTACAATGCACTGAGAGATTTGGGAACAGTTTTTCAGGTGGCGTAAGGTTGACATAGCTCCATGAAGTCAGTGGAGCGAGGCTGATTTACACCGGCTGAGCATATGGCCCTCAGACTTCAAACCCCCCGGCTTTGGATCAATTGTCCCCTTAAACCTTTCTCCTGAAATGCCCAACCCTGCAGGTCTCGTAAAGCCATCAGCTTTGGCACTTGCCCTGTGAGTCAGCCCCAGTGCCTAATGCCGATGGCATTTCCTAACTGTAAACGTTAAGTAACCAAAACGCCTGCCACTTGCAATCACCATCTGTGGTGCCTACTACCTGTGCGAGTGGGCACTAGCATGAAGCGCACTGAGATAGGAAGCAGCTCCTTGATACCAGTTCTTTGTGCCTGTCATTCCATCTCCCAGAACCTACTCCTTGCTTAACGGGGAGGTATTGTTGTATTAGGAAGGTCAGTTTCGGCAGGGCTGCTTGAAAGAAATATAATAAAACCAGAGAGTCAAAAAAACCTCTGACTCACGGTGAGTTCAATCAATCAATCAGCCAATCCACCTGCCTGCAGTGGAGAGGAACCAACAGGGCTGAGTCTCTGTCCCAAGGGAAGGGAGGAAGAAGAGACAAATCACAGTTTGTGTGAATCTCACATTCCGCCACAATCACACACACCCTTTCTGACAAGATGACCGTCCTACAGACTAAAGGATTAGACTAGAGATTGGAGCTTTAGCGAGTAAAGCCCACAGCATACTGAGCCTAATTCTTCATGGTCCTGAGCCTCATGAAGTCATTTACACTTGTGCAAAGTGGGTGTGAAATGCCATCAGAGCAGAAGGGGAGTGATTTAGGCTCCCTGGTGTAAATGGCTGCATAATGCACAGGGCCACTGTAGAATCAGGCCCTGCTTCTTCCACATCAGAGGACAATACAGTCCTCAGTCCGAAACATTTGCAGGATCAAGCCCTTCCTTAGATAAGCCGACTCTCTGGGCCGCTCTGAAGGTGACTCGCTCATTTCATTCTGCTGGGATCATTCTGTAGAGGGGGTTGGGAATGTCAAACCCGCCAAGTGCCCTCAGCCGCCCACACTCACCAGGCTGGAATACTAATTGCCAGTTACTGACCAAGAGGATCATATTCCGAGTTCTCTGCTCTGACTTTCCCCAGCCCTTATTCAAGCAAGAGTGCCACGGACGCGAACAGGATTTTGCATGAGTTGAGAATGGAACGAGGGCCTCAGGTTCTGCCATTTATTTAACACTGGAATAGTAACAGTAGTAAAACTGGCTTCTGCTACAGCTTCCCAGCTGCTGGTTATGGAGTGCTCTAGTGAATAGTTAGCAAATCAGATCTTGCTTGTGCGGTGGGTCCCACTAACCCCATTTTACAGACAGGGAACCAGAGACTCAGCAAAGATCAAGGCCTGGTTTTCAGAGATGTTTTGCAACTCCCATGTTCTAGTGAAGTAGGTGGCTAAAAGTAGGAGCAGGAGTCTCCTAAAACCACAAGTGCTGGAGGCAGGAATCACTGGATGAGATTCTCTGGCCTGTGTCGTGCAGGAGGTCCAACTAGATGATCATAATGGTCCCTTCAGACCTTAAAATCTTTCCATCTGTGAACATTTAGATGCCCAAATAAGGGCAACTGCGGGTGCCCTGGGCCTCTGAAAAAGCAGGCCATAAACAACTCACTCAATGTCACCCAGGCAGGCAGTGATGGAGCAGGGAAAAGAACTTCCCACCTGCCGACTTCTAGGCTTCAATTTGTGACTAATCTCACTTCACTGCCACTTCGGTTTCCTTGGTAGTCATCCAATTTCCTTGTGATAAACTATCTACTCAGCCCATTTTCTAATTGAGGGTTGGATCCAGAAGCAAAAATATGATTTAAACCCACCTTGGCTACCAACCACCATATATAGGTAAGAACATAAGAACTGCCATAGTGGGTCAGACCAATGGTCCAGCTAGCCCAAAGTCCTGTCTTCCGACAGTGGCCAATGCCAGGTGCATCAGAGGGAATGAACAGAACAGAGCAATTTATTGAGCGATCCATTCCCTGTCATCCACTCCCAGCTTCTGGCAAATAGAGGTTAGGGACTCTCAGGGTATGGGGTTGCATCCCTGCCCGTCCTGGCTAATAGCCATTGATAGGCCTATTCGCCATGAACGTATCTAGTTCTTTTTTGAACCCTATTATACTTTTGGCCTTCACAGCATCCCCTGGCAATGAGTTCCAGAGGTTGACTGTGAATCATTTGAAGAAGTACTTGCTTCTGGTTGTTTTAAACCTGCTGCCTATTAATTAGTAAGTAATCACTGCAACCATATGCCTTTAAAAACTTCCCTGGTTCACATTTTTAAACCTTCACCCAGCCCCAGCAATACTGGGAATTTCCCTTCCCTTCGTGCAGAGGTAAAACTGACCTGACGGCCCCTGCTAAGCTCTCTGGATACAATGAGGAGAATTCAGAGGGGGCTTAGTACTGGCTAATAAAACTTGCAAGAAGGTGACAGGTTTGCGAAGGCAGGCAAAGTGCAGATGCAGATTCTTCCGTTTCTTAAAATAATATTTAGACAGGACACATTTTCCCCCCTAACATGAACAAACCCCGCCATGACCAGCTCTGGCTGTGTTTGTGTTTCTGTGCAATGGGATTGCTTCATACTTGGAGACAAACTCCCCTCTCTAGACGGAAAGGACTTCTTGACACCAACCCAGCCGCGTGCACGGGGGTTTTCCTCCAGCTGGATGGGAAGCGGGAGACGTGCATGTACTGGGGACACGTGGGAAGGGAAACTGTGCTAGGCATGGGTCTGGCTCCCACCGTAAAACCTTCTTGTGATAAACCCGCTTAATGAAATGACAAGATCATCTCCATTTAGGGACACGCTGCACCCCCTTGGCGCTGGGTGCCGGGCGAGGGAGAATCGACTCCATCGACTTCAGGGGCTGTCAGAGCCAGCCACGGATTGGGAGACTTGAAACGTTCTCCACCAAACTTCACTACAGAGCAGTCCTTCATTCTGGACAGACTCCAGCAGACAGACGGGAGCACGATCCTGAGTCCAAGCTCTGAGCGGGCCACATTCTGTCCCCCGAGGATGCAGCAAGTGTAACTGAAAGGCCTGAATTTGACCCATTGACTTCAATAAGGGTTTTGCCCAAGTAAGAGCTGCAGTATTTGGCCCCAAGTTACAGGCCCGACTTTGCTGCCTTTGCTCGCATTGAGCAGCATCTCGCTAGGTTCCAGATCCAAAGTCTGCGAAGGTACAGAAGAACCTGAGAGTTAGGGACACCAGAGTTACGACCTGGCCAGTCAACCCCATTGGGAACCGGAAGCACGCAACCAGGCAGGAGTGGAGACCAAAAAATAAAGCAAACACAGTCCCGTGCTGTGTAAAATGTAAGCTACTCGAACGTGAAAAGGAAAAACAGCAGCTTTTTCTTCTGCCCAGAATGGTTTCGAAGCTGTATTAAGCCAATGCTCAGGTATCAACTTTTGAAAGTACAGCCGTAACGTTTGGTTCAGAGGTACGAACAAGCTCCAGTCCCGAGGGGTCTGCGACTCTGAGGTTCTACTGTAACGGGCCTCCTCTGGAGGACAGGCACAACTGAGTAAAGGGGGCAGACTCCGGCCCCTCGCCCCAGGTCAGCACTCTTACAGGGACGACTTGTGATGGTTTTGCTCCTGCTCTACTAGGACCTAGCGAAGATCGGATCCGGGACAACACCACCCGCCCATTTGTATTTTTAAAAATAAATACAGCCCCCCCCACACACCCTCCCCCGAAGCAAAGGTAGAAACACGTGAAAAGCAGCCAGCAGTTCCCCCACCCCTGCTGCAGGGTCCCTACCTGCCCTTATAGTGGCTAGTGATCCCAGGACAAATCCACCCCCTTTCCCTTTCAATGAACCAAAAGCATAAAACATTTTCTAGCCATCTGGAGATCTGAGGTTAAAAAGAGCCACCAGGGAAACCAGCTGAGCCAAGCGACCAGAGGGGAATGGTTTATTTCACGCATATGTAAAAGCAGCAGAAACTTCTGATTTACCAGCCTGCTCTCCGGAACACCCATAACCAGGAAACTGGGCTAAGATCCCTTTGGCTTCTTTATGATCTTTCAAAGGCGGGAGGGGGGATGAGAAGCAGCCTCCCCAGACGGACTTAGTCAATCAAACCTTGCCTGTCCAGGTGGACCCACCCTGTGCTTGCCTAGGGAGGGGCTCAGAGCCGGGGGGGGAGGTATCCCTCCAATGCCCCCCCCCCCGCCGCCCCCAGACTGGGGCTGAAGGAGCAGCCCAGGGAGGCAGGCTATCCCTACCTTTAAGCCCGGCCAGTCCAGACTCCTCAATTGCGTCTCCTGCTGGGTCCCGAGGGAGAGAAATCTCTCCGCTCCCGAGCCATGAAGAGCAGGGTCAAGTCCCCCGGGTCCACGCCCTCCATCGAAGGAGCCAGGCAGCGCAAGGACCAGTCCCCACACGGCCGATTAACTCCTCACGCCAGGCTGGAGCAGCGGGCAGGCTCCGGCTGGCCTCCTGCTCGGGTCCAGCGCATCCTCACCGGGAAGTCCCATCGCGGCCCCGTCCAGGCTCCAAGTATCCAAGAGGCGTCAGGAGCATCGCAGCCGCCCGCCAGGGGCAGGGACCGGCGCCCGCCTCCCCGGACTAGGGTCGGGCTGGCTGAGAGAGGGGCCCCCGGAGTCCTGCACCCCAAACACCGCGCACGTGGCTGGGAGCCGGCTGCCTCTCCCTCCCCGTCCAGGCGGAGACCCAGAGGGTGGCAGGCGGCTCTCCGGTGCCCTTGGCTGCCCTGCAAATCCAACCCACCCCTCTCCAGCCCCGCGGCAGCTGGGCAGAAGGGCTCCTTGGGGGAGGCGAGCGCAGGCAGCCGCTCCGACCCCTCGCCCCCTGGGTACGGGGGGTGATGCCCCAGGGATCTGGTTAGCTCTGCCTGGATTTCGCAGGCGCCTCCTTGCCTAGGAGCGGGGCAGCTGCCCTACCCTCCGCCCGGCTAATTCCCCTCCGGAGCCCAACAGCGGCGGGCGATCCCCGAGCGCCTCCTCCTTGGGCTCCCACTTCCAGGTCCAGTTCCTCCTGCGGGCAGATCCTCCTGGCCCGGCTCAGTCCCTGGCGGACCCCGCAGCCTCTGCCCCGCACCCCCCGCCTGCCCTTCTGCGCCCCGAGCAGGACCCTCCAAGTGCGGGGGCTGCGCTGGGCACGGAGGAGGGGGAGCGCGCTGGGGAAAGGTACAGCGACTCTCCGGGCTCGGCAGAAGATGCAAAGGGAGGAGCCGGGCTGGGGCGGGGCCCGGCGCGAAGGAGGCAGCCGGGTGGCGGGTTTGGGGCGGGCTCCTCCCAGGCTCGGGTTACCCGATCTGCCAAATAGGTTAATGGGGCCCTGGCTGCGGGGCGGGCGGGGTCGGAGAGCCAGGCAGGGACCGAGACGGGCAATGCGAGGAGCCAGTCGCATTGCGAGGAGAGCCACGGGGGATGATCTGCGATCCGCGGGGAGGGGGGGCATTCATCGCTCTCCAGCCGGCCGCCCCCCTGCCCCGGCTCCAGCCTTCCCCCTGCTGCCCCCACCGGCTGGCGCCCCGCTTGCGCCGTGCGCGCAGGGCGCATCGCCCGGGAAAGCGCCGCCGAGCCCCGGGACGTGTCCTCGGGGCAGCTCCCAGCACGGCTCCGGGCAGCGCCGGGCCGCCGGGCCGAGGGAGAGCGCTCTGGGGGGAGCTCGGCTGAGCCCGTCCTGCCGCAGCCAGCCCCGAAACCACGCGCTGGGCTTGGTCCGGACGCAGCTCCGAGCCGGAGCGCGGCCGCCGCCGCAATCGGCCAGCAAGGTGGATTAGCCAAGCCCGCGGGTGCTTCCGGGCCATGCTGGGGTGTTTCACTTCTGCCATCTCTTCCCAGGCTGGGTATTGATCTGACTGCTCACGGCTGGGAAGGGAGCAAGGGTCGTCCCCCCACCCCCGGGCAATGCAAAGGTGTGAAAGGCCTTATGCAAACTAGGGGAGCTGAGATTACCCCAGGCCTTCTCAGGGAAAGCGATTCTGTTGCGAGAGCCCTATTTCTCACCCCCATTTCCTCCCGCCCTCATAACTCCCTCATCGAGGTAAAAAAATGCAGTCCAGTCCCTCTGGACCTCTGATTTCCGTGCAGACTTGGAAACAGGTTTTTTGGAATAAAGGGGTTCTCAGACCGGGGGTTGGGACCCCTCGGGGGTCGCAAGGTGGTTACATGGGGGTCAGGAGCTGCCAGCTCCCTGGGGTTGACAGGCCTGAGCCCCCATTAAATTAAACTGCCCTGCCATTTTTAATGTATAAGGGGGCAGGGAGTCACATGCAGAGGCTTGCTGTGTGCAGGGGGTCACCAGTACAAAAAGTTTGAAAACCACAAAGATGATGGAGGAGCAGCAGTGTCTGGATGGTGCTTTCTGTGGTTGGCCTGAAATTTCCCATATTTGGGGTCCCAGTCTAACAAATAGAATACCAGGCTTGGACGGGACCTCAGGAGGGCATCTAGTCCAACCTCCTGCTCCAAGCAGGGCCAATCGCCAATTTTTGCCCCAGATCCCAAATGGCCCCCTCAAGGATTGAGCTCACAACCCTGAGTTTAGCAGGCCACTGCTCAAACCACTGAGCTATCCTTCCCCCCGCTGCTTAAGATGATTAACTTGATGTATGCTCATAAATAGTTCCATCTGGCCTGATTCTCTGGGGCCCTTGTGCCAGTGGGTGCAGAACTGGTAAATCATAAAGAAGCCAAAGGGATCTTAGCCCAGTTTCCTGGTTATGGGTGTTCCAGAGAGCAGGCTGGTAAATCAGAAGTTTCTGCTGCTTTTACATATGCGTGAAATAAACCATTCCCCTCTGGTCGCTTGGCTCAGCTGGTTTCCCTGGTGGCTCTTTTGTGATTGGGTAGCATTTGATGCCCATTTTGCACAGGTGTTGATGACAGCAAGGCTCAGGGCAGTGGAGGATCAGGCTGGAATATCAAGTGCAGTGCTGGCCACCGCAGCCCCTTACCAGAAGCTGGGCATGGACGACAGAGGAGGGATCACTGGATGATTCCCTGTTCTGTTCATTCCCTCTGAAGCAACTGCCATTGCCCGGGACACTGGGCTAGATGGACCATTGGGCTGACCCAGTCTGGCTGTTCTTGTATGATATTACGGAACGAAAGGTGGTTCAAAGGGAGCAGTGAGGATGATCAAGGGCCTGGAAAACCTCCTGTGGAGGGAGGCTGAAAAGATTGGGATGGTTACATTAGAAAGGAGATGAATAAGAGAGGACATGATGAAAATGTATAAAATAATGGATGGGATAGGGAAGGGAGACCAGGAGCTTCTGTTTTCCCTGTCACATGACCCAAGAACCAAAGGAGAGAAATTCAAGAGTGATGAAAGGACATGCCCTTTCACACAATTTATGATTAGACTGCGGAACTCACTGCCACAAGAAGTCATTGAGGCCACAAACTTAATATTTTTAAAGGGACAGGACACTTATGAATACAAAGAATGTCCAGAGTCATGTCTCAGGCTTTAAGCCAATCAGGCAGATTGAGACAGAATGTGAGGGGCAGATTTATCCCACCTCTGCTACTGTGGGGTTCTGACACCTTCTGCTGATGCTGGTCAATGTCAGAATTGGCAGGATTCAAGGCTGGGTGGACCCTGGTTCTGATCCAGTCTGGCGATTCATATGTTCCTACTCATTGACTTCAATGAGGCTACCTTACATGCCTAAAGTTACTCCTGGGTACAAGTGTTTGCAGGTGTAGGGTCTTGATTTATCTGCCCACAGGTTATTTTGTTTTAAATAAAAGCAAGGAGCAGTGAACATATTTTAAAATTCTTGCCACACTTTTTTAAACTGGTCAACAGAAGAAATTGCTGAAATTTGAAACTCGGCCTCGATGCCATCCATGTTTAGGTGTACGTTGTTTAAAGGAGGGAGATGGGGTAGGTACCTTACCAGCCCTAGGTGATGGGTGTGAAAGGTGAAGGAAGTAAGCAGTGGAAGTGGGATAAAGGAGAGACAAGGTGGGAAGGGGGGTGGCTGCTGCTTTCTCCTCTCTGGAGTACTGGAAGTGAGGGGCTGTGAGAAGCAGGCATTGGCTGACGTCCTACATCTCACTGGGAGCAAAGCAGACAGCCAGACTCAAAACTGAACCGAACCAGGGGTCAAAACTCAAAACAGAGCCGAACCTTCGGCCTCTTAGAAGTTCACGAAATCTGTCGAGAACATTTGCGTACATTGGACTTCACATTGTGCTCCAGGCCCTGCTCTTCTAGGCAGCCAGCAGCACCAGAAGCTGAAGCGCCAGACGTTGTGGTCCTTTCTCCGAAGGAAGCAGGCAATCAGTAGGGTTGAAATGGCGCTCTTGCAGTCAGGGGAGTTTGTTGCATAAAGCATCCACTAGCTCTCTCCTGGCTTTCCTTTCCGACTCCTGCCTGCAGCTCCCCCTTGTGTCAAGCATGTATTCCATCTGCTCTCCCACTCTGCTAGCATTTTGGCTGGATGGGGCAGCCCTGAGCAAAGGGTGGTGCATGAACTGTTCCACCTCGCAAGCCCCATGACTCAGAGATGCCCCTTTGAGTCACACCACCTCCCTGCTTCCTCTGTGCTCCCAGGGGATAGTAATTACTGCTGGCCTACATCCCCCAATGCTGGCTCAGCTCCTCTGGCAGGTGAGTAAGGGTTGCAGATATGTGCCTACCCATTCCCTGCCTTACACACTCTCTGTCTCTCCAAAGAAACACTAAGCAGGCCAGTAGCCCGTTACCCTTACATGGCTGGGTAAGGGTGGGGGGTTCTTATTCTTTGTGCAGACGTGTTGCTCAAGTTACACCCTAGTCCTTAGCACTGGGCACAATCAAAATACCATGTGGTGGGCTGCTCAGAGGGTATCACTGGCCCAGGTGGAAGGATTAGAAGCATCCCCGCAGAACCTGTTTTTCCAGCCCAGTTTGGCAGACTCATCCAAACCGAACCAAACCTGTGAGCCACTTTAGCACATAACTCTCAGAGAGAGGCTGTTGTGATCTTTCTTGGCATGATGTTTTTGTGGGCAGCTTTGAAGGGAAGGGGGGAAAAATGCAGAATTGTGTTTGGAGTGGGGGACAGTGCACAGCGCAAAACTGCCCTGGTGGTCTACTATTTTCTGGAAATTAAAGCCAAATAGCAATTAGAAATAAGGCCCAAACTTTGAACAGAGGGCAATTAATGATTGGAACAAACTACCAAGGAGAGTGCTACTTTAAAAAAAACCAAACACCCCACTCTCTCTGATATTATGGTAAGGGGCCAGATAAGAGTCTCACACTCTCAGACTTGCAACAGCCCTGCCAGGTAGGGAGATGCTTTTATCCCCATTGTAGAGATGGGAACTAAGACACAAAGCCCCAGATCCTCAGACATATGTAGGAGGCTAAGTCCCATTGAAATCAATGGAAGTTAGGAGCCTCAGTGCTTTTGAGGATCTGGGCCCAAGTCATAGATGGCTGATGAACATATGCTTGGCATCCTCTTCCCCTGCACAGCCGCTTTTGTGGAAGGGGGGGCGGTGGGAAAGAGATCAGACCCACGTCTGGGAACCTCCCCCAGCTGCAGGACGCTCCATAGCTGCTGCCTTCAGAGCAATCCCACAACCTCCCCCCTTACGACAGCTTTGCCATCCCCCACAACTCTCGTTTGGGTCGGGACCCCCACGGTTACACCACCATTACATTTCAGATGTAAAAATCTGAAACCATGAAATTGACTATTTAAAAAATCCTATGACAGTGAAATTGACGCTGAATTTGGTAGGGCCCAAGGTCATAGCAGTAATCTGTGGCAGAGCAGGGAATTGAACCCAGCCCTCTCAGGTCCCAGGCTTGTGCCTTACCACCACTTGGGTTGTCTCCATCTCTTGAAGGCTTCCCATCAAAACCGGCTGCTTTTCTGGAAGATGAGCTTTAGTCAGACAAGTGACTGGGCTCAGTGCAGGAGTAACTGGGTAAAGTTTGCTGGCCTGCGCTAGCCGGAGGAGGTCAGACAAGATGATCCAGTGATCCCTTCTGGCCTTAATATATATATATATGAATGAATCCATGAACTGAGCTAGCCTATTACAGAGGAAGTGGTCAGGAATCCGCTCGCACTTTCAATCCTGACGTGCAGCACCGTGTGTTCTCAGTTTTATTAATGTCTCTAGCAGCAAGAGCTCCTCAGTCTCTTTCCCGGCACAGCTTGGGCAAGACCAAGTCAGATGATGCTAAATACCAGGGTGACAGACATGTACAAAATGCCAGCTTGAGAGATTTTTCTGGGTCTCCAAACCAAGACTGCGACGATGCTCTAATATGGCAAAGACACGTTGCTGGGAGAAGTTATTTTTCATAATAAATCATCCAGGTCGGCTCTGTACAGACCGATGTCAAGGAATTTAAATCCTTCAAGAAGCAACTTTTAATTTAAGTCAGATCTGGGCCCCTTGAAATCTGACAGACCCTGTTGGTTTAGAGTAGTTCAAAGGGCGTGGGCTGTTCCAGCTGCATTTGCTAAATGGTGGCCAGATTCCAGAGGGGACTTAATTCTTTTGTGGGACTTCCTGTGTCTAGGGACCGGCTTTGCTGTGTCTGCCTGTGCACCCTGCAACTCCAACCAGGAGCTTAGTGTGTTCTAGATGAGCCATAAATGAGCGTCGGCCCCTCCCCCCGGAAGACAATTAGGGACAGGCAAATCCCCTTGATTGCTCTTTGCTAAAACCCAGCTAATTCTATTGGGGTTCTTCTATGCCCCCATCCCAGAACCAGAGAGTCCCAGCTCCTCACAACACACCCATGAGGCAGGGAAGTACCATTATCCCCACTGCATAGACAGGGAAACTGAGTCACAGAGCACTTGCCCAAGGCCCCACAGGGAGTTCGGGGCAGTGCTGGGAGATGAATCCAGATCTCCAAGTCTCAGTCCAGTGCACACAGCTAGTTTGCGCTGAAACATCCTACTTTCGTAACCCTGTCCGTCTCACCCACCTGTCGTCTCTCATCTTAGATCAGGAGCTCTTTGGGGAGAGTACAGTCATCTACAATAAGTTTGTACAGCCCCTAGCACAACGGGGCCTGTGGTGGGACACACTCACCTCAGGAGCACTCCCTTGCCTCCAGGCATAGGGTCACAGGTCTCAGCATCAGTGCCTCCTGCTGGCTGTCTGCCTCTGGCTCCAGACCTTCTGGGGCTCAGCCTGCCAGGCAGGTCTCAAAGTTCAAACCCCTTTCAGGGTATTGCCAACAAGACCAAATGAACCTGAATAATCCTTCTGCCCCTTTCAGCTACTGAACTCCTCCCTCTTTACTCGCAAACCCTACCTCAGGGCTTCCCCAGTAGGAGCCCACCCTGCCCCAGTAGTGGACTGCTCCCTTTGTCTGCCTGTTAAACCCTAGCTCTGGGCTCCTCTCTGACAGAGACTTGTCTCCCCTGCAGTCTCTTCCCCAACTGAGCTCCTTCAGTCTTCTTATTACAGAATAGCTCCGCCCCCTCTGGCCAGGAGCCAGTTAGCTACTCACCTCTCCAGGCAGCAAACATGACTAATTGGGTGTATTTGCCAGCCATGCAGGTGATGGGGGTTAAGTCCCATCATGGGGCCTCAAACTGATTGCAGTAGAAGCTACTGGCCTCAACCTAAATATTTAATATTAAGAGAGTCACATGAGAAGATCCATTTTTCTAATGCTGCCTGGAAACAAGACCTTTACTGTTGTCAAAGCCCTTACCTCTCCCCAAAAGAAGCAGGTAGGATGGATTAGGAGGACTTGACTGAAGAGCTGAACAAGCAACAGGAACAAACTTTCTAGTTCAAAGAGATTCTGTGTCCAAAGAGGAGTGGAAATCATAGCTGATTTTTCTTCATTTCATGCTTTGAGCAGAAGTGAAATAGTTAGTGTCAATGTTTACATATATCACATTAGGCTTCAGAGTTAACAAGTATTTATGTGGCGGCAGCTCATGCCTCTGTTTCAGGTGTCTGTAGCTGCAGAGAGACATTGCTGCATCAGTTTTTGAGCTGGCCAACATTTTTCAGACAAAATTCAAATGAAAAAAATATATATACTTAAAAAAAACCCCAAAAATGCAAAATTTTTTTTTTGCTTTTACAAATCTTTTCAGTTGTGCAAAAACTCTCATCAAAAATTATCCCAAGATGTTGTTGCTGCTTTCTTTTTCTCCAAAAAAAATTGCCCTTTTTTCCCCCAAACTATTTTCCCTTTTGGTTTGCCGTGGTTAACATTTTTGATTGGGTACAGGGTCGCCATGTGATGTTTTCCTGATTTCATGAGTGTTCACAAAAATACTTGGTACACTCACCCCCACCCATGTCTCACAGAGGAGTATCTTTGTAGGTTGGAAAGTTTGGGGGGGGGGTTTGGCAACCATGAAAAAAAAATCCTAAAAACCCCAAAAATATATTTGTTTCAAGAACTTTGAAATCGAAACATTTTTGTATTTTTTTAAAGTTGTCACAAACATAAGGAGAAAAATGTTGACCAGCCCTAACTGGCTTGAATGTTGAAGGTTATATTTGCATCCATAAAAGTTAGAGGGGCTTAATCTTTCAAGAGCAGGCTAGAACCTAGCACTCTCACGTGCTACAGTAGCGCTCCAGCCACAAACCCACCCTACACCTCTAAATATACCTCTCTGCTTTTCACCGTGCTTTGGGCACTGCTAGGGGGTATAGTCAGCTCTGTTAGAATACTTCTGATGCATGTCAAAATAAATATCAGCAGCTACTGTTCTGACTGCGTTATTCATGTTCTTATTTAATTAAAGACAAAACTCGGATTTTAAAGTTTGGATGAAACTGTTTTAGAATTTCCAGACTACCCCATCCTGAGCTCAGAGACCCATTGGGCTGGGCACCATAGATACACATAGAAGAAGACGTCTCTGCCCTAAAGAACTTACAGTGTAAATGGACAAGACAGAGAAGAGGTGGGAGGGGAAACAGAGGCACCAAGTGCAAAAACGACTAGGCCACAGTTACCCAGCAGGTGAGGTGCAGGGCTGGGAATGGAACCCCCGTGTCTTGAAGGCCCATGGTCGTTTTTCACGTTACATATGAGGAGCTCAGGTATTTGACCAACCAGCCTCCAATGTCTTCCCAACATCCTCAATGCAAGTTCAGGTGGCTTTGACTATCTGCTCTGTACGCCAGAGTCCAAACAGTCCACCAGCTTTATGGGTTAGACCCAACAAAAGCTGGATGGAGAAGACTGTGTGGAAGGCCTCATACATGCTGGAGGTATGTCATGGCTTCCAACCTTGCAGTATAGAGCAGGCTGCAACACTGGCAGGAGACCAGAAAATGGGTGATCTGAAGCGTGCGCTGTACACTCCATGAGCAGGAGAATTAAGGAATGAATGAACGTCTTGGGTCTCAGTGCAGTGACCTCTCCACTAGACCATGCTTACAGCATCAAGGCCTGCTTGCACAAACAGCTGCCTCTGTTCTCCCTTTATGCTGCGTCCAATGTTCAGATCTGGAAGAACATTAGTCCATAAAGGGCTTTATCTCCTGATCTAATTAGGCTGCCTAATTTCATAATTGCATGTTCTCACGACGCAACCAATCTTAGTACATAAGGTTAGACCACAGCGAGAGATGGGAGCTTACAAGCAGAGCCTGAAAACATTGGACCATCATATCAATAGTACCGATTCCCTGGAGAAACAGAGCCAAAGGCGAGAGTATTCTCAATACTGGGCCACTCCTGACTGTTCCTAACTGGGAATACACTGCCAGCATTCATAGATTTGTACAGTTTAAGGTCAGAAGGGACCATTTAGACCTTTTAAGTCTGACCTCCCAATGTATCACAGGCCATTAAATTTCACCCAGTTACCTCTATATTGCGCCCAATAACTTGAGTTTGGCTGAAGCAGATCTTCCAGAAAGTCAGCCATCAAATGATGGGGAATCTGCCACTTCTCTTGGGAATGTATTCCATCAGTTATTCACCCTCCCTGTTAAAATGTATGCCTTACTTCTAATTTGAATTTGATAGTTGGGCCGGATGAATATAGACCACAAACAAGGAGACTGTGCATTCGGACGCTAGTGTACTAAATAAAATCCCTTCTTCTGAGCTATTCCAGAAGGCTGATTCAACTACATGATAGCCAGGAGAGATATAAACCCAATTCCTGTGACAGGCCTCAGTTCAGCAAAGCACTCAAGCATGTTCTTAAATGTAAGCGTACAAGTAATCTCATCCCTTTTCAGCAAAGTGCTTAAGTGTACGCTTGATTGCTTTGCTCGCTGGGGATGGGTTACTTGTGCTTCGCCGAATCAGGATCATATTTAACAGACTTGGTCTGAACCTTTGAATTAGTTCAGGTTAAGGACTGCACATCTCTTTCCCCACCTATAGGGGTCCCTCAGCTGTCGGTGCCGCTCTACAGAAAAGCTGAAGTTTTCTAGTTTAAGATGAAGGCCCCGTTTCTTTCCCCCAAAGGCTCTGGAATGTGCAGAGCTCTGGTGCTGCCCTGCCAAAGGGCAAGTTTGAATCTGACAGAGACAAAAGAAGCAATGAGCATTTTTGCTTTTTCTGGCCCAGCCACTCCAGTGAGTCCTGATCTTGGGAGATGTCCAGCCTCAAAGAGTTTGGACAAGGTAAGGAGGAGCACAGCCAGATGGACTCTCTCCCTGCCTTTGGACAGTCCCCCATTGTCACTGGATGGTGTGTAATGATTTTACATGAGGCTGTCACACTGCCCTGTGATGGGCCAGAGCATCCATCTCCCCACTGCATCATCCTGGAGTTTCCAAGTTTGCTACTTCCTACGAGATCTATCTTGAATCTCTGTGTGTGAACAATGTGTGTCATGGAATACGGCATGTACGAAGAAACTTCTCCCACCGAGCTTACTGGAGAGAGGTTTATGCCTTTGGAACCAGCAAAAGTCAGTTCTATTCCCACCTGGCACATGGTTGTCTGACAGCCTCGGGTTCTGAGACTGGACAGGTGACCATGAAGCCTTTAACCACGGTCCTGCTTCTGCTCTTGCTTAGCCCAGCCTACATCAGGAAAGACTCTGCTGAAGTCATCAGAGTTACAACGGTTTGGAAGCGGGGTCGGAGTGAGGAAAACCGGCCCCAGTGCTTCCACGCCCTGTGGCACCTGCAGACTTTGCATTCAGTTTAACCTTGTGATCGTGCGAGAGAGTCACAGGAAAATAGTGTGACAGATATTGCAACTGCACACAATATCTTTGGGGATTGTACTGTGTACATGGTTTATGTTACACAGTTGGCCAGGGATTGGATTTAAATCTGGGGCGGGGGGGTTGCACATACTGGTTCAAATTGGTTTTTCCAGAAATCAACAGCCAAAGAAAGGGCTTTGGATATAACAAGGCTGGGTTTAAACTGGCTCAGGGCCTTCTTTCTGAGCCAGTGAACAGACAGGACCTTCTGTCCAAGGGGAGCCTAGCCCCTGTGGAAGGGATGGAAAGACCTTGACCTACCAGAGACCCATAAGACTGACAGGTGACCTTTGGTAAGCTCTGAGCATGTGTATAGGAACTTTGGTTGTTATAAGTTTTCTCCTCAATGCTTTTACCTTAAGACTAAAGGTACTTGCTTAGAAAGAGCTGGGTGGTAACTGGTAATGGCTGACAATACACGAGTCAGAGCCCTCAGAGAGAAAGCAACACACAGGTGCTGGTCTTTGGGTAGATTGGCTTGATGGAGATATCAAAGCATATGGCAGGGAGATGGGCAGCCTTAATACCCCCTGTGAGGAGGAAATGTCCCAGAGACAGGTGGCAGCTGGAGACCTGAGACCATATTGGGCACTCCTGGAATGGACCGTGGAGTGGGAGGGATACACCTGCAGCTGTGACAAGTAGCATCTCCTTGGAGACAGATGCCCGAGAGAAAAGTATCTGTTATAATAGAGAGGCAATGGTGTGTTTCCAAATAGGGCGAAAGCCCCTAGCTGCTTCATGGGAATAGCTTCCTATTCCTGCTCTGAGGCTCCCCAGATGCACCACACTGGCATCTTGCTGCTAAATTATTTGCACTGGGGTAGCAGCTAGGAGCCCCAGTGATGGGCCAGGGCCCCATTGTGTTAGCTGCTGTACAGACTCACAGACAGTCCAAATCTGTCCAGCAGCAACACAGAAGCAGCAGGATTTGCCTCCCCTCGCGTGGCCCAGAAAGCCGTTTGCAACCCTACCTGAACTTGGATTTACCAGCGAAATAAATCTGCCCCACTTTGCGGCTGCTTGTTCAAGGGCACTCCCCTTTTTCTCTCGTCAGGCCGGTGGCTCCCATAAAACACCCTTGTTTTGGCACCAACAGCAACATCCGGCTGAATTATAGCGGTTCCTGTGGCCCAGTGAAAGCCAGTCCGTTCCCAGAGCAGTAAATTAAAGGGCTGCTCTGCCCAGGCTTCCTGGCCATATAGCTGTACGGCACTGGTTCCACTAATCACTCCACACAGGAGGACGTTCCAAAGTGGGAGCTGTAATGCTTCCAGGACAAGTGAGTTCGAAAGGCTGCGTTTCCCTCCTTTGATCTATGCTGTTGGAATTCCCTGGCCTATGCCCCTTGTTCTGGCATCCAAGGCTAGAGGAAAATGAGCGTCAGATGTGCCCGGCACACCTGGATTTCATATTTCCGCACCGATGAACGGGGAGAGGGAATGTGCTCTCTAGCGACAGCATGGCCCAGTGGATCGGGCCCTGAGATCTGGAGATCTCCAGGCTATTCCAAGCTCTGTAACTTTGGCCAAGGCACTTTACTCTTCTGTGTCCCCTCCCACCGTTTGTCTGCCTCATCTTACTTGTAAACACCTCAGGGTAGGCATTGTCTCTGGTCGTAGAGCAGTTTTTAAACTAAGGGCTAGGGGGAGGGCTAGCTCAGTGGTTGGAGCATTGGCCTGCTAAACCCAGGGGTGTGAGTTCAATCCTTGAGGGGGCCATTTAAGGATCTGGGGCAAAAATTGGGGATTGGTCCTGCTTTGAGCAGGGGGTTGGACTAGATAACCTCCTGAGGTCCCTTCCAACCCTGATAGTCTATGTCTGTAACAGGTGCAGAGGAGCACATGGTTCGGACAGAGACATCCCTTAGGGGAGGATCTATTCATGGAGATTCTCTATGTCCTAGTAAGGAGGAGAGGACGGAAGATGATAAAAATACAGGTAGGATCTGATGAAAAAGAGGCCCATTCAATTACATCACATAATGGCAGACAGATAAAAAGTGACAATTTTTTTACGTGCGTATATACAAATGCTAGAAGTCTAAATGATAAGATGGGTGAACTAGAGTGCCTCATATTAAATGAGGATATTGATCTAATAGGCATCACAGACACTTGGTGGAATGAGGATAATCAAAGGGGCACACTAATACCAGGGTACAAAATATATCAGAAGGACAGAACAGGTCATGCTGGTGGGGGAGCAGCACAATATGTGAAAGAAAGCGTGGAATCAAATGACATAATAATCTTCAATGAACCAAACTGTACATTGCACAAATCAGGCATATTTGAAACCAAAAAGGTGGGGACTGTGTAAAATAAATGTCCTATCAAAACACACAACACTCAGGCAGGTCCTGGTTGTATTATTCATTTACATCATTCATTCATTAAAACCTGCTTTTTAAAATGTATCTGAGGTTCTCATTTAGCTCATTGTAAGTGATCACTCTCCTTACAGTGTGCATGATAGACACCCATTTTTTCATGTTCTGTGTGTACATAAATCTCCTCACTGTATTTTCCACTGAATGCATCCGATGAAGTGAGCTGGAGCTCACGAAAGCTTCTGCTCAAATAAATTGGTTAGTCTCTAAGGTGCCACAAGTCCTCCTTTTCTTTTTGCGAATACAGACTAACAGGGCTGCTCCTCTGAAACCTCTCATTTGTATGACACCTAGAGGCCCCATCATACAGGGTCCTTTACACACGCACATTGAGACACAGAGCCTATCACAAAGAGTTGATCTAAATAGGCAAGGTGGCCAGGGGAGGAAAGTTCAGATCCACAGAGGTATTTAGGCACCTAACTCCCCTTGAAATCAATGGGAATTAGGCACCTAAATACCTCTGCGGATCTGGGCTGACATGGCTTGCTCAGGGTCATGCAGCAGGTCATTGCCTGAGCTGGGGATTAAACTCAAGTCTTCTGTGTTCCAGGCCTCTGCTCCATCCACTAGGCCACACTGCCAGGGGGATGCTGCTGCAGAATCGCTACCTGAGCGCTAAGGACACCCAGAGCTTATGTGGGGCCTTGATCATAGAGAATTGGCACTAGTACAAGCCTCATATTGCACCAGTACGGCACCATCTACAAGTAACCCTTGCGCTACAAGCCTTGAGTCACATTCACCACAGACCCGTTCCTATTACACTCACAGCTGTCTCTCCGAGGGGCTTTAGTACCATGTATGGTATGAAGTGCAAACCGTACGAACGTTTCTCCCCTTGCGCCACCTCCTCATTCCAAGGGGAGAGAAGACACGGGAAATACCCTTCCCTCCACCCCCTGCCACACCAGTGCAGATGTTGCAGCCAAGCTCTCTCCTTCTGTCACAGGCAGGGGAAATTCCCAGATGCCAGAGGAGTACCCACCTGAAATTAGTTATGGGAAGTTTCCAAACAAAATAAATAAAGGATTGAAAACTGATGAGAGGGAGAGGGGGAGAGTCTGGAAAGGTCTTCAGGGAACATGGGAAGCATGATAATTTCACATGGCATCTTCTATAGTATCTGAACTGGTTGTACAGGTCAGATTCTATAGGGCTGGACGGGGAGTCCAATGGGGTGCTTATCCCTTTAAGGTTTGTTCCCGACCATATTTAAGTAACTACTCTCTTAACCCCTCTGTGCATGCTGCCAGGAGTGAGTACCCCTTTAAGATCAAGGCATGATGGGAACCCCTTCTAGGGTACAAAGCAGAAGGCCCTCCCTTTAGTAGAGGTGCTGAACTGAAGACAGGTTTGAAGGAAGCAAAGGGCTTGAAGGCCCAGTCAGCGGGATGAAGCTGACTTCATGGATGCTTTATTCCCTCTTTTCTCCCAAGTTTGTTTCCGTAAGTATTAATATGCTGGGATTGCTTTCTGTTACACACACACTGAGTCCTTGCATTTCGTCTGGGAGGTCTGGGATCCTGATGGCCCCCATCACAGGGAGAATATCATGAGAGATCCTGTAGTAACGTAGCACATTGCTCTTCCATTGCCATAGTGCGGAGAGCCCCAGTCTCTCTCTGGGTCGGTACTTTCGTGTCGGGAGGGTGTTTACACTGAAGCCGATGGGCAAGCTTGAGGCGGCAGCTGTTGGTAGTGCTGAGCTGAACATCACTCTGCTTGGTAATCTCAAATATGCCAAGGACATTGTCTTGCTGGCTCGGTTTGGCGAATCACTGTAGCTGGCGGCCAGTCTGGTCGGGCAAGAAGCACATTGGGCTGGTTATTAATCTGGATAAAACGAAGTCCCGGGCCACTATCAGCCTCCATCTCCAGCTTACAACCAGCTCAGAGAGGCCTCTGTGCAGGCAGCAACTGTCAAACACTTGGGAAGCACCATAGGTTGTGCTGGAGGAAGCTTGAAAGAAGTGGATACGTGCATAGCACCAGCTGGCTGCCCTGTTTCGGGCCTCTCAGCAGCCACTGTGGAGGTGGCATGACATCAAGCTTGCTACAGAGCCGCAGCTCTATGAAATCATAGACTCATAGACTTTAAGGTCAGAAGGGACCGTTATGATCGTCTAGTCTGACCTCCTGTACAACGCAGGCCACGGAATCTCACCCACCCACTCCTGCAATAAACCCCTAACTCATGTCTGAGCTACTGAAGTCCTCAACTTGTGGTTTAAAGATTTCAAGGTACAGAGAATCCTCCAGCAAGTGACCCGGGCCCCACGCTGCAGAGGAAGGCGAAAAACCCCCAGGGCCTCTGCCAATCTGCCCTGGGGGAAAATTCCTTCCCGACCCCAAATAGAGCCCATTCCCCCCGCTTATCCCAACTCTATTGCATGGCGGTGGAATGGGGCCACTGAGGAAAACTGGAAAGCCGCAGATTGACTTGGTCGTCTTCGTCGGCTGCTTCAGATTAAGTGGCAGGAGAAGCTCAGCAATGAGGATACTCACAGGTGAGCCTAGCAACCATCTCCATCGGCACTGGTTCGACTACAGCAGCCTTTTTGGTACGGACGTAGTACCAGGCCGGAAGACCAACAAACGACAAAGCGTGTGTACCAAGAAATGCCACGATGCAGCCAGTGATTGAGTAGGCACCAAACGCTTCAATGGGGCGAGAAGGTCGCCAGAGAGGAGCACAGCCTGAAGAGCCAGCCAGACAATCTTAAAGGACCTAGCTAGAGACCGGTCTAGGTGGTGCTTTATCTGCTCCATCCATCCCTTTGGAATTTGCCTGTGCCACACCAGTGTCAGTCATTGCATCACAGGACTTGCCGGACTGGTCCCTCTCTCCACTGCAGCAGTCAGTCAATCAGCAGGATGCAACACAAGGCTCTCAAAGAAAAGTCACCCCGGCTGGGCCGCAGAATCCCCCGCATGTGAACGAAGGCCGTTCCACAGACAGCCCCCGTGGCCCCCAGAGAGAAAACAAAGGCCACCAAGGCAAAAATGTCCTGCCGAAACCGGTAGCTGCTAAACAAACAGCTTAATGCAAAGAAGCCCTAAATGGAGTGGAGGGGAATGTGCCTGGGAAAACGTTGATGAAATCACAGTGCTGGAGCAAAAGGACACAGAGCAGGGAGGGATAGAATTAGCGTTTTATTTACAACAGGTCGAATACGAAGCCAGAAGATGAACGTCATAGGAAGACTTGAGAACTCAGCTCAGAGCTGTGAGCAGAACAGTGATTCGCTAGCCAGCTTGGGGATTTATACTGCTGCCCATCACTGTTGTATCTGGGTGTCGTCCATGTAAAGGCAAAGGCAAAGTCCCAAGGGGATTTCAGGGAGTCTCTGGGTCTTCTCCCTCTTCACGGTCAAATCACCGCTTGGGGGAGGTTTTTTGGTTTGGACTTTTAGATTGTATTGATCTCATTTTAGGTTGATCGGGGAGCACAGGGTTGTGAGCATCATCCTTGTGGTGGAAAGACGTTAAAGACAAGACAAAGGCTCTGCAAAGGTATAAAGCTAGCCTCGTTCTGTGTGGATCTCGGGAGGAGTTATTCCTGATTTGCATGAGAAGAGGATGAGGCCCACAGAATAAGTCAGGGGTGTATCTTTCAGGCCACCAGAGATTATTGTTGAGTGAGCGTCATCAGCAGGGGTAGGCGGTGCACAGTGCAGAGACAGACACCCTGCCGCAAGGAACTTACACTCCTGATCAGAGGGACAGTCCATGGAAACAATGCGCCCTCTAAGGAACTGCTCCCAGATAAGCATACAATGCACCAATGTCAATAATTCTTGGCTCTTATATTGCACCTGTCACTGTAAATTTCCTTTAGAAAAGGAAGGTGAATATTATTATCCCTATTTTACAGATGGGGAAGTAGATGCACAGAGAGGGGGAGTGACTAAGGTCCCCTAGCAGGTCAGTGGCAGGCCTTAAAGCAGTGCAGGCTCTTCCCACCCACCCCCGCCTTCCCTTCTCTTGTGCCGTATGTCTGAAAGCCTTTACAGGGGCAATGTCGAGGAAGGAGGGGGTTGAAAGAGGGGAGTGTAATTGTATAGGGATAGGAGGAGAGGGAAACTCCTGAGTACAGTGCGGGAGATGGAAGAAGATCTGAAGAGCATGAACCAGATTCTGGTCCTTGTGCCCCACTCTGGCAGCATCTAGGAGCTATAACGGACTTATAACAGCCAGGACGAGATTACCCCCCAGTGCAGGAGTAACATAGGACTGACATACACAATCCGACGCTGCCCCCTCTTGCAGTGCCAGGCCTAGGGGCATGCCAGGGCCAGCGGATAATGAGGACAGTCACAAGTTAGGGGAGCCCCTGGGGCTGCTCTAACTTACGTCCTGGGTCACACCAGCCCCCAGACCTGGCAGACCCCAAGAGGCACAAAGGTGGTTTAAAGCCACCTTTGCCCGCTCCCCACCTGGGCTGAGCCTTCTGTGCCAGACCCCAGAGGGGAGCAGCACCAGCTGGAGCCCTTTGGGTTCTGTGCTTGTCCAGCACCTACTGCGGCCCATAACTAGAGCTCCTGCGTCCTATGGCAAGACAACTAATAAATAATCTATCTAGGCAACCCTTGCTCATCACCAGGGTGCCTGAATGCCTAGAGAAGGAAGGTGGACAGGGTACAAGGAGGAAGAGATTGCTTCATTGTACCTTATCCGCCTAATACTGTGACTGCAGCAGCTGTCTCTCCCTCAGCTGAGGTTTGGCCTCCTTGCAAACATCCCATTAGCAACTCTGTTCTGTTGGATAACCAGTGCCAAGAGGTGGTGGAAGTTTTATTTAGGGTCTGATTTTATAGCCCAGCCTGGAATGCGCATGCTTTTAGAGAGACTCGCTGTACAGGTTTGGGCTGAAAATAGCATTCCTGATGACACTGCTGCCTGATGTTGCCTCGCTGGGACAGATGTTCCTTTGGACACACGTGTCCAGCATGTGGCTGCTAATAAAAGGGTTGCTCCTAGCAACAGGCACTTGAAAGCTCTCCTCGCTTCCTTTGAGATATTTGGACCGTGGGGCAGATTGGTGAGGGGAGCAGGCCAGTTAAAGCCATGGGGACAGGAGCGGGGGGAAGGAAACTGGCTGGGTCGGCTATTGCAACAATGGGATGTTGAAACAGGGGGCATTGCCCAAGGCCCGGCTGGTGGGAAATGGAGACCCGCTCGCCTCAAACGACACCAGATCCCAGGGGACCGTCTCAACGACAGGCAGGGAAGGGGCGGATCCCACCCGGTTCCCAGGCGCGCCCCTTCTCACCAGCAGAAACAGCAGGTTGCTGGAGGAGCAGGGACAGCCTCTCCCAAGACGCTTTCACCCCGCAGGATTTGGGATGATTCATCCCCTAGAACATTCAGCCCAGTGTCGAGCCACGAATTGAATTGTGAAGGTTTCCATGGAATCTCTCGGCAACCTCCCCTCAGTGCTGCTCACGTCCCAAAGCCCCTCCCCTCCAGCCCCCACTCCCCCCAGTGCTGCTAGTGCCTCGAACCCCCTCCCCTCCAGCCCCCCGGTGCCGCTAGCGCCCCCCTCAAACCCCCTCCCCTCCAGCCCCCCCGGTGCCGCTAGCACCCCCCAAACCCCCTCCCCTCCAGCCCCCCGGTGCCGCTAGTGCCCCCCTCAAACCCCCTCCCCTCCAGCCCCCCCGGTGCCGCTAGCGCCCCCCCAACCCCCTCCCCTCCAGCCCCCCCGGTGCCGCTAGCGCCCCCCCTCAAACCCCCTCCCCTCCAGTCCCCCCGTGCCGCTAGCGCCCCCCTCAAACCCCCTCTCACCCCCCCTGGTGCCGCAGGCGCCCCCCCTCAAACCCCCTCCCCTCCAGCCCCCCCGGTGCCGCAGGCGCCCCCCCTCAAACCCCCTCTCACCCCCCCTGGTGCCGCAGGCGCCCCCCCTCAAACCCCCTCCCCTCCAGCCACCCCGGTGCCGCTAGCGCCCCCCTCAAACCCCCTCCCCTCCAGCAGCACCGTATTCATCCCAGACTCACCGCCCCAGAGCGCCTCCTCGTGGCGACACCCAGCACTGCAGGCCTCTGCCTCCTCCTCCTCCAGTGATCTGGGGCCACGTCACAGGGAGAGTCCCAGCCCTTCCAGGTGAACCACCTCCCAGTTCACAGCTCAGTGAAACAAAAACTCCTCCACCCTTCCCGGCCTCCACTTCCCGGCCTCCACCCTTCCCGGCCTCACGCCTCGGTGGACAATTCCCCCCTCGTTCCTCTTCGCTCTGTTAGGCAGGGCTTTGCCCCGCTGGCCCAGCTCCTCCAAAGCCACAGGCACGCCGGGCTTCTCCCCTGAAGTTTCCCAAGCCTGCCTGAGGAGTCTCCAGCTTTCCCTTCAGAGACAGCTCCAGCCAGGACATAGGCTCCTTCTCGAAGGCCCCTCTCTGGTTCCTTTCCCAGAGAGAGGAAGGACCCCAGGGCAAGGTGGGGCATAGAGGCAGAGACCAGCCCGTCCAGGAGAGAGGCACGTGGGAGATTCCTTTCCCAGAGAGAGGAAACTCCCATATGCCTCTCTCCTGGACGGGCTGATCTCTGCCTCTGTCCCCCACCTTGCCCTGGGGTCCTTCCTTTATGGAAACCGCCCAGCCTAGATCCCCTCAGCTGGTTCTAATCCTTAATAACTCGCCTCCCTTAATTGGGTTCAGCAGCTCCCCTTAACCCCATCACTGCCAGAGTGGCGTTGATATCCCCCATCCCAGCAGGACGATATGCCTAGGGGCCCGATGGAGATCAGAGCCCCACTGTGCCAGGTGCTGTACATACACACAGTGTAAAGAGATAAGACAGACAGCGGGCAGAAGGGGGGAATGGAGCTGTGTAGATGTTCAGGTTTGGACTGGAGCTCTGGCTCTGAAGCCTAGGGAGGGGGGTGGGCTCCAGGCTCCAGGCCCAGACATCTACAAAGCTATTTTTAATGCCACAGCGCGAGCCCAAGTCTGTAGCCCTGAGCCCTGAGATTCACTGCTGCGGGTTTCTGCTTGCCATGTAGACATGCCCAGAGCGGGGAAAGGACTTGCCAAGGGTCGCTCAGCAGTTCAGTGGCAGTGCTGGGAATAGAAAACAAAGTCTCCTTCACCGTCACGCAGCTCGTTCACCATTGTACCACACTGTCCCTCCTCTCTGCAGCCCTGCTGCTTGAACCTTGAACCCCGCTGCAGGCCCTTTGCTGCCCCCCAGTCCTGACCACTAGGACTGCAGCAGAGAGGTTGTTCTGACCTCTGGAGAAGTATTGAGACTGAGACGGCAGGCCTGACTGTCCTGTCTCTCACCATGTCAGCTCGCCCTGACTCCTGTCCCTGATCAGCAGCCAAGATGAGAACCGGAGCCTCCAGCCAGATCTCTGTCAGCCTGGGCACAGGCTAATGCAGCTCCCCCGGAGTCCGCGGGAACTTTTATGCCAGGGCTGAATTTGCCCTATTGCGTTTCATTGTTAATAAATCCGATGCCAGGTGTTTGCAATTACTTGATTTCACAAGGGGAATTAAATTATTGGGATTGGAGGAGCTGACGGATTTGATGCTGAAAGTGTCACCAGTGTATAAAACTGCAAGTCCTGCTCTGCGTCTGTTTCAGAGCCATCATGATTTCCATGTGCTGCTGCTGAAACCCGAGGAGCTAAAGACCTTGCAAAGGGCATTTCGCACACATCTCCGTCCGCCACGTCCATGCTGCTAGTTTAAATATTTATGCTGCCTTGTCAAATGGGAGGAGTCCACAAATGACTGAGACCCTGCCTGCATGAGGGAAATTTACACCAGTGCAGCTACCTGACCACGAGTAATACCTCACTGTTATTTAGTGCTGCTCATCAAAGGAGGTCAGTGTCATTATTCCCATTTCACAGATGGGGAAACTGAGGCACGCACAAGTGAGGTGACTTTCCTAAGGTCACCCAACAGCAGACCCTGGAATGGTATCCAGCTTTCCTGAGTCCCAGTCAGGGCTCTATCCACAAAGCCATACTGTCCCCCCAGCACAAACACCTAATGTAGACACAATGCACCAGACCAAAATGTGGTTTACACCAGTGCAATTTCGGACTTGTCTACACAGGGACAGCCATTAATCTGAATTTGCTAAAGGTGTGAATCTGAAGTGGAGTAGTTAAACTGCATTAAACCCTGCGGGGATGCTGTGATTCAGAATTAAAGTGGCCTTAATTTGGTTTAGTTTAATTTACTTCCTCTGCGAATTTCCCTCATGTACACAAGGCCTGAGTAAAGGGCTCCTAAAACATCAGGTAACTCTTCACATCATAGGGTCCAGTGCTGCCCGAAGAAGTCCAGGCTAATCTTCACCAGGTTTGCACTTGGGCTGAAACCCATCCCAACATGGAATATTCCGTGCAATTTACGCCCCACTTACGTAAGGAGAGGGAGCAGGCGGGGTAACTATGCCATGGGCCTCTGATTCCACCCCCCTGTAGGAATCAGGGGCTCTCTAAACAGGCCAGCAAAGAGGGGGTCATTGAGGGCAGCTTGGGACAACTGGATCTGAGTATTTATAACTAATGGCCCAAAAGCCACATGGTTGCGGGGGGGGGGGGCAGCAGCCACTGGCTATGGTGGGGTTATGCCGCAGCCTGTGTGGAAGCTGGGGAACCAAGCTGGGAATTTGCAGTGTGCAAAGAGGGGCGGCTTTCACCCTGTGGCCGGATTCCATCTTGATGCTTAGTGACGGGGAGGGGGAGAAGTGAGGCTCTTTGCCTGTGAAGAATGCCTGTGTGATGCCCCTGGAAACAGGGCTTCCAGACCGAATCCCCAGCATCCATAGCAGCACCGCATGCTCTTCCCACCCCATGGCTCTGCCCCAATCTGTCAGAATAGCACCCATGGGCGGGAAGGGCAGACCAAGTCCTACCGCTTTATTCACTCTCTGCTGGGAATGACGTTTGGTCCCTGTCAACGGGGGCTGCATTTGAACTAAATTTGAGCCAACTGGTTTGGACAAACTAAGAATCTACATGAGCCTGCACCTCAGACTCAGCCCCTTGGCAAAGGCCGGCGGAAGTGCAGGGCCGCGTTTGTTTTAAAATGACTGCAGGTTGTTTTTGCAGGAGCCTCGGCCTGCCCGGGTTCCAGCCAGGGCTGGAGCTGCAGCACAAGTGCTGGGGGAGAAGCCAATTCTGACCTAGCCACAAGCACCACATGGAGGAGACGTCGCAAGGAAACCGGTTCTTGCGAGATGTCAGGACCAAGAGGAGGATAAGCCTCTGAGCATTTCAGCCTCCAGACCTTGGGTCCAATCCAGCTCTCACCAAATACAATTGGGAGGGAGGCTTTCCACTGACTTCGATGGGAGTTGGATCAGACTCCGGCTGAGGTTCTCACACCTCTGGCTTGTACCAGCAACCTCACAGTGAACGCTTCAGAGTCATGTTTCCAGCCCCCTGAGCACACGCCTGACTTGGTCCCACCCAAAAAGCCCCCATAGCACACAGCTGACCTGGTCCCACCCCAGTATAAGGCAAATCTGTCTGAAAATGGAAAATCTAGCACTTGCCAGCTCTTCCGTGCAATATTGCACTCTTGGAATAATTGCACAAAAGTCCCCATACGAACCTCAGCTTTCCCTACGCCTAATGGCTTCCCTGAATGTGGATCTGAAATGCTAACGGCCAGCAGTGCACGGGACGCGGATTATGGCGTGGCAGGAGGCATGATAAAAGCACAGCGGGGGCCTTGCACTGCATCTTTGCTAGCGCTTAGCACGTTTCAGCTCCCCCGCCCCTCTCATTACTCAGAGTCCAGAGTGACTTGAGCTAAGACGGAGACAGAGCCCATTACGACGGCATCTGCCCAGGGCCAAACTCTCTGGGGACTCCAGGGTGTTCCCCAACAAACTGTCAATGATCATTTGGGTGGGGAAAGAGCTAGATTCTCCAAACTGGCAGCCAAAACTGGACGTGCAAAATATGCATGTGCAAAAGGCTAATTGCACGTAACCCGATCTGCAGGCCCTGGGCCGCCACCTGTATTCACAGTTATTGCTGTTGCTATTGCCAGGCACAGGCTGCTGGAACATGCACACCTTGCCTTCCAAGAGCAGGATGCGAGTGAAGCGAGAAGTACTAGTACCACGGAGAGTGGGGAGTGGGAAAGCCCTTGCTCTCCACCTTCTGCACCAGCGGGCAGATGACATATGGCACCTACATACAGGATCGAGCAGGGTTCATTCTTGGGTGCCTCTTCCCCCAGCAAACCCTCCTGCAGGCAGAACAGCTCCAGGAGCTGCCCCGCCACGCAAACCCCAGTGGCTTGTAGAGCCCTTCGTTCGCACACCCACCAGCGTTGCTCACGGGCACCGCTTCGCAAAGGAGTCTGGGTTTGGAAATATCGGGCTCAGTCCTGGTCTTGCCCACCCTGGTTCGAAACTGGCAGAAATCCAATGATGCGAGATGGGGTGACCTGATTTACAAGTTGACCACAAGTGGTCATGGGTGGTGAACGCCTGGGAAATTTTGAGCATTTCCCTTTCCCTTGGGAGCCACCTCTCCCAGACAGCCAGTCTTGATGTGGAGATCGAACATAGACGGGCCATTGCGTGCAGATGGTGGATGCTCGTCTTCCGAAGCAAGTCCTCTTTTCTCAGCTTAGTCATGGTAAGAGGACCTGCGGGGGACAGAGGAAATGCTACTAGGACACCCTGAAAGGAAGAAGGGAGGCGCTGACCCCACGACTTGGGAAGGGCTGGCTGACAATAGACTGCAATGGTGTCACATCACACATCCTGCCTCAGCCTGTCTGGAAGAGAATCGCCTTGCTCAAGAGGCTGAGAAATGTCAGAGGAGGAAGGAAAGGGAACAGCATCTGGGTCAGCAGTTGTGCTGTCAGCAGGCAACCACCTACCACATGCGGGGAAACCTGTAGAGCCCAGACTGGACTCCTCAGCCACCTTAAGTCTCATCATTGAATCTTCCCCTGGCAGACATCATCCTCGTTTCGATGTCTGATGTCCATGACAGCAGGATTAGACTCTTGAATCTGCACCTGACTCAGTTGCACCAACGTCCATCTAGATCAGGGGTCTCAAAGTCCCAGCCTGCCCGCGGGCCATCTGCGGCCCAAGAACCTCCCCACCGCGGCCCGACACGCTGCCGGCAATGTCTGCTGCAGGCGCCGCCCCCTTCCCCCCCCCGCAGCTCCCATTGGCTGGGGGAGAGGGACAGCAATACCATCACTAGTCGCCGGGCAGAGTCAGCCATGGAGGCAGCATCATTGGTTGCCGGGCAGACTCAGCCAGGGAGGCGGCATCACTTTTCCCCCACCATGAATGCAAACAAGTCAAAGTACCGAACACAACTGTCTGAGGCCCACCTCGCTGCAAGCCTAAAGGTTTCAACTGCTGAGTCACGCAACAAACGGACAGAACTGAAGCGTTGCCAGGTGTCTGGCCAACATGAACATCGCTCTGGCAGGCGAAGAATCGTCTAAAGTTGCGTGACCGTTTTATTATTTCTAAGCAGTTCGAAATAAAAAGACACAATATAAACGGTTTCTTTTCTGAACACCGTCTTCAGGGACACGATTGTCCCCCTGGGAGGAGTTGAGGACTGGCAGTGGCCCTAAGGTAAGCTGAGTTTGAGAGCCCTGATCTAGATTAACACCGTTGACTCCAGCGGAGTTCCTGTATTTACACCGGCATAAATAACAGCTGGATCATACCTAGGGCTCCGCGGCCACGAAAAACGCATGACAGACCGTGAAATCTTGTCTCCCACCATGAAATCTGGTCTTTTGTGTGCTTTTACCCTATACTATTCAGATTTCACGGGGGAGAGCAGCGGATCTCAAATTGGGGGTCCTGACCCAAAAGGGAGCTGCAGGGGGGGGGTCACAAGGTTATTTGGGGGGGGCGGGGGTTGCGGTATTGCCACCCTTACTTCTGCGCTGCCTTCAGAGTTGGGCTCCCGGCCAGCAGCCGCCATTCTCCAGCCGCCCAGCTCCGAAGGCAGCACCGCTAACAGCAGCGCAGAAGTAAGGGTCGCAGAACCGCAGCCCCCCCTACCATAACCTTCTGACCCCCCCACACACACACCTCCCTTTTGGGTCAGGACCCCTACAATTACAACACCGTGAAATGTCAGGTTTAAATAACTGAAATCGTGAAATTTACCATTTTTAAAATCCGATGACCATGAAACTGACCAAAATGGACCATGATTTGGGTTGGGCCCGAATCATATCCCATGGCTTTTTGATATTTCTAATTGAATCAAATCACTCTCACACAGAAGTCACTGGGGTAGAACCGCCATGGTGTTAGACCTTTGTAGCTACCAGAGAGGAAAACTCCGCTTTTCATTTTTCTTGGTGAAGAAATTTAAATCCTGAGTCTGTTGTAAACATCATGACTGGCAATAGTGTGTGTGTGGGGGGGGGGGGATTCAACCAGGAGCTGGTTACAGGGCGCAAGGAAGGGAGAAAGTGGAGAATCGGAGCAGGAAAGGAGCAAGTGTGAGAGGAATTAATGAAGAAATCTAGGGCTCAATCCTAATTTAGAACCCCCTCCCAACCTCCCCAGAGCTTGACTCTCCAGTGTTGCCAACTCCTGCGATTTTATTGTGGGTTGGCTGATATTTGGTGTTTTTATTAAATCCCCAGCTTCTGGGGTCATGTGATTACAAGAGACCCTCAGATTTCTTTCTTTTTTAAATGTGTTTCTAGCCCTCATGGTTGCAGGGAAAAGCTGGCAAACGTGACCAGAGGGTGTCCCAAAGGCTCAGACTCCAGAAGGCAAATAGGTAGAACCCAAAATGCGTTAGTTGTTAAAAATAAATCTCATGATTTTTAAACCAAACTCATGGCTGTTTTGAGATCGGACTCCTGTTTCGAATGTCAAAGGCTGGCAATACCAGAGCTCTACCACTGCACATCAATCCTCCCCGGCAGCCTCTCCTATCCCAGTGCTGGGCCCCCAATGCCACTCAGTCCTGACCCACAGCCACCACCTCTAGTCCATTCCACAGCGTCTCCAGCACACACTTTTGCTGATGCCTCTCAATCTTGACCCGCAGCCCCCCCTCCCCCCCCAGTTATTGCAGTCCCAGGCTTGCTGCTTTCCTCCGACACAGCTCCACCAATGCCCCTCTCTCGTGACCCACGACCTGCCCTGTTACTCAGGGCTTAATTTGTAATGAAAGAGGTGCCAGGGCTCAAGCAATTTTTTTACTTTCATAACTGATGCGGCAAGCCCAGAGGTGCCAGTGCTATGAACGGCCAAGCCCAGAGGTGCCAGGGCTATGAACGGTCAAGCCCAGAGGTCCCGGGACTCTGAACGGCCAAGCCCAGAGGTCCCGGGACTCTGAACGGCCAAGCCCAGAGGTCCCGGGACTCTGAACGGCCAAGCCCAGAGGTGCCGGGACTCTGAACGGCCAAGCCCAGAGGTGCCGGGACTCTGAACGGCCAAGCCCAGAGGTGCCGGGACTCTGAACGGCCAAGCCCAGAGGTGCCGGGACTCTGAACGGCCAAGCCCAGAGGTGCCGGGACTCTGAACGGCCAAGCCCAGAGGTGCCGGGGCTCAGCCCTAGTAAGCCCTGGTACAAATTAAGCACTGCTGCTAAGTGCTGGGACCAGATGCACCACTGAAGCACCCCAATGAAGCTGATCATAGACCTGGCTGAGGGCCAGGACTTTAATTAGTGGCAGGTCACAAGAGTCCATTTCTCCCTCCAGTATTTAGACATGAAGATAAAGTACCAGAGTGACATAGTGCAAGCAGCATCAGTGGTAAGGACCCTTGAAAGTCTCTTCCATATAGAGACTTCTTAAGAGGAGTTTTCTAAGCACCCCTCCTCGATTCAGATGTCATTCCGACACTTTGGCATACACGTTCCATGTTAAATATTTCTCTAGTCCACCTCCCAGATCCCAGTTAATTCATCAAGCCATGTGGGAAGGGATGTTTTAAATACATGATACACAATAAAAGGAGACACTGGAATGGAGTGAAAAACTTGAAGGCAGCCGGAAAGTGCTCAGTACATAATGTCTCAGTCAAAATCTAATATGAGCAAATCTCCATAAACATAAAGGGAAAAATCTAAGCAATTAAGTCATTGGAAATGTCAGCTAGCCCATGGACCCCACATTCTGACATGACGGATGGATAAAAACATAGACATTAAAAATTCCTGAAAACTAACAAAGGAACAGTGATTAATCTCTCCCTGTTCCTGGGCAATCGCATTATATACACACAAAGGAGTCATAAAAATTCCATGATGACGGAACACAAAGTCCCTGAAGAGCTTCACCGATGAAATACAACCATACTTGAAGAGGCTGGAAGCATTACGTATAGGGCTGCACCTCGGACTGGCTCCCACTTACAGAGGGTGCGTGATAGACTCTTTCTCTGGAGCATTTCACAGCAAGGTATAGAGTAGACCGTTGCTAGTAAAAAAATAAAAATAAAAAATTCTGCTATGCCACAGTAAAGGATCTACCCAAGCTTGGTGGCAGGAATAGCACGCAAGCCCCTGCCACTTGTGCGAAAGGTACCGCTGTGTTAGGTGCACAGAAGTAGTAGGCTGTTATCCTGCATGTGAATCTATATGAGAATGTACATAACCACATGGAGAAAGAGATGGGCGGAAGTCGTCGGAGCTGCCCCTCTCATCTCCCACAAGATGAATGACCCAAGGAAACCAGCCTCCAACTGGAGCAGTCAGACCTGACTTTGAAGGGCTTATTAAAAAGCAGGTCAAGGCACAGTTTGACTTAACTTGATGTCGTGAAGAAAAGAAGATGAGTGCCTCGATGTTCGCACTGTATCGGTTTGCTAAGGACTTGATCCTGGGAGCTGTCGAGAACCTCTCGGGAGGTGTACCACGCTCCTGAGTCAGTGCAATGCCAAGTGTGAGTTGAAGGGTTCTCAGGTCTGGCTCCTCAAAGGTATTAAGGCATCTAACTCCCTTTGGCCTCAGCATCATGTGGGACGAGGCTCGTGGGTCTCAGCTGCACAGGGCGACGCTGGCCGCTTTCCGGTCCTCTGTGCGCGGTCTAGCCTGTCAGTCATGTTGAGAGGCTCCTGCCCCAGGCCTGAGCGGTCAGGGCAAGCTGGCAGAATGCAGTGGGAGGCAGGGAGCCCCTGAACACTCACCATCATTGCTAAGCCAGGGAGGTGAACCTAGAGAGCCATTCACAAGAAGCTGAATTTCCAGAGCAGGCTCGTGTAATAGTACCTATGAACAAATGTTCTAAGGTAACAGCTGGAAAGCCAAGGACCTTTGATTTCCCACACACACAGGGGGGAGGGGGGTAGCAGCGCAGGAACCAAGTCTATAAGTCAGGAAACCTGGGTCCTAGTCCTGATGCTCTTCTGGCCTGGGACAAGTCCTTTCAACTCTGTTTCTCACACAGACTTTTACTACCTATATAGCTTCCCAGCTCCCAGATGCATGCACAGCACCTCGCTCAATGGACTCCTGGCCTTGGCTGGGGCTTTTAGGTGCTACTGTCATACAGATAATAATTCAGTGGAGGGGGATGCCTGTCAGCGTCTCTTTTTCTAAAAAAGTGGGTACTGGTTTCCATTGCCAGCGTCCCACTTCTCCACTCCTGTCAGAGGGGCCCCGTCACATTCTGTCTGGAACGGGCGGATCTGTCCAGCAAAGCGATATCTGGACTCCTTGAGCCAGGGATCCCTTGTGGATCACACCGCGTGACTGAGATTTTCTGGCTAAGGAAAACAGTTCCCCAAAGAGATTGATGGAAGCCCTAGTACTATAGAAACACCAGGGGCTTGGCACATCTGCAACTGGACCCAGCGGTGCTTTGCTGTGCAGTCGTTTGGCGGAGGAGCAGGTCAGGGGCTCAGCAATGCTTCGACCCTCACAGTCATCCTGCTACAGAAACAGCTGTAGGAACCTTGGTACCCAGCAGAGTTTGCACCGGACGCTTCACCCTCTCTTCACCCGTCGTCTTTGAAGACGCTCTGTGCCTTAGGCTGGATCTATGCTACACAGTTATGCCAGCATCTCTATGCTGGCGAAGAGGGTGAAAAAATCACGGCTATGTCGGCTGGAAGGGTGAGAAGATCACCCACCCTTCACTGATATAGCTAGGCCGGGAAATCCGCAGTGTAAAAGCAGAAAGCCGCTGCTGTCTGCGCAGCTTGTGTCTTGCTGATCAGTGGTGTTTCTGCGCCATCAGAACTCCTCCTTCTGTTGGCATACGCTGGGTCTACCCTAGGGAGCTATGCTGGCATTGGCTCCGAACAGCAAACCTGGCCTTAGACTTAGATGAAATTCACCTGTGCAGAGGGTCAGTATAAGGCCCTTGGGGTTAAATGGGATTTCAGCCTCGCACTTGGTCCACGACCCCCAAACACACCTTGTACGCCTCAGCCTTGAGTGCTCTGAAATGTCTTACAGTCCCCATTTCACGTGCTCCGTTGTGGCACTGAATGGCACGTACCTGGTGCTTCGATCAAAGCCACCCACACAAGGCCCGGGGCTGCAGCACAAGCTGACAGAGCCAAAATGATCAGGCCGAGGTCTGCGTGACACAAAATCTTGCAAGAGGGAAGCATAGCAAAACACTGTGCCGTCGACCGTAGAATTCTCCCCTGGGGACAGCTGGGATTCAGACCCATTCATGCAGTAACAGAGCAGGGGGAGAGATTTTTTATTGTCACGTAAAAATGTTATATTTTTGTTTGTCCACATCCCTTGTTATTCTTTTGGCTTGATTTCTGGGTCACAGGGTCTAGTTTCTGGTAATTATTGTTTTAACATTCTATCACGCCCCAGGTGTTTGAACCGAGCACTTTGGGACATCATGAAATTAATGGATAGAGTCAAGTCATTTCAATCCAAGACAGATTTTCTTTCTTTCCTTAATGAAAAGAGGATGTTCCAAACCAAAACCACAAAGAAAACACCATTAAAAGAATTAGAAGAGGCCATGGCTTAATAAAATAATACTGGTTGTTTGCTTCTATGTGGTGCCTTTGATCTGGGAGCCTCTCAGCACTTGGCAAAAGTTCCCTGAGGAAGTCTCTCAATACCTTCATGAGGCACAGAAGGCAAGTATTATGGACCATGCCATGTCTTAGCTTACCCATCTGTAAAGTGAGTGGAAGGTCTCCAGGCTTGATCCAAAGGGCACTGAAGTCAAGGAGAAACTTTCCATTGATTTCACTGAACTTTTGGATCAGGTCCTATGTGACATGTTGAAGGACATACAACAAATTGGTGCAAAACCCAAGAGTCCTGACTGACATAAGAACATAAGAACGGCCATACTGGGTGAGACAAAGGTCCATCAAGCCCAGTAACCTGTTCTCTGACAGTGGCCAATGGCAGGTGCCCCAAAGGGAATGAACAGACAGGTTACCATCAAGTGATCCATGCCCTGTCACCCAATCCCACCTTCTGGCAAACAGAGGCTAGGGACACCATTCCTGCCCATCCTGGCTAATAGCCATTGGTGGACCTATCTTCCATGAATCTATCTAGCTCCCTTTTGAACCCTGTTATAATATTAGCCTTCACAACACCCTCTGGCAAGGAGTTCCAGAGGTTGACAGTGCATTGCGTGAAAAAATACTTTCTTGTGTTTGTTTTAAATCTGCTTCCTATTAATTTCATTTGGTGGCTCCTTGTTCTTGTGTTATGAGGAGGAGTAAATAACACTTCCTTATTTCCTTTCTCTATACCATTCATGATTTTATAGACCTTTATCATATCCCGTGTATTGTGCTTCTCCCCAGAACATCCTGTCCAAACTTGTGTAAAAGGGAAAGACAGACAGTTCTGTCTTGCATGAAAGAACTGAGAGACAAGATGGGTAAGGCAGTGTCTTTTAGTGGACTGACTTCTCTTGGCAAGAAAGACATGAATAAAGGCATCTGGCCATGACAAGGATGGGAATAGCATAAACAGGCAGACAGTGGGTAGGACATGTAGACGCTGGCAGACAGAGACTACGCCATTATCTGTTACCAAACACAGAGAGCAATCAGACTGGCAGTGTGAATGGTTTTTGTTTTAGATTTTTAGGGGAAAATATCAACCACGACGGAACCAAGATCCTCGGCCGATCTCCGAGCAACTGCGTATGTGTGTGTGTGTGTGTGTGCGAGAGAGCTCACTGTGTGCCATCTCCATAACACAGGCATAACTGGTGTGTGCTACACACATTCTTCGTAAGCCTCTGAGCCGAGAGACCTGTTCTCTCCCAAAGCAGCTACATTCTCTTTAAGCTTGCTGCCATATCCTGAAGAAAGCCCTGCGCATGGGGCGGGGGCTTGCAACCCAGCTGTGTAGCTTGGTTATAACTCACTCACCGCTGGAGTACAGCTGTTTTGCACCTGAGCTGGGACCCCAGCTGATAAAGAGGTTGTTCTCTTATCCTAACGCGCTGTGACAATTCTAGGACCCTCAGGATATGGAAGCACGTTCGCCAGGCCCTGACCCACAAGGATTTGGTTTCAAACGTGTCAGGAAAATCATCTGGCCTGTGGCAAAACTACGTGAAGCAGCCTGAATGTGAGCAGCAGGGAAAATCCAACAGGAAGACTCCATGTGCGGAGTTGGGAACGCTACCAACCTCATCTCACTGGGGGACCAGTGTCTTTGCCAGAGAGGAAGGCTGGTCCAGGGATTAGGGCATTAGCCAGGAGCCTGGGTTTAGGAGGCATTGCCCTGCCTTATAAGGGTGCGATTGTGAGATTTTCAGATACTATGGCAACCAGGGCCAGTCCACATTTTGGCACCTGAGGCGGGGAGCTCAAATGATGGCCCCATGCTCCACGCTTGGGCCAAAACTTTGAAATGCTGGATCCTAGTGGCACCCCCTGCAGTCTGGCACCTGAGGTGGCCACCTCAGTTCGCCTCATGGTAAGGCCAGCCCTGATGGCAACGGCGTGGTTATACGTCCCGGTAGGCAGCTCTGCCATGGAGGCCTTCTCGTCACTGGGAAGCAACGTCAAGTTTTTGCCATGTGTTAGCGAGCCTGTGTTAACTAACATGCATTATTCTATATTATTTGTTCTGCGGTAGCTCCTAGAAGCCCCATCATGGACTAGGACCCCAGGGTGGTAGGCACTGTAGAGACAGAGAACAAAGAGATGGTCCCTGCTCCAAAGAGCTTCCAATTTGTGGAGTAAAATCCTAGGTGAGAACAAGATGGTTAGCAGCTTTCATGTGTGTTAGCTGGTGGCGGGATACCCTCCCCTCCCCTCCTCACGTTTAACTTGACCTGGTGAGGCATGAAAATGACAAACTCCCTTGTCTTACTAGGGATTTTAGCTAAAGTGTGAGAAAAGCACCCGAGAAACAGCATCCACCAATGCAGAGGGGACTGGATTGGGAACTAGGAGACCTGGGTGCGATTTCTGCTGTGCAACTTGGGGCCATCGTCTTCCCGTTCTTTGTCTTGTCTGTTGGAACGTAAACTGCTGGGGGCAGGCACTGTGTATATACATCGCCCAGCACGATGAGGCCTGGATTTGAGTTGGAGCCCTTAGAGTTTACCAGAATGCAAATAATAGTCAATTGCTGAACCAGGTCTTCATGGGAGCGATGCCCATTCCCCAAACAGGGGGGACTATTCCCATCAACCACTTCCTTGCAGATGCCATGAAGGTCCCTTGTAGAGCGGTGCCCGGCCTTGCCCCAGTTCCTCCCATAAGCTGTGCCCGCCCCCAGAGTGGCTCGTGGCGAGAGCCATGTGTTTGTATTTCCTATCTGAATTGGGCGGTGCTGGCTGTTTTTCATTTCCAGGCGAGATGGGCGGTGTGAGCATTATGGTAACAGTTACACAAAGCAGCAACAAAATTCACAAAAATCACGACTATCTCACTTAGTCTGGAAGAGGCAAAAGAGGCCTGGGACCAGATCCGCTGGCCCTGGGAAGTGTTTTTAAATTTTGTAGCCCATGTGATCATCTGGCCTCACCTATGGCCTTTGTTTTAGGAATATTGCCTCTTTCAGTTACAGCAGGTCAGCTTCTGATCACAAAGAAACCCTCCCTATCTTTCCCCTCTTGCTTTTTTCCATGTCATTCTCTGCACTTTCACTCATTCTCTGTTCCCCAGCCCCTCTTCCAGTTGAGTCAACAGCCTGGAAATTGAAGCAAAACCAATTTGAGAACCAAATCTGGCTTGCCTGTGCCTGGTACATTCAGGCATTCCCATGCCAGATGCAAGCTGACCCCATCAGTCTGTGGTGAATGAGGGCTATCATGGGACTACCCCACCCTCCTAAAGACATTGTCCATGCCTCTCAGCTCTCCCTGAAAGGGGAAATAGATTAACCCTTCGGCATGCCCTAAAGGTCAATATGTTCTGGCTATTTGGAACATAGGACTTGCCAGACCTTCTCAGAGAAGCGGCTCATCTTGTCCAGGGTCCAGTGCCTGCAACAGTGGGCAGCAGTAGTCTTGTGTGGCTTGAGACTTTGCCAGCTGGCTCGCACACCCATGCCCCAATCCCTGCCTGACTAGGGAAGGCTCCCAAGGAACTATCTGTGCTGGGCAAGGTGGAGTTGTTGAGGTTTGTGCCCTCAAGAATGACTGTCAAGGAAAATCTGAAAACTCCTTGGGTTTCAAAAACCATTGTCAGCGGAAAAACATCCAATGTGACCCAAACCCACTTTTATTTTATTTTTACAAACAGAAAAATCAGTTTTGGTTTTTCATTGGAAAAACTGGAGAATTTCAACCAGGAGGAAAGTTTTCCAAAAAATGTTGCCCCGCTCTGATAGTCCAAATCCATCTCTCCTACCCCCAAATCCAGCTCTCCTAGCCATTTATGCCTCCCACCTAACATCCCCAGGAACAAAAACTTAATTCTCCCTTGTGTCCACAAAAAGGGCAAATGGAGCACTGTATGAGAGGCAAGCTAGTGTGTGCTTGGGGGAAGGTATCTGTAAGAGGGGACAAAGAAGCATGGGTTCGAGTGTATGTAAGAGGGAGAACATAAGAACTGTCACACTGGGTCAGAACAAAGGTCCATCTAGCCCAGGCTCGTTCACCTACACTTCTACCAATGTGATATATGCCAGCATGTGCCAGCAATGCCCCTCTGCCATGTACATTGGCCAAACCAGACCATCTCTACGCAAAAGAATAAATGGACACAAATCAGACATCAAGAATTGTAACATTCAAAAACCAGTAGGAGAACACTTCAATCTCCCTGGACACTCAATAACAGACTGAAAAAGCAGCAATTCGTCAACAAAAAAACTTTAAAAACAGACTCCAGTGAGAAACTGCAGAACTGGAATTAATTTGCAAACTGGATACCATCAAATCAGGTCTGGATAAAGATTGGGAGTGGCTGGGTCACTACAAAAAGTAATTTTCCCTCTGCTGCTACTCACACCTTCCTGTCAGCTATTTGAAATGGGCTGCCTGGATTGCATTGGCCTCATTAGCACTACAAAAGTAATTTTCCCTCCCTTGGTATTCACCCCTTCTTGTCCACTGTTTAGAATAGGCCACTTCCACCTTAATTGAATTGGCTCATTAGCACTGACCCCCCACTTGGTAAGGCAACTCCCATCTTTTCATGTGCTATAGTATATATTCTGCTTACTGTATTTTTCACTCCATGAATCTGATGAAGTGGGTTCTAGCCCACGAAAGCTTATGCCCAAATAAGTATGCTAGTCTCTAAGGTGCCACAAGGACTCCTCGTTGTTTTTGCTGATACAGATTAGCATGGCTGCTACTCTGAAACCTGTCTTCCAACAGTGGCCAGTGCCAGGTGCTCCAGAGGGAATGAACAGAACAGGTCATCATCAAGTGATCCATCCCCTGTCACCCATTACCACCTTTGTGATAAGTTCCCCCACCCGAGGTTCCACCTGGAACTGGGGTACCACTGAGCCCCCCCTGCTCCACCAGCCTGGGCTCCCTTTACACTGTATTGCTGTGACCAGCTCACTCCAGCACACATCCAAGTAAAGACACACCCAGCTGCAGTTACATGCAGACACTGTGATCAGCCCTGCATGGGAAGGGTCCAGGCATGCACCCCCTCTGGAGTGTAAACCCAAAATTATACCATCTTGTGCTGCACGGGGAACTGTACAGGGTAAGCTTATGAAATTTGCACCTTCCCTCAATGTAGAGAGGAATATACAACAGCTTTCTGCCTCGAGTTATGACTCCCACACACTGGTTTTAGATAAAGCAAAAACAAGTTTATTAACAGCAAAAGATAGATTTTAAGTGATTGTAAGGGATAACAAACCAATCAAAGCAGATTACCTAGCAAATAGACCTAAAAACCAAACTGAGCTTACTATACTACATAGATAGGATATGAATAGCAAATTCTCACCTTAAGTGATCATATAAGCAGCCGCAGATTGCTTACAGCTTGGAATCCCCAGGTGTTCCATTCACAGGCTAAAAATCCCTTTAGCCTGGGTCCAGCACTTCCCCCAGTTCAGTCTTTGTTCCTCAGATGTTTTCAGGAGTCTCTTTAGGTGGGGAGTCAGAGAAGAACCACGGTGATGTCATTCCCCTGCCTTATATAGCTTTTGCATATGGCAGGAACCCTTTGTTTGAAAGCTTGGGTCCCTCCCCAGTTAGTGGAAAAATACTGATATCTCAAGATGGAGTCCAGCACTAGGTGACCTGGTTACATGTCCCCATAGTGTCACAGAAGCCATTACTCAGAGGTTGTCTGCAGTGTCCTCAGGAAGGCTCCCCAGGTGGGAAATAAGTTTCTTCTAAGGCCTACTGTTCTCTCTAATGGCTCATTAACTTGAATGGGCCTTTCCCAGCCATCCATCTAGACCAAGGTTTCTCAAACTGGGGTCTGTGGAGAAGAGGAGGGTCTGCAAGGGTACTCCAGGGGTCTGTGAGTCATGTCCGGAGCTTCCAGCCCCGCTGATCAGCTCCTCCCCCTCCCTCCCAGTGCCTCCTGCACACTGCGGAACAGCTGTTCAGTGGCAAGCAGGAGGTGCTGGGAGAGATGGGGAGGAGCGGAGATGGGACACGTTCAGGGGAGGGGGGTGGAAAGAGGCAAGGAAGAGGAGGGGTGGGGCCCTGGGGGAGGGGGAGAGGGCCTGGGGTTTGGGGGTCCGCAAAAATTTGTAAATAAAAATGGGGGGGTTGGGGTTGCGAAAGTTTGAGAACCGCAGATCTAGACTGAGAGCCTTTTGCCTAGTGGGCGTTGCCCAGGAATAGCTACAGGTGAAATAGATACACAGGCAATAGTCATAACTTCAGATACAAAAAATGATGCATGCATACAAATAGGGTAATCATAACCATAACCTTTCCAATGGCATCCCACATGATTTATCTTACGTAAAATACAACATAACTATGTCATAATCAGATCATAATAATGTCACCTTGAAGAATGCAGGGTGCAGTGTCACACCCAGCTTCTGGCAAACCGAGGCCAGGGACACCATCCCTGCCCGTCCTGGCAAATAGCCACTGATGGACCCATCCTCCAGGAATTTATCTACTTCTTTTTTGAACCCTGTTATAGTCTTGGCCTTCACAACATCCTCTGGCAAGGAGTTCCACAGGTTGACTGCGTTGTGTGAAGAAATACTTCTTTTGTTTGTGTTAAACCTGCTGCCTATTCATTTCATTTGGTGACCCCTGGTTCTTGTGTTATGAGAAGGAGTAAATAACACTTCCTTATTTCCTTTCTCCACTCCAGCCATGATTTCATAGACCTCGATCATATCCCCCCTTAGTCACCTCTTTTCCAAGCGGGTGGGTTTGAGGAAGAAGTATGTATAAGGAGAAGTATGGGGTGTGGGTGTGGGTGTGGGTGTGTGTGAGAGAGAGAGGATGTGTTGTGTGGGGAAGGTAGATTACATGCATAAGGCAGACCTGGCTGAAATGAAGTCTTAGGAGGGCCTTACGCATAAAGTCAGGAATCTGATGAGAACACCCTATTGAAATTAGTTACTGCAAGTCCTGTTATTGGAAGGGACCGACAAACTCCCACACATAGCCTATGAATTAGGAGCATGCTCGGGTTGAAATGTGACAGAATAAACCCTTTTTTTTTTCACCCAGGGCTGGGCACTGGACATATGATGTACCGCCAGGGAGTTGCTCCACGCGCATCTCTTTGATTAATGGGTCAGATTTTCAGCAGGTTACAAATTCAATTGGCAAAGACCCGATTCACTAAGAGCGAGCCAGAGCCGTCGGCAGCGCTGGGAAGCCCAGGTAAAGGGAGCAAACTCTGCAGCGAGGCATTTCTTTCAGTCTTCTCTGTGCCTGTTCCATGCATAAGCCATTTGGAGTGCATCTACCCAGAGAAAATTTGGGAGCCTAGGAAGCTTTGTGGTCCAGCGGTTAGGGCACTGAAGTAGGAGCCAGGATGCCTGGGTTCTATTGCGAGCTCTACTGTGTGATGTCGGTCACATAATTTCTCCAGGGTCTCCCCTCCCATTTTGCCTCATCTCTTAAGAATGTAAGCTCCCTGAGGCAGGGGCCATCTTAGATTCCGGGTATGGACAGAGCCCAGCACAATGGAACCATTGGAGTACAAACAATACAGCTCCCCCAGTTGGAAATGGGTAGTAAAAGTGGCCACACTGCCCAGTGGTAGGAGACGGCGGCGGGCAGGGAGTTCTACCGGTGCTGTCCTCCCCGGGCCACTGCTTCTCTAGGCATGTCCAGGGAGATGCTGACATCTCCTCTCCCCATCCCCAAGTGGCTGCCAGGGAGACTGTGGAGTGGCTCTTTGCTCCCTCCTCCACCACCTTCCCTCGGTCCAGGGAACAGGGTGGTGGGGTTGGGGAGCATCCCAGGGTGGTGCCCTGAGAGTCCTTGCCAGCCTTAGTAACTGACCACCACAGCTCCAGGCGTCCTTAGCCACCACTGCACTTCTTTACATCCCTGTAGGAGCCCCACCACCTGCAGGGCTATTTGCATACTGGGTGTGTTGTTCTGTACCTCATGGGAACACCCAGCACCCCCATGTTCATCTTTGTAAAATGATTGTGTGGTATCCAATGCAAAGTTTATCATGTCAGGTGTCTTCAGAAGGCTCATGATGCACTGAGCATTGTTGTTATAGGGATGTTATAGTAATTGTTGTTACAGTAATGTTATAGGTTGTAATTTCATGTATATAGTTATGAGGCTGAAAATGTGTCTTCATGGCTTAAAATAAGCCCAGCCAAAAACTCTCCAAGAGCAGAGGGACAGTTCACACCTCATCAAGTACATGTATGGGACAAACCCAACCAGGCCTCACAGGAACAAAGGACACTGGCCTAAGCACCAACAAAGGATCTGTTGGACTCTTGAGTGAGTCACACCCCTTCCTTTGGTCAGTTTGGGACTGTGATGAGGTAATGCTGACTCTGAAGGGTGGGGGTGGGGGGGCAAAGTCAAGAGGGAAGAAGGAACATGATAAAAGGGAAAGACGTTTGCCATGCTCTTCCTCTCTCTTCCACCTCCATCCTCAGACACCACCACCAAGTGACTGAAGCGCTGATCAAAGGGGAGAGCCTGGCTGAAGGACAACCAGCCAGCCTGTGGTGAGAAGCATCTAAGTTTGTAAGGGCACTGAAAGTGTTAAGATCAGCTTAGAATACATCCTGTTTTTATTTCATTTGACCAAATTTGACTTGTTATGCTTTGACTTATAATCACTTAAAATCTGTCTTTGTAGTTAATAAATCTGTTTGTTTATTTTACCTGAAGCAGCGTGTTTGGTTTGAAGCATGTCAGAGACTCCCCTTGGGATAACAAGGCTGGTACATATCAATTTCTTTGTTAAATTGATGAACGCATATAAGCTTGCAGCGTCCAGCGGGCATCACTGGACATTGCAAGACGGAGGTTCCTAGGGTTGTGTCTGGGACCGGAGATATTGGCTAGAGTCATTTGGTTGCACAATCCAAGGAGCATCTTACATGCCAGAGGCTGTGCGTGAACACCCCAGGAATGGAGGTTCTCACAGCAGAGCAAGGTTAGGCTAGTTCCCAGAGTCAAGGATTGGAGTGACCTAGCAGATCACCGGTCTGGATAACACCAGGGGAATGTCATAGTGGGCACAGTCAGTAGCCAGCTTCCCCCCCACCCCACCCCACCCCCAGCAGTGGCAGCAGCCAGCCCTGCCTTCCTTCGGGCTCCTTCCTCTTATCCCTGCCTGTCTACTTGGCCCCAGCTGCTGAATACAGAAGGGATCCTTGAGTCTGGAGACAGACCCTGTGGCTTTCTGGGGATTTCCAGCTTCTACTGTTGCCACACTGGGTTTTCCTAAGACATGGCCCGAGCAGAGATGGAAGGGACTGCATCAGGGATGTACCCAAGGTACTCTGTAAAGCCAGCTAGGGGACGGCTTCTATTCCTATTCTGTTCTTTTCCACAAAATACTGTGAAAGTTGCTGGTAGCTAGAGATGCTGGGACAGAGTGGGGACAGTCTGGGATAATAAACCATCTGGCAGTGGAGAAATATATATCCTGCTGGGCTTGCTATGGCAGTGAACAAGGTCCATCTCTTCACCAGCGGGCACCTGAGAACCATGGTGGTCTTTCCACTGTCCCAGGCAGAGTTAGTTGCCTCTCCAGTTGACATGAGGAGTGATGGAGCCTCCATGCAAGATTGGGACAGGAAAGATGGGGTGGGAGTCTTGTGGCATTTCCAGGAACAGTCTTGGGTTGCTGGTGGTTGGACACCAAAGGGAGGGGCAGTGCAGAAATTCCTTAGGTAGCTTAGACAGGCCAATTTCCTTCCTTCCTGAGAACCTGAACTCTGGCAGAGATTGGTTCAGCTGCCCATTTTGGAGTTTGCCCCTCCCCATTTATGGGCTTGTTAGCTCTGTGGCAGGAAACACAGCGGCACTGGTATTGCTGGCAAGAGAACAACAGCTTAATGGGATTCTCTTAGCGATGGCTCATGGGAGGGCTGCTGTTTCGGAGGATTTATCTAATGCCCTTCATGCCGTCAAGTACAGTACCCTAATCTCCATGACAAGTGTTCACAAAAGGAGAATTGCATTAGTCCCGCTCTTATCTGTCTAATGGGAAACATCTTGAAAGGAGCAGCCTGGAATCTGATCTTCACCTCCGGCAGCTGAGCCGGCCCACAAGGAGATGTTCCTGGGCCTGTTTCCTCTCATTTGTACAGGAATAACTCGTGTCCTGATCAGAGAGTCCTAATTGCCCTTTGGATAAAGATGAGGGGAGGGATCCAGTTACCGAAACGCACTGGGGGCTCCGGGATTGTTCTCTCCTTAGACATAAATCTAATAATAAAGTGGTGATTTCGTGATGCTTCAGGCGTGTTTTGCTCAGCACCAAGTCAGGGGGCTGCTCCCAGCTCCTGATTTCTGTTTTATAAACAAGGGAATCTTCTGGAGACTGCCAAGGTTCTTCCTCGAAAGACAGGCATCTTCATAAGAACTACACACAACGATTGCAGAGTGCCTACTTCCATGGGAGAGCCATTACTGGCAAAAGCAGTACCCTGAACAGCAATGGGAGAAAGGGGTTCGTGGTCTGGCCAAAAATAGTTTCCCTGTTGAGTCCTGCCATAGTTAAAAATAAAGGGCTAGATTGGCACCCTTACTCACTGTGAGTAGTACCCTACTTTACAAGTAGCCCCATGAATTCAGGGGAACTACTCATCGGGGAAGTTACTAGACAGTGTGATTAATGGTATCCCCCATCTGGCCCGACTTAATTAGGCCTTGATCGTGGTTTTGCCACAAGTGCCGTGCATGGGGCAGCGTTGTACCTGGGCCACATCAGATATCGAGGGGGGAGCTCGACTCACCACTGGACAGCGCCTCCTCCTGGCAGTTCTGGGGATTAGCTCTGCCAGGCCAACATCCCTTCCGGTGGTTGCACTCCATCACTCTGTCTTTTTCTCTCTCTCATTCCAGCCTCCTCTTCATGACTCAGTCCACAGGCCAGGCCAGCACCTGGTTTCTCCATCCCCGGGGACGTGTGAAAGTCCTGTCTCACCAGGAGCCTCAGGCAGTCTTCCCTTTCCCCACCCTACGGTGCCACTCCCTCAGGGGCTGGTGCGGGAACCAGGGCCTGTCCTCTACTCTGGGTCCTAGCTCAGGGACCATCTAATGAGCAGCCAAGGTCTGTTCCCTCTTGGATTTTACTCCCTTTCCCTGAGCCCTTTCCTTACCATCTGGCACTATGGGTCTGCCAGCCTCCTCCGTGGGAGTAAATGTGAGCTACCCTGTCTCTGTAGCTCCAAACACACCTCCCTCCTCCCAGAGAATCATAGCAACCTTTCCCAGCTGCACCCCCCTTCTGCGGCTGACTTCCTGCCTTTATAAGTTCAGCCCAGCTTGTTCCTCCTCAGCTGGGCTCCCTCACTTAGCCAGGGGATTACTTAGCCACCTGATGGCCCTCAGCTGTGGCCTGATTGGGTTAATTATCCCCCTTCTCATAGACTATCAGGGTTGGAAGGGACCTCAGGAGGTCATCTAGTCTAACCCCCTGCTCAAAGGAGGACCAATCCCCAATTTTTGCCCCAGATCCCTAAGTGGCCCCCTCAAGGATTGAATTCACAACACTGGGTTTAGCAGGCCAATGCTCAAACCACTGAGCTATCCCTCCCCCCTCAGTTTGCACGTGTGGGGAGAACACCTCATCACTATGGAGAAGCAGATAGTCCACTCCCCGAACTGGCTTTGCAGAGGACCTTGGGCATGTCCCTGTTGCATGTATGCAGTCATAACGCCCTTCCAGGTCTGCCTCCTCCAGGCCAGGAGCTAGGGAAACCCAGTGCGGACCTCAGGCAGCAGAGGTGGGGAGCTAGAGACCCAGAGAGACCCACAGGGTCTGCCTGTGGCCAGCAGCCTCACAAAAGAAGTCTCCTTAAAACCACCCCAGCTGCACCCTGCTTGTTCCCACTGCAGCATCCAGTCTCCAGCCTTTGCTCTCACATTGATAAAGGATGTTGGAGCTTGGCCCGGCGCTGCTTCCAACAGAGCAACATGTGAAAGGCTCACCTGACACGCTCCCTTTGGGTGGCCCTGCCAGGATCCTCTCACGCCGTGAGCCACGCTCACTCCCCCGGTTTACATTCCACCCCGCGGCTAATCCCTGTAACAAAGCACAACCAGTTTGAACGTGCTGTCTTCCTGTTTTATTGGCCCGCCTTGCGAGCCTGGCGCTGGCTGAGCTTTCGCAGCTGTAACCTGCCTGCAAGAAAGCAGCAGTGAAGGCCAACGGGGAAGGCTTCAGTAAGGAGGAACTGAAAGGCCCAGAGGTGTGCAAGGACCCCATGCTGCTCACCACACACGCCATGGGAGTGAACTTCTACAGACAGTGCCTGGAAGAGGCTCTGAAGGACGACTCCGAGTATCCTGACTGGCTTTTCCAGATGCACCTTGGCCCCCCCAAGACACTGGAGGAGCTGGACTCTGAGACGCCCCAGTACTGGAGGGTCCTGCGGAAGCACAATACCTGGTCAGGTTTCTGAGCCTTGCCTCGCTGCCCTGGGAGCAGCCGAGCAAGGACGGTGTTTAGTCAACGGGGTTGGACTGCGCTTTGCCACCTGGAGCGAGAGGGATGGAATTCAGACATGCCAAAGGGGTCTGCAAGGGAACCAGCGTCCACCTGCAACTCACCCCCTTTGGGGTTTTAAAAGAACACATCGCTCATTTTTATTATTAATATTGGGGTGGCAGCTAGAAACACGAGCTGAGATCGGGGGCCCGTCTTGCCAAGCACAGGACACATACATAGGGTTCATCTCCACAGCAGTTAGGAGCTGTAATTCCCAGCGCCGGTAAATGTAATGCACTAGCTCACATTAAACTGTGGAGATAGTCACTGGAGGACGTACCTATGGCCTCGGACAGTTAGCCTGTCCTGCCACCCATGCTGCCACGGGCCCACTGCTATTTTTAGTGCACTAGCTCAAGCAGAACTAGCTTGCGTACGTCTACCGGAGCTGGGATCTACACCTCCCGTCTGTAGCACCGACGCAGAGCCCATGAGCGACTGTCCTTGCTCCCAGAACTTCCAGTCTAAACAGACACGGGGCGAGAGGAGAAACAGGCGCAGAGAGGGAAAGGGACTTGACCATGGTTACCAGCAGGTCTGTGGCACAGCGGGGGAAGAACAATTTAAAAAAAAACCCCACTGCCCCCCAGGGCAGCGTCTCCCAAATGGTGAGTCGTGACCCACCAGTGGGTCGCAGGAAGGTTCTAGATGTGTCCTGGGGCCGGTGTGCCGTGGGTCAGGTTGGAGAGCGAGAGCCAAGACAGAGAGGCAGGCGAGCCAAGCAGCCCTACAAGGTTGCAATGCTTGGAGTGGGGAGCCAGGCTCACCCCATGGGACAGGAGCCACCGCTGTAGGGTGAGGGCAGGCCAGGCTCGCTCGCCAGCCCTCCCCCTTAGGGCCTCCCCACTGGGCTGGACCGAGGCACTGGGGAGGAGACTGCTGCTGAGGGGGGGTTGGTGCAAAGGCCATTGACTCTGCTCCTGAAGCTCTTACCAAGGGACTGTCTACACCTGGCATATTTGTAACCAAACCGATATAGCTGTCTCTCTGCCCAGGTGTGATAAGGGGCTGACACTGCTGTGCCTTGCCCCAGTTTGAAAGCAAGCACCAGCGCATCTGGGCGCCTCCAGGGGGTTGGTGTATTACACGCCGTGCAAATATCCCCAGGATCCCCAGGCCTTGGGGCAAAATTCCCACTGGTGTCAACGCACGGTACGCAGGATCAAGCGCCGTCTTTGAGTGGTGAGCGCGTGACCCATTGGTCAGCACATTGTGGGTCCCCCTTGGTGGATATCAGTTTATTCCAGTGCTGTGGAGTTGGGGGGGGCGCTTCTTTAGCTCACAGTGTGAAGACTTATGCTAACCACCATCTTGCCCTACACCTCGGGGATTGAACTTGTGACCTCTAGACCTGAAAGCATAAGTGCACTTAGCCCCTCTCTACGAGTCTTGCATCTCCCAAGCAAACTCTCTCTTCGCAGGCCGGAGAGCAGTGTGAATTAGCCCTGGGTGCAGGGCAGGCCAGAAGGGTGGCTTCTCTGGGCACCACCATCTTCCGGGAGGCATGCTGCTTGGATGGATCTGGGGTTTTTTGGCTCAGCCACTCCGGAGGGAGAGTCAACAGTTTTATGAGCGGAGTGCATCCTTGTGAAGGAGTCAAATTCTAACAACCTTACCCCCAAATCTCCCTTTGTTTGCCCAACGACCGCCTGTGTGAGGCAAGGGAGGGGAGACAGTGAATAGCTCCTGAAAATGGGGTCGAAAGTCAACTCCCAAAACCTCTTGGATGAGTAGGAGAAGTTCCCTTTCCAGTGACACATGGCCTGACCTTCCTTGTCCAACTGACCGTGGGGAGTCCAAGTCAGGCTGCCAGTGCCCTCTGACTGTCGGAAAACTATCACTGAGAATGCTCTTGATTTCTGAGTGAATTAGCAAGGCTTTGTACAGGAGTCGCCTACTCTGGCTTTATAACTTGCATCCCCCACTATTCCCCTCCCTAAACTTGCAGGACTCCAGGAATATCCGGCCAAAGCACCTTGTCCTCCCACAACAGAAGCATGAAATAGGCTTCATGCCTTTGCTCTGGAATCTGACGTCTGCTTACAGCTGTGCAGAGAAAACCTTTCCTCCGGGCCTGCTCTAGAAGGCACCTTTGAGGATTGCTCCTCTCCGTCATAGCCTCGTGGCATCAGGATAGTCGTGTATGTGTGTGCACTGCACTGGGCTGATAGTGTGGTGCTAATTGTGTTTTACACTATCGCAGAGCTTTTGCCCTGTGGGTCTACATCAGCATAGCCAGATCAATATAGACAGGCCCTTACGATCGCTGTCTCCTGGGGCTGGATTCAAGCTGGCAACTTGGAGAGAAATAGCCATGATTAGCCTCCGAGACATGTTGGACTTCAAGTGCTATCCAGCAGCTGGGTAATTAGGTGGAACGTGAACTTAATTTCCAGGAGGGGAAAGAAGAAGGGGGAATAAAGCAAATAGGATTATATTTGACAGGAGGAAATTAAAAGTCACTTAATCACCGAGCAATTAAAGAAAGTGTCCTAAACTGCACAGCTAGTAAGGAATGCCTCCAGCTGCCTAGGATGGGGGGGCCACAGCACCCCATGCAGCCTCTATCTGCACTTCATGCCAGTTCAGTCAGCACAGAGAGCTCTTGCTACTAAATGCCCTTGTCTAGGTATCTATTCCTAAAGCACCCATCGTTTTCTAAGGCCAGCTTACCCTGCCGGCTTACCTTTGCTGGGGAATGATGAGAAGGCGCTTGGCTTGCAAACACATGCTGCTCTCCGGCCACATCTCCTTGGGCAATGCTCTTTTCAGCTCAGCGTGACCAGACTGGTGGTGAGACGGGAGGCGGGGAGGTAAGGCAGGGCTGGTGGTGACTCACTCTACAACCTGAGTCAGTGCCGTGGTACCCCCCCCCACCCCCAGGACAGAGAGCTGGGGGGGAGGTGAGGCAGTGAGAGTCAGAGGGCTTGATCCTGGCTGAGGATGGAGGGTGAGCTGAAACCTGGGCTCCCCGGGGCGTGGGGTCACGTAGCCAGAGGTGCATTGATTTTGGAGACCGTGCGGCTGGTTCCAATGTGCCTTCCCAGCAACTGCTTCTAATGTAAAGGTTGTTTTCTGAGCGTCCCGAGCAATTCTAGCTGACCCCTTGCAGCCCAGGGGCCTTCTGACCAGCGGCTAATGAGACGTGATGGTGACGGAGAGCTGGCAGTCCAGCACAGGGCTCAGTGGGAGGGCAACTGGCTGCACCAGTGCAACGGGGCAAAACCCAAGCGACGCGTGAGCGATGGCTAATGCCAGCGGAAAGAGAGTTGCCAGCCAGATCCAACTTAACGAGCTGCTCCGGGTCAAATTCCACCACAGGCACCAGCACCAAGGTGGGCTTGCCAGGTCTGTGCCAGAGTGCGATGAAGGGAGCTGTAGCTCACAAAAGCTCACGCTCAAATAAATTGGTGAGTCTCTAAGGTGCCACAAGTCCTCCTGTTCTTTTTACGTTCCCCTTTGTGGCTGAGTTATAGGAGACTCACGCTTTTAGCCCTGGAGATCCCGGGTGGAGTTTCTCGTGGCAGTCCAGAGGCTGGCCATCACATGAGGAGGGCTCGTCTGGGATTTGAACCATTGGGAGCCTCAGACCCTCGGGCTGGCCTGCCCAGGTCCCCAGGAATATGGCACCCATGGGTCAGTGTGTTCCAGGTGCCCGATCCACAGAGCATATGAGTCTGCTGCGGCTCTGGGCTAGAGACCCTGACTCTTTGGCTCAAGCAGGAGCAATTCATGCCTTTAGCACGGGAGCCCCAGAGCACCCACTGCTGGGAAGATAAATGCCCCCAGGGTGGTGAGAACCCAGTGCCAAAAGGAGCTAAGCGAGACAAGAGCTCCTCCCCAGGGAAGGAGGGACAACGATTATTCGTAATACGAGACCTGGGCCAACATGAAACCAGCTGACTCCGGGCCCCAGCCCCAGCCTTCTTGCCTCGGTAGCTCACTCTCAGCTCCCGTGGCCCTTTCCTTCTTTCCCCCTTTCAAGTCCCCCGAACCCTCACAGCCTCCACCGCTAGGATCAAACTGGGCTCAGCACCACTGTGTCCTGCTAACAAACCCTAGCCTCTGCCTTGAGCCTTCCTCCAGGGCTCCCCTCCACTGCCTCCCAGCTCCCCTCTCTGCTGCCGGCACTCGGTGAGAACTGCCCGCTCAGCACCACTCCGAGCTGCAGCAAAGCCCCTCGGCTCCCCCTCTGCTGCATCGCCACTTCCCTCTGCTGCGCCTCTCCCCGGGGCGTGGGAGCCTGCGCCGGGGGCCTCTCCCCGGGGCGTGGGAGCTCCCCCTTCCTCCTATAGTGGCTCAGAGCTCCCACCCTCTGTGCATCACCCCGGCTTCTAGTGGCCCTTGTGCAAGTCAGCCAGCAGGGCCACGGGAGAGCTCCCAGGGCTTTGCTGAGGCAGTGGTGAAAGTGGGGCAAGCTTGCAGCCGGAGAACAGGGAAGGGCTGGGGCCTGAAGGCAGCGGGCAGGCCTGTTCCGACTGATGATTCCTTTGTTGCCCGGTGCCACTGGGCCTGGAGGTGCTGCGGGAACCGCAGGCGTAGAACTAGGAGTACATGAGCCGTTTCCCGTCCCTTTCTGCCCTGGCGGCTCGCCCCGACGAGTGCTGTTGTTCTCCGGCAGCATCCGCTCCACCTAATGCCTCGCATTCTCGGTCCTCCAGCCTCAGTTCTCGTCTCCTCGCCGGGGAGCAGAGACCGGCTCCTCCGTTGGGGGGCGCGGTGCACAAGCCTCGGGTTAGACTTGCTGAAATCCCACCAGAGGATGGGGTAGGACCACTAAATCCTAGTTCTGATGACTAGTCCACCCGTTCGTCTCTGCCCTTCAGCATCCAGCCGGTTTGAGTGTTTGTTCTTCTTGTTGTGGCTTTTGTGACCCAAGGACCTCCTGATGCCAACTGGCAGAGGGCATAAGGGACTACAGGGCTCTCCTGGGTCTGATGCCTACATAAAAGTGCACCATGGCCAACTGCCAATAACGCAGTATGGCCGTTCTTATAGGTCACCTTTCGTTGCCATCAATTATACTCGCTCCTTCTTGAAGCTCTGTTCATTCTTAAATAAACATATCTAAGTGCAGTGTGTTAAGCGGAGCGGCGATCCTGCCGTAACACTGGTAAGCGACTCCTTTGGGAGTAGCAGATCTGTGAAATCGCTGCCTGCCCAGTTGACCAGGGGCCCGACATTCCAGGGGGCACTTGGTGGGCACAGGGGTCGGAGCGTGCCGATTGCTTCCCAGCAGAGAGACGGCGGAGCCCGCATAGGCTGAGGGGTGTGTGTGCTTGTGTTACACATGGTGGAGCCAGGGAGCTGACCTCACACTAAAGGCAGGTGCCACACAATGCTGGGGACCCCGGGAAGCTTCACACCTTTCCACCTCTTCCAGGCCGATTTATCAACAGCAGCTCAGAGCATTTGCAAGAAAAAAAAAATCAAATTCCATCGGGATCCCCAAAAAGCCTCCCTTTGCAGTAAACCCCAGAGTCCTCCCTTCTGCCATGTGACCCTCACCTCCAAACCCACCTCTGCCATGATGCCAACCAAACGCCCCACTAAGGCTAAGAGAGGCAAGACACCCACGCCAATGTGGGTTGTGCCAGTTGGCTGCCTGTGTACCAGCAAGAGAAAAATGCCAATTCCAGCAGCTATAGCTCACTAGTATCCAGTTACCACATGGGCACTTCCACAGGTGTCCAGTCGATAAAATATCTTCCAATAGACAACAAGGTGGGCACGGACTTCAGTACAAGGATGGGAACAATAGCATGAGACAGGGCCTGAGCGAAATTATAAGAGCGCCCATTTGTTGGGTGCTGGGATCCCGGGAGGTAAATACCACAGAAATGCCATGATCACAATCTCATGTACTTGTCCTGTTACTGCTCTAACACAATGGTGTTTGTGTGTGTATGTTTCTCATTATCCAATGACAGCCAATGAATAGATCGCTCCAGCAGAGACAAAACCCTAAAGGCATCCTAGAAACACTCAGAACTTTGTCTCGGTTTTGAAATATTTCTTTGAGCTCCGACAGCGGACCCAGATGATCCTCTGAAGTAATGGGGCTCGCAGAAGGCTGCAGGCTACCCTGTTCTCACACAGTGGTTCCCAAACTTTTCCCCCCTTTGGTGTCTGACTAGATGCCCCAGGCCCCTTTCATTTCCAATACTCCTGGAACACCTCCGTCATCGTGGGAATGCTCCAGCCAGTGTGACGCCTCGCACACAGTGGATACAAGGTCATGCTGTACAAAGGATACCTCCATTTTGTTCTCAAGTGTGCCAGAACACTGGTCCAGCTCTGGCTCAAGGGATACCCCTGCACGACCCAGGGCGGATCCCCAGCAGTCCGGGGACCCCACTTTGGGAACCGCTGGTCTAGCAAATAGGGCAGAAATCTGGGATTGAGGAGACCTGTGTTCTGGGATTGAGGAGACCTTGAGCAAGTCACTTAAGTGCCTTGGGTCTCAGATTCCCACGTGATGGAAGTGCAGCTCCTCAGTAGTCATTTATGAATGCTGGGTGACGACCTGGTTATTGGGATGCTTACTGTGTGAATATGTCGGGGTAGCTTAATAGAGGGGCTGGAAGGAAAACAAGCTGGAAAGAAACAGCATGGCTCAAGGTAAGCCACTTCTCTGCAAACACAGGAGGGTTGTTAAGAGACAATGCCAGGATGGGAAAAGGCCAGGGACCTTTTATGCAGAAGATCATACAGATGATAGTAGTTTAAAAAGGGACTCACATAAAGGTGGGGGTCGGGGGTTGTTGCTGGGAAGCAGAGTAAGCCTGCTGGGAGGTCTGAAGAAGACAGACCTGCCTAGCAACTATCAGGGGATGAGGCAAGCCTTTAAGTAAGACAGACATGCCTGTAGACTATTGTCTTAAAACCCTTTTCCTCAAAACGCTTTGTTAAAATAATCAATACCATGGTTTAAGAAGGCTGCCTGGTCACTGTACATGCTCTTATACATGCATAGCGTTACCATACAGCCGTGTTTTCCCAGACATGACCTCTTTTTTTGATCCTCCGATCTCTGTCTGGCCACATTTTTGAAATATGAGCAACATGTCTGTGATTTTGGTATCGCCACCCTTACCTCCGCGCTGCTGCTGGAGAGCGGCGGCTGCGGGCCGGGATCCCCGCCCTGAAGGCAGAGCCGCCGCCAGCAGCGCCGCAGAAGTAAGGGTGGCCTGGTACCTCCTACTCCACCTCCACCCCAGAAATGTCCTCTGTTGGGGAGCTCGAAATATGGTAAACCTATACATGCAGGAATCGCTGACGGTGGAGCAGGAATGCCAGTTTGCCAGCAAAGCAGCCAGCATCCTAGATATTTATGGTGAGGCACCAGAAGTATCTGCACAGCCCTATTGACTGGCTATGCCCTCTGGGGCCAAGAGAGGGTTTTCTCTCAATGCTCACTCAGTCCTCGGCCTGACTGCCAGGTCTGCCAAGCAGGGGGCAAGTTAGTTCCGGTTGCTGTAGTGGAAACTAGCCTGAGACCTACCAACTCATTCCCCGCAGGTCACCACACATCTACCAGACAGCAATGACCAATTTGGGCTGGATTTGAACAGCTGATTTGAAACAAAAGGCTTATCATAGAATATCAGGGTTGGAAGGGACCTCAGGAAGTCATCTAGTCCAACCTCCTGCTCAAAGCAGGACCAATCCCCAACTAAATCATCCCAGCCAGGGCTCTGTCAAGCCTGACCTTAAAAACCTCTAAGGATGGCGATTCTACCACCTCCCTAGGTAACGCACTCCAGTGTTTCACCACCCTCCTAGTGAAAAAGTTTTTCCTAATATCCAACCTAAACCTCCCCCACTGCAACTTGAGACCATTACTCCTTGTTCTGTCATCCGCTACCACTGAGAACAGTCTAGATCCATCCTCTTTGGAACCCCCTTTCAGGTAGTTGAAAGCAGCTATCAAATCCCCCCTCACTCTTCTCTTCCGCAGACTAAACAATCCCTCAGCCTCTCCTCATAAGTCATGTGTTCCAGTCCCCTAATCCTTTTTGTTGCCCTCCGCTTCTTATCCCATTGCCAAACCCCTGGCACAGCCAGTTCCCCTGCTAAAAATCAATCTTTCAGTCTGTAGACATTGGAGGGGTCTGCTCACCTAAGGGCTCCCAAGTGGCTTGTTTATTCTTTGCTGCGTGTCTAGGACGAAGCTAAGAAGAAAGACGCTAAATGAGTCAGCAGCCAAAGTGCGGGGCTTTGACTGGCCAGCGATAGCTGGAAAGGGTTCAGGGGATGCTAACAGTTGTCCCACATCCTTCGCAACCTCACGCTGAGCAGAAGAGCTGAGCACATGGGACATGATGCTATTCAGCTGTTACCTTTGATGTCAAACTCGGAGTGATGCTAACCAGATGTTGAGGACATATTGTTCTCTCGACATCACTTCCCCCCCAACACCTCCAGGCCCAAGCATCTGTACGGACAGTTACGAAGCATTTTCTATGCAAAGGGACACTCCCGTGAAGTTGAGCTGCGCTCCTGTTGATGCTCTTATGGGAGGGCAAAGGGAGGTCCAGGTTAGAACAAGGCAGTCTGAGCGGAGAGGGGTCGGGACTCTTGGGATCCGATCCCCTTGGACTGGGTATGCTAAAGCCCTCAGAGCAGAGCAGAAACCCCCGAGTGCTGCTGTAAGCGGTAATGGAAATTCGATAGCTGACTTGGCTCCTTCCAGATCTGTACTGACCTGTTCTCCCATCACGGTGCCAGGGGCACAGTGTTGATCGGGATGCTTTGGAGGAGATGTCAAATCCAGGTGGCCATTAAAGATCCCACGAGAGGAGAACCTGGCCCGTTATTTAATTAATCCTCAAAACAGTCCGGTTAGATAGCTCAGCATCACAGGTGCCGATTTCCCAATGCGCCAGAGGGTGCTCGGCCCCTGCGGCTCTGCCCCAGGCCCTGCCTCCACGCCACCCCTTCCCCCAAGGCCTCACCCCTGCCCTGCCTCTTCCCACCCCAGTCTGCCCCTCCCCCGAGCATGCCAGGTCCTCGCTCCTCCACTTTTCCCCCCCAGAGCCTCCTGCACGCCGCAAAACAGCTGATTGCGATAGGCAGGAGATGCTGGGAGGGAGGGGGAGGCGCAGACCGGCGGGGCCCGCCGGCATGCAGGAGGCGCTGCGGGGAGGGGGAGGTTCTGATTGGGGGGCTGCTGGTGCGTGCTCAGCACGCACCATTTCCCCCCTGTGGGTGCTCCAGCCCCAGAGCGCCCGCAAAGTCAGTGCCTATGGTCAGTATCATTACCCCACAGTCACAGGGAAATGAAGGCAGAGGGGTCCAATGACCTGCCAATGGCTACAAAGGGAGTCAGGCCTGTGCTGTGCTGAAAGGTTATATCGGCATAGCCACATCGGTCAGGAGTGCAAAAAACCCCATGCCCCTGACTGATACAGTTACGCCGACATTGCCCTCAGTGTAGACACAGCCGTGTTGGCAGAAGACGGCTTCTGTCCACGTAGCTCACTTTGTTCGGGGAGGTGGTGTTGCTACGGAGACAGAAAAACCCCTTCTGTTGGGGCAGGCTGCATCTACACAAGGGGGCTGCACCAACCTAGGGCCGCCAGTGTAGTCCCCAGAGTGTAGATGTACTTTCGGGGCTGGTCTACACTGACATCGGCATAACTACGGCAATGAGAGAGGTGAAAAATCCACACCCCCGAGAGAAATCGCTCTGCCGACCTAACCTCAGGTGTAGACAGCGCTAGGGCGACAGAAGAATTCTTCCATCAACCAAGCTACCTCCTCTCAAGGAGGTGGATTAACTACAGCGATGAGAGAACCCTTCTTGGCATTGTAGCGAGTGTCTCTGGTGAAATGCTGTCGCGTTTTAAGTGTCGACACAGCCTCAGTGTCAGAACAGGAGTTCCTGGCTCAATCGACTAGACAGACAAGAGAAACGTGGTTTTCCCTGTTTTACAGATGAGGAACGGACGCACGGAGAGAGTAAGTGATTCGCCCAAAGAGAAGAAAATTGTAAAAATGAGGAGAATTGAACCTTCATCTCAATTGGACCCAGATAAATGCCTTTTAGCCACAAAACCATCCATCCCCCCAACCCCACGCAGAAGTGCATGTTTGCATTCCTTTCTCCCGATGTTACTAATAATGACTATTGTATGAATTTCAATGTCTTGCTCACTGCATTGTTGGTTTCGGGGAGCGGGGGGGGGGTAGTCTTTGTTACTTTACATGGAAAACATTAATAATGCAATAGTTTTAAATTCTGCTCTGTGGTTAGGGAGTTTTTAAAAACTTTTCTGCTCTGACAGCTCCCCTGGAGCTAACTTGCCCAGGAATGGAGAATAGGTGTTTGCATCTTTGGGGTAGGGAGAGCTCAGTGGTTTGAGCATTGGCCTGCTAAACCCAGGGTTGTGAGTTCAATCCTTGAGGGGGCTATTTAGGATTCTGGGGCAAAAATTGGGGGATTGGTCCTGCTTTGAGCAGGGGGTTGGACTAGCTGACGTCCCTTCCAACCCTGATATCCTATCTTAGGAAAAAGAAAAGGAGTACTTGTGGCACCTTAGAGACTAACCAATTTATTTGAGCATAAGCTTTCGTGAGCTACAGCTCACTTCATCGGATGCATACTGTGGAAACTGCAGAAGACATTATATACACAGAGACCATGAAACAATACCTCCTCCAACCCCACTCTCCTGCTGGTAATAGCTTATCTAAAGTGATCATCAAGTTGGGCCATTTCCAGCACAAATCCAGGTTTTCTCACCCTGCGCCCCCCCCCCCCCCACACAAACTCACTCTCCTGCTGGTAATAGCCCATCCAAAGTGACCACTCTCTTTAAAATGTGTATGATAATCAAGGTGGGCCATTTCCAGCTTTCACCCTGACCACACCACACGATCCATCGTCTACAGCCAAGCTCTGCGATACAACCGCATTTGCTCCAACCCCTCAGACAGAGACAAACACCTACAAGATCTCTGTCAAGCTTTCTTACAACTACAATACCCACCTGCGGAAGTGAAGAAACAGATTGACAGAGCCAGAAGAGTTCCCAGAAGTCACCTACTACAGGACAGGCCCAACAAAGAAAATAACAGAACGCCACTAGCCATCACCTTCAGCCCCCAACTAAAACCCCTCCAACGCATTATTAAGGATCTACAACCTATCCTGAAGGATGACCCAACACTCTCACAAATCTTGGGAGACAGGCCAGTCCTTGCCTACAGACAGCCCCCCCAACCTGAAGCAAATACTCACCAACAACCACATACCTCACAACAGAACCACTAACCCAGGAACCTATCCTTGCAACAAAGCCCGTTGCCAACTGTGCCAACATATCTATTCAGGGGACACCATCAAAGGGCCTAATAACATCAGCCACACTATCAGAGGCTCGTTCACCTGCACATCCACCAATGTGATGCCATCATGTGCCAGCAATGCCCCTCTGCCATGTACATTGGTCAAACTGGACAATCTCTACGTAAAAGAATAAATGGACACAAATCAGATGTCAAGAATTATAACATTCATAAACCAGTCGGAGAACACTTCAATCTCTCTGGTCACGCAATCACAGACATGAAGGTCGCTATCTTACAACAAAAAAACTTCAAATCCAGACTCCAGCGAGAAACTGCTGAATTGGAATTCATTTGCAAATTGGATACTATTAATTTAGGCTTAAATAGAGACTGGGAGTGGCTAAGTCATTATGCAAGATGGCCTATTTCCCCTTGTTTTTTTCTACACCCCCCCCCCCGACGTTCTGGTTAAACTTGGATTTATGCTGGAAATGGCCCACCCTGATTATCATGCACATTGTAAGGAGAGTGGTCAGTTTGGATGAGCTATTGCCAGCAGGAGAGTGAGTTTGTGTGTGTATGGGGGTGGGGGGGGGTGAGAAAACCTGTATTTGTGCTGGAAATGGCCCACCCTGATTATCATGCACATTGTAGGGAGATTTCAGAGTAGCAGCCGTGTTAGTCTGTATTCGCAAAAAGAAAAGGAGGACTTGTGGCACCTTAGAGACTAACCAATTTATTAGAGCATAAGCTTTCGTGAGCTATTACCAGCAGGAGAGTGAGTTTGTGTGTGTGGTTTTTGGAGGGGGTGGGGGGGGTGAGAAAACCTGGATTTGTGCTGGAAATGGCCCACCTTGATTATCATACACATTTTAAAGAGAGTGGTCACTTTGGATGGGCTATTACCAGCAGGAGAGTGAGTTTGTGGGGGGGGGGGGGCGGAGGGTGAGAGAACCTGGATTTGTGCTGGAAATGGCCCAACTTGATGATCACTTTAGATAAGCTATTACCAGCAGGAGAGTGGGGTGGGAGGAGGTATTGTTTCATGGTCTCTGTGTATATAATGTCTTCTGCAGTTTCCACAGTATGCATCCGATGAAGTGAGCTGTAGCTTACGAAAGCTCATGCTCCAATAAATGGGTTAGTCTCTAAGGTGCCACAAGTCCTCCTTTTCTTTTTGCGAATACAGACTAACACGGCTGTTACTCTGAAACCTATCTTAGGAAAGCAGCTGGCCTGGGTCAGGCTTTTGGCACAGTGGGACCTATTGAAACTAGGGAGAGTTTTGCCATCACCTTAAGTTGAGCTGTATCGGACCTGAATCACACAACCTTTGCTCAGAAAAGGAATCTGATCTGCAAATTATCCTACTGAAGTGGACGGGGCCACTCCCAGTCCCAGGTCACAGAGCTGGCCTAAAAAGGGGTTACTCCACTGTGACGGAGGACGTGATTCTCCATTACTGCAGCCCTGTGTTTTTCACTAATGAAATGGCTACCAAAGTCTCTTTTTGCTTCTCCTTATATTTCCCCAAAACTGCCTGTTTTGACCCCAGAGACAAGACCATCCCTGCAGCTTCAGTCTCGGCTGATTTCACATCCCCTCCTCGACCTGGTTTTTCCTGTTGACTCACATGCACATGAAGCTTCCTTTGTGTCGGTTTCCCAATGCACAATGTACATCGGAGGCAAAGAAGTAGCCTGTCTGAAAGAAAACCTGTTCCCCCTGGTGTCTGAGGACAGACTTTCAAACATATCAGCAGGGATCCACATATAGTATTAACACACACATTTCACAACGATATTAGCAACCAGTGTGTCACCAGCTCTCTTCGCTACCTTACAAGATGTTTTGGGGATAAGCACTTTTGAAAACAGTGTGTTAGGTATAGTGAGTTTATCAGGCCTGATAGGAGTTGCTGGCCCTGGGTAGCGAACCACCCGTGGGCCTCTGCGTTGCAGCGTTATTTTGCATTTACGAAAAACCCGGGGCTCTAGTGACAGCTCAAGGTGCAGGACAGTGTAGAATCTAGCCACAGCCTTTACTGCTAGTCTTAATGGATCATTATTTTAGGACTAGTGTCAAACCCCGTTCTTCCAAATCTCAATTATCTGAAATTCTCACTCATCATCTCTTCTCGATGGATTTGTCTGCTCACTTATAGAGGCATGCAGGGTACAAACACTGCATGCCTCTGTGATGTTCCCCTCTGGTGTTATCCAGACCGGTGATCTGCTAGGTCACTCTAATCCTTGACTCTGGGAGCCAGCCTTACCCTGCTCTGCTGTAAGAACCCCCACTCCTGGGCTGGTCACACACGGCCTCTGGCATGTAAGCTGGTCCTTGGATTGTACAACCAAATGACACTAGCCAATATCTCCAGTCCCGGACACAACCCTAGGAATCTCCATCCGCTGGACTCTGGAAGCTTATATAAGTTCATCAATTTAACAAAGAAATTGCTATGCACCAGGCTTGTTATCCCAAGGGGAGCCTCTGACATGCTTCAAACCAAATGCACTGGTAGGAGTTGGGCGCCTAACTCCCTGCAACTCTCCAGAGAATCCCAGCCCTTGGACCCAGTGAGGTGGCCATCTGTCCACTGGAATGACTCTCCCCTTGCCAATTCACTCCACAAGGGCACCAAATTTTAGCCACTGACCTACTAATGGAATCCAATAATTCCCTGCCAGTTATAGGATCAGCTCCAGTTGAACCATCCTGGCCAAAATGTTCAAACTGAGATGCCTGAAGGCAGGTTTTAGGTGTCTAAGTTTAGACTCCCATGTCTGAAAACTCCGACTGCATTGCCTTGCTCGTCGGTAACATGCTACTCAGCTGATCAATACAACGTCCAGTTGAACTAGCGCCCTAAATACACTGGGAAGTGCTGACATGATGGCTGCGATAGAGGGACACGCGGAATCTAGGACGTTGCTCTTGAATGCATCCGCACCCAATTATGTTCTGGAAGTCAAGCATGCGCTCACTCTGAAGGGCTCACGACCTTCCAGTAGGCTCAGAAGTGTATCTCTGTCTAACATGAAAGCCTTGACAGCTCACATGGGTTGATGAAACCCAGACGGGGCGGGCTGTAGGTTTCAAGTTGGCCAAGGGCAAGTGGGAAATGGCTACCCTTCCAAGCCCACAGTTGCTCCCACAGCAGAGTCACTGAAGATTTTGCCATCCTGAGTGACTGGGAATATTGTACCTGGCCCTGGACCCAGAGGCGGCCAGCAAGGGGGGGCCCAGGAAAGTTCTCCTACTTCTCGCTCTCTCTCCCACCTAGAATTCCTTGGGTCACTGGGATGCTTCAGCTGGTGCCAATGGATATGTCTACACGGCAGCTGGGATCGTGCTTCCCCACGCAGGTAGACAGACATGCGTTAGCTCTGCTCAAGCCAGCGTGATAAAAACAGCAGCGTGGGCAATGGTCTGGGCTAGCCACCCAAGTACAAACCCTCCGGAAACCTTGTGTAAGTTCTCAGGAAGCTAGTCTGGGCCATCACAGCCACGCTGCTTTTAGCATGCTATCTCGAGCAGTGCTAGATCAGGTCTGTCTATCCATGCTGGGAAATATGTACCCAGCTGTGATGCAGACATAGAAAGGAATCATAGAATACCAGGGTTGGAAGGGACCTCAGGAGGTCATCTAGTCCAACCCCCTGCTCAAAGCAGGACCAATCTCCAATTTTTGCCCCAGATCCCAAATGGACCCCTCAAGGATTGAACTCACAACCCTGGTTTTAGCAGGCCAATGCTCAAACCACTAAGCTATCCCTCCCCCCTTATGCCCTATATCACGTGCAGGCTGCACCTCCCCACTCAAGGTCGCCTGAAGTACATACCTCCTTCTCCCGATTTAGCTTAATCTGCTTCCAAAGTGGATTAACCTAATTGGGGAAAGGCATTCATTAGGCACCCAACGCCCACTGAAATTTGGTCCGCATTGGATGCCCACCTCCCTGCAGTGCTTGGGTGCATCCCAGCCGGTTGTGATGCTGTCCCCGGTGACATGAGGTGGGACAGAATGGGAGGGATGTGTTAGGGACAACAAGGCCATTTTGCAAAGATAACAAGTTTGCTGTTCTGAAAATTTCAGCCAGCTCCGCCTACCCTGCCACTTACTGCTTAAAAACCATTCCCCTCCCCGCCACTATTCTGTGCCAACTTGGCCCAGAGGTACACAGGTGAGGACAGGACTGGGTAAACTTCAGAGAAAGCTCCATAATCTCAACTGGTTTTCCAGAGGATGCTGAGGTTTGGAGAAGCCAGTGTTTTTGTGTATTCATTTGCCAGGTGTTTTACGTTTAGGAAGGATCTCCAACACAGCCGTACCTCGCACCACAAAGGACAGGATCCTTGTGACAGTGCGCAGCTGACCCAGGAGAACACAATCTTATGGCTCTGGTGAGAGCTCCATCCACTTTGAGGAATTGCCCCGGCCTGTATGTCAGGCAGGGTAATTATATCAACACTTGCCTCTGCATTTGCATGGCATGATCCTGTCAGGGCTCCCTGCATGGGTGTGTGACGGGGTCCTCCACTCACCACAGGGATGGCACCTCCTCCTTGCTATTCTGGGGATTAGCTGTGCATGGCCAACACCCCTTCCTGCACTTGCACGCTGTCTCCCTGTCAACCTGTGGCTCCTCTCTCGCTCCAGGAACCACAGTGTCCTCTTTGTGACTCGGCCCTCCAGCCAGGTCACTCAGCGTTCCCCCACTTCCAGGGTACAGTCCTTCAAAGTCTCTGTCTCCCACAGTGACCCAAGCAGCCTTCCAGTTCACTGCCCCACCGGTATCATTTCCCCAGGGGCAGGTAAGGGGACCTGGGCCTGCCCTCTACTCCAGGTTCCAGCCCAAGGACCCTACAACATGCAGCCAAGGTCCGTTCAGTCCCCAGCCTTGCTGATTACTCCCTGAGCTGCTTCCTACCCCACGTCCCAAGGGCTCTCTTCTCTGTCCTGGCTCTGGGCCAGCCCCCAGGGTTCTACTCTTTCCCTGGGTTCCCTCCTTCCCTCTCTACTAAGCAGAGGGTGACCACAAACGCCACCCTTGCTGCTACCAGTTTCTTAGGTTTATACAAGCCCAGCCCACCTCTGGTGAGCTTCCTTCTAATCAAGGCTCTCTGCCCAGCTCTGTCTCCCTCGTTTGCTGCTTAGTAGGTTAATTGGCCCATCTGGCCTCCATTAACCCCTTCAGGGCAAGCGGGGGGGAAGGGGGTGGACACTCCATCACAGGGTGAGATCACTCATTGGCCAGTTGCAGGAGATCAGGATGGAGCTTTCCTATGGCCTGGGGCTCAGAATCAATAGCACCCCTATTCCAAGGATGTGGAGGACATGCTGAAACCTGGCTCAGTTCTCAAGCACTTCCATTCTCCTGACCAGCTACGAGGTACTTTTACTAAGAGGTTTGGTGACTCTAGGCCTCTCTTTTGTGGTCTCCTTGGTTTCTTTAAGCTCTGATTCCATATGGGCCAAAAGGGGTCACGCCATCAGCGGACGGGTTCACGGCAATCCCTAGTGTGCAGAGAATGCCATTTTGCTCTGCACGGCCTTACCTCGCATGTATGGTGTGTGTAAGATCACAATTGTCAAGGCTGAATCCCCACTATGGCACTTCGAGTGCAGAAGTTGGGGGCCCGCAAGGATTCTAAAAATTAATACTGGCCTGTCAAGGTTCCTTCCCCACTCTGAACTCTAGGGTACAGATGTGGGGACCTGCATGAAAAACCCCCTAAGTTTATTTTTACCAGCTTAGGTTAAAACTTCCCCAAGGTACAAACTATTTTACCTTTTGCCCTTGGACTTTATTGCTGCCACCACCAAGCGTCTAATAAATATATAACAGGGAAAGAGCCCGCTTGGAAACGTCTTTCCCCCCAAAATCCTCCCAAACCCTACACCCCTTTCCTGGGAAAGACTTGATAAAAATCCTCACCAATTTGCATAGGTGAACACAGACCCAAACCCTTGGATCTTAAGAACAATGAAAAAGCAATCAGGTTCTTAAAAGAAGAATTTTAATTGAAGTAAAAGAATAACCTCTGTAAAATCAGGATGGTAAATACCTTACAGGGTAATCAGATTCAAAACATAGAGAATCCCTCTAGGCAAAACCTTAAGTTACAAAAAGAAGCAAAAACAGGAATATACATTCCATTCAGCACAGCTTATTTTATCAGCCATTTAAACAAAACAGAATCCAACGCATATCTAATTAGATTACTTACTAAGTTCTAAGACTCCATTCTTGTTCTGTTCCTGGCAAAAGCACCACACAGACCGAAAGAGCCTTTGTTTCTCCCCCCCCTCCAGCTTTGAAAGTATCTTGTCTCCTCATTGGTCATTTTGGTCAGGTGCCAGCGAGGTTATCCTAGCTTCTTAAGCCTTTACAGGTGAAAGGGATTTTCCTCTGGCCAGGAGGGATTTTAAAGGTGTTTACCCTTCCCTTTATATTTATGACATGGCCACTCCAGGCTTGTATTAAACTCCCAAGGTTACAGTTTCTCTCTGACCTTGGATGGGTAGATGCTGCTACCACCCAAATGCAAAAAACCCCTTTGAAACCAGAAAGGCGCACTTGGGAACTCCTTCCTGTGGGGTACCCTCAAGCCCTTTCACACACACACATCCCACCCCTTGGGGGAAGAGCTGAGAAAGACAAACAAAGGAAATCAGCTGTTGCTACCAGCTAATTAAACATCATCTGCACAAACCTCTTAGGACACCAAAAATCCAATCCTTTTCTTAAAAAAGGTAAATTTTATTAAAAACAAACAAAAAAAGAAAATACATCTGGAATTTATGGGTTAAAAAAACCCACTTACAAAATTTAAAGATCAAGAATAACCTTCTGGAGGTTCAGCTTAAAGGTTACAAGCAAAACAAAAAAAGCTTTGGGGTTAGCACAGAGGAGTCCACAAGCCAATAAAGAAATAACCCTAATCCTGCACATTCACTAATTTACTTACATTTTGGAGGGTTTAGATAAGCAATCTTTAGGTATGATCTGATGGTTTTTCATACCTGGCTTTCAGCTTCTCACAGCATAACTGCTCCCTGTTCCTCTCTTTCCCGGAAAAACACAACACAGAGACAAAGGGAAGTTTTTCCCCAATTTTAAAAAGTTCTAGCCCTTCCATTGGCTCTTTTGGTCAGGTGCCCACTCCTTTCCTTTTACCTGTGTGTTTGTTAACCCTTTACAGGTAAAGCAAGTAGAGAAGAGCTACTAACAGGGGTTTTAGAATCATAGAACATCAGGGTTGGAAGGGATGTCAGGAGGTCATCTTGTCCAACCCCCTGCTCAAAGCAGGACCAACACCAACTAAATCATCCCAGCCAGGGATTTGTCAAGCTGGGCCTTAAAAACCTTTAAGGATGGAGATTCCAACAATTCCCTAGGGAATCCATTCCAGTGCTTCACCCCCCTCCTAGTGAAACAGTGTTTCTTGATATCCAGCCTAGACTTCCCCCACTGCAACTTGAGACCATTACTCCTTGAACCATTACTCCAGAACCATTGTTCTGTCATCTGCTACACCTGGGAATAGCCTAGCTCCATCCTATTTGGAACCCCCCTTCAGGTAGTTGAAGGCTGCTATCAAATCCCCCCTCACTCTTCTCTTTTGCAGACTAAATAACCCCACTTCTCTCAGCCTCTCCTCGTAAATCATGTGCCCCAGCCCCCTGATCATTTCCATTGCCCTCTCCTGGACTCGCTCCAATTTGTTCACATCCCTTTTGTAGTGGGGGGCCCAAAACTGGACGCAATACTCCAGATGTGGCCTCACCCGTGCCAAATAGAGGGGTTATAATCACTTCCCTCGATCTGCTGGCAATGCTCCTATTAATGCAGGCCAATATGCCGTTGGCCTTCTTGGCAACAAGGGTAAGCTGCTGACTCATATCCAGCTTCTCATTCACTGTTTTATAGCTAACTGGCTGGCTGGGTGACCATAAAAGGGAGCTCCCCCCCGCCCCCTGTTTATTTATCACAACAATGCATGGAGGATGGATGCCATTTTGCTCCACGAAACGCTGTCCTTGGTGCTGTCCGGGGTCCTGGGAGGAAATAGCTCATTAAAATGGGGTTGTGCCAGCAAAAAGTTTGGGAACCCCTCGGCTAAGGGCTGCTGGAGCAGCAGGGGGGAAGCAGCTTCAGGTTTGGGAGAGCTTTAGGAGAGTAACATGGAGCAGCAGCCTGCATTACCCACCCTCACCTCGCTCTCTCTGACTCTCACTTTCGCTAGCACCGACCTTTCCTTCGGGCCTGGAGCCAGACTGAAATCTCGTCGCTGGAGAATACATTCCTTGACAGATTACAGAGCCTGGCTTCCAGCTCAAATGCTTTGGGTTCCTTTGTTTCCCATCACCCGGAAAGCGGGTGTGAGAGGAGCTAGTGTTCCCAAGTGACTCTCCTGGGACCTGGAGGTGTCCTTCAGCTGTGAGGCATCCCCCACGTGGCCTGGAAGGGAGCCAGAGCCAAACAATCAAACGCTGAACGCACACATGCTAGTTAACAGAATCTGTGCCTGCCCCAGCCAGTCCAGTCACTGCAGAATAATTCCCCGCTTCCTGCACTGAATGCAGCCCATGATCTGGGGCCCTCCTGCCAGACCTTGAGGCAATCGGCTGAAATGCAGTCAGAGAGAGCTGTCAAAAGAGGTGGAGCTGGAACACAGGGGCTAAGTGACATAAGAACAAGTCCTCAGGATTGGGTGGTAGAAATCCAGAGGGAATATCGACAGGAGTTCTTCTGCCCGTGTAGGAATACCTCCTCCCCAAATGATGTTAGCTATGAAGACAGAAGCCCTCTTCCATCAACACAGCTGCATCTACAGTAGGGTTTTTGTTGACATAGCTGTCGGGCGCGGGGGGGGGCGGTGGGTTTTCACATTCCCGATCTATCTTTGCCGATATCTCTTTAAAGCGCACACCAAGACGAAGAACGAAGTGGCCAAGCGGGTAGCAATAAAGTGCCATCTCTCGTTAGAATCGGCTGCAACGCCGGGGATGGAAGGGTAGCGAATGTCACAGCTATCTTTTTGAAAGCCAGCACGGATCGTTAGTGGACAGAGAACCCAAGAACCTCGGCACCAGCCACACAAGCCCCTGGCACGTTAATGCAAGAGCAGCGGCTAACTTGAGTAAGCAGCAGGCTGTTCTCCCCAGCACAGGTGGAGCAAGGAAGACGCCAACCCATGTGCGTGGCTTGGCGCTCTGTTTCGTCCCACCCATGTAAACGGCCGCCGTGTGAACTTTGCGATGGTGCCACGCCCTCAGGCACGCACAGCAGTTCCGTGCTCTCAGGTGTGCATGAGGGTTCTGTGTTCTCACGTCTTCAAGAGGGTTCTGTGCTCTCAGGCCTGTGTGATGGTTCCCTGCAGTCGTGCATGTGTGCTACGTGCGACAGCCAAGTGGGAAGGCAAAGCACCACCCCTCCCCTCCCACAGCAGAGCCTCACTGAGGGGAACTGTGCTTGGGTCAGTCTTCTCCCAAGTGCACCCTTGTGGCCTGCGATGGCTCTGCGATGCTCTGCCTCAGTTTCCCCTTGTGCTCAGGACTCCTTAAGAACGCCACACCACAGAAGGAGAGTTTGTTCTGTCCCCAGAGAGGCTGGGTCCATCTCCTCTTAAAGGGGCCAGCCACAGTGGGACAGGAACACCCTGGGCTGGCTCATCACCAGTCCTCCATCCCTGTTTAGGCTCACCAGGACCCATTCCAACAGGCTGGCCCCAGCAACACACACACACACACACACACACACACACACACCCCAACCATGTGGAACGTCAGGCTCCAGCATACTCTGAATGTGTTGCTTCTTGCAGGCAAGCCTGGGCCAGGCAACTCACAAAGCACAGTCTGTCCTGCACATCCGCTCGGGTCTGGGGCATGCCCTGGCACAACCATTTGCTATTGGAAGCTGCTGGCTGTGGAATGCAGCAATGCCAAGGCAGACATACCAGGTCTGGGCTTCCTTTCTTCGTGATGTCTGGCTCTTAAAGGCCTTCAGAGATGACACTGTCCCCAGAGCATCTCCCACATTCTTCAAAACGGCAACATATGCGTTTTTCCCCTATGACAACTTTACATCAAACAAACAGTCTTTCCCAGAGCAGGAAAAATGCATTTTCTGTTAAGAGAAATGCTGCTGGCAAACGCTGGAAAGCGCATGGTGTTTCCCTGGTTGAGGCAGCTTGTTGTCAGCAGCCGGGGGCCCAGCTGTTCTTCAACGTTTTTTTGTTTTTTTTTAAAACGCAGATCAAGCTACATAACATCAGCTCTTAAAGAGATACAGCTAGAAGGCAGCGTGGTTTAGTGGGTACAGCACCGAACACGAGACCTGGGTTCTACTCCCAGCGCCACCTCTGAGCGGTCATGTGGCTTTGCACAAGTCACCTCCTCTCTCTGTCTGTTTCCCCACCCATTTTCCATTTAGACTGGAAGCTCTTTGAGACAGGACCTGGCTCTCACAGTGTCTGTGCCGCACCTGACCGAATGGGGCCTTGGTCTCAGCTGAGGCTTCTCGGTGCTAGTGGAAGAAGTAGAAAAGCAAAGTGAGGCCTGAAAATCAGAAATGGACAAACACACACATGAGCCCATGGGGATTAGACGGACAGTCAAGAAGAGGGATGGTCTTTCTTGGTCAAGGTACCAGAGCAAGATTCAGGGCTTCAGCCTGAGCTTTCTCTCTTAGCAGGTGGAGAAGCCAGCACCTCTGGCCAATTCCATCTTGTTTAGCCGCCATGCAGGGCTAATGCAGGGGTAATGAAAGCAAATGAACTCTGGGTGAGTGGCAGTAGGAGGTGGAGCAGCTTCCAGCCAGGAAGGCATCATGAAATGAATCCACGTCACTTTCTTTCAAGCACTTTTTCCAAGGGGCCTGATTTGAGCAAGGCAAGTGCTCAGCATGGCCTGGAAATCAGGCCTTTGCAGGTATCTCAGGCTGGATATTCAAAATCACACGTCCCTGTTTAAAATCTTGGCCATCAAGCACAACGGAGCATAGCAGAGACAAGAAACAGCTGGGGGAAGATTCACTCTTTCAGTGGACATGTTCCCTCAGCTCAGCATCCTGGGCTTTCTTAGCTTCGTGAGGTCTCCATTCCAGCCACATCCAATCAAGGGACAAAAGCATAAGGACCTGAGATGGTTCCATAGCTGTCCCATAGGTGACATGTCCCATGCATGACAGTCCCATGTTTATCTCATGCGTGAAGTTCAGGACACGCCCGTCGCTCTCCAGGATGCGTGATAGGATCCTACGGTAGCTCACTGTGTGAGATGTTTATGTGGAGCCCCAGCTGGTGCTGCTGTTTTTTCAGACAGCTGATGTGCGAGGGGGTTTTGGCCAAAGGTGGCTTTTCAAATAAAAAAAAAACAAACAAACCACCCACCCAGAGAGGAGCAAACATCTGGCACAAGATCCCTTTGATTCATTTTAAAACTTTCTAAAAATGCCTCCAATTCCCCAGAAGTTTCACAAACTCGAAACACACAGTCAACTTCTTGCCATCAAACAGCATGTCCTCCAGCCCTAGAGAGGAGGGGTATGTGAAATCCCTTTCACCTTGAGATAAACTAAGGACAGGGGCTTGGTTCCCGTTATTCATTAGCTGGAGGTTTGAGGTTTAACCAGGGCTAGGATTTGCATTTGGCTTAACGTCTCATGAGCTGCTTTCTTCAGCCAAGATGGCGACGGCTTCTGACATTGGTCTCGACAGCCACCTATGTTTCCAGGGAAAAGGGCCCTGTATTTGCTGTCCCAGCTCCGTGGCCTGCATGTGGGCTCTGGTTTCTGAGGGTCTCAAGAGGTTAATGGAAAAACTGCCCTGAGTTCTTAATGCCTCAGCAGAGCCTCTGCCAATGAGCTTATCTGAAGCGCTTTGTGAACAAAGTGAACCCTGGGAGGTGATGAGGCTCAGTGACAGGATATGCAGGATATAGGCCAAGTCTTCTGCTGCTGGTGGGAAGAGAAACTTCCATCTTAGAGGAGGGGCTGGTCCAATTAGCTCACATGCCCCATCCCACACGTTCTCAGCCTTCCATTCTAATAGCTGCCCTCCTAGTGGGGCAGCTGAGTGGCTCAAAGTGCTGGCAATGCCCCACAGAGCCTTTTCCTCTACAGGCTACCAGCTGGAATCCAGTCCAGGTTGGTAGTATGTCATAGCAGTTTGTTGGCCTACAGGAAATGTGTGTGTAGTCTTCGGTTCATTTCCTACTAGGCAAGTATCCACCATCATAATTAGCACTAACGTTGTAGTCACTGTAGAGAAGTGAAGGCTGGAATAGAGCATGGAAACCAAACGGTCTTAGTTTAAAGATGGTCTTGTCATTAAGGCACTGACTTGGGCTGCAGGAGATCTTCATTCAGTTCCCAGCTCTGCATGACCTTGGACAGCTGACTTAATTTCATTATGCCGCAGTTCCCCAGCTGTAAAGTGGGGATCGTTGCCCTTGGTTGGGTGGCTCCAGAGTGTAGTGGTTCTCGGCTTGGATTTGCATACAGAATATCCTGTGGGGTCAAGGCCCAGCAGAAGCAGGAAGCCACAATGGTCCCTCCAGGCCTTAAAATAAACTGAACTGAACAGCATAGCTAATGCATGGGCAGGAGAAACCCAGTGCAGCCAGCGCTTCACAGAGGCCAAGTGTTGATGTTCTCTTTCCAAATTCTCAGTATGTCACAAGGACTGGAAATGGAAAGAGAGTGAATCCAGCCGAATGCTCTTTCCATTTGCAATGTAAGTGTGGTGTAGATAAAAATCATCTGTAACTGAGTGCAGACCAGCTATAATTTTGTTTATTTATAAGCGGGTAAATCTGCAGTTCCAAAGAATCAGGTCCTGCCAATTCCTGGAAACAGAATCTGCAGATCTCTTCTCTCGAGCTACTGTGCATGATTATGTGACAGGGCTGTGGAATCTCAGCCCCTTCAGCACAGCTGGGAAAGAACTGGGAAACAGCCACCCTTGGCCTGGGTTTTACTGTTCTTTGTAACTTGGAAACACGTCACAGCCTCAGTCAAGCTCCATGGGCAAAGCACGAGGGAAAGTCCCTGCGATCCTGCCTGACAAAATGCAGAGAAAACCACTGTGTGCACAAATGGAACCCAGCCCGGCCCTGATAGGACATGTCTGCAGTCAAGACACTGCTGGGATTGACACCAGGTGCTGAGCGCAGCAGTATCCCTGCTCCTTCCCCAGTTTGGTGCTGGAATCTCTGTCGAGAGAGAATGGAGTCCAGCAGCCACCGTGTCTAACCTGTGATTTAGAACCCTGAGGCCGTCTCAGGGTAAGGCTACCCTGCCGTCACGGGACGCATTTGCAGCTCAGGTGGATGTTACTGAGCTAGCTTTGCTCTCGTTCACTCAGGTAGTGGAACGGTGAAGCTGCCGTAGCACACACGTCAGAATAGGCTGTACAAGTCCCCAGAACCCCAGGTTATTATTCAGGCAGCTAACCCATGCTGCCATGGCTTCACATTTACCAGTATCCGAGCTAGGTAGGTTAAAAGGAACCGAGTGCGAGTATGTCTACGAGAGCTGCCCCCACACCCCGTGACTGCAGGGTAGACATCCCCGCAGTGTCACCGTGTTTCCAAAGCACAGGCCCCAGCTCTGCTAGGAAGTGATGTGGTGGACAAATGTACAGAACAGAGATTCTGCTAGGTTATGCTGGTGTCAACCCAGAGTGACTCCCCTAAGTAGATAAGTCTGATTCTGATCTGATTTACACCAGGGCAACTCCATTTATTTCTGTGAAGTTACTCCAGATTTACACTGGGGTCAGTGAGAACAGTATCAGAATATAAGTGCCAGAACCCAGTCCTGCCTCAGGAAGTAATTTTCCCAAAGGCAGGTGTACATTGTGCAGCCAGGGACACCGGTTTCCTCCAGAGCAAGAAAAGCATATCCCTGCACTAGCTATCCAGTGCTTCAAACACACTGGACACATTTCCCTGGTGGGAGCCAGCCCAGTTGAACATGGACTGAAGAAGCACCAAAATTACATGGACCAAGATTGTGAAACATAATTAGTGTTTTGGGGGTCCAACTTGAGACATCTTCCAGGGGTCTGATTTTCACAGGCTGGATTCAAAGCCCACGTAAGTCAATGGATGTCTTTCCATTAACTCTAATGGGTCTTGGATCAGTCCCTTAGGGCATGGGGTGATTCTCAGGTTGGAACCAATGGGGATTTTGCCAGTAACGTCACCGTGGGTTGGGTCAGCCCTCAAATAACTGTATGGCTCTCGAGGGTGCTGCAAGAGAAGGAATTCATGCAGCACAGCTTCCACCGAGCTCCATGGGGCCACGAGGACTTCCCCAAGGGTCTTCCTCTTTCCAGTTGGACGGAAGAAGGAGGAACTCTCCATCCGGGGCTTTATTCAGCCTCTGAACTCAATCTAAGAAATTCAGAAAAACACCTAGTCCTCCCTGGAATGCCAGAGGAAGAAGAGGCCTGTCCACTGGCCCAAACCCTGAAAGAGAAGCCAACAGACAGGATTGTGTATGAAAAGATCTTGAATTTCCTTCCAGTGTATCCTCATGGGCCCAGCTTGCTAAGTGCTTTCAAAGTTCCAGAGTGTGGTGGAATCTAATCACGTGGCATCAGGTTCTCCGGCATCATGGAGATGAGCACAGTGTGAACCTGCAGCCCAGAGAGAGGTTGACGAACCTGCTGCAGGCTTGGCTAACAGAGCAGTGTCTTTCATCTCAGGCTCATGTGTTAATAATCAGAGATCTTAGGTTCAGCGCCACTGCTGATAATCCCCCAAGGGGCATGGTGTTACAGCTCCCTACACGGGATCAGAGGAGCGGATGACACAGAACTGCTGTGTCCCACTGGATATGCTGAGACTTAGGGATTTGACTGTCAGTGTAATTGATGGTGCAGTATTAGGGGGTTTCAAAGGTGCTGGTTACTCACTTTCTGATCGATTGAATTGGTGTTTTACCTTCTTGCCTTTGCAAAACCCTCCTAGAAGCCAGAAAATAAAAGGCCAGATCCTCAATCCTTTGGGGGTTGGACTAGATGACCTTCTGGGGTCCCTTCCAACCCTGATATTCTATGATCCTCAGCTGGTGTAGCTAGGCAACTGGAGTCAATGGAACCATGCCTATTTGCACCAGCTGATGTTTCGGCCCCAACTTGCTCTTCTGAGTAACTGTGACTTTTCACCCTAGGCAGAGTCTGACATTCCCGCCCCCCGTGTTTTGAAGCCAGGGTCAGTTGGTGCCACTGACAGTCCAACAGTTGCAGAGAGAACAGGAGGACTCCTGGCACCTTAGAGACTGACCAGTTTATCCGAGCACCAGCCTTCGTGAGCTCCAGCCCACTTCATCCGATGCATTCAGTGGAAAATACAGTGGGGAGATTTTATATACACAGAGAACATGAAACAATGGGTGTCACCATACACACTGTAACCAGAGTGATCAGGTAAGGTGAGCTATTACCAGCAGGAGAGTCGGGGGCGGGGGGGACCTTTTGTAGTGATAATCAAGGTGGGCCATTTCCAGCAGTTGACAAGAACAGTGGGGGGGGGGAAATAATCAAGGGGAAATAGTTTTACTTTGTGTAACGACACATCCACTCCCAGTCTTTATTCAAGCCTAAGTTAATTGTATCCAGTTTGTATCCCCCCACTCTCCTGCTGGTAATAGCTCACCTTTCCTGATCACTCTTGTTACAGTGTGTATGGTAACACTCATTGTTTCATGTTCTCTGTGTATATAAAATCTCCCCACTATATTTTCCACTGTATGCATCCGATGAAGTGAGCTGTAACTCACGAAAGCTTATGCTCAAATAAATTGGTTAGTCTCTAAGGTGCCACAAGTCCTCCTTTTCTTTTTGAGGATACAGACTAACGCGGCTGCTACTCTGAAACCAACAGTTGCAGCTTACTCTGACACTGAACATTTGTGAGTGTGTACTAACACTACCAAGGGTGGTTGGATGGCACACCCATGACATGGCTGAGCTGGGAGAGGAGCACCGACTACCGGGACGATGGCTTCTCCTGTACTGGCTCCTACAGAATTGGCGCCCTCCTCTTCTCTTTCATTGCACTCATTTCTTCGTAGCTGCCAAATGTTGTTTATGGATCCAGAGGTGCAGGACTTTTTAGGGAAGCATCAGCTTCCCACTGGCTCCAACCTGCGAACAATGGCAGATCCGATGGCAAAAGATGCCAGAGAACAAAATCTCACAGACTGCTCCCAAAGTCTGTCTCTTGCAGCCGGTGGAATGGGCCGGCTGGTGCCAGAGTAGCTGTGATGTTCCCCTGGTGTTATCCGGACCGGTGATCTGTTACGTCACTCCAGTCCTTGACTCTGGGAGCCAGCCTTACCCGGCTCTGCTGTGAGAACCCAAACTCCTGGGCTGTTCATACACAGCCTCTGGCATGTAAGATGCTCCTTGGATTGTGCAACCGAATGACACTAGCCAATATCTCCCAGACACAACCCTAGGAATCTCCATCTTGCAGTGTCCAGTTATGCCCGCTGGATGCTGCAAGCTTATATGCGTTCATCAATTTAACAAAGAAATTGATATGTACCAAGCTTGTTATCCCAAGGGGAATTTCTGACATGCTTCAAACCAAACGCACTGCTTCAGGTAGAATAAACAAACAGATGTATTAAATACAAAGATTGACTTATATTCACCAAAAATCTAAGCAAAACAAATTAGATTTGGTCAAATAAAATAAAAGCAAAACACATTCTAGGCTGATCTTAACATTTTCAGTGCCCTTACAAACGTAGATGCTTCTCACCACAGGCTGACTGGTTGCCCTTCAGCCAGGCTCTCCCCTTTGATCAGCGCTTCAGTCGCTTGGTGGTGATGTCTGTAGATAGAGGTGGAAGAGAGAGGAAGAGCATGGCAAACGTCTCTCCCTTTTATCATGTTCCTTCTTCCCTCTTGGCTTTGCCCCCCACCCTTCAGAGTCAGGTGAGCATTACCTCATCGCTGTTCCAAACTGTCCAAAGGAAGTGGGGTGACTCACTCAAGAGTCCAACAGCTCCTTTGTTGTTGCCTAGACAGTGTCCTTTGTTCCTGTGACGCTGGACTGAGTTTGTCCCATACATACCCTGACGAGGTGTGAACTGCCCCTCTGCTCTTGGAGAGTATTTTTCTGGGCTTGTTTTAAGCCATGAGGACACATTTTCAGCCTCATAACTATATACATGAAATTACAACCTATAACATAACATTACTATAACAACAATTACTATACCATCACTATAACAACAATGCTCAGTGCATCATGAGCCTTCTGAAGACACCCGACATGATAAACTTTGCATTGGATACCACACAATCATATTATAAGGATGAATATGGGGGTGCAGGGTATTCCCCCAAGGTACAGATCATCACAAACATATTCATAGAATCATAGAATATCAGGAGTTGGAAGGGACCTCTGGAGGTCATCTAGTCCAACCCCCTGCTCAAAGCAGGACCAATCCCCGATTTTTGCCCCGATCCCTAAATGGCCCCCTCAAGGATTGAACTCACAACCCTGGGTTTAAGCTGGCCAACGCTCAAACCACTGAGCTATCCCTCCCTGAATGGCAAGTTTTCCAATATTAGTGTTCCCAAGTTTTATCAATATCTGGGATCAAATGATCTCAAACTGAAGTCCTTTGCATCAAGAATTCTTTCCATGGTTGGGAGCACATATGTGCGCAAATCATAAATATCCACACATTTAAACTATGTTCTCCACAGACTTACTCCTGAATTCTATACTCAAGATAGCCTCAGCCCAGTGGTTTGCTCCAAATGTTGATGCATTGGTTCATGCTAAGATGTGCCAGGTATCGGGGAGCAGCTGTCCCTAAAATCAAAAATAAATGTCAATAATGACAAACATGATCTATTTCTATTTTAATAACATTTGCTGAATGTGGCAGGGTATTGGAGCAGGCCCCGCCACATGAAAGGAGTTTGACACCCTTGCTTGAAACTAATTACAGCCATAACTCTGCACCACTCTTCTGTCTGGAAATCTTAACTGCTTTGCTGCAAAAGTTTTCTTTCTTTCCCGGGAGAGCTGTATCCTGGCTACCCTGTACCTCCTCATTTTGTTACTGAAAGCTCCTTTCTCTCTTTCTCTTGCCACACGCTTTAACCTTGCCAGTGCCCTTCTTGGAAGCATTTCAGAGATTAGCACTCACTCAGCTGGGCTCTTCCTTCATGCATCAGGCCTCTTGTGCCCTCTTATCAGACAGCGGGGAGAGGTGCTCACGCTCTGCTAACCCCACGTGCTGCCGAGCAGCCTGCATCTGCTGTTTGTCTGATAACTCGCTCGCTGGAGCTGAAGTGAGGCGCTTGTCCTTTGCTGCTGCCCCCTGATTTACGCAGCGGCTTGGCACCGTCGTATTTGCATTTTCTCTGGTAGGTCGTTAACATGTATTCGGTGATCTCACCCCGCGTGGCTGCTCAGGGCAATTCACGGTGGCAATTCAGAGTCACTCCTAGTGACAACAACTAGTCATTGGGCCAAGGAAAGAGTGTGAGACTGATTCTACAGCTTGGTGATCAGGGCATTTACCTAGGATGTGGGAGACTCAAGTCCCTGCCCCAGTGACTACTTAATTATTTACAAAAAGTGAAACAGCTTCAGCAGGAAAGATTGAGGGAGACCCAGAGGCGAGATACTCTCCTGGAACATGGGAAACCCACATGCCAATCTTTCCTCTAGGTGAGGGAGAGGGGTGGAATTGAACTTGGGTCTGCTACAGCCCAGTTAATGCCTTAACCCCGGAGGTAAAGGCTACCCCTGCCTAGCTGCTGCCTTATGAACAACAAAATTGTCTGAAACGTGTCCGCAAACTCATATCAAATTTGTGACCAGGTCGACCGAAAGTGCATTTTTCAGCCGATGAACTGTGTGTCAGAAAAACTTCTCCCACCTCGACCCTGACCATGCACCTGGCTGGGGGAGAAAGACCTGCCCCTCCAGTCCCTTCGAGACTACCTGCATCACCGAACAAGGTGCTCCTCCCTCGTTGGCACAGACGGACAGGAACTGGGAAGGCAGGGAAAGAGTGTGGCCAAGCCCTTGGCTCCAGCCCCCCAGGATGCCAGCCAATGGCACTGCGGGGGAAGCAATGCATTGCGTCATTGAAAGAGCCGCCACACCTCCGTGGAGCAAGGGGCCGCAGGCACTAGGGGAGGACGCCGCTGAGTCGCCATTCACGCAGCCTGTCACACTGACTTAATGGCCCGGGGACGAGACAGCCCTTCATTCCTCGCGCCGCGCACTTGAAACCCCGCCTCGAGTGTGACTCGGCTGCTGCAGGCCAAGCTTTGGCTGGCTACGCTTCGCTTGCCGGAAGTGCCAACCGGCTCATGCTGTGTTTCTAAACTTATTAACTAAATTACTCACGGCGCTTTCTGTTCTCCTAGCGCCCCAGCCAGAGCCCAAGAATATTTTCCTTGGCTTTGAACTCCCCCCGCCCCACACGCTCCATGCACAAACGACAGGAGGAGTGCATATTAGACACCTAAGCAGGCCGTCGGGGTAGAAGGTCTCAAGCTACATGGCCACAAAGTCTCAGGCGCTCACTTGAACTTAGAGGGTAGGTCTACACTGCAATGAAAAACCCGCCAGCTGACTCCGGCTCGTGGGGTTCGGGTGAAGGGGCTGTTTAATCACCTGCTGGCTCCGGCTGCAGCCCCCCCAAGCTCCGGGACTCTCCCACCTTGCAGGGTCCGAGAGCCCGGGCTCCAGCCGGAAGCCCAAACGTCTACACCGCCGTTAAACAGTCCCTTAGCCCGAGCCCCAGGAGAGCGATTCAGCTGGCATGGCGGGTTTTTCATTGCAGTGCAGGCATACCCAGTGCCTCACTGGCCAAAGCAGCCGTGGTCCTGGCTGCACGAGTTACAGGCAGCGTTAGTCAGGCCCTTAAGAACCTGACTCTGCCCCAGGCTGCAGCTTGGATAGATGAGGGGTCAGCCTTAGGCTCAGCCCAAGGGCCTGGTGTTGATACTTGGCCTCATCAAGCTCCATACCCATCCCCGCTGTCGTGCCCCACAGGGGTGGGCTTGCTGCAGAGGCCACCTGCTCTGCCCCTCCAGAGCGGGGAGCGCCCCACACGTCACGACAACCCCTGCAGCAGCACTGAGGGGGCTCAGGGGAGAGCCCAGTCCAAGCTCCCTCCTCCAGAAGAGAGGCAGAGCAGGGAGAAGAAATACCAGTGAGGCCATGGGGAATTTCCACAGCAGCCGTGACTCCTCCGGCATCTGCAGGCACAACACCCTCGTTGTTTCTGTGGACGGTTGGGGATTCTGGGAGAGACTGGACCACTATGGTGGGGGGCAGAGGGTAGGGGAGGGATGGAACGAATGGAGAGGGCCAAATTCATCCTCGGTGTCGCTGTACTGAGCTGGCTGCAGTTACACTGGGACGGGGGAGCTGAGATGGTGCAAGCTGCGTACGGGGTTTGGGTGCCCAGTTCCCGTTAAAATAGACAAGATTTGGGCATCCAAGTCCCATCAGTGGCTTTGCAAGCTCAGCCAGGACAGGACAGACTGTCCGGGGAGCTCTGATCGGCTCCAGGGAGGGGCCTTGGTACTTGCCCCGGGAGTACCTCTCCTGCCTGAGCGGGGCTGTTCTCAAAGGGACAGGAACATGGAGCCCCATCCCCTAAGGGGCAGGAGCCTAGGGAAGCAGGAAGGGGCAAGAAGAGGAGAGGAGATGTGGTAGATGGAAAGTGAGGAAGATGAAGGGGGCAGCGGGGCAGGGGAGGGGCAGGGCAGCACACAGGATCAGGCCCCAAGGGGTTGTATAGCAAACGGCTGAGCATTATGGCACAATTTGTTCTCAAGTTAGAGAGGGCCCATCCCTGCAAAAGCCCCCACCCCACCCCCCCGGGGCAGAGTTCTTACCCAGCCTTGCAAGCAAGCTGCACCCCTTTCACACACCCCACCCCCTTTGTGCACCCACACAGGCCAGGTGCCGTCCGGCCCTAACAGCTCATGTGCCGGAAGAAAAACGTGCTAGATCCACAACTGGGCCCGATTCTCATTCACACTGGAGCTACTTTCCACTGCCAGAGCAGTGTGAATGCGACCCAGGGCCTGCTTATTTATATTATCTCCAGGGACGATGGGACAGGTCCCCAGCGAGTGTAAACTGCCAGCGTTCAGTGGAGCTACGCTGATATGCTCCCCGAGGACGGGGGAGGGGGCAGTTATTCATTGTTAACAGAGAGTTGTCTGTGGGTCTGTCTATGCCACTCACTGACAGAGTCACTGTACGCTGCTAGGCACACCCATAACTAGCTTGAATCTAGCTAGCAGAGGTCACAAGCGTAGTGCAGGCTGGCACCCGAGTACAAGCCCATCAGGAAGTCGAGTTTCTAGCCCATGTTGACTCCTGAGCCGCCGAGTCTTCACTACTACGTTACCCGCCCTGGCTCGATTAAAGCTTCACTGAACGAACTTGGGGGCTCTTCCTGGTTGTGTGTAACCAGAGAACTGACTCCACCACGCATTAGGGTCCTGGCCGTCCCAAGGCATTTGCAGCTCCATTCCCCTTGACTCTTTCTTTTTCCGGGCTGACGTGCTGCACGTGTGCACCCGGTCTGAGCAAAGCCCGTCGGCTTTGCCCTGTCCTGTGACACACACGCTTTTCAGAGCTACCAGGGGATGCATCTGGAAAATAGTCTCTTCATGCCAGTCTTTGCCTGGATCTAAGCCAATGAGGTCTGTTACATAACGGCTGTATGGTGACAGGAACATTTCACACTCGTGGGCTTAAAGGGAAACAATGTGGTTTGTTTTTTTTATTTTATTTTTTTCCTTTAGATGAAAATTTTTATTGACATTCTTAACAAAGTAACAAAAGGTTATGATCTCGATCTCTCCTTCTTGCCTTTGCACAAGGCTAAGAGGGAAACATTGCCTACTTTGACTTTAAGAACAGCTGGATAAGGTGCTCAGACCAGATCCTGAGCTGGTGTAAATCAAAAGTCGGTAAAGCTGGGGCAGTTTACACTAGATGAGGACGAGGACAAGCCCTATTTCCATATAGATGGCATTAGCGCTGCAAGCAGGCACCCCATTGTGCCAGGCACTGCCCAGACACCTAGTGAGAGACAGATCTTACAATCTACACAGACAAAGCAGGCAGCTGGGGAAGAAACAGAGGGAAAGTGATTGGCCCAACCATACCTGAACCAGGAATAGAACCCAGCTCTCCTGCATCCCAGGCCAGTCCAGTGCCCTCTCCCCTAGAGAGCACCTCCTCTTGGCAGCTTCTTTTTAAGTGTACCCATTACAGAGGAAATTCACCCCAATGAACAGGCTCAGCCCGAGAGCTATGCACCATATGAGCCGCACTTAAGTCCTCACTCTATAATGGCTTGGAGCAGGGGTGTTCCCATTTACTCAACCCAGTGGCTGAGAAAGCCCATTTCTCACCCTTCGTCATCTCTTGGGTGAATATGGAAATAGAGATTTTCATTTGGGATGGGCATTTTCTGAGCCTCCCTGATGGAAAAGTGACACCTATTAAGAGGAGAGAGCCACGGGGCGAGGTGGAGCCAGTGGGAATTTTTTGACACAATTTCTTTCGAGGGAAAATGCTGATTCATCCAAACGAAAACTTCTCATGGCTATTTATGTCTCACTGACACTTCCTCGGGCCCAGGATGGAAGTGAGTGAGCACCCCAGTTCCGGACTGCCAATCGCTTGGTGGTGAGGGTGCTCACGTGGGCTGGAAAAGACCAGCTTTGAGACCCTGCTCTGCCTGCATCAGAGCCCAGGGTTGTGAGTTCAATCCCTGAGGGGGCCATTTAGGGATCTGGGGCAAAAATTGGGGATTGGTCCTGCTTTGAGCAGGGGGTTGGACTAGATGACCTCCTGAGGTCCCTTCCAACCCTGAGATTCTATTACCTGAATCTGGGTCTCTCCCATTCCAGGTGAGTGCCTAGACTATGGGATCTTTCTCTTGCTGGTTTTTCATTAAAAATTTCCACAGGTCTTGGGTTGGTCCTGACGCGAACAGAGCCTCTGATGTTTTTCATGAAACCCAATTCTTGGTTGCTGGCCAGCCCGAGTGCTAGGCATACTATACTTCTACATCATGAAAGACGCTCCTTGCCCCAAAGAGCTTATAGTTTAAATAGACAAGAGAGACAAAGGCTGTGAGAGGCAAAGTGATGTGCCCAAGATCACGGTGAGGACTGGACACAACTCCTCCAAGTCTCATTCCAGAGCCCTAACTATTGGACCACATGACACTGTCCATCTTATATGTCCTGCAACCCCATCTGAACCCAACGACAAGTGTCAGGTTTGAGTAGGATCAGAAAACAACCCAACCCTCTCCGGCTTGGTTTGGGGCAGTTCTCCTCCTCCTACCCCTGGGGTGGGTGTGGGGGCTGCACACCCCATTCCTGCCAGCCGCTGACACCTTGCTACGCTGCGTGTGCAGCAGAGTTAGTGCACAGGGGAGTCACAGATCCTCTCACTGCCCGGCAGAAACCCAGCGCAGCAGGGGACTGCATTCACCGTTGCCTGAGGTGATGCTGACTCAGGTTCGGGTCAAAAAGCAATTCAACTCGCTCAGTTTGGCTTCAGCCCAGACAGCCCTCTGCCCTGGACGTTATGGGAAGTGATGTCAGATAGCTTGAACCCAGTTTCCATTCTGGGTAAATAGGGAAAACTTCACCACACCCTATGAAATACTGAGCTCTTCTGCAGATGCTTTAGTCACGAAGCAGGATGGAAACTGGTTTATTTCACACTGTAACTCTCACAGATGATGTCATTTTATTTCCCCTGCAAGACGGTGGCCAAAATCCAGCAGCTCAGAAACGCCAATTTAATTACAAAAATTATTCCAAGTATTATTCACAGTTAATAGCTGGCACGAAATACTCACCAAGTGAACTTACAGATCACTGTCCTGCAGAATAGGGGACGATTTCTTTTCAGTATGTGTGTGTATAAAACTGTCTTGGACTCCATCGATGTATGAAAATTTTAAACCAACAGGCACTAATTGCAACATATCACTTGAGTACATTTTAGCACCCTGGAGCCCTCAAAAACATCTCTTACGTTGCGTTGGCATAACCGAAGGAGACAGGGGAACATACAAACCTTCCATTCCATTAGCACTGGAAAGAATGGCGAACTCCATGGTTAGGATAGGGCACAGACTATTGCGGATTACGGATTGCTTCCTTGATAATAAATCTAATGTCACGAAACAGTGCATATTAGATATTTTACTTTGTGGTCCTGGCTAGTGCAAATTGTCACTGCTCCATTGATTTGTCCTAGATGAAAATATGGCCCCAGTCTGTAAAATAGTCAGACCTAAAGACTAGATATGGGGCTGATTCTCCTTCTACATTGGTGTATGTCAGGAGTAAATCCATTGTCTCCTATGCTGCTGTAAAACCCGTGCACATGAGAGGTGAATCAGACCTATGACATATATACAGCGGCTAGGTACAGCAGCGGGAGCATACGTCAGTGAAAAGAATTATGAGTCTGTTTCTGGTCTCTAAACAAGTTTTATACTAGAGACTTCTACTAGCTTCAGTGGAGTTACTCCTGATTGACACCAGAGTGTGTGAGATCAGAATCAAGATCTGAGTATACCTGGGGAGGAATACCATACCTAGGGCACAATATCATCCGTTGAGTCTGAATGTTCTTGCTAGAGAAATATCTCCTCGGAAGCACTCCAGCTCCAATGATCCCACATTAGAATGGGTTTGTTCATTTCTGTCTAGCACCTGCTCCTGTCCCTAGTGTGTAAGCTCTTCCAGAGAGGGACTGTCCTATCACCACTCACCTTACTTGACAGGAGGAACTGGAAGAATTAGTACATAAGCTAAATTATGACTTAATTGGCATCACAGAGCTTTGGTGTGATAAATCTCATGGCTGGAATACGGGTAGAGAGGGGCATAGCTTGTTCACGAAGGAGAGGCAGGAGGGAAAAAGGAGGAAGTGGTGTGTTATACGTGAAGAATATATACACTTGTTCTGAGGTCCAGGAGAAGGTGAGAGGCAGACCAGCTGAAAGCCTCTGAAGATAAAAAAGGGAGGAAAAACAGGGACAATGTCATGGTAGGCATACACGCCGACTCCGTGGGTGCTCCAGCCCTAGAGCCACAATGGGAAAATATAGTGGGTGCCCAGCGGGTCAGCACTTCCCCCACCCAGGGCCCCCCGCCCGCTGTGATCAGCATGCTCTGTGGCATGCAGGAGGTGCTGAGGGGGAGGGGGTGAGGAGAGGTGGGATAGGGTGGGGGTTTGGAGGAAGGGGTGGAGTGGGGAGCAGGGCCTGGGACAAAAGTGGGAGCTGAGCACCCCAGGGATCTGAGTAAGTCAGCACCTACGATGGCAAGGGGTCTACTACAGACCATCAAATCAGGAGGAGGTGGTGGATGAAGCGTTTCAAGAACAACTAACAGAAATATCCAAAACACAAGACCTGGTAGTAATGGGTGACTTTAAACACCCAGGCATCTGCTGGAAAAGTTATACCTCAAAACACAAAATGTCCAATAAGTTATTGGAGCGTACTGGGGGCAACTTTTTGTTTCAGAGGAAGTAACCAGAGGGACAGCCCCATTTTAGACTTGATTCTGACTCAGAGGGAGGAACTGGTTACGACTCTGAAGGTTGAAGGCAAGTTGGGTGAATGTGACCATGAAGTGACAGATTTCAAGATTCTACGGAAAGGAAGAAGCAAGAGGAGCAGAATAAGGACAATGGAGTTCAAAAATTCAAACTTTGACAAACTCCGAGAATTGGTAGGTCAGGTCCAATGGGAAGAAAATCTAAGGGAAAAACAAGTTCAGGAGAGCTGGCCGTTTCTCAAAGCGACAATGTGAAAGGCACAACAGGAAACTATCCCAATGAGAAGGAAATATGGGAAGAAGTCACCAGTGTTGCTCCATCAGGAGCTCTTTAATGGCCTGGAAATCAAAAAGGAATCCTATCCAACGTGGAAACATGGCATGGACAAATTGCTAAGGATGAGTTAAAAAAAAATAGCACAAGCACGTAGGGATAAAAATCACAAAGGCTAATGCACAAACTGAGTTACACCTAGCAAGGGCCATAAAAGGCCATAATCAAGAGATTCTATAAAGACATTAGCAGCAGGCGAGAGAGGAAGGAACATGTAGGTCCCCTGTTATTCTGGGAAGGAGAGCTAATAACAGATAACAGCAGCAAAGCCAAGGTGTTTAATGTCTATTTTGCTGCAGTCTTCACTAAAAAGGTAAATTGTGACCAGATACTTAACACAATTAATATTAACAACAAAGGGGAAAGAACACATCCAGGTGTGATGGGGCTGTTGGTGGACAATCTGGACAAAAAAAGAAAGGAGGACCTGTGGCACCTTAGAGACTAACCAATTTATTTGAGCATAAGCTTAGGTGCCACAAGTCCTCCTTTTCTTTTTTTGTGAATACAGACTAACACAGCTGCTACTCTGAAACCTGGACAAAGAGTGTTGCTTCTTTTGCTGATTGTTTATTTTATCTTTTCACGCAGAAACTATGCTTGCAATGCTGCATCTGCTGCATTTTGTATGCCGGCGGTGTATTGGCCTGGTGGGTGACAATCAGTCATAGGACCGGAAGGGACCCCGAGAGGCCTTCTAGTCCAGTCCCCTGCACTCAAGGCAGGATGAAGTATAATCATACTTATTAGCGGCTGCTACCCACAGAAAGCTCAAAGAATCTACTGGTAGCATTAAGTAGAAGGCATCTCCTTTCGCTCAAGGGATAGGGCCTCGTGCCATTGATGCTGAAGATCCTGGATTCTGTCCCTCCTAAGGGTCAGTGGTATCTGTACATAGGTAAGTGGATTCTTATAAAAAGATATCCCAGATCCTCCTGCTCTAGAAGTGTAGGTCCCAACCACTAGAGCAGCAATTCCCTAGCCATGGATTGTGACCAAAGGGTACCAGGAGGGCCACGGGACATGCATGGGGTGCAGTGAGAAGCAGCGGTGCACCCCGTCCACCACTGCCATATTATGTGGTGAAAGGCGCAGGGGCACACACAAGGGCTGGCCCAACTGAGGCTTGCCGTCACCGCCATGCCGACCCCATGGCCCACCCAAACCGAGCCCGAGGGAGTCGGGTTGTGGTCTGACCCAAGCCAAGCAGACACTTGTTGCCAGGTCCCATCGGGTTGAGGTCAGGTTGCAGGGCTCTTAGACCCCAGTGAGTCGTGTTAACAGTGGTGATCCCAAAGGAGGTTGTGGGCTAACATAGTTTGGGAACCAGGGCACTAGAGAGCAGCGGTGAGCACTCTATGCCAGCCAGCTGCTTAAACACAAGGTGTTTCTGGCTAAAAAAAACCCAGGCCCTTTTGTTTTTAACCATGGTTGGCTTTGCTTTTGAGACAGTACAATATAGCCGCAGCAATTTGGGCCACTTCCCTTCTCCTGGTCACGACTCCCAGAGCTGTGATGTCAGGAGAAGGATGGAGCTTCAGCATAACTCATTCAGGGATGTTGGGTTGGGTTTTTTAGCTGAGCCAGGAGCAAAGATTTTTATTTTTCCAAGGCCAGGAAAAGCAACTTCAGGCTGATAAATCTCTGTCAGCAAAATACATTAGCAGGGTAAATGAAGTCACCAAACCATAAAAAGCTGCCGTTTCTAGTGAAATTGTTCAACAGCCCTCCCCGTGAGGTATTTTTAATGCATTAAATATTTTCCATAGATTTGCACAACAGTTGTCCAGTTAGACGGTCTGATCATCTGAACCGACCTAAAATTAAAAGCACATTTCTGCATCATGAGGACTAAACAGCTGCTTGACATCTGCTTTTTCTTTTGACACTTTCCAGTCTGATATGGCGACCACCAGACCAGAGATTGAACCTCCAGCCTTGAAAGCTTAAGATGCTATAGCTTGAGGCAGCATTTCCTAATAGATAGAGCCTTGTACTGGGACACAGGAGACCGGGTTCTATTCCTGGCCTGCTAGGTGACCTTAGGCACGTCACTTTGCTTCTCCATGCCTCCATTTCCCCATCTGTATAATGGGGATAAGGATGTAAAATGCTGGATAAGAACTAGGGATTATTATAACTGAGCGAGACACCCAGGCTAAACAGCTGGGGGCTAGAACAGACTCCCATCTCTGTGGATCAGGCAGAGGGAAGATGTATCAAACACACTCACTCACCCCCATTCAGGAAATGTGCACTGGCTGTAACCGCATCACACAGTGTGTGCCCCTAAGGCATCCTACGAGGGCACAAAGCAGAACACACACCCTTGCAACCTCATCCAGTAACATCCCAAAGTGACCCGCACCTAATGTGAGCTCCCGCTTGTGCTGGCTCAGTTAGCCCGCTGGTAGGCACTGATGTCCTTATGTCGAGGTACCTTTCTGTCATGCAGGCAGGGCCTCAACCAGGAAGCTCTGGCAGCTCACTCCAGAGGATGTTGTTAAACACTTCTGTTAAAGAGCCTCTCTTTCCAGGTTTTATCTGATCTGGGACAGTGAGGCAAAGACTCAAGATTTCAGCACAAATCTCATGATTTGTGGTGTCTTTTCTTAAAGCCCCAGCTCCCGGAGTCATGGTAATCTGTGAGACTCTCAGCCTTTATCTTTTCTTTAAAAAGGGTTCTAGCCCTTGTGATTGCAGAGAAACATCTGGAAACTCAACCTTGAAGGGTCCAAAACCAAAAGGCAAATAAAGGACCCACATTTGATTTGGTTTTTTTAAATCTCCTGGTGGGTCCTGACTCCCCACTTTTGGATGCTTAGGGTTGGTAATACGGCTCTGGTTTTTACAGACCGCCAAGCACCATCGCATCTGATCGCTTCTCCTCACTGCGTAAAGCAAAAGCAAACTGGTTGGGCAGCAGCATCCCGCTGTGCCCATCCTTGTAATCCCTTGCCACAGAGAACTGTAGGGAAGCTCTGGTGAAAAATCCTGCTCCATTTGAAATCAATGGCACCCCTTGCCCTACCCTCCGAGATCTCGGCAGGACTGGACTCAACAGGACTGATTCTCCGTTGCCTTGCATCATGGGCAGTCAGTCGCTCCAGCGCAAAGCGGGCGTATGATACCACCATTCTGATTTGTTGGTGTTTCACACCTGGCTTGCACTGGTGTAAGTGACTTCATGAGGCGTAGGACAGCAGAGAATCAGGTCCTAACAAGAGGGGAAATACTGAGAAGCGAAGGAAATCAACAATGCTCTGCACAGATGTTCTGCGAAGGAAATCTACTGCCTGCCAGCTTCTAAAGAGGTGGCTGGAGAATCAGTAGCGGCTCCAGGCTGCGGAGCTGAATGGGGCGAACCAAGCGGTGAAGGAAATGTAATAAAACAAACTAAACAGCTGCAATTGTCTGAATAAGGCAATAAAGAAATTGTGCTGGATCATGAAAATGCCACTTCCTAGGCGTTACACTGTCTGGGTCAAATTCCTCCGCTGCATTCAGTGAAGAGGTAGAAGGATGAATTAGGCCCCGTTGTAAAGGGGTGCTGGGCCTTCCACAGCTAAAGGAGACACTGGCTTTTGTGGTTGTCAACCACTGCCTATTCCAATTTCACCCAAACTAAATGGCTCCCCCTAACGGCTGCAGGCTACATCTCATCCTAAGGTAGATTTGTATCAGACAAGGAGCTTCCAAGATTTGGGGCTTTACCAATCTCTTTTCTAGCTCATCCCGTCTCTGGAAGAGGTTCAAACATCAAGCCCTCAAGAATTCCTGAGAGGATCAAAGCTTCCCATGGGTTTTGCAGGAATTAGGGAGATACTTAAAGGTGTTTATGTGAGCACTCAAACACCCAGACATCAATGTATATTCTATAAATCAAACCGTCCTTTCCAAGGGGCTGAGTCTGCTCACATGCAACCCCAACCCAATTCAATATCTAATTATAAATTCTTCCCCATTTACTAGTCAGGAGGTAGCACACAGCAATTAGTTCAAGGTCACAGAGACAGATCTTCTGATTCCCTAGCCTTTGTTTTTGCCCCAAGACCACAGCAGCATTTAAACATTCACCTGCTTATCGGAAAGGTCCCTCTTTGGAGGTTCCCTCATCAGGACTTACAACTTGTGTAGTCAAAGTGATCAGCAAACAATTTTTTGGGGGCCCAACTGGATACCACTGAAATGGGAAGGTCTGATCTTCGGAAAGTGCTGAGCCTCTGGAAACCTGGGCCCTGTAAAGTGTCTTGAGTTGGGCAGCTCAAATCACTAGTCACTGGTGAAAATCATGCCATTGGTTCCTACAAGGAGACACCACGAACTCCTTCCTTACAGAAGCCTTCAGATGCAAGAGGCCTGGGGGCCACCGTGAGGGACAGATCTTCAGTGAATAATCTCTCAATCAGAGATTGAAGAGGAGGCCTTTGAATTCTACCTTGCTCCATGGGCCCAAACACTGCTGCGGAAATCTGAATGCAGCTACAGCTCAGTGAACCACTTGGGATACCCTAGAACCCTCCCGCCCCTGTGATCCCCTCTGTCCCACCTTCCGGAGGCTCCAGAAGGTTTCTCCCACCATCAGTTTTCACTCTCATTCTCCGCCTGTGCCCTGCAACTCCGGCCGATCACAAAATCGCCTCATGGATAATTGCCTTCACAGTATTGCCGGAAGCAGGAAGCACCAGGTGTGAAGGGAGAGAGAGATTCCCAGCCCAGTTCTGCACATGCCTGAGACATCCAAATGGATGGAGAAAGCCCAAGCACTGGACCCAATCCTTCAGCAGGAGGGAAAGTGCTGCAGAATCAGGGACCAACCCCTTCCTCCATAGATGCAGAGGGCAGGGGAAGCAAGGTGATGCTATGGCCCCCCTCCCCAATGCAAGGGGGCATGTTAGAGCTGCAGGAGCCTTGGAGAGAAGTCTCTTCCCTCTGTAGAGCTACCTAATTCAGCTCCTGGTCTTGGGTCTGTGCACTGGGACAGCATCTCTAAGGTACATAGGAGCTAAAGCCCCATGTTCCTAAGAACCTCATGATTTGCTAAGGGGGGAAACTCTGTCTGCTTGCAGAAAGGTGTCAGGGGCTCATGTACAGCCAGGCCTCAGCGTATGTCGGCAAGGAAGGGTCTGATGGACCCTGACAGGTTATTTCATCACCTTAATTCAGGGCTTTCCCAGCAGGTTTGCAGATGCACCGCAGGAAATCGTGCTCTGCTGAGCTCAGCTGGGTGGACGGCCGGCAGACACCGGGGATCCCAGACTCCCAGCAATCAGTCTTCAAAACTTCAGCCACCCAGTAAATGAAAGGGGCCCACTGCTGGAGCTTGGAGCAGGGGAAAAGTTTTAGGTTTTTTCCATAGTGTTTTTATACAATAAGCTCTTGGGGGCAAGGTCTGCCATTTACAGCATGTTCGTCAGCACATAGAACAAGGGGGTCCTGTCTCCATCTAGGCCTCTAGGTGCTCCCACAACGCCAGGACCACCAACCCTGTTCTCCAGTTGCCATTAGCTAAGTCAAACCAAACCCTGAGGAGGACGATGATGGTGATTTGTACAGCGGCAGCATCTAGATACCCCAGTGATGGACCAGGGCCCCACTCTGCTAGGTGCTGGAAAGACACAGAACAAAAAGATGGCCTCTGTGCCCTGGGAACCAGAAGGCCTGTGTTGTGGCTTCTCAATGAGGCCTTGTTGCCATTACCCTGACCTACCAAAAGAAGCAGCAACCCCCTGGTACCTGTTTGCAACACTCCTGGGGATCGTGACCCCCCGACTGAGAACCCAAGAGACAGACCATGGATCTAGTCTTCTCATCAGGATGTCAAACAAGAGGGAACCAATTGTTCTGTCTGATTCCTAGGTAAGATTTTCTTATTTCTCTGGGGAGAGCATGAGAGAAAGACTAAGCCTCACACAACAGATGCGAGTCACATCGCATAATGCACGACCAGAAAGCTCAGATACTCGAGCAATTAGGAAGATTATGAGCAGCTATTCGGTATACAATAGTCTAGAAAGGAATATTTTCCAAAGAAATTCCCACCTCCCCCAAATACTCCCCTTGTCTAGGATTCACATGTCGGGAAAACTTATGGCTCCCCTGCCCAAACGAGAGGCAAAGGCAAAACATTCTGTGAGATTACCGCCCTCTAATTCCAGCCAATAAAGTGTTTTGTGAACAGCTTAAGGAGCCCATATGCCAAAGATCTGCTAAAGCTCCCATCACCTTCTTGATCTCTCCATTCCACCCATTTGCTGAGCAGGTATCACTTCCTCCCATATGGACTTTATCCAATTCGTCCTTCTGCTAAGGACAGGCTTGTTCGTGCACACATCAGCTGTTCACTCCCCCAGCTGTACTTTAATCATGGCTCGAGCACTGTAAAGCTTCAGGGCTACTGAAAATACTTGGCAAGGCAGGGCCATTCCATCTGCAATGTGTACAGTGTCAGAGCAGAGATGGGCCTGCAGATCAGGAGGAGGCAGATCAAGAGCCTTTACTGCCTGATGGGAAACTCTGACAAACATTCTATTTAGGGAGTGTTTGGCTCTTCTCTCCTGCTGCTTTCTGTCCTCCCCTTCCTACTGAAGATAACCACATGATAAATAGGACCTTGCCTCTCAAGAGTTCCATCTACTCCTCGGGCTCATTCCCAGCCCGAGGTCAGAATCTTATGTTCTGGGGACGAGAGAGGGAAGGGAACAGAGCTTTTCCCAGCTCGGGAAACAGGTTAAAGCAATGGGATCTGACATCTGTCAAAGCTCTTTTTATCTCAAAAGACGCCAAAGCTCTTTAGACGCCATGAGCTACTGACCCTGCAATCCTCCCCCAGGTGAGTCAATGGGCAGGATTCTCCTCTGACCCCAGTTTTACACTGGAGTAACTCTACCATCTCCAGTGGGGGTGTTGCAAGATGCACACTGACGGGAGAGGAGACTCGAGCCCTGCGTTCTGTTCTGAGTCGGACTGGTGTAAATTGAGTTATGCCGGCATAAATCCAGCATCACTCTATTGAAATCTGCCCAGCTACTCCAGATCTTACACAGGCCGGGCAGTTGTGCCTTTTGGAGAGGGGGAGAAACAGAGACACTGATGTGGCATATGACTTGCACAAGGTCATGCATGCAGACAGACTAGACCAGCAGTTCTCAATCTTTTGGGGCTCAGGACCCATTTGTAAATGGTTATGTGGGGGGCCACAACACAGTAAACAGTTTGAGGTGGAAGCCCTGGGTGGTTTCAGTCGGATCCTGCCCCCCGGGGGTGCTGGGTCCTGCCTGGCACTTACTTCACCGTGGAGGCTTCTGCAGCTCCTGTGCTGGGGGCTGGCTGGGCTTGGTTCTCCGCTCCGGGTGTTGCAACCTCTGGGATTGCAGCTCCGCTCAGGTTTGCCCCTCACGCCCACCGAGTGGGCCAAATTTGTCTGAGTGGAGTTGTGACCCGACCCATGGGATGGCGGTGCCCCTCACTCAGATTTGGCCTACCCGGACTCCTGTTGCCATGAGGGCTGGGCCAAACCTGAGCAGCGCTGGGAGCCCAGAGGTTGCGGTGCCTGGAATCAGTAATAAGGTGAGTCACTATAAACGCTCCCGACCGCGGGAAAGGAGGGGCTGGGATTTAGCCAGGGCTCACTTGTCACATTCCTCCGTGGTTGGAAATTGGGGCATCTCTGCTACAGAGCAGCGCAGCCTATTCTGGGAACAAAACAAAACAATCATAACAGCTGATACGCTGGATGCCGGATGAGAGAGCTGACAACATTTACAAGGTGCCAGCGTGACGGGCCCAGAAACTAGTGGTTGCTGCAGCCAGATGCCAGATGTCACTCCCAGGCCACAGTGTCACTGCAGGGCAGAAACCAGCTATCTCCCAAGGCAGGCAGAGAGGCTGCGGCAGATTTTGCTCATGAGGCAGGCGTGGGAGGGGGGGAGGGGGCTGTTTTGCACTACACAATGCTCCCTATCAGCAAGGCTGCATTGATAACAATCCCAGGACCTGCTCTGGCAGCCAACACAGCTCAGTTTAGTTTATCCACGAAACCAACCAAGAAAGGCAACGCACAGGGGGATGGAGAGAGGGATGGCTGAGGCCGGCTAGGGCTCCAGGCAGCTCACTGGGTTTGTGTCATTGAGCATCGCTCCCCCTGGTGGCTGGTTCAACGGACTCACAGTCAGAGCTGGGGGACCGGGAGAATCAGAATTCCCTCCTGTTGAAAATTCTGCTATTTCCCGAATTTGGTTTTGCCCCAAATTGGAATAAAACCGTGGAATTGTTGAAAGCTTTCTGAAAGTTCTGGAAACATTTCTCTTCAAAGCACTTCGCTTCAACATCCCCCGAATCAAAATGTTTCCGTTTCAGCTCGACATTAATCTGTGTCCCCCCCGAGTGCCGCACGCCAGGTACAGCTCCAGCACCTCATGCCCCCTGTTCTCCACTCTGGGCAGCTCCCCAGCTAGGCTGAATCTCCCGTGATACTCCAGGGTCTCATGGACTTCAGTGATGCACTACTTTGATTCAGCCAGAGAAGAGACATCTTGGGGGCCATAGTCCATCTGATGGCATATGCCTGATCAGCTCCACTCACTCTTAAAGGCATCACTCCTGGGGCAGCTTGTGCTGAAGGTCCGGGGTTCGATCCCTGCTGATGACTATAGCGTCTATGTACGCAGCCCAGAAAACCTGGATCTCATTTCTCGTCTTGCTTGCTGGATTGGGAGTCCAAGAAGGAGCATCTCGCATCACTCAGTAGCGACTCCTCTGGCCAAGAAAGGATCGGCATTGATGTGTGAAATGGAGCTTTTGAGAGAGTGAGCATGTGAGTGAGAGAGTGAGAGAAGCAGCGAAAAGGATATGGAGGAGGCCTGAGTGAAAGAAGCCCTCTCAGAGTCCATATGAACTTTCCACAGGCAGGATAAAACCTAACGGGTACTCTCTTTGTGAGTTTGGTAAAGCTGGAGAGCCCCATCCAGGGACGATCCCAGGGGGAATTCCAAAGAGTCCTGCTTGCCACTCCACAGGCATTTGGTACTTCCCTGCTTCTGGCATTAGGAGGCACTAGCTACACAGGGGCAGGGAAAGGAAACATCTGGTAATGAGGGAGACTGGACGGCACGTATCTTTCTGACTCCAGGGACAGTGACTTTGAAAAGATGAGAAACACCCTAGGGAAGGAATTTTGACTGGAGATCTTTAGTGTCTGGGAAAAGGGGTCCAGAGATATGGGAACAATCTAGCAAACAGCTGGGGACTGGGGCTGAGATCCATCCTGGATCATTCAGGACAGAGGAAAAAGGCACCAGAGGCCAAGGCGGTTAAGTAGGGATATAAGGAGCAGCATAAGCAATCAGCAGAAGGCTTTTAAAACTATAAACACTCTGCCGTGGAGGAGCTTTGAATTTAAAATAAGCAAAGGCAAATTAAAAAAGGAGAACCAGGGGAATGGAGACAGCGAGAGGGAGTGGGACCGAACAAAGACCGGCAAACCCTTTCAGGTGAAAAGAAAGATCTTCTAATGCGTTTGCAAGAGATTAATGGGAAATGGCCTGAAAATGGCTAGCGGGGCCTAAGAGAGAGAACACAGGAAATGAGTGAAGGGCTCCAGAGTGAAGGGGCCCCACGTGCTGGCATGGATGAGGAGCTAGACAGTTCTGCACAGAGGTTCTTAACTGCTTCCCTGCTGGGTGGGTGAACCAAGGAGCCATAAACCAGCAGAAGCTGACACAGGTTACTGCCAGAGATCAGACTAGGAGGATGCGGCTGAAGATGGCTTGGTGTCTGGTCTTCACTCTGACCTGCTGCTGGGTTCATTTCCAGTGGGGTTTGTTCAGTGGGAACACAGAGCAGTCACCTGGAGCCAGTCAGCACCAAGCCTAACCAGAAGCCTTTCCTGTACGGTTGCCAGACATGCTTGAACTGGGGGCAATATTCCCCCCAGGCCTTCCTAAAGGAGAGGTCTCCTCACCATGCCTAATGCAAGTGACAGCCCTCCAGACAAGGGAATCTACAACCCTGCCCTGCAACAAATGGGCACCTGTGTCCCAGAATGATCCTGGTTAGACAGCCACAGTGAAATGCAACTGGCAAGGAGGAAAAGCCAGAATCCCAGTTTGTGTGAAGTCCCTATGCTGAACTGGGGGATTGCGCCCTTGCCTCTATATGAGCTGCAGAAATACATGGGTTAAATAGTTACTGTAGAATCTAATAACGGGGAACTATCTAGACAGACGGGCTGCTTGCTCATTAGCACTGCAGAGCAGGGGGCAATCCCCTTGCAAGAAACTTGCCTTTGTCACACAGCCCAGACAGTGACCCGAATGAGCGGCTGGAGGAGTGTGATCCATTAGTCCAAGGAGTTGGGTGGAAATGCAGACAGGCCAGAACTTCAGTTAAAAAACTCCGGCTAGAAGTGGGGTGCAGAAGACCCAGAGCTTTCAGATATTCAATGGTATCTTTGTTTGCATTGCAGTAGCACCTAGAGGCTAAGATCCTGGCCCCGTTGTGCTAGGCCTTGCCCAGACACACAGTAAAAGACAGTACCTTCCCCCCAAAGAACGGAAGATCTAAGCAGACAAGGTGGGAGAAGAAACTGAAGCACACAGGCTAGGTCTTTGCTGCACAGTTAACTCAGGTGATTGGCTGAGCAAAGCCTTACCCATGTTACCGTGTCCTTACTCTTTCTGCATCCACCCAGGTGTGTCTGGGGGCATATCCCATGGTTCTTTGTGCTGAGCTTGTCTAGGATCCTTCCACAGTCACTTGCAGGAGAACTTGTCTGTCCTCCAGGTTGTGGGAAGGCATTGGAGGACTATCAGAACTCCAGTGATTTAGCCTGCAACCTCACAGCATAATGGAGAGAATCTAGCCCAAGTTAAACAGAAGCCCGGCCTTAAACCTTGTGCAAACCTGGATGTGATGGGGTGTTCACCCCGCACCAGCCCCTCAGAGGGTTAAGGTGGCTAGGAGGGCCAATTAACTGCCTATACTGCAAATGGAGGAGCCAGGAAGCAATGAAGAGTAATTAAAGGATGAAACTCACCTGGGCAGGAACAGGCAGGCCTTGTATAAAGCCAGGTAACTGAGCAGAAGTGGGCTGCAGGAAGGAAGTTTTTGCAGTTACTTTCCCTGAGGGTAGGGAGAGAAGGGAGCTAGGCCTAGAGGGAAGGGTATATCTGAAGGAAGGTGGAAAAGGAGCCTGACAGAGGCATTGTAGGAAGCAGTCCATGGAAACAGCAGCAAGGTGTGGGACAGTGCAGAGCCTAGGCTGGATACACTCCAAGGGTGAGTAGGACACCCCGTGACACTGGGTCAGAGGTTTATTTGTGTGGATGGTGGGGGGAATTGGACTAAAACCTGGGTTAACTGTGCAGTGAAGACATACCCATAACAGTGGGATGGAATGACTTGCCCAGAATACACGGATTCACCCGGTACTGTGCTGGATACAGAGAATCTGCTCTCAGGTTTTTTTTTTTTCAGCTCATTTTGCAAACTCGGGTGCTCTAGATGGTCTGGTGAGACTCCAGACTTCAGGATATTTATCCAAAGCCACACTTCAAACTCCTCCATCGCCTTGCATTCCTAAATGGTCACCTCTGCATGGGTTGCATTACTAGGCAGCAATCGATGTGTTCAGAAAATATTCTTCAAACTCCCTGAAAGAAATACAAATAAAACACCCAGATCCTTTAAACCTAGGAGGCCCTGGCAGCTTTTAGCACTGCTGGGAAGCATGGGAAAGTTTAGCCCAGCCAAGACACTAATCAAACCTACATAAACTGTTGAGTCAGGAAAACTCAAGTGATTTGCAAGAGGCCAAAAGCTTAATACCGTTGCAAGCATTCCCCTTCCACCCAGCTCAACAGGTTTAATGACTGCACCAACCGCAAGCCCGTGGGAACGTTGTGCTCAACTCATGTCATTCCATCACAGCCTTGCTCCCGGGGGGACAAGGTCCATTCAATTAGACAGCCCTGGAAGCTTGCTGAGGCTCTTGATGATGGGCCTGTATCGATCAGCCCCTGGCTCTTGGTTTTCTATCTCCATTTATCAGGCCTCTGCATTCCCTTAATCCTGTCCCAGACCTCCCCAGAGTCAGGAGATAAGCAGCAGGCTGGCGAGGCTGATAAAAGGGAATCACGCAAATCCATTAATGCGGCTTTTGTGCTCGGAATTACAAACCCGGCCCTTGTTAACTATCTCGCCCGGCGAGAGCCTTGAGAGACCAAAGGCCAAGAATGGGGATGCTTGCTAGTAACTTGCTATGTGAAAGAGGGTGTAATGTAGCAATTAAACTATGACTGGGGAGTCAAGACCCCTGGTTTCTGTTCCCAGGTCTGCCACTGACTTGCCGCATGAACTTGGACAGCTCAATTAGGCCAACATCTTTAGGGTTACCATATCTGAACATTCCAAAGAGAGGACACTCCGTGGGGGGGTGGTATTTGCTCGCATCCCCCAGCTCTGCCCCAACTCCACCCCTTCCCTGCCCCCATTCCAACCCCTTCCCCAAAGTCCTTGCCCCAACTCTGCCCCCCTCCCTGCCCCATTGGACCCCTTCCCCAAATCCCCGCCCTGGCCCCGCCTCCTCCCCTCAGCGCGCCCCGTTCCCCCTCCTCCCCCCTCCCTCCCAGCCGTGCGAAACAGCTGTTTCGCAGCGCAAGCGTTGGGAGCTAGGGGGGAAAAGCGGGCACTCTCTAGAGTGATCGACATTCACTTTCTTTCTTGAATGATCAACTCTTCTTTGGGGAAAAATAATAATGGCAAAATTCCAGACATTTTTAGATATTTAAAAATACCTCCTGGATGGCAATTTAAGAACCAAAAAGCCGGACATGTCCAGGAAAATAAGGACGTATGGTAACCCTAAATATCTTCAAAGCCAGAGGCCTGAAGGTCAACAGCTTAATGTCATGGTTCCCAAGGGTGCTAAGCACTTGCAGTTCCCACTGAGGTCCCTGGGAGCTGTGGGTGCTTGGTACCTTGGAAAAATCAGGCCACTTTTATTTAGATGCCTGTGTCAAATCTAGGGGTGCTCTTTGGTGATTAACACTGTACCTGGATCTGTTACTAGCATGGGATGACTGTAGCATAAACGCCGGTGGATATTTCAGTCTGTCTGGGTAGCAGAGCCTAGGAAGAGAAGAAGCTTTTCTAATAGTTGTCTAACAGTGTACCCTTAAGGGTCATTAAGAGACAATGCAAAAGTGGACAGCATTAATGGCTCTAGCCACCTCAAGGGGAGCTGCCAAATGAGTTTGAACAAGAAAGAACCAGATTGAGGGCTTGTCTTTCTACCTAGGGGAATTGGCCTGAATAGCTATTACAGAATAAGCTATTCCACTCTAGCTCTGCTGGAATAACTCCTCATGTGGACACTGTTCTTGAATAAAAGTCACCGTATTCCAGAATCATTCCTCCACGAGAATAGCTTATTCTGCTGTCGCTGTGCCTGTCAATCTTCCCATGTAGACAAGGAGGATGAGCACTGGCTAAGAGAATGTAAGTGGCTTCTGATCTGCCCCAGTAACTTAACAAAAAAGCCTGTCTAATTTACAAGTTTCAGAGTAGCAGCCATGTTAGTCTGTATTGTAGTCTGTTATTAGTCTGAATGCATCCGATGAAGTGAGCTTTAGCTCATGAAAGCTTATGTTCAAATAAATTGATTAGCCTCTGAGGTGCCACAAGTCCTCCTTTTCTTTTTGTCTAATTTAGATCATCATAGACTATTAAGGTTGGAAGAGATTTTTGGAGGTCATCTAGTCCAACCCCCTGCTCAAAGCAGGACCAACCCCAACTAAATCATCCCAGCCAGGGATTTGTCAAGCTGGACCTTAAAAACCTCTAAGGATAGAGATTCCAGCACCTCCCTAGGTAACCCATTCCAGTGCTTCACCACCCTCCTAGTGAAATAGTTTTTCCTAATATCCAACCTAGACCTCCCCCACTGCAACTTGAGACCATTGCTGCTTGTCCGGTCGTCCTCCACCACTGAGAACAGCTGAGCTCCATCCTTTTTGGAACCCCTCTTCAGGTAGTTGAAGGCTGCTATCAAAGCCCCCCTCACTCTTCTCTTCTGCAGAAGAAATAAGATCAGTTCCCTCAGCCTCTCCTCATAAGTCATGTGCCCCAGCTCCCTAATCACTTTTGTTGCCCTCTGCTGGACTCTGTCCAATTTTCGGCCCCCCCACTACAGAAAGAATATGGACAAATTGGAGACAGTACTCCAGCTGTGGCCTTGCCATTGCCGAATAGAGGGGAATAATCATTTCCCTCGATCTGCTGGCAATGCTCCTACTAATGCAGCCCAATAGACCATTAGCCTTCTTGGCAACAAGGGCACGCTGGTGACTTATATCCAGCTTCTCGTTCACTGTAATCCCCAGGTCCTTTTCTGCAGAACTGCAGCTTAGCCAGTTGATCCCCAGCCTGTAGCGGTGCATCGGATTCTTCTGTCCTAAGTGCAGGACTCTGCACTTGTCCTTGTTGAACCTCATCAGATTTCTTTTCGCCCAATCCTCCAATTTGTCTAGGTCACTCTGGACCCTATCCCTACCCTCCAGCATATCTACCTCTCCCCCCAGTTTAGTGTCATCTGCGAACTTGCTGAGGGTGCAATCCATCCCATTATCCAGATTATTGACAAATACCTAAGATTTCAAGCATGAGTGCCTCAGGGGTCTGTCCTGGGGCCAGTTTTGAAGATACTGGCTGCCAACTAGACATGGAGCTGTGGATCACAACCCGTTGAGCCCAACGATCTAGCTAGCTTTCTGTCCACCTAATAGTCCATTCATCCAATCCATACTTCTTTAACTTGCTTGAAAAAATACTGTGGGAGACCGTATCAAAAGTTTTGCTAAAGTCAAGGTATATCATTGAGTACTTCAGCTTTTTCAACATCATCTGTCACTAGGTTGCCCCCCACCCCATTCAGTAAGGGTCCCACACTTTCCCCAACAGTCTTCTGGATGTTTACATACCTGTAGAAACCTTTCTTGTTACCCTTCAGATCCCTTGCTAGCTGCAACTCCAGGTGTGCTTTGGCCTTCCTGATTTCACCCCTGCATGCGCAAGCAATATTTTTATACTCCTCCCTAGTCATCTGTCCAAGTTTCCACTTCTTGTAAGCTTCCTTTTCGTTGTTTAAGCTCACCGAAGATTTCTCTGTTAAGCCAAGCTGGTTGCCTGCCATATTCGCTATTCTTTCTGCACATCGAGATGGTTTGTTCCTGCGCCCTCAATAAGGCTTCTTTAAAATGAGTCCAGGAGAGCTGGCTGTCTTTCCCCCTCATATTAGCCTCCCAGGGGATCCTGCCCATCAGTTCCCTGAGGGAGTCTAAGTCTGCTTTTCTGAAGTCTAGGGTCCGTATTCTGCTGCTCTCTTTTCTTCCTTTTGTCAGGATCCTGAACTTGACCATCTCACGGTCACTGCTGCTAAGTTTGCCACCCACTTCTACTTCCCCTACCAATTCTTCCCGGTTTGTGAGCAGCAGGTCAAGAGGAGCACGGCCCCTATTTGGTTCCTCCAGCACTTGCACCAAGAAGTTGTCCCCAATACTTTCCAAAAACTTCCTGGATTGTCTGTGCACTGCTGTATTGCTCTCCCAGCTGATGTCAGGATGATTGAAGTTCCCCATGAGAACCAGGGCCTGTGATCTGGAAACTTCTGTTAGTTGTCCGAAGAAAGACTCGTCTACCTCCTCCTCCTGGTCTGGTGGTCTATAGCAGACGCCCACCACGACATCACCCTTGCTGCTCTCACCTCTAAACTTAACCCAAAGACTCTCAACAGGCTTTTTTCCAGTTTCATACTGGAGATCTGAGCAATCCTACTGCTCCCTTACATGAACTGCAACTCCTCCACCTTTCCTCCCCGGCCTGTCCTTCCTGAACAGTTTATACCCATCCATGACAGTGCTCCAGTCATGTGAGTTACCCCACCAAGTCTCTGTTATTCCAATGACATCCTAGTTCCTAGACTGTGCCAGGACTTCCAGTTCTTCTTGCTTGTTTCCCTGGCTTCTTGCGTTAGTGTTCAGGCACCTAAGATAACTAGCTGTTTGCCGTACTTTCTCAGTAGTGATGCATAAGAGCAGAGGAGGCTAGCTAGGTGTACTTTGTTAGTTCAAAATCTTTTCTCTAATGTGTTCCTCTAACTACTGCATACAAATACTTCATTTTGAGAAGGCTGTTGTTGGTCTCTATATCACTGGTCACAGATTCCCAAAGGGAAGCAACACGGGTGCCCAGACTGCAGTCGGACATATAATGTGATAAATGGTCTGGCTGCGTGGGGCACTGTACCCAGGTCCTGGTCTGAGAGTGGAAGAAACCTGAGATTCCACCCCGAGATGGGTAAGGGCAAGAGGCTGAAGCTCCAGGCCTGTGCTGGTTGCACTCAGAGCCCAGAAAGGAGGCAGAAGTGCAGGAAGTCTCATGACCTTCTGTAGAAGACTCCATGGTGAGCATGCCTGACCTTGGCTGGATGTGGCGTTGCAGGGCCTTCCCTCTTGGTCACCTTGTCCTGACGACCGCTCAGGCCCTGTGGTGGTCTGGTTCTAGTGACTCAGCCCTCCGGCTAACTCACATACAGTCTTGCCCTTCCTGCATCCGATGAAGTGAGCTGTAGCTCACGAAAGCTTATGCTCAAATAAATTTGTTAGTCTCTAAGGTGCCACAAGTCCTCCTTTTCTTTTTGCGGATACAGACTAACACGGCTGCTACTCTGAAGCCCATCCCAACGTATCATGTCTCAAACAAAGTGTCCAGAACAATATTGGTCATCAATACCACGTCTTCCACCCCTCCAGGACTCCTCTTCAGTGCCAGCTTTCCCACAGCAGAACTCAAAGAGCACCAAATAAAACCAAACACAATTTAAGCCACTTTGCCTGGAGCTTGAGCTCAGACCCTCAGGGTTCTCCTCAGCATCCTGATCCTCTTCTGGAAGAGCCAGCACAGAGATACTCCATTCCTATGGCTTCCCTGTGGTTCCATTCCCAGGGAGAGGGAACTCTAGACCCCTTTCTCCTAGGTCTGGCCCACATGAGTCTCCCCAGCTGGGTCTGTATAAGGAATGAAGACGCAACAAAGTGGTATACAAAGGTATACACTCCATGACACAGTGACAATGCCTGACAATATGTCTTTCAATGGTGAACTTAAGCACCCAGGCTTGAAAATAATGGGATCCCCTTCTCTCTGCCTCACTTTACCCATCTGTATTATTGTTATGTGCGCTACAGTAGCGCCTTGCGGCTCCCACCAAGACCAGGGCCACACTGCGCTAGGTGATGTACAAACATATAGTAAGAGACAGTCGTGTCCTTAAAGAGCCTGCAATCTAAACAGACAATATGGGAGGGGAAACAGAGGTATGTAGAGGGGAAGGACATGCCCAAGAACACACAGCAGATCAGTGGCAGAGCCAGGAACAGCACCCAAGTTACCTGTTTCCCAGGCCAGCACCCTACCCACTGGACTGCCCAGGTAGCCTCTGTAAAGCCAGGAGCACAAGAGCTCTGTGATCCTGGAAGGACATGGGCTTTTCTAATTTCTGGGGAGACACTTGCACTTGTGATGTTTGGGGAGTAGGAAACTCTAGAGGTCTCAGCATCTACCTTATGAGCCAGTTCTGGAGCCAACAGCAGGCATTAATGAAAGGGGCTTTTAAGCCTCATCCTCCCTGGATGGCAGGAAGGAACTTCCACTGACAAGAACTTCAGTCTCCCTTGTGAGCAGTTTGAGAGATTGTTAGGAAAGAGACCTAATTATGTTTGATGGATTGGTGCTGGGGACTATTATTCGTCCCTGGGCTGGAGGCAGAACATTACGTATATTTTACAGAAGAATTCAAGCTGCTGCTGCACATGACGTACCGGATTCTGACCTCACCCTGCTTTTACACCTCATTACTTCATTTACACTGCCTTCAGTGGGGAGATACTCCTGATTTGCACCAGTGTAAATAAGATCAGAGTCAAGCCCCTTATGTTCAGCTTCATGTTATCTAGCTCTTAAGTTTTGCATTCTCCCACCGTGATTAACCTCTGTGGGTATGTCCTCTGGCTGTGCACAGGATACCCATCCATCCACCAGCAGGTGACAGACAGCAACGCCGTCTAAGCATGACTAGAACTAGAGACACACAGACGGATAGAACTAATGTCAGACAGAGCTCAGCTTATATATGGAGAGGCTAGAATAATCAGACGTGTACAAGGTGCAGGTACAAATGTGAAAAATCATTTCTTGCCAACAGAACCATTCAATCTTCCACCGAATTGGAACGACGAGGAAAAGTCTGTTTAGCATTTCCTACACTTCAAATGACTCCACACATCTCCCCCTGAGAACCCAGCCCTATCGCTGAAGAAAGGGACACAAGGTCATGGCAGAGCAGGAAAGGGAAATCGACATGCTTTTAAATAATTAAAATAATCATTTGTATTACATTAGTGCCTGTAGGCTCAAACAGAGATTGAGGCCCCCCTGTGCTAGGTGGAGACACACAGGAACACATACTAAGAGACAATCCCTGCTCTCAAACACTAACAATTTAAACAGACAAGACAGAGGGACAGTGGAAATGGAGGAACAGAGAAAGTGACTAGCAGGTCAGCAGCAGACCCAGGAATAGAACACAGGTTCCCTGACTCCCAGTTTAGAGCCCTACCCACTAGCTTTAACCCCAAACCAATGAAAGCAAACAACTGTGCAGGATCTTAGCTCCTGAGATCAGTGGTTTGTTTTTCCAACCCCTGATATGCAATGCGCACTAAACGGTCAGGTTGACGGGAAGTGGGAAGAGTCTTCTATTGACATTTCGTTTATGCAATTGGTTTCACACTCTCATTGTAACACTTATTCAAATATCTCCTGCCTTGGGTGGTTTGGCATGCAAGCGGTTTGACATGTAATGGCAAATCAGAGTCTTGGATCAAAGTGAATTGCAGAATTGAGTCCAAAAGTTAAGTACATAGCATATTTCTTTCCCCCCCCCAACAAGAAAAACTACCTAATTAATGCCAGGTATTTGGTTTCCCACTCCCCGATGTTCCCACAAGGCAGCTAGATGGCTCAGAAATGTACCTTCAGAGTCACTGATGAACAGAAGTTGTGGGCTCTTTGAAAGAGGGCATGTAGTTAAAGAAGGGAGTGTCTGATACCAAACTGGATGGCTGTAAAATATGGCAGAGGATATCATAAGTTGGGGGAAATAAGGGCTTTTTATACCAAGGCAAAGGTACAAAAACGGACATTTTCAAGCTGTTATTATTATTTAATAAATTGTGGTTGCACCTAAAGGCCACAGCAAGATTGGGTCCCGTTGTGCTAGGTGCGGTACAAACCTAGTCAATAAATGTCCCTGCCCCAAAGCGCTTACAGGCTACAAGGTGGATGAGACAAACAAGCGCGCTGCAGGAGACAGGGTAGCAAATACAAGTGGACGTGCCCAATTCCTTGCCATTCAGTAGCAAGGATCACACACGCCACCGGCCTGGCACTTTAAGAGCATGGCACATGTGAGAGCACCCACTGGGACCAGGTAAAGCAGCGTTGGGCTCATTGAGAGTAAAATGGGCCCCAGTACATCATGTTCCCTCCAGCCCCTCACCTGCCCATTTCACTTTATTTACACAGATGTTTTGGGGGCCTCCCAAGCTCAGGGCCCCAGTATCAGTGTCTTCCCTTTCCACCCTCATTATGCTGATGGAATGGGGTGCTCAGTCCAAAGTATCTTTCCAGATGCCCCTGGGATCTGACCTACCCATCAAGGTACTTATTTGGCCCCTGTTACCACAGCATCTGAGCACCCCCCCCACCAATCTCCAATGGATTTATAAACACAGCACCCACCGAGCAGAATGGCAGTGCAATTAGCCTCCACTTCAAAACAAAAAGATGGAGAACTGAGGCCCAGGGAGACTAAGTGACTCTTCATGCCCCCTTCCTTTAACTCCTGGTGATTGCCAATTATGAGGATGAAGCCACAGCAGGGCAAGATAAGGGAAGGAGGCTTCCGCAACCCATGCCGGCAGCCCCTCCTCAGCACCCCACTGAGGGACAGCAGTTGATGTGAAAATGTGAGCGACAGGGCCGGAAAGCCGCTCACTGCCCTTCAGCGTGGGCTGTGAAATTAGGCTATCTGCGAAGGTGAGGCCTTGGCCTGATTCCATTGTTGCTGAGTGCAGGTGATGAGCTGCTCTTACGGGGCCTTGTCAATACACTGCAGTCCTGACCTGCTGCCCCTGCTCTTACGACTCCACTACGCTCATGGCTCCCGCCTGCGGCAACAAAGAACCCACTGCTCGCTGAGCCCCCCAACCGTGCTCCTCCAGCTCAGCATCTCGCGGGATCAGGCCCTTCTCTGAGCCCAGAGCTGTTTAGAGCACTGCAACGCATTCATGCGGACGCTCTGCAGAAACACAGGAGCCGAGGGAGCTGTGGGGAGTCAGACTCCCTGGAGCCAGAGCTTAGAAACCACTGCCCAGTGCAATGTGCCCCTCGAACGGTTCTCATTTTAGGGAGAGACGGCTGAGATTTTCAAAGGTGCCTAGGGAGCACGGATGCCATTTTTAATGGGGAATTGTGCCTCTAACTCCCCTCCGGTTGCTTTGAAAATCTCACCTTTGTGTTTTTTAAGCCAATCTCACGGTTTGGGGAGCTGGACTCTTGATTTTTTGAGCAGTGGGGGTTGGTCAGACTGCATTATTGGCGGAGCACAGCCTGAACAGACTCTGTTGGGTTCATGTCTATGCCCCTTTTTCTCCATGCACGCTTCATTTAAAACACATGAGTATTCTCTGGGACTTGCTCTGATGCTCAAAATTAAGCACAGGCTTAACTGCTTTGCTGATCTGGGGCCTCACGTTGGCTGAACACTAAAAAACCAATTGTGAATGGCACCCTGTCCGAGAAGGGAGTAGGGGCAGAAGGAGGGGAATGAGTGGCTAATGGACTCCTCTGCTCAGCACAGCCGAGGGGGATGGTCCTGAAGAGTTCTCCTGACTCAGCTCATGTTCAGATTCAAAGTCCCCAGCCAAAGCCCTTTTACTTGCTGCTTGACTTCTACAGCCTGCAGCTTGCCAAGGCCTAATTGGAAAAAGCTAACGACTGTTTTCTAGCGCTGCCAATTCCTCGCCCTCCAGCAGCAAGAGCAAAGCTGCCAGCGGCTTTAAGAGGAGAACAAAAAGCCAGAAAGGATCGCTCGCCCCACATAAGCACACTGGGATCCTAAAGCTACCATCTGATATTTATTAGGGCTGCTCAGCCCAGGGAGTTTCACTGCTCTCCTAAGGGCTGGGTAGGAGGTCAGGTGACATTCTGATGCCTCAGTGAAAATAAAGTGCACTGCAAAACACTGGCTTCTCATCCTCGTTTTGCATTTGCATATCATTGGGTTTGCATTATATGGAATATGGCCCCCATCCAGAAAAGGGATTAATTTAGCATGCACTTAATTTTAAGCATGTGATTAAGTTCCATTGAAGTCAATTTGGTGCATGCGTAAGTGCTTTGCTGAATCGGGCCCTTTACAAGAAATCATTTCAAATGCTACAATAAATCTGTGACCGCCTCGGACTTCTTCCCAGTCCCCTGACAAAGTGGGGCAGAGAAATGAGACCCTCCCGCGATGAGGCCACGCAAGGCAAAGGAGAATCTCCATTAGCAAAAGGGCCCCATGACCCACAGCAGCGCAGTTCCCGACTGCACCCAGGAAAGGGCAGTAGTGACACAAACGAAATAGCCAGTTCATCAGAATGCATGCTGATGGCAGGGCCACACGGCTGCCTGTGCCCCTTTCTTGTGTACTAGCTCGGAGGAAGCTAGCGCCTGTATGGCGACCCTTGCAGCGGGGAGGTGTGATTCCCAGCAATGTCAGCAGAGCCGGAGTTTGATTTTTTGTTATTTTTATTTTTTAAAGGCAGGTGGCTAGCCTGCTGTGCTATTTTGTCCTATGGAACGCAGATAGGATGAGAGGGTGTCGCTACATTTGGGATATGAGATGACAAGACAGAGGCAAAACTGGGGGGGGTGGTTTTGAGTTTGGCAAAACCTCGATGGGTGCCACAGGAATGGCCCGGATTGTAGCGTGTGTGGCTCTGGGTTCAGATAACTGTGGGTCTGTGCTGCTGCACCTTTCTGTTAAATATGGAGACAGAAAATCAACTGGGGTTCCATTTATCTGCCTCTCCCACAAAGTCAGAGATGAGGGGGTTCCATAAAAGGTCTGGGTTTGTCTCACCTCTCGGACTTTTTTTCCAACCTAACTAAAATTTGAGATTTTTTTCTTTATTTTTAGTTTTGTAAACTCTTACCCCAGAGATGAAGTTAGCCTTTAGTCTGGATTTCATATTTTAACAAAAAGAAAAGGAGGACTTGTGGCACCTTAGAGACTAACCAATTTATTTGAGCATAAGCTTTCGTGAGCTACAGCTCACTTCATCGGATGTGAGCTGTAGCTCACGAAAGCTTATGCTCAAATAAATTGGTTAGCCTCTAAGGTGCCACAAGTCCTCCTTTTCTTTTTGCGAATACAGACTAACACGGCTGTTACTCTGAAACCTGTCATATTTTAACAAGTTCCTCTTCTTTATCATGTGTAATAGGAGAGATGGAGCAGGAGGGTGAGATGCTGCATGTAACAGTGCAGGCGGCTTGCAGGGTATCAAAGCCATCTGATAGTTTGGACCCAATTCTCCGGGTTACACATGAAAGCAGTGGGAACAGGTTCATGCTGGCAATGCAAAACCCACCCTCCATATTGGATGCCCCTAGGAGAAAAGATTGTACATGGGAACACTAAGGCACAACGGGCTATCAGCTCTGTAAAACTACAAGCAGGGGGAGTACCAGGAAAAACAGTGCTTTTGGCGTGTGCTGCGATTGCTCCCCTCTGCAGCTGGCTGGTGTGGAAGTGAGGGAAGGAGAAGGTCACGGCCTTGTTTTCTCCCCATTCTTTTGGGGAAATCACTAGCCCTGAGTGGGACAGGGGATTGCAAGGGCTGCAGTTGTGGCCAGAGAACATCCAGAATGGATCGACCCAAAAAAACACATGTGGAGCGCTCCGAAGTGGGGGATTGGGTTCCCCATCACTGGAAATGCCACGTATCTGTCTGGGGGCCATTCCACCTCATCTCGTGTAATAAACTAAACCAAACCGGTGCAACTCTATACATCAAATGATGTTCTTTGGCTCCGAGTCACACAACAGCCAGAGGACCAGCTACACTATGACGGTACAGCAGCCCTGCTGCAGTGCCCTAGGCTGGGCTGCTGTAGTTTAGACGTGATGCCCTAACTGCTCGGATTGTATATAGGCAGAATAAAAGCCATCTCATGTCTGTGGCATGCCGAACATTTAAAGCACTAGGCAAAGCCATTTGTCTGAACCCTGTAGCACGTAGATGTCAAAACAAAAGTAACACATCCAGGTTTCTATTTCACTTCTCTAGGCTGTATGGATGCCCCCTCGTGGTTCAGACAGATTCTGTTTTTCAGCTAAAGTCTGCAGGTAGCCGGTTGAACTTTGGGTGACACATCTGACTATTGCTTGCAGTGATGTTGTAGCCGTGTTAGTCCCAGGATTCTACCAAGTGGGTGGGGTAATATCTTTTATTGGACCAACTTCTGCTGAGGGAGAGAGACTAGCTTTCGAACTTATACAGAGCTCTCCTTCAGGTCTGTGTAAGTTCGAAAGCTTGTCTCTTTCACCTACAGAAATTGGTCCAGTAAAAGATTACTCCACCCACCTTGTCTCTCTAACATCTGACTGTTGCATGGGAGACGGTGGAAGGTGTATTTTCATTAATAAACAGGTCTTGTTTAACTTGGCCATTTAAATGGCTGAACTCTTTCTAACTTGGTTCCCTTTGCTGAGGAGAGGGGATAGCTCAGTGGTTTGAGCATTGGCCTGCTAAACCCACGGTTGTGAGTTCAATCCTTGAGGGGGCCGTTTAGGGATCTGGGGCAAAAAAAAAAAATAAAAAATTGGGGATTGTGCCTGCTTTGAGCAGGGGGTTGGACTAGATGATCTCCTGAGGTCCCTTCCAACTCTGATATTCTATGATTCTATGTCACATCTGCTGGTGACTGACCTTTCCCTTTTCTGACTTGGCCTTTCAAGGCAAATGAAGTGGGTGGTGGAGTGGGTTCCCCCTCCCCCCCTTAAGTGGCTTTAGTGCTGATGAATGATGTTGGGTTGACAGCCCTGGAGAGTCAAGCCCCATGTTTATCCACAGAACCAGTACAGAATGGGTAGCAGTACTGGAAGCTTGATACTCATATGCTCCATCCACCGGCCCCAGGACCCCAATGTGACCTGGGTAGCAGCAGGGGTGAGTGGGGAGTTAACTCTCGGGGGCCCATTCAATTCTGCACATCCCTGTTGAGACTGCCAGCAAGAGGGGCAATGGATGGAGACCCACGGTCTCATTTCCCATATGCCACTAAGCAGCCATTGATTAATTTCAAGCACTTTCAACATGGGCTTGAGTTGAGCTGGCCGTGTGGAGGTTCCTTATTCCATTTTCAAAGACCCTAAACCAGAGTCCCTCAGGAAAGTCACTTTAGATTCCATTTCCTGTGCTGCACTGGAGGGGATCAGAATATGGAGGTCTGTGACCTCAGCCAACCGCAGACAGAGTCGGAAGTGGATTGCTCTGACTTTGGGCCTACTGCTCCATAATAACACCGGTGAAATTACTTCATTAGTCCCCAGGGCCCCATTTCCTTCCTTCCCTCAGCCAAAGTGAAGCTGAAAATAGCGGTTTGCATTTCTCATATTTCTCTCCAAAACATATTAAGATCCAATCAACCAAAACCTCTTCTCCTAGCAGCCAGTCCTGAGCATGTGACCTACACCCCCCGCACCCCCTCAGAGAAGGAAAGAGCTTTTCTGCTACCTCAAAAATTCCATCCCAAATACAATTCTCATGGAACATTGAGGGAGGAGTCCCATTAAGTCCTCAGAAGTCAGGAAATACCAGGGATAAAGCTGCAGGGGCAACCTTAACTCTGCCCCTGTGTGCATGTACACCTGTCTTTAATACGTGATTAAGGCTACGATTTGGTCACTGAGGTTGTGGAATCGGTGACTTCTGCAGACCACCGTGAATTCAGTCCACAGCAGCTGGGAGCTGCAGGGTACCCACACCGCCCGTGGTGGCTGGGAGCTGCGGGGCACCCGGGGGATCTCCCACAGCTCCCCAGCCTAGGGCAGGAATCCCCCAGAGCTCCCCAATTCCCGGGCGGTGGGGGATCCCCGTAGCTCCCCAGCCACTGCGGGCGGGGATCACTCCCAGCCCCAGCAGGGGGCACAGCTGCCAGCCACAGCAGGACAGGGTGCTGGACTCTCCTCCCTCCCCATTTTTTCATGGACATTTTTTGTAAAAAAGTCAGGGACAGGTCACGGCTTCCATGAATTGTCGTTTATTGCCCGTGACTTTTACTAAAAATGTCCATGACACAAATCACAGCCTTATATATGATCAGATGCTAATTCTCAAAAGCAACAAGGAGAGCCCTAGGCTGTACCGGGAGTCAAATCAACCCCCACCAATACCTACATATGGGAGACACAAGTTGCTTCTTGGAGCAGCTATTGTGGAACCCACAAGGGGAGAGGTGATTCTTGATTTAGTCCTAATTGGAACACAGAATCTGGTTCAAGACGTACCTATAGCTGAAACGCTCAGTCATAGTGACCATAATGTAATTAAATTGAATGTCCTTGTGGGGGGGATAATTCCAAAACACCCACCAGGGTTACATTTAATTTTAAAAAGGGGACCTACACAAAAATAATGATGCTTATTAAATGGAAACTAAAAGGACCTGTAGCAAGAGTTAAAAGTCTGCAAGCAGCATGGGGGCTATTTAAAAACACCATAAGAGAGGCTCAGACTAAACTACACCCCAAATCAGAAAAGACATTAAGGTGATCAAAAGAATGCCACCATGGCTAAACAGCAGAGTAATGGAAGCTGTTAGAGTCAAAAAGACACCCTTTAACATTTGTAAGTCAAACCCTAATGAGGATAATAAGAAGGTGCACAAACTCTGGCAGGTTAAGTGTAAAACTAAAATACTGCAGGCCAAGAAGGAATTTGAGAAGCAACTTGCAAAAGATGCAAAAACTAACAGTAAAAAATGGTTGAAGTATAGCCAAAGTGTGAAGGCTGCCAACGAGACCACTAGATGACAAAGATGCTAAAGATGCATGCTTCACATGCATCTGATGAAGTGGGTATTCGCCCACCAAAGCTTATGCTCCAATACGTCTGTTAGTCTATAAGGTACCACAGGACTCTTTGCCGCTTTCACAGATGCTAAAGGAGCACTCAAGGAAGACAAGGCCATTGCAGAGAAACTAAATGAATTCTTTCCATCGGTGCTCATTGCAAAGGATGGGGGGTGGGGGAGATATCCACACCACAGCTATCATTTTTGGGCAACAAATCTGAAACAGTGTCCGGCACTGATGTGTCAATAGAAGAGGTTTTAGAACAAATTGATAAATTAAACCATAGTAAGTAATCAGGACCAGATGGGATTCACCCAAGAATTTGAAGGAAGTAAAATATGAAATTGCAAAACCGCGGTATATAAACTGGTTTCAGAGTAGCAGCCGTGTTAGTCTGTATCCGCAAAAAGAACAGGAGGACTTGTGGCACCTTAGAGACTAACCAATTTATTTGAGCATAAGCTTTTGTGAGCTACAGCTCACTTCATCGGATGCATTTAGTGGAAAATACAGTGGGGAAATTTAGCTTACCTTAAGTGATCACTCTTGTTACAGTGTGTATGGTAACACCCATTGTTTCATGTTCTCTGTGTATATAAATCTCCCCACTGTATTTTCCACTGAATGCATCCGATGAAGTGAGCTGTAGCTCACAAAAGCTTATGCTCAAATAAATTGGTTAGTCTCTAAGGTGCCACGAGTCCTCCTTTTCAATTTGAGTATATAAACTATCATTGAAGTCAGCTTCTGGACCAGGTTACTGGAGGATGACTAATGTAATGTGGATTTTTTTTTAAAGGGGGCTCCAGAGGCGATCCTGCCAATTACAGACTAGTGAATCTAACTTCAGTACCAGGCAAATTGGTAGAAAGTATAGTAAAGAGCAGGATTATCAGACACAAACATGACCGGTTAGAGAAGAGTCAACCCAGCTTTTGTGAAGGGAAGGCATGTCTCACCAATCTATTAGAATTCTTTGAGGGTGTCAACAAGTGTATGGATAAGGATGTGTAGCGGGGTGGTCACCCGCTCTGGCCTTAAAGGGCTTAAAACAGCCCAGGAGAAGGCTGTGGCTGGGAACCAGCAGTTCCCAGGCTGATTGGGGGAAGCAGGCTCAGCTGGGGCCACGCCCCAGTCAGGGGTCAGCTGGCCCTTATAAGAGGGCCGTGGGCCAGGAGCAGACAGTCTCCTCTAGCTGTGGAGGGAGATGGGCCTGGTTGCTGGGGAGCGTACCAGGTTACCTGAGGTGGAGCAGGGCTGGGGGAAGGCCAAGGGAGCTCTGGCCTGGAAACCTCCCAGGCTGCAGACCTAGTGTAAGGCCTGATAGGTACTGGAGTTGCAGGGGGCAGCCCATGGGGAGGCAGAGGCAGCAGGTCCAAACTCCCCTTGTCTGTGGCTTATACACTGCAGTCCACCCCAGTGTGGGGGCTCAGTGGTGACTGGCAGTAGCCAAAGACTGAGGCGAGGATACTTGGTGGGGGTTTCCCGGAGAGGGGAGACCCAGAGACTGTGGGGCACTGCCCGGGGGCAGCACCCCAGTAAAAGGGGCACCGGGGTCTGGGAGGGACACGGTGGCCAGCAGCAAGCGGGACACCGGCCTGCAGAGGGTACTCTGGAGGCTGGGAGAGCTAATTCCCTGAGAGACCAGCAGGAGGTGCCACAGGGGTGAGTCCCACACCGTTACAGGGTGATTCAGTTGATACTGGATTTCCAGAAAGCCTTTGACAAGATCCTTCATCAAAGGCTTTTAAGGAAACTAAGTAGTCATGGGATAACAGGGAAGGTCCTCTCATAGATCAGTAACTGGCTTAAAGATATGAAGCAAACGTAGGAATAAATGATCACCTCTCACAATGGAGAGGGTTAGACAGTAGGGTCCCCTAAGGATCTGTACTGAGACTTGTGCTGTTCAACATATTCATTAATGATTTGGAACAGGGAGTGAACAGTGACGTGGTAAAGTCTGCAGATGATACAAAATTATTCAAGATAGGTAAGTCCAAAACTGACTGAAGTCTTACAGGGAGAATCTTGCAAAACTGGGTGACTGGGCAACAAAATGGCAGATGCACTTATCAATGTTGAGTTTCAAGTAATGCAAATTGGAAAAAATAATCCCAACTATACCTACAGAACGATGGATTCTAAATTGGCTCTTGCAACTCAAGAAAGAGAGCTTGGAGTCACCATGGATAGTTCCATGAAAACTTCAGCTCAATGCACAACAGTGGTTAAAGAGGCTAAAAGAATGTTAAGAAAAGGAGGACTTGTGGCACCTTAGAGACTAACCAATTTATTTGAGCATAAGCTTTCGTGAGCTACAGCTCATTTCATCGGATGCATACTGTGGAAAATACAGAAGATGTTTTTATATACACAAACCATGAAAAAATGGGTGATCATCACTACAAAAGGTTTTCTCTCCCCCCACCCCACTCTCCTGCTGGTAATAGCTTATGTAAAGTGATCACTCTCCTTACAATGTGTATGCATTGTAAGATCACCCATTTTTTCATGGTTTGTGTGTATAAAAACATCTTCTGTATTTTCCACAGTATGCATCCGATGAAATGAGCTGTAGCTCACGAAAGCTTATGCTCAAATAAATTGGTTAGTCTCTAAGGTGCCACAAGTACTCCTTTTCTTTTTGCAAATACAGACTAACACGGCTCTTTACTCTGAAAAGAATGTTAGGAACTAGTAGGAAAAGGATAAAAGATAAGACCGAAAGGATCATAACACCACAATCTTAGAAATGTAGGGCTGGAGGGGACCTCAGGAAGTCATCAAGTCCAGTCCTTTGTGCTGACGCAGGACAAAATAAACCTAAACCATCCCTGACAGATGTTTGTCCAACACGGTTTTGAAAACCTCCAATGATGGAGACTCCACAACGTCCCTTGGAAACCTATTCCAGAGCTTCACTACCCTCATAGCTAAAAAACCTTTCCTGATATCTAAATTAAATCTCCCTTGCTGCAGATTAAGCCCATTACCTCTTCTCCTGCCTTCAGTGGACATGGAGAACAGTTGATCACCGTCCTCTTTATAACAGCCCTTAACATATTTGGAAACTTATCAGGTCCCCCTCCTCAATCTTCATTTCTCAAGAATGAACGGACCCAAGTTTTTTCAACCTTTCATCATAAGTCAGGTTTTCAAAACCTTTTATCATTTTTCTTGCTCTCCTCTGGAGTCTCTCCAATTTGTTCCACATCTTTCCTACAGTGCGGCATGCAGAACTGGACACGGTATTCCAGCTGAGGCTTCACCAGGAAAATTACCGCCTGTGTTCTACATACAACACTTCTGTGAATACACTCCAGAATATCACCTGTTTTTTGCAGCTGTATCACATTGTTGACTCATTCAATTGGTGATCCACAATCACTCCCAGATCCTTTTCAGCAGTACGACCACCTAGCCAGTTTCCCCCCACACTTTGTAATTGTACATTTGATTTTTTCCTTCCTTACGTGAAATACTTTGCACTTGTCTGTATTGAATTTCATCTTGTTGAATGCAGATCAGTTCTCCAATTTGGAGGACAGAATTAGAATTCAAAATGACCTTGACAAAGTGCTTGCAACCCCTCCCAGCTAAGAGTCATATGCAAATGTTATAAGCATACTCTCCACTCCATTATCCAAGTAATTAACAAAAATCCTGAATAGTACCAGACCCAAGACTGACCCCAGGGGATCTCACTTGATACACCCTCCTAGTTGGACAGCGAACCACTGACAACTACTCTGAGTGTGGCCTTTCAACCAGCTGTGCACCCACCTGTGGGTGGGAGCCAGCATCTCCTGCCAATGATTAGAGCCTAAGGCAGCAGTTACATCCTCAATAGATCTGGAGGCTCGAGGGCAACAGCTCTACCTAGCTGGTCCTCCCACTTCACTGGGTTCCGACCCAGGGCCCTGGGAGGCTGGTTCAGCTTCACTCACCCAGCGGTGCGTTGCATCAGCCTCAAGTCAGCTTCCCTAGGTCATCAGTTCCTACCTCATTGTGCATCCCAGCTGGCTGCTGTCCATCCCTGGGTAGCACTGCATTCCAGGCTTCCAGCCTTGGTCCCAGTATCCAGGAGCTGTGGCTCCCTCATCCCCTGGCTTAATGGAGGTCACATCCTTCTCTCTGGCCTGCCAACCCAACTGAGCTGTCTGGTGGCCTTTTAAACCCCACCTCCAACCCGAGCATGCTCAACATGGGCAGAGGGGCAGGGCCTCCTGAGCCCAGAGTTGCTCCCTAACCCCCACCCATCCAGTGCGGGGTTTATACATCCTGTCACACCACATAATAGCAATTTCATCGAGACTGCATTTCCCTAATTTGCTTATGAGGATATCATGTGGGACTGTGTCAGAAGCCTTACTAGAATCTAGATACATCGCATCGACTGCCTCCTCCCATCCACGAGGCCAATAATCCTGTCAAAGAAGGAAATTAGATTTGTTTGTCACGATTTGTTCTTGACAAATCCATGCTAACTATTCCTCAACCATGTCATCTTCTAGGTGCTTTCAAAGTAATTATTTAATAATTTTTTTCCAGTATCTTTCCAGATATTGAAGTTAGGCTGGCTGGTCTATAACTTCCTGGGTCCTCTTTATTCCCTTTTTTAAAGATAGGTGCTATGTTTGGCCTTCTCCAGTCATCTGGGACCTCACGCATCCTCCAGGAATTCATAAAGATAATTGCTAACCATTCTGAAATTGCATCAGCTAGTCTCTTTAAGTATTTTAGGATGAATTACATCTGGTCCTGCCAACTTGAATACATCTAACTTACCTAAATATTCTTTAATCTGTTCTTTCCCTGTTTTGATTTACATTCCTTCCCCCTTGTTGTTAATATTAATTGTGTTGAGTATCTCGTCACCATTAAACTTTTTAGTGAAGAGTGAAGCAAAATAGGCATTAAACACCGCAGCTGTCCAGGAATGGAAGACTGGGCTGGATAACTCCAAAACTGCCCTGTTCTGTATATTCTCCCTGTAACTCTAGTACTGGCCATTGCCAGAGACAGGATACTGGGGCAGATGGACTTCTGGTCTGACCTAGTACGGCAGCTCTTATGTCCTTATGCCTCCTTTTTATCCATGAACTGGTGCCTACAGCGGCACACGAATGAATCTGTAGTTTTGGGCCTGATTTCCAGCACTCACTGAAGGCAATGGGCAGCATGTGATTTCAGTAGTTCAGTAGCAGGTCCAGCCCTTTTTCTCGGGACTCAGTGCTCGGGGAGAATTTGAGAGCATTAATCATCTTTATTTTGCATCCTGAACTGACACCAGCAGGCCAAAAATATTAGAAATGACTCTTCAGCTGGTTGATTGGGCAGCTATATAATGTATTAGGCCCAGATTCTCAAAGATATTTAGGTGCCTAACTCTCATTGATTTCAGTACCTAAATACTTTTGAGGGTCTGAGCCTCAGTCCTTAGGATTTCTGGCAGCACACAGAACTGCAACCAATTTACACGATGGCTCAAATCTCCATGAGAAGATGATCCTGATTCCCACGGCCTGGGGGTATTATCTTGTGACCTCTCAATGTATCCTATTACCTAAGCACTTTGGGAGCTATCTCTAGGAGGAAAGCACTAAGCCATACCGGTCATTGAAAGGAGTGTGCGGAAAGCAGACAACCTCGTCCCATTGGCCATCAGGGACAGAAATACGAAACCTTCCCGGCTTGTTACTTGGGCTGAAATGGAAAATGTTTCTAAATGGTAATATGGAAAATTCTGTTAGCAGATCAACGGGCGGTGAAATCCTGCCCATGGGAACTTGCAAGAGTTGAATTTACTTTTCTGCTCAACGTGGAATAGTTCATACCCTCAGTTTAAATAAATGATTAGCAACTGGCGTATGTCTTGCATTTGCCACCTTAAAGAGAATGATCTATGTACCATAAGCAAATTTAGAAATTTGGGAAATGACCTTAAAAAGCAAAGCGTCTTTTAGGGCAGGGTTAGCTAGGGTGCAGCCTGTGGAGCTCATTGATACAGTCTGAAGCTGCAGTTGTCTTTAACAATAGAGAGGAAGGACTCCTGCAGCTCAAACACAGCACTGAGAGTCAGGTGATCTGTGTTCTATTCCCCACTCTGCCATTTACTGGCTATATGAAATGAGGCAAGTTACTCCACCTCTCCTTATCTAAATGGGGATAAATAATACTTCCTTACTCCACAAGAGTGCTAGGAAGCGTCAAGTGCTTTGAGATCCTTAGCTGGTCTGGAACACATGACTTATGAGGAGAGGCTGAGGGAACTGGGATTGTTTAGTCTGCGGAAGAGAAGAATGAGGGGGGATTTGATAGCTGCTTTCTGCCTGAGAGGTGGTTCCAGAGAGGATGGTTCTAGACTATTCTCAGTGGTAGAAGAGGACAAGACAAGCAGTAATGGTCTCTAGTTGCAGTGGGGGAGGTTTAGGTTGGATATTAGGAAAAACTTTTTCATTAGGAGGGTGGTGAAACACTGGAATGCGTTACCTAGGGAGGTGGTAGAATCTCCTTCCTCAGAAGTTTTTAAGGTCAGGCTTGACAAAGCACTGGCTGGGATGATTTAATTGGGGATTGGTCCTGCTTTGAGCAGGGGGTTGGACTTGGTGACCTCCTGAGGTCCCTTCCAACCCTGATATTCTATGATTCTATGGTAAGTTCTAGAGAAGAGGAAAATGTCATTATTCTTTAATAAGGAGGAGCAGCCTGTGGAGAGAACATTGCACCCAGGGACTTACCCCCCCGAGCACCCCTTCTGACTTAAACATGAGGTTGACTGCATTCTGCCTCACTTTTTGGAAAACAGGCAACTATTTAACTCCTGGCCACCTCTCAATACAGCAACCCATCATCCACCTCCTACTTGGGCCAGTGGATTTAATCAACAATCAGATATTCTTTGAGGTGGTGTTGTAGTCATGTTAGATATTAGAGAGACAAGACGGGTGAGGTAATATCTTTTATTGGACCCGCTTCTGCTGGTGAAAGCATAAGCACTGACTCCATGGGTGCTCCAGTCCTGGAGCACGCACGGAGAGGGAAAATGGTGGGTGCTGAGCACCCATCAGCAGACCCCTATCAAAACCTCCCCCTCCCCCTAGCGCCTCCTGCCCCCGGTGGCCCCGCAAATCAGCACCTCTCCCCCTCCACATCTCTTGCCCGCCGCAATCAGCTGTTTCGCGGCTTGCAGGAGGCTCTGGGGCCATGAAAGAAAGAGCAAGCATGCAGTGCGCTTGGGGGAGAGGGCGGAACAGGCCAGGAAGAGGTGAGTGAGGTGGTGCCTGGGGTAGAGCCAGGGGTCGAGCATTCCCAGCCCATTGGAAAGTCGGTGCCTGTGTGAAAGAGAACAGCTTTCGAGGTATACAGAGCTTTTGTTAGAATACAATGAATTTCAGGGATGGAGATGAGATTTAGAGTTTAAGAGTTCATAGACTATCAGGGTTGGAAGGGACCTCAGGAGGTCATCTAGTCCAACCCCCTGCTCAAAGCAGGACCAATCCCCAACTAAATCATCCCAGCCAGGGCTTTGTCAAGCTGGGACTTAAAAACCTCTAAGAATGGAGATTCCACCACCATTCCAGTGCTTCACCACCCTCCTAGTGAAAAAGTTTTTTCCTAATATCCAACCTAAACCTCTCCCACTGCAACTTGAGACCATTACTCCTTGTTCTGTCATTTGCTACCACTAGAACAGTCTAGATCCATCCTCTTTGGAACCCCCTTTCAGGTAATTGAAAGCAACTATCAAATCCCCCCTCATTCTTCTCTTCTGTAGACTAAACAATCCCAGTTCCCTCAGCCTCTCCTCATAAATCACGTGCTCCAGCCCCCTAATCATTTTTATTGCCTCTGCTGGACTCTTTCCAATTTTTCCACATCCTTCTTGTAGTGTGGGGCCCAAAACTGGACACAGTACTCCAGATGAGGCCTCACCAATGCCAAATAGAGGAGAATGATCACGTCACTCAATCTGCTGGCAATGGTCCTACTTATACAGCCCAAAATGCTGTTAGCCTTCTTGGCAACAAAGGTACACTGTTGACTCCTATCCAGCTTCTTGTCCACTGAAACCCCTAGGTCCTTTTCTGCAGAACTGCTGCTAAGCTGCTCGGTCCCCAGTCTGTAGCGGTGCATGGGATTCTGCCATCCTAAGTGCAGGACTCTGCACTTGTCCTTGTTGAACCTCATCAGATTTCTTTTGGCCCAATCCTCTAATCTGTCTAGGTCACTCTGTATCCTATCCCTACCCTCCAGCATATCTACCTCTCCCCCCAGTGTAGTGTAATCTGCGAACTTGCTGAGGGTGCAATCCACGCCTCCTCCGGATCATTAATGAAGATATTGAACAAAACTCGCCCCAGGACTGACCCTTGGGGCACTCCACTTGATACTGGCTGCCAACTAGACATGGAGCCATTAATCACTACCCGTTGAGCCCGACGATCTAACCAGCTTTCTATCCACCTTATAGTCCATTCATCCAATCCATACTTCTTTAACTTGCTGGCAAGAATACTGTGGGAGACCATATCAAAAGCTTTGTTAAAGTCAAGGAATAACAAGACCACTGCTTTCCCCTCATCCACAGAGCCAGTTATCTCATCATAGAAGGCAATCAGGTTGGTCAGGCATGACTTGCCCTTGGTGAATTCATGCTGACTGTTCCTGATCACTTTCCATTCCTCTAAGTGCTTCAAAATTGATTCCTTGAGGACCTGCTCCATGATTTTTCCAGGGACTGAGTTAAGCCTCAACCAACTAATTCTCAGCACTCAAAGGCAGCCGTCATCCCACATTAAGGATGAAGACAGCCCCACTGTGCTCTTTCCACAGGACTACAGCTCTTCCAGGACACCAACCTTTTGAGAGTTTTCACAAACCCACACTGCAGCCTCTTATAGATTCATAGATTCATAGATATTTAGGTCAGAAGGGACCATTATGATCATCTAGTCTGACCTCCTGCACAATGCAGGCCACAGAATTTCACCCACCACTCCTAAAAAAGACCTCACACCTATATCTGTGCTATTGAAGTCCTCAAATTGTAGTTTGAAGACCTCAAGGAGCAGAGAATCCTCCAGCAAGTGACCCGTGCCCCATGCTACAGAGGAAGGCGAAAAACCTCCAGGGCCTTCCAATCTGCCCTGGAGGAAAATTCCTTCCCGACCCCAAATATGGCGATCAGCTAAACCCTGAGCATATGGGCAAGATTCATCAGCCAGATACTACAGAAAATTCTTTCCCGGGTAACTTGGATCTTACCCCATCTAAAAACCCATCACAGGCCATTGGGCCTATTTACCATGAATATTTAATTACCAAAACCATGTTATCCCATCATACCATCTCCTCCATAAACTTATCGAGTTTAATCTTAAAGCAAGATAGATCTTTTGCCCCCACTACTTCCCTCGGAAGGCTATTCCAAAACTTCACTCCTCTGATGGTTAGAAACCTTCGTCTAATTTCTAATCTAAATTTCCTAGTGGCCAGTTTATATCCATTTGTTCTTGTGTCCACATTGGTATTGAGTTTAAATAATTCCTCTCCCTCTCTGGTATTTATCCCTCTGATATATTTATAGAGAGCAATCATATCTCCCCTCAACCTTCTTTTAGTTAGGCTAAACAAGCCAAGCTCCCTGAGTCTCCTTTCATAAGACAAATTTTCCATTCCTCGGATCATCCTAGTAGCCCTTCTCTGTACCTGTTCCAGTTTGAATTCATCCTTCTTAAACATGGGAGACCAGAACTGCACACAGTATTCCAGGTGAGGTCTCACCAGTGCCTTATATAACGGTACTAAAACCTCCTTATCCCTACTGGAAATACCTCTCCTGATGCATCCCAAGACGACATTAGCTTTTTTCACAGCCATATCACATTGGCAGCTCATAGTCAACCTATGATCAACCAATACTCCAAGGTCCTTTTCCTCCTCCGTTACTTCTAGTTGATGCGTCCCTAGCTTATAACTAAAATTCTTGTTATTAATCCCTAAATGCATGACCTTACACTTCTCACTATTAAATTTCATCCTATTCCTATTACTCCAGTTTACAAGGTCATCCAGATCCTCCTGTAGGGTATCCCTGTCCTTCTCTAAATTAGCAATACCTCCCAGCTTTGTATCATCTGCAAACTTTATTAGCACACTCCCACTTTTTGTGCCCAGGTCAGTAATAAAAAGATTAAATAAGATTGGTCCCAAAACTGATCCTTGAGGAACTCCACTGGTAACCTCCCTCCAACTTGACAGTTCACCTTTCAGTAGAACCCGTTGTAGTCTCCCCTTTAACCAATTCCCTATCCACCTTTCAATTTTCCTATTGATGCCCATCTTATCCAATTTAACTAATAATTCCCCATGTGGCACAGTATCAAACGCCTTACTAAAATCTAAATAAATTAGATCCACTGCGTTTCCTTTATCTAAAAAATCTGTTACTCTCTCAAAGAAGGAAATCAGGTTGGTTTGGCACGATCTACCTTTTGTAAAACCATGTTGTATTTTGTCCCATTTACCATTGACTTCAATGTCCTTAACTACCTTCTCCTTCAAAATTTTTTCCAAGACCTTGCATACTACAGATGTCAAACTAACAGGCCTATAATTACTTGGATCACTTTTTTTCCCTTTCTTAAAAATAGGAACTATGTTAGCAATTCTCCAATCATATGGTACAACCCCTGAATTTACAGATTCATTAAAAATTCTTGCTAATGGGCTTGCAATTTCTTGTGCCAATTCTTTTAATATTCTTGGATGAAGATTATCTGGGCCCCCCGATTTAGCCCCATTAAGCTGTTTGAGTTTCGCTTCTACCTCAGATATGGTGATGTCTACCTCCATATCCTCATTCCCATTTATCATGCTACCATTATCCCTAAGATCCTCTTTAGTCTTATTAAAGACTGAGGCAAAGTATTTGTTTAGATATTGGGCCATGCCTAGATTATCCTTGACCTCCACTCCATCCTCAGTTTTTAGCGGTCCCACTTCTTCTTTCTTTGTTTTCTTCCTATTTATATGACTATAGAACCTTTTACTATTGGTTTTAATTCCCTTTGCAAGGTCCAACTCTACTTGACTTTTAGCCTGTCTCACTTTATCCCTACATATTCTGACCTCAATAAGGTAGCTTTCCTTACTGATCCCTCCCTTCTTCCACTCCCTATATGCTTTCTGCTTTTTCTTAATTACCTCTCTAAGATGCTTGCTCATCCAGCTTGGTCTACAACTCCTGCCTATGAATTTTTTCCCCTTTCTTGGGATGCAGGCTTCCGATAGCTTCTGCAGCTTTAATTTAAAATAATCCCAGGCCTCCTCTACCTTTAAACCCATAAATTCTTCAGTCCAATCCACTTCCCTAACTAATTTCCTTAATTTTTGAAAGTCAGCCCTTTTGAAATCAAAAACCCTAGTTGCAGATTTATTTTTGTTAATCCTTCCATTCAGTTTGAACTGAATTAGCTCATGATCACTTGAGCCAAGATTATCCCCTACAACCATTTCCTCTATGAGATCCTCATTACTCGCCAAGACCAAATCTAAAATGGCATCCCCTCTAGTCGGTTCAGCAACTACTTGTTGAAGGAATCCATCAGCTATCGCATCTAGGAAAATCTGAGCCCTATTATTATTACTAGCACTCATCCTCCAGTCTATATCTGGGAAGTTAAAGTCTCCCATGATCACACAGTTTCCATTAGTATTTACTTTATTAAAAACATTAAAAAGGGCTCTATCCATATCCAAATTAGATCCCGGCGGTCTATAGCACACCCCAAGCACTATCCCAGGGGAGGCTCTAATAGTTTTCTTCCCCAATTTAATTATTGCCCAGACAGACTCAGTCATATCCATTTCATCGCTTCTTATTTCTTTACATTCTATCTCATCATTGATATACAGTGCTACTCCACCACCTTTACCTTTTTTTCGGTCTTTCCTAAACAGCACATACCCTTCAATACCTGTAGCCCAGTCATGACTACTATTCCACCAGGTCTCTGTTATACCTATAATATCTGGTTTCACTTCCTGCACCAGTAACGCTAGTTCCTCCATTTTGTTACCTAGGCTCCTTGCATTAGTGTACAAACATCTTAATTTTTGCTGTTTGGCCTCACTCACATTCTGTACCCTATTAGGCACGGTTATTTTACTACCAGTATAACCTATTAGACTTGTATCTACACTGCCCTTCCTCCTACCTACAGCTGTATCCACTCTTACTTCATTTTCTTTCCACTCTATGCTAAATTCTGGCGTGGAGATTACCTGGACATCTCCCAACCATCTCCCCCAAATTCCTAGTTTAAAGCTCTCTTAATCAGTTGTGCCAGCCTCCATCCTAGAAGTCTATTTCCTTCCCTACTCAGATGAAGTCCATCCCGAGAGAACTGTCCTCTATCCATGAATGCCTCCCAATGGCCATACATCCCAAAGCCCTCCTTATAGCACCACTGCCTAAGCCATCTATTGATAGTCATAATCTTGTCACACCTTTGTTGCCCTTCTCTAGGAACAGGCAGAATCCCACTAAAGATCACCTGAGCCTCAATTTCCTTAAGCGTCCTCCCCAGCCTAACATAGTCTCCCTTAATACTTTCCAGTGAGAATCTAGCCGTATCATTTGTTCCCACATGAAGGATAATTAGGGGATTCTTTCCCGCTCCCTTTAGAATCCTTTTTAACCTCAGGTCTACATCCCGTATCTTAGCACCTGGAAGACAGCACACCCTCCTATTTTCTGGATCAGCTCTGGTTACAGGCCTATCTATTCTTCTCAATAAAGAGTCCCCAATCACATAGACCTGCCTTTTCCTAGTGACGGTGCTATTCTCCAGTCTATCCCCTGTTCCCTCTGGCTGCAAGTTTTTTCCATTCCCATTCTCCCTTGTAATCCTTTTTAACCCATCCTGTATCCTCCTGGGGCTCATATTTGGTGTAATCTCCATTAACTCTTCCCCTTTTCCTATAGGACTAACCGCTCTTCTCTTCTTCCTTGCCCTGTCACCTTCAGTGACTACCTGCTGAGCCCCTTCTTCATTTTCCAACTCTGCAAACCTATTCTGAAGCTCTATTTCTCCTTCACTAGCCCGTCTTTTCCTCTGCCTAGTTCTTTTAGTCACATGCTTCCACTGACCACTTTCCTCACCCAGTCTCCCCTCAGAATTCCCTAGTCCTGCTTCCATCTGCAAGTCTGAGCTTTTCCCTTCAGATACCTCATGTCTTTGCTCCATAATCTGCTCAAACCCCTTCCTAAACTCTACCAGACTTTCCACCTGCATCTCCAAACCTCTGATCTTTTCCTCCATCAGCTCTATCAGACGGCATTTCATGCAGACAAAACTCTTACCAGGTGCCCCCTCCAGGATCATGTACATACCACAGCTTCCACATTCCTCTTGAATGGACACATCCAACCACTCAGCCTCCAAAGAGCAGGTTAGCCCCCTCAGCTCTTCACCTCTACCTCCCTGTGACGAGGTGTCAGCAGGTGCTAGGATGATGCAGGGCTGCCTTGCTCATCTTGCCAAACCCAGGCATCCAAAGTCTCGAGTCAGGCCTCCCAAAATCAAGAGATTGCCTTAAAAATCATGAGTTTCCTCCCCCCAAAGAGAGTGTGGGGACTCTTTCTGGTTTTTGAGTCCCTAGGCAGTATGTTTTCACGCTGTTCCCCCACCACCATAAGGGCTAGACAACTTTTTTTTTTTTTAATGGAATGAAAGCGGAGTCTCCCAGGAGCACATGACTCCAGGGACTGGGGCCTTAAGAGAAACCCCAAATAGCACCAGCTTCATGACGGGCTCATGCCAGCTGGCAGCACCGTGGGGCCTCAGTCGGCTCCAGTCCAGAGGAATGCAGTGCCCTTCCCTACGGCAGAGGGGACCCTGCCAGCCAGTGCCTGGAGAACCCGGAGGACCGGCCAAATTACAGAGCCGGCATGGCCAGGGTGCAGCCCCAAACAGAGGGTCATGAAGGGAGTCTGGGCAACACCCAGGGTGGGGGCAATGTCCCAGGGTCACCCGCCTGCTGGCTGCTGGGCAGGCCCATTGCCCCAGGCTCGCCCCTTGCTCCAAGCCCCTTAGCTTCGTCTGGGGCTGCTGCAGCCTCTGCCCCATGCCTGTGCCTGGAACTCTGACCCACCCCAGCCAGGCCATTACTATCGTCCCCTATTATCCGGGTCACATGGTATGGCCTGGGTCCCCCCCCCCCATCCTAGACCACATGGTACGGTCCTTCTCCCTCGTTTCCTTCCTCTCAAGGCAGCCCCGGCCCCGCCCCTCGCGTGCGCGTGACCCGGGCGCGCGCGCGCGCTCTAGGAGCTCAGCGCGCGCGCCCGCCGTCGTGGGTGGAGCCAGCGAGCGAGCCGGGCCGGGCCCTTCCTCGCGGCATGGAGGTGGCGGGAGGCGGCGTGGCGCCCATCAGAGCCCCGTGAGTACGGGCCGCCCCCGCCCCCACTCGCTCGGCCAGGCCTCAGCGCCGCCCCACTCCTGGGCCTCCCCTTCCGCCCCTCCCCAGGGACCCCCCCTCCCGACGTCCCCTGGGTCCCCTTCCTCCGCCTCCTCAGGGACCTCCCCGGGATCCCCTTCCTCAGGGACCTCTCCTTCTCCCCGGGGTCCCCTTCCTCCGCCTCCCCAGGGACCCTCCCCGGGGTCCCCTTCCTCAGGGACCTCTCCTTCTCCCCGGGGTCCCCTTCCCCCGTCTCCTCAGGGGACCCCCCCATCCCCTTCCTCCGCCTCCCCAGGGACCCCCCCCCCCGACGTCCCCTTCCTCCGCCTCCCCAGGGACCCTCCCCGGGGTCCCCTTCCTCAGGGACCTCTCCTTCTCCCCGGGGTCCCCTTCCTCCGCCTCCCCAGGGGACCCCCCCATCCCCTTCCTCCGCCTCCTCAGGGACCCTCCCCGGGGTCCCCTTCCTCAGGGACCTCTCCTTCTCCCCGGGGTCCCCTTCCCCCGTCTCCTCAGGGGACCCCCACATCCCCTTCCTCTGCCTCCCCAGGGACCCCCCCCGATCCCCTTCCTCAGGGACCTCCCCGGGATCCCCTTCCTCAGGGAACTCTCCTTCTCCCCGGGGTCCCCTTCCTCCGCCTCCCCAGGGACCCCCCCCCGATCCCCTTCCTCAGGGACCTCCCCGGGATCCCCTTCCTCAGGGAACTCTCCTTCTCCCCGGGGTCCCCTTCCTCCGCCTCCCCAGGGGACCCCCCCATCCCCTTCCTCCGCCTCCTCAGGGACCCTCCCCGGGGTCCCCTTCCTCAGGGACCTCTCCTTCTCCCCGGGGTCCCCTTCCTCCGCCTCCTCAGGGACCCCCCCCGATCCCCTTCCTCAGGGACCTCCCCGGGATCCCCTTCCTCAGGGACCTCTCCTTCTCCCCGGGGTCCCCTTCCTCCGCCTCCTCAGGGACCCCCCCCGACGTCCCCTTCCTCCGCCTCCTCAGGGACCCCCCCCGACGTCCCCTTCCTCCGCCTCCTCAGGGACCCCCCCCGACGTCCCCTTCCTCCGCCTCCCCAGGGACCCCCCCCCGATCCCCTTCCTCAGGGACCTCCCCGGGATCCCCTTCCTCAGGGACCTCTCCTTCTCCCCGGGGTCCCCTTCCTCCGCCTCCCCAGGGACCCCCCCCGACCTCCTCTGGGTCCCCTTCCTCCGCCTCCCCAGGGACCCCCCCCCGACGTCCCCTTCCTCCGCCTCCCCAGGGACCCTCCCCGGGGTCCCCTTCCTCAGGGACCTCTCCTTCTCCCCGGGGTCCCCTTCCCCCGTCTCCTCAGGGGACCCCCCCCATCCCCTTCCTCCGCCTCCTCAGGGACCTCCCCGGGATCCCCTTCCTCAGGGACCTCCCCGGGATCCCCTTCCTCAGGGACCTCTCCTTCTTCCCGGGGTCCCCTTCCTCTGCCTCCCCAGGGACCCCCCCATCCCCTTCCTCCGCCTCCTCAGGGACCCCCCCCCCGATCCCCTTCCTCAGGGACCTCTCCTTCTCCCCGGGGTCCCCTTCCTCCGCCTCCCCAGGGACCCCCCCCCGATCCCCTTCCTCAGGGACCTCCCCGGGATCCCCTTCCTCAGGGAACTCTCCTTCTCCCCGGGGTCCCCTTCCCCCGTCTCCTCAGGGGACCCCCCCATCCCCTTCCTCCGCCTCCCCAGGGACCCCCCCCGACCTCCCCGGGATCCCCTTCCTCAGGGACCTCTCCTTCTCCCCGGGGTCCCCTTCCTCCGCCTCCCCAGGGGACCCCCCCATCCCCTTCCTCCGCCTCCTCAGGGACCCTCCCCGGGGTCCCCTTCCTCAGGGACCTCTCCTTCTCCCCGGGGTCCCCTTCCTCCGCCTCCTCAGGGACCCCCCCCGATCCCCTTCCTCAGGGACCTCCCCGGGATCCCCTTCCTCAGGGACCTCTCCTTCTCCCCGGGGTCCCCTTCCTCCGCCTCCCCAGGGACCCCCCCCGACGTCCCCTTCCTCCGCCTCCTCAGGGACCCCCCCCGACGTCCCCTTCCTCCGCCTCCTCAGGGACCCCCCCCGACGTCCCCTTCCTCCGCCTCCCCAGGGACCCCCCCCCGATCCCCTTCCTCAGGGACCTCCCCGGGATCCCCTTCCTCAGGGACCTCTCCTTCTCCCCGGGGTCCCCTTCTTCCGCCTCCCCAGGGACCCCCCCCCGATCCCCTTCCTCAGGGACCTCCCCGGGATCCCCTTCCTCAGGGACCTCTCCTTCTCCCCGGGGTTCCCTTCCTCCGCCTCCCCAGGGACCCCCCCCCGATCCCCTTTCTCAGGGACCTCCCCGGGATCCCCTTCCTCAGGGAACTCTCCTTCTCCCCGGGGTCCCCTTCCCCCGTCTCCTCAGGGGACCCCCCCATCCCCTTCCTCCGCCTCCCCAGGGACCCCCCCCCCGACGTCCCCTTCCTCCGCCTCCCCAGGGACCCCCCCCGACCTCCCCGGGATCCCCTTCCTCAGGGACCTCTCCTTCTCCCCGGGGTCCCCTTCCTCCGCCTCCCCAGGGGACCCCCCCATCCCCTTCCTCCGCCTCCTCAGGGACCCTCCCCGGGGTCCCCTTCCTCAGGGACCTCTCCTTCTCCCCGGGGTCCCCTTCCCCCGTCTCCTCAGGGGACCCCCACATCCCCTTCCTCCGCCTCCCCAGGGACCCCCCCCGATCCCCTTCCTCAGGGACCTCCCCGGGATCCCCTTCCTCAGGGAACTCTCCTTCTCCCCGGGGTCCCCTTCCTCCGCCTCCCCAGGGACCCCCCCGACGTCCCCTTCCTCCGCCTCCTCAGGGACCCTCCCCGGGGTCCCCTTCCTCAGGGACCTTCCCGGGATCCCCTTCCTCAGGGACCTCTCCTTCTCCCCGGGGTCCCCTTCCCCCGTCTCCTCAGGGGACCCCCCCATCCCCTTCCTCCGCCTCCTCAGGGACCCCCCCCCCGACGTCCCCTTCCTCCGCCTCCTCAGGGACCCCCCCCGATCCCCTTCCCCGGGGTCCCCTTCCTCAGGGAACTCTCCTTCCCCCCGATCCCCTTCCCCCGTCTCCCCAGGGGACCCCCCCTTGATCCCCTTCCCCCGTCTCCCCAGGGGACCCCCTCGATCCCCTTCCCCAGGGAACCCCCTCACCTCCCCCCGATCCCCTTCCCCCACTCCTCAGGGTCCCCTTCCCCAGGGAACCCCCCCCCCGGGGTCCCCTTCCCCCGCCTCCCCAGTGAACCGCCCCACCTTGCCCCGCTCCCCTTCCTCTGGGAAACCCCCCCCATCCCCTCAGGGAACCCCTCTCCCCAGACCTCCCCTTCCTCCCCCTTTTCAGGGAACCCCACCCCCCCGAGACTTTCCCCCATTCCTAGCACCCTCTCTCCTTCACAACACCCATTTCCTGTGCTACCCTAGGAGCGTCCCCACCCCCCCATCCCCAGCATCCACCTTCCCCCACTACCCCAGGAGCTACCTGCTCCCTTCATGCAAATTGGTTCTGGCCTTTGGGTGCCTGATGCTGGTCGATGGAGCCCTCGGTGCGGCAGAAGTTGGGTGGCTTTGGGCCGGGTGCTCTGGGTTCCCAGGCCGGGGTGACTCACTTGGAAAACCATATCGCTCACCTTGTCTGGAGGGGGGGGGAAAAAAAAATCAGTTATTCGGTTACTTGGTACTTAAAAGAAAAGAATCAGCAACAGAGGACCTGCCGCTTTGTTAAAATACCACAGTGCCTTTCCCCAGGCTGCCCTCATGACAGATGGCCCCTGGAGTCCCCATCCCACCACTCATCCTGTTTGACATTGTGGGTTGAGGTAGTGGCCATTCAACACCCAGCAAATATCAACAGGAGCCTTTGACAGAGACAGTATCTGAGTTTGCAGGAAGGCTCATAAGAGGCCTTGTAAAGTACGGAGAGAGCGCAAATACGGGAGAACTGGGAAACGTTACTAGCCTTGTGACTGTTGCCCTGGATGAGTTAAGTTACTGTCCTCAGCTAACCAGTCAGTTAGTGGAACCTGTGGGAGACCACAGCAAGCTTTGAGAAGTTACGTGTTTAAAAGTCAGTACCTAAATAAAAATGGCTAAATTTTCAGAGGTCATGAGTGCACACAATTGTCATTGAAGTCTGCAAGAGCTGAAGGTGCTTGGCATTTCTGAAAATCACACCACTTTTATTTAGGTGCCTAAATATGGATTTTTGGTCCATCCTTCTGTTTTAGGATACCACCCTAAAGTATCCTCAAATGTTCGGTTTATAATTCTGCCCCACCTCCATTAAGCGATCAGTCTTTTGTCAGTTTTGTGAGTAAATTTTTCTATTAACAGTGTAGCCTAGAGTCCTCAGTCAAAGATATGGGGTCCTGTTGTGCTATACGCTGTACGGACAGTCTCTGCCCTGGTAAGCTCACAATCAAGGATTATGACAAAACATAATAGGTGGAAGAAATGGACAAACTGGGAGGAGGAGGAGGAGGAGGAGGAAGTATCGATAAAGATGGCACAACTTGCATAAGTGGTCACTTATGACAAGTTTCACTGTATTTTGCTGCTTCTCTGTAGAAGATGCAAGTAATAAAGGTAATCTGTTCTACTTACAAAGGTGCCCATCGTGCTTCCTTAGTTTTTCAATGGTAAAGACCTCTTTCCAACCCCAAAGATCTACCCCTGGAGACGAGGAATACACTGTACATCAGGCCGCATCTTTAATGCGGAGAGTTCAGAATATATGCTACAGGCCACAGCCTGCATCACACTGGCTTAATCCAAGTGGCTTGGGAGCTGTTGTGTGTACAGATTCCATGTCCATACTGAACACGAGGCAAGCTATAAACTCCCGTATTTTTTTTAATATATGGCACACTTTGCTTACACAGCACAGTTGGGGATTCTCAGTGGAGCTATTTCCTTCGCCAGTTATCCCCCTATTCTTGTATAAGGGGAAGAATACAGTAGAAGGGAGACCTGAGTTCTGTGGTAGCTGATCTTCTGGATCACCTGGCATCAGCAGTGCAAGTTAGAGTAGGACCCCTCTAACTGCCCACTGTGTCTTGTCATAGCTTCAGTGTGGTGGAGAACTGGGGCCCTAACTTGGTTTTCAATAACCTTGTAAGCCCAATGTCTGTAGAGCAGATGAAAAGACGAGCTCAAGAATGATCCTACTTCACGTTTTGCTTTGTGGCATCCCTGTGGTCAGAAAAGTTAATGCTGGTTTTAATTTCCTTTGTGTAGAATATGCTTCTTTCAGTCTGCCTATTCTTTCATCAGTAAACTTTGCTGTCTAATGTAACACATGTCAAATGATCAGTCAGTTTAATGAGAGCACTCTCTTGCTCTGTAGGTATCTCACCTCGAAAGAACAGTTCCATGCATATCTCAAAGCAGAAAGGGAATCCAGGAATCAGGAAAACAATCAACATGATGGGGAGGAAGATTCTAGTAGCAATGACCAGACAGAGCCTCCAGCAAAACAGATGAAACTAGATGGTGGTGATCAAGTTAGGAAGCAAGGAAGCCAAGAGGAAGTTGTAAAAGAGGAGGAGAAGAAACCCCAGGAACGGAAGAGAGCCAGAGGACAGAATAAGAGTCGGCCATGTATGAAGCCAAATCACTATGAAAAGGACAGGCTGTGCCAGTCAGTAATCCAGGTAAGTGGCTGGCCTGCTATGGTTGGCAACTTCAGGTTCTTTAGATAAGAATCTCTTTAGCTGTAAAACACCTAGCATGCATTTGGATTCCTAATAATATGGCATGAATAAGCCATATACTTACCTATGGAATGGATGTTACTTATTCTCAGGTGGGGGTAATTCAGCTATAAAGCCTCAGAGAGATTGCACTTTATTTAGGCCTTGTCTAGTCTGGTGGTTTTTGTGCTGGCACAACTCCTGCATCCCCCAGTGTAGATGCACTGCAAGAAGGTAATAAGGAATATGCACTAGTGCAACATATCCCCATAATAAGTCACTGGGGTCAGTTGTATGAGTGCAAGCCCCATTTTGCACTGATCCAGTGCGTCTACATTAGCAGCTTACATTGGTGAAGTTGCATTGATGTTTTACACTGATGCTAGTTTCTCTAAACTAGACAAGCAATCAGGAATGGTCAGAGTGTGTGTAACTGAAGTCCATGGAACTCTTCCTGGAAACACAGCTGACACACACAGTAAAAATAAGCCCATTTACATAGAATGGTTGTTGGTGGTTTTACATTGAAAGTGTTTTGTCATTTAAGGAATGTGCAGAGAAGTGCTACTTTGGCTCACAGTGCCGCTTCCTGCATGATGTTGGGGAGTACATGGCTGTGAAGCCCTCAGACCTCGGGGATAGCTGCGTGCTCTTCAAGACCTTCGGAAAGTGCATTTATGGAGTCACATGCCGCTTTGCTAGGGCGCATCTGGGGGAGGACTACAGGAACATCATTAATGAGGACCTTGTAAAGCAGTGGGAAGGGAAACCACTGGTGAGAAACAGCCTCAGCAAAGAACTCCAGCAGCGACTGCGCAAGAAGAAAGTTTGCTTTGACAAATCCAGTAAGTACCTTAGTCACTTGGGCAAGCCCAGCAGCGCAGGCAATGTGGGAAACAAGGCAGCAGGCAACTCAACGGGGGAGAAGAGGATGACAACCTGCACAGCAGCCAAAGGGAATGTAGAGGGCGTTGAGGTCAAACCTCCTGGAGAGGAGGCACCAGAATGTGTCTCAGTGTCAGAGAAGGGAGAAGCTCCTGAATCAGTGGTCCTGCAGAGTTCCTGCCTAGCAGATGCATCAAAGGATTCCACCCCCAAAACAATAGGCCCGGTGACAGATGAAGATGTTATAAAACTGCGGGCGTGTGAGAAAAAAAGAGTAAGTGCTAAAGCTGAGGATGGGGTCCTATTCTGTGGGTGCGTGTGGTAGTGGGCAACAATCAGGTGGTTTTAAAGTTGCATTTGGAAAGCCTCAGCTAGGGTGACTGGCAATCTTGGTGGAGGTGAGTGTAATTGAGGTGCCGGTGAAGCACTCCTCATGTACATGCCCTTAGTCCTTGGGTGGAGGAAAAGTATTTCTGGTTCTGCATTTAAACAAGAAAAAGGGTTTTAACTTGTTGGGTCATATTGCAGTGGAGGTTGGTATCTCAGACCCCTAGTGAAGGGAGAGGCCTCAGTACAGAGCTGTCTAATGAGGCTGTCTACTGTGATTAGGGAACTGCTAGGTCTCCCATCCGAGCCTTTGGTTTAAAATGTATTTTCAGTGATTCTCTCTTTATAAACAGAGTAACCCCAATTATCCAGCCTGTGAGTCAGAAAACGGCTGCTGCCCCCATGTGCGGTGGCAAGCATCATACGTTGTTCTCCTGCTTATCCAAAACCCCTTTACCCACTTCCTCCAAGTTTTGTTCTCAAACATGGTTAGATAGTTAATGATTTGGATCTTTGAAGGTTGTGATGTTAATTGTCATTTTGTAATAAATGCTTTTCAGGTCCGCTGTTCAGAAAAACACACACATTGTCTTGCTCATGTGAAAACTACCTAGTTGTAGGTGCTGTTAGCGCTGCCTGATCTGAACTTGCCTGGCAAATGCCTCGGGATCTCCAAGAGGAAATGTACCCAGAAAGGCTGTCAGGCTAAGAAAAAAATCCTTGTTTTTCAGAAAAACCAGCTCTCTTCTCTCTTTCTTATACCATCTACCATTACTAAAATGTTGTTTTCCCCATTTCTATAGCTCTTTTGCTTCACTCAGCTAGGGCAATGCAAATAGACGGGTCAGTTTAATTTTCTAGTCCTCCTGCCCTAGCACAGTGCTACAGTGTGGGGTTTCAAATGCTGCAGAGGAATGCTTAAATTAAAAAAAATACAGTTTTCATGGAAACTAAAAGGAAACATGATAAATTCTGTAAAAGCCAAACTCCCAGAGTCTCTAACTGAAATTCCCCACTTGGCCTTCGCTATTTGAGCTCTTCTAATATGCCTTTCCTGTCTTTGTTTTCCAGTTGGATATCCAAGGCAAACTCTACCTGGCTCCCTTAACAACGGTAGGTAGAATAGTTCTAACAGAATTATTCTTTTTTCCCCACTTGTGAAAATTGGCTGTAAAACCACTTGGATGGGACAAGTTCCTCACATGAGTGGTGCAGGTCAAAAATGTTGCCAATATGTATCCTAACCCTCTCCAGTTGCTCTGGGTTTCAGTGTGGTAACCTCCCGTTCCGGAGAATATGCAAGCGTTTTGGAGCGGATGTCACCTGTGGCGAAATGGCTGTGTGCACAAACTTGCTCCAAGGCCAGTCATCTGAATGGGCTCTCTTGAAGCGGCACTACACAGAAGATCTCTTTGGAGTGCAGGTCCAGTATAGTCACTTCAGCAAGGCGGGAATCCAGAAACAACTCATGTATTTCTTACTTGGGGGAAACACCCACTGGGCATCTGCAGGGAGTAACTTTCCCTGTGGGTGAACTGCCCTTGTGTCTTTGAGCTGAGACGTGGGCATTTCTTTTGGAGAGGTCACTCATTTTGACTGAATCGGTTCTGTTTTCCCTTTCAGCTGGAGGGAGCATTTCCAGACACTATGACCAGATGTGCAGAGCTTCTGAACCAGACCATTGAGATGGATTTTGTAGACATCAACGTTGGGTGCCCAATAGATCTGGTGTATAAGAAGGTAACATTTAACAATATCCTCCATCCTTTCTCTGAGCAGGTGTCTTTCCTTTGCTTTACCTCCCAATCCCATGTCTGTTCACAACACAACTTAAATGTTACCATTGCCTGTTCAGTCTAAGGACCATCATCTCTACACACAGAGTAACCTTCTCGATTCCAGGGCTTGTTTCAAATGACTTCATAGCAAATGTGTTCATCTTACAAACAACATGATGGCTTTTCTAACGGTCAGCACTGCAAACCCAGCCTGGGATCTGAAAGTCAAGCTTAGGTTTATTCTGAATCCTGCAGCATCTCGGCAACAAATCTTCAACTGGAACCTAGGTCATAGAAAATAAGGGCAGAAGGACCTCTTAGATCATCTAGTCTGCCCTCCTGTACCGCACAGGCCATGGAATTTTAACCAGTTACTCTTGTAGGGAGCCCAGTAACTTGTGTGAACAATTAATACTAGTTAGTTCTGTTGCTGGTGTGCAAGCCAGGCCAGAATGCAGCTTCTGCGCTGCAGGCTGAATACACTAGTGAGAGCTTATTTTGTCAGTGACCTCAGCAGCCCCAGCCCTAAATTTTACGCCGGGGCAGATCAGTTGGAGAGGTGCAGTTTGCAGAGGGGCTTGTCTGATCATTGTCACAGTTTCAGGGTTAACTGCACCTTTGACACCCCTCCACCCCAGTTTTCCTCCAGGACTTCCACTTAGGTGACAGCTAGGAAGCCTGAAACCTTTTTCTCAGGTGGACACCTGTGGCTCTTTTCCTCCAGACGGGTGTTCAGGCTTGCAGTCCCTCTGTATTTCACTGAGATTTCCCCAGCACGTCTGGCTGGGGTCCAGCACCTGTGGTTAGCCTTTCCCCCGGGGTTTCCACAGTGTATACCGGTTATCAGTCAGCTGTCACAAAGCAACCAACCTTTACAGCGCAAAAGACATTTATTCTTAGGGCAAAAGCATTACAGAGAAAACATATTAAAAAAAAACAAGTCCCTATCCACATCCTAAAAAGATTACCTGAGGTCAGCCACCAGTCTTATGGCTCTTTGGGCATGGCAAAGTGTTTCTAACCCTTCCACAAGGCTGGGGACCCCTTGTGTGCAGAAGGTCCTGTCCATTTGCTGAATCAAAAAGGCGGCCCTGTGTCAGTTTAAACTCAGCCCTTTTATACCAAAAGCCCTTTCTTTGTCTGTTGGTCTCTGGAAAACCCAGTACGTGTGAGCCACTTGCAGGGATGGTCCAACCTCTTTGCCTTTCTCGCCTTAATCACCCACCACTGGTTTTTAGTTCCTGGAGGATCTGTGGTAGTGCTCCCCCCCCCCAAGTTGCATACAATCCCCGGCCCACAAGCCATTCCTGTGCGTCCTACAGTACGGTCCCCCAAAGCTACAGCATGCAGTTGCTATATCTGTCAAGCTTGACTGCACTTCAAGATAAAAGTGCAGATATTCTCCAGTTTATACAAATGAAAGGCAGCTGTCTGGTTAGTTTCAGCAAGGTTCTTGGTTAGGTGAAAATACAAGGATCTCTGACTGTGTCTGTTTTATCCCATAGGGGGGTGGATGTGCCTTAATGAACCGTTCCAACAAGTTTGAACAGATAGTCAGAGGAATGAATTCGGTGAGTACCAGGCATACCCTGGCTGAGAAGAACAAGCTTCCAAACAAAGCTGTTTTGTCTGGTTTAACTTTACTCCTCCCTCTCTGTAGGTACTCGATGTTCCTCTGACAGTGAAGATAAGGACTGGTGTGCAAGAAAAAGTCAACCTAGCTCATAAAGTAATCCCCAACATCCGGAAGTGGGGAGCTTCCATGGTCACGGTATGGGCCCCTTTCTGTGTTTGATGTCAGGAATTTGGCCAGGATCTCTGGTGCTTTGTCTATCTGTCTGTCATCATTTAAGTACATCTAGTCCAATAATCCTTTTGGTAGTGACTTTTGCGTGGTGCATCAGGATAGAGGCGTGAACCCAGCCATCTGTGCAAAGTTGTATTGTGAGAGGAGGAGATGCTTCAGGGAGGGACACATTATCATTAATACCACTCTGGTCTCTGTCCACATTAATAATCCCTGTGGCTTCTTGCTCTAGCTTGCAAGCACTGACAATGTTATGTTTGTTCATGATGTCTTTTTGGATTCTGCTAACCAGTTCCCCTACTGTTCACTACAGCACTGACCTCTGCAGATTGCTTAGGTTCTGTGCTATCAATGCATTTCACTCATATCCACTTTGAACTTGTTGCCTTTCTTGTAGCATCTCACCCTAGCTGCTTTAGGTACTTGGTGAAGTACTAATGGTAACTCTCTTCTTTCTGTTAGCTTCATGGCCGATCTAGAGAACAGCGTTACACAAAGGTTGCAGACTGGGAGTACATAGCAGAGTGTGCTAAATTAGCCAGCCCAATGCCTCTATTTGGTATGTTTCTCTCTGCTGATTTTATTTTTTTAAGCTTTTTAATGATTAGGTAATTTTAAAAGAGCTTGTTTCTCTGAAATGTGATCTGTGTATAGTTAAAATATTACTGGTCCGATTAATGTAAGATCCATCCGCCCCACAAACTTGCATCTCCTTCAGTGAGATTGCCTTCGTTATTTGTTTGACACAGTTAAGACAAGACACAGGAGCACGTTCAGTCGGGGGGGGGGGGGAGGAGAAGAGTGAAGCAGAGACAGAACTAATGACAAATCCCTAAAGTGATGTCAGAGAGGCGATAGATCGGCTGTCACCAATAGTGGTTGGCCACTTAGCTTAAAGTGCAATTCTGATCTGAAAAATTACCCAACAGTTCTACTGTGGTGTAACTCCATTCAGGTCAATGAACTGACAGATGAATCTCCTCCATGGTCCCCTGGTGTATTCCAAGTCTCATCAACCATTAAACTCCTCTTAGTGTTGTGGAGCCACGAGGGCTTGGGCAGAGCAAGCTGTAGTTCATTCCTGTTCATAAATAGTCAGTTGAATTTTTGTCTAACACAATTCTGTTCTCATGCTTCTGAAACCCCAGGGCAAGATAGAGTTGCACAGGTGTAACAGAGCTGAATTTGAAAGTTACTGATGGTAGAACTTGACCTGTAAATTATTATTTACACACACACGTGTGTGTATGTGTGTGTGCATGTCAGTCACCACCACTCAGGTCTGAGAAACATGGCAAATAGCGCTGCAGCCGTGAAGGGCGTTCTTCTCTGTCCCACCCCGCCCCAAAGACTGTGCAGTGAGGGTCCGATAGGAGGCGAGCCATAGTGATTTTCCATGGCTTGGGGCGCTGTTGGATTCACTGCCCAAGCCACAGGCTGTGTACTACACTTTTACTGCCCTATGTGGACCTTGCTGGACTACGTTAACATGCTCTAGGTATCTAGAGCTAGCCAGCAGGATTCACGCAGGGCGGTCAGAGTGCAACACAGCCTGGGGCTTGGGCAGTGAAGCCAGTGCCCCAAGCCCTACTAACAATCACCGTGGCTTGCCTCCTCTCAGACTCTCACTGCTCAGTCTGTGGAGGAAGAGAAGCCAGAGGGGCAGGAGGAGGCAATGACAGAAGAGAGGGAACGTACCAGAGGAAGGAGAAGAGGAGGAGGATCATCCAGGAAGGAGGTTCAGGCCCAGCACTGGCCAAGGTAATTAAGGGCCATAGGAGGGCAGCTTTCCTAGGGTTGATCCTCCCCTTCTCCCTGTTTGAGGGTGGGGGTTAGGGGGTCCTTGCCCTCCCCTCAACCATAGACAGTGAGGAGAGAAGGAAGAGTTCCCGGTTTCTCTGGGGGGGTGGAAGGGAAGGGGTCCAAGAAACCTCCCTAATTTTTTTAAAGACATTCTAAATGTCTCAAAGGAAGCTTGGCATCTCTGAATTGTTGGGATTGTTAGGTTTTTTGCCTTGTGCATCACTGCCCATCATGACCCTCAGGTCCCAGGTTGAATTTTCAAGACTTGGCCATTAGAAGGGGGGAAACCACCACACAACACATCCTTTTGTAAAGGGAATAAATTGAATCTGTAGCACCTGAGTATAAACATGGAGCCCCCCAATGCCATTTTACAGGATCACTTTTCAGATAAGGGCACTTTTGAGTTTCATCCTGTGCCATTTCATTTTGACCTGATCTTGTGTGCCACTCTGGCCTCTCTCACTCTCCCACACAGGAAATGGAGATATCTTGTCCTATGAAGATGCTAATCGAGCCATGCAGACTGGCGTTTCAGGAATTATGATTGCAAGGTAAGTGGCTGCCTTTCCTACTTACTTTTGTTTGTGAGCTATATTGGAAACAAATAAAAACTAAAAAAAAGCCAGTGATAAGCGTTTCCTCCTTGGCAAGGCTGTTCTTGGAGGCTTGTTGTGTATCTGGTATAAGATAATGGTGTAGCTTTCAACTCCATCTATTTGCTACTTCTGGTGTAGCCTTTAAAAAGAGGCAACATCAGTTTACAGAGAGCTGAAAAGTCTCAAACTGGATGGAGGTGTAAGCAGAAGTGCATGGTATTGCAAATGATTTGCAGCCAAACCAGACACTTGTGCACATGATTTGGGTGACACTCCTGTTTAATCTTTGGGGTAGAAGCTTGTGCTGATAGGGTTAGCATAACTCTTAATCAGCTAGCAGGTTGAAAAAAAAAACGCAAGTCTCTTTAGCTCCAAAGCTCCAGCTTCGATAATCTCTCTGATGTAGCAAGAGGGATTAAACTGGTTCTGACATTGGACAGCACAGCACAAGTGATTTTGGGGCCTGGGGCCTTTTTTTCTTATCCCTGATCAATTTGGCCCACTGGCCTATCTCTAATCTGTTTGAGAATTGAGTCTGTCCCTGCTTCAGAAGCAACTTCCAATTTCATTTCTCAGATCCCAGCCTTAGAGTAATCCTGATGATTAACCTTATGTTCGCTCTGCCCAGACTCTCACTTCTATGGGCTCTTGTGGTTAAAGAACAGACCTGAGCAGGGAATAAAATCTTAATCTAGTTCTCTGGCATCTGCTTCCTGTGTGACATTAGCTCAGTCAACTTCTCTGGGGTTGTGTGTGAATACAGACTAACACAGCTGCTACTCTGAAACTTCTGAGTGGAATTTTCTAAAGGTATAAGGGATTTAGAAGCAGCCTTCCTAATACCTTTCATCCCTCAGGCATGTAATTGTATTAGTCAATTTAAATATACTCTCACCTCCTGTTATCCCTGAAGTTAACTAGATGCTAGTACAGGATTGCTTCATGTTCGGTCTTGGCTCTAGGCAGGCTCCTGGAGTATAAATAAATAGGGCAAAGGGGAAAATAGTTAGGGCTTAGTTATTCCCTCACTTGCAGGGGTGCCGCATCCAGGGAAATCAATGGCAGTTGATCATGCAAGAGGAGAGAATTAAGCTCTAAAGGTAGGTCAAAGTGAAAGCCAGCAGATTCCCTGAAAAGGTTGGATTGTCTTGTTCGTGGTCAGATCCTCCTGCCAGAGCTGTGTTTGTAGGAGGCTTTAACTAGAAAATGAAATGCACTCTTCCTGTGCCCACTGGGAGGTAACTCAGTAACGCAAATGTTGTCTGGCCGCAGTCATCTTGTGTCTCACATATACAAGTCTGTAGCTAAAACTTCAGTTTTATAGCTGGACAGACTTTCTTTGGTTACAACCATTTTCCTTTCTGATCCGATCTTGTCTGACCGCAGAGGAGCATTGATCAAACCTTGGATTTTCACTGAAGCTAAAGAACAGCGACACTGGGACATCTCTTCCAATGAAAGATTAGATATTCTCAAAGACTTCACCAATTATGGCCTCGAACACTGGGGTTCAGATACCCAGGGGGTGGAGAAAACCAGGAAGTTCATGCTGGAATGGCTGTCCTTTTTGTGCAGGTAACTTGCTTTCTCAATGTCTTTGGATAGAAAGCTTTTTCTTGCTGGGTCTCTGCCTCTACTGTAATATTTTGTAGAATAATAAAATTCATTGACATTTAATATATGTATTTGCATTGCAAGGTATATTCCAACTGGCTTATTAGAGTACCTACCTCAGAAAATCAATGAGCGGCCTCCTTACTACATGGGGAGAGACTATCTGGAGACCTTAATGGCAAGCCAAAATGTGGATGACTGGATTAAAATAAGGTAAATAGCAAACAGTTGTCATAAAATAGACAGTTGGTCATAGTGATTTCATCCTGCAACCTAATATTCAAATACCAGATGATGCACAATCATACTGGCATGGAAGGATCATGGGAACTTCAGGTGTTTATCCTGCCTTCTCTGCCCACCTCCCAACTCAACATGAGACTTCTGTAGGGCTGGCTAGGATCATGGTCTACTTCCCCAACACAGTAAGACTGACTAGAATGGTGCAGTACCCTCATTTCAGTAGGTTTTCAGTTAAGCCTTGTATTGCCATATTACTCTCTCCTTGTTTGTATGTGCCCCCAAGTGCCTCTACTGTGATAAGTCTTATCTGAGATGCTAATATAAACCCAGAGGAATTGACAGTGTGCTTCCCAGACAATGATTTGAAGGTTACCACCAAGGAGGAAAACTGATTTTTCAAGATTACTGACTGCACAGTATCCAGTATATTAATCTGTCTTGCAGTAGCATGTAGAAACCCCAGTCATGGGCCAGCACCCCTTGTGCTAGGTGCTGCACATAACAGAACAAAAAGACCGCACCTGCCCCAAAGAGCTTCTAATCTAAATAATTCCACAGCTTGGGGAGTTGCTGGACTTTCCCCTGTAGGTTTCCAGAATTAATGTTACAGACTTTAAGAGACTTTTCTTGCATCCAAAAGTCTACAGACACTGCTTGAAAAAAATGACTCTGCAGACTTCAGGCCCCAACTGAAATGGCATTCTGAGAGTGTAGCCAGCGGCTTTGTCCCATCCCGTGGAAACAGAAAAGCAGCAAAAATGGAGCATGGCTGCAGCTTCTTTTGAGGGGGGGCGGTGGCACTAATCTGTGTCCTTTGCGTTAGTAATGGAAACAGCTGCCTACAACCACTCAAGTTACTAGAACTTCTGTACATTTCCACCAAGTTTTGTGAATGCCGTTTTCTGAGCAGAACCTTGCAGCTTCAGTATCCAGTTAGCTCCTTTGTGCTATACTGTTCACTGGAAGTACAAAACCATTTTAAAAAGAGTTATTTTAAGCCTCTTTGCACTTTAATAAAATATTTGTTACCTTCAATGTAAAATAAATAGTAGTACTAGCCTGCTTCCGGAAGTGTGGTTATAATGTATACAATGTTTGCTCTGCATTCAGGTAGCTTTATATTCATGCCATAGCTCTATAGTCCGTTGGTACGTAGTTGCTCACTCTACCGGATTTCACTGCCTACATGTCTTGTGGAAAATGATACTGCATTAGTAAAACATGGGGGGGGGGGTCTTAGGAATGTTGGTTGTAAACAGTTTATATACAAAACAAACCCTACTGTTCCTTAATGTGAACCTTTAGTACTTAAATATATCATTTGAGTTCTGTACTATTGATAGGCCAGATCCTCAACTCCTTTGAAGTCAATGGGGCTACACAGATTTACACCAGCTATGTCATATTACACCAACTGAGGGATCTGGTTCTTAACATATGAGTACCAAGTGTGTCTAGCTCAGTGTAAGCAGAAGGAAAGGTGGGATGGGGAGATTCCAGACACATTCAACTTAGTGAGAATAAGGCACCTGAAAGTCAGTGGGAGTTAAGCACCTAAATTGAAAATCTACCCCTTGGTCCCTACTACAAAGAGGGTACAGCCTACCACAGAGTGTATGTTGCATGGTTGGATGTCAGTGTGAGGTATTGTCAGACTCTGAATGTATTTGAATACAAATCTGTTTTGTTGCAGTGAGATGCTTTTGGGGCCTGTACCTGCAAACTTTACCTTTCTGCCTAAACACAAGGCAAATTCTTACAGATAGGACTGATTGGAAGAGTCCTTAAACAGACACAGTGAGAGAAGGCAATAGCAACATGGATTATCTGCCTCTGGCTGCTGGGAATTAAATAAAATTTTATTGTTTTTTAATGTCTAGTTAATGTTTGTCATTACATGATCTGATAACTGGACAAGTGTCACAACTCAGCCTGTTCTGGCTGAGAAAGCTCCCCATCTTCTGTCTGAGGATCTCTCTAGCTACAATACTTCTGTGGTCTTCATTACCCCTAGTTTGAGAACTTCAGTCTTAAATGTGTTTAGCTCCCAGGAGGGTGAGTAGCTTTTTTATTCCCTTTTATAGGTGGGAGAAACTGAGGCAGAGCTGCCAAATGGCTTGCCCAGGTTGTCACAGGAAGTCCATGGCAGAGCAGGGGTTTGAACCTGGATCTCTCCAGCCCAAAGCTAGTGCCCTAACCACTGGACCATCATCTCTGTGTAACTTTTGTGTCTTCTCCAAAGCCTTCTCATGGACTTTGATGCAAAAATAAAGTGCTTGGTGGTCAGGGGCTTGCCTCACTTCACCACATGAGCTTTTATACATTTGCATATTGTACATTGTTTCTGTAGCAGGGGTTGATAAAAACCTTGAGGGTGTGGTCACTAGCATCAATGCAGCCTTGTTTAGTCCAGCTGTGACCCACACCCCTTCAGCCCTTTCACAATTGTTTTTTTCAGTAAGAATGTAAATTTCCTCAGCTCCGAGATTTTTTCACATTGATATTAGACACCTAGAGGAGCTGAGGCAATTTACATTTGTACTGAAAAAAAACATGTTTTTTTATGAGTGGCAATTGGATTAATACAAACCATTAAATAACCTCAGTCTCCCAGGAGAGCCTTCCCCTTAGTCTCTTCAGGTTTTATTCAGATTTATGTTAATTTTGACACATTCAATGCATTGCACAAACTCCCAGCAGGATACAAATAACTCTCCCAAATGCATTTTGTGGAGAGCGATAAAGATTCTGCACTTGGGACTTGAACAGATCTGTCAAAGTTGTGTGGGCTAGAACAGAATCAAGCTCATTCTCCCCTCTGTCATTGGGTCTGCAGCTCTAAACATGAGTAAAAGCCATAGAAATTGATTCTAGCCAGTCAGTTTGCCACATATGACCCTAAATCCATATCTAGAGCAGATCTCTCTGTTCAGAAGGTGCCACTTTTACCTACATCCCTTCCAAGTGAAGGAGTCTCACATTGATGTTTGTGTACAAGGAGTCAGTAAACACTCTAGAATTGGCATTGGGCTGGCTCACTTGCCTGGAGATTGGATTATAGTGGGAAAGGTGAGTGCAGTTCCAGTCCCCTGCTCTCATCCATACAAGCCATGTGCTATACCGATGCAGAAATTGCAATGAGTAAGGCAACAAATGTGGATACAGGTGTTGTGTTCCTTTGAGCAAGTGGTGTTGACCCCTCTGGGTTCCTCTGCCTTTCCAGAGTTACTTCTAGAAGGGTGTTCACATGCTCCTTTTCCAAGTAGAACTACAGTTGAATACATTACCCTTAGTACAGATTTAATCACTATGTACAGAAGAGACATTTGGACCAGAGAATTTACATTTAAGAATGCCAGTCTTCACTGCAGAGATGGGAATACCTAAAATTAACCTGTTATGATGGCTACTGTCTGAACAAGCTTTGGATTTTAATAATGTTCCTGTGCCCTGTTAAGATAAAAAAATTGGATTTTCAAAAGCATTTAGGCTCCTAAGTCACTTAAGTCCTATTAACTTTCAAGGCCTGGACTCTTAAGTGCTTTTGAAAATCCCCACCAAGACTCTTAACACCATAAAAGAGTTGCACAATATCTTGATTGGCTCCACACCCGTTGGTCACTTCTTACCTTGAAGAAGTCTGAATTAGACTGTGGACCCAATTTTTCCATTATCTTTCACATGTCATGGGCTACACTGTGCCAAATTAGTAAAAATGCTCCAAACTCAGACTGGAGTTTCCCCCCCACTCGCTTTGCATAGACATAAACACCACATGCAAGCAAGTAGAGAATCAGGCCCACAGTGTTCACATGCAGATGTGAAGCAGTGGTGAGCTTTTTCCAGAGAGGCTGAACACTTGGCAGCTCCCAGTGACTTAAATTGGAGTTGGGGGTACTTAGCACCTTTGAAATTATGGCCCTGTGTTCACCTGTAGAGTTGTCTAAATAAACTTTTCCTGTTCTCTAGGGTCTTCCAGCTGCTTACGAGCTGGCATATTTCCATATCCTTTTCAGGCAAGGAAATGAAATGTAAATCATTGTCCATGGTGACCAGATTGTAGTTGTTCATGGGAGGGGGAAAACACACAATACTCTTCGAACATTTCACAGTCCCATCATAAATCTTGCATAAAAGCAGCTCAGGCAAGAAAAGGCGATGAGGCAGCATGAAAAGTTACTGCCATGAATCAAAGGTGAGAGATTTAATAGGGGGGGTTTCCCTCTTTTAATATTAAACACTAGGAAATTATTAAAGTCAATTTCTCAACTGCCTCGAAGGCAATGAGTTCATAAAAATGCTGCTGAAACTGCACCAGTGCAGATACCGTATAATACAGCAAAGCTGCGTTGGGGCTTTTACATCAGGGGAGAGAAGCTAGGGCAGACCCAGCTTTGCGCTGGTCGGTTAATATGTGGCCAGCTTGGGTAGGTCACAGCTCCATTAATGCATCTACGAGGGCTCTTAGAGATGTTGGTTTTTACACAGGGGGCTCTAGGTTGAGCCTTGTGGAGTTATTTTCTGCTGGCTGGGCCCTTGAACATTTAACCATGAAATGCCTTGGTAAGTGGATAAGGGTACCTCGGCCTATGGAGAGGAGCTTTTTGTCTTAGAAATCAGGAGAGAGAACGTGCAATGGTAAACACTTACCAAAGTGGAAGTCTCTTCAGATGCAGATATACACTTGTAAATGTAAGTCTACAGGTTAGGTGCTTTAACTTCCATTGAAATCAATAGGAGCAAGGTGCCTAACACAGTTAGGTGTTTTTAAAAATCCCAGTACATATCTTTCTGCACCTTTAGGTGCCTGAATACCTTTTAAAATCTGCCCTAAGTCCCTTTAAATACAACTCCAACAGCAGATGGCCATGCACAAGGATGATCAACTTAAAAGGCTCTGACCTTTGCAAGACTCTGCCGCTCCCCAAAGTGCGTGGGCTCCGGTTGGGCTGCATGCACCTTTCTGGTCTACAGTAGCCAATGCAGAATGAAGGGTTGTAGAAACGTACTGGCTGGCATGACCAGACGAGGCCAAAGATGGCTATCCACAGAACTAATCCAGTCCTCCACCCTGACAGGACATGGAGCCAGTAATAGCTATCTAAGGCCACAAGGGGCCACCAAATCATCTAGTCTGACCTCCTATATATATATATCTCAGGCCACCTCTGCCACCCAGCACCTACACACTTAACCCAGTGACCGAAGTATGACAGCCCACAGGAGCTTAGACTTGTGCCACAGGCAGAGAATAGGCAGGACCGAGATGCCTGAGGCCCCCTGCAATGGCAGGGAAATGAGCATTTATGGCTCAGGAGGAATGGTTCTCCTGAAAGGCATTTGATTCCCAGTAGATTCAGATGGAACAACCGCGTTTCCCTCTCCCATGAAAATGAGCCAAGGTGGAGTCCAAACTCCCTCCTCTCACCCCAGCTCTCTGCTCCTTTGCTGTCCTACAATAAGGCATGTCCCAGACAGGAACTCGGACTGGCTGGGACACAGATGTGGGATTTCTGTAGTAATATTTACAAGATGCAAACACAGTGATTGGGTTGTTAAGAGGCAGTGGACTGATCCTCAGCAGAACTGTGTTCAATTCTTGGTTCTGCCACAGTGCGAGGCAAGTCACTTCCTCTTTGGGCCTCTGATTCCTGTCTGCGATATGGAGATAATAATCCTTCCTTTCCCCCACCCTTTGCCTGTCTTTTCTCTCAGGTGTAAACTTGTTGGGGCAGGGTCTCTCACTCTGCAATGCCCAGCCCATGGGGCCACAATATCAGTCAAGGCTTCTAGGCGTTATTGTAATACTGTTCTGGGGATTATTTTACCAGGAAAAAAAGTGCAGTGGAAGGGAGTGAATGGGACTAAGGCTACCATTTTCCAAAGTGACCACTGCCTGGGGGTGCCTCTGATTTTGGGTGCCCCAACTGGGGACCCCTTAAGGTGTGTGCAGTCAGGCACTCAAGATCAGTGGCCATTTGTGACAGTACTTCTGTAAGAGCCTGACTGGCCCCCATCGTGAGTCACAGATCCAATCCCTTCTGAACCAGCTCACTTCCAGCACTACAAAAGCACCGAGCCTGCAAATCCTTACATGTGCAGACCCATTGTGTGCGAGTTCAAAGGATTCCATGGATGAGTAGGTGTTTCTTGAAGGGCTGATCCAGCAAACAAACAATGAGATGATCCCACTTATCCCAGCGTCTGTTTCTCTGGGCCTGTCCAGAAGAGAAGGTTCTTTCTGACTCACTGCTGGCTGCTAAGATATTTGTAGGCCTGCAAGAGCTTTCTCCTGCAGAACCAGCCTTCTGAGTTTGGCTCCTTAAGTGAGCCTTCAGGGGCTCCCCTGGATCTTCAGAGGGACCCCGCTTCTTTAGAGTCAGAAGTGGAATCAGTCTGCATTCCCTTCCCACGCTACCCTAACATGCCTTAGCCGTGGGGTAGAGGCTAGGAAAACTTGTTTTACCTACTAACCATTGTAGGTTCCAGACTTAAACTCAGGGTCACAAGGTTCACATTTCATTCAGGGGAGTGGGTGAGGAAGGGAGCAATGAAAATAGACACACATGGGGTTTGATGGTCTGTTGCCCTGCACCTTGTGTAAAAGGCTAGCAAATCAGCAGGGCAGTGTCTTATGCCAACTTTGCCCTGACTGCACAAGGTACAGGGCAATGGGGAATCGGGCCCACAATCTGTAGTATATACAGGGGCATCCGCTTGTACTAGTTTGGTCTGGAGACCTCTTCCATCCCTATTACACAGAGGGATAGTTTGAAATCCCCTACAGACACCAAGTATCGCTCAAGAGGTTCACAGCTCCTGAAACGGTGCAAAGTTCACACGGAGATCGGGAGAAACCCTCAACTCTGTTCCTTCCTTTAAAAAAAACACAAACAAAAACACAACTCATGCAAGCTGAGCTTTTTGCATCCAACCACAAGACCTTTTGTTCCCCTTCTTTCCAGGCATCATTACAGCCACTCCCCTCCCATGTTCAGAGTACAAGAGAAATTGCTCCTCTCCCAGTTGGGCATCCTTTAACTTGGTCTGTCTCCTCCCTTAGGAGCACGCTCCATCTGGTAGCGATTTGCTCTTCGCATTGCATGTGTTTCCATTTGACGCCTCCCTCGACCATGTCTGTGAATCATTCAGGTGAATAGGAACCAGTAAGACATTTCAGCACTCCTTGCATTTGAAATGGCTTACACTGCAAATTAGCTTTCCAGCCACGTAGAGGGAATCAGAGAGCTCCTTCAAGTTCAACAGTTGTATGTTGGCCTAACCTTAGCCAGTACTAGGGGATACCTAGGTCTCTCTATATCATTGAGTCCATTGACACAGAAGGACTGTGTCAATGGCAGTCTGAAGTTTAGGAACGTAAGGTATGTCTGAAGGGCCTTCTGAGAGCTTCCCTTCACTGGGCATCCTGAGGAGACAAAGGGGTTAATGCAGCTACTCAGCTGAGGAAAGGGACTGCATTAGCCTCAGCATTAGCAGCTTCTGTTCCATGGAAAAGCATATTTGCTGGCAGCTGAACTGCCCACACATGCAGCAGGGAACTGATAGCTCCATCTTCAGGAGCTATGGACTCAGTCATGGCCCAGATTAGCGGTGACTGGAAGTTATTACCACTTGATGGTCTATGTGAAATGCGTTGCTGGATCTCAATCTGGCTCCCACTGGATTGGTGTTCCCATCACTCGTGACATCAATTGGCTTCCTGGCTGGCAGGAAAGCAGCTTTGAAAGTTCCCAGCATAGACTCTTGAACAGAACCAGAAGCTAGAAAGTAGCCCAGGTGCACAGGAAGCAGGAAAGATGTGAGGGGAGAGAGCAGGACCTGACGGGGTCAGGTAGATCCGGACTGCTGTGGGGATATAAATTGGGTTGAAGGTGTTATTTCGAAAATGAAAAAGGTGGCAAAAAGAAACCTGTCTTGCCCTGATGCAGTATCTCCTGCAGCAGGAGGATGTGCTAACTGGCTGACTTTAAAAAATGAACAAACTGATTCGAGTTTAGGATTGCAGTTCTCAAGTTCAGAATCAGGCTGAGGCACGGCAAGCATGTCGTGTCAGCACATTAAGTGTGGGCACATCTACATCGGCGTTAGATCGTCACAGCTGCACCTCTGTAGCAGGTCTGGTGACGACATGCTGTGCTGATGGGAGTGCACTCGCCCATTGGCATAATCACTGCCTCTCGGCAAGGAGCGGCAGGTACGTCGGCAGGGGAGCGTCTGCGCTGGGGGAGTGGACAGCGCAAAACTTTCATCACGTGGGAGGGGGCTTTTTCGCACCCCTGAGCGGGGGAAGTCAGATCGACGTAAGCAGTAGTGTAGCCCTGCCCTAAGTGTATGCAGACAGGCATGCAGCACGGTCGAGTGGCTAGACCAGGGGAGTAAGCACAAGGATTTGTGGGTTCTGTGTCCAACTCTCACTAATTCACTGTCAGACCTGAACCACCAGCTGCCTAGGTTTCTCAGTACCATAGGAATCACATTTACCTTCCTTGAGATCGATAGTGGAAAGTAGTTCAACAAATGCAAAGTCCACTGTAGCTTGTAGCTGGCAAAACATAGTCCATAAAGTTCTACCATGTGGCTTATGGGCACCATCACCCTTGCAGGGACAGTGGGCCTGCTACCTGACTGGCCTGGTTCTGATCTCACACTGGTCTGAACCCCACAGACTTCTCTGGAGTTATGTCTGTTTGCACTAGTGCAGACAGAACCAGGACCATAAGTAGATCCCAGCATGCAATGCAGCCAGTCCACTTCAAGGTGGAAGGATCTTTGTACTGGAGGAGAGTTGACATTCAGTGCAGCCCCTTAGGGTCTTAGCAAGTCACCAGTGCAGCCTTCGATGGGGTGAAATTTGTGCTCCCTCCCCTGGCATGACACACCTGTAGCATTGGGGATCGCAGAATGATAACTCTGACACAGAATGTCATGAAAATTCTTGTGTGTTCCTCGGGTCAACGGGAAAATTGTTTTCCCCTTGCCTCATTATCTTCATGTCACTGAGCGACGAGGTCCAGGAAACCTACCTGCAGAGGTGTGCCTGCTCTCGAGTTGTGAGGTGTTGAGCCAGTTGGGAGAAGTTACACCATGAGAATTCACCTTCCTGAAGCAAGCCTGACAGCACAGAGGGATGCACGGCGAGAACCGCTCTAAGCGGGAAGAATGGTTTGCACGTGTTCAGGTTAACACTACAATCACGAGGGTCCAGAGGGACAGAGAAACGATACAGGGAGGAAGAGATCCTATTAGAGACTTGGTGGTTGGTTGCATTAAAAATACTGTCACGGCTGAGACCATGTTATGGATACTTGAATAGACACTGGGTCCATGTGTGTGGTGCAGCTAAATGAAGTCTATGGAGTGGAAGCAGCCAGCACCAACTGTGTGTCAAAATCCAGTTCCAGCGGAGTAGGGCAGGGGATGCTTAACAAGGGTTCTTCGAATCCCTACACCAGCAGGCCAATGGTTGGGGCCGCTAGGGTGCAGTCATTTACACCAGTGCAAAGTGGGGTGCGAACTGCTACCACATCAGAATGGCAGCCTTCCACCACCACTTTGCACTGGTGTAACCTATAAAGGCACAGGGCAATGGGTGTCTAGTTCTTCATGATCAACAATATGGTGCGAAAAGGGTCATTTAAAAAAAATAATCCAGGTTATACTCTGGGACGGGGTGGCCAACCTGAGCCAGAGAAGGAGCCAGATTTTAACAATGGACATTACCAAAGAGCCACAGTAATACATCTGCAGGCCCCTTCCCGGCACCTCCCACCCATCAACACCCCTCCCTGCACCTCCCGATTAGCTGTTTTGTGGCACGCAGGAGGCTCTGGGGGGGGAAGTGGGGAGGAGCGAGGGCACGGCAGGCTCAGGGGAAGGGGTGGAGCGGGGGCAGAGTCTGGGGTTGAGCAGGGAGCCCCGGCACATTGGAAAGTTGGTGCCTTTAGCTCCAGCCCCGGAGTCGGTGCCTGTATGAGGAGCCGCAGATTAACCTCTGAAGAGCCGCATGGGGCTCCAGAGCCACCGGTTGGCCACCCCTGTTTTAGGAGGCTTCACGGGAGGGTGTCAATACTGACAGCCAAGCACAGCACCCGGAGGCTGGACCAAATTCATGACCACTGTAGGGCTCCATTACGCCCTATACCATGGCTACTGCATGTAACTGCCATCCTCCTACTCCCAAAAAGCACAGGCCTCTACCAGCTGAACTGAAGGGGACTCTCTGCTAGCTCTTAGAGTAGGGAACTGTGGTGCGCACACACCATAAAGTGCTCTCTTGCAAATAATTCTAGTTCTCCTTCGGGTCCTCACCCGATCAGCCCTCCAGCAATATAAACAGCAGGCTTTTAACCCTTTCAACCCCCCGTCTCCTCCCCTAAGACTGATGAAATTCAATTTCTCCAACACACCAGAAAGTTGGGACTTCAAACTTATAGATAGGGTGACCAGACAGCAAGTGTGAAAAATCAGGACTGGGCGTGCGGAGGTAATAGGAGCCTATATAAGAAAAAGACCCAAAAAAATCGGGACTGTCTGTATAAAAATCGGGCCATCTGGTCACCCTACTTATAGAAATCTCATCCAACCAGCCTAACTCACTGCAAGCCAATTGCTCCTAGTTATTCATAGGCACCAGAGCAGTAAAACCCTGATCTCCTCACATGGCACGTGTGTGTGAGGCAGCACTAAGCAACTGCTATTTGTTTAGACTCCTCAGATTGGATGGTTTTAAGAGGCCAGTGCCAAGAGCACATGTCTGAAACCCTTGGACTCAGCCAGGTTTAGTCATGACATTGCTGGAAGGAAGCAGACAAGACTCTTTGCCAGGTGGAAACCAGTGATTTGGCTGGAGGCTGAAATGAGCCATCCTGGGGAGCAAGTGGTGAGGCTCAGAGGGATTCAAAAGGATCCGGTCTTCTGACAGTGGCCAATGCCAGGTGCTTCAGAGGGAATGAACAAAACAGCACAATCAAGTGATCCATCCTGTCAGCCACTCCCAGCTTCTGGCAGTCAGAGGTTTAGGGATACCCACAGCATGGGGTTACGTCCCTGACCATCTTAGCTAATCACCATTGATGGACCTATCCTCCATGAATGGATCCAATTCTTTTTTTAACCCAGTTATACTTTTGGCCTCCACAACATCCCCTGGCAATGAGTTCCACAGGTTGCCTGTGGGTTGTGTGAAGTAGTACTTTCTTTTGTTTGTTTGTTTTAAACCAGCTGCCTATTAAGGTCTTTGGGTGATCACTAGTTTGTGTGTTATGTGAAGGGGTAAACACCACTTCCCTATTCAGTTTCTCCACACCACTCATGATTCTATAGACCTCAATCGTATCCCCCCTTAGTTGTCTCTTTTCCAGTCTTTAATCTCTCATCATATGGAAGCTGTTCCCTCTCCCTAATCATTTTTGTTGCCCTTCTCTGTACCTTTTCCAATTCTAATTGTAATCTCTGCTGGTAAACCTCCCCACATCCTCCCAATATTGGCCAAGAATCTCCCTGCTTTCTGGGCTTCACTTCAAACCACCCATATGGGTTAGGGATGCTTCTTGGCACAATGGACAGGTCCCCCAGCAGAACATGTCAAAAGGGCTTCCCTCTCTACCCAGACCTCCAGCTGCAGGAAGGGATCCTCCCTCTTAAGGGAGATCAGAGCTCACATGGCAGCAGAAAGAGGAGAAATTACAAAGGACCCACTGTGTCTGCAAGAGCAGCACAAAATGCCCGAGCACAACCTGTCCCTTACAGAAGGGACATGTACAGTGGTGCTTTGCCACAGTGGCTGCTTGTGGCTTTACTGTAATTTAATACGTTTCCCAAAAAGATGGGCTCCCTTTGCAGGAAAAGCAAAACAAATTGTGCCCCCGCCATGCAGGGTTAAAGGCCAGCCCAGAGTTTAGCTCTTCATAACATGATCCTTCCTATCTTTTCTTCCATGCTTCAAGGAGTAGTGAAATAGTCAGTATTGTCATTTAAAGTATTATCATTGGCATCTAAGATGCATCCATGGAAATGAATGGGGCAAGTCACACATCAGAAGGTTTGTTTCAGGCTCTGCAAATTCAGGCAGATGTCGCTACCTTGGTTAAACTCAGATCATGTTTTAAAGGTTTTCTTCGCAACCATAACAGCTAGAAACTACCCTTTAAGAGAGAAAACGAAAGCAAAGACTCTGAAGAACAATTTAGAGAGCTGTCCAAATTCCCCTGGCTAGTCCTTGATGCCCCTGAAGGGAGCACACCCCACGCTTTGGGAAACGTGTTAGTAACAGGTACCCTGTAGGGCCATATTCTCCTCTCACCTACTCTGCTGATGACCCATCCATTCGTGTTCTCAGCATCACTGGCTGGAGAACATGGACTTGAGTGGCAATTCTGAACTACAGTATTGAGTACCAACAACTGCCTGGTGGACTACAATACACCACACTTGTTACCTCCCCCTGCAGTCGCAGCCGGATTGAGGCACTTGGTATGGAGCCCTGCCACCCATTAGAGACCTACCCCCTGCTTGGGATGTTGATTGCAAGGGTTGCCCACACAAGAGCCCTCTGGTGGGGCAATGGGTGGCCGACCACCAGCCTCCAGCTGGTCAGGAGTGCTCCCTCCTCCCTGACTGAGGGACACCCCAGCTTGCTGCTGCCGCTCTCCTTTTGGTGGGCTGGGGACCTTCCTCCTGCCTGCCCTGCTGTGCTCGACCTTCATGCAGGCAGGGATCCCTGTGGGATGGGGCGGTCCCATGCCCCACACTCTGGCATGGGTCCTTATAGGACTGGGGAGGCCTCGGTGCCCTGCACAAGCAGGGGGGCCCTGTGAAAGAGGTGGTAGGAACGCGTCTCCCCCATCAGGGGGTTCCCAACAGAGAGGTCAGGCCATGGGGGCCTCTCCCCATACACAACCAGCACCACACAACCCCTGGGGTAGGGGGATCCAGGGGCCCCACAGGGCCCTCTGCTCCAGGAGCGTCTGGCTGTGCCTCCTCTCTTTCCACTCCAAGGGGCCTCCTGGTCCAGTCTGTCTGTGGAGCCTGAGCCCTGAGGCTACAGCAGCCAGGAACCACCCCTCACAAGCCGCAGCAGTGGCCTGGGCTCCCATAGCCAGGTACTTAACCCAGCCGGACCACAGGTAGGCCTGGCACCAAGCCCCAGGCCTGGGTCCCATCTTCCCAGTCAGCCAGTCAGTGCCCGCTGTGCCCTCAGCCCTTTCCTCCAGGGAGGGACCCAGAGGGGGCTGGGGAAGAGCCCATGGCAGAGTCACAGGAGAAACCACCATCGTCTCAGCAGGAAGTACAGCAGCCTCTGAGCAAAGAGCCCAGCCCGGGTGGGAGGTTCAGGGCAGAGAGAAGTGGGGAGACCAGTGTGGGGGAGACTGCAGGGGAGTGAGGGCACCTTCTGCGAGAGGCCAATGGCAGAGACTTTTGCTATGGGGGAGTGTCTCTCCCCCATCTGGGCTGCAGGCGGGGTTGCCAAACGTGAGTGCCACTCAAGATGCAGGCCACTTAGCAGTGCTCTGTGGGTTACCCTGCACTGCAGGCCGTGGACCAGAACTCAGGCCCTCCTGCTCCAAAAGTAAAGACCCTGCTGTACCAGCTACAGGAGGATCTACATTAGCAGCGGGGGGCCTCTGACACACAGCTGAGCAGTTCTCATCCTGTCCAGTAGAGGGCATGGCTATTCAAGGCCATCAAAGCACTTAGATAATTAATGAAACTGCCACACCACCCTTGCGAGGAAGGTAAATCTAATCCCACCCATTTAGCAGATGCAAATGCATGCACAGAGTGGCCAACTATTAACAATGGGGGATGGTGGTTATTTTGGAATAGGGCGATTCTTCATGGACTTCTCCACAATAGACCTGTTTTATTCAGCCTCTGCTAAAGGAGAAACTTTTATTTATAAAAAACAGGAACAAGTTGCTGTTAATCCTAAAAACCATTTTCAAAAATCTACCTATTGCACAAGATTCACTTCTCTGCCAATTTTTGAAGGAATAGACAACAGAGCTGAGGTCGTTTGGGACAAAAAAGTACCAAATTTCTAAAAGGACCCATTTAAAAGTTATTTTTAACTCAAACTAATGAAGGGGTTTATTTGTAAATGCATTTGGTACTCAAAGTGCTGCAACTTTGAGGATACAGGATATTTTTCCTACAAAGAATACGAATCTCTGCTTTAAATGCAAAATTCAGCTCAGCTGTAACTACAGAGCCATGGCTGGCATCTCCCGAATAGTAGTCTCCATGGGCGAGGATAATCTTGGTAGTCCAATGTGTTGTAAATATAGGGTTATTTTCAGAGTGGGGTGACACTGTAGAGAAGATTTTAACTAATTGTTTTGCAAAATTGTCTACAGTCTTACTTCACCCAATTCCATGCCCCTGATCTTTCATTTCTTGGGGGGAGGGGAATTTGCAGAAAGAGTTGATTTGGAAACAAACAGGTGAAATCACTCATTTCACTTTGTTAGTTTCTTTTTTGCAGTGAAATGGAGGTCACTCAAAGGTTTCATTTGTGTTTTGAAATTTCACAAAAAATCCCCATGAAAAACTACAAATTTAGCATTAATCATGAAATGCAAAAACGATCCATTTGTAGCACTTCCCCATCTCTGGGCCTTAATTTCTCCACCTGTAAAATGGGATAATGATTCTGACCCTCCTTTATAAAACACTGAGAGCTTGATTTTTTTAAAAAAAGCACAATAAAAGCCACCTAGCATAACAATTAATACCAGCTGCCTGAGCTATAAAGCCAACGTATATTCAAGGAATTTTAATTTTCCTCTTACATATTTAAAGACTTGTAAAGAAGGCAAATAGGAGCTGTAAATCTATCCTTAACACCCAAATTTGCACAATCCCTTGCAGTGCTTAAGGCGGTTAGCAAGATGAATTTATGTGAGGACAGTGCCATCCTCTGGCCCCAATTGTTTATTAAACTCAGCTGCTCAGTTCAAGCATAGGAGAGCATCTGCCCTTTGGCTGACCATACTGAATCTCACTCTTTAGGGCGTTTTAGTGGCTAAGCTCCTAGACTGGTGCCCATTTATGACCAGGTTTAGCTGACGGATACATTTATGTGGTCTGCAAACCTTGGGAAAAATTACTTGTGAGCATACATTTTTTTTATTTCTATCCCTCCAAGTTTTGAATCCCTGATTTTGCTAGAGGCCAACCTTCTTGCTAGGGAAGGATGGGCAGATTTGACTGACGCTCACCTCCCCCATTTCATGCCTTTGTTTATAGCTAATGTTACTCTCCAGATAGAGTTTGATTTTCCAAGCCTCTTATCACAGTCTGAGATGTCCTTGGACTTGCCCTTAGTGGGTGCCAAAGAAATGAAACTCCAACCATTATTCTCTGAATATACCAGTGTCAGGCACTTTATCAAACTGTACACATCATCCCTGCTCATCGGGCTCTCTTCCTCCTCCCAGCCAACCAGCCATATCAGACTTGTCCAATGTATCTAAAACTATTTTCCACTTAGAGCAGGGATTTGTTTCCTTTGCAGAGTCTGAAGAGTACAGGGTATGTTCTCTAAAATTACACCACTTACTCTAAGTACTGAGTGGATTTTCTGAGTTCATTAATTAGTCAGGTAAAATGAATATTAATTTTTTTTAAAGTTGCACTTCATCAGATCTTGGTCCCTGGTAATTTCCACTGCAGCATTTTCTAGCTGCACAAACAGAGAGGTGACTCTTAAGTAGAGCGGGTGCAATTGTGTAGTTGGTGGTTTATTTTTAATTCTTTAGGATGAACGGTTGGTTTTTCTGCTGTTTCATTGCTGAAAAGTAAGTTTCTCCTTACACAGAGGCTGGCACATAAAGTCTCCTTTAGAGAAACTCACCTTATTTTGTAATGGCCACCATCAGCCAATGCTCTCAGTGGAGGAGACCTGAAGTTGCCCTCAGTTAAGATGATCGCTTCCTCCCATTGCAGTCAATGGGAGTGAAGCCAAGGTGGCCTCAGCGAAGACGACAAACCTCTATGCTGTCTGGTGGCAGGCTCTCGGATGCGTCTAAGACTCGCTGGATCAAGTAGGAGTACACATTTAAGAACATTTGCAGCAGAGTTCATAAGAGCGATTATCTGTGCAAAATACACAGGAAGCTGGAACTGCTGGTAGAAGGTCTTGTTGTGTGGTGTGTAAGACATCATAAAAACTCCCTAACGACAAAGGTAATAATATTAAATCCTCCTATGCCAAAGTCTTCTCTCACCCTGGCCAGTCAGGCCACCATCTCCTAGCCTTGCAAGGATCTTCCACTACCCTTCCCCTCCGCAGTCATTCAGTTCCATCCATAGAATAAGCAGAGCCCTTGTGAGGTCACAGGTCTATGGGATGTTGGAGTGAGCCAGGTCTCCAGAGGGCCTGGGATGTGGGGAAGCTCCCAGCTTAACACAGCAGAGCCACCTGCCTGCTGGACCTCAGGCAGAGCAATACTAAACACTCCGGGGGGGTGGGGTGGAGCTGATTCTCCATCCACTCCCACCAGGACAACTCTATGGACTGCAGTGGGTGCATCAGTGTAAACTAACGGAGAATCAGACCCCTGGTATTCAGGGTCAGGGCCACTGATCTCACTGCCCACTTCGCCGAGTGGCCTCAACCAGGAAGGAAGCTCTTGCCTGCTGCCTTGGGCAAAGCAAAGGAACGGAGATGGCAGCTACGGAGCATTCATTCAGAAGTGGCTTAAGCCCATTTTGGCCTCTGCTCCCTCCCAAGGGCAGGGGTGATCTACATGGGTTACTATCCCACCCCTAGAGATGAGCTCTTGGTGAGCATGGAGGATCGTTAGCACCCACCAACCCCTTTGGCGTCCTGCACTCCCAGGGACCTTGGGGAAAAGTTCCGTGGGAAGAATGCAAGCTTGTGCCAGATACCGCTGAGAGAGAAGCTAGAGAGAGAGTGCATGGGGGCTTGCACAGGCAGGTGAGCCGGAGTGAGAAGATGGGGCAGATCTTTACCTGATTAACTAGCTGAGGTGTTGAAGGATTAAATGAAGATGCAACACATTCGTTTTATGCCGAGCGGCAAGAGCTAGCGTTTTGCGTGTGCCACATTAAAGCCGAGGCACCCGTTCTCATCTCATCACCATGCCCCATAGGTCACACTTTCGCCAACCCTTGTTGAAACATCTCATGGCAACACCACCCATTCTCCCCAGACAAGGCAATCCCAGGATCAAACTTTTACTGCTGGATTTTTTAAAAAAGTTTCCCAATATAAAACTCAGATAGTCATTACCTTTGGAGTGACCTCTCTCCGCACTTTTAGGGGACTTAGAACCTCAGTTGTTACCTGGAATTCTGTCCCGAGTAACCACCAAAACAGAACTTCTCAGCCATGGCAACACTAGAGCCAAGTGTCCTAGATACATCCAAAGAGCAGTCGTGTAACCCGACTGTCCTTCAAACGGACACAGTAATGACGCAGCAACCGAAACTGTTCTACCAGCAACACGATGCCTATGTTCCCAGACCCTCAGATCAATCAGAGAGCCAGTCAAACCAGCCACTTCAAACATTTGTCCTTCCAGACAACCCTGTATCCCTAGGTAAGATAACTAATTCTCTGTTCTTCTGTCTATTCCTCTGTTAAATTCTCCCCCTCAGATTCATCAGTCCTGGGTATTCTCTTCAGCAAATATACTTCTGGGTTCTCTCCTTTTCATTCTCTTCCAATTTTCTTTAATCCTTTAAAGTTAATAATTTTACACCCTTTCAAAATATTCATCAAATAAAGTATCACTTCATAATGGGGACCTTGTGACTTTTCTGTGCTACTATTTCAGGACCATCCAACCTGTACCATCCCCCAAGTCAAGAGAAAGACATTTTCACAGTACCCCCTGCAGGTATGTTTAGGGCACATACAATTTAAAGACATAAGAATTAAGACTGGAATTTTCCTAAGAGCTGGGCACTGTCCAGGGGTGCGCTACTCACCATTGGAGCGCCTCCTTGTGGTCCCAGAGGAGGATTAGTTCTGCATATCTGATGCCTCTTCCTGCCAATTCTCTCTCAGGACCTCCCTCCTCATGGCTTGGTTCTCCCCTTCTGGGAGTGCGGACGAATGGCTCTCTGTCCCAGGCAGTCTTCCAGTTCACTGCCTCAATAATGCCACTTCTCCACTGGCTGGTAGGGGAACCCAGGCCCACCCTCTTCTCTGGGTTCCAGCCCAGGGACCCTACACTCAGCAGCTAAGGTCTGCACAGTCCCACACCTTGCTTTGCTGTTTCCCTGGACTACTTCTTATATTGCCTCTATCAGTCTATTTATCTACCCTTCTCCAGGCATGTCCTTCTCTCCAAGCCTAGCTCCCTTCTCTTCCTAGTCTCAGGGAAAGTGACTACAAACCTCCTCCCTATAGCCCCATGCTGCCTTCAGCTGTCTGACTTCATATAAACCCTGGCTGTTCTGCTCAGGTGAGCTTCAGCTTTTAATTAGTCCTCATTGCTCCCTGGCTCCTCCTCCAAGTGCTGCCTAGGCAGTTAATTGGCCCATCTAGCCACCTTAACCCCTTCAGGGGCTGGTGTGGACATCCCATCACAGGCACCTAATGCCCTTTGCAGATCTCATCTGTAAAAGATATCAAAGGGTGCTGGGCAGTCAGCTACCTGGTATCTGGAGAGAAGGTCTGCTTTCCCTTACGGTCTCCTGTTGGTTGCTCTTTCTTGTACACCCTCTCTGGTGTGTAAGCTCCCCTCATTTTGCACACGCACACACACCATCTGAATGGTAAATCAGTGCAAGCTAAAGTGCAAGTGTAAAACTGTGGCTTAGTCAACACTGAAAAGTTAGGTCGAGGTAGCTATATCAGTCAGAGGTGTGAAAAAGTACATCCCTAACGAACAGAGCTGTGCTAACCTAACCCCCCGTGGAGATGCAGCTACACCAATGGACAATGGTCATTCAGGATTGGGGTGTTCCTACACCCATGGGAAAACCCCTTCCGTCAGTGTAGGCTGTGTCTACACTACGGGGTTGGGCCGGCACAGATACAGCAACCTAGCTATGCCCATCTCATCTTCGTAGCCTAGACACACCCTGTGATGTCAACGGCACCTGCATTGTGATCAGTTTACACCAAACATGTAACTTACACTGTTCACTGGGGCCCAGAGATTCCATGGGAACTGCACCCTCTGACTCCAGACTGCATTTGCCCCAAATCCCAGATCAGTGCAAGTTACGCTATGTTTCCACTTGCACCGGTTTCAGACCAGATGTGTACCCTGTGTGTAACTTATTCTCCTACCTGGGCCACAGCAGAACTTGATCCTTTGTGCCAGACCCTTAGCTGGTACACACACACAGCCCCATTGAAGTCAACGGAACTACACCACCAATTTACACCAGCTGAGGATCTGGCCTTTGGCAGGTCTTGGCTGGGGGTGAGTCACATGCTCCCGGAGGATTTATTTACTCATCGTCTCTGGGGGTCACCACAAATGATGTTTTTATCTCCGTTGCTCAGGTTTCCAGATGGCACCCTGTGGGTGCTTTTTCGATCCCCGGATATATCGCATAGAATGGGCAACGACCAATTTCGTGCAACCGTCCATTTATAAGCTCACGGGTGGATCAAGTTCACCAAACGCTTACCTTCTGGACACCCACAGATACCTCAAGAGTCCTGTCCAGACAGTCCCCTACCCACCCTTCCACCCGATCCCAAGCAACCCCCAGTACATCATGCCTTATTTCAATCAGGAGGGCCCTGCTAATGGGACAGAACAAGTTAATTTGGTTCCTCACCCACTCCATGACTCTCCATTTCTTGAGATGCCTCAGCCCCAGGAAGAAGGTCAGAACAATGACAGCAAACTGCCCCAGCTCCTTCTATCGCTGCCTGGACTCAGCCAGAATGAGCAGGGCCTCCAGATAAGCCCCTACAGCCACCTTAAGGGTACGCCAAGTCCCCACAACCCGGAGTGTGAAGGGTTTGATGGTTTGCAGGTGGAGGGGGAAGAACTCAAAGAAAATCACATGAGCCAGAACCTCCTATTGAATACACAGATCCCAGACACTTGCATCGAAGATCAAAACCCTCTTTCCAGTCCCAGTGTTGCAAACGCGCAGGTGATGGTGAAGGCAGTGTCCTGTCCTCTGCAGGACAGCCTTGGAGCTGAAGCCAGCACAGTGCTGGACACAGAGGAGCCCTTCGATCTGCCTGAGAAGGTTTTGTTGGAAGATGCGATGAAGCTGTTTGATTGCTCTCCAGCTAACTCGGACTCGGAGGTTTCCAGAGACAACCTGAGCCGCACCCTAGCGTCCAGCGAGAGCGAAAGCAAAGATTGCAGCTTCCCGTGTGACGACTCGTCCAGCGACATACGGTCACTCAACCTGCCTGATGAGCTGCTGTCTTTTGACTATAGCGTGCCCGAGATCCTAAACACAGTGGCAAGCGTGGATTATTTCTATGACCTCAAAACTTTCAATGAGGACCCCAAGTGGGATTTGGAGCTGGTGCTGCAGCCTCCCCAAACCAGTGGGTCGCTCCAGGGCCCCAGGCAAGAGCCTCAAGGAAAAAGGAAGCACAGCAATGCATCCACTAAGAAAGGAAAGCAGAAAGACAGCAAGAATAAACCTGCCTCTACACAGGGTAGCAGCACACCAGGCAGGCAGGAGTGCCCAGTGACAGGCATCTGACTAGCACTTTCGGAGCAGCTGTGCGGAAGCAAAACTGGGCTGGAGCAGGGCTAGGTGGTTGCAGTTGGTGACTGGACCATCCCACTGTTATTCTATTAAAAGCGATCTATCCGGAACCCCAATCTGTGCCCGCATTTACAAGAAGGTTCTAAGTGTGTCACACACACTGCGGTAGAGGGGAAGGAGATGAAAAAGGGCCAGGTGTCTGCAAGGGTCATTGAAACCCGCAGACCGAGTCCAACATCAGGCATTCATCATTCCCAAATATTACAGTTGGTCAATGAGTTACAGGTCTCTTAGACAATATATATATGTATCTGTGCATGACTAATGCAGACTGTTTCCTTAACTGCCTTTCGGGGATGCATTCAGGGCTGGTTCCCAGAAGTGCAGAAAATCCCTAGGGAAATTAATTGGTTTTCCTTCTTCAAAGAAAGCAGGTTTCAACAAAAACCGGCATCAGTCAGTGCAAAGGGGGGATTTATTCCAGTCGCGGGTGCCTTAAGCGCCTGCAAAGTGGGTGTGTCAAGTACAGTGCAGGATGGTGAGATTAGACACCCCCATTGGACAACCCCCTTGGACCATCCAAGGTGCTGGGCTGTGGAAAAGGAGGCCCTCAGTGAAAGCACTGAAGCCCGCAGTCCTGCCCAGCCCGGAATGCATGGCAGTGGATTGCCAACTGGGGGTTCTAACCCACGCTGGTCATGGGAGTGTGGATCCAGCAAGCGGATCGTGGGGAGATGGCAATGGAGCACCAGGCACAGTAGATGGTCTCAGAGTGCATGATGACTAGACTCGCTGTAACTATTACAGAGCTCCCTTCGAATGAAGTTTAGAGGAGCTGGGTAGAGACGATGTAACCCCCACTTCCATCCCACTCTGCTCAGAGTGTAAATTAGTTCTCAGCAGCTCCTCTATGCCCACCCCTAGGATCTCCTCCTCTGTGACTCCCCTTCACCCACGTGCCCCACAATTGGGATGCAACTGGTCACATCATGGGCCCTGGGCACACAACGAGGCCCCAGATCCTTGGTGCTGGGCCGGGCAGCAGCGTCTGGTGTGTGCAGTGGGGAGGGGATATCCCTTCTTCCCCTCTCGACGCAGGACAGAGGTAGTTGAGAAGATGGGGGCCAAGGGAAAAGGAGGAAGAGGAAGTAGCTGCGGCCGCTACTGCTTGGAGGCTGGGGGAGAGTCTGCAGGTGGCAGCAGGTGCCTCTGCCGGAGTTTGCCTCCTGCTTCTTACTAGCTGGTTCTGGGGTGCAACCGATCATGCATTTAAGGTGTGAACGCTGTGCTGGCCTGGTGCATAGATCACCCCACTGCAGAGCCTGGCCGGGGTGACTCAGCTTCTCTCTGCTGCAATGTTGGAGCCAGTGAGGATCATTGTCCTTGGTGACTTCGCAGTCCATGCAAACAATGACTCGTGGGGGTTAGTTCAGTATCTCAGGGCTGCCACCACAACCTGGGGGCGGACCCAGCTGTTTTCTGGCTCTGCACTTAGAACAGGCCACAAGCTGGCAGTCACAGAGCAGGTGGAGGTTACATGGCCATGGGCAGACTGTTCCTTCACTTGGTGAGAGCCTGTTTCATGGGCCATCCTCTGAGATTAAAGGAACCAGTCCACTTCCAGGGGGTTCACGGGCACCTTCCTCCGAAGCATCTGGAACTAGCCCCTGCTGAAGACAGGATAGTGGACTAGATGGACCACAGGTCTGACGTTCCCTCCTTCCTAGAGTACTGCTTCACGCAGACACCTTGTTACATCGCCATTCAGAAGCCAGTGCAGACTCCCGACTGGTTTCTAGGTGGGATTGATAGTGCCAGGTTTGATCCATAAAGCCCTGAACAGTTTGGGACCTTGCTACTCCTTACGTCTCCATGCTACGCCATCACAATTGCAATTTGCAGGGGCCCAGAAGCCAACAGGCCCCCAGCTTAAGCCGGTGGCAGGGGACATCTTCCATCTAGGGAGCCTAGATACAGGTACTCACTCCTCCTCCTTTGTTCCAAAACAGCCCAGAATGGATGAGCTCCAGACTCATCTTGTGCCCCAGCTTTTCCCCAGAGGGGCAAGTTAAGGGATAAGGGTTGGTTGGCTGGAGGAGCCAATTAAGTTGGGGCAGTTCAGTGAACTGGGTGATTTATATTTCAAAAGATGGGGTCAGTGGGCAAGTGTTTATGTGAAGATTATTTCTATAGCCATATGTACATTATACAGCTTTGCTTTACAAGCACCTAGGACCCTGGAGAGGTGCCTTATAATGCCAGATAAAACTGTATAATACAATAAAATCACTTGTTTTCAACCCTGTTCCCAACATTGCATTTCAGATGGCCTCTGCTTCTTTACCCCTCTCCAGCTCTCCTACAGCTGCCCCTTAAATAGGTACCTTTGTATGATATGCATCAGATACATAGAGTCCCATTACTGTCATGTTTGTAGTCGGGCTGCTCACAACATTAATTCACAAACTGTGTTGAAAGTGGGAAGTTGTTTCCAAGTTGCAGGCTTTGAAACAGCTGCAGTTCTGGTTCCCCCAAACATACCTGTTTATAATTTACCAGGTTTTTGATAAACAAAAAAAAAATCCAATAATTATTTCAATAGCAATTGCATGTGTGCCGTGCACCCTGGCTTCTGCACTCATAGGGTGGGTTTGTAAACACAGTTGTATGTGTTCCAGCCTAGGCTCCATTTTACTAATATTTCCTTTGCCTGTCTTCTTTGGACTGTAAACTCGGTAGGGCAGGGACTGTTTCTCTCTGTGTTTGAGCAGCCTGGGGCCTCACTCTGAGTCAGGAGGTGACACTATCATTCAGAGATGCTAGAACTCAGGGTTGAGGGGGTGCAGCAGCACCCCCTGGCTTGAAGTGGTTTCCATCATATAGAGGGTTTATAGTTTGGCTCTCAGCTCCCCCAGAATACACATTGTTCCAGTGCCCATGATTTTTAAGTGAGGTAAAACTTGGGCTATGCCAGACAAAGGGGTACAGTAGTCTGGAAAGGTTGAAAACCACTGAGTTAATGGACTTTTCCTCTTTGGTTAAGTAGTGGAGGCTCATGCTCCAGATGACCTGGTTTGATCCCCACTGATGATCCCAGCCGGAGATGCCATTACATTAAGCACCCGCATTAGGACTCCATGGGGAAATCACGTGGTTATTTGCACAGTTGTCCTTTGTGCATACGTTCTATCTACACTATGATGCTGAAGCACCAGAGGGTAGACGCTTCCTTCTGCAATGGAAGAGGTTCTTCTACTAATGTAGGAAATCCACCCCCCACCCCCCCAAGTGGCAGGAGCTAGATTGACAGAAGAATTCTTCTGGGGGCCTGGCCGCCTCTACACCCGGGCATACAGTACTCTGGGGCGTGAGTTTGTTATACCACTGAGCAATGTAGCTCAGGCAAGTTAAGTTTTAAGTGTTGACTAGCCCATAGAAAGCACTTTGTAAAACGATGCAGAACCCTTGATTGCAAAACTAATGATTTCAACCTTACTAGAGTCCTGGAAGGTAGATAATTAAGTACTTATCCATCCCCATCAAGGAGCCTAACCCCCCATACATCCCTCCTCCCCCCCCCCCATCTTTTTTTCCTTTGCAGATCTCCTATTTAAAGTTTTACCAAGACCAGTATTCAGAGCAGACACAGAAGTCGTGTCTACAACCATGTGGGTTCTAGGGAAGAGAACATGACACCCTTTTATTGAGCCAACAAAACAAGCTGCTTTGGAGACAAAAGTCTATATGGGTGGGGAAGGGACTCTCACCCCAAAATTACCTTGCCAGGGATGGATACAGGAATGAAACAGTGTCTTGATTCCATCCTCTAGAGGCAGGCCCACTAATTGTGTCATAGAACCCATACCACTAGTGAAGATTCTCTGAGTCTGTGGAATAAATGTCTATTTCTTGGGGAGAGGAGGACTTTAATTTAATCCCTGGCAGGAAGCAGTGAAACAGCCTAGGTACAGGATGAAATGAGCATCCCTTTGCTAGGAAACTCATTTTGAAATCGGAACGTTTTCAAAAAGAGGGAGATATTTTTGCAGCCTGCAGATCACCCAGGAAAGATGTGCAAGGAGAAAGCAACGGTTCAAATGGTACAACAGGTGCCTGGAATACTTCAACTCTCTTTATTTAACATTCCACCTGCATCACCTCTCATGTCAACACAGATAATGCTCCATTTAGAAACAACCTATTTACATCGTCTGCTGCCCAGCAGTGCTGTTACAGAGTACCACCTCCTGAAAGCCTGGTTCTGAAAGGGTACAAACTCACCCCAGGTGACACTGCTCAGAGAACTGAAGGCTACATTACTGGATCAGAAAGAGGAGTATGCCCCTGAATCTTGCTAGGGATAGGTGCAGGCTGAGATATACATGTAACTATTTGGTGGCGGATAGCTTGGGAGTTAGTGGAATAAAACCCTTAGCTACAATAAAATCTCAGCAGCATGGCTCAGCTTAGAAAGTCTAGATACTAGACAGCACATGGACAGAAGTGGCCACTACAGCGAGAGAGAATTGGCGGTGGTTTGGTACATCCTCTTCCTCAGCATCTCACCTCCCAAGCCGACTATTCATTGAACATCCCTCTTAACCCCTAAGTTTCTAATACTTCAGACTCCAGCTTCCTGCAGGGCAGCGCTTATGTCGTTAGCAGATATCCCAGTGACCCTGGAAAGAGGTTAATTTACTTGAGAGAAGAACAAAAAAAAACAAAAACAAAAAAGAACCACAACGAGACACTCTAGTGTCTTAGGACCAGCTTTCCTCTCCCGATGCTGTTGTAGAAGCCTTTGGTGCCATCTGGACCACGGGGCAGGCGCATCACCCCAGGTCGAAGGCCAAAGGGATCTGGCATCTTTCTTAACTCCAGAGAGCAGCAGGGTAGAGCTCTGGTTTCCAGAGACTGGCTATGGGCGGCCACCCGTCGCCGCTGGACCCATGAGCTGCCAGAGCCAATCCCGCTGTCCCAGCAGGAATCGGAAAATCTTCGGAACTCGGGACTCGTGTCTGGGCTGGAAGAGCCACCATTGCCCAGCTCGGCAGCCAGCGGTGAAGGGCAGTGGGGGTGAGCCAGGCTTTTATTGGAGAGAAGAGGGCTGGCGTGAGGGCTGCTGAAGAAGGAGGGTTTGAAGCTCACGCCCAGGCTGCAGGCGGACCACGCTGGAGTGGAGAGATACTTCTGCATCAGGACGGGAGGGGAAGCCGGCGTGCTGTCAGACTCCGAAGAGCTGCAGAAGAAAGAATCTCCCGTGGCATAGGCCAGCCTCTCCGATGCCTGCTGCTTCCTGGCCAGCTGGTCCACCAGCTCCACCTCTTCTACGTCATCCCCGCTCTTCTTTTTGGACCCCTTCCCAGAGAGACGGACCACCTTGATGCTCTCTCTGCCGGGGGAGCCCTGGCCATGGTTCAGCTCCTCATAAGCCTTCCTAGCACTCTCTAGGTTTTCATACTCCACCAGGGCACAGCACTTGGTCAGGAGCTCAGGGTAGCGGGAGGAATACTTCTTCACGTCAGCGGGCAGCTTCTTGCCTGGCCTCAAGATGCGAATAGAGGCGATGGCGCCGAAGGGGCTGAACATTTTAGTGATGGTCTCAATGAAGCTCTTCTGGAGCGGTGGCGACATTCCCTGTTCCTGGGGTAGGAGGTTCCAGGCAAGGAGCAGCTTGCTTGGTGGGATGCTCAGGAGAGACTCCGGGATGGGGATTTTCCTTCTCACTTTAGTCCCTTCTTCGTTCACCTCCAGCAGCTCCGAGAACTGCAGGGCATAGAGAGTGATCCTCCAGTCTCGGGTTAGGTATTTCACCTGTTAGCAAGAGAGAAGGGAAACAATATTCTCCTGCCATGAGGATATCAAAGACTCTCCCTACTCTTGGGATGTACCTGCACAGAACCCTCTGCCCCCATGCACCAGGAGCTCTGGTACTGTCCATATGCGGACATGAAAAGGGGGCACAGTTCCCCACATGCTCCCGGTTTCTTTCATCCCCCCCAAGCAGCCAGTCAGAATGATGTTCCCACCTCCTTTATCCCCATCCCAGCCCTGGGCAGGATTTCACTCCCAGTTCCGAGAAGACAGGCAGTGGGAAAGTTGCGTATGGAAGAGATCCAGGAGGGAAGCGCCAGGGGAAGATATGAATAAAAATGTTGCTCTGGTGGGAGCTTCTGGAAATTGCCCTGATCCAAAAGCTCTGTGGAGAGCAACTCCTCACCTCTCCCTGCTGGAGGGGAGCTTCCCGCTCTGAGCTGAAGCGCGTTGCGTGGGAGGAACGTGCATGGACGCTGTCCAGTGTGCTGCCTGGCCCTCGGTTATTCAGACAGAGGCCTACAAGCGCACGCTGCTCCACAGAACAGGGCCGGAGACCCCAGAGAGTTACCGAAAGGAGTCTCTTGGGTCACTGAGGCCAGTCCCCTGCCATTGCAGGCAACCCCATCATAGAATCCCATAAGTTCAATCAAGCTTCATCTTAAAACTAGTTTGCCACCACTCCTATTGGGAAGCTGGCAAATCCCTTCGGTTACACCAGTAATGGAAACAGGCCGTGTTGGTGGGGCCGGGGGGAAGAACACTTCCCAGCTACAAAATATTCAGCCTTGGGTGCTCTCCTAACTTTTCCATAGCATGCATCGCCCAAGAGAGGATTGCCCCAACCTCCCACAGGTTGTCGGGTTACATCTCTGGGGAAACGCCACCTGATGCTGACATGTGCCGGGTTGATGTATTTTGATTGGTCTCTTAATACCATTATGTCCTCCTCCTCCCCCCACCCGCTCCCGTTCCTCTGCTTTCCTTGTTCCCTTCTCCTACTGCTGTCCTCAGGTTCCAAAGCCCATCTGTCTCCTTTCCCTATTATGGCACAGTGACCCCTAGGAAAGAAGCTTCTCCTCTTTGCCCTCAGCTGCTTTCACAGAAGTCCAGGCTAGCACTTGGGCTCCCCCCACCAGCCGAAAATGAGAAGAGCTCAGCTGTCTGCAGAGCACAGTTTGGGAACCTTGGTTCCCACTTATTTTCAAGGGGAGGAAGGGAGAAGAGGTTTCATAGATGGTATGGCCAGACGGGACCATTAGATCATGGAGTCCAACCTCTTGCGTAACACAGCTCAGAAACTTCCATCCAGCTACACCTGTACTGAACCCAGTAATGTGTTTGGGTAAACCTCGTCTTCCAGAAATTTACCCAGTTTTCATTTGAAGGCTATGAAGAGCCCAACACTTCCCTTGGTGGATTCCCCTCGCCTCCACCAATGGGTAATCACTCTGTTAGGTGCCTTTGCTTGGTTTGAATATGGACAGACAGCAGACTTGGTATGGCTAAGGTGAAGACTCACTTTCCAGCAGGATGTACCACTTCACCCTTAAAAAGCAAGGTCCTTCCTGCTTCAAGTGAAGCATGTCCAGTCTGTGGCCAGCAGAGGATGGTTTGACCAAATCTGAAGCAGTTTGGATAGGCCTTTGTGTGTTCGAGCAGAATGATCACGTACTGTCAGAGCGCACGCAATATTCTCCCACAAGCCAAGAACAGCTAAACATGAGTCAGAGCTTGAATATGTAGAATTCCATAAAAGGCCGCTGATGTGTCTGTTTAGGCCAAGATGTCTCAAAATAGGAACCTAAGGTTAGTCTCCCAAGTAAAGGGCCCCATTTCTACCAGTGCTGGGCAATCACTACCTCCAGGAGCAGCCAATGAATGTTGCTTCTTTCCCAGCACTTCTGAAAATTAGACTGCTTTTCTTTTCCAGAGCCTATCACACAATTTAAGAGCCTAATTCGAGGCCCCTATTTTTAGAAAATGTGCACCAAACAAACAGTTAAAATCTTAATATCTACATCGAGCACTTTTCATCCTGAAAGATCCTAAAGGATTTTACAAACCGCCCACTTCTGTCTACCTCTGAAATGCAGCCACCTCTGGGGTGAAGCACAACTGATAACAGAGCGAGGCTGCACAGAAGTCCTGCAGCTGGAGGAGAAGGCCAGAGGATGGAGGCTGAAGCCAACGGGCCAGACCTGGGGCCTGCCACCACAAAGCCAGTGCCCGGGACTGGAGCCCAAAGCCCCACAGCCAGAGCTGGCTGCCCCACCACCCCTGGGAAGGTTGGGGACTCACTGGTTGCCTGCTCCTCCAGCGCTGTGCCCCAGGTGACTCCAGAGGGTGGCAGGGCCCAACCCCTGATGGTGGCCCCAGCAACCAACACCAAGGAGCAACAGGGGCATCCAGGAGCAACAGGGGGCTGGGGGGGGGGGGGGAGAGAGAAAGAGGAGTCCCTACTTTGGAAGGGCAATCACAGCCCAGGAGGCTGTGGCCGCAAGAAAAGCCCCTGGTGGCCGCATGCAGCCACAGTGGCCGCATTTGAGAAACACTGCTCTAGTCACGTGTACCAGGATGTTAGCGGCAAGAGAGAACCACCCACCTTCTTGAAAGATGTCAGCAGTTTGATGCTGACAAAGCCCAATTTGTTCTTCTGAACGTGCTTCAGGAGGAAGGCATCCTTGGCCAGGTTCTCATCAGACAAGTAGAACTCCACTTGAGACACAATCCTCTGGATCAGATGGGAGTCAGGCACCGAGGAGTCGCACTCGAACGAGTCAGCCCCAAAAATGTCATTCAGGTCATAGAAGCTCCTACAAGCAAGACAGCCAGGATCCCGCCCAAGGTTAACTGCACTTGCAGCTGGGATAAACAAGCACACAGGCCTTGAGCTGGGTCTGCACACACCTTAGGAAATTGCACCAGGCCTGGATCACTTACAGTGGGCACCAGTCACTAGCTGGGTACCCACTTACAGACAAACACCCAGGTACCCCAGTGTGGCTGCAATTGAGGCAACGCCTTTAAGGATTCATCAATACAAGGAAATCCCAGAGGAGCTTCCAGCCCTCAGTGCAGGTAAACACAGCACTTTCCCCACTGCTGTTCCTGGAAGTGACCTGCATTGCAGACTGGGTCAGCATCACTCAGGAGAGGGAGGTGGCTGGGTTAGAGACCAGGAGTGCAGCTCTGGATTGGAAGTACCAATATTGGCTGGGCATGGAAAGATACCCACGAGTCCCTACCTATTTGGGCTACAAGGCTGAGGAAGAGAGCATGGTGCGGCAGCTAGAGGAACAGAACTGGGACACCGGAGACCAGGGCTCTGTTCCAATTATTATTACTGCTTGTGCAGATTGGCTGTCAAGGTGCTCACCTGGGGGAAGGCCGTTCAAACACCCTAGACAGGGGATCAAGAGATATCCAGGATTTGTTTCAAGAGGGTACGGAACAGTCTCTGGAATGACTGCAACATTAGGATGCAAGCAGATGGTGCTATTGCAAATAGCATTAAGCTTTGCTTAACCAGACATTTGAGCATTTAGCTCTTGAAAGAAATGCTGCTTGCCAGCTGCGGTGCAAATACTCAGTGTATGACCCATAAGGCCTGTTCTCACCCCGATTCTGTTGCTGCCCACTAATTATACCCATGCGAGCAAGATAGTCACGTGGTGCCAAAACATTACAGTGATAAAGGAAGGAAGTCCAGGTATGGTACATTTGGGAGGGACAACGTGCTGGGTCAGTCTAGCTCTTCTCGGGATTGTGGAAGGGAGCCTGTTTCCTGATTAACTCCCCCTCTTGCCCCCACCATCTCCTGAAGCTGGGTCACTTTGAAAGAGTGGGGAATGAGATAAGGCCTGGATCTCATTCCCACGTTACAGTGCTCACCCTGAAACACTGCGGGGCCAGGGGGGGGGGGGGGGAGGAATCTCTGCTGCAGTAGTAGGAAGAGAACCCTTGGGAACAGGAGAGCCCCTTAATTAGCGATGGGAGAGTTGTCCTAGATTCAGTCCTGCCTCAAGTGCAGGGGACTGGAATAGATGACCTGTTGATGTCCCTTCCAGTCTCCCATTTCTTTGCTTTTATCTAACTCCCCGGCAGAGACACCTTGGGGGAAGGTGGGGCGAGGCTCTTTAAGGGAGAAGCTGGGAAGACGTTTCTCCTATTTGATACCAACTCCCTTCCCCACTTCCAGGATTCTCCCACGTTTCCATGCATCTGGCCAGCAGACATACAATAGGGGGGGGACCAGAGGCCCACAGAGAATCGGCTCCACTGAGAGCTTCCAAGTTGCAAACATAGTGGCCTCTCTCGGGCCTAGTGCAGGGAAGTGGGTCCCGTTAAAAAGAGATCCCCAGCCTGCACTGGGCGGGTAGCTCCCTGCTTGCGTGAGAAAGCCAAGCGAGAGCCGGGAGAGAAGAGTATGGATTTTAGCCACAGGTTAAAAGTCATAGGGGGTCAAGTCCCCCTTGCCCAGCTCTGTCTCTGATCTGCTGTGGGATCAAAGGCAAGTACCCTCTATGCACCTCTCTCTCTCATCCATTTAGACAGTTGGCGCTTCAGGCCGGAGGCCATCTCACCGTGCATTTGGACAGTACCCAGCACCCAGGAGGCCCCCAATGGTCTCAAGGTGTTATTGCTACGCAAACCAGTAATAACTCAGCATGGGAGCATTATACACCCGCTGTGCCTTGGGGTAAAGGGCTACCCACGTGGCAGGACACTGCAGAGCCAAGCCTGCCGGGAACTAGCCGACTCCAGCCTGTTGGCGCTAGGTTAGAGGGGAAGTTTCAACTCTGGAGCGCTAGCTCGAGTCCAGATCAGCGGCCAACAGACACGGAGAAGATCAACGGCCCTTTTGGAGGCGCACATAAAGTGAGTTGGGGTCTCGGTCTAACCCCCAGCAGCTGTCATTGGGCACCAGTTGCCCCTTCTGTTTGCAGTCTCAGCAGAGACAGAGAATTGAAGGGAGCCCTGAACTCCCTTCTCTCTCCTAGAGCGGGTTCCTCTAGGAGATGCATCATACTGCCTGCACGACTAGGAATCTGTAGGTATTCCTGGAGATAATGCCCTAGTTATCAGGGAGGGGCAGCCCCACAATAAATAGATAGTAGACACATACCCATCAAAGTTCTCAAAGAAGTCTTCCTGGCTGAGTGGGGGGAGAGGCTGGCCCTTGTGTGGAAGGAAGTGCAGAGTAGAAAAGGGGGTCGTTTGCACTTGCATGGGGGTGCTACACCTGGGCTGGGAACCAAGCCCCAGGGCCACCAAGGAACCATGGGACGACATGGTGCTTCATCTAGCAAGGTATAAGAAATACAGAGAACAGTCACAAGCATCTCCAATGCCTCTTACTGAATGAGACAGTGCTTAATTAGCAACAGGGCTACGCCCCCACAGCTCTGGGCTTGGGAGTTCATAGCCCAAGTACCTCTGGGCTTGGCACATCAGTTATGAATGTAAAACAATTGCTTGAGCCCCAGCACTTCTTTCATTACCAGTTCAGCAGTATAAGGAGAGTGTAATTGGGAGCCCACAGTACATATCCCCTCTCTCCCCCCAGCGAGGATCAACACTACTCCCCAAGAAGCATATGATGGGCTCTAGGAAAGGGCTGGGCCCAAGAGCAGGAGAAAGCGGGTGCAAACACCAGCTACTTACCTGTCTCACCAGGTGAAGATGCACTAAGAGCCCACCAGCTCCTTCTGCTACATTGTGGAGACCCCTAAGTTATTTCCTTTCCCTCCCCCCAGCGCACAAACTAACAATACAGAGAGAGAATCCCCTAGACCACTAGCTTATAATAGAAGCCAGAGCCACCCAGGAAACCACACAGCAGAGCTTTGGGGGCTGCCCTGGCTGCTAAGAGGAGGCAAACGAGCATCCAGGTGAAATGCGTTCTCAGTTTAAACAGCTTCCCCTGCTCTGCATGAGACTCCTGCAGGAAATCGGGCGCCTGAGGAGAGGCCTTTGGCTTCCTAGCAGGTGTGCCTGGGAGCTGAGCCATGCTCTGCTCAGGGCTTTTAATGGAGTTCATCAGGTATCTTATGGGAGAGGGGGAGTGGGTGAATTGCGGAGTTAACTCTCCCTTTGTAGGCATGTTATGGACCCTGAGCTCAAGACAGGGAAAAGTTGGTGAGCCCTGTCCATGACTCTGCTGGGACAGAGAACTTTCTGGGGGGTCCTTTTGCATCCCCTGCTATAATAAAATTACTAATTTAGATCAGCTGCTGAAATGCTGCCTCTTGCCCTTTGGGCAGGCTAGAAAGGGGCTGGTAGCCAGAATCAGGACCCCAAGTTCTAAGGCTACTTCCTTTGCACTTGCCTGGGCTGGTGGGAGCACGGTTCTGGCACGTGAACTGTCTGGAAAGGGGCAGGCAGCTATCCGTCTGTTAAAGGCAAGCTATAAACTGCAGGGAATGTGCTCTAGCTGTGTAAGCAGGGGAGTGGAGCTGACTCTGCTCTGATAGCTCCAGCAGGGTCTCCTCCCACCTAAATAAAACCTGGGTGCAGCTGGTTTCTACCCAAATCTACAAAGGCCAGGCCTGCGTGCAGCTCCTAGAGCTGAGATGATGCTGTTGTCACAGGAAGTTCCCTGCTTTGACCAGTTCCCTGCCTGGGGGGGTTGGCATTCAGCTGGGGAAGGTGTGAACTAATGGGCAGGGAGTGAAGATATGGGAACCAGGTGCCTTTTCCTGTCCTGGGCGGCGCAGATGGCTGGAGGGAAACCCTGGGATGGAATCCATACCGAAAGGGGGTGGGGAAAAACAAAAAACACAACCCCAATCCCGATTGTGGGCCCAGTCTGACCTGTGTCAATCACATGGCACAAATGTGCTCTCTGGATCCTCTGCCCCAGGCTGATCTCCCAGCATGTCAGAGCAGCCCCTAGGTTGCTCTAAATTCCACCAGGCCCTCTTTCCTTGATAATACCTCCATGCCAGGGGCGCCCTATTGCCTGTATGCCAGCCAGGCTCGCTGTATGCCAGACTGGACTTCCCCATCCCTATGCCAGGGGAATTCCCAGTCAGCGAGCTCTGTTGGGGGGAGGGACAGCTCAGTGGTTGGAGCATTGGCCTGCTAAACCCAGGGTTGTGAGTTCAATCCTTGAGGGGGCCATTTAGGGATCTGGGGCAAAAATTGGGGATTGGTCCTGCTTCAAGCAGGGGGTGGGACTAGATGCCCTCCTGAGGTCCCTTCCAACCCTGAGATTCTATGATTCTCTGATTCCCCAGGCGCCACACAAGTGCATTTGTCCGCCTGCTCGCTTTTGACAGTGTATTAATAGAAAAAGAACAAAATGAGCTAAGTAGCTGTAATCACCTGCTGGGGCCGGGCGTGTGAACTGTCTGTCGGACGCCAGGACCAGGACAGAGCTGGAGGCAATAGAAGGGGCTAGAACGGGGAGTGAGGCACTGACGTTTGCCGGGAACACAGAGGCTGCGCTTCAGGAAAATGTTCCACGTGCCGAGCTCCGGGGGGCTGTGGAACAAGGGAGCCGGGGGGGGGGAACGGACCACAGGGGAACCATCCGCACTGGTCTGATGGGACTGGTGGTGGATGGACCAGCTGCGTGACCCTGGCTCTCTCCTCTCGGTCTCTGGGGCCTCGGCGCTTGTTTGGGGCTGTCTGACAGAGCTTGTTACTCAAGGGCTTTTCCACATCAGCTGTTCACCTTCTGCCTCCAAAAAGAGGAACCGTGCTGCTGAAAAAACAAGAACTCCTGTCTTCAACGTCTTCCCCGCAGTGCTTTGGACACAGCTCAATGAGCAGGAGGACACATGCTGGGGTGACCGGCCTGCCCTTGTCAAGAGCCAGCCGCAGCCCCATGGTGTTCCTCTGACCGAGGAGAGAAGAGAGCCCTGCTGAGTACTCGCTCTGCACGGCTCGTACAACAGCAGAAGACAGGAGAACGCTACTGCCAAGTAAGTGCTGGGGTTCGCGGGGCATGGGGAGAAGGACTCTTCCCCAGGAGGGGCTGACTGTTGTCTGCATTTTAGCCACAGTTAAAAGGTAGAGCTGAGTCCAAGCCAGGTAGGTCTTGGTTCGAGCTCTGCCAAAGGAGAGGGATCTTCATGCTGGGGATTTGGGGCTGAGCACATCCAAGGCTGGAAGTGGACTGGGTCACACAGGGTTGCAGAACCAGCCAGAATAACAAGCTCTAACCCAGGGGTCGGCAACCTATGGCAGGCCTGTCAAAGGCTGCACGCGAGCCAATTTTTAATGGCAGGCTGTGGCCTGGCAGGCCCCAGCCGCCGGCCCCGCTCCGCGCCCGCTGCCGAACCCAGGCCAGGGCCCCGGCAGGCAGCAGCGAGCCATTAAAAACCCTGCCCGCCCCGGCCCGCTCTTCTCTACCCCCCGGCGGGGGCAGGGTGAAGAAGCTTGGTCCTGCCAGCGGCTGCTGCAGGGCAGGCAAGGTCCCCACTCCCCCACCTCTTCCCCCAGCCTGCTGGGGTCCTGCCCCTCCTCCTCGCCCTCCCTGCCCCTGATCAGCTGATGGCCCTTGCCAGGGAAGGGGGAGAAGCGGAGCCGCAATTGCGCTTGCTGCTCCAGGGAGGAGGCGGAGAAGAGGTGGGGCAGGGCCTTGGGGAAGGGGGGTGGAATCAGGGCATAGCCCCTCCAGCCCCCTGCTGTGAGCTGCTCTGGACAGGGGGCTGGGAGCACCCCCACAACCCTAGCCCACAACCCCAGCCCTCTGCCCTGACCCCTGCACCCCCCTCACACGCCCTCTGCCCTGACTTCTGCACCCTCTTCACACACTCCCAGCCCTCTGCCTTGACCCCTGCACCCCCCACGACCCCAGCCTTGACTCCAGCACCCCCCACACATACCCAGCCCCCCATGCCAACTCCTGCACCCTCCTCACACACCCCTAGCCCCCTGCCCTGACTCCTGCACCCCCACACATACCCAGGCCCCCCACACCCGATGCCCTGACTCTTGCACCCCCCACATTCTCACCCCCACCGTGAGCACCAAACGGAAGCTCCTGCACCCCCCCTCCCCATTCCTACCTGGACCCCTCGCACCAAATGGGAGCTGCCCAGGTAAGCACTCCACACCCAAACCTCCTGCCCCAAAGCTAAGCCCCCTCCCTCATTCTAGCTCCTGGCCAGCCCCTGCACCCCAACCCCCAGCCTGCTCCTTCACCCCCAGCTCAGTGCAGAGAGAGAGGAAGAGAATGGGCTAGAACCAGGGAGAAGGTAGGTACCCACTCTATGTGGGCAGGGCTGAGATCCCAGACCGGCAGCGGGCTGAGTGGGGCTGACAGCCAGGACCCTGGCTGGCAGGAGCCGGCGGATGGACCCCCAGACCGGCAGTGGGCTGAGCCACTCAGCCCACTGCCGGTCTGGGGTCCCGGTCGTCGGCTCCGCTCAGCCTGCTGCCAGCCTAGGTGAACGGAACCCCAGGTTGGCAGCGGGCTGAGCGGGCCGGCGGCGTAAGATCAGTATTTTAATTTAATTTTAAATGAAGCTTCTTAAACATTTTGAAAACCTTGTTTACTTTACATACGACAATAGTTTAGTTATATAATGTATAGACTTAGAGAGAGAGACCGTCTAAAAAACGTTAAAATGTGTCACTGGCCCGCGAAACCTTAAATTAAAGTGAATAGATGAAGACTTGGCACGCCGCTTCTGAAAGGTTGCCGACCCCTGCTGTAACCCATGGCTCCCAGAGCTGGAATAGAACCCAGGAGTCCTGTTTACACACACACACACCTCTAACAGAGCTGGAATAGAACCCAGGACTCCTGTTTTCACACACACACACCTCTCTAACAGAGCTGGGAATTGAACCCAGGAGTCCTGTTTACACACACACACACACACACACCTCTCTCTAACAGAGCTGGGAATTGAACCCAGGAGTCCTGTTTTCACACACACACACACACACACACACACACCCCTCTCTCTCTAACAGAGCTGGGAATTGAACCCGAGAGTCCTGCTTCCCAGTCCTCTGCACTAACCACTAGACAAGGCTGCCTCCACCAAACCATCCACCCCCTTGCCCCTCCCTTCCCCCTCCTCCCCCCAAGTCGTTCCCTCTTTTAAACCCTTTTGTAGATTTACTCCCTTCGGCTGGGGAGTTTTAAAGCTGAGTTGATTCTGTGGTAGCTTCTGGCAGCTAAGAAAGATGGCACTGTTGTACATTTGGGATGGGAGGGAGGTCTGTGGGCCACGGTGGGTGTGGGGATTGGACCACAGCAGTAATGGATCTGAATTAGGCTGGGCGATGGATGCATGACTTACCCAGCTTGAGGGTGAAGCTGGATTGTGGGTGGGAGGGGCAGATATGGAGTCTGAGTTCAGCTTGTTGATGGGACCTAAATACTAATGCCCCGGCTTTCAATGGTCCATGTTTATAACCGTTCTCCTAATGCTGTTGAATGAATATATGCTTCCTCCCGTTGTAACTATTGTCAGGAAGCGCTGTCTGGGGGGGATTGCCATTGCCGACGTAGAGTCTTACTGACTGCTTGGTGGAGACGGGGTCATGAGACCCTAGCTAGCTGTCAGCATAAGGATCCCCAGCTGGGTGTCACTTCAAGGCAGGAAAAAAATAAACCCATAAACACCCTGCGAAGAAGAGACAAGTTTAATTCTGCACTCTTCACTTCCCCCTAGATCTGAGGAGGGTGAAGGTAAAGCCCAGCCTGCACTGTTTACTACCTGCCTAATGCTCACCCTGGCAACATAATGGAAAGGATTGGCCATGCTGGTATTTTCATGTGGCTCAGGGCAGGACCCAGGAGTGATGATCCACAGCGTTGCCACTAAGGCTTGAGATAAAAACCCATGGCCCAAATTGCCCCTTCCTGTGTTAAAAAACAGTGACCGAGGACTCCTCATGAAGAAACAGATTCCATCACCTTAAGCTGTCAGGGGGATTTGTCCCTGAGGTGCATTGAAAACTGTTTTAAAATTGTAGGCTGTCACTTTAAATTTCAGAGGGCTTTCCTGGTCCTGCTTGCAGCTTAGGGGGTTCTGTAGGGAAGCATGTGTTCTGGGCTAACAGCAGTCAGTCTGCAGACAGCCAGGCTAGTAAGGTGGGGTGCGTTATGCCTCTCTGTTTTAGGGAACAGCCTGCTTTGTCTCTCTCTCTGTTTTGGGGTTCTTGTCTGTAATGGTGCCGTGTTCTAAGAAATAAAGTAGTGTTATGTTGCAACCATGCAGCAAGAGTAGTTATGTATTGAACTTTTCTGTAAGTATGCCATGAACATAGCAGTATCCCACAGCCTGTGTGTACCCCCACCCCTGGTGGAGGCCCCAGGATCAGTGTGATGCCATGGCCATGTGCACACAAGCCATATAGCCCTGCAGCAGCTCTGGCCCCTGGTATCTCAACTTTTCCCTGGTAGCACCTCTCCATTCGAACCATGTTAGGAGGGGGACCCAGACTGCTACAGCTTCCCATGAGCAAAATTGATCAAGCCTGGGGCGGTATTTCATGTAAGCTCTGTGGGTCGAGGGGATGATAGCTGGGGGCATTGTGGGTCAGGACTTAGGTCCTGTTGGAGAGGCATCAAGGCTAGAATAGCAGAGGGCTGCAACTCAGGTCTGAAGTGCATTGGCAGAACTGTATGGGGGGGCTGGATGAGCAGGGGCTCTTACAGAGCAGGCCTGAGGTTCCTGGGCTGAGCTGTACATACATGGGGTGCCCAGGGCTGGAAGAGCAGAGTGGGGTGCTGCAGAACAGGATTGAGAGGCATTGTGTCTGAGATGCTCCCATGCCACATGACTTCACAGGACACGTGGGGGTGGGGAAGCACCACGTTTTAGTTCCCCCTGAAGAAAATGTACAAAACTGAGGTGAAACCTTCCAACCAAGCCAGCTCCAAGATGGGATTTGGGCAAAGAAAGATTTCACTTTTCCAAGAGTCGGAAATGTGATGGCTTTCCCTCGGTAAGGGCCTGTACAAACCAGCCTGACAGGTCTCTCCTGAAAGAGGTGTTAGGATATAGATATCCAGGCCTGCCTGTAAAGGCCTATATTTTAAGAATGTAGGTATATATTTATTATTTAGCTAGTAATAGAGGTCTACAGGAGGAATTCTCCTCACTGCAGCTGTGGAGACGGTGCACGAGGAACCCACAACGTGACCCATTGTCACTGAAACTTCCATGCTTGGCTGAGCCTGGGTGGCAGGGGGTTTCTGGGGCTGAGGGAAACTGACAGTTAAAGTTCTCCCTCCTTCCTTCCTTCCTTGCCTTGAATGATTTAATCACTGAACTGCCTCCCGCCCTGGCAGACACAGGCTATTTCGTGATCCTCAAAATGCCGGGCTGGAAGGGACCTCGTGAGGCCATCTAGTCCAGCCCCCTGTTCTGAGGCAGGACCAAGTCAACCTAAACTCTCCCTGACAGGTGTTTGTCCAACCTGTTCTTTGAAACCTCCGGAGATGGGGATTCCACCACCTCCCTAGATAACCTGTTCCAGGGCTTGGCTCTCCTGCTAGATAGTTTTTCCTGTTATCAACCTAAATCTCCCTTGCTGCAAGTTAAGTTGATTCCTTCTCCTCCAACCCTCAGTAGACATGGAGAACAACTGATCACTGTCCTCTTTGATATCAACCTTGTCCATATTTGAAGACTGTGTTATCATGTGGTCCCTCCACCCCAGCCGTCTCTTCTCTAGTCCAGTGTTTCTCAATGGCCTGCCCATGGACTGGCACCGGTCCCTGAGATCTCGCTGACACAGTTTAGGAAGGCACCAAGCAGGTCCCTGGTATCAGAAAGGTTGAGAGACACTGCTGTAGACTAAATGGGTCCATTTCTTTCAACCATTCCTCAGAGTCCAGGTTTGCTAAAGCTTTTCTTGTTCTTGTTGCTCTCCTCCGGAAACCGTGTCCAATTCGTTCACATCTTTCTTGAAGTGCAGTGCCCAAAGCTGGACACAGCTGAGGCCTGGCTGGTGCTGAGTGGCGCAGAACAGCTACTTCCTGTGTCTTGTATTAACAGAGTGTCCAGGTAGATGGGCTACGCCTCTCTCTGGCTAACTCACTGCTTCCTGTCCAGCTGAAGTTAGCAGTGACCATCCGATGGCAGGATTTGCCATGTGGAATAAGGACCTAAGGCTGGGGTGTGCTGGCAAGAAGCCAACACTTTATTTTCTGGCTCCAGTCATGTGACTAAATGTCCCTGTCATGTGACAGGACTTGAGATCAACTGACTCCAGAAATACCGTCTTAAAAAGGGGGCGGGGGGGAATTATGCCAGCCAGTTACTAACGGTGGTGCCACGATGATGGTGACGCTGGTCTCAGAAGGGTTCCTTCTCCAGCGGCCTGTTCCACTGCCGAGGCAGAGCTGCCACATGCAAGATTTCGGTTGTCAGTGGCTGGGTGGCAACTCCGCGGACCGCCGCCTGCTAGGGGCCCTCAAGAAAGAGGGGAGCCATTGTCCTCCTTGGTTTTATTTGGAGGTCTTCTGTTCCTCCTTCGGGACTGCCCATTCCCACCCTCCTCAGATCTACGGGGAAGTGCAGAGTGCAGAATTAAACCTGTGTGTCTTCTTTGCAGGGGGTTTGTGGGTTGGCTTGTTTTTTTCCTGCCCCGTCATGGGGGCAGCAATTTGGGATTCTTGCTGTAATATTTCTTCTCTGGTCTGGTTTTTGATCATGGAAATACTACCTAGTCCTTGTCTGGCATTCTTTATCCGGAGATCTCAAAGCATTTTACAAAGTAGGCAAATATTATTCTGCCTGTTTTTCAGATGGGGAAACTGAGGCATGGAATGGCATAGTGACTTGGCCCAGGTCCCACAGCAGGTCAGAGCCAGGACAGAACTCGGGTCTACCAAGTCCTTGTCTAGTTCCCTATGTACCGGGTCACTTGGCCTCCCATTAGTCTTAGGGAAAGCAGTATGGCCTTGAGGCTAGATCACTAGATTAGAACCCAGATTTTCTGAGTCCCATTCCTTGCTCTTCCACTGGCCTGCTGGGTGACCTGGGGCAAGTCACTTCCCCTTTCTATGCCTCAGTTTCCGCATCTGTAAAATGGAGGCTGTGTCTCTGGCCTCCTTTTGTGAAGTGTTTTGAGATCGACTGAGGGAAAGCGCTAGTTAAGAGGTGGTGGTGTTGTTAAATCAAGTTCTCTGATGTTTGCTGGCTTTTTTACTAACAAATCTGGATGTTCCAGGATGAGCAATTAGGGGGTTCAGCTAACTTTGTTTCTCCTGTTGTCTTACACATGCACCGGTCCACCAGCTGGGTCCACCAGCTGGCCTGTTCCAATCACTCCCAGACTCGGAAAACCCTTCCTGGCCCAAGCAGTGCCCCTTAGCCTGGAGGTCGCAGTCATTTACGTGGCCAATCTTTTTATTCAATAACCAACCCCAGCTCTTTAACTGCATCTCTTACTTTGATTCAAGTTCACTGTTTGCTCTGGAGGGATACATGGTGCTTGGTCTTAGCCACGGCCGGGTGTCTGACAGGAGGAGGAAGCTGAAACGCGGATCTGTGGGGAAGAGGAAAGATGGATCCGGAAGCTGAGGTCACCTACGCGGATCTGAAATTTCTTCCCAGATCGCAGCAAACGGATGTGAAGAAAGCAGGTAACAGTCCGCCACAGAAAGACCCTGACAGGTGCTTCTCAGGTGGGAGCCCCAGTGAGGGGCTTGGAATATCAACGTCCCCATGTGTTACATGTTACATAAAGAGACGACATGGCCCAGTTGGATTGGGACCCAAGAGACTGGGCTCTATTCCCGGGACTGCCACTGTCCTGCTGGATGATCTTAGGCAAGTGCCTTTGCCTCTCTCTGCCTCAGTTTCCCCCACCACCCTCTGCCTATTTTGGCTATTTAGATTGGAAGCTCTTCAGGCCAGAGACTGCCTCTCACAATGTGCATGTAAAGTGCCGACCACAATGGGCCCCAAGGCTTCGGGGGGGGGGGTCTCTAGACTCTACCTAACACTAATAATAAGCTCAGATAAGACGTTCTCTTCGGGCCTCCAAGCACAGCCGGTTGCACGAGGACACTGGATGCTGTAGCTATTTCTGAATGCTAAGGACCAGCTGGTGTAAATTAACGTATGCCGCTGGAGCAACTGTGCTGAGTTGCGCAAGCTGAGGATCTGGCCTATGATTTTCTTCCTTCTGCTGCTGATACTGCGTAGGGTCTGTACTAAATGCACACCAGTGTGGTGAGTGTGTGTTTGTTCTTTTTCCTTTCTCCCTGTACACCCAGAATCAAAGCCCCCTGCCCAGAAGACGTCTCCGTGGGCTTGGCTAGCAACAGTGGCGATTCTCTGTGTGCTATTCCTAGTGGTGTTAATTTCCCTGAGTATCCTGTGTAAGTACTTTTGATGAAAGGACGAGGGTTGGGGTTTTTTTCTCCCCCTGCCCTGTTAAATGGAGAGAACAATGCTTTCCCCAGCTGAAGTGCGCTCAGAGATCCTCAGCCCACTGGTCCTCCCTGAAACACTCCTCCTAAGTCCTCTGGTTCGCTATTTCATAATAAACTCATTTCCAACAGTCAGCTAGTGGATGGCAGGACATCCTTGCCTCTGAGCAGTGTACTCAGGAAGCTATTGTGTCAGAAGCTGGCAACGGTGACTCAACACGGGTCGTGTGGGAACAACTTGTCGGTAGTGAAATAGTTGTACAGCACTTTTTTGACTTGGAAAGTGGGGTCCCTCTATTCTAGGTGAACCTCCTTTCCTCGGTTTCAGAGTAGCAGCCATGTTAGTCTGTATCCGTAAAAAGAACAGGAGGACTTGTGGCACCTTAGAGACTAACAAATTTATTCGAGCATAAGCTTTCGTGAGCTACAGCTCACTTCATCGGGAAGATCTCTGCCCCCGAGCCCTAGATTTGAGATCTTAAACCTCCAGCAAATGCATCCTTTTCCCTTAGCATCTCCTCCACCTCCCTCCCTCTCCACAATTTCATCCCTAATGACTCTCCTCAAGTGTGACTGGCTTCTAGTGTGGGTGGCCAATCCGTGCCTAGCATGATGAGCACCTCAAATCCCCAAGGCTGGAGGGGTCAGTTAGATCAACCTAAAGAAAATAGTTTAATGCAACAGAAAAACCAGATGGCCGGTGTGACGGCTGGGGCTTGGAGGCAGCTCCCATAATGTCCACTCTGGCAGCCTGAGTCCCCACACTGTTCACACAGACCTTTCAGACCTGCGCAGCCTCCTGATTAAAGGCCAGGAGAGGCCATCGATTGAGGCCACAATTGGCCTAGCTTTCATTATCAGTGGTGAGACTGATGCTGAAGTAGACTGCCTTTGGGAAGGGGCTGCCCCATTCAGACGTGGTGTCTTCTCCCTCTGCTAGATTCCCGGCTCCTAGCTGGCAACATGCAGCTTCTAGAGGAATCCAAGCAAGCCAAGAGCAAACTGCAGCAAGCGGAAGGGAGATACTCCCAGTTACTGCAGTTGGCGTTGCACACAAAGATCTGCGCCCTGGAGTCCCCGTCCTCCAACACCTCAGAGCCCCGCAGTGAGTACGGTGCCATTGTCCCCGTTTCACAGAGGGTGAAAGGAAAGCCCTGAGCAGGGAAGTGACTCTTAAGATGGCGGGGCTGGCAGTAGAACCCAGGAGTCCAGGTTCCTAGTCTCAGCTCTGAACCCCCACCTGTTCGGATGGGCCTCAAGAAAAGGACAGATGTGCTGCTGCCCGCTTCAGCTGCGAAGGCCGCTCTCTCCTGCTGCCTCGGGCAAAGGTCCGGAGCGGAGATGGCAGCTGCCTAGCCGGCGGGAGGGGCACAAGCGCCGAGTCCAGGCGCTGGTTGTTCTTACGCGGCCCCCTGTTCTGAGCCAAGGTGTGCTCAGTTTCCCTCTCCTCCCTCCTCAGACATCAGCTGTACCTTCTGCCCCTACCAATGGATTTCAAACAAAGGGAGGTGTTACTACTTTTCTCCAAGTACTTTATCATGGAATGACAGCAGGAGAAGCTGCCAGAGGGAACAGGCCGAGCTAGTGGTCATTTCCGATCGGGAGGAGCAGGTAACGTGAGCCACTTACTATCATGGAGCCTCCTAGGGCTGTAGATTTTTATTTATTTATTTATTTTTAATGCCTCTTTTTGCAAGCCCATGCTCTGGGAAGTGCTGAGGACCCCCACGTCAATGGCCCTGGCCCAAGGCATTTCCACCGGAGCTGTCCCATGACCCTTAGCACAGGGCTTGTGTGTTCCTTAGCTACTGCATAGCGCGTAAGAGCTGCTGCAGGATTGTTCCCTGCCCCTGGGGGGCAAGGGGTTGACTCACTTCTTGCCTCAATCTCCTTCCAGCCTAGGGGGTGAATGCCTGGCTTGCTAGTTGGCCATTCTGCCTTGTGCATGGGTAGTGGTCAAGACACTGCAGACCCACTTCCAGAAGGCAGTGAATGGCCCCAAATGGCGGGGCGTGTGCCTAAGGAATAGGAGCTTTTCCTGTGGGCCCCAAATTCTAGCTGAATTTTTCACATGGCCCCAGTGCTGAAGGAAGGGACTAAGCTGGACTCCTCCAGCACTGTTCTGTGGGCCCCCTCCGATCGGAGCGCTCTGAGGTGGCCTCTAACAATGCCTACCAGCTCAGGCCCCACAGGGAGATAGGTGGGGGGATGCCACGTTCGAGCACCAGGCCAGGCGCTGAGCAGCAAAATGGCCTCAGAACTGAGGCCGCTGGGGGACTTTGCTGGTGGAAGTCTTGACCTTGTTCATACCAGGAACCCCCAAGATCGTGCCCTTTCCCTCGTTGACAGACATGGGAAGGGCAGGGTGGCCGTGACCAGGTTAAGAACCACTGCAATAGAGGAGCCAGTTCTGACTTCCATGATCCCTGGTGTCCCATAACAAACCACTAACTAAAACAGGGCTAAAATCTCTGGGGATGAAAAGTGGGGAGCTCACGTACCACAGTGAAGGACCCCTCCTCTCCCAAGTGAACAGGGCCAACTGGGATCCCTTCCCCCTGCTGCTTTTGGGAAAGGGCCCTGTTTTGTCAGTTCAGTGGCCTGGTGCGATTTGTGGCTGAGAGCAGAGTGGAGCTTTTTTGTAGAAACATTGAAGCATCCCTCATGCGGCGCTGTCTGTAACCTTCTCCAGGACTTTCTCAGCAAGCAGCAAAGCCTTGCGGATTATTGGATTGGCCTGACGGATGTTGGCCCAAGAAGGCTCCTGGAAGTGGGTGGATGGCACTGACTTAAACCAAATGGAGAAGTAAGTAATACAGCAGGGTCCTTCGTAGTGCTCTCTCTGGCTGAAGGACACTCGCTGAATGTCTTCCCCACACAGCCGTACAGCAGCTCTCTAAGAGCGGAGCAGGAGGGAGCAGGCATTGATTCAACAGCCGCACTGAAGGGGGACAAATGTCACCCACACACCTTCTGGGGGTGGCGTTCGGTCCCATCTAGTGGCACCGAGACCACTTCGAGAGAGAGAGAAAATGAGTCTGCTCTACAGCCAGTTGGCTTTTGGCTCATGCACTAAGCTCCAGAAGCCCCAGGTTCGATCCCACCTGCTGACGACTGGGGTCTGTCAGCGTTACACAAACAGGATAACCTGTCCCCCTTTCTTCCTCCTGCCCTCGCCCCCCACCAGATCATCTAGTCTGACCTCCTGTATAACTGGCCCCAGGACAATTCCTGTTTGAATAAGAGCAGATCTTTTAGAAAGACGTCCCATCCTGATTTTAAAAATGGTCCGCGAAGGAGAACCCACCATGACCCATGGTCAATTGTTCCAGTGGTTAATTACCCTCGCTCATAAAACGTATGCCATATTTCCAGCCTGCACTGACTTAGTTTCAGCCTCCTGCCATTTGATTGTGTTCTACCTCTGCTTGCTACTTTGAAGAGCCCAATATCAAATATTTGTTGGCCATGTCGGTACGTATTGACTGACCAAGTCACCCCTCAGCCTGTATCTTTGTTAGACTCTAGGAGCTCCGTCTATCGCTTACCACGATAAGGCAGGTTTTCTAATCCTTTCCTCATTCTCTGATCCTTCCCCAGTTTATCAACCTCCTTCCTGCGTTGTGGGCACCAGAACGGGACACAGCTGCTTGCTCCCGAGCCAAACGCAGGCTGGGTTGACGCTAGGGCTAGCGGCAAAATCCAAAGTCACTTCCATTAAAAATTTCAAACAAAACTCTTTCATTTGATTTTTTTTTTTATGGCAAATTGAGTGAAAAAAAATTTAAATGAAAATTGGCCCATTTTGAATTTAAAGATGCTCACTTTGGTTTTGGTCTTTGTTTGTTTTTTTGTTTTTCTGTTGAAAAAATATAAAATGTGGCCAAAATCAAACAGTAGTGTGTTTTGGTTTGGGGGTGTTTTTTGGACATCTTTTATCTTTTGATGAGGGAGCAGGGTGGGGAATTTCAGCCTGATCTCTTAGGATGCTGCAGGTCAGATTCTGTTCAGTTATGTTGGTGTAAATCTGGAATAGTCCTGGTGAAGAGGAAGAAGTAGGAATATGATTATAGAAATGTAAGGCTGGAAGGGATGTCAAGAAGTCGGCTAGTCCATTTTCTCCAGCCCCCCACTCCCCCCACATGCTGAAACAGAATTAAGTATAATTAGATCATTCCTGACAGATGTTTGTCTAACCCAGGGGTGGGCAAACTTTGTGGTCCGAGGGCCACAACTGGGTATGGAAATTTTATGGTGGACCATGAATGCTCACGAAATTGGGGGTTAGGGTGCGGGGGGGGGGGTGAGGGATCTGGCTGTGGGTGCAGGCTCTGGGATGGTGCCAGAAATGAGGAGTTCAAAGTGCAGGAGGGAGCTCCGGGCTGGGGCAGCAGGTTGGGGTGTGTGGGAAGGATGGGGGCTCCAGCTTGGGGGGGGGCTCTGGGGTGGGGCTGAGGATGAGGGGTTGGGGGTGCAGGAGGATGCTCTGGGCTGGGACTGAGGGGTTCAGAGGGTGGGAGGGGGATCAGGGCTGGAAGTTGGGATGCGGAAGGGGGTCAGGGGTGCAGGCTCCAGGTGACTCTTACCTCAAGCAGCTCCCGGAAGCAGCAGTATGTCCCCGCTCCGGCTCCCATGCAGAGGCATGGCAGTGGCCAAGCAGCTCTGCGTGCTGCCCCGTGCACAGGTGCTGCCCCTGCAGCTCCCATTGGCCGCGGTTCCTGGCCAATGGCAGCTGCGGGGGCGGCACTTGGAGCAGGGGCAATGTGCAGAACCCCCTGGCTGCCCCTATGTGTAGGAGCCAGAGCAGGGACATGCCTCAGCTTCTGAGAGCCATGTGGAGCCACGGCACATGTGGAGCGGGGCAAGCCCCGGACCCCACTCCCCAGCGGGAGGTCAAAGGCTGGATTAAAACGTCCGAAGGGCGGGATGTGGCCCCCGGGCTGTAGTTTGCCCACCCCTCCAGTGGGGGGGGGGATTCCACAACATTCCTAAGTCACCTGCTCCAGTACTATCACTCCTTGTTGTTCGAAAGCTTTTCCTGATAGCCACCCTAAATCCATGTGATCTGGACCCAGAAAATTGTGATTGCTCACCTGTAACTGAAGCTGTTTGAGATGGGCTCTGCACATCCCCACTCATGGGGCAGGCTGCAGTGTCTGTGCAGTCCCATGGGTGCGAACATACAGAGGCCTCTTGAGTCAATACATCCCTGATGCTGTAGGATGGGCCAGGGCCGTACTTTCCCTTGAGTGCAGCAGCCGGGGGGAGGGCCCATCACAGGAAGGAGAGCGGAGATGCAGAGAAATCTGCATCGTTAGTTTCTAAAACGCAGATCCTGACCGTTCCATTTATTTTTTCCCCTCCAGATTTTGGTTCTCTCCCCAGCCAGATAACTATCACAATGAGGACTGTGTGACTCTGACCACCAAACAACCCCTGCCACTTAACTGGAATGATGTCCCGTGCTACGAATTTTTCCCCTACATCTGTGAAAAGGCAGCCAACACTCTCACCATCTAAGCTTCCTCTGACTCGGAACATCTTGTTCACTGTGGCCAATGATGCAGCGTCCCCGAATGCCACTGGGCTCCTCCTGAGCCAGTTCATCTCCTGTTGGACAAACACCCAATAGAGGGTGCTGAGGACTCACCTTTGTAGCTGGCTTGGCAGAAGCCACAGGCTGTCCAGTCCCGTTTTCCAAAGGGTATTTTTGCCTAGATCCACACAGGGTCTTCAGAGCTTAGCTCCTAGGTCTAGGCACCGCGGAGGTCCACAAAACCCCTGCTCAGCTGTGGCCTAACCTTGTAGGCACCTAAATTCACTTGGCACCTAAACTTTTGCTCTAAAAATCTCTCTAGAATCCTAAATTTTCTACCTCTGGGCATGCCTGCCCAGTGCCTGCCTCCCAGCACAGAGCAGGTGCAGAGAGGTGTAATGGAAGGCTAGACTGTATTCTGTGGTTCAGCCACTTGGTGATACTGTGTGAGTAACCCTTATTGAAGCTAACCTCGGCCATACTTGGCCATCCATCAAAGATCTTGTAGTGAACACGGCTGGTGTGATCTGTCTACGAAGGAAGCTCTGTAGCCAGTCCATATGTGGTGCAGAAGCCAGACCTGCTAGAGGCAGCCCTGAAATCTAGCGTGTACAAGGTGCACGTGATATGGTGTCAGGAGTAAACTAGTGCCAGAGGGGAACACTAACAGGTGGTGCTCTCTGAGCACTCCTGATTCTGCACAAAAGGACCGGTGCAGGAGGAGGATTCCCTGATAACTCTAAGCCCAGGGGTAGGGCCTCTCTCCCCATGTATTGAATGGGCAGCCCAGGAGCCTAACCCAGGATTTGTGGATTCCACGGAGTGGCTAGGTAGTTAGGTGTTGCACCCCCAAGGTCTCTTAGTGTATCCAGGCCTTTAGATATGCCTGGTTTTCCTTCCCCACCCCTGCTTTTTACAGCTGCATTTTGGTTGGGTTTTTCTTTTTGAAATAAGACAAAGGGAGTCTAATATTTAAAAAAAAAAAAAAGAAGTAGTGTTAGAGGAGGAAATGCAGGAAAGTGTCAAGCCAGATCTCTTCAGCTTTGCCCCACGTCCTGTCGGAATCAGTGTCCCTGCTTTGTGTGTGTGTGTGGTTTTTACGATGGTAGCCATGATCCCTGGCTCTTAGCAATAAAGTGACTTACACAGGAGGTCAGTATCACAATTTTACAGAGGGGGAAACTGAGGCAAAGTGACTTGCCAAACGTCACCTAGCAGGCCAGTGCCAGCACTGGGAATAGAACTCGCCTCTAGTGAATTCTATCCCCTTTGTATCAGAGACCTGGGTTCTATTTTCAGCTTTGCCGTGGACTTGAGCAAGTTACTTCTCTCTGTGACTCAGTTTCCCCATCTGTATAAGAAGGGGGTAATGAGGTTGTGAGGCTACAGCCACTTGTGTACAGAATGCTTTGAGGATGGCAGCACAGATTTATTACTGCTTGTGCGCACACAAACTATTTTGAAAGAATTCGAAGGTTTCAGTATCAAGCGTGTGACAGTGGGGAAGTTCCAGACTGGAAGCTGCTTGTTGCACAGTGTGAGTGGAGAGCTGATCGCCTGCAGCAGCAAACCAGGAACAAGTGATGAGATCTAAATAGAGATGGGATTTGATGACTTGAGAGCTGCTACCCTGGACAAACCTGAATGGATTTTCAGTGTTGCAAACCACTTCCCTGGCCGAGTCCCCTGCCACACTTCTGGGAGGAGATTTGCATAGCACTTTGCATGCTTGTAAGCAGGACTTTCCCAAGACCCTGATTCAGCTCTTCTGCGGTAGGAAACATCTGCAGCAAATGGTCTTGCCCCCCAGCAAGCTGCAGTTCCTGAAGATGAGAGTTTCCTCCGTGCTATAACAGCAAGGGGGCCACATGACACTGACTCCAGGACGAGTCTGACACAGTCCCTTCTCCCTCCCCCCGCTCCTGTGACTGGGTTGTTCTTGAGACACTGAGATTCGGCCACAACACGTGGAAGGCCTTGCAGTTAAAGCCTTAGAGCCGAGCATGAAATGTAATGGCCACAGAGGTCTTTCCTGGGGATGCAATGACCTTTGGCACTGCTGCAATCTACGCTGCTGTGCGGGTGAATGATCAAGGAACATTCAAGCAATGGTTAAACCCAGGGTAACTCAGGAGTGCCAGTTACAAAGGGCAGCTACAGGCTCCAGCCCTTGAAGAGGCTTTTGGCTTATCTAAAAAAGCCAGCGTTGCTCCTTTCTCTATAAAATAAGATTTAGCTGCATCCCACCCTCGCAGAGGGGAGTTGTGAAATGCCCTGAGGCTTCCCTGAAGCCTGAGAATGAGAACTAGCTGGTGGGCAACCAGCAGGAGGGCCTCAAAGGAAGGAAGTGGAATTTTGAAATATAGCTATATTTGTCCTTCACAAACTTGGGGCGCAATCCAGGTGTTGCATAGCTCCAGCTTTTCCAACCCCTAACTGTTTCATGGGCCCAGTTGCTGCCGGTCTAAGGCAGTTTGGTCTCAGAAGGGGATGCTCTTCTCCTCTCTAGGTCAAGCAAGCCTGTGAGCTCAAGCTGGAGGGCAGACCTGGCTTCTGACTTTAAAAAGCACCAAAAGTCAGAGCATTTCTGAGACTTCATTATGATGATGGTGTTTGAGTGGCCTGAAGAGGGGGCCGGTGAGCAGTGCTCTGAAAATGCCATTCATTATGACTAGGGCCCTAACAAATTCAGGGTTCATTCTGGTCAATTTCAGGGTTGTAGGAGTTTAAAAATTGTAAATTACATGATTGCCCTATTTAAATCTGAACTTTCAGACTGTTGTCATTGTAGGGGTCCTGACCCAAAAAGGAGTTGGGGGGGTGGGGGGTTGCAAGGTTATTGTAAGGGGGAGGGTAGCAAGTACTGCCGCCCTTACTTCTGCGCTGCTGCCTTCGGAGCTGGGCAGCTGGCATGGTCTCGCCACCCTGCCTCCTGCACTGCAGCCGGCGGGGCCCTGCCTCCAGAGCTGGGTGCTCGGCCAACAGCCTCCGCTCTCCAGCCACCCAGCTCTGAAGGGCAGCAGTACCATGACCCTGCCCCCCTAAAATAACTTGACCCCCCCCCCGCAACTCCTGTTTGGGTCAGGACCCCCCATTTGAGAAATGCTGGTCTCCCCTGTGCAATCTGTATAGTACAGTGTAAAAGTGCCCAAACACCCAGATATCACTGGGGGAGACCAGAGGTCACGGTCCGTGCTGTGTTTTTCATGACTGTGAATTTGGTAGGGCCCTAATTATGACAGTTGCATCTGGAAGCTCTAACCAAGAGTTTGGCTCCAGGGTGCTGAGTGCTGTGCACGCAGCCCCTCCAGCCTACAAGAGCTTGCACTCCAAACAGACACAGAGAAACTGCAGCAGAGAGAAACCTGATCCTGGTCACTGAGCTAGTGAGTAATGAGAGCAAGGAATAGAAGCTGTGACTTCTTCTGGCAAACCTGCCCCTACTCACTGGACCCTGGGCCTTCCCTCGTCAAGTTACTTGTGCATATTGTCAGATTAGCTGCTTCATTTGTTTCTGAAGGATTCAATTTGTAAGCCTTTTTCCTTGTGGAAGGGGGAAAAAATTACACACTCCCATAATTGGCCTTTTCTGACACTTTAATCATTAACAACAACTTATCTACATATTTCAGCAGCTGCCAAATAAAAGAGAGAATGAAGTCACTGCCAGCAAGACTCTATTCTGTAGCAACTACTGGAAGTGAGCAAATCAGCATCTGCGATCAAGGGTGTTACAGAAACGGTTTAGAAATGGGGCCCACAACACAGGGTCCAGAAAACTTCTCAGCCTTCCCATCCAGCGGCTGCATGCTAGGGGCTGTGTCCCTGCCAAAAGGCAGGCTGATGGTGACGTGAAAGGGGTGGTGAGGCCCAGCCAGCTGCTACCCTCTGTCTCCATATGCTATGGATGATTATGGGGTTAAGTTCAATGGGAGTTCCCAAGTCAAATCCTGCTCTCATCCCTCCCACAGGTAGCTCCAGTGATGACAGTAGCAGGACTAAGGTAGGTAGATGTTTATTCCTTCTGCATCTGAGATGAGGTGGAAGCCTTATGCATAGGCCATTTCACTGAGAGCATTTGTTATTTGGCCAGCACAGTAGCAAATTGGGAATGAGTTTGCTGGACAGCAGGCGTGAAATGAACCTGAGCAGTCAGTGCACCCTGGTCATGTGGCCAGCACAGAATCACTAACTTTTTAGCATCTGTTCTCTACTGTTTTTCAGACTCATGTGGAAGGAAAGCTTCCCAGGCCAGACCCAAACCCTTGTAGCTGTATCTATGCCACATGGGAGGTTATATAAAGATAGTTTGACATAAGTACAAAGGCCCCTCCACCACCTGCCTCTGTGAACCATGTTTATATGGTATTTGGAGGAGAATATGTTTGGGGGGGTGGACTGTCAAGTCTTCAGTGTTTCCCCCGCTTCCCTTCCATCCCCTGACAATGATTAAAGTCGGGGGGTGGGCGCAGTAAGGCATTCTCTGTAATTAAGGCTCTGAGGTGCCAACTCACTGTGGGATCCTATCCTCTTCTCTCACAGCAAGCACCATAGTACAGAACCCCATAGCCCAAGCAGATAACTCCAACTGCAAACCAGCAGCTGTGTCATGCCAAAAGTCACCTGCAAAAGGCTAAGCCTGAAAAGTAAGATGACCAGGTTTGCTTTAAAATGACAATGCACTAGACCGCCTCTGTGGATCCCGTGCTTGCCCCTCTGACTGCCTACAACAGCAACCAACTGCAGTAGGGTTTGGGTAGATAAAGAAGGAAGTGGGGCCATAAGAATTTGTTCTCATATAGGTCTGAGCATGCATGTTTATTACTGTTTTTAAGGGGGATTTTTGTGCATGTCCCTTTTGAGCATCTATCAAAATAGCTGGCAGACCTCATTTGTGGCAAGCAGAAGTTTGATGTATTTAGTGGTTACAAGCCGCAAAGAATAACAACTGCAGTTAACATCAAATTCTTCAGGAGCAAGGGAATGTAAGACTGGGGTGGTTGTCTTTAAGCCTCAGCATCTGAGGTTGAGACACTGGCTAGGACACTCGGCAGTGTCATTCTTTACAAATTTAGTTTTGCTAATAAGTCTCACTTTCCCATGTCTCTCCCTGAGTTTGTGACGTATTTACAGACACACAACACCCTCGCATGGACAAACGTACTGTAGCAAGATCTGCTACTTGATTCCTTTCCCTTAGCTCTCACACTTTAAAAAAGATTGCTACTGCAATATTAGTACCTTTTGGAATTAATGAGTATTATAGAGCGGATAGATTATACTTGGATATGCAAATGTACATGAGGGTCTTGGGAAAAGCTCACAGCAAATACTCAAATCAGAAAGAATAATGAAAGCTAGTTATGACACCGCCTTTATTCACAAAGATTTGCACTTTTTTTTTTTCTTTTTTTGCAGTTTGGTTTGATGCTAGAATTTTGTCCCTTCTCACACCGCATAGGTAATGACATAACATAAGCCCTCCAGGCCATAGCAGTGTACATAAACACATTGGGACAGAGTTCTCTAAGCCACACATGTTCAGTGTTCGGTCACAGCAATGAGAATGACCTGAAGTGGTAAATGATACAAGGCTGGGAGTTGCCATTGTAGGGTGGAGCATGAATGTGGCCAAAGGGCCCCACCAGGAGCTCACGAATGCTACATGGAAACTGGCTAATTTACTGTTTTCAGACCTCGTATTCCGAGCGACAGGCACTACTGTATCAGTTTAAACTGGAACGGCAGAGGAAAGCAGGTGCGCTGGTCCTCCCTAAGGCACTGCAATGTAACCCCAGCATCCATGCTCATGCCACGAGCCTGTGCCCTGGGTTAGGTGCCCCCTCCCCCGGACCCTACATTCAACATTTTGGCAGCATGGCAGATCTGACTCTTAAAAATTATAACGGGTGCTGAGGCTCTAGGCCTGAATCTGCCTTGCGCTGAAATATCCCAGTGAGGATGTACGTGCCTTATTCCTTTTGTTGTCTCCCTACAGTTACTGTTCGCATTAGAGCATGGAGGGCAAAGAACAAATGTTGTGACCAGCTGCTGCTTCCTCCAAATCCTTTGGTATCTCAGATCAGACAGAAAGGGTCCCAGACGCTCCCGTGAGAGTCAGAGTTCTGGACCATTTACAGGGAGGTCACAGAATCATCCATGGACTAAAAGCAGCAATACACAGCAAGTAACAGAGGAGCGGGTAGGAAAGTTGTCATGCAAAGTCCAAACTACACACTACGCACCACCCTGCACGGGTCAGACAGACACATAGCACAGGGCCCTTCTCTCCAGGTAGGTACAAGAGAAGGTTGTACTGTAATCCCACAGTGTGAACGATTTGGCAAAGGCAGGGCCAGGCTGGATGCCCCATCCCAAAAGGGCATAGGCGGGTTCTTCTCGGGCACTGACTGGTGCAAGTTCCAATATCACAGTGAAGTCTGAAAAAGTGGAGAAGAAACCCAAACCCTTCCCCCTGAAACAGAAGCCCCCTTAACCCCTAATCTGACCCCCTCTACTCCAAAGCAACCTGATCAGTCCAACAGGACTCAAGCAACCTGTCCTGAGAGCATCCCAAGGCCAGGGAATTCAATTCATTGTCAACAATGAAGGCATTGTCCTTCATGGATTTTTTTTTGAACCATCACCCTTCACCTACCACTTGTGCTCCTTTTACATGGAGACAGATGGAGAAAGCAGGCTTCCAATCGGCTCCTCCTCTACGGACAAACTGCTACCCTCTTCACAAACCGCTGCATCCTTTACAAATGCTCACATGGCCTTAAACCCTTTCTCGAACAGAAGTAAACATTAAGATAAACTAAGAGGCACTAATATCGCCGAGTACTAGGAAACTCAGGCTTGACTTTCAAACCCGGGTCCAAAAGTCTTCAGACATTTCAGCTGGCTGGAGGAAACCCAAGTCCCTGTTCTAGATCTCCTGCAGCGAGTAGCCGGGGTCGCTACGTTCTCGCTTCACTAGTGGCTCGCCGACACTTCGGGAATCTGCGTCTGCCTCGCCTCCAAGGTCGCTAATGTCATCTGTGGAGGACAATTCCCAGCATCAGCATTTTGGGGGGGATAGAAAGGTGCAATTCAGTTAAACCAGAGGCCAGAGGCAGGTTGCGCCAAGTTTTCATTTACTTTTTTTTTTTTTTTTTTAAGTATTTTCATGCAACATTATTTCTCCTGAGATGGCACCCTGGAAACTGACCATATCCCCAGACCACAAGTTTCTGCTCCCCACAACAAATGAACTGAATATTGACTTAAAGGAGCTACCTCTATATCAGAGGTGGGCAAACTACGGCCTGTGGGACCGTCCTGCATGGCCCTTGAACTTCTGGCCGGGGAGGCTAGCCCCCCGCCCCTCCCCTCCTGTCCCACCTCCCCCACAGCCTCAGCTTGCCGTGCGGCCAGCACTCTGGGTGGCAGGGCTGCAAGCTCCTGCTGGGCAGCGCGGCTGCCAGTCCTGCTGCTCTGAGCTGCATGGTAAGGGGGCGGGAGCGGGTTGGATAAGGGGCAGGAGGTCCCGGGGGGCAGTCAGGGGACAGGGGGTGGTTGGATGGGGCAGAGGTTCTGAGGGGGGCAGTCAGGGGGTTGGAAGTGGGAGGGGGCGGGGGCCAGGCTGTTTGGAGAGGCACAGCCTTCGCTACCCAGTCCTCCATACAGTTTCAGAACCCCAATGCAGCCCTCAGGCCAAAAAGTTTGTCCACCCCTGCTCTAGAGGAGAAAGAGAGAATAACAGAGTTGGACGATACCTTTATCCAGCAATGTTGAGGACATGGATGCAAGGTCACTGAACTGAAAGAGAAAACAACTCGGATGAGTGAGGTTTAAAGAGTCCCCTGGATTTACATCTGCCAGCTGTTTCAAACCCATTTTAATTAATAGCTGATTTTAAGCACTTAACAGAAGTTACAAATCTTGGCAGCTTATTCCCAAGCAGCACAGAAGGAGGTGCTGAGCAGTCAGGGACTTGCCCAAGACCATTCAGGCCAGATGTTGTCTCCAGGGCCAGATTAACCATTAGACTAATAAATCTATAGCCTTAGGCCCTCCTATTTTTAGGCCTTACTGGGCAGGCAGGGGGCATGGCCGGGGCCGGGTGAGTGGGGGAGTCAGCTTGCTCATGCAGCCCTGCTGGAGCGCTCCTGCCAGCAGGAAAGGCAAAGCAGCTTCCTGTGGCTTGGAAGGAGCTCAGCCAGCTGGCAGCTCGTGCTGCAGGAACACACTGCCAGGCACCCGGTTAACACTGGTGACCGGACACTAAAAATCCAGTTACCGCGGGAACCCGTGCCAGCCGTGGGCGTAGTTTGAGCAGGCATTGCATGCCCTCCCCCCGCCAATTTCTCCAGAGCTCTGCTTAGCTGTCAGGGAGGGAAGAGGCTCCCTCTGTCCCTCTCCTGTGCTGAGGCTGGCAGGAGTTCCAGGACGCTGGGTCCTAGTGCCCGTCACTGTCATCTTCTATGTGTGCTGGGTCCTGTTTCTGGACAACAGGTGAGTTCCTGGGGAGGGTGAGGGGGGGCAGGGCAAAGGGGTGGCGGGGGGGCGAAGAGGTAGTACCAGAGCAGTAGGGTGGGAAGCTTGCACAGAACCTGCACACACTCTATTCAGCTCCAGCCAGAACAATTGCCCCTCCCATGTATAAGGAACGAATTCCCACACGTCTGTAGGAACAGCAAAACAAACCATCCCATTCTGGATACCAGTCCTTGAACTTTTACAGAACCTTCCAGTGAGAGGCTTTAGATGTATGATGCACTGTGTTCAATACTGTATTGAACTGTACTAAAAATCAAAGAAATCTAATTTTTTTCTATGATGTATTTTTCTGTACTGGGATGCACAGGGCAACTAAGTTCTTTCCTTATACTCAACCTAGTTCCACAGGCCAAGGCATCTTTGTAGTTTTAAGGGGTTGCAAAAGCACTGGAGGAAGCTCTACACACAATGTTGTGGGTTTCTCCCTCCCCCCCTCTCAAGAATTTTAAATCCACTTCTTAACAGGCGATGACAGACTAGTTGAATAGACTAAAGGCAGGTTCTGTCCATTTGCTGGTTCTCCAGCAGTATAATCCATCATAAAAGTACCTCACATTTGATTTCTTTTGAGTTTCATTCCAAAAACTTAAAGCTAAATAAACCTGAAGTTAGTGAGTTTGAGTTGGGGCAGAAAAATGAGGACTTCTTTCCCAAGTGGAAAACGTTGGGTAGCATGGAATGTGTGTGATTCGAGAAGGGAATGAGAACACAGGCCAATTCCTGCTGACAGTCACACCTGTGGAGTCTTCTTGACTTCAGGGAGAAGAGATTTTTGCACAAGAATAGATTTTGGTCCCGTCTGCTTTTTCACACCTGGGATAAGCAGAATCTCATTCACTTTCCTCCCCTAAACTCTGAGCACTTTAAGGAAAAAAATAAGCAAGGTCTGCTTGATTTACACCTGCAAATGAAACAGGAAGCTCTCCCTTCATTCTACACCAGCCTTAATGTAACAAATAAATGGGTTAGTCTCTAAGGTGCCACAAGTCCTCCTGTTCTTTTTAATGTAACAAGAGTATCACTACAGCAGCCTTGGTTGGACTGTTCTTTTGAAAGATCCTTAATGGTTCTTTTAAGATGCTGATTTTCAGTGAAGTCTTTTTGTTCAGGGAATAGCTCTGTTTTGTCAACTCCTAGTGATTCAAAAGCTGAAAGGCTTTAGATTAAGTTTGTTTAATGTTTGTACAGTGATGTTGAAGAACTAACATGGTACAGAAGTGCTAAATATCACAACTGGGCTGGGCAACCATCTAAAGATCTGTGTCACTTCTAGCTGTTACCTTTTTCTTACAAAAAGGAATGAGGAGTCCGGTGGCACCTTAAAGACTAACAAATTTATTTGGGCATAAGCTTTCATGGGTAAAAAACCCACTTCTTCAGCTGCATGGAGTGAAAATTACAGGTGCAGGCATTATTATGTGTGTGTGTCTCTACCTGTGTGCTGGTGAGAATGTGAGACTGGGAGTGGGTGTGCAGCTTGTCACAGCCTCACAGGATGAGTGGGAGCCCAGGCTGGAGGGTCAGGGGGCTCCGTGGTACCCCACTCTAGGTGGAACCCCGGGAGGAACCCATCACAGCTCCCATTTAAGTCAGTGAGCAAATTTGTATCTAACATGCACAAAGCCCATACACAGCTCAAGAGACAGAAATTGACTCTCGTAATGTAAGAGGAGAAACTTGCTTATCCATTTCTGAAATCGCGAGCAGACCATCATTATTAGAGACTTGGACCTAAATTTTGTTTTTAAAAAAATGTAATACCCAGAGCATTTATATTATTATTTGTATTACTGTAGTTCCCACGAGCTCCAGTAATAGCTAATAATAGGTAGCACTCTTACGGCGCTCTTCATCTGTAGATCTCGGTCAGTAAACTGCTCTAATCACAAACAAGCAAAACATATTTGCCTCTTTCGAGTTTTTATTGTTACTTGACATCTGTAGATCAGACAGCTCTGTGCAAGGCAATTTCTTTCATTTAAAATACGATCTTCTGCTTGTATGGCCACAGTTCCACCTCCTGGACAAAGAGAGCTGCTGAGAGTCAGTGTTGGTCAAAGGCACCACGCTGAGGGCTCTAAAACTCCTTGTGTGCTGTCCCCAGAGTGCCTCACTGCTGAGCTAGACAGAAAGGAGGATTCAGTCTCCATGGCCCGTTCAATGCTTGGCCTTTCTTTGGATGTATCTATTAAGGGGGCAGATTAGTGCCAGTTGAGGTGCTCGCGATCTACTGGGAACACTGTCAACACTGCACAGCTGGGAGATGGCAGGGACTAACGTACCTAGGCTAGACTCAAAGCAGTGGCTTCAGAGGTGAAAGGCTCCATCTCCTATTGCCACTCCTCTAGGCCACTGAGACACCAGACACTACTAGTTTTTATCCCCAGTTAATTTTCTCCTACAGGATAGAGTATCCTGAATTGGATAACCACTTGGCCCTTGTCAAAGACAGCATCCCTTTTTAAAGAATGTATCTAGCTGTGAGGCCCAAACTTCTACCTTACAGGACCCTAAACTCAGTCTGCAAATCTGTGAGCTCCTTGTGGAATTAGGCTTGAAGCACTAAACAAGCGCAAACTTGTGCTGAGCAACCTGTCAGCATCAAATGGCAGGATGCTGGGTTTCTCTGGGCTCACAGGCACACACACGACCATACGCACATGGCACCTTCCCTCTCTGCTGCCTGTCTGCTCTTAACAGCAGTCATTGGATTGCAATAAATAGCATTCACGTTGCGTGTGTGTATCCAGCAACTGAAAGAGGAAGCAGAGCTACCGTGAGGCCTTTCACCTTACCATGGCCACTCAGACAGCCTTTAAAGAGCAACTTTAAATCAGCTGCATTAGTTATTTTGCTTGCCTCTGTTATTTTAGTAAGTCACCTGGAATGATAAATACTTCTCTGACTTCTTGCAGTGCCTTATTACTTTATAATAATTGAGGCACCAGCTGAACTGCTGGGTAAGACCATGAAAAACAAAGCTGTAGTAAGAACATAAGTTAGTAAGAGCAATAAAATACTGAGGAGATGTACGTGAAAAGATGGGATTAGTTCTCTTATGCTCTGAAGAATCCTTCTCCTTCTGAAGTTTATGGCGCATACAAATATTTACAAGAGTCTAACGAAGGAAAATCCAACTGTCAAACAGTTAAAGCCCACAATCAGGGCTTGTTAGAACTATAAACAGAAATAATTCCATAGCATTTTAAAATTCTTTTCTAATTAAAACAAGTTTTTGTGTATTTAAACAATCCACTGCAGTGTTGAGGTCCTAAGAAAATTAAGTCCTGGGCTAATGGATCAGAATCAGAAAGTGAAACTAACTAAACAGATGGTGAAACTTGACTTGTCTAGGTTCACTGTGTCAGTTGCAGGGAAAAAAACCAACAACAGTATAAACTCCACATTGCAAATTAGATTTTTAAATTTATTTGTTTTAATCTAGCATGTTAATACTAACAAGGAAACTTTCTTACTAAATATTTTCTATGTGGACAGCAAGCTTTAAGGGGACACTATAAACTTGAGATCCAGTCGGTTTAAAAAGTGATTTGGCAGTGGCTTTAAGTGTAGCACCTGTGTCCGAGGCCCACAGTCATAAAACCCCAAAGATTTGGCAAAGTGTTGTGATTTGTAAAAATACTTTTCCCTCAAAAACCCAAAGAGGGGAAGTGGTTGACTGTGGACATAGGTTGAGGTTTTTGAGGGGCTAGAGGAGCTAGGTGCTCCATCCCATTAAAAGTCAATAGGATTTGGGTATGTAACTTGCAGGGATGTCTTAGACACACTCCCCCAAAGTGCCATCAACTGCGTGCTTCCATATTCTGGTACCCAACTTGAGCCAATTTGTGTGTGATTTTCAGAGGTGCTGAGCACTCAACTCCTGGTCATTCAATAGGAAGAAACTGAAAGGTCAGGCCCAGGGCATCTCAAGTTAGGTGCCAAAAACAGAGGCACCAAAAATTAGTGAATCCTTCAGAAAAAATGGCTGGTACAACATGTTCAGAGCACAGGGTAGCTGGTGGTGTCCCTTTAACCACTGTTCAGTTTGGGTTCTGTTACTGGGGCATAAATAGTGCTCACCTCTCCCATTACAGCAATTGGTGTCTCCCCTGTTGCCTGGGCAACACGATGCTCTACCAGATAAAACATGTATTCATCATAGAGCAGGCGAATCAGGTGGAAGGAACCAAAGCTGGCAGCACTGCGCAAGGTGAGGTCACGGATCACCATAGAGCTAGAGAATGGTTGGGAAACAAAACATTTTGGACACATTTTAGAACCACAGATTGGCTGGTGTGAATTCTAGAGTGGGGAGAATCATGGGAAATGCTGAGTCATACTGTGCAGTACCTAACACGCAATCGTTAAATTCTTCCTTTCACCCAAAATCTCAAAGCACTTTAAGAACATTAGTTAATTTAGCCTCACAAACCCCCTAGCAAAGGAGATTCGGATTATTATCCCCAATTCACAGATGGGGAACTAAGACAGAGAATCAGGGCCTGATTTTCCATTGCCCTAAACACTCGTGTAGTCATTCACGCCAGGGTAGAGTGATTTAGGAACCTAACTTTAGGGACCCAGGTTTTAGGATATTGACCTTGGATGGCTTTTCTTTTTGAAGTCTGGCCTGCGGATGGACAAAATACAATTTAGCAGCAAGGTATTTAGAAGTTCCCAGCAGGTACATATACATTTCCAGGATAAAAAAAGACCTGTACCTATAGAAGGACCACTTCAGCAGGAACTGCCTAGCTGCCTTGGGGAAGCTGGGGCTGTCCTCGTGGTGCTTTAGAACTTGGGTGACAACGTTATCCAGCCAACTGGCCCACTGATCAAGGGAGCTCTGCTGCTGTAGTGTGAGTTTGAAATCCTGCTCCAGCTTCTGCACCATGCCTTCTTCACACTGGCACACCCATGAGGCTTGCTCCTGCCAAGGGCACAAGAGGAAATTAGAAATCAATATTTACATGCCTGAGCAAAACTGCTGTTCATTCCATCTCATGGCTTTTGGTGCATCCTGACTCATATCTGGCAAAGGAAAAGACGTCAAGTCAGCAGAATAACATTCTGGCACAGTACTCCATGACTAGAACTTCTGTATGTAGCAGCAACATCTGGGATTTTCAAAAGATGTCTCATTAGGTGCTAATAGGCAGTAGGTTTAAAACAAACAAAAGAAAGTATTTCTTCACACAATGCACAGGCAGCCTGTGGAACTCTTTGCCAGAAGATGTTGTGAAGGCCAAAACTATAACAGGATTAAAAAAAGAACTAGATAAATTCACGGAGGATAGATCCATCTATGGCTATTAGCCAGGATGGACAGGGATGGTGTCTCTAGCCTCTGTTTGCCAGAAGGTGGGAGTGGATGACAGAGGATGGATCACCTGATGATTACCTGTTCCGTTCATTCCCTTTAAAGCAACTGGCATTGGCCACTGTTGGAAGACAGGATATTGAGCTAGATGGACCTTTGGTCTGACCCAGTATGGCTGTTCTTATGTTCTAAACTGCCACTGAGTTAAATGGGATTTGGGCACCTAACTCTTTAGTTCTGGGTGAAATTTTCAAAAGCATTTATGAGATTTAGGCGCACAAGTCCTGTAGGTTTTAAAAGGGACCTATACTTCTAAATCACACACGCACTTCTGAAAATCCCAAACATTAACCCTTTCACCAACCGATATCAAAGTGGTTTTTAAACATTAATAAGCCTCTCAACCCACCACATGGTGTAGGTCAGTACTAGCGTTCCTGTTTCATTGGGTGGGAACCTGAAGCACAGAGAGGTTGTGACCTGCTAAAAATCAGGATTAAGACTCAGGAGACTCCCAGTCCCCTGCCCAAAGCACTAAAATCAGGGCTTCTCAAACTTGTCCATAGCATGAGCCCCATTTTATAAAGTGATTGTCTTGTGGACACCTCCTTTCCTACTCACAACTGTATGACATCCCTTTGGCACCTATAGCAACTGTTTTCCTAGAAAAGCAATACTGGGAAAGCATTTAATGTATGCTTCATTGTCTTGTAGTGCAATCTGGTAGTTGGAAATAAGGAGGAGCTAGCATTATGTGACCAGTCAGGTTTCTGCAGGCCACTGTAGTTTAAGAATCCCTGCACCACATCTCGCGGCCTCAACTGAAACATCAAAAAGTCACCTGCACGTTGGCGAAGTCCACTCGATTGAGGTCGCTGAGCATCTGGTTTATCTGGGAGGTGTTTTGGAGCACAGCGCGAGCTGCCTGAGCCAGATGGTTCAGGGAAGTGTATCTCCGTAATGTCTGTGCAAAGGCACTCACTACTCCAACCTGTAAAAGGTACAAAGACCACAGGGCCGTTACACACATACCTTCCAAAACACTTTGGACACAAGCACTAAGCCACTCTTGGCTACTGCATAAAGGCACAACACTCTTCTATTGATGCTGCTACTTAAAAATCTTTGCTAGCACTCTTCACTGAAATAGCTCATTGCTACTTCATATCAACCTAATTTTCTTCTTTGAAAGGGTACTGGCCTCATGGATAGAGAAGTAGTAGACAGAGAAGATATCGTCGATGCTGTGTCAATGCAGAAGCTGGACTTTATGACCTCTCATGGTCCCTTCCATCCCTACATTTCTGTGATCCTCCCAAGGCAATCCCGTCACTTCATTTGTCTAAATAAGTTCTCAGAGTGGAACCCTTGACTCCATGTCAGCAGCAGGGGTGACTGTTACAGAAACGTATGACTGGAGCGGAAAGTGAGCAGCTTTGATCACGGTTATCAGCTTGGACAATTTAGTGCTTATGTAAATCAAAGGCTGGCAGAAGTGACAAGTAGAGGAGGCAGTGCAGTTAAACAAGACCTGCCAATGCTCCTCAGTCACTGCCTGCATTCCAGCTCTCTCTCCAGGAAAGCATCATTCCATTGCAGATGCCTTATTGCACACTGTTTTATCTGCAACTACAGGGTGTGGTAAGTGCTTGATGAACACCGTGTCTGAACCATTAATCTTCGCTGTTGAGTACTACATTTGAAGCCTGGAGTTAGAAATAGCAAATCCAGGCTCCAGCATACATACTTCATGAGATGAAGCGGCTATGACCATATATCCCATGAGGAGATATCACCACATCCAGATGTCCATGTCAGGTTATCATGGACCTCTCCCCACATCTTGCTATTCTGGCTCAACATTGCCTGTTTATTACGCTTAGTTGAGCACGGATTATGCCCAACTGGCCAAGTGAGCAGTGATGGTGTAACAAGGCCCAGCAGAGGCATGTCATTAAGGTGAGCCAGGAGTGCCAGTCACCAAAGCCTGAAATACCAGTGGCTTGGAACCACTGCACAAAACTGTTACAAAACACTTCCCCCTGTTTGTAACAAACTCCCGCTGTTTACCTTTGTCTGGACTATCTGTGGGGGGAAATCGCTCATTGCATTCATCAGCCATCCTTCCAAACTCTTCGCAAAATTGCGGATGGCTTGCGTCAAGGTGCCTGCAAGAGAGAAGTCAGGATAGTTAAAGCGGCTTTTCCAAATTGCTTTAATGAGACCTGTCAGCCTCGAACCACCCTGGGAGATATTAAATCGAGATAATAGCTATTGGATCAGAAATTGTACCATGGGAGTCTAGTGCCGTTACAGATTAATCCAATGAATGCAGTCCATTGGGGTCTTGCAAAGTAACGGAGACTGAAATATATTAATCAGGCTGTGATTTTTATCCAACAAATTAAATAGCTCTCTCTTATTATCTGAGGCACATGTGAACACTTTTCTAAGACTACTGGCATCTATAATAACAACAATAATGTTCAAGTGCATGGGTGGGCCAGAGTATGAAAATTACAGATGACTAGAAGTTCACAGCACTGAAGCTATCAATTGCCTTTTAAAAACAAGATGGGATCATTTTTTTCAAAGCTATGCTATAGTTCAAACAGGAATTATTTTGGGTGAGTTCTGTGGCCTGTGTTCTACAGGAGGTCAGATTAGATGATCACAATGGTCCCTTCTGGCCTTGGAATCTGTGAATCTCTTTTGTTTGATATGCAATTAGCAATAAGGCCCAACATCAGAGTCCATTCTCTGACCAGTATGGACCAATAATGACAATTACGCTTCTGTGCAAAAGGTACTTATGGAGACAGGCTTTTACTGAGGACCTTGGCTAACATTTTCAAAGCTGGGTGCCTGAAGGCAGGCTGTTAAATCCATATTTGAGCAACTAAACAAAAGTAGCCTAGTGTTCAGAGATGTGAAGTGAATGGAAGCTGCAGATTCTTGGCATCTCTGAAAACTAGGTCACTTATTTAGTTGCCTAAATATGGAGTTCAGAGCCCAACTCTGTGTACCCAGGTTTGCAAATGTTTTGCCTTGTGTCCATTGTAAAGCTATATTGTTAAAGTGCCTTTTTGGTTGTTTTTGCATCAAAACCAATTTAACGTGTTCCTTTTTATTTACTAGGTCACAATAGCAAATAAACATGTTTTTTAATATATTTTTGCTGGGTTTGTGGTGAACAACAAAAATCGCGGACAGAAAAGAGGCATTTAAAAAATAAGTTTTCACTTTCAGTAACTGTGATGTTGTGAAAGGGGCGGGCCTGGCAGTTCTAAAGAAGCAAACCTTGTTTATTCCCGGACAAAGCCAGGCAGCGACACCAAGAGTTTTCTCCACGCCGCCTAGCTAACAATCCTGCTTCCATCCTGACATATACAACCCCACCTATACCGGGGCCATTTATAGCCCACTTGGTCCTTGCCTCTTCCATTAAAACTGAACACTTAAAGTACTTACCTGGCCCGCATTACGGTTGTATTTGAGCATCTCACAATGATTTGTGTATTTATCCTCACTGCCCCCAGAGGTAGGGAAGTGCTATCATCCCCATTTTACAGAAGGGGGACTGAGGCAAAGAGAGACAAAAGACCCAGCTTTTTAAAGGTATTTAACTCACACTGATTTCAATGGGAGTTAGTTACCTAAATACAGTACCTTTAAAAAGATGGCCTCAAGTGACTCTCCCAAGGTCACACAAGAAGTCTGTGGCAAAGCTAGGAGCTGAACTCATGTTTCCAGAGTCCCGGCTTAGTACACAAACCTCCAGACCATCCTTCCTCTCCTGCCAACAGAAGGGCACACAGTGGTGGTTTTCTGCCACTAGTGACTGCACTGATGCCATTAGCTCACCAAAGAGACATCAGCTGGCAGTACCTTTTGGTCACTATTGACATGGACAGAGTCTGAGCTAGTGAATGAGGGACTGATCCAGTAAAGTACATAACATGTGCTTCACTCTCATTGCTTGCAGTGAGACTTCAGTGATTGCTGAATCAGGGGCTTGGGGGTAAAAGCCTCTGCATCCCATGCTAATCTCCCAAACCAGTATCAATATATACAGAGAGAGAGAAAAATCCATAATGTGCAGTCTGGGCCAGAATGATGTGACATAACAGAAAGACACACATCTCTAAGGAAGTATTCAACATGGATTAATTATGCTTAAATACATTCTATGCGTATTAAGCCTACATTTTCCAGTTTGGTTCCTGGCCAAAGCCTGAGGCTGTGATAATGTGATTAACTGAATTTTTAAAAGATGGAAAAAATACATCAAAGCATCCAGGAGCCATGATACGGATGGGAATCATTCCATATAGAGGAGACGGCTGTTGCCATAACATACAAGCTCTAATACAAAACAAAACCCTTCTGCACCAGCCTTTATGGCAAGTGGTAGCCAACCGCAGTGACCCACCTATTTCTATCGCACAATATGGAGTGAAACAGTAAAAAAAAGTTGGGAAAGTTGGGCAAGAGTCCGGGCTCCCCAGGCCATTCTGATCACTTCACAACATATTTACCAGGCACCGGCCTTAGCACGTCAGGGATGAGGATCTCCACCAGGGCCTGATACAGGATGTGATCACAGCTTCTCATCCATTTCAGGATAGGATCGTATTTACACAGGCTGATGAGCTTGTCCTTTGGGATGACCCCTTCATGTTCTTCTTCACTGCATGGCAAGGAGTAATGTAGTGTTAACGGCATGTTTCACTTTATGCATGGACAGTTGTTCCCTAGTTCTCATTAGAATAAACACAGCTTGGGTTTTTAGTGAAGGACAACCTCTGGAATCTCTCTGAGGAAGTGGTGCTTGATCATTTGTAGGAATGTAACCACCTCTGGGAGCTCTGCTCTCTGTCATGTCTCTGCCAGTTCTGGCCAGGATCTCACCTCCAATCCACACACCCCATTTGGCTCATCTGGAGCTCCCCTCATTCCTCCAATCCTCTCTTAAAGGTTGGTCATTCATTGCCACCAATCCAACCACCCACAACAGTTCCCTGCCTCCTTCTGGCTCAGTGATTCCCCATTCCCATCTTTCTAAAACAAATGCAGCTCATAACCCAAATTTTTTTTCCACTCCTTTCAACAAGCAAGGGCTCATCTGGTTCCTCACAGTACGGCTTGCCATTCCCAGACATCCACACCTCTCTTTTCTGCTGTCCAACCAACTCCTTTTGACTATCACATTGCTGCTGAGCAGACTGACTGCCACTGAGCAGTCAAATTAAGTTGTATTGCCAGGTATTGTATACGACCAGTGCCAAATTTGCCCGGAAAACAAATACTGAAAACATTTTCATGGAGGAAAAGCCAGTCCCATGCTGCGACAAGGACACAGCATTGTCTTCAAGTGAATGAGGTCAATTTAACTTGCCTCAATATCCCTTTATACATGGACAAAAGGATCTTTACTCTTCTTTTTAGTATTTTTAAGTAACTTTTTTTCTCCTGAGATGGCACCTGGAAACCGTACATTATCTTGTTCATAATTACAAAACTCTATCTTAGGAATAGAGTTAGAAAAATGACTTTCTGATGGGGAAGCAAAGGGAAGCTGCAAGAGTGGTCACATGCCCCTTCCCCGTAGTGCGGGCACATCATTTCAGGCACCTGGAGCAGCAGGCAGAGAGGAAATCACTGCGCGGGTGGGGAGGGGGAGCTGAGGATGCCCTGGCCGGTGGCCCCTACCCTGCGCTGGGCTTAGCTGCTAGCCCCAGCTGGGGAGGACAGGACTTCCTCTTCCCCTGCGAGCCCCACCCTCCTGCATCTGGACTACCCTGCCGAGCCCCCCAAACCCAACCCTCACCCCACTAAACCCCACTTCCCGAGCACCCAGACCCCCCTGCAAGAGTCACCCACATGGAGACCCCCCCGCCGAGCCCCATCCTCCCACACTGAGACCCCTCCTGCTGAGCCCCAACCACCTTCACCTGGACCCCCCCATAGAGTCCCATTTCCCCTGCACCCAGAACCCCCCAATGAGCCCCTGTGCATCCAGATCCCCCCCCCAAACTGTCCACACTCAGATTGCCCCACACAGAACCCTCTCACTCCAAACCTGGATCCCCCCACACTAAGCCCTCCATACTTGGATCCTGCCAGGCTGAGCCTGCCTGTCCCACACCTGGATCGGGGGCCAGGGTTGAGCATGCATTCAAGACTCTGTCCCACTCGCTTGCCAGTGGGAGAGGAGCTACAGTGAGTGTTGCATTATTTATTAAGCGGATGACACTAAGCTGGGGGGAGAGGTAGATACGCTGGAGGGTAGAGATGGGGTCCAGAGTGACCTAGACAAATTGGAGGATTGGGCCAAAAGAAATCTGACGAGGTTCAACAAGGACAAGTGCAGAGTCCTGCACTTAGGATAGAAGAATCCCACGCACTGCTACAGGCTGGGGACCGACTGGCTAAGCAGCAGTTCTGCAGAAAAGGACCTGGGGATTACAGTGGACGAGAAGCTGGATATGAGTCAGCAGTGTGCCCTTGTTGCCAAGACGGCTAACGGCATATTGGGCTGCATTAATAGGAGCATTGCCAGCAGATCGAGAGAAGTGATTATTCCCCTCTATTCGGCACTGGTGAGGCCACATCTGGAGTATTGCGCCCAGTTTTCGGCCCCCCACTACAGAAGGGATGTGGACAAATTGGAGAGAGTCCAGCGGAGGAAAACGAAAATGATTAGGAGGCTGCAGCACATGACCTATGAGGAGAGGCTGAGGGAGCCTGCCCTGGCCCCAGAGCGCACCACTGCCACCCTGGAGCTGCTCCAGGTAAGCTGCGCCAGGCCAGAGCCCACACCCCGAACTCCTCCAGCACCCCACACCTCAACTCCATGCCCTGAGCCCCCTGCCTGCACCCCAACCCCCTGCTGCACCTCGCACCCCTCCTGCATCCCAACCCCCTGCCCTGAGCCCCCTCCCGCACTCCACACCCCTCCCTGCACCACTGCCCTGAGCCCTCTTCCACACTGTGTACCCCCTCCTGCACCCCAACCCCCTTCCCTGAGCCCACTTGTACTCTCCGCACTCCTCCTCTGCCCCAACCCCTCGCCCTGAGCCCCTTCCTGCACATCGCACCCCCTCCCGCACCCCAACCCTGTCCCAGCCTACATTCATGGCCCTGTATGCAATTTCCCCATCCAGATGTGGCCCTCGGGCCAAAAACTTTGCCCACCCCTGCGCTAGGCTGTTTTCAGTGGTTGCGAACCACAGAAAAAGGGACAATAATCTCAAGTTGCAGTGGTGGAGGTCTAGATTCAATAGGAGGAAAAAATATTTCTCTAGGAGGGTGGTGAAGCACTGGAATGGGTTCCCTAGGGAGGTGGTGGAATCTCCATCCTTAAGAGATTTTTAGGGCCCGGCTTGACAAAGCCCTGGCTGGGATGATTTAGTTGGGGATTGGTCCTGCTTTGAGCAGGGGGTTGGATTAGATGACCTCCTGAGATCTCTTCCAACCCTAATCTTTTATGATTCTATGTTCTTGGTATGCCTGGTGTGGAGGGGCAGGACCCTAGGGGGTTTCTGGGACAGGCTCGGCCCCTGCACTGTGTTAGGGTCAGATACAGCCTCACCGCTAAGTCCGTGTCCCGGGTGGGGGGATGCAGGATGATTTACAGATGCTCCCCACTGCCATGCTGGAGCCTCCACATTTATTTATTTGCAAATAAAATATGCAGAATTTTAAAATATCGTGTGCAGAATTTTTAATTTTTTGGCACAGAATTTCCTGAGGAGTAAAATCTTGCGAGACTGCAGCCGCAATGCATGAAACTGATGTTTGTGTCTTCCCTGATTGTGCAGCCTGCCTGTAATAATTTTCTCAGTGTTGTAAGATTTTTAACAACACCTCAGTGTTCCATGACTGGATCCCAATTACTATGCACTCCTATTTTTGTTTCCTATCTGTGACTCTCTAAACTAAACATCTGAAAAGAAACCTGCAGTTACAGTGTTTCTTGGCAGCGATCCACCCATTGTGCACTATCTGAGGAGGATAATCAGGTTAGAATTTTAAGATTATTAGGAGAATGAGGGGACTTTCTCTCCATTTCCCAAATGTTTACAGTCCTTGCTCGGAGTATAAAACATTAGGACCTGAAATCCTTATATATAGTCAGGGGAAGTGGATACTATTTAGACTTTCATTACCATTCAAACTATTTCAATTTCCTCTATTTTCACTCACTGTCCGTTTCCCTGTCCCTTGATGGCAGGTTTCTAACACATAAACAAGGAAGAATAGGGAATGACAGAGAACCAGGCAAGAATGCAATTAACAGATCAAAGCAGCACATTTTGTCATTATCTGCCCCAGAACACAAGGCTTTTTTTTTTTTTTTTAATTTTCACGGCAACCTGATTAAGAACGAGTCCCAGTTTATCCAAATGTCATTACGTTCTTATTGGCTTCCTCTGATGTCATTCTGTAACAACATTCAATGGCATGCAATTCTAAATGTCTGCTTAAACGGGGCTTCTACAAAAGCAGTGACCCATTCCTGTTAGTCAAAATAACACATGTTTTAGATTAGTGTCTGTAATCAAAGGTAACAGCACATCAAATAAACAGATAGTAAAATCCTCTGCATCTGGTATATAATTACAATAGCATACTTCTAACTCTATTCCTAAAATAGTGTCCTCTCCTGGTAGGTAGTTAACATCCTTAACTCTTAGAGATCAATACAATCATGAAGCTGAAAACTGTACCACTCGTGATCTCTAAGGTAAAACACTAGTAAAACTTAGGTCATCCAAAGTTTAGCAAGGGTAAGTGTGTAACCATTTACCTGGAAGGCATGGTGGTGGAGCCATCACTGGATGGTGTTTTAGAACTCCAGAAGGACTGCCATAGCTTCTCAATGTAATGAAACTGAAGGTTCATTACAACATCCAAAGTGGCCTAAGAATAAAAGACGACGGCTCATAAGATGCTCTGATAACATTCAGTCACAGTTTCTTCGTAAGTGGAATACCCTGCCGTATGGATTAGATTAGATACAAAGTAGAACAATCTGCAATGTGTTGTTTTAACACAGAGAATATAAGCAGATCACACAGGGAGGAAATAACTTGAACTATGCTATCAAGCCAATCAGAAACATTCCTGTTCAGAACCCACTCCTCAAGAGAGCAGGACTGGAGTGGAGGGAGCACACTATGGAATCAGATCCTAGATCAAGCAAACAGAGCCTATATCAGGGGTGGGCAAACTTTTTGGCCTGAGGGCCACATTGGGTTTCCAAACTGTATGGAGGGCCGGGTAGGGAAAGCTATGCCTCCCCAAACAGCCTGGCCCCCGCCCCCTATCTACCCCCTCCCACTTCCCACCCCCTGACTGCCCCCCTCAGAATTCCCAACCCATCCAACCCGCCCTGCTCCTTGTCCCCTGACCATCCCCTCCTGGGAACCCCCGGCCCTAACCACCCCCCCTCCCCAAGATCCCCCCCACCCAATCCCCCCTGCTCTCTGTCCCTGACTGCCCTGATCCCTATCCACACCCCACCCCCGCCGCCCCCAAGGACTCCCACGCCTATCTAACTGCCCCCAGTGGGACCCCATCCCCCATCCAGCCCCCCCTGCTCCCTGTCCCCTGACTGCCCCCTGGGATCCTCTGTCCCTTATCCAACTCCCCTGCTCCCCACTCCCTTACCATGCTGCTCAGAGTCCAGCGGGAGCCACCCACGCCGCCCCGCTGCCCAGAAGGAGCTCGCAGCCCCGCTGCCCAGAGCGCTGGTAGCGTGGCGAGCTGAGGCTGCAGGGGAGAGGGGACAGGAGTGGAGAGGCCGGGAGCTAGCCTCCCCGGACAGGAGCTCAGGGACCAGGCAGGAGGGTCCCACGGGCCGGATGTAGCCCACGGGCTGTAGTTTGCCCACCTCTGGCCTATATAGTTACCTCACAGTGTCGTCTGTAAAGAAGCTGTAGAGTCTTGACATCATTCATGGTGATCCCCTCTTGTAAGAGGACATTTCCTAGATCAGGTGCCGGGAAATCAGGAAAGACATGGGTTACATCTAGGAGAAAAGTTGGGAAAATGGCAAACTTTAACAGGCATTCATAGTTTTATAAGACTAGGAATTAGGATGTAATTTTGCAGCAGCCGGTTGCTACATTTCATATTTCAGATAACTAAATGAAATTAGTGAATTGAGACTGATTGTCCAATACTTCAACATGTCACTTCCAAAAAAGAACACCACTGTCCAATTATTCATTGCAGAAAAGAAAATGTTTTTATTGCAACTAGGAGGAAAGAAACATGAATGCTTTGTACCACTATAATGTGTGTTCCCATTAGATTTTCTCTGAAGTCTGAATTACATCCTTTCGGTATTTTGAGAGTACAATGGAAAATTTAATTGGATGGCAGACATAACAGGTACAACTGCATTTTAGAGACTGCTCAGAGATGGCCGTGTTCTTGTGTGTCATTACTCAGAAATACGGGGAAAAAACCTCAACACCCACACCTGCAGTTTGGACTGGGAAGTAATTGGGTAAACTGTTGGTCTCACTTTTTAGTACCCGCTTTCATTTCTCTTAGGTTCCTTTGAAGGAGGAGCTGGTATCCAGCAAGTTTTTAACACAGTCTTCCTTAAATAGAAAAAATGCGGGCAACTGTGGCAACTATTAGGCAGTGTATGTTGCATCCAGTTCTCCTCCCACACATGTGGAAATCTATATAGGAGGCCAGCCTTATTAGGCAATCTCCCCTCTTAAAAGATTGCCCAAAGTATATAGAATATAGTTCGGATTCATTATTAGAAGGCCACCCACATTAAGCAGTAAGTATTTGTTGATCTCTTGAATGCTTACTTAAGATTTCAATGTAATAGATGAATGCACTGCTGGACATGAACCTCACCCAGAGTAGTTGGACTTGAATGGTATGTCTTTGTCGTAGGAAAGATTAGCTTCCCCAAGACTTGAATGCAAACCTTGGAAGGGACAGTGCAAGGTGCATGCTTCTATCATGTGTGTATGCATTGCAATCACAACAAATCTACCATCTTGGAGGCTCTCTCATTTGAGTCATCCCCACAGAAAGAGCTAGGATTAAGACTTTTGTTACCCTTGTTCTGCAGGGCTGCTAGTTTTTCCATTATCAAGAGGAATGGAAGCAGATCCAAAAGAGAACGTGGGCCTTATTGATTAGAATGCCATAACATCAACATAAGGACAGGAGAATAATTTTCATTTTATTGGAAGTTTATCTTAACCTTTACCCCCAACTCAGCTTAAACTGAAGCCTTTTTGAGGCTCAGCGAAGTTCAATGAATGGGAAACCTAGATGAAAGCAAATATAATTTAAAAAATGACTAGTTAAGGGCTCCATTCTTCTGGTTGTAGTGTGTCCCACCTTGAGAAGCCCCACAGAAGTCAGCAGAGGTAGAATCTTAAGATTGCAGGGAGAATTTTAAAGAAAAGATGGCTATTTCTAAGTAATATATATAATGAAATGCTATTTTTAAGAACCGAAGCATGCGACACATGACATCTTTGCAGCGTGACTGAGGAAAGCTGTGCGGATTGTGGGTATAATAGGGTGAGTGAGGGAAGTTGCAAATGTAAAAATAAAAGATATGGTATAATAAGCACTTATTAGGATATCTTTGGCAAATGTCAAAAATAAACACACACCTAGAATGGCAATAGATTGGGTCTGCTAAGCAAGGTTGCAAAGCCTTTTCAAGTTAGAAATCAGCAGCATTTCCTAGAAATGAGAAAACTGAAAGGAAGTGTGGAATTTGAGTTGAATTTCCTCACCTATAAACTGCTGATGGTGTTGACTTTGAGCTGCAACAGACTGTTCTGGAGTAGTGTGCAGGCTACTGCTGGATCCACTCTCCCTTATGCCTTCCATTTTCTGTGCAGGTCTATACCTAGGGATATAAAAAACCCTCAAAGTACAGCTTGGTAGTATGCACATTTAAAATGTGCAAACACACACAGAGTGAAAGAGGTCTCTGGCAAAGTCCTATACCAGTATAACACTTCTGCATTAAACAAACAAACAAACAAGTCGCTTAATAGGTCAGCGTACATTTATAAATAGTTTATAAAGGGTTAATAAATTATAAATAATTGTTTTAATAAATGGTTAATCGATTGTTAGATCAACAGATGGTTTATAACCATGGGGTTTGCAAACCTGCTGATGTGCTTGTAACTATAACTCATATTATTCATATCTGTGATATGCTTATAACATGGATTCATCATTTATTAAGCCTTTATAACCGTATTCTTAATATAAAATGTGGCCAAATTATCCATCTCAAACAATCCCAGAGAGGTAAATATATTGTGTAAGTAGCATCAAATGCAGCTTGTTTCTACACAGAGTTAATAACAGGAAGGCAGCAGTGTCATTTATATTGCTCTGCATTTAAAATAAAATGACACACACTTGAATGGCACCAAGCACAGTGGGTTCCTGGCCCACAACTGGGGCGCCTAGGTGCTACCCCAACACAAATAATAACTAATAGTAGTGGACATTTCCTGACTAACCTCAGAGAAGCATTGTATCTGCTTTTTTTAATTGCTAGATGTTGAAGACAATTTAGAGCAGGTGGATGGCTCCAGTTTGACTCCCTGGGGCCTGAAGTCTTCTTATCCATGGAATACAAGCAGAAGAGTAGATGCTCCCCCCTCAGCCTTGACCCAGAGAAACAGCCACTAGGAATCTGGGTAATTCAGTTCCTATGCTCTATTTGGTTCTTGGCTTGTCTGCCGATGCTGCTAGGAGGGAGCGGGGCAATCAAAGCAAGTTGTGGTTGGGGGTTTTGTGATGATGACAGCGCCCACTGGGAATGGCCTAAGACCAATCAATTTCACATTGGGGTGGGGAAGCCAACCTGGTTTGGATGTCCCAGTTTGCGTCATGTGCATTCATGGTTTGCCTACATTTAATGGGGGAGGGAAATGCTAAAATGAATAAAACCATTTGGCTCCAGTGAAGGGACTGAGGCTCTGATATGTATATTGTTAATTGCACTAGTTGCTTTTACTGTGCCCCTCAGGGTAAACAATCAGGAATGTGTCTTAAGTGCCTGGGATGCCATTTACAAGACAGAATATGAAGCACATTAACTTCTCCTTCATATTACAAATGGGCTGTGTAAACCGATAGCTGGCCCTCCCCCCGCTGCTCCTAACATATCAGACATGCAATAAATGTTAGGACGATCCATTAAAGTGAGGCAGTACCAGTAAAAGTCTAATGTCTGCCTGCATTAGAGCTTTACCACTTATTTATAATTGTGTTTTAAACAGTGTTTAAGCATGGTTTCACAAGCCTGTTTCTAACAGAGAGCTAAACACTGGTAGATTAAAAAAGTGTTCTAGATAAATAATACTGTTTTACACACAGGTTTTTTTAAACCAAGTAAAAACATTGTTCTCTAATAGCAACAAGATTTCACTGAAGATGAGGCCTGATACCAAGCAATCTCAAAAATACTATGGAAGCTTCAGGCAAAAATAGGATGGAAACAACAATAAATATTTCATGTCTCTGTACCACCTTCTCCAAATGCTTTATATACATATATTTATGAAACCTCACATCATCCATGTGAGATAAGTATTATCCTCCCCATTTTATAGACAGGGAAACTGGGGCTGAGAGAAAGGTTACATGATTTGCTCAAGGTCAGACAGCGAATAAGCTATTTTTTTTTTTTTTTTTGCTGTTTGGGAACTAAAAAAAGTTGAGATTTTTCCATGCCTCCACTCCAACCAGAAGCAAGAGTGCTGAAGCTCCCAAGAGGCAACTCAAGAGTTGCTTTGCATCATAACCTTCATTTAATTTTACTCAAAATTACCAGATGAGAGTCTGATTGGGCCCCATCTGAAGCTCTTCCACTAGCTGGTCTATGAAAGGAAAATAAGACCCCTTCCACTGGTTAAACACAAATAACTGTACAGCAGAGGTCAGAAAAAAGTTGTGTCACTGGGATGCAGTGAAAAGGATATTCTGTAGTGTTCACCATAGCAACAGGCAGCCCAAGTCCAAGCCTTTGCTGCACAAAAAAGGCAAAGAGGAATAGTTTGTGGAATCAAAATTTTTCCTCAACCCTTCTTTATCCTTGTTCAGTATCAGTAACTTCAAGCTCTGTTAAGTGCAGTGCCTTCCTTTGTCCTATAGCATGTACTTTACCTTATCACTAAGTTACACAAGGTTTTTAATGTATGCCATGCACTACCCTGCAGCGTACAGTCCCTTTGCAAATAACCAACGCTAAACGTCTCAAGCTCCTGCTGCTGCTGTTTGAGGTGGGACCCAGTGTTTTGCTCTTTTGGGGAAACCACTCCTCGCAGCTTCCATTGCCACAACTAGCAGGTCTGAGAAGCAGGGGCCACATACCTTTGTTTCTGGTGTATGGGCTGTTGCCTCATCGCCATATACTGTGTGTCTTCCTGTAAGTGATTCAGTGGAGATTCTGGCTTTAGACGGATCCCATAATAATGATACTTGGAGTTTCCCCTGCAAGCATAACATTAAAATCTATAGATGTCAGATATTTCATGAAGATGACACACGAGCATTGCAATTTACTTTTAGGCTTCAGTGAAACATTTGACAGTGCTAATGGTTTGTGGATCATAAATGTGCGATATAACTTCTGTCTAATCCCAGATGCCAATTTAGCATAGATTTACTTTGCTGAATAAGCATATTAAGAACCTAATTTCACATTCAGAAGTATACGTGTTATTTTCAAATCTTGCTGTAACTAAGATCCTGGAGTAGAGGGTTTATACCCCAAACTTTGAAAGCAATCAGAATCCAGGATTCCTTTTACAGGATTTGTTTGAACATGGCACTTATCTCTGGGAAAATATGGTACCATGTGTCTCAGAACACAGTTCAGTGACATCTACATTTAAAATCTTGCAGCCTAGACCCATTTCAGCCTTACTTTCAATCTACTCATAAAACCTTCTTCACAGGCAGATAACGGATTATCCAAGTCAAAATACTTTGAGCCAAATCTACATTTATTAATGGAAACATTACCATTGACTTCAGCGGTAGCCAGACATGACCCTTTGTTGTGACGGAGTGAAGGTTTCTTTATGTCTAAGAATTTATAACAGGCTCATCACTGTGGTATCCAGAAATATACTGTGCTTTAAAACACCAATGAGGGAAATCCCAGCCCCGCTGAAGTCAATGGCAAAACTCCAGTTGGCTTCAATGGAGCCAGGATATCACTCCAGGAGTTGAATGCTGTAGTGAGAAATGCTCTTGGCTGGTGGTCCTCCATGGCTTTCAGCCTGCACTCTGGAGCCACAGAGATGCTGAAATGTATCTCTTCACTCAAAAGGGAGCTGTTCTGATCTTCTCAGCTCCTGTCTCAACCCGGAACTGAAAGTGTCACATTTGATATCAATGTAACCACTTTTTTAAAATTGCAATTGATGTTTCAGGTCACAGACTCTTTCATTTTAATTGCAACCTGTCCTTTAAGTGGTCAATGGCAACTGGAGAATAAGAGGTAAGTGTCAGAATGCAAACTGTTATTTATATAGAATGCCACAGAGACCTTGGAGTCATTCTACCCTTCAATCTGAATTGGCTTTATACAGCAACAGAACTTCACTGTAGGGCAGGGCTCGGCAACCTACGGCACGCTGCTGCCTGCCGGGTCCCAGCCGCCGGCCCCACTCAGCGCCCGCTGCCAAACCCAGGCCAGGACCCCAGCAGGCAGCAGTGAGCCATTAAAAATCCTGCCCTCCCTGGCCCGCTCTTCTCCGCCTCCCCTGCCCCCCCACGGGGGTAGAGTGAAGAAGCTTGGTCCGCGGCTGCTGCTGCAGGGCAGGCAAGCTCCCCCCACCCCCGCCTCTTCCCCCAGCGTGCTGGGGTCCTGCCCCTCCTGCCCTGCCGCTGATCAGCTGATGGCCCTTGCTAGGGAGGAGGAGAAGTGGAGCCGCAGCGCTCTCGCTGCCCCAGGGAGGAGGCGGAGAAGAGATGGGGACAGGGTCTTGGGGAAGGGGGGTGGAATCAGGGCATATCCCCTCCAGCCCCCTGTCGTGAGCCGTTCAGGGCAGGGGGCTGGGAGCACCCCCATGATCCCAGCCCACACCCCCAGCCCTCTGCCCTGACCCCTGCACCCCCCTCATACACACCCCAGCCCTCTGCCCTGATCTTTGCACCCCCCACACACCCCAGCCTCCTGCCCTGACCCCTCATCCCCCCACGACCCCAGCCCTGACTCCAGAACCCCCCACACATACCTGGCCCCCCATGCCCTGATTCTTGCACCCCCCACATTCTCACCCCCATTGTGAGCACCAAACGGGAGCTCCTGCACCCCCCCCCATTCCTACCTGCACCCCTTGCACCAAATGGGAGCTGCCCAGGTAAGCACTCCACACCCAAACCTCCTGCCCCAACCCTGAGCCCCCTCCCTCATTCTAGCTCCTGGCCAGACACTACACCCCAACCCCCAGCCTGCTCCTTCACCCCCAGCCCTGTGCTCTGTGCACTCCCACCCTCAGCTCAGTGCAGAGAGAGAGGAAGAGAATGGGCTAGAACCAGGGAGAAGGTAGGTACCCACTCTACGTGGGCAGGGCTGAGATCCGAGACCGGCAGCGGGCGGACGGAATCCCAGACCGGCAGCAGGCTGAGCTGCTCAGCCCACTGCCAGTCTGGGGTCCTGGCCATTGGCCCCACTCAACCCCCTGCCAATCTAGGGTTCTGGCTGCCGGCCCCTTGCTAGCTAGGGTCCCGGCTGCAGGCCCCGCTCAGCCTGCTGCCGGCCTAGGTGAACAGAACCCCAGACTGGCAGCGGGCTGAGCAGGCCGGCGGCAAAAGATCAGTATTTTAATTTAATTTTAAATGAAGCTTCTTAAACATTTTGAAAACCTTGTTTACTTTACATATGACAATAGTTTAGTTATATAATGTATAGATTTATAGAGAGAGACCTTCTAAAAAACATTAAAATGTACTAGTGGCACGTGAAACCTTAAATTAAAGTGAATAAATGAAGACTTGGCACACCACTTCTGATAGGTTGCCGACCCCTGCTGTAGGGGTTAGATTTCTGCACATAAAATTGGATAAAACCATCCTAATTGACCCCTCACCAGGGGGTGAGAAAAATCTGGTTCCCCCAACTCTTACCCCATGCCCCCAAATTATCATCAGTCACCATGGCAGAAGGTGAATTTTATACCTGACCTAGTTCATTTTCATGGTAGTTTTGTAAGGCTGAATTAAGCCTACACAAGATTTCGAAACAGCAGGAATGGCTGGGAGTTCTTCTCTGGCTGATCACCGCAGCTTTGTACGGTCTCCTAAGCTGTCAGCATTCCACATGGATGACTCAATTAAAGTATCCCCACTAAGCTAGGCGTTCTTTTTTGATCTACCCAGTGCTTGGCTATAGAAATGAGGATGGTAATTACACAGCCTGGATGTCTGAAGATAGTAGTTCTGCTCAATCAGACTGCAGCAAGAGTTGTTAATTTGTAACGAATGATGGCCAAGCAGGTCCTCACTGGGACAGGATAAATGGCTGGGAAAGCACTCGTTACAGCCTCAGAGACACCCGCGTTGGTGCTCTTTAGAATGGTTATGATTTTCACTGTATTGAAGAGTCTGAACACACCTTGAATTTAATGATGCTTTCACAGCTCAACCACAGAGAATTTAGAGAAGGGAACTGCTGTCTGACAACTGTTTTTCTACATGGAACCCCTTTCCTTCTTGGGGTAGGAATTAGTCTCTTCAGGTTTATAAAGGGAAGATTTTGGAATGCTTAGCCCTGTCTGTTGCTGTAATGAAGGATTTTGCAAGCTTTGTATTATCTGATTAGCTATTGTAATATATTTTACATAGCTATTGTCTTAACCCATTTAAAAGGGATTTCAGTGGACCTAAACTTGTGACTCGAAGTTAAATAACTACTATGTTTATTTAGTAAGAGTTTTGGTATTTCTGCGTTTGTTTGGCTGCACTCTTCAGAATCCACACATCTTTCATTTCAAATGTTTTTACTAAGGGCCAAGTTTTCCAAGGACTCAGAACCCACAATCAGGGCCAAATTTCAGAACAGCTCAGCTCTTATTTAGCCACCTATGGAAGGGCCCGATTTTCACAACAACTCAGCATCTAGCATGCACCCAATGTGCTGAGCTCTTATCAAAATCTGGCTCCTTCTTTCATCTCCCATTTAGGCACCAAACTCTTTAAAATCTGGCTCACATTGTGGGTGCTGAGCATTTTTAGAAAGCACAGCCCCAAGAGCACAAATTCTCTTCAGGTAGGGCTGGTTGAAGTTTTTCCAACTGAACATATTTCCCTCAGAAAATGCTGTTTCAACGAAATGGAAACATTTTGCAGGAAAGCATTGTTTCACAGAAATTTGACAGTACCTTGACTGAGTGTCAAATTTTTATTAAAATATTTGTCACCCCAATATTTATACCTTTATACGCATGTGTGTGCACAAACACACACTTTGACCATTTGTTACCTTATCAAAAAATGTCAGTGTATTTTACTTTCTCTTATAAAGCAATACACTCCTTCAAAAATATATGTGCAGCAGCATGTCTGGGGTTTTAACCATCTTCCAAACACAAATATTCAAGTTAACCTTTTCTGTTTTAGTTAGGGTCCTCCCACTTTTTAAGAAGAACACTCTGCACATGGGACTCGGCCCAGCACCCTGGAAGTTTTATAGATAAGAAGCCTACTTCTGCATTAGAAAACTCTGAAAAGCATGTCTGTATCTAAAGGGTTGGGGTCAGATTCTGATCTCAGTTACACTGGAGTAAAAACCTGGAGTAACCGCTACTGAAGTCAACAGAATTCTTTTGGTGTAATCTTTCAGTGAGATTAGAATCTAACTGTTTAATTGCAGTATGATTCTCTAAGTCTCCAGCTCCTGGTAGCAATTTTGATGAAAAGGGACCTCATTTGTGACACTGATTGGGATGAGTGGAACAGAGTGTGAGATTGGAAACCAGTTTCCCCATCTGCTGTAATACTGAATCATAATGCCAAAGTTGAACTTGACTGTTTAGCTTTTAAAACAATGGGGTTTATTATTGTTAAGCCAAAATTCAAAACAGAATAAAGACTGCTTAAGAAACTGGCTTGCAAGCTCTGTTCACCTCCCACCATGGTCAGACATCCCAAATGAGATCTCTTCAGCAAAATGGCTGCCTCTCCACCCTGCAGCCGATTCAGGAACACCACTGTAATTAAACGTTATCCTCAAATACATGACACAGCTGATTCCTGCAGAGAGAGGACTCTTACCTTATGACCTGTTAAGATTACGTATAGCAATTTTCCATTTGAGATATTGTTTGGTGGTTACTATATAGACCTAGGAATAAATGGCTGTTACAGGTGAATAATGTTGGGTGGGTCTGCAGCACCAGGGACAGGAGGGGAGGAGCATTTTGTGGTATAGATTGCGGCAGAACAGGGCAGTAGTTCTCCCTCCTGCAAAATGTAAAGTCAAGAGCCACTGTTCTTAAGGACAATCTGCAACCACTGAAAACAGTTACTACTACAACCTGAGGCTCTCAGAGGCTTTACAAACTTCAGTTAAGCCTCAAACACTCCTCTGAAGGAAGTATTAAACCAATTTTACAGATGGATAAAATGATATATAGGCAGGTGAAGGAGCTTGCCTAAATCCCCAATAGCAAGTCTATGGCAGAGCTGGGAATTATCCATGACTCCTAATATTAAGATCACTACACAACAAAGCCGCTCAAGTAATCCACACCACATTATTAAAAAGGTGATAACAATAAAAAAGATGGCAAGTCGTTGCCCGTTCATCCATTACTCATTGCAACATCATTGAATGCAGTGAGTGTCCGGTGCAATGGTATTTAGCATTTAATTTAATGAAGTGGTATTTGAGCTCATTGGCCTTTCCATGACCTTACAGAAACAGTGGTAAAGTGAAACTGGTAGGGGCCAAAGGAAGGTGGGAATGTGCTTCTGCTACCACTGAGCCCTAATCTCAAACCCCTTTATACCAACCTTGTTCCCAAGCGCCGAGTTTTCAGCCCCATGAACACAGAACGAATCAGTTTTCCAAAGGAAGCAGCATTCACCGGATCCAGTTTGTGCTCTTGGCAGTGCCGCAAGTAATGGTTATACAACGAGCTCCTAGGAAGACTCACACCTTCAGCAGTCTCATAGTTGTCCAACAGCCACTGGAGCTTTATGTACAAAAATGTAATTTTTTAAAAGCCCACACACGTGAAAGACTAAAGATGTTTAAAATGGCCTGCTTAAAAAGATGACAACATTTAAAAGGGAGGAGAACCTTCCTGATGTGATCAGAGTTCAAGAGGACTTAAGTGGTTGGTAGTTAGTACATAACTGCAGCTAACTCTTGTGTGTTTCAATCTGATATTTATGTCCTCCATGATGTAGGAACAGTGTGACACATATGTATGTGTCACATACAGCACCCAAGTATACATTGCCACTTATGCTGGTGTCTTCCCTTTACTCAATTCCATGATTTGTATTCTCCTTGCATTCATGTAAAGCCAATCAATCAATCAATAAATAAAATAAAATAAAATAAAAAAGTCTCATGAGTTCACTGTTAAGGAGAACAAAGGCTACGATACCTGATGCTATTTACTAGGAAAGAAAGATCTCAGCGGAATCTGAATACATTGCTTCTCTGTCTATTAGCAGTTTCCAACTGCTAGTGCAGCAGGCAAAGCTTGTTTGAATTAATGTGTCTTAATTTCAAGCTTAAAATGTTTACAACTGTCCCCTTAACAACAAAATTAAATGGCTGCCAAACCCTACCTTAAAATCTGACAAGTTACCAGCTATTTTTCAAAATATATTGTCTGAACTTTACTTCTCTTGACATTTATCTTGATCAGAGTTTGCAATTAGATATAAATTATTTATGTTCAGCCAGTTTGAAAGGGTAGGTCAGTCACACAACTGCAGTTCATGAATTAGAATGTAAAGCCTCTAACTGGCTAAATGCCAGATTCAGAAAAATAAAAAGAGTACAATTTTAAAGCAAATATTGACTAATAAAATAAAAAAGCAAAAGAAAAGATAGATGTACAACCAGGAGTAAATACTGATAAGGTACTTCCTTTAATAAAAATTAGGAGAATCCTGATGATATGTTGGGCCAACGTTTTCAAAACTGGGCCTGATTCTGATCTCCCTTTGTACTGGTGTAAATCAGGAGTAACTCAATTGAAGCAAATGGAGTTACACTGATGTAAAGCTAACAGGAGAGCAGAATCAAGTGTTGTGTGCCAAAATCATATCTGCAAAATATGACCCTGGTATAACAAAGCATTCAAGTATGTGCTTAACCTTAAGCAGATGCTTTGTCCCTGAAGTCAATGGTATTAAAGCTCATGCCAAGTGCTTTGTACACTTGTGCATGCAGGTCTCTGTTCAGCAAACACACACCTGCTCACACACAAAAAGGCCTGTATCTTCCTGATAGCAGGTTTATAGCAGCAAATCTCTAGCAGCCTAATGCACTACTCGATACTCAAGTTTTACAGCAGTAACTCCACTGAAATCAGAACTCAAGTATGCAGTGGTGAATCAGGCCCATTTATTTCAACTGAGGTATTTTCAACATATGTTTCTGTCAGAGTAGAATCAGAACTGAAGTATGCACCATACTCCTTTTATGCACAAAATGAGCTAATTACATCTATGCAAGTGTTTTGTAGTTGCGAGTTGAGTGCCTAAAATTTGAAACTTCAGCTTATTATGAGCTACTGCATACAAGATAAATTTAAATGCTACATTTTAGGTTTTATTTCTTTATATTAACAGAAAACCTTAGGGCCTGACCGAAATGCCATTGAAATTCATCAAACTGTTTCCATTGATTTCAATGAGCTTTGGATCAGATCACTAGATACCAGGGCCAGAAGAGACTACTTGGGTCATTTGCTCTGAACCCTGTATTTCGGAGAGCTGCTTGGAGCATTATTCCCATTAACATCTTATCTGCTCTTTTATACACATCTCACAGATAAAGAATTTTCAAAATCTAAGCCTTCAGTCTCAAGCTCTGTTTTAAAAGGGTATTAAGAGTATGGTGACCCACATCACTTCATACCCTTATTTGCAGAGGGAGTCATATCTCCATGGATCCCTGAAACGAGAATGGCACACTAAATTCTTACAATGACCCATGCTGTAGCCATTAAGTTACTGATTAAGCCAGCTATAACATGAGATGAACCCAAACGCTCCTAGCATGCAGGTAAGTAGTGCTGTTTTCAATGAGTCTGTATCCATGTTCATTTTAGCCCACCCCATGTATTTAGAAGATTCGTTGGCCGTAAGTTAACCTTTTTCTTCATTGGTTCCATTTGTCCTGTGGACCCAACTCGGTGCTGATCAGTCACAACTAGGTTTGACCTTCTAAACATGTTCCAGTTCCAAGGAACTCACTCAGGAAGTTAGTTGCTAACAACATCTAAGGACTTGCCGCGGGAAGCAGATGTTACAAAGATTTTTGTGCATTTCGCTTTTTTAGCCCCTGAAAAGTCCTAGCATTAATTACATGTGTCCAAAGTAACCAAAAATAGGGGGCGTCATCCTGCAATTACACCATTGTTTGCTGAGACGTCGTCTCAAGGACTTGATCTCCTGACTTCTTTGTCACAGAAGTGAAGATTCATTCTTCTTTAGCTCACTGCGTTCCTCCTAGTCTGTCCATGGAGAATTATTCCCTGAAGTAGTTTTACTAGTGCTTTGTCCAGTCTAATTTTAAAAGAAATTTGGGGTAAAATGCTGGCCCCATTGAAGTCAATGGCAACATTTCAGTTTCTACCATTTCCCAAAGGAGATTAGTTTACGTCCAGGAAACATTTCCTGATAGTCACTGCGTATTTTCCATTGCTCAGCTTTATCCAATCATTAGTTATACTTGGTAATAGAACCCTATGTGATTCCCTCCTTAAAGATTTCAGCAGGAGGAGATTTTCAAATATGGTTGGCTGACGCTAAACAAGCAAATCCACATTTGGGTGCCTAAAGAAATGGCCTGGTTTTCAGAGATGCAGAGAATGAACAGCCCCTGTAAGTAGTGGGTGTTCAGAACCTGTAGCTGCTCAGAATCTCTGCAAATCAGACCACTTGGTGCCTAAATATGGATTTAGGTGCTTAACTTCAGACACACACACTTGAATATTGTAGCCTCATTTAAGTCTCTTCCCAGCATCTGAAAATTCATATAACTGACATCCACAGAGCCTTCCCTCTGACCTAATTGTCTTATGCTACGCATGTGATTAGTGCTGTCTCAGCAATAGTTATAGCTTATATAGTTATATGAAACATCATTTCATAAATAATTTCATGTGTCACTGTAGCTATAACTTTAGCCTCAGTTTCTAACTTTCTGATCCATCAAGTACACATTACCATATGCAACAAGAACTTTTTGGAGGGCTAGGATCTGATCCCACAAAGACTTGCTACCAAAAGTAGCTCATACTCATGTGAACAGTGTCCTTGATTTCAATAGTATAAACTGTATGAAGAAGGGTTTTTACAGGAATGGGCCTAAGGGAGTACATAAAGCGATTGCCCGATAAATAAAACTTACTGGTTTTTGAAATCTTGACATGATACAATTGCTGCTGGTAATATAGGAATCTTTATCCTAGGAATTTACAGATTTGTGTAACATGAAGTATGAAGAAGTAAAACAAACCTCAACAGAATACTTAATGAACTTAATGAAAACCTCTGCAAGGTTCTCTACGACCTTAATGAAACTTTTTTGCACAAGAAACAAAGAAAGGAACTAAGCCCTAGCTAATACTATAATTGTCACTCGCTAACAACTTCCCTGGGAGCTAGTTTCCTTGTTACAGAGACACTCAGGGCCACACCGAGATTTTGGAAGCCCAGGGCAAAAATCTGATACTGAGCCCCCCCGCAGCCCTTCAAAAAAAATTACCACTAAGGGGAGGCCTCCAGGGAGGACAGGGTGGAGAGTGAGCTCCCTCCACAGTGACAGCTCCTGTTCTATAAGTCTGGGCCCAACTCCCCGCTCCAGGCATTGCAGCATAGTGCACGGGGTTGCTGCACCACTCAGGTTTGGCCCAGATGTCCACCCCCCATCATGATGGGGGGGTAGACAGGCCAAATGTGAGTGGTGCTGTGACTCTGCACCAAGTTGCAATACCATTTGGTTTGGGGACCCTCTAAAATAGGGGGCCCAAGGCAAACTGCCAAGAGAAAAATGCAATCCTTGCTCATGTTACTAACAGTGCTAGGAATAATCAAAACAAAGCTTTAAAAAATCTATTTTTATTTGCATGATTTATGCCAAGTTAATTTTTTTCCAGTCCATTCAGCTTGGACAGACTGTTGCCTCCTTTTGCCTTTCACTTTCTGATTCTCATGCACAAGCCCAATACTGTTGTATTCGGGTTTCTAACAGCAGGGTTGCAAACACTAAGATGTATACACGTTTTCATGAAAAACACGTATACGTATTAGGTTTTGTAAAAACTTATTTATAACAGAACCTAAATAAAACTACAGATAATTTAAAGAAACCTTCGTTCTTGTTCTTTACTTGTACACTGTAAAGTAATTCCATTTAACATAGAACAGAAACAGCAACGGTTTGTTCATGAGAAGGAAAAAGGAAACTCAAACCAGCCAGTTACTTTATCTACTCTACCAGGGATTTCAAAAGGACATGCTTGCAGCAGGACATGCTTGCAAGGAAGCTAGCAAAGGATTTTTGATTCAGAGATTTATTTTATTTTATTTTTAATGCTGGAAGTCAGAAGCATTTTTGCCTCCACACAGAAAAAAAGAGGAGCCTGCCTGTTGTAATGGACATTTAAATCGTCACCAGACACAGCTGGGTAGCCTGAGTTTCTGACCCTTCGGCCTTCTGTCCTCCTACAGCACTTCATAGAGTCATAGACTTTATGATATCAGCAGTGCTCTTTAGAAATTCCCAGAAATACTAGAAGAGATTCAGTGCTGCCAACTCCCATGATTTTATTGCAGGTCTCATGATTTTTGGTGTTTATCTTAAAGCCCCAGTTCCTGGAATTATGTGATTAAAAAAAATGAAAGCTGAGATTCTCCTGTAAAGTAAGTTTCTAGCCCTGTGGTTGCAGAAATAAGCTTAAAAATGTGACTCCTAAAGGTTCAAACCAAAAAATCAAACAAAAAGAATCAATTTTAAAAAATAAATAAATCTAATGATTGTTTAAAGCAATCACATACTTTTTGAACACTTGGGGAAGGCAATTCTGGAGATTTCTTATAAAATCCGATCAAACAGAACACTGACTACAATAACTCAAAAATAAAGTTGATATACTTGAAAAAAACTGGTAGTTATTTTCTGGTGAAATTCACCCTAGTGCAGAATAGCCAGGCATGGTCCCAGACTCCAGAATGAATGCTGTTCTACTCAGAGACATGACTATTTTAAAAATTGGTCAGAGTGGGATTCCACATTTATTGCAATATTTTTCCACATCAAAATGTTCTCAAGGTGACAAGTGTGTATTTTTCCTACTGCCAGGTCATCTAAACCACCCTGTGCTCTAACAGCCGGGTTATTTCCAGCTTATGCACCATCATCAATAAGGCTGACTCTTTTCAGAGTAGCAGCCATGTTAGTCTGTATCCGCAAAAAGAACAGGAGTACTTGTGGCACCTTAGAGACTAACAAATTTATTTGAGCATGAGCTTTCGTGAGCTACAGCTCACTTCATCAGATGCATGCTGACTCTGTACAGCAGATGTTCCCATAGTCTCATCTGTGCTGCTCTTCGGTGGAGTTGCACACGGGTAACCATGAATATAATCTGATGACACAGGAATTTGAAGGCCTGATCCTGCAAGGTGCTAAGTGATCTCAATTCCCATGGACTCAAATGAGAGTTGAGGGTGCTCCGGGCCGAAAGTTCAGCACCTCAGAACCAGGAGTTCAGCACCTCGAGGGATTGGACAATTAAATTAACAGTTTCGTTGACGTGTGAACCAAAAAGATGTCCAGTTCACTACAGCAGAGCTGTGCTAGTTCTCCACGGCAGGGGCATAGCCAAAGGTGGGCCTGGGTGGGCCACAGCCCACCCACTTAGCATCCAGGCCCACCCCCCGGCCCCAGCTCTGATCCGGCCCCAGCTTGCCCCACTCTGCCCACCTGCCCAGTGCTCCAGCTGCGGAGTGGAGTTGGGGGGCGGGAGCTTGCCCCATTCTGCCCACTCGGTGCTCCTGTGGGCAGCGGGGGAGTGTGGTTGGGGGCTTGCCCCACTCCGCCCGCCTGCCCAGCGCTCCAGCTGGGGAGCAGGGTTAGGCGCTTGCCCTGCTCTGCCCGCCTAGAGCTCCTGCCAGGGAGCGGGGTCGGGTCGTGGGAGCTTGCCCCACTCCGCCCAGTACTCCAGCTGGGGAGCAGGGTCGGGGGCTTGCCCTGCTCTGCCTGCCCGACGTTCCAGCTGGGGAGCTGGGCAAGCCCTGCGCCCCAACCCCGCTCTCCAGCGGGAGCACCAGGTGGAGACGCCCATCTTTCTGGGGCCCCCCAATTGGCTGGGACCCCTGGGCACATCCCTTTGGCCCAGTGGCTAATCCGCCAGTGGGAGGAGGTCGAGCTTCAGCTGACCCCAGGGTGACAGAGGAATCCTGCCACTTGGGGAGCCAGGCCTGGCTTGCCATTGCTGCTGCAGAATGGCATCTCCTCCCAGAACTGGGTGTGCACCTGGGGCCCCAGAGGTCCCCTGGCCAGAGCATCCATCGCCCCCACAACCCCAAGGCCGGCTGGAGGTGGTAGGGGGAGGCGGGCCCCGATCCCTCCTTCCCCCGTCACTGCCCTCCTGCCCACCCAATGTTGGGGCCCACCCAAATGTTCCATCTTGGCTACGCCACTGCTCCAGAGCTGGTGGGGGGTAGTTATTCTTTTGTTCCCCTACAGGGTCAACAGATCTGACTTTAAATGCACAGAGAGACCAGGACTGTGGGAAAAGGTGTCATTTTATACCATGACACTTCAGTGTAAAACCACACTTGGGGCCTGATCCAAAATCCACTGAATTCAATGGGAACCTTCCTATTGACTTCAGCACGGTTTGGATTAGAGCCTTTTAGCCCCACATAATTATGTACTTAAAAATTACGCTTTGCGGGATCAAGGCCTGAAGACATAACACAGAAGACCTTGTATAGACCCAGAAGATGGGGGTGAATTTCACCCAAAGCAAAGAAATGGTTGCTATCAGTATGAAATGGAAAGGTCCAGCAAGTGGGTTTAGCATAGCTTTGCAACAGTCAAGGCCTTTCCTGGCTATAGAAAGAAGAAATACAGGCTCAGGCACTCCAAGACACAGACACACAGTATGCTTTTGTTACACAGGTGTAGGGGACATCTGTTACGATTCACTACAGAGTGTTGCTGCAGAGCCTTACAAAACTGTTTTCCAGCAAACTTCCAGTGAAGGGAGACAAAACTCTCAGTGCATTTACCTAAGTGCCTGCAGCTTCCATTTCAAGGCAGATTAAATAAACAAATATGGGGCAGAGACAGATAACAGAATCCAGAGCATCTTGACAAACAAACATAAAAATCATTGCAGGCTTTTGCACACTATTGTTTGTTTCTATGGACAGGGCTGCCATGGGGAGTGCAGGCAACCAAACCCTAGGCTGCTTTGATTTGCCCAGATTAGCTGGTGTACAAAACATCTATAAATAATGCTCCTAACAAAGCAGGGAATAGGTTGTAAAGTCCAATAGTAACTTACATGGCTGTTGAGCAAACTGCTTTTGTGTGATGTAATCCCTTCATTTTTTTGTAGGTTTTCAATCGCCATTTCAAGCTAAAGAAAATGTGCACGAGAAAAAAGAAAAGAAAGGAAATCAGATAGTTAGCAACAGCCAAGATTTGTCTTTATTAATAATCTGAATAATGATTAATGCTTTCTATAAACAGGCTCATGACAAAGATGCAAGGTAGATGAGATACAGTCCTTATGGGCTGAAGGTGCAGCAAAGAAATGTTATTGTAACACATGCAAACTAACTGTGCAGCCAGGACACACATTAAGGATGAAAGAACGGCGCTAGGATCATTTCAGAACTTGTGTTTTAAATTCCCTGTTATTAAAGAGATGTCTATGTCTTTCCCCTTTTCTGCTACAAATATAGTGAATCACTCCTCCAAAAATTCTCATCGGTAGCAATGAGCTATTGCATGTCTAAATAGAGAACCACATAAAGATGGTGCATTTTATCATCAGATCCATCTCTGTGAAGCCCAAATTAATAGCTTTGGTTATTAGCATTTCCTAAATTACTAATAGAAACAACAAACAAATTAATAGTAGTTGAACAAAGCACTGAATGCAGCAGAGCTACTACAGATAATGCACTAACGGGCATAAGGTGTCACTCTAAAATCATACAGCCTTGCAGTATGCCATATAGTATCTTACTGGCTAAACAGAAGTGGGCCTTGTCAGTAGCTGGATGCAAGACCTCCGTGTGCTGAAAGTCTTTCACTACGGGGCACTCTCCCCTTTGAACCAGAGTTGCAGAATGGTGTCAGCCCTTGGGTGAGAGTTTAAACCAAGGTCTCAGCCGTCCATGGTCATGATCTCATGGCACTCTACCCAACAGATATTCCACCTTGAGTATTTACATTCTGCGGGCCTTGATGTCCATGCACATTCGATTAAAGAAGTTATCCTTCATTTCCTCATTTAATACACTGCTGTGTAGTGTTGCTGGCTTCAAACCAATGGCGGGGGAGCCCCTTTAGACAGTCAGTAGTAAAGCATTCAGCATGAAATCTGCTATGTAATTATAGCTGACTATTATTAAGCTCAAGAACAGGCAGACCCCCAATAGTGGACGTAGAGGCCAATTCACCTTTCATTGTCAGAGCTGCTCCTTTTGGGGATGGCAGTCTATTCAGCAATAGACTGTTCTGTCTGTATAGCAGCTTTGCAGTTTTCGTTTTGTTACTTAAAGGTGTATTTTGCTTTTCCCACCACAGGCAGCAGAGGAGCCCAAATCTCCTAGATCATTTTTTCTGAGCATTCCTGCAAGGGGACACCCCAAGCAGGTGGCAAAATTCTTCAGGATTTGGAGAAGGAAAACAATATTTTAATCAGTATTTCCCAACTGATAGGTCGCAACACCCAGAGAAGTTACCAAAGGCAAATATGGGGGGTCATGAGGCACTGAAAAATTTGTTACAATCTAAAGAAATAAAATCTTGTTCCCCCCTCTCCCTTGCCCTTCAAGGCCAAGTACTATCTGTCAATCTCTCAAAATACATACAAATGGTACGCTAAGACCTGGACAGAGGGCTCTTGGATATTCTGCAACAACTGGTGACCTTGGTAACAGAGGGATGCAGCTCCCTGAGCTGTATAAGCTGTCAGTGACAGAGGGCACTGGTTGTTTACAAGTGAAGCAAGTAAGACCCAAGCTTAGGTCTTGGCAAGTATACACCCTCCAGTTCCCCGCCTACTTGCGCAGTAGTAGAGAAGGCCTAAGCAACTCATTATTCGTGGCTAGGGCCCTACCAAATTCATGGTCCATTTTGGTCAATTTCGTGGTCATAGGATTTTAAAAACCATAAATTTCATTATCTCAGCTATTTAAATCTGAAATTTTGCAGTGTTGTAATTGTACAAAAGGAGTCGTGTGGGGGTCGCAAGGTTATTGTAGGGGGGGTTGCGGTACTGCTACCCTTCCTTCTGCGCTGCTGCTGGCGGGGCCCTGCCTTCAGAGCTGGGCAGCTGGTGAACGGTGGCTGCTGGTTGGGATCCCAGCTCTGAAGGCAGAGCTGCCGCCAGCAGCAGTGCAGAAGGATGGCATGGTATGGTATTGTCACCCTTAATTCTGCGCTGTTGCCTGCAGGGTGCTTCTTTCAGAACTGGGTGCCTGGGCAACAGCTGCTACTCTCCAGCCTCCAAGCTTTGAAGGCAGCGCAGAAGTAAGGGTGGCAATACCACAATCCCCTAAAATAACCTTGCAACCCCCCTGCAACTCCCTTTTGGGTCAGGACCCCCAGTTTGAGAAACACTGGTCTCCCCTGTGAAATCTGCGTAGCATAGGGTAAAAGCACACAAAAGACCAGATTTCATGGTCCGTGACGCGTTACTCATGGCCTTGAATTTGGTAGGGCCCTATTCATGGCTCATTAGTGGAGATGGGATAAGAAGGCGCACATTGTCGTAATAACTAATAACGCACATCCAGGTAAGAGGTACCATTAACAATTTCTCTTTCCCAAAAGTGAGTTGGCCAAGATGGCTCATATACTGCACCTGCCACCATTTAGCAGAGGTATGGTACGGAGAATGCTGCAGGATCACCCCTGCAGAGCATCGCTGGTTTGAAGCTGCAGGTGTAAGTGTTACCACGTTGCCGACAGCCCACTTGCTCCATTTGTTGCCTTGCATTTGTTATCCGAATGGAGATCACCCTGCTTACGGTCTCCTTTATATATGTTAGCTTACTCCCTACGCTGCAGTTTATAGTGTGACCCACTGCATGCTAGAAGGTGGCCATAAGGTAAAGTAGAACAATACCCATTTTCAAAGCCTAAATCTGCCAGAGCCCTAAATGAGTGGAATGGATCTGGTTACTTCAGTAGCCAAAGAAGTGGTTTCCACAATGTCTGTGCCTAGGTGTTGTCCCCACCTCCTGTACACTACCCTGCAGAATAAATTCCTTTGTTTCCACTCAGGAAATAGTCAGTGACATACAGTACAAAGTATTCAGGCTACAGTGCTCCTTAGCTTAACAAGATACTATCTAGCTCAAAAAAGGGCCAGTTTCAAGGAACTAAGAAACTTAGATGTTTCTAAGAAACATCTCCAGCATCCTGTGATAACTGGGAAGAACCAAAACTCATCAGCACAAGCAGACTGCTGATGTAGCCTTGAGGAAATCAGTCAAAATGTCATAGGGAGACACCGTTTCCTTCCCCTGTTCAAGACAGGGAGACAGCGGAGCATCTGCATTGTGTATGCATCCACATAATGCAGAGGCAAGCAGCAAGTCTCTCTCATAGGCATGCAGTGATAAACACAGCCCTAAAGAAGTGTGAATGCTACGTTTTATATCCCCCCACAAAAAAAGAAGAGGCTGGTAGGAAGTGCCTAGATATATTTACAGCCCACATTAAGGTGTGTCCTTTTAATCAGAATAACAACAGCCCCCCCACCATGATTTGCTACTTTAGTGGAAGGGACACTGAAGTTTGGGCAACTCGAAATATCAATTGCTTTTGGGCTGACACAGGGCTTTTGTAGCCTAAAGCAGCGTTTCTCAAATGCCACTGTGGCTGCATGTGGCCACCAGGGGCTTTTCTTGCAGCCACAGCCTCCTGGGCTGGGGGGGACAGCAAAGTAATGGCTCCTCCCCTGGGGCTGCCTGCAGGGATTGGTCCCTATCCCCTTCTGGAGCCACAAACACTGTAGGAACAGGCAATCAGTGAGAGTTCCCCACCTTCCCAGGGGTGGTGCAGCTCAGGCTTCAGGCTTCTGCCCTGGGGTGGCGGGCATGGCGCCACCCCCAGACTCACCCCCCAGGATCACCTCAACCCCCACTGCCTCTTCCAGACCCCCTTTGCCCCTGGCCCCCCTGCCTCCTTACCCACCTCCTCATCCAGGGCTTACTCAGCCCTGGCATGCTGGGGGACAAAGTAAGTCTGCTGTGAAAAGCGCTATGAACAAATATACAAATATCACTTTTCACAGTAGCAGAATTATTAACTAGCAATCTAAAAAAAATCAAAACATGCAAAGCACTTTATTTTTGTTTCTATTCTGTTTAGGTCCAGTGAAAAGCAGAGACAACTGCACATTATTTGTATTATTGAGTCTGCAAAAAAGCCTACATAAATAAATTACAATGATCTGGATATGTCTATGTGCATATGTATTTGTTTGTCCTAAAGTATTTTAGGAAAAATTCTCAGGGCGGCCACCAGCAAGAGTTGGTGGCCGCACGCTGAGGCTGCCAAAAATATGTTGTGTAAGGTAATGTGGTTCAGCAGAGCACCTTAAGAAACTCAGCTGCTGTATCTTTCCCTCCCTCCATCCCAGCTTTAGCCCAGAACAGAGAGGAACTAGATCTTTGTTATTTAACAAGAAAGGTCAACCGGCAAGCCAGAGACATGCATTATTTAAGATTTGCTGGTTCACATCATGAACACTGGTGTACAAGGTGACAACAGTTCTCTATTAACTGCTACTCACTAATTGGTACGAGTAAGAGTAAAAATGGGTACAAACCCGTTTCCTGAGCAAAGAGCTAAAATCATCTGGATTACTACGGCTCAGAAAGGACCAGAGGAAGAGAAGGGTTCTGGGGAGCTACGGATATGAAAACATCAGGCTGTCCTGCCTCTGGACATCTGATTACACACACACCCTCTCCTAGCATAGACATCACAAACACCCCTCTCCTAGAATAGGCATAATCATATGACTTCATAGGAGTCCTACGTCTCAGCCCATCTGGTAGTGCTGCTAGCTAAAGACCATGGAGAAGATCATTTTTCCAGCCATACTCACAGTCATACTGAGAGGTTGATAAATTCAAATTAGTTGTTACCACTCAAGAAACAGATCTTGGAGTCATTGTGGATAGTTCTCTGAAAACATCCACTCAATGTGCAGCAGCGTCAAAAAAGCAAACAGAATGTTGGGAATCATTAGGAAAAGGATAGATAATAAGACAGAAAATATCATATTGCCTCTATATAAATCCATGGTACACCCACATCTTGAATACTGCATGCAGATCTGGTTGCCTCATCTCAAAAAAGATATATTGGAATTGGAAAAGGTACAGAAAAGGGCAACAAAAATTATAGGAGTATGGAACAACTTCCATATGAGGAGAGATTAATAAGACTGGGACTTTTCATACTGGAAAAGAGACGAATAAGGGGGGATATGAATAGAGGTCTATAAAATCATGACTAGTATGGAGAAAGTAAATAAGGAAATGTTATTTACTCCTCATAACACAAGAAGTAGGGGTCACCAAATTAAATTAACAGGCAGCAAGTTTAAAACAAACAAAAGGAAGTATTTCTTCACACAATGTACAGTCAACCTGTGGAACTCTTTGCCAGAGGATGTTGTGAAGGCCAAGACTATAACAGGGTTCAAAAAAAGAACTAGATGCGTTCATGGAGGATAGGTCCATCAATGGCTATTACCCAGGATGGGCAGCTATGGTGTCCCTAGCCTCTGTTTGCCAGAAGCTGGGTATGGGTGACAGGGGATGGATCACTTGATGATTACCAGTTCTGTTCATTCCCTCTGAAGCACCTGGCATTGGCCACATCAGAAGACAGGATACTAGGCTAGATGGACCATTAGTCTGACACAGTATGGCCATTCTTATGGGGGGCGGGCTTAGATGCTTATTTCTTTTTTAGGGTCACACAGACCTTTACTAGTAAACCCTTTGCCAGGATTTCAGTAGGCTTTACCAGCAAAGAACAAGTTAAGACCAGAAACATTCCTTATGCTATCACCAGTTTGGGACTGCTGGTTCTTGACCACAGATTTTACATATGAAGATCATTTGTCCTCTCCGCTTGAATGTCTCGCTGTCTGCTTTATTCATCTCCCCTCCCAAACACTCATCTTCCCCCGTTCTGTCACTGTTGACAGCACCACTCCCCTCCTGGTCTCCGCCCAGTCACCCAGGCCACACCCAAATTCTGCTGCTTCCTCCTCTTCAATATCACCATGAGCTGCCTTTTACTTTCCATCCCCACAGCTGAATCTCTTCTGCAGGGCCTCATTACATCCTATCTTCCTCTTTGGCCTCCTTAACATCCATGCTGCCCTCGCTTCAGTCTATACAAAATGTTGCAACTAAAGTTGCAAAGATTTTCCTTGATAATCAATTTGATCAGGTCACTCCTTTCTTTGAATCCTTCTGCTGGCTCCTCACCTTCTCTTGCAGGAAATTCAAGCTTCTTGTCATTACTTTCAGACTTCTAGGGAACTCTGTCCGCTCCACTTATTTTCACTTGTCTCACTTTGTGTTGTTCACATCTACCCTCTACACTCATTTTCCTACCTTCAACCATCCACATGAAAATTTCTGCACTTTCTTCCTTGCTGCTTCATATGCAGTGCTCCCTTCCTGAGCCCATCTGCAAGGCTCCTACCCTGGCCACATTTACATCCCTTTTGAAGATCCACCTCTGCTGTGCTACCTACAGCGAATCTAGTTCACATGTATATTCACTTTTTAAAAAATTATATGTTGTTTATTCTTCCTGCTGACCTGTCTTCTTGTCTATCTGTCCTTAGACGGTGAGCTATTTAGAGCAGGAATTGTTCCTGCTGGTCTGTCTCAACAGTAAGGGGCCTAAATCCTGAATGAAGCCAAAGAAGAGAGAAAGCCAAGAAAAATCCCATAACATAAGACAGCTACAGCAATTAGACCTGTTAGTGAGACGATGCTATTGACATTTAATTCTATTAAGGTTCTTGTACTGTACCCATCACCACAGTATCAGAGCACCTGACAACATGAATAATCCCATGTTGCTCTGCAGACTAAGATACATCCCCAGGCAGGTGACAAGATCAGCACTTATTTGACTCAAAATGACAAGGACAGACATAATCAAAATAAGCAGAAGGCCCTGTATTTGGTTTTTTAAATGCATCTGAAATTAAAACTATGTATTTACACACACATACAAGCCATATAGGTGGAGTGATATCCCTGTGCTAAATGAATTCCTACTACTCCTGTCCCACCTGGCATTTACTCTAACAGCTTCCAACAATGGCTTTTCCCCCTTCATCTCAAAAACAACCTGCCAGAGAAATGTTTCCGCCTCTTTCTCCAGAAATGTGGAATTTCCCACCCAATGTCCAGAACAGGCAAAATTCAGCTGTGGATCAACAACAGCTCTTCTAGGCATGAAAATGCAAAAAATTTAAAGTCTTCTATTTCAAAACCCTGCAGGGTTAGAAATGAGAACTTTACTGGTCACGTTTTCAAGAGCGTTCTCCGATTAGATGTTCTCATTTTTCCCCAAAGTAGCGGGTGCTACCTACATACATTTGTAACAAAGTTTACATATTTATATATACACACCCACACACACCAGCCGTTTGGAAAGGGAGATGACCTGTGTTCTAACAGGACATTAGCACCCAATTAGTACTTGCTTTTAAGACTGGAAAGTTCCAACATAACACCCCTGATATTTTTAAATATTAAAGAAAAAAAACTTTTTTATCCCATTGAGTCCAGTACAGCTGGGCTCATAGGAACTCAACACTAGACTTCACAGGTGGAGGAACATGAAAAATATAGTCCCAATAAATTTTTTTTTTAAAACTCTAAAATATCCTGAAATTGTATTTGCTATGTGGCATAAACAGACTACATGATGGCATAGGACAGCATAAAGATTTTATCAACATGTGTTTGAGATGATCTACTTAACAAACCAATAGACTCATACATTCCAAGGCCAGAAGGATCATTGTGATCATCTCGTCTGACCCCCTGTATAACACAGGCCATCAAACGTCCCAAAATAACTCCTAGAGCAGATCTTTTAGAAAAACATCCAATCTCGATTTAAAAATTATCAGTGATGGGGAATGCACCACGACCTTTGGTGAATTGTTCCAACAGTTAATTACCCTCACTGTTAAAAATGTACACCTTATTTCCAGACGGAATTTGTCTAACTTCAACTTCCAGCCATTGGATTGTGTTATACCTTTCTCTGCCAGAATAAAGGGCCCATTATTAAATATTTCTTCCCCATGTCTATACTTAGAGGCTGTAATCAAGTTACCCCTTAACCGCATGAGTAATGAGACATCCCAAGCTCATGCTAATAAAACACTTGCACCACACCAGCATGTGTTCTCTCCCTCTCATTCATTATATATATTACACACACACAAATCTTATTTATTTTCTGAAGTCCTTACAATTCCTGGCCCTGTAGGGGCAATACCTTCAGGGCTACATACCGTTGCTGGAGAGGAGCGTGAAGTTAGTGACAGAGAGTGTCTAGTGTTTTCCATCCCCCCATGAATGAGATAGGCTCCCGAGCTGGAGAGGATCTGACTTCCCCCAATGTCCATAGTGATGCCCACCATGCTGTGAGAGGGAATGGCTGTAGGAGAGGATGCCACTGTAGTCACCTGTGCTCCACCTCCCTGCGGTTCGAAATAGGAAGCTGCGCTGCTGGGGGCATAAATCTGAGCTTCAGTGTTGTAGGAGTAGGCGGCTCGGCTGTCAAAGGAACAACGCGGTTAGGATGTGAAGTACACACGAACGGAGAGGAGCTTAAATATCTAATTTCACTCTCACACTGGGATCTTCAGTAAGTTTTTTTTAAAAGCCTTGACTCCATTGCAGACGGGATTTGCTCTACTGAAATTTAGTTCAGATATAGAAGTCAATTGACAACATGAATCTCTCTGATGACAGCCCTGAAGCAGGCCTCAAGCCAGAGCCCTTTGGAACGTTTGCTGTGTCAGAGGGGGAATGTTGGGCACAGCACGACTGGGCCCAAGAAGGAGCCTTCTGACAGCCTGGCTCTTCAGAAATGAGGGAAATTTTTCAAAAACACCCAAATGAGACTGAGGCCTAGTCAACACTGAAAAATGTTTGCTACCAACAAACCCTCAGTGCAGGCACAGTTTACATAAAGGCAAAAGAGGGCTTTTTCCGCTATCAATTCTAATAAGATAAACTGGCAAAATTGCATCTATACTGGGGCTTTTTCTGGGATAGAAATGTTGTTTTAAAAACACAAAAACAAAACTTCAAAACCCTAACGAACACTACTATCCTAGCAAAAATTGCTATCGTAGAACTGGCCTGATGCTCTGAAGTGCCTAAGTCCCTTTTGAAAATGCAACTGACGTTTTTAAGTCATTTAGGTCTTTTGAAAATTCTACCCTTTATAGCTCAAGAATCTGCGGTAAATAGAGCTGGTTGAAATTTTCTCATCAAAATATTTTTTTTCAGTAAATATGGCTTTTTGTCCCAAAGTAAAGCTTTCGCCCAAATTTTTCATTTTGGTTGAAATGTTTCAGTTTTTCATTGAAAAACTAGAAATTGATTTTTTTTTCCTCTTTTGGTTTTCCGTTGAAAAACTGAAATATTTTTACACAAAATTGCAGGAAAAGATTAGTTTTTTAAAAATTTCCTGTGACAAAAATTGGCTTTTTTGGGGGATAGGGTGGGGGGGGGGGACCATCTCTGATAATAAGTTTCAGGAATTGGCCAAGAAGTCTAGTGGAACTGCCAGTGCCAGAGAATCCAATCTCAAGTTTACCCCACGAATAGCCACCATGCTCAAGAGAAGGGCAAGATGGGTAAGAACCAATGTCATCTATACTCAGAGCAACATTGAGACCCAGGGTCTCTACTCTTACAAGTCTGTCCAGCAGGGCACCCTCGCATGACGTGGAACAAATACAAGGTAATGCAATATGAATGCGCTGCATGAAGATATTTCTTGGGCTAAGAGAGTTGTTTTGGCCCTTGTTACGGTCCAGCACCACAGAATAGGTAGCAACCCACAATTCCCAGGGGGAAGGACACAAAGAAGCTTTCAAGTGGAAAAGAGAAAACCCTAGAAAGAACCTTCCTTCCAATTAGCATGGTCTCTCATTTATGTGGAGTTTCCATTTTTAAAACCCCAGCTCCCTAACAGATACAAAAGGGTTTGGAGAAGGAATATAGGATCCGCTTACATAGGGCATGTCTACACTTATCGGTAGATCGGCACTGCTGCAATTGATGCAGCAAGTGTCGATTTAGCGGGTCTGGTGAAGACACGCTAAATCGATGAGAGAGCACTCTCCCATCAATGTGCGTACTCCGCCTCCCGAGAAGTGTAAGGGAAGTTGATGGGAGACGTTCTATCAACACAGCACAGGGGAGCCACCATGGTAAGTGGATCTAACAACGTCGACTTCAGTTACGTTATTCATGTAACTGAAGTGGAGTAAGTTAGATCGATTTAACGCAGTAGTGTAGACCAGCCCATAGAGTGAGCTCCATGTGGTTTAGGGTGGGATCTCCTCACACACACACAATGCCTCCAGCATCAAAGAAGCAGTATGGCAACTGCCACACCCATTAAACAGGGTAGTACGTGCTGCTTCTCCTCTTGCTCACTCTCCCCTTTATGGGAGCTACTGCCTGCAGCGGCACTAGAATGGAGCAAATCTTGTTATGGGGCAAATGTAAGGACTGACCCTGTACCAAGCTGCAAGGTGGGTGTATGAAGTGGAGAATAAGGCTTTTTGTGTACTCTCTCTCCACCTTTCAGGGCAGACACAATTGTGGTCTGTCTCTCAAAGAAAGCAAAATGAACTTTTACATCTGTCAGGCTGGCATTTATTGGCCCTAGTAACGTGAATGACAGAGACTCTTACATGGTTCCATTGGTGTAGACAGCCTCTCCTCCTTCCACATACTGGACCTGGGTTGGGTACACATGCTGCACAGTTTGCACCTGAAACACATGTGACAATGCTGGGTTTATAGATGAATTATTGACAAGCAGTAATGGATGACACTACACACACAAGCAATTAGCATTTAAAAGGGCACTCAAAGCTGTTTAAGAATGAATATTAACTTTTAACTTTCTATTTGTCCTATTTTTGAAATGTATTTTTTTAAAAGGCCTCATTTTTTAAAATTTGACATCAACATTCACACAACTAAAATACACACAGGCAATTCTTTGCACAAACAACACTGTTCTCATACCCATCCGTTCTGTACATGCAAACACACACTTTGTCAGCACAACTACTTGTTTGGGCCTACTATGTGAATGCAAGTCAGGATTGTTTTAAAAAACCATTGGCTCTAGACAGTAATCTTTACAGAAGAGTGCAATAATTATTTTTTAATATTTATAAAAATAATTTTAAAATAAATCTCTCCCTAGACTCTATAATTGAAACCTGATGCAAGACAGGTGCCTAGGAGAATTTGATTTTAAACCTTAAACAACCATGAGAGAGTCTCCTTTATCATCAATTTAAAATAAGGAATAATCACGTGAAAGGACAGAGGAAATGGCTCTCCCTGCCATCTCAAGTTCTCTGGTCAGACACTGTTCTAGAAAAAATCCACATTTTAATTGATTAAAGAGATAGCCTATATAGTTTCAAGCAGCCCATGCTGGACATGTGGGTAAGGGAAGGGCTGCAGGTTGTGTTTGCTTTCAAGTGACTGAATGGCAATAGCATTTGGTCCCCCACTCCATTGATATTACCTGCTGTGAGACCTGCTGAACTCTGGGAATGGAGATCTGCTGCATCTGTGCTCCTTTGGGAGAAGAGCTTGTTGTTTGAACCAAAATCCTCTGAAAAAATAAAAAAGAGAAATGTGCATTTAGATCCAGTGTTACAGTTGGACCCAGAACACCCCATTCTGGCTAGGCCATTTCCTGCAATACACATACTAGAGGATTTGCTCCAAATCCCCAAATACAGGCAGCAGCTCCACCATACTTTATGGCTACCCACACACACTCCCGCTCATTAAAGCCTCCACACATATTCCATTTAGTCTAAACTACAGTTAAATTGGGCATGGGCCCAAACCCAATACCCTAAACTTGGGGAGAGCTCAGATGTGGATCCAAATGGTTTGGCTGGGCCCATCTTTAAGTGAAACTTGGTTTAAGCAGCCACCCCAGGGAATAGCAGAAACTGGTTGCTTAGTAAAAGCAGGTCTTAAAACAAAAGGTCAGCCACAACTATTGTGGAAAATCTCTGCATCTTTCCCCATGCCTGCATTTCTCCTATGCAGGGAAAACTCTTCAGAAGCTGCTACTCCAGGCCACTACCCTTTTTCAAAGTTTACTTCTGCCATAATCCCTACAAGGAACAAAGCAAATACATTTATTGATCTCCATTCAGTGCCATGATGAGCACTAACCCCGTCTGAATTCTCTCTTTTCAGATGTAGAGCCAATAACATTAAATTGAAATGCCATTTTTAATTCTGGATCCTTGAAGCCATTATTGCATAATTTGCCATGTTCAAACAACCATCGTACACTAATGTCAAAGTTGATTTTCTTACTGCTTCCTTTAATTTTTTCTCTCTTGTTATTCACTTGCAGAATCTAGAAGTGGGTCTGCAAGTTTAAGTCTGTCTGGAGGAGATTGTCCAGGACAAATTGCTTCAATCACTTCTTCAAATTGCTCTTTTTGTGCTACATTAAAGGTGATGTTAGCATAAAAGAATTTGATAAGAAGTTGAAACCTTTAAGTCTTTGCCTTTCAGTTGTTCTTAATGGCATAATCACAGATTGACCTGTGACATATTTGGACTGTTGATGATGAACAGAAATTGCTTTAGAAAGAAACTAATGTTGAAGAGCTGCTGGAAGGCCTGGAAGAGGAATGTAAATTTTCAGTGTGGGTATCTTTCGATGACATTTGTGGCATCCAAAATCGATGTTCCAGGATCAAACTAAATATTCTGCTCCACCAGAGCAATATTCTGCTATTCCTTTAATAAGCAATGTTTCTTCAGGGTCAAATGGGCCACTAAATTAATCTGAATAAACCGATTTACTAGACTTTTTCAAGAGAAGCATGATTCTTTTCTATCTTGCTGCTGGACTTTTGTAGAAGTTTACATTTTACTTAAGAAGAGTCATCTGTTTTCATTACTTCACTCCACACAAACACTTGATTCATACAGAAGGGATCAGTAGATCATCTAGTCTGACCTGCTGCATATCATGGGCCATTACATTTCACCCAGTTACCCCTGTGTTGAGCCCAATAACGTGTGTTTGAATAAGGCATAACGTACATATGGCTAAAGTATACCTTCCAGAAAGGCATCCAGTCTTAATCTGAAGACATTAAGAAATGGAGAATCCACCACTTCCCTTGGTAACTTGTTCCAATGATTAATCACCTTCATCAATTTCTATCTTATTTATCGTTTGAATTTGTCTGGCTTCAGCTTTCAGCTATTGGTTCTTGTTCTACCCTTCTCTGCTAGACTGAAGAGCCCTTTAGCACCCCGTATTTTCTCCTGGTGAAGGCATTTATACACTAATCTTGTCACTTCATTCTTTTTGATAAACTAAAGAGACTGAACTCTGCGGTCTCTAAGACCTTTTCTCTAGCCCCCAAATAATTTTTGTGGCTCTTTTTTCCCATCCCCTCTCATTTTTCAAAATCCTTTTTAAAATATGGACAGCGAAAGTGTAAACAGTACTGGTCTCACCAATGCCATATACAGAGGTAAAATCGCCTCCCTACTCCAACTTACTATTCCCCTCTTAATTCACTGAAGGACCACATTAGCCCTTTTTGCCTCAGCATCACACTGGGAGCTCATGTTCAGTTGCTTGTCCACTATCACCCCTAAATCCTGTTCAGAGTCAGTGCTTTCTAGGATACAGTTCCCCATTCTACAGGTATGACCTGTATTCTGTGTTCCTTTGCCTTGGCTGTATTAAAACGCATTTTGTTCGAACGGGCCCACAAGCGATCCAGATGGCTCTGTATGACTGCCCTGTCCTCATCATGGTTTACTATTCCCCCAGTCTGTGTGTCATCCACAAATTTTATCAGCAGTGATTTTATATTTATTTCCACAACTGATGAAAATGTGGAAGAGTGTCGAGTCTAGTACCGATTCCTCTTTTTGATGATGATTCCCTATTGACAACTACTTTTGAGATCTGTCAGTTAGCCAGTTCTTAATCATTTTCATGTGTGCTTGATTGATATTCTACCGTGCTAATTTTTTAAATCAGAATTTTGTGTGACACTATGTCAATGCAATACAAACATTTATTATAATTTAGGCTTGAATAAAGACTGGGAGTGGATGTGTCATTACACAAAGTAAAACTATTTCCCCTTGTTTATTTCCCCTCCTACTGTCCTTGTAAACTGCTGGAAATGGCCCACCTTGATTATTACTTCAAAAGGTTTCTCCCCCTCATCCACTCCCTGCTTTCCTGCTGGTAAATAGCTCACCTGTCCTGATCACTCTCGTTACAGTGTGTATGGTAACCCCCATCGTTTCATGTTCTCTGTGTATATAAAATCTCCCCACTATATTTTCCACTGTATGCATCTGATGAAGTGAGCTGTAGCTCACGAAAGCTGATGCTCTAATAAATTTGCTAGTCTCTAAGGTGCCACAAGTCCTCCTTTTCTTTTTGCGGATACAGACTAACACGGCTGCTACTCTGAAATATATCTACACAGTTACCTTTATCAACCAAACCTGTAATCTCAAAGAATAAGGTCAGGTTTGCTTGACAGGAGCTATTTTCCATTAAATCATGTTGACAGCATTAATTATATTCCTACCCTTTAATCGTTAGAATGAGAAACAACCTTCTGGTGAAATCAACACTGAAGATCAAAAAATACAATGAACAGGCCAATTTTATAGCAGGACCACACTCTACTCTGCAAGTTGGGCAGAGCAATTTCAAGATTCTAGCAAACCAAGTGTCCAAGCAGTTCCAGCTCCATCCACTCCCCTCTTCAACATCCAATAATAGTTGATTCTACCCACTAGCTACACCTCTCTCTCCAATCAATCACTCCATCCTTCCATCTGTTCTGCATCCTTTCTGAACAGTTATATAAAAACTTTCTCATAGTTCCCTAAGAGGCATAAGTGGACCCTCAATTTTCTCATCACTTCCTTTTAATATTCTCAAATACAATTTTCATTCACAGATTGAAATTAGAACCTAATATTTCTAGTATCACAAAAACTTTCAAACATGTTACATGTATGTAAATGTGTCAAAGCAATACACACTCAAAAAGTGAACAAAACACCTCCAAAATCACCCCCTCCCTGCCAAAAAACCCCACTATGGTTTTTTTTTCTGATTTACACACAAATTCTGCTGATTTTGATACATCTTTCAACTCCAGGATATGCCTTTTTAAACAATGTGGTACAATTTGCATCTTTATTGCTTTTATTGACACATCAAATAATGACGTCAGGACACTGCAATGGAGCAAACACCAAATTGGCAGGAAAGCGTTTTCTTGGCAACACGGCTAAATTAAAATCCAAATCTCATGCCTTAAATCAAAGTGTGTTTTTATTACAAACATTTATATGGCATTTATCAATGTCATATCTAGGTAGGCTTCATCACCACTTACACACACACACACACACACACACATGCACTCTTCAGGTTGATTTTTTAACAAAATTCTTTGAGCCAAGAGTTAAAGCATATTCTTCATTAAAATTAGGTTTATTTTCCATGGAGACAGCACTCACAGCCGCGCAGCTGGAGGAACGTTACCTGCTGGGAGGCTGGCACTGGCTGCACTACTGGAGCTTGAGCAGATGCAGAAGTACGCAGTGCCACAGACGTCGCTGAATCTGATCCGCCCTCTGAATTCTGCATGCTCACTGCCAGAGAGAGCACAGAGGAGATCAGATAGAGAAGAGACAACTTTACTAATTTACAGCTCTCAAAGAAAAGTAATCAGAGTCCAAAAGAATAAAATCCCCGTAGAGGGTCTATGACCTGTCAGAGAAAGGTAACCACCACCCTACTTGGAGGATTCTTTTTAGTTTTGGTTCTAATATTACTGCTGTATTATATTGAGATAAATTTACACAATTGTTCCACAGAAAGAGAAGGAAAGGGAAGGAGCAGAAAATGTGTTTCTGAATATAAATATAACAAAAAATCGCATTGGGGAATTATTGTGTCATAGCAGACATGCAGCTGCTCCTCACTGGGACAGAAGCACACTCGAAGAACAAGAAATACAATCTCTTTCCAACCTGGGCTTAGCATATTTAGCTACCTCTAAGTGTTTAAATAAAGCAAAGTGCCAAACAACTTGATTCTATTCCCAGCAATGTAACCACGACACAGTGTGTTAGAGCACTAATTCTCAACCTTTCCAGACAACTGTACCCTCTCAGGAGTCTAATGTCTTGCATACCCCAAGTTTCACTTCACTTAAAAACTACTTGCTTACAAAAATCAGACAAACATACAGAAGTGACACCGCACACTATTACTGAAAAATGGCTGACTTTCTCATTTTTACCATATTATAAAATAAATCGATTGGAATATAAATATTCTACTTACATTTCAATGTATAGTATACAGAACAGTATAAACAAGTCATTGTCTATATGGAATTTTAGTTTGTACTGACTTCGCTAGTGCGTTTTATATCGCCTGTTGTAAAACTAGGCAAATCTCTAGATGAGTTGATGTACGCCCAGAAGAGCTCTGCACACCCTCAGAGGTACATGTACCCTTGGGTGAGAACCACTGTGTTACAGCCATGCCACGTTGGACAGTAATATCCCCAACTGCAATGGTGGGGATACTCTGACTAGAACAAATTTTGTATAAAAAAAAAATACAAAGTGCTCTTTTCTCTCTAAACTGAAAGCTTAAAATAAACAAATAAAAAACCCCACACTCACGCTCCCTTTCTGGTTTCTGATCAAACACAAAGATTTAGAAATTCCAAATCTTGAGGTTTTGTTTTTTCTCTCTTCTTCCCCTTTTGCCACTGAATGCAACAGAATGAAGACTTCTGGAGTCTCTTTACACACAAACACTCTTTTTCATTCTTTCCTTTTATTTAGATCTGTCTGTCTGACACTCACTTTTCAACACGTCCTCAACTTTGGAAAAAAAAAAAGTTTGAGGCAAAGGAAAAAAAATGAAAATGGAGGTAAAAATCCAAAACTCTGGATATTATTCATCTTATTGCACTCCATGACAAAGAGGAAAAAAGGAAAGCAGGGAGGGGGACACTGAATATTTAAAATAGTTGGAGAACTGAACAAGAGATGTTTCCATTTTGTGTGGTCAAAACAGAACAAACTTCAATATTTTTCAGAGTTATTTTTCCATTTTTCTAACCAGCTCTGATCCTGCGCAATCATGTTTTTTCTCTCTCTACTCCACCCAGCCCCAAACAGCTTGTGAGTCATTTTCTCTTCTATGTTCCTCCTGGACAGGGACAGGACAAGACAGGAGATACAGGAATAATATATTTTCAGCTCACTGCTCAAAACACAGCTAAAGAACCAAGAACCAAATACTGCAGAAACAAGAGAAAGCCAAGTCATATTCTGCATCATAGTTTATATCCTCTTCCTAGGCACCAAGTCATATATACCCTCCATTCTCCTTGGGAACAGTACACAGAATAGGTTTGCATACAACTAGGGTGACCTCGTGTCCGGTTTTTGACCGGAACACCGGTCGAAAAGGGACCCTGGTGGCTCCAGTCAGCACCACCGACTGGGCCGTTAAAAGTCCGGTCGTGTCCTGGGGCCCCGCACTGTGCCCTGGAAGCGATCAGCAGGTCTGGCTCCTGGGCAGGGGGGCCACAGGGCTCCATGTGCTGCCCCTGTCCCGAGAACCAGTTTGCACTCCCATTAGCCAGCTCCTGGTCAATGGGAGCTGGGGGAAGCTGGTGTCTGCGGGCGAGAGCCACACATGCCGCAGAGCCTCCTGCCCCTCCCTCTGTCCCCACCCCGCCTAGGAGCTGGACCTGCTGGCCGCTTCCGGGGCACAGCGTGGTGCCCCAGGACAGGCAAGCAGCCTGCCTTAGCCCCCCCGCTATGTTGCTGACTGGGAGCCACCCGAGGTAAGCCCGCACCCCAACCCTGAGCCCCAACCCCCTGCCCCAGCCCTGAGTGCCTCCAAACCTGGAGCCCCCTTGTGTACCCCAAACCCCTCATCCCTGGCCCCATCTCAGAGTCTGCACCCACAGCCCAGACCCCATACCCCCTCCTGTACCCCAACCCCCAGCCCTGAGCCCCTCAACCCAGAGCCCCCTCCTGCGCCCCAGAGCCCACACCCCCCAGCCGGAGCCCTCATCCCCTCCCGCACTCCAACTCCTTGCCCCAGCCCGGAGCCCCCTCCCACACCCTAAACCCCTCATTACTGGCCTTAGCCCAGAGCCCACACCCCCTTTTAGAGCCCTCACCCTCTCCTGCAACCCAACCCCCTGCCCCAGCCCAGTGAGAGTGAGTTAGGGTGGGGGAGAGCGAGCCACTGAGGGAGGGGGAGGGGGGCTCGGGTGTTTGGTTTTGTGCCAATAGGAAGTTGGCAATTCTACATACAACTCCATTATACCAAATATCTGCTGCTTTGCCTCACTGGCTGAATGTATTTTTGAAATGTATCTAAAAAAAAATTATTTATAAAAAGATTCCAGTTGCATCAGTACAATGTGACAAATTTATATATATAAAAGAATAATTCTCTCCCCGAAGTTAAGGAATAGCATCACATCTGTACTAGTCCTGGGGCCCACATTATTTGCAAGTAAACAGGTGGCCAGCACAAGACCTTTGGCGAAGAAGATAAATGTATACATTAATATAAACAGAGGAATAAATTGCCTCAAGGAGAAGAAAATCTCATTTGTGAGCTCCATTATAATGCAGTAGGATCACAAATGCACCTTTTTCTCATTTCCATTTTTCCTAAGGACTTTTCACAGTGCTGTATGAGACTACATCTCAAGCGTATAGTAGTATGTTGCTCCAATATCAAATTTCCCTCAATGAGCCTGATGCTTGCAAGGGATGCTCAGGACCTTGGCAGGGTCAGATCCTGAAGCACCTGGTCTATAAGATAGATTTATAAAGTGAAGCTACAGTTGTAAGAGGACCAGGTGAAAGTGGCACCATCTCAAATATCTGCTTCTCCCTGTGCCTTCAACTCACATGTACTCACCTTTACTGACAAGTTTTTCTCTTCCAGCGACCCTGAAAATGCTAAAGGGTTGAGAGCTGGATCTTATTTTCCTCACACTTGCATCATCAGCATTGTCAGATTTGTTACAACTGCAGACTCTTTACTACTGATGATGATGCCATAAACACAGAGAACCCAGCTGGATTTTCAGATCCCAAGTGAAGTCTGCAGCAGTGGCCATTAGAAAAGCCATTGATATGTAAAACTGAGCAAATGTGATTTGGAGCCCCAGAATGAAATTTTACATAGTGATTTTTTTTAATTGAGTGAAAACCTCCTTGGATAATTTCCACCTTCCTTCAAATGCTCCATGTTCCATGCTTCTTGGGAACGGAAGAGGCAAATATGTTTATGCCTTCTGCTAAGATTCACTTGTGCTGCTGACAAGCCTAGAACATAAACAGAACTCCTACACTCAGTGATGACTCCTACTCTCTGAAGAGCTGTACACAATGTTGCCCTGTATCTTGGGAAGACATTTGCACTCACGGGAGCTGACTGTTCCAGGGCAGGGGCAAGGAGCACAACATTGAGAGCCAAAGAGGAGATTTTCAGAGGTACAAATAGGAGTCAAGCACCCAATTTCCACTGAAAGTCAATAGAAGCTGGATAGGTAACTCCCATTTATGCCATTGAAAGCCCCCTCCCCACCACCCCGTCATTTAGAGCTAATGCTATGTCTACACTATAGATCCTCTACTGGCATAGGTTTGTTGGCATAACTTTGCTAGCCCAGCCTGCTAGTGTAGACGCAGCCTATACCAACAGAAGGAATTTATCTGTCAGTGTCGGAACACCATTTCCTAGTGTAGACAAAGCCTGAGCGTTAAAGGGAAGAGCCTTGTCTTAGGTGCACCACCCTGATTTATGTCAACAGTACAGCTGCTAACTTCTCACCTAGCACTTTGGAATTCTGCTCACTGCTATGAAACTGATGCCTGCTACAAGTTGTACAGGGACTCGCTTTATCTCTCTATCTGGTTTCTGACCTGTACTCAGCGCACCAATTCCATGGCATTCTGGATCAATTGCTCCTAATGCAGACTCAGTTGCTCAAATGTAAATTCTGCTACATGTCAATGATGCAAATTTTGCTACTACCCTTATTAGATTTGGCATAAAGAATAGAAAGATACACACAGCCAAGCCACATTGGCCATATGACCTTGATATCAGGAGGACACTGAAGTTAGCTATCAGCATAAAAGAGTAACAGAACTATTAAAAGCCGTCGATGGACCCTGGTAGCCAACTAATGAAGTGACACCTGTGCAATCCCATTTGTCTCAATAGATTTGTACAGGTGAAAATGATTTAACAACTGTAATTCCAATCAGTTGATGATGCATAAGGAGGAATAGAATCCAAAGCTGACTCTCTCAGCTGTGTTGGCTCTTGCATGGCTAAGAAGAGTAAAAAGAAGTCAATTATTTTTGTCAGTAAAGTCAGCAGACCAGATTATGAGCACTCACACGGGGCACAACTCTGTAGTAAGAAGGGACCTTTTAAAAAATATTCATTTTCAGATTAAGACAAGCTTTAAAACTCTGGTGATCCACCTGGTGATGCGACAATACCATGCTTGTGACATCAGAGTTCACCACTATGGAAGTGATCGGAAAGGTCTAAACTCCGGATTGCAACATCATTAAATGAATAAGGCAGATGCAGGAGGCTGCTGTACTCTGGAAACCTTCTGTTTACACACAGCTATCTTGGTATCCAGGCAAACAGCAGTGACAGGAAAGGAAATACAGAAAAAGCTAATAACTTCTGGGTTCTATTTCTGGTTCTACCACCAACTTGCTTTTTGACCTTGAGCAAGTCATTTCCCTTCTCCTATGTCTCAGCTTTTCCATTTGTAATGAAAAAACTGAAAATTAGTTTCCTATCTAAGGTGTTTCTAAGGTATCCACCTCAGAATGTTGACACTCAAAGGCATTAGAGAAAAACTAGTAATATTAAAAAACACTGAAAATTGCTGACACGGCAATTTCATACATTCCAATTTTTACTGTTTAATTCATAAACCACACTGCCTTAGTATGATTGGTCTTGTCGATTTTAATCCATCTTGTCCGGGCGTGCCTTAAAAAACTGGGAAAACAAAGATGAGTGTTTCAAAATACTTTCCACAGTCAGCGTTGCAGTGAGGAAAAAATAAAAGTAAAAATAGACTGCTCAGGAGTAAATACTACTTTCCTAGCTTTCCCCAGGCATGTCTATTTTAACTTTGTAACAAGGGAAACCCCACTCACTACCAATTCCCAGGCTTAAAAAACAAACAAACAGGTAAATTTAGCCCTGATCCTGCACTTGACTGTCTATGGGTGCACCCCAGCACCCACGCAGAACTCCACTGAAGTCAATGGGACTCTGGGGGGGGGGGAGGGGTTCCCAATTTCAGAATTGTGGCCTTAAAGAAGAACTGCAAGTATCTGTCTACAGACTGTTTTAACAGCGCATCAGCTCCTGAATACCCAACTAAAGTTTCTAAGCTACATGCTGAGGCCTCGAACATATAGTACTGCTGATCAGAGTCAGGGCAGGGAGTCTGCCTATGAGAAAATATTTCATTAACTTAACTCCAGTATTCTGGTCCTGATTCAGCAATGTATGCAACGACATGACTAACTTTAAACAATAGAGTAGTCCCATGTGCTTAAGCTCCTTTCGCAACCAGGGCATAAAGGAGTACCACAGTGACTCACTTAACGGTGTGCCTATTTACACACTATTTTTATACAAAGAAGCATATGCAAAAGGTTGTGGTGTTGCCATTTGTATTGAACATATAAATATCAAAAAAGATCAAGGATTATATAATGCTGGGTGGCACTAACATTAATGCCCATGGAAACCAGGGTACCAATAGCAGATCTGATATATACCATAGCAACAGTATTAATTTATTCTCTATTATTTTTTTAACCTGAAATACATAAGGAAAAAATAATCAAGCAGTAGAGAGAATGTCTCCCTTCCCCAATCCAAAACAATCATAGAATCATTGAATATCAGAATTGGAAGGGACCTCAGGAGGTCATCTAGTCCAACCCCCTGCTCAAAGCAGGGCCAATCCCCAATTTTTGCCCCAGATCCCTAAATGGCTCCCTCAAGGATTGAGCTCACAACCCTGGGTTTAGCAGGCCAATGCTCAAACCACTGAGCTATCCCTCCCCCCAATGAATGTAGATATCACATTATAAAGTACAAGAATTAATATTGTTTTTCAGAAAGTTATTTGAGCATTTTGGGAGACAAAATTTATGTTAAAACTATTTTGGGGGGGAAAAAATTCAGTTCACCTTTATGATAAAGCTTATTTGGCCACCAGATTTTCTTTAAACTTCGAGGATATTTATAATCCTTTTATCATCATTTTGGCAAATGTTTAAAGTTTGTAAAGTGGAACATCACATAAAAGACAATTCAGTAGCGTGAGGGCGGATTTGGGTTGAGACCTTTACAGAATACTAAAGAATGCTACTACTTTATATTTCATGCTTTCCTCCTAAGGATTTTAAAGCACTTCACAACTATTAATTAAGCTTCACAGTATCTCTCTGAGGACAAGTTATTACAACCAGATGGTAAACGAAGGCATAAAAAGTAGTTGGTTAAGCAACTTGCCCAAGGAAACACAGTGAGTCAGTAGCAAAGCTAAATATTTAGAACTGCAGAATATTAAAAAATACTAAGTCTTCACTTCATGTCTTTCATCTAAGGATTTCAAATTAAGACAGAACAGTGGAAAACAGACCAATTACAATTTTTCACATGAAGTGCTGTATTCCACCTGTAGCTGACAGCAGAGGCTCTCAGACACAGACCTTTGCCTGTTCTAATTTCAGTTCACAATAAAGTCCCAAGGAAAAACATAAGCCATGCTAAATAAAAATATTTAGGAAGGAAAATGGGACAGGTAGACATGTCAGGGCAACAAAAAGGCATAACAGTTCAGCAGCATCCATATTCAATAATGCAAGATCACAATCAGCATTTACTAACACCTCCTCATATTAAATTTCTCTTTAAAACAATGCTGCACATAACCTTTGTATTTATCATTAACATTAGTTAATTAAAAGTAATATTTCCAAGGCACACACCGGATTTTCAGCTGTGCAGAGCTTGTGCTGTTTCATGGATTCTGAGCCATCCAGGGACCAAAATGGACCCAGTGTAATTAAAAGTAGTCTAGTTAAACTTCTAGTCCAGTATGCTCACTGCATGCAAGGTTGTATAAAGAATTTCCAGTTGTATCACGAGTCTCACAATATTTGGCATTTTACTTAAAGCCCCAACTCTTGGAAACAAGTGGTTATGTGAGAATCTCAGCTTTCATTTAAAAAAAAAAATTAAAGATTTCTAGCCCTAATGGTTGCAAAGAAAAGCTTGAAAATGTGATCCAAGTGCATGCTAAAAAGCAGAAGGCAAATCAAAAAACCCAAAGTTTATTGTTTTTTTTTTATCTCAATATTTTTAAGCCAATATCATGATTTTCAGGGGGTTTGGCTCATGGATTTTAAATGCTTGGAGTCAGCAATACTGAGTCTGTATTATCCATATCATTTGACAAATACCATAAAATTATGCTAAAAGGTCATATTTTTAAAATACATGCAGACGGCTGTAAAGTGCAGCCTTAACTTTTAGAATTACTTGGCCTGAATGATGTCTCACCCTTAACACTGGTTGCTAGAATCTAAACTAAAACTCCAGGGTTTGCTTTGCATGGAACTTTTAAGGAAGAGTAAATTTTAAAAAGAACAAAGAACAAAAAACAAAACAAAAAAACCTACGTTATTCAGCTTCTGGAGCTTCTATCCAGGTTTCGTTTGCTTAGAGCATTTTTTTAATTTATTTATTTCTGTAAAGAAGGAACTAGTAACAGCTGAAATCAGAAGAAATAACTTCAAGTATCAGGCCATCATGTTCTCAACAGGCATTAAGAGGGTATTTTCTCCGAAGTGTGTCTGTAGCCATGTACATATATAAAAAAGGAAAAAAAAGTATTAAAACAGTTTCAGTATATACTGGAAGATATTAGTTCTCAATACCCTCCACAGTAATAAAAAATATGTGGTAAGAAGGACGCAGAGGGCTGCTGTTTTTCCATTCCTTCACCAATAAATGCTTACTATGAATCTCCAACAGCAACTATGCCACACTTATTTAAGAAGGTATCATGTGGTCAAATATTTTCCACTTCACTTGCCACTTTTGGCCTGCCCTCTTATTTAAAAAACTGCCCTGAAATGGAATTAATTGCATTTTAACTGAAGCATATAAAGTGTAGCAGATAAAACTTCTTAAATGATTTTGCAATGAATGAAACTAAGATCAACTCAAGTAATTAAGCCAGTTTAAGGCAGAACTATGTAAGATAATATCTGCATCAGAAATAGATTATTCCCTGCCTGCAACCTTAACCCAACACATTCATCTGTCTTTCTCCAGGGCACACAATCTCAGAAAAATGCAAGGAGTTTCCTTAAAATTCAGATGAAGGGAAGAAAGTTTTTCCAATGTCCATAGAACTTAAAAGCAGGAGGAGCACATTAGCAAACACTTTCAAACTGCCAGCAAATGACTCTGAACCAGAATCCCGGGCCAAATACCCCCCAAATCTTTGGGAAAGTTTGGCTGCAGATTATCCATTTCTAAAAGCTTATTGACCTGAAACGAAACCCTTATTACTTTCTGCCAGCTGAACTAAGCCAAGACTCTGTTCCTTATGGGTCCAATCTATAAAAGCTATTCAGTATCTTTACTTTCCAGTCTAAGAGAACACAGAGGATGCCTATAAAGAGACAAGGCTCTCAGCATTGTTGTTAGTAATAAGCGCACCTCAAAATATTTGCAAGTCTGGCAGCCAAGCATCCGAGTTTAATGCTTCTCCAAAATGCAATGTGCCTGGAAATCCTAAGATCAGGTACACTCATGAGATCTACAGTATTTCCTGATTTATGCACAGATCTGGAAAAAAAAATCAGGAAAGAATAGCCTCTCCTATTTCTGCTTTCAGATAAAACCAGGAAATGCAGCAGTACATTAAGAACATATTAAATCTAGGCCCATCAGAACCCTGGCCTCCATGCCAAGATGTGCCATCCCAGCTCAGTCAACAGTGTCTGCAGCGAACAGTCATGGGCCAGTGCTTCTCCACTTTCATCAGATCACACAACTTGCGGTATTGTGGGAGGGCACCCAAGATACTTGTCTACAAGTCCTACAGTAGCAACAGTGAGCACTCATGTGCCATCAGCTATTCACGGACCTATGGCTGCATCAGGCTGTGCTGACCACTGGTCCAGGTCCCAATAATTCTTCCTTAATCCTTCCCTTGATTCACCGAAAGAGTTGGGTGAAGGTTGGGGCCAGTTATAAGTACTTGTTTTAACGTGCCCTTCACTATGGTATCCGAGCACATTGTTATGTTGTTTAAAATAGTTCACTCAATTGTGGCTGATCTTTCCTTCTCTCTGCTACTCAAACTCAGAAATAAGGTGGAATTATCCTGCCATGCAAAACAGGCTCATCCAAGGGCTCTTGTGAATTATGGGTAATGGCGTTTACTCTTTCAATAGCCTGAGGTAAGTGGAGGGCGAAAATGGCAAGGAACCTGATAATGAGCTGATTCTGGAATCGCTGCTTTTTAATTGATTAAATTGCTTCAGAATGTTATAAAGACAGAAGGCACCAGAACCTTCCACTGATTAAGTTAAATTAAATTAAAACAGAGACAAAACACTGCTTCTGTAAGAGCTCTAGTTACCTGGAAACACAGATGAACCCAAAACATAGGTTTCAAGGACACCAAGCAGTATATCTGTATTTCAGGAACATGGCCCTCATGGAAAAATACACACTTGGAAGGGACTTTTTCTAGCAATAGTTAATATTACAAATATACTCTCAGTCTTGAATTGGATTTCATGGAACTGAATCATGTAATATAGATATTATATTATCATGGAGCCAGGGAAATTTAATGGTCTTCATTGTTTCTTTAAGTTTCCCTTTCACTGATGTGGAAGAGTGCTAGGAACATTTTTGTGTTGATAATTTAAAAGGTGTTTCCTTAAGAGTCAGTTGAATGTGTGGCAGAAGCAGCAACAGCATATGCTGCTGACAGCAGGATGTTGATGAGTACCCATGTGTGGTATCTCAAACCTGAATGCAAGGAGAGTAACTCTATGAGCTGCAGACAAACCACAAGGAAGTTCCATACACAAAGTGACCCATTTTACATGCTTTTTGTTTTTGAGGAAGAGAAATTCAAAAATGTCAGAAGGAGAACTTAACTCCTTCAGCCCTGAATTCAGAACACACCACTTCAGTGGCTCTTAGAAGTACAGAAGTTAACGAGCACCCAGTTTTGCGACCATGTTGAGTTTCAACGTTAGGCTACCAGTGCCCTAACCTATCTGAACTCCAGGGCTCCGAAGACTCAAAAATGATACTTCAAGAGATATCAGGTGCCAGACTCTCATTGTCTATCTCACCATTGTGCTGTCCAACCATTCATCCAACCACAGTAGTCCAATGACTAAAACATAGTGCCTTAAAAGAAAGTTATAGGAGCACACACAAAGTTAGTGATATTTTAAGTAAGAGAAAATTAATGGTTCTAATTTTAAACGGAAATTGAATTTTTTTTAAAAGATAGACACAGAAACAGTTCCCAAATTGTTAATACAATACATATGCAGACTTGAGCATGCTTGATAAATGAATACATGAATAAGTCTGTTCCTTTTCTATAGGCCTGCCAAGTCCTGACTTCAAAAAGAGGTTTCTTTTGCTACGATTGAAGGCAACTAATGTAGCATGAGAAATGCAACTTCTTGTGTTGTACTTGATGTCAGTGGGTTATCAGCTGTAGCTGGGGAAACCAGAACCGTGCACTCAGATTTACTGTATGCCTAGGCCTTTCAGTTCACCTTTAAATTGTAGTTATTGGTAATAAGAAAGTCAGCAGAAGGATAAAGTGCTGCAGTCTCAAACTTTTTTTTGTTTTTGTTTCCATACATTTATATTTAAGACATAGCTTCTTTTCAGTATAGTTTCTTTATCCTGTATCTAGGATAATGACGCAGCTACTAATCAAGAGCAGTTTCTAAATCAAACATATTACTCTTCAAATACACTTTTATACATCTTTAAGACACATTGTCAGGTTAAAAGTATACTTGTTGCTTTAAAAATTACTCACCTGGGTTACAAGAAACATTTGAAAAGTATTCACATTGGAAGATTTTTAAAGATCTAATTCACTTTTCACCATTCATGCTTTTTCTTTAAGCTTCTCTTATCTTGGACAAAGAAAAATAAGCTAGTCAGTCTCAATTTTTACCTTTTTCTCCACTAGCACAATTTTAGGTTGCAAATACTGCAGAGGAATGTCTAAATGCAAACAAATGGTATTTATTGATTATACACTTTCAGACATTTCTAATAGTGATTAGCTTCTGTAGAATTTTGGACCCAACTATGTCCTATACCAGAACCACACATACTGCATTGAAACTAAATAGATTTGGATGAAAGTTTACAGAAACATCCGATGAAGTGAGCTGTAGCTCACAAAGGCTTATGCTCAGATAAATTGGTTAGTCTCTAAGGTGCCACAAGTACTCCTTTTCTTTTTGCGAATACAGACTAACACGGCTGTTACGCTGAAACCATACAGAAACAATGAAACCTCTTAGTAATCGGGTTGTTCTTTTCCTTTTCCAAGCCTCCAAGGTATCTCCCAAATAAATTAGCATACACTTATTTGCCCCTCCCCATTCCCGAATCACAGTACCAACACTAAGCAATTTGAACAGGCTTGCCTCTCACATTTCTCAACATCTTCCATTTTGGAAAGGACTGTGTTGTGACTTGCTTTCCTTCTTTTACTAAAATCCTACAGGGAAACCTTATTTTTGGATATATACTATTTCTGGAAGGGGGCATGGGATACATAGGTGCCAATTAGTAGGTTTCAGATCTTCATACTGGCAATCATATTTAACTTCAATACAAACTACACAGGAACTGTTATCACATTACAGTGAGGCAAGAGGGGAAAGGAGAATAGCATTGTACATGTAATAAGAAGATCTTGACAGAGCAGGAACACAGGATCAGGCCATTGGTCCTTCAAGTTGTGTATCCTGCTTTAGGCAGTGAAGAGTACTTGATATTTCAAAGGAAGTGGGAAGGGGAAACTGGCTCTGGCTAATTGAGCAATGCACTACATACACAAGGTCAGGAAAAAGTTCTTTCCTGAGCCATGTGGTGGTCAATTTATCCCCTTAAATGTGAAATTTGATTACCCTCATTTTAGGATGCATAACTACAAATATTGGCTATAAAACTGAGCCCCTTTTCAAACCCTGCTGTTCTAGATTCTCCTATGGCAGAGAATTCTATAGGATGATTACACATTGTGAGAAATCGTATTTCACTCTTATTTATTTTGACTCCAACAGATCAGCTTGATCTCAACCTATCTGGTCATTAGTACTTTGTTTATGCTTGTTTAGGTCAGACAATCTTTTTTAAGGGAGCAGGAAAGCTGGCCAGCCCCTGCTCAAGTTAAGTGTGAAGTGGAAGGTTCAGTTCTGTATTTCAATTTAGATGTGGGGCAGTAGCAGCTGTCCCTGTCATGCCTAACTGGTGAACAACAAACAAAGAAGTATCTCCTGCCAACACATTATTGTTATTTATATTTATATAGCACCATTCATGAGTGTTCAGAGAGTTCGGGCAAACAAACCACAAACAAATTGTGGTCATTCATAAAAAGAAAAGGAGTACTTGTGGCACCTTAGAGACTAACCAATTTATTTGAGCATGAGCTTTCGTGAGCTCACGAAAGCTCATGCTCAAATAAATTGGTTAGTCTCTAAGGTGCCACAAGTACTCCTTTTCTTTTTGCGAATACAGACTAACACGGCTGTTACTCTGAAACCATTCATAAAAAGAAATCTTCAAATTAGATTTTAAAATAGCAACTGGCCCAGCAAACTGGAGTTCTCTGGGGAGAGATTTGACCACAGGGGCAGCAAAGGTTTGAAAAAATATGGTATTCGGGATGAGCAAATGGCAGAAATATTATTATTACATAAACTCTGGGCCTGTGCTGGACAGCTTCAAAAATCAGTCAGGGCAGACTAAGCAAGGATAGAATCAATTAAGAAACTGCTTTATTTATGAGAAAAGTTCCTAAAGTCCCTTTTCCAGGCAGGGTAAAAAGTCTTGTTTACTTTCTGACACTGGGAGCAAGTTTCTTTCCTTTGTCCATTTAAATTGCCTGGGTGACCTCTCTGACCCTTCTCTCTCAACCTACCCACTTGCACATAAGACATAGATGTTGTCAGGGTTCCTTCCCCACTCTGAACTCTAGGGTACAGATGTGGGGACCCACATGAAAGACCCCCTAAGCTTATTCTTACCACCTTAGGTTAAAAACTTCCCTAAGATACAAACTTTGCCTTGTCCTGGAACAGTATGCTGCCACCACCAAGCGTTTTAAACAAAGAATAGGGAAAGAGACCACTTGGCCCCCCAAATATCCCCCAAGCCCTACACACACCCTTTCCTGGGGAGGTTTGAGAATAATATCCTAACCAATTTGTTACAAAATCATCAAAGACCCAAACCCTTGGATCTTGGAACAATGGAAAAATCAGTCAGGTTCTTAAAAGAAGGATTTTATTTAAAAAAAAAAAAAAGGTAAAAATCACCTCTGTAAAATCAGGATGGAAAACACTTTACAGGGTATTCACATTCAAAACACAGAGGATCCCCCTCTAGTCCACACCTTAAAGTTACAGAAAACAGGAATAAACCTCCCTCTTAACACAGGGAAAATTCACATAAAACAAAAGATAAACTAATCCCCCTTGCCTGGCTTACCTATACCGGTTGCAATATTGGAGACTTGGATTAGGATGGGTTGCAGAAGATGGATTTCTGTCTGGCCTCTCTCAGTCCCAAGAGAGAACAACCACATAAACAAAGAGCACAAACAAAAGCCTTCCCCCACCCCAAGATTTGAAAGTATCTTGTCCCCTTATTGGTCCTTTGGGTCAGGTGCCAGCCAGGTTAGCTGAGCTTCTTAACCCTTTACAGGTAACAGGACGTTGCCTCTGGCCAGAAGGGATTTTATAGCACTGTATACAGAAAGGTGGTTACCCTTCCCTTTATATTTATGACAGATGTGCTTCCTCTTGAAGCCTGAATTAAGCTCAGAACCTATTTGTCAGGTGTGGTCCAAACCAAGCAGAGACAGTTCCATTATGGGAGTGGAACTGGGAAGGGTTGGGCCAGTTCAAAGAAACACATCCAATCAACCAAAAGAATTTCAGAGTGCATGGTAAAGTCCACCCAGGGAATTGGGGCTGGCATCAAACCAAACCAATAGGATGCTCTAGAGAAACTCTTCTTGTAAGAGGTTTTTTTAAATTTTTTTTTATAAATTAACGAATAATAATTCTGCAATAAATTCAGCTGGAGAAAGTACATATTATCAATTTTAAAAGTGCATTCATCTCAGAATCCCAGGTTGCGTGTTATGTGGTCCCAGCAGCACCAGTCACAACTAGTTGCTAATTACTTCATCTGTTTCATTGCAGGACCTAATGCGAATAATGCAACAAGCGAAATCACTTTCCAGACTGTTGCTCCGCTACAAGCGGAGGGAAAGTTAAAGCCTGTTCAGATCCTTGGAGCTGTTCATTAGGCTTTTGGTAACTAGGCATGTGCTGTAACACACAGGGCTAAACAAAACCCACCCAAATAAAAGGAAAATACAAGGTTATTTATTGTATTAGCCATAAACTGAGATGTGATCCTTCGTGGAAAGAAGATAGAATGGAAGGGCTGCTTTATCTTTACTAGAGATGCAGTTCTATAGGGCACATTCTAATGCTCTTCAATTAGAAGAGGCCATTGTAACCTTTTGGGTTAGGATGGTAGTAAGACTGACTGCATTCCAGATGAACAAGAAAAGATAAAGGCCTGTGAGAATGTGCACTGGTTTAACAGTCCTCTGTCCTCCCTGAACAGCTGTGTCGTCTACAGAAAAAAGGATGAACTGTGTCACCGAGTCTGAAGTAAATACTGTGCTGTATCATTTACCCAGGCAAAAAATTCTTTTACCCAATGTTTTGAGGGTAACGAGAGGAGTCTTGACCCATTCACCTCTTTGGTTCCAAATTTGTGGAGGGGAAGAGGGATTCAGATATATAAAATCTGATGAAGTGAGCTGTAGCTCACGAAAGCTTATGCTCAAATAAATGTGTTAGTCTCTAAGGTGCCACAAGTACTCCTTTTCTTTTTGCGAATACAGACTAACACGGCTGCTACTCTGAAACCCATAAAATGGAAGGGGTTTTGGTTATCCAACAAAGGGCAACATAAAACTGGGATTAAAAAAGAAAAAGATATTTTTATATGTCACAATGTTAATATATCAAAATTGTACTTACAACTATCAACCTGATTAAGAGACCTTATGTAATTATGCAATACATACCCAATCAGGAGGAAAGCTGAGAGATTACTGAGAAATAAAGGTTCTTATTTTGAGACTATTTTTATGGATTACAGGAGATGGGAGGGGGAAATGCCCTCTCAACTTCACATAAGAATAAACAAAAGGAATTAATTTGGACAAGATAATCATGCACTTTGTAAATAACCACACAAAACTGGCTCAAGCATATCTGTCACAGACAAATCAAACTGAGACACCATTTAATCAGAGAAAAACATATGCAGATGTTCAATTAAAAACTGGAGCCTACAGTCTTGGCTCTGTTTGCACTGGCCCACATTGTTTGTCGAGTAACAACGGTTGCTATGGGTGACACAGTCCACTCCCGTTTCCAAGGGCTGGTTGCTCAGCGACGGAGAGAATACTTCCCAAACCAAACAATGCTATACCCCAGCCTATCCCCCCCGCATCACACATTAACCAGATCGAAAACACACTTAATATGTCAGTGATTATTTTCAGAAGCCCTGGGAGGACTGATAAATAATTTCTTCTCTATAGTAACTAAGGAGGTGGAGTGGGGGGAGGTTTATTCTATTTATTCTGAAATAATAAAACAGTCCAGGCAGACAATGTTCTTAGAAGCAAATGTCGAGGAAAAGAGCACTTTTAAATCCCTCTTTTTTTTAAAAAATATCAACAAATTAACCTCTCTTTGAGGTGATAATAACTAGTCATTACGCAAGTAGTTGTCTCCTCTTCTAGCTTCTACAGGAAATATACAGTACAGGCTACAACACAGCAAGTGTACTGCAAAAACAAAACTACCATGCAAACAAACAAGCCCTAGAGGAGAAAATTTTAGGCTGTTTTTGCATCCTATAACTGTAGTGCTTTGGAGAAGAAATGCACTGAAAATATTTTTTTCAGAATTCTGTGAACATATGAAACCAATCTGAACTCCACATTCTGCATTATTGTAGTGAGATTTGAAGCTGGAATTCATTGCTCATAATTAGTGAAGTCTTACAGAGTATTTTAGGCAAGAGCGAAGGTGGCTGGTATAAAAATACAGGATATATATTTTTTAAATTTTATTTTGCTAAATTGGTAGAAATGGAACACGATCATAGGTACTATGATCACAGATGGCATGAACTGAAACAAAAGATCTGCTGCACTTGCTAATTATTATTAAAGCCACAGGCTGCCCTTTTTATGCTCCAAAGTCAGTGGGAACTGTGTCTGTGCAGCATTTGTCCCATAGCTCAGACTTTGAAACCAAAGTTCATTCACTTTTAAGGTCACCATGACATTGGCTCATCTTCACACTCATTAAGGACTAAGTTTACAGGAAAAGTCGCTAATTCTAAATATTTGAGATTTTTAGGAGTTTTTAAATAATGTGTCATGAAAATGGAACAGATTTTTTTTCAGACTCTTATCCAACGATAGCTCAGCCTTACAATGCAACATGCCAGAATTACAGAAAGACATTCTCTCTTCTGCAACAGGAAATCATAAGTAGCAGAAATGAAGTCCACAGGATCGTAAATCATTGCATTAAATTCCGTAGAAAAACCTGTGCTTTAATGCTTTGAACTAAGATTTTGTGATTGAACTGCATGGACTTCTTTTAATTCTATCACTGACACAAATGAACGTGCTCAGCAGTCTTCTGCCATCTAGTTGTGTTCAAACCCCTGTGAGGGGGAATCCAAGTTCAGACCTTTGCTCCCAAGAACGACTTGGCCCAGTGGCACTGTAGAGGGCATGATCACTTTCTGGCTGATGTTCCGAGCGACGTTAACAGAAACTGGAGTGACTTTCACCCTATCTCTGTAAATCAGACAGGAGGTCAGCAGAGCTCAGGGCCACTGAAATGGCAAGAGAGAAGTAAGAGGTGACAAAACTGAAGGATATACCCCAAAAGCATAAAACCAGCAGTGGGACAAAATGCATATTGGGACCGGTTAACAATATGCTTTTTACACTCACTTTGCAAAGCTGTAAATGAACACACAAGGTGCAGGGTAATGGAGAATCAAGCCTGATATATTATCATGAACTGATCTTTAACACTCAACTTAATGGTAAATTTTGGTACTGAAATAGAATATCCAGCAATACAGGACAGCACAAAGACATTAAAAACTTAGGGTCATCTACGAATAAGATCTTTTAGCATTATAATATTCAGCCATGTATAAAGAAGCTGAAACCAGGTCTGATGTTGCTCAGGTTATTTCAGCACATTAGGGTGACCAGATGTTTTTTCTTATATAGGCTCCTATTACCTTCCACCCCGTCCTGATTGTTCACGCTTGCTGTCTGGTCATCCTACAGCAGATTGACTTGGAGTGTAAAGAAGAAAATGCCAAGGTTGGCAAGCTGTTCAATTGACTGGTCAAATAATGTCAATTGACCACCTATTATTTGGCCACAGTCAAATATTATCAAATATTCCAGCAAAAATGCCCTGATGTAGGCAGCAGCCTACTTTTCTGATTGGATCATGGTGCCATTCTTTCATTTTTTAGACCCTCATTTCATTGTGTTTCACATTTTTCTGAGTTACATGTTGTGTTATAATTGCGCATTCATATCTATTTAAGGCTAAGCCTTATGGAGATCACAAAGTCTTACTCTTTTTTGTTACTGTTCTAATAAATTAGTGGTTTGAAATATCTGACCATTTTTTACATTATCTGACCAATATTTGACTGGTTAATTGACCAATTATTTTTGGACCAGTCAAATGCCCAGTCCTAGAAAACACTATTTAAAAGTGTTCCGAGCGGGCAGTGCATCTTTATTGCTAGAGTCTCCAGCTTTCATAGCTGATTTTTTTTGTTGGGGAGGAGGTGGGAACTGAGTTTTGGTGAAAGGTGCCAGCCTATTTGATTACTTTGATCAATAGTTAGAGCCCACTCCAAAGCAAGGAAAGGCCCTTTCTGTCAGGTGACAAACTATTTGAGTCAAAAACTGAACAAAGAGGAATGGAGGTATAGATCATAATGTCAAAATGAGGGATCCAAAGGGTAACGCAGAACAGGGAACCGCTGACAACTCTATGATAGGCGCTAGACTGAAAACTGAAGAACAGAGACCTCTATTTAACCCTGGAAGGAGAGAAGGCAAAAGTGGCATGACCTTTCATCATGCTGCCCCTCACCAACGTGTCTTAGCCCTGACCAGAAAGAGCCAGCTCATAGAGAGAGCAAACTTCCCCTCTCTCTATGTCCAGCTAATTCTTAGCTTCTCGACCCGGGCTGCCAATGAGTGGGGAAATGGGTACCAAGAGATGGACAACTCTCTTCTAGAAACTAAACTGAGACCCACCAACTCATTTTTCAAATGCCAGTGTGAAATGATAACTGCTAATAGTAACTACTGACCTGGGCTGGATCAAAGACTCCATGAGCAGTCCTTCAAGTCAGTCAGCCCCATTCCAGCCTTAAAAACATTAAAAAGTCACAAGGCCAAGACAAGGACATTAACATAGCAGTGTTGTCAACTCTTGCAATTTTATTGTAAGTGTGGGGTATTTGGCATTTCTCTTAAAGCCCATGTTGCCAGAGTCATATTATTACCAGAGAATCTCAGCTTCTATTAAAAACAAAACAAAACCAACCATTTCGAGCCCTCAGGATTGTGTAAAAAAGGCTTGAAAATATGACCGTTACTGGCTCCAACACCAGAGGACAAATAAAACCAAAAATTTATTGTTTTTAAAATTTCATGATTTCTAAACCAGTCGCATGATTTGTTGGGGTCTGACTCATGATTTTTAAAGGCTTGGGGTTGGCAATGCTGAAATAGGTCTATCCATGCACCATATCAGTCCAACTTTTTGTATATATAAAATCTGGAGGAAAAAATGCTCTAGAGAAAGATGCTCTAAAGACAAAGATGAAAGAGTCTCAGTTTTTTTTCTTTTTTTCCTTTCTTTCTGCAAGCAGGTGGATGGTTTAGACCAAGATGACTATAGCAGCCACTTCCTAGCACACATGGAGCTTGCAGAAAATGCTGACTTGCATCTTGAAAAAATATGAAATATTAATAATCTCCAAGCCTCACAAGGAAGAGAGTCCTTGGCTTTTTCTTGCACAGAATTTGGAGATTTTTCTCATTCCTTTTCTAAAGCATTAAAAACTGGAGAGGAAAAACAGGGGGGGAGGAGAAGACTGATGATCCTGCTAGAACTAAAATATCCATTAATGGTAAATTCCACCCACCTCCTCCCCCTCCTTAAAATATGAGCTCCCTGGGTCAGGTTCCACCCGCAAACCTAAAAACCAGCTCCAACCACATTGCTTAGTCAGACAGCCTTTTTTATTCTCCAGTGTGTCTAGCTGGCTGCTAGGCAACCAGAACAGCATTGTTGCTCATATGCATCAAGTAGTAACTATTATATCATTCCAATTTTTTTAAAAAGGGTGACAACATCGATTTACAGCAGAATGTGCTCTCTCCAAATTAGCCTAGAACTCCGCTCACTTTCAGGAAAGTCCAAAACTAAAGGCCACTCAAAGTTTGCTGAGATTCCCACAGATGCATCTGGTAAGTTAAGTTATCTTGATAGTTCAAGCCCACGTTACCTTTGGTGTGGGCACACTGATGCCAGTGGGTGCTGCCCATGTGCATTGCCTCCGAGGGCCACAATACAGCAGCCCTTTGATGGAAGCATCCATTAAAGATTTTTACCTTTGTTTTGTTTTTGTTTCTAAATTCTGATGTTTGTACTACCTCATTTCTGGTATGCAGAGGAAGTCCAGGCCACAACAGTTCAGTTCCCCTGCCCGAAGACTTCTAAGGGAAGAATTTGGGGAGTTGCATAAAAAGAGTGAAGGGGGAGCGGGGGGTTGGTGAGTCAGATCCTTCCTTCTTTCAGTGAAACAGATCTGCTGCCAGTCTGCATATTTGGGCGGAGGACTCCTTCCTGTCTTCTCCCCATGAATTGTGCCTCAGCATGCAACCAAGATACTCAGGCAAGGCTCCGGAAATTTGGATTTGCCCATTCATGTCTAGTCAGCATATGCTTTTTAGAGACACCTTCAAGCCTGCAAACTGAGGGGGAGGGATAGATAAAGCAATGTACATTTAACAGTATGGATATAAGCATTATAGAGAATAAGCTACATTATAAATGTAGCATGCAGTACTCTGCTCCCTGCTCAGGCTAGACTCCCATTGACTTCAGTGGAAGTTTTGCTTGAGTAAGGATCAAAGGATTGGGACCTAAAGCTTCTTCTAGGTTTAGGGCTGCCCATATTTGGAAATACTAGTGCCGTTTTATACAGAGCAAAGATAAATGCATAGATATTCACTATGCAATTTCATAGTCAAGCATTATCATGTAATTATGGAATTAAACTGAGTTAGAAGACAGAAATATCTAGGTATCGTACCATCTATGAACAGTAGCTTACATGGTAATCAATCTTGGAATTATTTGCCAGCTTCAGATACAAATTATAGACAGAAATATTAAATGATGGCCTATCAGAAACAAATGAATAATAAGTGTTACTGTACAGCATTTATGGTAAAGATCTTATGTGGTACTATGTGAACTATAAACTAAAATACTAGTATAAATGTTTTTGTCTTCATTGTTTACCTTTTCTTCATCGCTTTCTAGTATCTTTCCAGCTCTTTATGCACTTTAATATACTTTCACGGCTGCATTTCTATGAGCTCACACTTTGGTTGATCACACATCAAATCCAACAGCTCTACCCTTGCTCCTTTTCTCCCCACAGAGGACAATAAAAAACAAAACAAACAAACAAACCCCAACTCGTTAGCTAACAACAAAATCAAACAGTTTTTTGGAAAGTGAAACAGCTGCTACCTCCGAAGCTAAAAGGAAATGGATTTTTCCGGCTGTTAAGCAACAGGCTCTGTGCTAAATATTTTCATAACTGGGAGTCTGCTGAAAAAAGTCGTGGAGTCAGAGAGCCTTGTACAGGATCTAGCAGTCTGTCATTTGAATGAAGTTTGGTCTTACAAATGCTACGCAACAGCAACAAAGTATTAACAAAGTAAACACCCCAAGATTTACACATGTGAATAACTCACTGGTGACTGTAACCCTAAATTTCAATGGGACTATTTGCATGTGTGAAGTCATTACAGGATCAGATCCAGTCACCACACAACTATATACTACTAGATCAATAAAAAGAAAAAGGAGTACTTGTGGCACCTTAGAGACTAACAAATTTATTTGAGCATAAGCTTTCGTGAGCTACAGCTCACTTCATCGGATGCATGCGGTGGAAAATACAGTGAGGAGATATCTCCCCACTGTATTTTCTACTGCATGCATCCAGTGAAGTATTTTCCACTGCATGCATCCGATGAAGTGAGCTGTAGCTCACGAAAGCTCATGCTCAAATAAATTTGTTAGTCTCTAAGGTGCCACAAGTACTCCTTTTCTTTTTGCGGATACAGACTAACACGGCTGCTACTCTAAAACCATACTAGATAAATAGTAACTGCAATAAATTCTATGCAGAAACTCTGCAGAGTGACCAGAAAAATCTGAATTAAGACTTCTCCTCCAAAAAGAAAGGATGTTGACAGGACTTAGCCAAGTGTTCTACAGGCCCCACACAGATCATTTTTGAGTAATTGCAAAACCTTAAGGCCCATTGTAATGTTAATTCTTAGCCTCCCTGGCTAGTTGTTGTCAAGAAATATAATTAGATGTTGTGTAGCCACGATACAAACTGGAAAGAATGCTAAGAATGTCCTTGCTTACAAGTAGAGGAACAACATTAAGAGACCACAAGCTGAAACATGTGTTCTGAGAGTTGTAAAAAATGTACACACATGCACCTCTACAGAGATTTAAAAGGAATCAGATTGAAGATCAGTTACTAGTAGGCACATATTCCCCACCCACCCACCCACCTCAACACACACACAAAACCCAACTATGTTCAAAATACAAACCAATAAAAGAAAGCAATCCAAAGGCAGTCCTCAAATTCTGTCTTTAACTCATAAGAATGGTGGTCATAATGGATCAGATCAAAAGTCCATCTAGCCCTGTATTCTGTTTTACGACAGTGCCCAGTGCCAGATCCTTCAGAGGCAATGAACAGAACAGGGCAATTATTGAGTGAACCATCCCTTGTTGTCCAGTGCCAGCTTCTGGCAGTGAGAGGTTTAGGGACACCCAGAGCATGGGGTCACTGCCCTGACCATCTAGGCTAATAGCCATCGATTGACCTATCCTCCATTAACTTATCTAATTCTTTTTTTAACCCAGTTATACTTTTGGCCTTCACAACATCTCCCGGCAATGATTTCCACAGGATGACTGTGCGTTGTGCAAAGAAGTACTTTGTTATGTTTGTTTTAAACCTGCTGCCTATTAATTTCATGGGGTGACCTCTGGTTCTTGTGTTATGTGAAAGAATAAATAACACTTCCTTATTCACTTTCTCCACACCATTCATGATTTTAAAGACCTCTAGCATATCCCCCTCCCCCTCCCAACACACACTTAGTTCTCTTTTCTAAGATGAACAGCCCCAGTCTTTTTAATTTCTCCTGATATGGAAGCTGTTCCATATCCCTAATCAATTTTGTTGATCTCTGTACTTTCGCCAATTCTAATATATCTTTTTTGAAATGGAGTGACCACAACTGCACACAGAATTCAAAGTGTGGATGTACCATGGGTTTATATAGAGGCATTATGATATTTTCTGTCTTATTATCTGTCCCTTTCCTAATGGTTCCTAACATTCTATTAACTCCCCACATTGTGCCCCAAACACCAGGGACCCACTGGTGCCATTATGTAGCACCATACATATCATATTTCCTGGCACAAAAGTAAGATAAAGATGCAATATTTTCCTTCACTTTCAAGTATCCTAGGTTCTATTGGTATCACAATCTTAATGCAAGTTTTCAGTCTATATTACTCACTTAAAAGGCAAACCAAAAAATGTCTCTTTTACAAATAAAGAGAGAGACATTTCCTGGAATATGTGTTTGAGTTAATAAGCAATTACAGTATCTTCCACCTGTATAGCAATTTGCAGCAGAAGATCACAAAGTACCAATTAAACAAGCATCATGACAAGTGATGGGCATTAGGTGGTGCTTTGCCCATTTTATAGTTGGGAAAAGAGAGGCAACCCTTAATAAAACACACCATAGTGACACATGTGGAACCAGAACAGTCTGTCATTTTTATTTGTTTGTTTATGAAATGTCATTGTTGACAAACCTCTAGATTTAAGTATTACTCCCCACTCTTAAAATGAGTTGTCTCAGTGTTAACTAAAATCTAATATATAGTTCTATACTAGATAATTAGTAAATTACTTCTGTAAACTGCAAGTGGGAATGGCACTGGAAGAGGATATTCATGTGCAGTCTGTCACAAGTACTTATAGTTACCTTGCAGAATACATTTTTGAGGACTATAAGTAGTAACTAAATTTTGCAAGGGAGAAAAAGCAAACTAATCTTCCACAGCAAGAATAGCCTTACACTGCTGAAGGCAAAGTTACCGTACTTGCAGCAACAACTAATCAGCAGAGCCGATAACAATGGGAGAGCACAACATTAGCAAAAAAGACTCCTTCAATGACAGGGACTGTAACAACAAAAAGAAAAGGAGGACTTGTGGCACCTTAGAGACTAACAAATTTATTTGAGCATAAGCTTTCGTGAGCTACAGCTCACTAACATGGCTGCTACTCCGAAACCTGCAACAACAAAAGCATGTATAATGCAGTTTGATCAGTGAAACAGAAAGGAGGAGGAGAAGGCTCAGTAAGAAGCGAGTTCTTAAACAGTGTATGTCAACCTGGTGATCACAGAAAATTAACATGTCTAATGAAAGTTGCACTGAATAATTCAAAACATAACTGTTGAGACAGTCTCTTATTTCCTTTTTTAATACGTATTTCAGACAGCAGCAGCCTGTCACAATAGCTGTTAGTTTCTGGCACTGACCTCCACATTTTGAACACTATGGGCTGGGGTGGCTTTCCCGTGCTATGCTAGAACCCATCTCACCTACCTAAACATAATAGCTTGGCAAATTCAGATCACTCCAGAAGTCAAGAAACTCAACTTTACATGGTAGCCTTCTTTGTGTAACAGTGACATCTGCATACATATCGTGAACAGGAAGAAGGGTCCAGCTCTTTCAAAAGCTCAGCTCCCCTTTTGGGTAGCTAAATGGAGCAGCCACAAATTAGGTGCTTGAAGGGGAGGGGAACTCTCCTGAAAGTCCAGCCAAGGGATTGCAAGTTTACAACAGAAACATAATCCACAGTTCAAAGGTCGGTCAAACTGATTATTGTTGTATTCCCAGCAGAAGGAGGTTCAGTGTTACTCAAAGAAATGACATCAGCACTGGCTTAAAAGGGAGTCACAAAATCTACATCAATTTTGTATCAAAACTGGATGAATCTGGAAAGAGGAAACGAGGTAGGAGGATGTTCATCTGAGCTGTGGCAACTGGAGACTGGTAGCATCAGAAGCAGGATTTGAAGGCATACTCCACAACTGTATTCAGCATCACCAATTCAGTTCCTTCTGTTGTGCAAGCATTGGGCTAGAAATACCTGGACTCCCTTGAACAACCATTCTTCTGCTATTGATAAACTGAGTACCATGAAGTTTGGTTGTTGTGTGAGAAGGGAGGTCCTTTCAGAGGAGATTTGAAAAACCAGTGTTCTGTCTCTTTGGTGTGGACCTTAAAACTGTCAATGCATTTTTTGCTCCAAAAGAGTTTTGCCCAGGTCACCTAATTCCCCTTTCCACTCTGCATGAACTAGCTGTTTTTCCTCTGTCCCTCCGTGCTTTGCAGTTGGTACAGCATCTTAAGAGGAAAGCTTTTATTATACCTCTCTACCTTCAAAACTTAATTTTAAGGATGTTTTCTCATTGGGTGCATTAAAGAACCCATTTTTAAAAGAAAATTGGAAGAGGAATAATATGACATGAAAGCATTACTTCCCCCCCCCAATCAACATGGGTGATCAGTGGGAGTCAGACCATGGAGTGATGAGCTGCCAAAATCTTAACTGGTTCCCTCCTCACCCCACAGGGGGTCATTGCCCACCCCTGCCCCCAGGACTCCTGTCCCATCCATCCCCCTCCCCTGTCCTCTGACTGCCCCCAGAACTGGGCAGGAGGGTCTCGTGGGCCACCGTACTGGGTGCCCACCCCACCCCTAAGAGCCAGAGGGACCTGCTGGGGGGCGAGGTGGAGAGTCCCAGTGGTGCTTACCTGCGGCAGCTCCGAGGGAGTATCCGGCAGGTCCCTCTGGCTCCTAGGGGCAGGGGAGTGTAGCTGGGGGGGAGCGGCCGCTCCTCCCACTGATCACATCAAAAGTGGCGCCTTGGGTGCCGACTCCGTGGGTGCTCCGGGGCTGTAGCCCCCACGGGGAAAATTTGGTGGGTGCAGAGCACCCACTGGCAGCTCCCTGTCCCATGCCCGGCCCCAGCTCACCTCACCTCCGCTCCACCTCCTCCCCGAACGCTCCGCCCCGCTCTGCTTCTCTGCGCCACTCCCCCGCCTCCCAGCTCCCTGCAAATCAGCTGTTCGGCAGGAAGCCTGGGAGGGCTGAGAAGCAGGCGGCAGCTTCACACTCAGGCCGAGGGTGGCAGAGGTGAGCTGGGGCGAGGAGTGGTTCCCCTGTGCCCCCGCCAGGGGTTACCTGCTGCGGCGTGGGCAGCCCTCCTCACACCCCCCCGCCCCAGCTCACCTCCGCCTCCCTGGGCCTGAGTGCGAAGCCGCCGCCAGCTTCTCAGCCTGCCCTGGCTTCCCGCGCGAACAGCTGATTCTTGGGAAGCCTGTGTGGGGGCGGAGAAGCAGAGCAGGGCCGTGCGTTCAGGGGAGGAGGCGGAGACGAGCTGGGGCCGGGGGTGAGGTGAGATGAGCTGGGGCAGGGAGCTGCCGCTCTGCGCCCACCAAATTTTCCCCTTGGGTGCTCCAGGGCTGGAGCACCCATGGAGTCGGCGCCTAAGGCGCCACTTTTGGCCGGTTAAATTTAGAAGCCCTTTTAGAACCATTTGTCCCGCGTGGAACAACCGGTTCTAAAAGGGCTTCTAAATTTAAGAACCGGTTCTAGTGAACTGGTAGGAACCGGCTCCAGCTCACCACTGAGACCATGAACCTTTGTGTTCTGCACCAGAAAGACAAAGAAGATGAAAGGAAGAGGAGGGGGAGAAAAGGAGTGTTGAATTAAGAGTATCTTTTTTGGGACAGTCAAAGGAAACATTAATTCAATCCATTTATAAAAATATTAGACTTCAGTTCCTATCAACTTCATATTTGTCCCTTTTCTATTTTCATTGACTCACAGGTCGTTAATGGGGTGTAATCTAATACAGTGGTTTTTCCAACTGTTTTGGGCTCAGGACCCATTTGTAAATCTTGATGACCTGTCATGACCCCCTGAGATGGTCCCAGACCTGGATCCCTCTCCTGCAGGGATCCTTCAGCAGGGAAAGGGGCTCAGAGCTAAGATTCCAGATGCTCCAGCCAGATGTGAACAGCTGGAGAATCCCCCAACTGGCAACTGAGGGGGAAGGGTAGCAAGCTAAAACACCCCCCAAAAACACACAGCTCCCACACAATGTCTGTGGGGGACAGAGGGTAAAGAGGTAGGGAGAATTTGGGTCCTAGGAGTAAAGTGGGTGTGCTGGGGGAAGGAGCTGGAGAATAGAAGGGGCTGGGGGTGCAGTGGGGGAAGATCTGGGGTGCTGGGGGCTAGGATGGATGGGATGACAGAGGGGAAATTGCCTACCTATGGGAAAGAGGCACACTGGGGTCTGGGGTTGGAGGGACAGGACGGGGGTATGAAAGATGGGGTGTCACCCAACTGCAGTGTGGGAGGTGCATCGAGGGGCTGGTACTTACCAGAGAATGTGACACAAACTGCTCTCCCCTGGCCCCTGTCCCACAGGGCTGGCAGGGCTCAGCTCCCCACTCCAGGCATTGTAACATCTGGGATTGAAGTTTGGTCCAGCCACCTTGATGGAGTACACACTGGGCCAAATTTCTGTGAATGGAGTCACAAGCTGGCACATGTGGTTGCAGCACTACTCACTCACATTTGGCCCAGCTGGCCCCACTGTCATGACAGAGGGACAGCTGGTCCAAATCTAAGAAGTGCTGTGATCCTGTGCACCAGGTCGCAACGCCTACAGAAGGGAACTGAGCCTAGCCAGTCCTGCAATCCTTTGACATATTCTAGTGTCTTAGTTTTGGGTCACAACCCACAGGCTGAGAAACCCTGATCTAAATAAAGTGATTTTGAGTACTAAGTGTGCTTCGAGATTTGTAAGATATTTGAACTATGTTAAGAGTATCACATCTCTCTGGAGACCTTCAGCCCAGTTGTCTGTCTTTGCAAGTAGCAGGCTACGTCAACTGATAATGAAGTTTTAAAATAAAATTATTAGTTTGCTTTTATATGTTAATCCCCCATGCCATTATGGATTATGAGATAAAGATTCAAGGCATTCCACACTGAAAAACAGTGTGGCGGAGAAGGGAAGAAAGATATTTACTGCACTGCAACCACTTACAAACAATTCCAAATCCGAGATGAGTTAGTCATTGAGCTGGAGGAAAAGTGAAAACATGCTTCACATTACTGTGATAGCAGGAAACAACTAGCTTAAAATACTACACACAAATAATTGCTGTTAACAACTAACACATAAAATAGAATTCATGCCAATAAGAACAAGTTTATAACCATTGTTAATTCAAGCTAAGTATCGCAACAGAGTTATAAATCAGCAAATATGGTAATATCTTTAAATATTTGTTTGGATGCTACTTGATATCAGACTTCAGTCAAAATAAACTTTAGTAAGAGATATGTCAGATGACACCATTTGCCTTTTCCACTTCTGGTAGGCAAATGGGTAGATTTTTCTAATCCTTTTCCAGCTCAATTTTTCAAAACAGAAGGGCCAGAGTCTGATCTTTTTAACATGATGTAAAATCAAGTGTAAATTCATTAAAGCCAAATTATTTACTCCATTTATATCAGTGTAAAGAAAATAAGAATACAAGTGGGACACAAAGAACTGGCTTTACCATTTAAAGGCACTGAAAATTAAAATCTTTCACCATTGTAATAATAAAATAAATAAATAAAATACCTAGCTCTCATGTAGTACTTTTTGTCAATGTATTTAAAAATGCTCTGTAAAGGAGGGCTCCCTATTGAGATTACTCCCATTTTAGAGATGGGTTTAATGGGGAAACTCAGGCATGGGATGGGGAAGTGACTTTCCCAAGGTCACCCAGGAAACCAGTGGCAGAGATTACAATAAATCCAAGGTCTCCTGATTCCCAATCTAATGGTCTATCCACTAGGCCACATGGCCTGTAAGGTAGGTTGTCTTTTTTTAATAAAGAAAATACTCTTAAACTAACTCCCCAACTCCAAATGACAGTACTTATCATACAACACCCATGACAGTTTTAATTTCCACTGCCCATGAATAGAGAATTAAAATCTTTCAACCTTCTTCTGCAACCTCTCAGAATGGTGGCATCCATCTGATTGTTAATTGTTCTCTATTATCCTGCGTTTAAAACACCACCACCACAAAGGAGAGTGGATCACACAAGCCCATCCTGGACTCTTGTGCGTCTACATGACGGAGCCATGGGAGGTGGGGAGACTTAACTCCTGTTGGACTTCTGTCCCGCTACTAAGCAGAATTAACTTCGCAATCATCACACAGTTGCTCCCCATCTATTCATGCAGGACTGGAGCCCCCTGTGTTCCATGTCTTGCTTAGCATTTTTACGTTGCACTTATATGTGCAGCACCTTGCACCTGCACCGGGCAGGATCAAAGGCCAGAGTATCTTTTGTGTTAGGTTGAAGTGCACAATATGCAGCAGTAATTTACAAGGTCACATACAGAGTGCTGTGGTATGAGAAGTAACATTATATGAATGTCCTAGTATGACATTTTAGGCAGATTCACCAATAATGTCATAATGCTAATTTATCTAAGAATAAGTCTAGCACTTTTCATGTGAGGAACAATCTACAAACATTAATTCAACCTCACAATATCCTATGAGACAGGTATCCCCATTACTTGGGAAAGCTAAATACAGAGACAATAAGTAATACCCTAACATTCAAATAGCAAGTCAGAATCACAGTCAGGAACAGAACCTACTATTGCCAGCCTAAAGCATTCAAAAATCATGAGTCAGAACCCAGAAAAATCATGATTAAAAAAAGTTAACATTTTGGGTTCTTTTAAATTTGCCTTCTGGCTTATGAGCCTTTTAGGATACTCAGGACATGTTTTCAAGCTTTTCTTTACAACCACAGGAGTTAGAATCCTGCATTTTTATAAAATCACATGGTATGAGAAGCTAAGGAATTATGAAAATCAACAAATATAATGATAATAATAATTAATAATAATAAAATAAATAAAACAAAATAAATAAAATAATTATAAATAAATTAAATAAAATAAATTATAAATAAATATAATAAAATAAAATAAATACAATTATTAAATAATTATATAAAATTAAAATATAAAATAATTAAAGCTGGTACAGTTTAGATACAGAGTAGGTGCACACACACTGCCTGCCTACGTACATACATGCATAATAGTCATAGATATTCAGGTCAGAAGGGACCATTATGATCATCTAGTCTGACCTCCTGCACAATGCAGGCCACAGAATTTCACCCACCACTACTACGAAAAACCTCTCACCTATGTCTGAGCTATTGAAGTCCTCAAATCGTGGTTTAAAGACTTCAAGGAGCAGAGAATCCTCCAGCAAGTGACCCGTGCCCCATGCTACAGAGGAAGGCGAAAAACCTCCAGGGCCTCTTCCAATCTGCCCTGGAGGAAAATTCCTTCCCGACCCCAAATATGGCGATCAGCTAAACCCTGAGCATATGGGCAAGATTCACCAGCCAGATACTACAGAAAATTCTTTCCTGGGTAACTCAGATCCCACCCCATTTAATATCCCATCACAGGCCACTGGGCCTATTTACCATGAATATTTAATTACCAAAACCATGTTATCCCATCATACCATCTCCTCCATAAACTTATCGAGTTTAATCTTAAAGCCAGATAGATCTTTTGCCCCCACTGCTTCCCTTGGAAGGCTATACCAAAACTTCACTCCTCTGAAGTCAACCCTTAAAGCTTATATGGCTTATGAAGTAGTCCCAAGCTAATACCTTAAAGAAAAGGTAAAGTTATTGTCAAATAATGTGATAAACTGCTCTATACTTGCCTGTGGGAAACTATGTTCTTTCTTTACTTCTGTGACACTTTTCATCAAGTGCATATTTTTAATTGACAAGATCATTAAATCAGACTAAAGGTTCACTCTCAAATTATATTATTCGTTTATTACTAATGAGGAGAGGGTTTTTTTAAAAACAACAACTCAGGTAATATTTAATATGTTAACATGACTTTAGACTGCATATACATTTGGTGTAAGCTGCGAGCCATCAGAATACAAAATAAAACCATGTGAACTCAAAGATCTGATCTATAATTAAAGACATAATGACCTAAGCACAGAAGCATATAGAAACAGGTTTCAGAGTGGTAGCCATGTTAGTCTGTATCAGCAAAAACAACGAGTCCTTGTGGCACCTCAGAGACTAACAAATGTATTTGGGAATAGAAATTAGTCATTCTAATCTAGTATGCTGAAGATTGAAAGGACATAAGTATATTTCAAGGATGGATTTAGTCACCAGAATTATTTTCTTCAGACCATTTCTCACATCCCAAATCACCAAAGACACAGATGCACACAGCTAAATATAAACTGCAGCACAGTAACAGAAATGGGGGTTAGGGAATGTCAATCATTCATCACACATATAGTGTTGATGTGAACTTTAGAAGCACCTATATATATTCAACCAGAAATAGAGACAAAACCAACAGTCTTCTTTAGCTTGTACTCTCAGTTAAATTGCTCATGTGACAGATACTACAGAGGGAATAGACACATTGCTGGGGGAAAGTATTAATATAAGAGGTATTTTTCAAGTACATTATGTGCCACAGAGCCAGCTAGTCTCAACCTCTGACATGTTTTCAGAAAGCTATGGAGAGATTTCTCAAAGGTGCTGCTCAAGAAAGAGATGCATGGAAACATTTTAAGTGATTTATTATAAGAGTCTTTGTTGGTTCTCTTACTTAAAGAAAATTATAGCAATGATGCTTGAAGCAATTTGTGAAGAACAGAAAAGTCTGGCCCACAGCCTTGAGCTCCTGTTCTGTAAATCCCTCTTTGTGTCTGTACACTGTGTTTCTACAGGAGAAAAATCAATAAAGTATTCTTATAAACTCATAAAACAGGATTAATACAGAGAATTCTTTACCTTCCAAAATTTGTTTTCAACCCACTGTTGGCTTTAAATACACTAAACCCATTGTACCCTACTAGACTAAGGTTTCTGGAAAAAACTTCTAATGTACATACGATGTTTATTACATTAGTTGATCCTATTATTTCTTACATACCTCTCTTAGTGAGCCATGGGGCTTTGTAACCCATCAACATGTCTCAGTGCTGACATGGAAGCACCATCTCCAAAGGCAAGAGGGTTGCTCAAGCTCCGTACCCATTCATGCTTTGCTGAGGGTACTAACAATGGTGCTATGAACATGGTTTTATGAGGTGAATAAGTGGCACTTAGGAACCTGGTAGAAAATCATCAACTCATTTCACACAGACCAGTTATTAGTCAGTAATAATGACTTTCAGTCACTGCCAGTATAGGACTGATCTGAACCTGAGACTTAGTGGAAAATGGGTCTATATTCCATAACAACTGAGATATAAAAATCAAAGGAGCTACAAATGAAATTTTAGAAAGAAATTGTCTACATATGACATTCCGCAGTCTTATATAATGGTGGAGGAGAATTTGAAGAGGGATTCACAGAATGTATAACATGAACAATGTTCTGCATGTCTGAGATCAGAATATAAGTTCAACTAAACAGCTGCCAAAATGAAAACTATGATAAATTCCATAACAATAGACTAACTAATAGGAGACATATCACATGTCAAAGCATTAGATAATTCTTCAGGGAACATGAATAAGGATTACAATATGAATGATATCTGAATACAGGTATTTGATGGCATTTAGAAAAAGAAATATTGCTGTTTTAGGGCAGGAATTGAAAATAATTCTAGATTGGAAATAATTATCTCTATTTAGATTGCTTTAAGAACGGTTTCATGTACCAGTGTTTTGTTTTCATCTTTTGAAAAAGCTTGCCCATACAATATTATGTTCTGTCAACTTTTCTATAAACTTTTCTCAAACATTTATAATATTTATACTCACTTATACACACACTTCCATTATATAGCTGGAAAGTTTCAGCCCAAAATGTAAATGTTTCAGAAATCTACAAATGTATGAAAAGAGGGATTGGTCATTCAAATGGTTTGGGGCTTTGTCGTTAGGTACTACAAAGCACTAGCTATTGCAGACACTGCATGGATAAAGCATTGGTCACCCAAGGATCTCAAAAGTATTTTAGAAACATTAATTAATCCTTCACAAACCAACCCAGCTCCTCTTTCCACCTCCCACTCCAAGGAGGTAGAGCAGCATTGATTTTTTTCTAGTACGTAGATGGATAAATTGAGGCACAGAAAGGTTAAGGGCTAGTTTGTGTCATTAAGGCAAAACCCAAAGCAGGAGAGGAGTAGCATGACTTCAGGGGGAACTCTGGTGGGGATTGGGCCTCTAGGCTGCCTGGTACACAGCTCAGGAAGGTTTCACAACCCCCTTTATCCTTTAGGATGGTGAAGCCTGCTCTCCTTGGTGCAACATACATCCCACATGTGCTTAGATGTCAGCTTTTTGGAGCAGGAACTGTCTTTTTTGTTCCATGGTTCATACAGCACCTAGCACAATGGGGTCCTGGTCCATGGCTGGGGCACCTGGGTGCTTCAATAATACAAATAATAAATAATAATGATAGATACATATTATATGTCTAGGCTTTTCTATGGTACTGATCACCAGGGAATCTGCACAGCTTATCTATATTAACGAATGTGCTGTAAGGATACACTCGGGGGGGGGGAGGGACCAATGATTAACCAAATGTTACAGATCAAGGCACACAGAACTCATATGACATAGCTGAGCAGGGAGCCAAACTGCAGTTGTCCATCAGGCATCAGTAACAATCTTACAAAACTGAACATTGTAATAAGGCATGTCACATTTTTAAGTGCAACTGTCATCTCCTGGATCATATGCAGGAAAGCACCGAGTTTCTTCCACAGTATATATTTACAGAGACTATTAACCAGCAATCTGCTACTCACCTCTACTGCAATCCACTCTTACAATAACTACGGACAAATAAACAAACAGACATGAGCCTGGCCATCACTCTAGTGTGCTGTATACTTATAAAGGATTATGTACCAGAATCTTAGATATCTAATTTACTGCTTTAATTTGAATTTCTAATTTGAAGTTTGCCTATTTCCAGGGAAAAAAAGAAAGAAAAGCTCACTTTCCACAGTCTTCCCTCATGGGGTTAAAGAGGGTCTATTTGTTATTAGTAAGTTTATCTGTATTATACACTCCAACTAGATTATACCTTAATGAGCATGAAAGACATTTGTCTTTCTAAAGGACAGTGTGTTAGGATCCATCCCACTTTCTCCCTATAACTAAAAGGCTGTGTCTATAGCTGTTACCCCCATCAATAGGGAAGATTAAGCACAGGCAGTTAAAGAGGCAGAACGCTGGATGGAGACTTGCAATCCCATAAGGATGCTTCTCTGACCAGCAAAACACTACTGCTAGAACAAGGGAATTAACCAGCATCTCTGACAAAGAGAAGTTCTTTTCTCTATCTTGTCCATTTAAATTGCAAGCTCTTTGAAGCAGGGACTGTGTCTCATTATATTTCTGTACTGCGCTTAGTATAACATGGCTTCAATCCCCCATTGGGGCCTCTCAGCACTATGATAACAAAATGATAATGCTATTTAATTGAGTTAATAATTAGCACTAAAGAATGAATCTGTAGAAAGTTATTCCTGCTTGTTACATCCCTCTAATATATGATGCTTAGGCATTGCACTTGCTTTCAAAATTCCAGAATCCACGCAAACCTAATGCACTATCTATATACAATTGTTAAATAACTAATACTAATATCCAGTATTGGCTGCACTGAAATCTCACCCCCTTCACTAGTGAGTGTTAATAGACAACTTGGCTTTCATCATTTTAAGGAATGTATACCAAGGACAATTGTTTAATTGTTTAACAACTTACTCCACTTTATTAAAATTGTACTATGAATAAGTAAACCAAGTCAATAATAACAATTCTATTATAATAATGAACTTTCAACACACCTAAAAGACCAGTAACTTATATAAACATTCTCCTAAAGCCCAGTAACTTATATAAACTTCTAATAGCCATAGTGTACAAGCAAATAATTCTGTGATTCAAGCAAAAAGTGAGTTTGTTATAATAACTTGATTTTTTCATCAGTTATCTCCCTGCTCTGGATCTTCCAGAGTGTTCTGTCTTTTAGGGCCCTGTCCGTAAACACTGCTGAGTGTATTGTTGGAAGGAATCTTATAGAAGACAACAACATTCCAGTAGTAAACTCTATGCCTGGTAGAAAATGTCTGAATACCCTGGGCTGTAAGTACTGCAAAGCCGGGGCTATCTTTACTTTTACAGTGCCCAGCATATTCTCAGTGCTTAATAAATGATGATTGTACATCATCAATTTCAGGGGGCAACAAATGGCTCAGATGGTGCCTGGACCACGAAGAGGGATTAACTTTACTTGTATCTGTTTGGGAAAAGAAGTAAACCTAGAAAAGCCTCCACTTTAAATACATAAGAACACAAGAGCTGCCACAGTTGGCCAGACCATGTTCCATCTTGCCCTGTCTCTGGCAGTGGCCCATACCAGAGCTTCAGGGTCAGTGTACAGAACAGGGCAATTATGGAGTAATCCACCCCTGTTGTCCACTCACGACTTCTGAGTCAGAGGCTTACGGTTGCCCGAGTATGGGGTTGCAACCGTGATCATCTTGGTTACACATTGATGGACATAACCTCCATGAACATAACCAGTTCTTTTCTGAACACAGTTATACTTTTGGCCATCACAACATCCCATGGCAATGAGTTCCACAGGTTAGTTGTGCGTTATATGAAAAAGTACTTCCTCGTTTGTATTAAACCTGCTGTCTATTAATTTAATTAGGTGACCCCTCTCTATTCATTTTTTCCCACACCATTCTTGATTTTATAGACTCTATCATACCCCTACTTAGTCATCTCTTTCCTAAGCTGAACAGCCCTAATCTTTTTAGTCTTTCTTCATATGGAAGCCATTCCATACCCCTGATCATCTTTGGTGCCCTTCTCTGAATCTTTTTCATTTCCACTATGTCCTTTTTGAGTTGGGGCAATCAGAACTGGACACAGTATTCAAAGTGTGGATGCACCCTGGACTTATATAATGGCATTATGATATTTTCTGTCTTATTTTCTATCCCTTTCTTAATAGATCCTAACATACTGTTAGACATTTTTTGACCGTTGAGCAGAACTTTTTAGTGAACTATCTATAGTGACTCCAAGTTCTCTTTCTTGGGTGCTAACAGCTATTTTAGAACCTATCACTGTATATGTGTGTGTGTGTGTGTGTGTGTGTGTGTACACACACAGTTATTTCCAATCTGCATTACTTTGCACTTATCAATATTAAATTTCATCTGCCATTTTGTTGTGCAGTCACCAGTTTTGTGGGAGCCCTCTGTAACTCCTCGGAGTCAGCTTTTGACTTAACTGTCTTGAATAATTTCATGTCATCTGCAAACTTTGTTACCTCACTATTCATCCCCTTTTCCAGATCATTAATGAATATGTTCAACAGCACAGGTCCCAGTACTGATCCCTGGGGGACCCTGCTGTTCACCTCTCTCCACTGTGAAAACTGACCATTTATTCCTACCCTTTGTGGAAATATAGTATATATTCAGCAGGCAGGCTGCTACTTCTGTAAAGGTTTCAAGACCTGGGTGAAAGCAAGGACATTTCATTTCCCTCATTGGTGCAAACCTTGAGAACAATGCAATGTGTCTATCATATTAAAAAGAATAAATATTTGTCAGGCAGAAGGTAGCTCTGTAGAATTAACTTGGTGACCAAAAGCCATTATTGCCTCTTATTATCTGCACTTGTTAAAGAAATACCTCCCCCCATGGTTGTTCATCCTGAAGGTCATGCATATTTGATAAGATCCACATTTCAGGTGTTGGGTGGATTTTGATTTGAAACAAAATAGGAAATATGTTTAAATTCAGAGACTGAAGAAGAGATTAGTAGAATCAATGTGCGTGTGTGCGTGCGTGTGCGCATACACAGCGTCTTTAGGCACAGAGAGGATTTCAAGTTCTGTTAATTTATTGTCAGTACATCACAAAACAACTCAGGACGAAGGAGTTGGAAAGAGAAGGGCAGTCTCACACAGAATCTTCAGAACTGCAATGCCCAAGAACAATGTAGCTGAGATAAGGAGTGCTGTCTTACCTCAGAATTTCCTTGCTTTGCATTTTTCGTGATCTTCACCTTATCAGAGGCTAGTGTAGAATTCTATTTTCTAGCCAAGCAAAAACATAATCTAGATAAATGAAATTTATTAATTTACTGCCTGCCTGAAAGACTCCTGAATCTGGATAGTTACATTGACCGTTACATCTGGCCTAAGAGAAAAATGAAATCTGGCTGCCTGCTTCAGTTTCCTTGTGAATGCCACTGCAGGGAAAAAATAAAATAAATAAACAAAAGGATGATTTGCCCATCTGCCACATTTTGCTAAATCTTTCTTCCTGCTTCTCTCAGTGAGCTGTGGCCCAGACTGTCCATAACGAAGACCCTCTGGAGAATAAAAAAGAAACTCCTGCAGTCAGAGGGACTGATATAATCTTTCCCCTTTCTTCTGGTGCTTTCTTCACCTTATCAGCATTACCTAGCATTATCTGGGTTTAGCCTCAGTCAGCTAGCTTTTAATCTAGATAGCAGGTAAGTCTTTCTACACCAAATGACAGATCGGAGAATATAGAGTTGAGTGTCATCTGCATACTGAAAATACTGCAGCCCACACTTTCTTGCTAACCTTCTTAAATCCCATACACACTCAGCAGAAGAGGCAGAAAAGCTGCCCAAATACGACTCCCACAAAGAGAGATCTCCCACAAAGAAGAGAAAGCTCTCAAGCAATTCCATTTTCTCTTGCTGGTTCTACAAACTCATCATCCATATTTCATGGTCAATGGTATTAGAGGCATCTGACAGACCTAAAAGAATCAGCACAAATATCTGATCTTTATTTATCACCAGGAGGAGATTCTGTGTATGTACAGAGCCTAGCACAACTTTAGCACCTAACACCACTAGTGGTGTTAAGTGCTAAAGTATACAAATTAATAATAAGAAAGAAAACAGGCTTCATCTCTGTATCATACTCAGGATGAAGTTCTCATTAAATAGGGCCAAGGAAATCCAAGGAATCTAGACTTTCTTCACACTCAGCTTTTCAACAAGCAAAGAGTCCTGTGGCACCTTATAGACTAATAAGCGTATTGGAGCATACGCTTTCGTGGGTGAATACTCACTTCGTCAGATACAACCAGATAAGGTATATTTGAGAAAAGACGATAACTGGAGAGGTTGATGTCCTCAAGCAATTAACTGAACAAAGACCTAAAGTTGTTCCATTAGCAGATGCTACATCTTTCCCCACCTTGAGTAAGAATTGAAAATCAACTCCAGTAAAGCTCTGAAACCTCCATGTTGGCTTACCCCAGCCAAGAGAAACAGGGATTTAACTCTCAGCCCACACATCCTCCATTGTCTCCAGAACCTCAGTGAGAGGCACTGCTGAAACCCAAGCAGAAAGCTTCAGCTTTTATGCCAGCAACCCAGGCCTCTACTAAGTTAGTGGTAGATAGCTAAAGCAGACTCTATGAAACCTTACCTGCAAAATAACATGCAAATTCCTCAGTGAGAGATACGCCATCACCAGATGCAAGTTAGCTAGATTAACCACCCAGTACAGTTCTGCCCAACAAATGCTATGCTATAGTGAAGGTGAAGTTACTCTTCTTCAAAGCCATGAAATAATCTTTTCAAAACCTTTTTGTGATACCATTGGTCACAGTGAGAAAGACTTCTGCCACCAATGCTATATCATTGTCTCCTCCTGTTTCATCAGTGGCAGACAATCAAAATACCATTGTGACCAGCAAATTTAAATGGCTACTTCCCTGATTTCAACAGCCACTGCATCAATAGTTTAGGATAACAGTTCATTATAAAATGCCCCCACCATCCACTGGCTGAGTGGCCTGTGGATAAGGTAATGCTCTACTTCAGAGACTTCTGAAACCTAGCACACTCCCATTAGTCACCGAGGATGGCTATCAAAAGAAGACCTTTACTCTGGTCCCAGAACTGAAGAGATAGTCTATGACCTCTAAGAATTGCTATACTGGGTCAGACCAGTTACACATCTAATTTGGTACCTGCCTCTGACACTGGCCAGTACAAAGTGCTCCAGAGAAAAAGTACAAAACAACAACCTCCTCCTCATCCAAAGTTCAACACTTTGGAATAATGTGCCATAGGGGAATCCTTGTTTTCCCAACCCCCGCCCCCCATCAGTCAACAATTGGCTGATGCTCTGAAGCAGGAAGGTTTATATCTCTTTTTGCATCCCATCTAACATAAATGTGGATCTTCTTAACCACATTTGGCCAAACCTTTTTTGAATCCTACTAAAAGTCTTGGCCTCAACAATATCATCCAGCAGCAAGTTCCACAGATTAGTTACCCTGTTACCTTTAATTCCATCCCAAAACCCAAATTCCAGTGTTTGGCCAGCTGAATGTTGAGCCAGAAACTATCTGGGACAGTCCCATGGTTGTCATGGTGGCCATAGGATCTTAAGCTAACTCTGAAGAGCTGTCTGACAATGCCTAGGCAGGTGGTGAGCTGAGGCTACTACTTGGTAAAATGAACTTGTTAAGCATACTATTACCTCACCTTATCCCCTGTCCTTTTCTATTGCTGTATCTTGTCACACTCCTAGACTGTCAGGTCTCTGAGGCAGGAACTTTCTTAAGCCTGATCTACTCTTAAAACTTAGGTCAACGTAGGTACAGTGCTCAGTGCTGTAAAAATTGCAGACCTAACCTCCGGTGTAAATGCAGCTACGTTGATGGAAGAATGCTTCTGCCAACCTAGCTACCATTGCTCAAGGAGGTGGTGTTCCTACACGGATGGAAAAACTCCTTCCATTGCTGTAGTCTGTGTCTACGCTACAGGGTTGCTACTGCCCCATAGTGCCCACAGCGTAGAAGACATGGCCTTAGTTATGTCTCTGTGCAGTGCCATGCACAATGGGGCACCTGATCCTTTATTGAGGCCTGTAGGCATTACCATAATACAAATAATTAAGAATTGTCAGACACACAGATAATGAAGTCACCCAGGACACTTTCTTTTAGCAACTCCAGTACCTCTGCAGAAGTAAGTTCCATCAGCAATTTGTACATTAATGCAGGACCCATCTTAATTCCATCCTGTGACTTCCATACGAGCTGGGTACTCTTTAAAATCTAGTTCTGGAATGGGAAGCCATCTGTGTTTAGAGCCAGATGCAGCCAAAGCTACATGATTCATACTAAATGGGTATCAAAATAAACCACACAAATACAGACAAAGAATCAGACAGACAATGAAAAATAAATAGTTTCCATGAAGGCAGAAGCAACAGAGAGCATATTCATATATATTCAGTAGGTATATACATGCTTTACTACACTGGAGGTTGTTTCCAGTATGCAGACTTAACATTTCATAAGGTCAATATTGTATCCTGACCACGTCTTTTCCTGTAACTAATCCTCACTTTAGGGTTGAAGATTCTAGATTTACTAGCCATTCTGGATACAGGTGGGTGGCTAAGAGGCGTGCAGTTGCTCCAGTCTAAATTCACTAAAATATGATCATAGCCTCTAAAAAGCCCCTTTCAGCATAATAGCCATTTTCAAAAGATACTAAAATAAACACATTCCTTTCAAAGGAACCAGCCATCCCTTAAAAAAAATCAGAGCTTCCCAGGGTTTTTTTTTAAATATCAGAAGACCACCTAATAAGCCCATCAGAAGATTTAGTTGTAACATGCAAGTAGCTGTGATGGTAATAAAAACCAATCTCATCAGTTGTACTCTTTGAAGTTGAATGGATAACATACCAACTCTGACACAAAGATCATGACTACATTCAATTTTGGACTAGGATCCATCTACATGCATTTCCCCACACATAGGGCAAGATTTTGGAAGTTAGCTCCCATGTATTTGTTAATAAAAGTGAGCCCAATTCACCCTTGGGGTAACTCCAAGAACATCACTGAGTTACACCAGGGATGAATCTGGCAGAGTCTGTCCATCTTCATCATGACTGATAGTACATGATGACAGTGAGGACACACGTACTATCACATCTATAGAGTCTATCCCCAGTCCCAAAAGCTATTCCTCGTTTAAATAATTATTCGAACAAATGGCCCAAAGAGAACAAGATGAATGTGTGAACATCAGTTTTCTTTGTCTGCTGTTACTTTGTAAATATCCACATAGGGTATGTATCCACAGATGATTCGTTACACTTCTTGCACATGTCTTCCACACACTCATCTTCACCATAGTGTTTTGTGATACTGGTCCCTTTGAAAGTGTAACTGCAATGCCCAGTTATTGAGAAGGCTAATTTTCTAGCAGAGATTAACACAAGTATAGTAGGAAGTCAACTATGCTGGGAAGTCTTCCTGCATATACGTTAGATAATGATATGCTCAGGAGAATAAACTTTCTTTCTTCTGAAGAACAATAAAAGAATCTAATCCCATTATGATATGTAAATTACTTTACAAATGCCATTATTTGGCATTGGTACAGATCTTCAAACCCTACCTAGCACCAAATCAACAGAACACAAATCAAAAAAAATTTTAAGGTCATGGTTGGCAGAAGTCCTACCACTTTTACATTGCACAGAAATCTCCTGAAATGTTTCCCTCTATTCTCATCACCACACCTCAAAAGTGTCCCTTGCTCTTCAACTTCATACAGAAAAAAAAAAAAAGGACTACCTCCCTGTCATAAGTAAATATGAACATTCTTTAAACAAGGGGAAGTAACAGAATTCCTTCACTAATCGAAGAGATGAAACCATATGTCTAAATGCAACTCAACACACTTAAAAAAACAAACAAACAAACAAACAGTTGAATGGCGTCTACAGAATTTTGGTATTTTCTGTTTGTTCTTTAATAGCTAGCTGAGACAAAAGTACAGAAGTTTTTCATAGAACAACTTCATTCAAAGCTGAGGATTCCCTGTAGCTGGAAATACGATTCGCACAGTGCAGTGCACTGAAATAATTCATGTCTTGCATTGTTCATTATGAACACAAATTCTCTGTAAGTGGGTTCCCTGTACATTAGGATTCCCAGTTACCAAACGTATTAACGTGTACATGGTTCAGCCTGAAAAGATATATTATGTTGTCCATTAACGGATTCACATCATAATTAGTTCACATGCTACACAGACACTGGGACAGTTTAACTGAAGAAAGCCAGTACATTCTGAGACAATAAGGTGGATTTGTGAGTGTTTGAACACAGGAATAAAGAATTGCCAGTGCAAATAAGACAAAATACCTAGTCTCAAAGCACAGACAGAACAAAAGAAAAATCCATATGTTTCACATATCAGAAATATAACCTCAAATCACAGGATTGCAGTTACCAATGCTCAAGGAAATTAGACTGTCTGCTCAGCACCCCACTTCAAGTCCTATCATGCTACTCAGGACAGCACTTTGCTCCAGCTGGCATGTGTCCAGACTTTAACTGTGCTGGCATTTGTTTCTAGAAAAGCAGAGAGGGGAAAACTGGTTTAAATATATCTCAGCAGTCTTCAGCAGAAACTTTTGCTGAAGAGTGTAGCATTAAGATAAGCTATTGAATCAGCAATGCCTTCATCATTATATGTCTTTGTGCTCCATAAGATACTTTTGGATTCAGAGAACATTTTCAGTACTAAATCTGGAGAATTGCACAAAATATAAATTAGGTCATCTATGTTTTCAGTCTGTATTTAAAAAAAGAAACCAGATCTCTATTAAAGCTAAGATGTGTCAGTCTTCTGGAGTTTTACAAATATCAAGCTATTTAAAAACTACCAAAGTAATTTGCTTTTCTATACAATTATTAATTTTGAACCAGCAAGAAAAGGAACAGTTGTTAACTATTGAGATGAGACAGTCTCATATCAGTCCTGAACAAGTTTGGCTTAGAAATCATATGAGTGGAAGATAAAAAGAAACAGTCTGGGTTAAATATAAGCAACTGTGATTTATTTCCCTTTAGCACTGATGTTATAAATTTGCAATTTAAGGGTCTGATCCTGAGAGATACCAAATATCCACAACATCCTTTGATTTCAGTGGAAGTTGTGGGTGCTCAGAACTTCCCCATGTCTGGTCCTATATTATTGTGATAAAGCAAAGATTTAAGAGATACACAGAACTGGCACAAAACCTCACAGAAAACAAATTTCCAAGTCACATACCCTAGATTATACAGAAAGTGAATTTCAAATTTGTGCATATAAATAGCCAACCCAGAAGGGCTTGTGTAGACTTTCAGAGAACAGAAACAATACCATGCAATCTTCTATGCCCCTCCCTCAGTCCTCTGTAGTACTGGAAGATCTCATGAACATTCATCCTCTCAGCACCAGTATCACTCCCATTTTACAGACTGGGAACCAAGGCACAGAGAAATATGTCAGTGTTGCCAACTCTCACTATATTTGTTGTTTTTCTCAAAGCCCCAATTCCTGAAGTCAGGTGATTACATGAGACTCTTACCTTTCCTTTAAAAAGAGTCCATTTCTAGCCCTCATGGTTTCAGAGTAGAGCTTGAAAACATGAAGTCTAGAGGCTCTAAAAACAGAAGGCACATTTTAAACAAGAAATGTTGGTTTATTTTTAAATTACTCTCATAACTTTTGAACAGTGCTGGCAATATCAAGATTTTCAAAAAGACCTCAGCACCAGGTTTTCAAAATGTAGCCATAAGTATCACAGGGGGAGCTACTGTGTGCTAGGTACTTTTAAAAGTCTGGTTCCAATTGTGGATACTGAAAACCTGACCCTAAGGGACTAGAGCAAGGTCTTTGGAGTCCAAATCCAAAGCTGTAAGCACAAGATTATCTTTCCTTCTAACCAATCACCACTAATCAAGTTATTTTGAGTAGCAATTATTGTATATTCACAGGAAACTATTCTTAGTCCAATCAGAGTTCATAAATTTTCAAACAAACTGAACAAAAACATGTTAATCTTGAATAATGTAATTGAAAAAGTCAATAATCTGCTTGTGGATATTCCAAGAGCAGAAAAATAAATTATATCATTTGTTGCCAGGTATTCACTCAGTTCTACCTCAAGTACTATAAACAAACAAGATTTTGCATCTTTAAAAAAAAAAAAAGATTAAAAAGGTAGAATGTTTAGTATCTAAGTTAAAGAATGGAATGATGTAGTCAGTCTACAGGAACTCAGTCTTAAATAGACACATTTGAGGTGGATCTTCTCTTACACTGATATTTGGTGTATCACAACATGTGTTATTCAAAATAAACAGGAGCAATCAAGTGAAGAATAGCCTGCACCTGCTTCACAAAGTTCCTATTAAGATTTTCACATATTACTCTAACTGCAGGAAAAACAGAGAGTAAGACTTGCTAGCTCCAGAGAATTGAATCAAATAAATGACAGGTGGAAACCAAACCAGTTTTGCTAGATGTGAAGTTAATATAAAAACCCAGGAGAAAAGGAGGAGAAGGAAAAAGGGAGCAAAGCTTATGCAAGTTCCTTTAAAAAGAAGCTACTTGAGTCAGCTACCATTTTTCCTTCTTTTTAATTTACATTCATGCCATGCATCCAGAAACTTACAATGTGAAAAGGAGAAGAAGGAACGGGTTACTTTGGCCAGTGCTATGTACCAACTAATTGTTCTTTCAGGGAATACTTTTGTTCAAAACAAAACATCAGAACATGAAATTCAGGGCACAAAAATAGGAAGAAATAATTTATCATTAGAGGTTTTGAACTCCCTAACATTTGTATCAATTCTTCCACCTCCAAGATAACCAGAGGGTAAAGAAACACAACTCAATGCCACACTTGAGTCCCAAGGCTGATTTGTATTTCTTTTTTTTTAAAGAGAAGGCAACAGAGTTTAAAAGAAACCTATTAAATCATTTTGCATGATGGTGGTTACTGGAAAAGTTACAGAATAAGAGTGATAGGAAAGAAAGGAAAGAGATTAAAGTTAGATGAGATAAAGACAGAAAAATTAGAAAAAATGTAAAATCCAAACCCTTAAAAAAAATGGGAAAAAATGTTTCAGAGGAATGTGGCTCCATTTTATCCAATATCCTCGTCTTTCATAGTGGCCAGAACTGGATGCTTCAGAGGAAAGTGCAAGAAACTCTGTAGTGAACAATTAAGGAATAATCTACCCACAGGGGAAGTTTCTTCTTAAACTCTCTCAGTGGAAGTTTGTTTATGCCCAGAAGCACAAGTGTTGAGATACTTTATAAAATCTCATCCTATCTAATGAAAACAGCAGATGCTCTCAGTATCTACTTACTTATCGAATCCTCTGTAAAATATTGCTAAACTCTTGCCGTAGTGAGTTCCACAGGTTACATATGCATTGGGTAAAAAAAGCATTTAATCAATGTCGTATTTGTTGCCTTTCCATTTCACTGACTGTCCCCTTGATCTTGTATTATGAGAAAGGGTAAGAGCACTTAATTCACCTTCTCTATGCAATTGGTTAAAGGCAACATTTCACTAAAAAGGAATAGGCAGGAGAAAGTGTTGGGAGGAGAGTGGTGTTGTGGCAGGCTCTCTCCAAAACAGAGAAAAGGCCAGTGTGGTGTGTACATCATCTGATAATAAGCCTCCCCCACCAAAAATACCTCAGGCAGGGGCTGGGCAGAGAAATCTCTGAGCAGCAGCTCCCAACGCCCACAGGAAAAAGTTTGCAAAGAGGCAGCAGGAAAATAAGTTACATTAATAATAAATAACATGCAGCCAAAAGCCAGGGAGAAAGCCAGGGCACAAACCGGTGTAACTCCAGTCCCACCTCCTCTAAAAATCAGATAAACTCCAGGTCCCCTCACACTGCCACACAAACAAGATTCACTCCAGCCCCAGCCCTCCAGATCAGTCAGTCCAGCCCCCACCCACATAAGCCAGAATCTCTCCAGCCTCCCTGTCCCTCCATAGGCTCCTCAGTGCCCTCTCCTACTAACCAGTCACTCCAGCCCCCTCCCACGAACTAGAGTCACACTCGTCTACACCAATCCAGCAACTCCTGCCCCCTCCATCTCCCGACCTGGAGTCACTCCTGCCCCCTCCCGCGAATTAGATTCACACTAGTCTACCTCAGTCCAGTCCTTCCAGCCCCACCCCGCATGCCTCCGAAGTCACTCCAGCCCCGCAGCACAAACCAGAGCCACTCCTGCCCCCTCCGCCCTCTCCCAAATCGGAGTCACTCCTGCCCCTCCACCCCGCACAAACCGAAAGCCATTCCTGCCCTTTGCCCCCAAAACCAGTTTCACTCCAGCCCCATGGCCAGTCTTGTGGCACCCCAAAGGGGGTGGGGGCACCTCCCCTCAGGGACCCCATCCCATCCCTGCCCTCTCACCTGCCCTCCCCGCCGGACTCCCCGGGCTGCGCTGGGCTCAGGCGGCCGGGGCTGCGTGTTGCTACCGTTGGCAAGTAACAGTCTCCAGGACTACGGTCACTATGGCGCCTCGCGCGGGGTCTCGAGGCAACTGTTGCTACCCTCTCGCCTGACGTCACATGCAGGCCGCGCCCTCTTCTCGAGGAAGGGAGGGGGTCTGGGTTCCGCGGCGGCTGGTTGGCCCTAGGGCTGTCGCTCACATAGAAGGCGGGGCGGGCCGCGGCCAATCATGTGGGGGTAGGGGTGGGGCCGGGAGTTGGCGCGCGCTTTGGCGCTTCAGCTGGAGGGAGGAGAGACCGTTCAGGAGTGGGAGGGGCCAGCAGGGGACGGGGTCACCTCAGCCGTCAGTCTGGGGCATGAGACTTCCCGCGCCTCCCCTCAGCCCGGCGCGGGGAGCCGGTCTGCTGCTGCCCCTCGCCCCGCCCAGCGGGCAACAGCCTCGGTGCCCAGGAGGCGGGGGCTAGTGAGGGAGGGAGTAATGGGGGCGGGGGCTGGCGGGAATGAGGGGGTAATAGGTGGCGCTGCTGTGGGAGAAAGGGTAACGGGCTAATGGGGGTCTGAGCTGGTGGGGGTAAGGAGGCAGGGTGAGGGGGTGGGGCTGGGGGTTATGGGGCAGGGACTGGAAGAGGTAAGGGGGCAGGGTGAGAGGGTAGTGGGGTGGGGCTAGGAGTAAGGGGGCAGGGACTGGTGGGGGTAAGGGGGTAGGGACGGTGGGGGTGAGAGGGTAAGGGGGCAGGGTGAGAGGGTAGTGGGGTGGAGCTGGGGGTGAGGAGGCAGGGACTGGTGGGGGTAAGGAGGCAGGGTGAGGGGGTGGGGCTGGGGGTTATGGGGCAGGGACTGGAAGAGGTAAGGGGGCAGGGTGAGAGGGTAGTGGGGTGGGGCTAGGAGTAAGGGGGCAGGGACTGGTGGGGGTAAGGGGGTAGGGATGGTGGGGGTGAGAGGGTAAGGGGGCAGGGTGAGAGGGTAGTGGGGTGGAGCTGGGGGTGAGGAGGCAGGGACTGGTGGGGGTAAGGGGGCAGGGACTGGTGGGGGCAGAGTGAGGGGGTAAATGGGTGGAGCTGGTGGTAATAGGGGTTGGAGCAGGATGAGGAGGTAATGGGGTTTGGAGCTGGTGGGGGTTAATTAGTGATGAGAACTTATAGAGGACATGGGGAGGCAGGGCTGGGGCTGTGGGGGCAGAAAGGGGTACAGGCAAATCGGGAGAGAGGATGCTGTGGGGGCTGAAAGGGAAACGCAAAATAGGGCAGGCACTGAAGTGGATGGTAGTAGACTGGGGAATAGAGACAGAACCCCCTTTTGCTCTCGGACATAGGTTCATGCCCTTATTCTTATGAACGGTTTCAGAGTAGCAGCCGTGTTAGTCTGTATTCGCAAAAAGAAAAGGAGGACTTGTGGCACCTTAGAGACTAACCAATTTATTAGAGCATAAGCTTTCGTGAGCTACAGCTCACTTCCTCAGATGTTTAATGAAGATAGGTGGTGAGGACTTCAATTTCCTTTCTCATCCAAAAGACATCCCATTCCATTCCCCTCCATCACCATGCTGTGGCATTAGCTTCAGTGCTGACTCAGGGATGAGCATCACCTTCTAAGTAACCAGCACCACCTAGGTGTTCCTTTATCCACGCACTGACTAGAACTGACCCCTACTTACCTTGCCAGACCTGCAAAGTTCTCAGCCTACAGCCATGGGTCATATTTAGAATTTCCCCTTATTGACTATGGTTTTTCACCTTTCTCCCTACAAATTCATCTGTTTTGTTACAATTTGTAACATCTAGAGGCTCCACCCAAGATCTTGTGCTAGGTGCAGTACGTGAACACAGTGAAAGATAGTCTTTGTATTGAATAGTTTACCATCTAAATAGATAAGACAGGTAACAGGTTCAGGGGAAAGTAGGGGTGCAGAGAGTGGAAGGGATTTTCTTGTCCAAAGTCATCCAGCAGGTCAGTGACTATTGATGGATAAGCTTGTTGGATAGATAGATTTGACTAGATATTTGAATCTTCACCTTTCAGTTTGTTTACATTTTTTACAAGTGAAATTCTAGCCAGTTAAATATTAAAGAGCTGCTGTTGCATTATGGGAAACTGCCAAATCTCTCTGGAAATAGTCTGTTTATAGATTAGCTGCATTTCTGTTCCCTCACCCCTTTACCACACATGGGCATTTGCATCTAAACAGTCTCTTTGTTTCTTAAGAATTTATTTGCTCTTGTTTATTTCTCCCTACCTGAACTAATAATTCTCCATGACATCAAAATGGTTTCCATAGCAATCAATTGTGAAGTCACAAACAACAAGCAGAGGATTACAGTTTGAGCTGAGGTCAAACGGCCAAAGTAGAAAGAAAGCAGTAGAAAGTAGAAATAAATAACATTTGAGCAAATACTGTTGTGTAGTGTTGCTGTATGCTGTTAAACATCTGCCATTCTCACCCCAGACGAGGCTGCATTTCAGCACTGGGTGTGGCACTTCCAGAACATGGTGTTTGTAATTCGGTTTGGGGTTCTTTCTGGATGAAATGTGTAAACTACCATTTGATACAAATCGTCTGTCAGCAGGATTGTTTCTAAGTGGAATATGCATTACGGGTTTTCATGAGCCCGCCAGGAAATAGTCTACAGAATGTCTGACTATATAATTTGAATGGCTTTAATGGAAAGTCCATTTCCCTGTTAAGCTGTGTGTGTGAATTGAGCTAGAGTGTGTATTAAGGAGACATCTGCTGGTTGAGATTGCACAATGACTTGTAAGGCACATTTCAAAAGGGCTTGTCTAAAGTTAGGAAACTTCGGAGCAGTATAATAATGCTGATGAAAACATCTAATATAGACATACTGCACCATGCAAAATGAGGCTTGCACACTGGGACCATTTATGTTTGTACAGTGCCTAACACTGTTGGGCTGAAAAACAGACCCACAAACACCAAACGGTACAGGCAGGACCTAAATCTCTAACCTTTGGACAAAGAGATTCTCAAAAGCTGGAAGAACGAGGAGTACTTGTGGCACTTTAGAGACTAACAAATTTATTTGAGCATAAGATTTCGTGGGCTAAAACCCACTTCATCAGATGCATGCAGTGGAAAATACAGTAGGGAGATATATATACACAGAGAACATGAAAAAATGGGTGTTGCCATACCAACTATAACAAGAGTAATCAGTTAAGGTGAGCTATCATTAGCAGGAGAAAAAAACCTTTTGTAGTGATAACCAGGATGGCCCATTTCCAACAGTTGACAAGAAGGAGTGAGTAACAGTAGGGGGAAAATAAGCATAGGGAAATAGGTTTACTTTGTGTAATGACCCATCCACTCCCAGTCTTTATTCAAGCCTAATTTAATGGTGTCCAGTTTCCAAATTAATTCCAATTCAGCAGTTTCTCGTTGGAGTCTGTTTCTAAAGTTTTTTTGTTGTAGTATTGCGACTTTTAGGTCTGTAATCGAGTGACCAGAAAGACTGAAGCAAGGACTGGCCTGTCTCTCCAAGATCCCAACGCTTCATAGAGATCTTGTAGGTGTTTGTCTCTGTCTGAGGGGTTGGAGCAAATGCGGTTGCATCTTAGAGGTTGGCTGTAGACAATGGATCATGTGGTGTGGTCTGGATGAAAGCTGGAGGCATGTAGGTAAGTATAGCGGTCAGTAGGTTTCCAATATTGGGTGGTGTTTATGTGACCATCGCTTATTTAGCACTGTACTGTCCAGGAAATGGATCTCTTGTGTGGACTGGTCCAGGCTGAGGTTGATGGTGGGATGGAAACTGTTGAAATCATGGTGGAATTCCTCAAGGGCTTCTTTTCCATGAGTCCAGATGATGAAGATGTCATCAATGCAGCGCAAGTAGAGTAGGGGCGTTGGGGGATGAGAGCTGAGGAAGCGTTGTTCTAAGTGAACCATAAAAATGTTGGCATACTGTGGGGCCATGCGGGTACACATAGCAGTGCCGCTGACTTGAAGGTATACATTGTCCCCAAATGTGAAATAGTTGTGGGTCAGGACAAAGTCACAAAGAACAGCCACCAGGTTTGCCATGACATTATTGGGGATACTGTTCCTGACGGCTTGTATCCTTGCAACAAAGCCCATTACCTTACCTCCATCACAAGGATGTTGTGAGCAGCTTTTAGCAGAGAAGTGGGGGGCTGTGCTCTCTCCTCCACTCTTATTTTAACCACTGGTTGTAAGGCCGATGTAATGAAAGCTTGTACATTCCAGCAGCTCTGTACTCTAGCTTAGGGCATGTCTACACTGGAAACTTCAAAGTGCTGTCGCGGGAACGCTCTTTGAGAGCTCTCCCAGCGCTCTTGGTAATCCACCTCCATGATGGGATTAGCTCCCAGCGCTCGGAGCCCAGCTCCCAGCGCTCGGAGCCTTCTACACTAGTGCTTTAAAGCACTCAGACTTGCTGTGCTCGGGGGTGATTTTTCACACCCCTGAGCTGGCAAGTTAGAGCGCTATAAAATGTAAGTGTAGACAAGCCCTCAGCCTCCACTCTCTGTATGGGCTTTGCTTAGCAGTACCTGCTTTTAAGTCAGCATTAACTATCAAGCTTCAAAGAAACCTTTTTGCCTTTCTCTGCAGAGAAGTTAATCCAAATGGAAGGGAGATTCGCACAGGTGTAGGCAGCCTGCCCAGGAGGGGTTCCCCTAGTAGTGTAGGTAATCTACGTCCCCAAGAGGCAGTAGCTAGGTCGATAGAACAATTCTTCCCTCTCCTAGCACTGTATACATTGGGGCTAGATAGGCATAGCTACATCTCAATGGTGTGGATTTTTCACACTCCTGAGAGACATAGCTATGCAGATGTAAAATCCTAATGTAGACCAGGCCAGACTTCCCTCTGTTGAGCCTGGGCCTAGCCAGCTCAGTCCTCAGGCTAGTTAATGAGCCCAGCTGGGCTGCAGCAGAATCACTTGATTCGTGACCAACACTGCTCCAACCACTACGCATGACCTGCCCACACCCCAGTCCATTACAGTATAACTATGTCAATTAGGCGTGTGATTTTTTTTAAACAAAAATAGTTATTTGGATATAAAATGTCTTATACTAGCATATCTTATTTCCCTTCCTTTATGGGAATAATCTATACTGGTATAAGCACTTTTATACTAGTGTAACTGTGTCCACACTAGGAGGGTTGTACTGCTTTAAATATACTGGTATAGTCAGAGTAGTACAAGTTTTGTGTGTAGACAAGCCCTAAGGCACAGAGCTGGGAGTGAGAAGAAAGACACATGAGGGACAGCTCAGAGGAAGATAGGTTGGGTCAGGATTCATTTTTGTGTCTCAGGCTTAGTCTACACTACAACATCTTGGCAACATAGTATGTTGGCTAGGATTGTGAAAAAAAATCACACCACCTAGCCAACATAATTATATCAGCAAAATCTCTAGTGTAGGCATAACTATACTGACAGAAGAGTGGTTCTGTCAGCTTACCTCATGGGGAGATGGTGTGGTTATGCCAACAGAAATCTCCAATCTCCTTTGCTCCACCAGCAAAGGCTCTGTAGTGTAGACGAGTGCTTATTATTAAAATTCAAAGATAAAAGTATGCTTTTCTTTAAAAAAAAAGTTTGCTGGTGTTGCTACTGCCAGCGACATGGGAGTTTTTCTGAGAGGAGAGGATTTTTCCGCACAACTTACTGTCGTAAGTGAATGTACATATCACGGATATTTTTAGTAAAAGTCATGGACAGGTCACGGGCAGTAAACAAAAATTCACAGCCTGTGACCTGTCCATGACTTGTACCATATATCCCTAACTAAAACTAGGGCTAGGGGGTCAGGGGTGCTCTGCGGGGCGGTCCAGGGGTACTGGGGCATGGCCTGGACCCCCACTGGTGCTGGGGGAGGGGGCAGGCAGCAATACATGGCCTGGGATTCCTGCTTGTGCTGGGGGAGGGGGCAGGCAGCATCATGCAGCCTAGGACCCCAGAGGGTGCTAGGTGTGGGAGGGTTGGCGGGGCTGACAGGATCCCTACCCAGCTCTGTGTGTCCCTGCAGCTCCTAAGGGGAGGGAAGGCCAGAGCTGCCCCTGCCATGAGCTCTGGCTCCGCAGCTCCCATTGGCTGGGAACCACAGCCAATGGGAGCTGCAGGGGCGGCATCTGCAAGCACGGGTAGTATGCAGAGCCCCCTGGCCCCTCCACCTAGGAGCTTCAGGGACATACCGGCCGCTTCCAGGGAGACCCCTTCCCTCCACCCCCACCGAAGTAAGCACCAGCCTGCACACCAACCCCCTGCCCCAGCCCTGACCCCCCTCCCACTGCCAAACTGCTCCAGCAGCAGCTGGTGCAGTTGGCCCAGAGGCTGCCTGATTTGCCAGCCACACCAGCCACTGCAGAAATCACGGAGGTCACAGAAAGTCACGTAATCTGTGACTTCCATGACCTTCATTACAGACACACAGTCTTAATCATGAAGCACTGAACAAGTATCGTTAACATTCACTCTGATAGTGTACATGCTCGTTCAGATTTTCTCTTTGCCCCAAACACGTTTGTTCCTGGCAAACAGAACATGTTCTACATATTTATAGCCATGCATCTTAAATAAGTATTTTGGGTTCAGAAGAGCCTCAAATGTTGTGATTGATTAAATGAAGAGATGGCACATTTCAGGTGTCCCAGATGTTCCTAGGACACTGGGCTGTTATGGGTAAAATGCCTAAGTGAATTAAGTGCCTCTGTCATTTTTATAATGGAACAGGCACCTAAGTGAAAAACTGGAACTGTCCTAGTAAACAGGGATATATGGTACTTTAGTCCCAGGGCATGCTTTCTACCTTGTGCAGACATATATACATAGACTGCCATCCTGATATGGTAGCATTCTGCACCCCCTGCACAAGATGGAAGGTAGAAGAGAATCAGGCCCCGCCCCTCCCCTGCCCTGTCCCATCCTGCCTCGGAGTAGCCAGAAATGCTCCCTTATGTCCAGCACACAATCCCTTAGTAAATCCCTACAGTAAAGCCTGGGATATTAGCCAATTTCTTGCTGGGAACTGGGTATTATCAAAGGTTTGTTAATTATTTTTAATTAGAAGCTCTTCATTGTGTGTCAAGCTGGTCACTCTAATAAATTCTTCCGTTTCTTGAACCTGTTGCATAAGCCAGATCTCATCACTTCCATTCCAGCCCCTTCAGGACCAACATCTATTTAGTGAAAGTCTTCTAGTTCTAGAAAGGTTTCAGAGTAACAGCCGTGTTAGTCTGTATTCGCAAAAAGAAAAGGAGTACTTGTGGCACCTTAGAGACTAACCAATTTATTTGAGCATGAGCTTTCGTGAGCTACAGCTCACTTCATCGGATGAAGTGAGCTATAGCTCACGAAAGCTCATGCTCAAATAAATTGGTTAGTCTCTAAGGTGCCACAAGTACTCCTTTTCTTTTAGTTCTAGAAAATTGTTAATGATAACACAACAATCTTCCTGCTACGGGAGTAGATAAAACAGACCATACACTGTATCCCCTGGCTGGGATGATTTAGTTGGGGATTAGTCCTGCTTTGAGCAGGGGGTTGGACTAGATGACCTCCTGAGGTCCCTTCCAACCTTGATATTCAATGATTCCATGATAGCTAACTGCAGTTGTACCAGTCAGACACAAGAGGGCACACTTCTCTCTAAAAGTGACCTCTAATGTGACTCGAAAAGGAGGTGCCAAAAGTATTCCTTTTCTTTTTGTGAATAGACTAACACGGCTGTACTCTGAAACCTGTAATGTGACTAAAATCTAGTCCCTTGGATAATGTGTGCTCAATATAACTGGTTGAAATGTTTCAACATAAAACAAATTTTGCTCCCCGCCCCCGGAAAAAAAAAAAAAGGTGTTTTGAAGGAATGAAAATGTTTTGTGGAATCATGCTGGGTCCTTTGAAATTTCAAGTTTTTCTGTGAAAAATGTCAGCATTAAAAGACCTGAAGAAGAGCTCTGTGTAACTCAAAAGCTTGTCTCTTTCACCAACAGATGTTGGTCCAATAAAAGATATTACCTTACCCACCTTGTCTCACTAACATTAAAAAAATGTTTTTATAGTGGGGGGGGGGAAGCACCCCACTTTCATTCACTTTTTTACCCTTCGCCACAATTTTTTTTCCAGTGCGGGGGAAAAAAAATAACAAAAGTGACAACTGGCTAAAATGAAACTTTTTGAAAACATGTTTTGAATTTTTTGTTTAAAAAAATGAAAAGTTTCAAATGAAACAAAACATTTTCATGGCTTTCAATTTTTTTCTCAAAATAAAACCTTTCTTCAACCAGCTCCGGTGCTGAAGGCCTCAACAGCCATGGTAAGAGTAGATCTACACTGAAAACACTAGAGTGGCTCAGCTGGTTCTGATTTGGTAGCATTTTACATCCACTTAGCACACAGGGAAATAACACCCAGTTCAAGACAGAGCATGTCTAGACTAGGATAACAAGTGTATTTTTTAAACATATCAAAATGTTTTAACAAACAAGTTGTAAAACTCTAATGGTGTATTAGGGCAAGTTGTATCTGAACATGTGTTAGCTGGTCAAAATTAACCCCAAAGGAGCTGAATAGCCTTGTAGACCTCCATCACAACTGTGTCACTGAAACTGGTTCCTGAGTACTGATAGTAATCTGGGGTGACACTCTTCCATAGTGGGATTGCCACTTGCTTCTCCATTCAGAGGGATATTCTCATTCTGGTGTTCTTGTGCTTCAGGGCTAGGGCAAGCTCAGCCCACAATTCCAGGAACGTGACCTTTTGCAGCCCCTGTTGGCCCCCAAAGTGATCCAGTTCCACCATTCAGTGTTCATTGACCAGCCCAAAAGTGTTGGTCCACCAAGTATAACTACTCCAAAGCTAGATCTTACAGGAGTGCCTGAGCAACGTCAAAGCACAGATTCTCTTATACCAGCTTGCTCAGCCTGCAGATTCCTCTAGCAAGCACAGTGCTGTGGCCACTGGATCTGCTTTCCTGTTGTAACAGTGGACAAGAACGCACTGCATTCATTTGGCCCTCATCCTTGCTGGCAGAGATCAATTTGGAAATAGTGCAGGCACCAGTAAATTCTGGAATCCAGTGAAAGTGATAATGGACGTTTGACCTCTGCTCCCATAATTCCCTCAGGGCATGGCTACACTTGCAGACATAAAGTGCTTTGAGTTAAACCCGCCTTCGGAGAGTGCAGTAGGGAAAGCACTGCAGTCTATCCACACTGACAGGAACAAGCGCACTGGCGTAGCCACATTTGCAGCACTTGCAGTGGCATTAGGAGCGATGCATTATGGGCAGCTATCCCACAAAGCACCTCTTCCCATTCTGGCGCTGTGGCTTGTGGGAATGGGGTGGGGGGGCAGGGCATTCTGGGTCCTGTCCCAATGCCCCGTGATGCATCAGTTTGCATCCCAGCAATCCCTGTCCTTCCGTCCACATTTGGTGCTATCTTTCAACATTTTCATTTCAACTGCACGCTCAGTCTTCCCTTTTGGTCTGCGGGAATGGAGCCTGAACTGCTGAGGAGTACGCTGATGAGTCTCGCCAGAACGTCACATTTGGCAGTCAAGTTATTCCTCATGATCCACAGTGACAGTGAGGGCTCCGACAATGATATCGACTCGAGTAACGCATATAACACAAGTTTGCTTGTGGCATTCATGGACATGCTCACCAGCGTGGAACACTGTGTTTTGGCTTGGGAAACAAGCACTGAGTGGTGGGATCACATCGTCATGCAAGTCTGGGATGACGAGCAGTGGCTGCAAAACTTTCAGATGCGAAAAGCCACTTTCACGGGACTGTGTGAGGAGCTCACCCCCACCCTGCGGCGCAAGGACACAATATTGAGAGCTGCCCTGACAGTGGAGAAGTGAGTGGCTACTGCAATCTGGAAGCTGGCAACTCCAGACAGCTACCGATCGGTCGCCAACCAGTTTGGAGTGGGAAAGTCGACTGTTAGAATCATGTTGATGCTAGATTGCAGGGCCATTAATCGCATCCTGCTCAGAAAAACCATGACTCTGGGTAACATGCATGACATTGTGGATGGCTTTGCACAAATGGGTTTCCCTAACTGCGGAGGGGCAACAGATGGCACACATATTCCAATTCTGGCACCAGCCCACCTAGCCTCCGAGTACATTAACCAGAAGGGGTATTTCTGTATGGTTCTCCAGGCGCTTGTGGATCACCGTGGGTGTTTCATTGACATTAACGCAGGCTGGCCCGGAAAGGTGCATGATGCATGCATCTTTTGGAACACTGGCCTGTTCAGGAAGCTGCAAGCCGGGACTTTTTTCCGAGACCAGAAGATCATCATAGGGGAAATCGAAATGCCCACTGTGATCCTTGGAGACCCCGCTTACCCTTTAATGAAACCCTACACAGGGAGCCTTGACAGCAGCAAGGAGTGGTTCAACAACAGGCTGAACCGGTGCAGAATGACTGTGGAGTGTCCTTTTGGCCGTTTAAAGGGCCGCTGGTGCTCTCTGTATGGGAAGCTGGACCTGGCTGATGACGGCATCCCTGCAGTTATATCTGCGTGCTGTACCCTCGATAACATTTGTGAAGGGAAGAGTGAACAATTCGCTCAGGTATGGAACTCGGAGGTTCAACACCTGGAGGATGAATTTGAACAGCCAGAGAGCAGGGCTATTAGAGGGGCCCAGTGCAGGGCTGCAAGAATTAGGGTTGCCTTGAGGGAGCAATTTGAGGCTGAAAGCCACCAGTAATGTATGATGCCCTGCACAGGAGTGAAGTGCACTGGTTCCAATGTTAGTAGGAATCTATGTTTGCTACACTGACTTGCAGTGCATGTTTCTTTCCTGGGCTATCTTTTACTTTATGCAATAATAAATAATGTTTTCAAAGCCAAAAAATCCATTTATTGAAAAGAAACAACTGCTTCGGAAACAAAAAGAGCAAGGGGGTGGGGTAGAGAACGGTACAATCACAGATTTGCATATGTCCTGTTATCTATCATACTCAGCCTCCTGTCTGGAGTGTTCTACAATGAGTGCTACACTTCAGGATGGCTATACTGCCTGGTGATGGGGGTTGAGTGCAGCGGGTAAGGGTCGTAGTTTTCAGGGCTGGGTGGTGAAGCTACAGGTGTTGGAGCTGGTGATGGTAAGAACCCGGATGTTTGGGAAGGTGGGTTGGAGGTGACATGGGGGCACAAGGGAAAGAGTTTTGGGACAAGGGCTGCAGGGGTGGTCGGGCACGGTAGTGCTCCACCTGCATGGCTACAAGCGCCTGGATCGAGTCTGCTTGGCGCTCCATTATGCTTATCAGCCGATCCGTGCTTTGCTGCTGGAGCACTGCGCTTTTGTGCCAGCATTCCTCATTCTGCTGGCGGATCCTCCTTTCACTGTCCTGCCACTCCTGCACTTTTCAATTTTCATTACTTGAATGCCACATTATTTCATGCAACATGTCTTCCTTGCTTCTACTTGGCCTCTTTCTGATTCTTTGGAGACTTTTGGCCAGTGATAACACGGACGGCTGAGACCTCAAGGTTGCATCTGTAAAGGCAAAATGCAATACTTAACAGAGGCAGCATTGTTCACACCAGACAGAGCAATGATTCCCCCGTACTTAAGGGCAAGCACAGTATACAAAACAGCATAATTTGCCTGTCCCAAAGCAAGCACACATAACCCACGGGAGCCCCAAAATGGTGAGTAAGCACAGGGTCAAGCATGACTGATTGTTTCACAGCTGTACTGTCCTCTGGGTTTCTGTGCCTTGGGGAGAGCCATCAGCGGCAGGGGGCCCCTAAACAACAGACTGGACTTCTACATAGAGTGCTTCCGCCAACATGCACGGGCTGAAATTATGGAAAAGCAGCATCACTTGTCCCATAACCTCAGCCGTGCAAAACACAATGCCATTCACAGCCTCAGAAACAACTCTGACATCATAATCAAAAAGGCTGACAAAGGAGGTGCTGTCATCATCATGAATAGGTCAGAATATGAACGAAAGGCTGCTAGACAGCTCTCTAATACCACATTCTACAAGCCATTATCCTATGAACCCACTGAGGGTTACCAAAAGAAACTACACCATCTACTCAAGAAACTCCCTGAAAAATCACAACAACAAATCTGCACAGACACACCCCTAGAACTCCAACCAGGGGTATTCTATTTGCTACCCAAGATCCATAAACCTGGAAATCCTGGATGCCCCATTATCTCAGGCATTGGTACCCTAAAAGCAGGATTGTCTGGCTATGTAGACTCCCTCCTCAGGCCCTACACTACCAGGACTCCTAGCCATCTTCGTGACACCACTGACTTCCTGAGGAAACTACAATCCATTGGTGGTCTTCCAGAAAACACCATCCTGGCCACTATGGATGTAGAAGCCCTCTACACCAACATTCCACACAAAGATGAAGTACAAGCCATTAGAAACAGTATCCCTGATAATGTCACAGTAAACCTGGTGGCTGAACTTTGTGACTTTGTCCTCACCCATAATTATTTCACATTTGGGGACAATGTATACCTTCAAGTCATGCTATGGGTACCCGCATGGCCCCACAGTATGCCAACATTTTTATGGCTGACTTAGAACAACCCTTCCTCAGCTCTCGTCCCCTAATGCCCCTACTCTACTTGCGCTACATTGATGACATCATCATCTGAACCCATGAAAAAGAAGCCCTTGAGGAATTCCACCATGATTTCAACAATTTCCATCCCACCATCAACCTCAGCCTGGACCAGTCCACCCAAGAGATCCACTTCCTGGACAGTACAGTGCTAATAAGTGATGGTCACATAAACACCACCCAATATTGGAAACCTACTGACTGCTATACTTACCTACATGCCTCCAGCTTTCATCCAGACCGCACCACATGATCCATTGTCTACAGCCAAGCTCTAAGATACAACCTCATTTGCTCCAACCCCTCAGACAGAGACAAACACCTACAAGATCTCTATGAAGCATTCTTACAACTACAATACCCACCTGCTGAAGTGAAGAAACAGATTAACAGAGCCAGAAGAGTACCCAGAAGTCACCTCATATAGGACAGACCCAACAGAGAAAGTAACAGAACGCCACTAGCCGTCACCTTCAGCCCCCAACTAAAACCTCTCCAGCGCATCATCAAGGATCTACAACCTATCCTGAAGGATGATCCCTCATTCTCACAGATCTTGAAATACAGGCCAGTCCTTGCTTACAGACAGCCCCTAAACCTGAAGCAAATGCTCACCAGCAACCACACAACAGAAACACTACCCAGGAACCTATCCTCGCAACAAAGCCCGTTGCCAGCTCTGTCCACATATTTATTCAGGGGACATCATCATAGGACCCAATCACATCAGCGACACTATCAGAGGCTTGTTCACCTGCACATCTACCAATGTGATATATGCCATCGTGTGCCAGCAATGCCCCTCTGCCATGTACATTGGCCAAACTGGACAGTCTCTATGTAAAAGAATAAATGGACACAAACCAGATGTCAAGAATTATAACATTCAAAAACCAGTCGGAGAACACTTCAATCTCCCTGGTCACTCGATTACAGACCTAAAAGTCGCAATACTACAACAACAAAACTTCAGAAACAGACTCCAATAAGAAACTGCTGAATTGGAATTAATTTGCTAATTGGACACCATTAAATTAGGCTTGAATAAAGACGGAGTGGATGGGTCATTACACAAAGTAAAACGATTTTCCCATGCTTATTTATTCCCCCTACTGTTACTCACACCTTCTTATCACCTGTTGGAAATGGGCCATCCTGATTATCACTACAAAAGGTTTTTTTTCTCCAGCTGATAATAGCTCACCTTAACTGATTACCTCATGGCACAGTGGCGCAGACAAGTTAGCCTTACTGGGACAACAAACACAGTAGCTCTCCTGAGAAACCTGCGCAAGCGCTTTGCCCAAGTTCTGGATGAGATCTTTGAAGAGATCACTGAGGCTGATTACCGCAATGTGAGAGAGCACATCAACGCCCTATTCTGTATCTAGGGCATGCATGCAGCCCTAACCCTCCTCACCCCAAGACCCCGCACAGAATAACTTCCTTCCCAGAATAAAAGCCGCTTACCGGGAACCTCCTCTGGTGTTTGTCCTTCCCCAAGCACCGGCCACCGCGACTGGCTACCTTCCTCCTGGCTTGAGAACAGCTCCTGGCTGCATGCATCTAGGGATTCCGACATGTCTTCCTCCACCTCAGCACCCTCGCTCCCACTTTGCTGCTGCTCCTCCTCCTCCTGCCTTGTTGAACTGGACTCTGAAGAGTCCATGTTGGTACTTGGAGTGGAGGTGGGGTCGCCCCCAAGTATTGCATCCAGCTCTTTGTAGAAATGGCAGATTGCAGAGGCAGCACTGGAGCGGTGGTTTGCCTCATGGGCTTTGGGGTAAGCATTCCACAGCTCCTTCATTTTAATCCTGCACCGCAGTGCGTCCCGGTCATGGCCCCTTTCCATCATGTTCCTTGAAATCTGCCCGAAGATATCGTAATTCCTACGGCTGGTGTGCAGCTGGGACTGGACAGCTTCCTCCCCACAAACACTGATGGGGTCCAGCACCTTGCCATTGCTCCATACTGCGGATCGCCTGGCACATGGAGGCATGGTCACCTGGAAAGATTCGCTGAGAGCACTCCACGCCTGGCTGAGCAAACAGGAAGGGGATTTTCAAAATTCCCAGAGAATTTAAAGGGCAGGTCTGACAGTTGGTCACCTGAGGACAGGGCAGTAGAGTTCAAAGTGATGACCAGAGTGGCTAGAACAGGCATTGTGGGACACTTCTGGAGGCCGATCAGAGCGCACTAACAGACCATGGTGTCCACACTGGCGCCACGGCACTCCAGTGGGGGCACAGCAAACGTTATTCCACTCGCCAAGGTGGAGTACCAAAAGCGCTCTAGCTGCGGAGTCAGAGCGCTCTACGTGCCTTGCAGTGTGGATGGGTAGTGAGCTAGTGCGCCTGGGGCTCCTTTAATGCGCAGTAACTCGCAAGTGTAGCCAAGCTCTCAGATACCATAGGTATCCCACAGTCCACAGCAAGTTTCCCAGAATGCAGTGGGCACAGAGGCAGTGCAAGGTACTTTGTGTTATCCATTCAGAATGTTAAACTAATGCTGCATGCATGATTTCCTGTGAACAAAAGCCTTGAAATGCGATGTCACTAATGCAATGCAAGCTTAACAGTGTGAATGCACTCAGCTGAAATAGGTCTGTTGATTTAACTTATACTGTAACTTCTGTTAATGCAATGCAAGCTTAACAGTGTGAATGCACTCAGCTGAAATAGGTCTGTTGATTTAACTTATACTGTAACTTCTGTGTGTAGGCAGCACTAAGATAGACAAGCCCTCAGTATCAGAATGGCACTGGGCTGATGACCAGTGTTTAAGATTTCAATGGAGCATTTCAACACAATTTCTTATTAATGTAATAGCTTGAACTGACTTCCTCTTTGTTTGCAAGATAACCACAGCCATACTGGCAAAGGCTAAACAACTGGGCCAACCACTTGCTCAACACCCAGAATGAAGGACTGAGGCCATGGGAAGTAGCTGTTTCTGGGGGGAAAGTCAAGTAGTAGTTCTTGTAATAAAGCTGGCTTTGTGACAAGACTGGCTTCGAGCTGGACTGGAAAGAGTTTTCCTGTCCCCCCAACCCCACCCCCCCAACACACACAAACCACCAAGATTGTTAAAAAAAATTCCCATCCCAAATCAGGAAGAAGAATTGAAATCTCAAAAAATGTGATTAACCAACAAATAACTATAAATTCAGATACACTGAAACATTTTATTTCTGTAATTTCCATTTTGACTTTTTTTAAATTTAAAATTAGCTTAAATTTCAAAACAAAGTTGCTTTAAAGTAGAAAACTGGAATTCTTCATTTTGGAAGTGTCAAAAGGAACCAACTTGACAATTTCAAAACTTTTTTTTTATTTTTCAAGTTGAAAAATTCATCAAAGCTGACTCTTTCCTGTGGAAAGTGTTTGTTTAGACAGATTGATATTTTCCAACAAATAAATATTGTGGCAAAAAATTCTCAACCAGCTCTAGTGACTGTTAATGTGTTTGGGGCCGAGTTAAACTCGCAGCGACCTAACCCTTGTCTACAATATACTTGTCACTGAGTCATCAGCTTTCTGTCCAAATTGTCCCAAGACAAAAAGGACTCATCTACACTTCAGTTTTAATCCAGTGAGGAGACTTGCTTACAAACACAGCTTTCCCTAGTTTCATTACAACACAGTTGTTCTCTGACCCAGTTACAACACAGCTCATATGTTGAGCACAGACAGGATTTAACCTTGTCCTTGTAACTGGGCTAACATCTTGGCCGGTCCTTGCAACATTTTAACCCTGTTGCAGCAGAGTCAGGGACCAACTGTGGAGTAACTGGGTCCCCTGACTCAGGCCATGCCTACTACGGGGACTATACTCTGGCATAACCTCATAGTGTAAATGCAGCCAAGAGTGACAGAAGGGGTTTATCTATCTCTGTAGGAACACCACCTCCCCAAGCAACAGAGGACAGAAGCATTCTTCCATCTATCTAGCTGCATCTACACCAGGGGTTAGGTTGATTTAACTACAGCTGAAGCTGCTGAGACCCGCTGTTTTTGCTGGAGTTCTGAAAATAGACCCACTCTTGTGAATTGCTTGCGTCAATCAAATTTTGCATCAAATTAATTTTCCATCAAAATTCTTGTTCAAGAGCATATATGCTTGAGAATAATATAGGCTATAAATTCTGGGCCCAGTTCTCCACTGACTTGCACGTTTTGTAGACTTTTACCCCTTTGCAACATGGGTGTAAAACATTTGCAAATCATATACCCACTTGGCACTCACTTTGTACAGTGTAAATGACAATGCAAAGGCTGCATCCAGACTAGGAAAACACGTTGTGTTAGAATGTGTTCATAACAGGTTTTAACTAACAGGATTTTAAACAGAATTTTGTGCATAGTAAAGACAGTAAACACAGAGTTAAAAAAATACACTGGTCATGGTTGGTTTTAGGGTTTGTTATACAGTGCTTGTGACTGTTGCCAGTTGGCGTGCGTGTTTTCTCCGTGTGCTGTCTCAGCTCTACGCAGATAGCTAGCCCAGCAGACCTTGACAGTAATACCCAGAAAGACCACAGATTCGGTTCAGTGGCAAAGGTGCTCAGCCAGGTTTATTGCCCTCAAGACACAGGACTAGCTTCCTGGATCAGTATTTACAGGTACACTAACACACCGAGTACCCAGTGGCAAGGACTCAGCTCAGCCAGCAGTGGAACTTTTTGCTGCCCCCTAGGCTGAAAAAGGGTTAAGGCGAGATACGCCCCTATTCACCACCTGTCTTTGCACTTTACTCCTTATGTTTCAGACAAAACATCACTATTCATCACTTCCGTCAAACCATTTATCTTGTGCTTGGTTTGGGTGTAGTTGTGCTAGTCAGGAATGTGTTTACATATTCAGTTTGCTTTAGCAATGTGCCTAGTTCATGTAACAGACAGTGACCTTGCAGGCAAGCATCTGCTTTTTTGACAGGGCCTGACTTTTGCTTATTGCATAACTTTTGCTGACTTTGGTTCAGGCTTCAGGCCTTGCACCATGCTCCAGACTCTCTCTTTCTACTGCAGTGAGAATCAGACTGCAAAAGGGCCATTATTTCAGAGTGACCTGAACTTGACTCAGTAGGGTCAGATTCTCAGCTGGTGTATATAGGGGTTGCTCCACTGACTTAATTTAAGCTTTGCTGATTTATGGCAGCTGAGAATCTGATCCAATTCTAAGACTTAAAGTTCCTTTTACTCTACATGTGGTGTAGAGTCCTTATTGTGAACGACAAACAGTCAGGCCTGCTTACATTTAGAAACTATCTTGTGACCATTGGATGATCCTGTCCTCATCACCTCTTTCTGACCCCCAAGCTGTTTACCATCTTGTTTCCTGAGTTTGTGTATTACCCTCGTGCTGCACTTAACTCTAGATCTGTCCACTTCCAGGTTTACATTTTTCCAGTTATCTTGCATGTCATTGTCCGGGAGTGCAGTTGGGGTCTTCCTGGGGTGCTGGCAACCAGTGATAATGATTCTACAGCAGGAACATTAGTTAACAACTCTGTGGATAGCATGTGAGTCAGAACAGACTCCAGTTCATCTCTGCATTGGGTCTGCAAGACAAATGTAACCCTTCTGCCAGGCCAAGTTGATAGCAGCAAGGGCCGGGTTCAATACACAGGGGTTCCCTCTCATTAAAGCAAATGCAAAACTGGCTCGAGCCCCCACCCAGTGACCTGGGAAAATCTTACACACCCCCTGGGCGCCTCAAGGAGGCAATACTTCCCCTCTCGCAAGCACAGAGTCTTGGTGTAGTAGAGAATCTTTAATAACATGAGGCAAACAACATCAGCATTAAATTGGGGAAACACCACAACTAGTGTTCATTAACCAAACCATGAACACTGACCCACCCCAGAAAATTTGGGCCACATCCTTTCCCTCAGGCTCTTGAGTCCCAGAACCCAAACGTCTCTTGAGTCCAGCAATCCACTAATCGCCCAAAGTCCAAAAAAAGTCCAGCCCCGGAGTTCAAAAGTTCACCTGCAGAGTGTTACTCCCCAATCTGGCTAAAATGTGCCTGGGTGTGGGGGAAAGAGGTAAGGGGCACCTTACGTGTCCTGAAGCTGACTGCCCCACAGGGCTCTGCTCCGCTCCACCACGACCGGCTCCGCTCTGCACAGCTCACCGTCTCACGACCGGCTCCGCTCAGCTCGCCGTCTCACGAACACACCGCTGTCTCACGACCGGCTCCAGACAGCTCGCCGTCTCACGAACACACCGCTGTCTCACGACCGGCTCCGCTCAGCTCGCCGTCTCACGAACACACCGCTGTCTCACGACCGGCTCCGCTCAGCTCGCCGTCTCACGAACACACTGCTGTCTCACGACCGGCTCCACTGCACACTAGAACTTCCGGCTCCCCCCTACTTGACACAGTGCTCAGTGATTTCAGCTCTCAGTGATTTCAGCTCATAGTAGTGGGAGCCTTAGTGCTGGTGCACTATAAGGCTGAAGTGAATTCAGCACAATACCTGTAACAAAACTCTTAATAGACCCAAAATTAGCTCTGACATTCCACAGTGGAGAGAGACAGAGGTGCAATTGGTGCTTCAGGCCCTCACAAAAGGGACCTACACCACCAGGCACTAATACCTGTCTCAAGTCTCTCTCAATTCACAGAGTTTTGGAACCCATGTCCCTTGCCTAGTGAGTGCTACTCAGTTGATGGTGAGTCCTCCATCATAACAAAAAGGCCAAGTACAGTTCCAAGCACAGTTCCCATAATCAGGGTACTAACAATTTATTCTTCCCGCCCCAATAACAGAGACACTGGGGATCCCACAGCAGCCAAAGTGACGATTTGGGCAGTTATGGCCTCATTCTAGGCAGGGTGGGTGTGCCTATGCAAATGAGATCAGCCCCTGAAGTTCTTTTCCACAACTTGCCACACCTCACCACCAGATGTCAGGGTGGAGCCCACCCTGTCTCTGCTTACATCCTCCCCCCAGCCGAGAATTTGGCGTCCCGACAAATCATACTCCCTTTATACCAACTCATTGATTTCCTCCAAAAGGCCTCAGAAAGCCCACTTTGGCTTCCACAATCCTGTGTGCTAAATGTATTGGCTCCTCACTAGTCACCCCAGGTGCATCATAAGTTAACCGTTTTACTGGTCTTATCACCCTGTCTCGTCTATTGAGAATCTCTGTTGCTGAGGTAAGGGGAACGTCCTCTTGATTGATGGATGGAGAGGCTTCCTTTGAGGGTCTCTTGGCTACTGGCGTAGGCCCCTGCACTCCTAGTTCTAACGCGGGAGGGTCCAAGGTGCCCAGGACATCCTCTACCTGAGTGTCTCCACTGGCCAATAACCTGTGTGTGTCATCACACGGGGGTCTCATCAGCGGCACAGGGGTGTCAGAAAGGGGCCTAAATAATTCCGCCATAGGGTTTAGGGTGGAAAAGGGAGAACTCTCATTCGGTTCAGCTGGTCGAGACTGAAATCTTGTCTCCATCCCAGGATACACCAGGGTTGTGTCTTCCTCCTCAGACTCACTCTCAGATGTGCAGAATAGGGGTAAGTTAGCTGCAGGAGGCTCACTGTCTGTGTTGGATGGCAGCTTTGGTCTAGCACTTCTGTTCTGCCCGGCTGCCCTGTCATGGCCCATCTCATAAGGGGTGCTTACCAATTCCCCCACAGGGAGCAAAAGGTTTCTATGCACCGTCTTTATTTGCCCTGGACTGTCTTCAGGTTTGATCTTGTAGACCGGCAGATCTCCCAGCTTTTCCATCACCAGGTAAGGTATTGCCTTCCATCTGTCAGCTATCTTGTGTTTGCCAGCGATACCCAAATTTCGCAGCAGGACTCTGTCCCCCGGCTGGAGCTCCTGCGAACGCACTCTAGCATCATATCGATGTTTGTTGCGGTCTGCGTTCTTCCGAGCCGCAGCGGTAGCCAAGCGATAAGCATCCTGCAGCCTCTCTCTTAGTCGGGATACGTATTGCTGATGAGTTTCATAGCTATCTCCATCCTCTGATACACCAAAGCACAAGTCTATGGGTAATCTTGGTTCTCGCCCAAACATCAAAAGATATGGGGTGACTCCCGTAGCATCGTTCTTTGTGGCATTGTAGGCATGCACCAGAAATGCGACATGCTGGCTCCAGGTTGCCTTCTGCTCTGGTCGCAAAGTTCCCAACATATCTAATAGGGTTCGGTTGAACCTCTCTGGCTGGGGATCACCTTGGGGGTGATAAGGCGTTGTCCTAGACTTTTTAATTCCTGCTATCTTCAGCACCTCCTTCAGAAGGTGACTCTCAAAATCCCGCCCCTGATCAGAGTGTATCCGAGCCGGGAATCCATAGACTGAGAAATATTTGTCCCACAATACTCGAGCGACGGTGGTGGCCCTCTGATCACGTGTGGGATATGCCTGTGCATACCGTGTAAAATGGTCAGTCACTACTAGAATGTTCCCAACATTCCTCTTGTCTACCTCTACAGACAAGAAATCAATGCATACCAACTCCAAAGGTTTGTTGCTGGTGATGTTCTTCAGATATGCAGCCCTCGTGGGCAGAGTTTTCCTTTGAACACATCGAGCACAAGTCTCACATTTCCTGCGAACATCTTCAGCCATTCGGGGCCAATAGAACCTACTACGAATAAGTTCCAGAGTCCTCTCCATCCCTAAATGCCCAAAGTCATCATGCAGAGCCCTCATGGCCAGGGCTCTGTACCTTTTTGGCAGTACTAGTTGTGCTCGTTGCTTTTGTAAAGAGTCGGTGGTCATTCGGTGTAGCACTCCCTGAATCAGTTTTAATTTGGTCCATTCTCTCAATAGTAGTTTACCCTCCGGGTTAGGTGGGACAACTGCAGCTGGGCTTCGCCCCTCCCTTTTGGCAAGTAGTGTATCACGAATGTCAATATCTTGCCGCTGGGCTTCTTGCCAGTCAGCCGCATTGAGCATGGGCAAAGGAGATTGGTCCAATGCAATATAGTTCACTGAGGCAGAAGGCATGCATTCAGGGGGCAGGCCCAAAGCTTCTGCAATACATCCCTGAAGGCTCTCACAGGCCTCTGGCTCTCGACGACTCACACTGCAAATAGCTCTCACTCCATCTGTAGGTATCACAGCAACTTCTGGAGCCTGCGGACGCCTGGACAATGCATCTGCATCTACATTGCTTCTCCCTGATCGGTACTGAATGCTAAACTCATAGCTAGCCAAGGCGGCCACCCATCTCTGCCCTGTAGCATCCAGCTTAGCACTTGTTAACACATAAGTCAGTGGATTGTTGTCTGTCCACACCTGGAACTGAGCACCATACAAGTAGTCTCGAAATTTCTCAGTGATGGCCCATTTCAAGGCCAAGAATTCCAGCTTGTGGATGGGATAACGAGTTTCACTATCAGACAATCCTCGGCTGGCAAAGGCTACAGGTTTATGTTTGCCTTCCACTTCCTGGTACAGGACTGCTCCCAGACCCTCCAAACTGGCATCAGTATGCAGGATAAATGGTTTGCTTGGGTCAGCAAAAACTAGGACTGGAGCATGAGTTAGGCAAGTAATGATTTCTCGAAAAGCCCTTTCACATCTCTCATCCCACCGTGGCCCAAATGGTGCAAAGGGGCCATTGTGTCTCTGCACAGGAGGCTTTGGGAACCTCCCCTTATTCCTGGTCTTAGATTTGTTCTTGCTGGACTGATGTCCCCTGGTAAGATCATTCAGAGGCTTTACAATCGTAGCATAGTTTTTCACAAACCTGCGGTAGTAGCCACTAAATCCAAGAAAGGTCTTGAGTTCTCTATAGTTACTTGGACGTGGCCATGTAGTGAGTGCTTCTATTTTATCAGGATCAGTACTCACACCCTCTTGGGATACGATGTGACCCACATACTTCACTGAGGTTCTGCAGAACTGGCATTTGTCAATTGAAAGCTTCAGACCATAATCCTCCAACCTATCAAGCACTTTAAGAAGTCTTTCTTCATGCTCCTCTAAGGTTCTTCCAAACACAATCAGGTCATCCAAATAAACTAACACTTGCAGTAAATTCATGTCTCCCACAACTCTCTCCATGAGACGTTGAAAGGTGGCAGGTGCTCCAGAAATCCCTTGGGGCATGCGTTCGAACTGATAAAACCCTAATGGGCAGATGAAGGCGGTCTTCTCCTTATCTTCTTCTCCCAGAGGGATCTGGTAGTACCCACTTCGAAGATCCAACACAGAGAACCACTGGCTTCCCAGCAGACAGTCTAAGGCATCTTGCACTCGAGGCATAGTGTACTGGTCGACCACAGTACGGCTGTTTAGGGTGCGGTAGTCAATACACATCCGGATTTTCCCATTCTTTTTACGGACTACCACAATGGGCGAGGCGTATGGGCTGCGGGACTCTGTAATGATGCCCTTAAGGTAGGCTCTATTGAGCCTTCATCGAATGCCTCCGGCACCCCGGTCACCAGGACACAGTTCCTAGGGTTAATATTCATCCCCTTGCACCAATCCTCTAGCAAATGTAGGGCCATTATACAAACTGTAATTTCTTTCCCAAATATAACAGATCAAAACAACAACAACCAGATTCTGGGTTCTCCCAATTTAATGACTCACCTAAGATGTGCTTGCGAGGGGTACTGACCCAGTCTCGATCCCGGACGAGCCCCCACAAATGTAACCCTTCTGCCAGGCCAAGTTGATAGCAGCAAGGGCCGGGTTCAATACACAGGGGTTCCCTCTCATTAAAGCAAATGCAAAACTGGCTCGAGCCCCCACCCAGTGACCTGGGAAAATCTTACACACCCCCTGGGCGCCTCAAGGAGGCAATACTTCCCCTCTCGCAAGCACAGAGTCTTGGTGTAGTAGAGAATCTTTAATAACATGAGGCAAACAACATCAGCATTAAATTGGGGAAACACCACAACTAGTGTTCATTAACCAAACCATGAACACTGACCCACCCCAGAAAATTTGGGCCACATCCTTTCCCTCAGGCTCTTGAGTCCCAGAACCCAAACGTCTCTTGAGTCCAGCAATCCACTAATCGCCCAAAGTCCAAAAAAAGTCCAGCCCCGGAGTTCAAAAGTTCACCTGCAGAGTGTTACTCCCCAATCTGGCTAAAATGTGCCTGGGTGTGGGGGAAAGAGGTAAGGGGCACCTTACGTGTCCTGAAGCTGACTGCCCCACAGGGCTCTGCTCCGCTCCACCACGACCGGCTCCGCTCTGCACAGCTCACCGTCTCACGACCGGCTCCGCTCAGCTCGCCGTCTCACGAACACACCGCTGTCTCACGACCGGCTCCAGACAGCTCGCCGTCTCACGAACACACCGCTGTCTCACGACCGGCTCCGCTCAGCTCGCCGTCTCACGAACACACCGCTGTCTCACGACCGGCTCCGCTCAGCTCGCCGTCTCACGAACACACTGCTGTCTCACGACCGGCTCCACTGCACACTAGAACTTCCGGCTCCCCCCTACTTGACACAGTGCTCAGTGATTTCAGCTCTCAGTGATTTCAGCTCATAGTAGTGGGAGCCTTAGTGCTGGTGCACTATAAGGCTGAAGTGAATTCAGCACAATACCTGTAACAAAACTCTTAATAGACCCAAAATTAGCTCTGACATTCCACAGTGGAGAGAGACAGAGGTGCAATTGGTGCTTCAGGCCCTCACAAAAGGGACCTACACCACCAGGCACTAATACCTGTCTCAAGTCTCTCTCAATTCACAGAGTTTTGGAACCCATGTCCCTTGCCTAGTGAGTGCTACTCAGTTGATGGTGAGTCCTCCATCATAACAAAAAGGCCAAGTACAGTTCCAAGCACAGTTCCCATAATCAGGGTACTAACAATTTATTCTTCCCGCCCCAATAACAGAGACACTGGGGATCCCACAGCAGCCAAAGTGACGATTTGGGCAGTTATGGCCTCATTCTAGGCAGGGTGGGTGTGCCTATGCAAATGAGATCAGCCCCTGAAGTTCTTTTCCACAACTTGCCACACCTCACCACCAGATGTCAGGGTGGAGCCCACCCTGTCTCTGCTTACACAAACATGAGAAAAAAGTGATCCAGATCAGGCTCTGCTGCTTAAGTCAGCAGATGTGACTCACTCCACATGGGGAACAGTCTGGCTAAATAACAAGGTGCTATTTTTACTTTCATTTTTCTCTGCACAGTCCAACATGTATTTAGTCAAGTTTCTAAGTGGGGGGAGGAAGGTAACATAGTGCAAACAGTACTTCCCCATTCACAGGAAGGATAAGTGACTTGTGCTAGGCCACACAGGAAGTTTGTGGCAGAGCTGGGAAGAGAGCACTGCTCTCTGCGGTAATAGGCCCGACCTGCATCCACAGAACCACAGCCCCTCTTAGATAAACAGCTTCACATCTACGCTGCTTGTGTTATCTGTAAAACATACTCAACTGGGTCAGGTGCTTTGAGATCTACAGATACAGACACAGCAGACCCTGATTCTCTGTTACCCTGCACCTTGTCCAGACATTTATACTGGCACAAGGTGGGCGTTAAAAAGATTCCATCCTGATTTGGTAGCATTTCACCGCATTTTGCAATGCAGTAAATGACTGCACTAGGTGCAGAGCATGGGGAACCAGGTCTATGGCTTGTGCTTACACCAAGAAAAAGTGGGGATTTTTTACAGTGAGATAGCTAACATACTGCAAAATCCTGGTTTAGACAAGGCGACTTGTCGTTTTACCTTGATGTGGATGGTAGGTTGGGGCGGGGAGGTGTCCCTCAACCAGCCACATCTATCTGAGGGTTTTATCTTGCCACCCATCACCTTTTCCACATCAAATCAATAGCGAAAGCTAATTCTCAGGTCGACTTCCTGAAGTCTCTGGCTTTTCTTCATCTTTGGGGTCAGGTTTTGGTTTTTGGCTGGTTGGGATAGGGCTCAGGGACAGATGGGAGTGTCAGTATTGTGAATGTCTGCTTATAGTGGAAAAGATTTTGCAAAGAGGAAAGTTTTACAGCATTCCCTCAGTATGGTCAAACTGTATTCACCTGATCTCCAGAAGTTTGTTCCACAGCCAGATTCACTGAGAATGCTATCTCCAACTCTCAAGTGCTTAGGCCTGGACTTTGTGAGCTGTATTGTCTTGGAGGAGTGGTGGCTCAAAACTACATTGAGGTTAAAAAAACCCCCCAAAAAACTACACTATCTTATGCTGGGATTTCACGTCAGCTACCTTATTTTAAAAACACCCCTTAAAATTATATAGTCTAGACAGGGCCAGGTACGGGCACAGTATTTTTATTATTAGGCAAGATTTGCAGTTGGGAACACTGAGACAGGAAGCTGACTTGCCTGAGTGTGACTTTGCTGTAACTGGTCAAGTCTTGATCTGAATATTGTCCTGGGCAGGGACAGTGTTGTAGCATCTGTTACTGTAACTTTATCCTGAGTTGCACCAGCTTAGGACCTGGCCCTATTTCTGTTACAACTCTGGAAACCTGTCTGTACAGAATAAAGACATCAGGCAGCTTTACCCATGTGCCTCTCCTCTGACCTGGAGGGACCAATTCCAGAAGCGAGAGGGGTTCCTCATTCTTCACTCCCAGTCGGTCAGTCCTCTCTGCTGAGGCAGCTAATTAATCCAGTTGTGGCGGTGACTTTCACTGTGTGAATATTTGTTTACATTGCAATTGGACTGAGACCGAACCCCCCCTTCTCCGAACTTGTTTCACAAAGGCCACTGAACAGCCAGCACCTGGCAAGAACTTTTAGTCTCCACTGACCTAGGTTGGATATGAAACAATAACCTAGAGGTGAATGATTCTGTATTCCATTAACCGTCAGTCAACCAGTGCATCCCTTGGATGATGTCTGATAATATGAGAACCCTGGGACACTCCATTAAGTTAACTCTACACGAGTTTAGAACCAACCAAGGGAAATGCTTCACAAAGGGTATAGCCATCCTGTGGCATTCACTGCTTCAAGGGGTCAGAGCTAATTACTACCGTTCTTGGCTACCAATTCCTGCTCCAACCACGAGGCATGACTGCCCATGTCCCAGTCTCTGACAATATGCGATGCTGTGCAAGTTGCTTCTCTGTGTCTCACCTTCCTTATATGTCAGATGGAGTCTGTAACACTGGTCTATCTTGCACTGGGGGACTGTGAGGATAAATTCACAATGTTTGTTAAACTCTCCATGATCCTTGGCTGGAAGGTGTATGTATTATTGGCAATGCTTCAGACTAGGGCAAAGCACACTCCTCTACAATGCAGCTGGCTACTGGGGCAGCTGTGCCCAGGAGAGGAGGATTTGTTCCCAACAGCTGCAGGGGATCAATTTACACTCTGCAATGAAAGAGATTTGCTTTAATTGGCACATGGACAAAAGTTATTACCAATTGGTCATAAAATGACCCAGCCTTTTTAAAATCTAGGGTGGGGAAAGGCGGGGGGGGGGGGCGCGAAGTGGTGGGGCAGGGGAGGTTCTGGCACTCCTGGTGGAGTGTGCCACCAGATCATCTTCCATTCTCAAGCATTCCATATTCCTCCCCTGAACAGTAGGTATTGGCCAAGGACAAAGGCAGATGCAGGAGCAAATGGACCATAGGCTTTATGTTTCCAATTTCTTAAATACTGCTTATATGCTCTGCTGTATCAGTAATCGGGAGCATTTTAGATCATTTGCAGTAAAATCTGACTCAACAGCCCACTGGAGTCAGCCTCCAACACAGTGACTCAGGCAGACTGCAGTCATGAAAAGTGCAGTATCCAAATGTTCTGTTCAAAATTCAGATAAGTAGGCAAATGTCATCAGGTTCTTTGGCAGCTAAGGTCTGTGTGAGGAGGCACCACTACTACAAAGTTACCACAGTTACAATGAGGAAGTTGGTGTTGGTTAGAGTCCCTCCTCTGTAGGCAGCAGGAGTAAGACAGAGAGATCTGCTGCATACCTTTCCACTTTCTGGAGACTGCAGAATCATAGCAAAAGACAGGTGTGGACACACTTTCCTTCACTGGAGAGAGTAAGATCTTTTATGCTGCACATAGCCTTGTCTATCATAGCAAACTTTGTAGCCATAATTCCCGCTTCATATTGCTCCACCATTAGCAGCAATGACAGACGTTATAATGTAGATAAGACTCAGCCATTTTTTATCTTATCATCTAGCCCTACTTAGCATCTCTGGAGTCCTACATGGGAGGAGAATTAAGTGAGTCCAGTGTCTTATCTAGTAGGCCACACTACCTTTTTGCTGCTCAGTACGTCTACTGTTCTTGCTGGCAGGGCTGGCTAATGTTTGCAGCTACAATGTTTTCTAGCGTAGATGCAGGCTATGAGCTTTGTTTTGCACTGACCTGAAAGCACTGAATGCATCCGATGAAGTGAGCTGTAGCTCACGAAAGCTTCTGCTCAAATAAATTGGTTAGTCTCTAAGATGCCACAAGTCCTCCTTTTCTTTTTGCGAATACAGACCAACAGGGCTGCTACTCTGAAACCTGTCAGTATGTTGCTAGTTAGTTTCTAATTGTATAGCGGAAACATCTACTCTGCTCTCTGTTGCAACATTTGATACGCACATTAGGATTTGAATAATTTTTATTTTTAGAGACACTATATTTTTGGTAGAAACTTGGAAGAGTACTGTGCTGTATACAGGGATAACTACGGCACCATTAAGAAGAAAGTAAACACTCACTTGTATCAGTAGTTCAACACTGCTGTTACAGAGTGAGACACACATCAAGGCTATGTCTACACTACGCACCTTTTAGCGACACAGCTGTGGGAGAGCTCTCCTGCCAACAAAGCGCTGTTCACACCGGCACTTTTTGTTGGTAAAACTTTTGTTGTTCAGGGGTGTATGTGTTTTTTTCACACCCCTGAATGACAAACATTTTGCTGACAAAAGTCCAGTGCAGACAAAACCACACTGCTCTCTTCCTTTGTGAAGATTTTACATTTCTACGTTCTTTGTTATTGCCTTTCATCTAAAATAAAGGCCATCCAGACACAAGGTAAATGTTTTCCCTTTGTCTATGGAAAAACATCACAATCACCAACAGAGGACAGAGTCATTTGTTAGAAAATGACAATTCTGTTCTGCAAAAATATTCAAGGTTTCAAAAGGTGGTTTTGTTCCCTTAGCGCTACTGACCGGCATGTTGCAGACTCAAGGTCACGTCCCTGCTCTCCCTGATTAAGAGTAGCTTTTCCATTCCAGATCACTCTAAATCAGGCAGATCAATGATTTGAATATAGGTCTCCCACAGCACAGGTCAGAACCTTAACCACCTGGCTGTAGAGTAACTCTGTCTATCTCAAAAACCTTCCTGATGAGGATTTTGTGGAAACTATCACATCACCAAATGTTTTGGCTTTAACAAGAGTATTTTACCAAAATGTCATTTCAGCATAAGTGTCCTGACTAGCTCCAGTAGGACCCAATTCTGCAGTCTTCCTCAAACACTTGATTTCCATGAGACTACTTGATTGTAAAATCAAGCGTGTGTGAGTCTTTCCAGGACCAGAGCTGTTGAAGTGTGGGCTTAGTCACCTGGATTTCTCTTTGCAAGCAGTCCTCATATAATACTCTTTTGTAGGTTCATCACAGTGTACTTTATTTACAATGTCATAGGCAGCTTCCTGTCCCATTACCACAAAAGGTGCATTCCAGTGGCAAGGATAACCCCAACATCTGTTTCTGCCTTGTCTGTCCTGTTCCTTCTTTCTCTAGCTCCTACTTTGGCTTCTTGGCATCTCCCCTGGTCTCTCACTCTCTAGCCGTTTGGTTCTTCAGGCATTTCTCTCCTTCCTTAAAGGAAAAGGGCTCTGATTTGTCATAATTAACACAGATTGGGGCAATGCCTTGACAACTCCCACCTGCTTCCTCTGAAATGTTCCTCCAACTTCCAAAGGCACGCAGGCCACTGGGAGATTTTTCTTTCCCTGTGGATACGTTAGCCTCAATCTTTCTCCCAGCACCCAGTGTCCTAACCAACAAGCATCCCTCAGCAAAATCTTCTAGACCTGTCTCTTGTCACCATCCAACTCTCAGAGAGACTATAAGTGCTTGCTTTAATTGCTTCCTGAAGATTCCCCTCTCCCCCCTGAACTTGGCAAGATTATACAGTAACTTCTCACGTAGCGTTGTGGTTATGTTCCTGAAAAATCCTACTTTAAGCGAAACGATGTTAAGCGAATCCAATTTCCCCATAAGAATTAATGTAATAATGTGGGGGTTAGGTTCCAGGGAAATTTTTTTTGCCATACAAAAGACATTATATAGCAGGGATCGGCAATCTTTGGAAAGCCCTTGGCGGACCGGGCTGGTCTGTTTACCTGCAGCATCTGCAGGTTCAGCCGATCGCAGCTCCCACTGGCTGCGGTTCGCCGTCCCAGGCCAATGGGGGCTGCGGGTAGCTGCGTGGGCTGAGGGATGTGCTGGCCGCACACACAGTATAAGTTTTAAACAAACAGTTTAATACTGTACACAGCAATGATGATTGTGAAGCTTGGTTGAGGTGGTGGAGTCAGAGGGTGGAAGAGAGTGGGTGATTTCCCAGGGAATGCCTTACTGCTAAATGATAAACTAGCACTCGTCTGAGCCCTCAAGTGTTAACATATTGTTGTTAATGTAGCCTCACACTCTACAAGGAGCACGAATGGAGGGAAGAGACACAATAGATGCTTGGCAGTAGCTGCAAACATTCCCTGTGGAAACTGAACGTGATGATGACCCTATCCCACTGGGGTGCACCAGTCCCTCCACTTTCCAAACTGCCAGGGCCAGGGGGGTTGCATGTGTGTGTGTGAGTGAGAGAGAGAGACACACATTACCCCTTTAAGTACACTGATCCCACTCTAAGTACACTGCCTTTTTAGGTAGATCAACAAGTTGAAACAGCAGCTGCTGCCAGCAAGCTCCCTCCATCCTGAGCCCTGTCACGTTCCCCCAGCTCTGTGGAGATGGGGTACAGGAGCAGGGGGAGGGGGACATCCTGACATCAGCATCCCTTCTCCCCCCCCCCCCAGCACAACAAGCAGGAAGCTCCTGGAAGCAGCTCCAAGGCAGAGAGCAGGAGCAGCACCCAGCAGGGGGCGGGCACTCAAACTGCCTGGCAATTGAAAAGCCTGCTGGGCAGCTGCTGCACTGGGAACTTAGGGGCACTGCCGGCTCACCCTGGTTCCAAGCCTCCACCAGCTAGCGCCAACGGGCTGCTCTTCCTGCAAGCAGTGGAGAAAGCAGGCAGCTGCCAAACAACACTATAAGGGAGCATCGCACAACTTTAAACGAGCATGTTCCCTAATTGGTCAGCAACGTAACAACGTTAAATGAGGAGTTACTGTCCTCTACACAGGGGCAGTCCCTTTTCAGATGTCCTGAGCCCCCACACTGATAAACAGTTTGGCAATTTGTGGGTGGGGTGTCCTTCCTCTCTTCTCTTTTCTTCTCCAGCACTTTGTAGTCAGTAAAAAGAAAAGGAGTACTTGTGGCACCTTAGAGACTAACCAATTTATTAGAGCATAAGCTTTCGTGAGCTACAGCTCACTTCATCAGTAACACGGCTGTTACTCTGAAACTTGTAGTCAGTAGTTCCTCATCTTTCCTCCCCAGGTCATGTTCTTTAAATGAACATGTTGTTTTACTAGGGACACCAGCTTCCACAAACTCCTCAGTGAATTTAACAGTGGCTTCCAGAATAGTGGGTTAGTGCCTTCCGCACCCAAGACCTAGTGACTTTGGGTGGCCACTGCAAAAGCTATTCCAAAATAATGAAGTCCATGATCTCCCCAACCCCTCACCTGGCCTCAGCCACCCAGTGGTCCAATCCAATAATTTGTGCAAAGCCCCTAGGTCTTGTCCCCTGTGACCACCTGGCTGCCTAAAACTTCTGGCTGTATCGATCTGCTGACAGACCCATCTGATCTAAAATGGCAGCCTTTATGGTATCATAATCTGATGCTTTTTCATCCCACAGCACCCTATAAACAGCTTGAGTTTCTCACGAGAGGTTGATAGGGAGCCCATACCCTTTATACCCCGAAAGGCAGGGAGGGAGGCAGCTGAAGACCCCATACCCTCTTTACCCAGTCTGCTCCTGAAACCACCCGTTCAAACATTAACCAGAAGGCATCAGGGTCAAGCATATGGCCCATTTTGCACAGCCCCATGACCATCCCCCACTTATCACTCCCTATCATGAGACTCACCAGTTTCTCCAAGAGTTGTTACTGCCTGCAATAAATTGCTGTAGACTTTGTTGCTGTTCTGCTTTGTTTGTTCCCCAATGCTTACTTTCCCAGTATCTGTCATCCCCTGCTTGTGATTTATTACCAGCAGGTTATGCAATTTATTACCAGCAGGTCTGCAATTTGTTTGCTGCCCCTGGCCGATTATAACCATGTTTATAAGCAATCGATGCTAATTGAGACAATCCCCCACTGTGGTAACAGCTCCTCCGACCCCCTCCTATGTCCCACCTCCCTTGAGCAACGCTCCCGGCCCTGCCAGTACCGCGCAACCGCCTGCCAGGAAGTCGGCTGCAGACTCCACGTGGTCTAGTGGAGGTCAATGACCGAGGGTTACAGCAGGGGGCGGGGCTGAGGCAGCGCGGAACCCACCTCTATTGGCTGCTGGCGAAAAAGTTGCTCCTATCCAAAACGGCGGAGCTCGCTCCTGGCCCCGCCCCCTCAGGAGAGGCGCTCCGTCCAATGGGGCGGGGAGGGGGCGCGCGCGGGGCTTTCAAGCGGCGGGGGGTGACGCGCCGCGGACGGGATTCGCCCTCTCGCCCCTCCCCTGCCCGCGAGCGCTCTAAATTTAAGGCAGCTGGTGCCTCCTCCAGGCAGCCAGTCGGTCCTGCAGCGCGGAGAGGAGGCTCGGCTCGGCGCGCCCACCCCAGGTAAAGGGAGGGGGGCTGGTCCCGCAGGGACGGAGGAAACTGCCCTTACCCCCCCCCCTCAGGTACTGGGGGGGGACGGGGCTGCCTCAGGCCGGTGTGTGGGGGGGCGATGGAGGGGCTGCCCTTACCCCCCCTCAGGTACTGGGGGGGACGGGGCTGCCTCAGGCCGGTGTGTGGGGGGGTGATGGAGGGGCTGCCCTTACCCCTCAGGTACTGGGGGGGGACGGGGCTGCCTCAGGCCGGTGTGTGGGGGGGCGATGGAGGGGCTGCCCTTACCCCCCCCCCTCAGGTACTGGGGGGGGACGGGGCTGCCTCAGGCCGGTGTGTGGGGGGGCGATGGAGGGGCTGCCCTTACCCCCCCCCTCAGGTACTGGGGGGGGACGGGGCTGCCTCAGGCCGGTGTGTGGGGGGGCGATGGAGGGGCTGCCCTTACCCCCCCCCTCAGGTACTGGGGGGGGACGGGGCTGCCTCAGGCCGGTGTGTGGGGGGGCGATGGAGGGGCTGCCCTTACCCCCCCCCTCAGGTACTGGGGGGGGACGGGGCTGCCTCAGGCCGGTGTGTGGGGGGGCGATGGAGGGGCTGCCCTTACCCCCCCCTCAGGTACTGGGGGGGGACGGGGCTGCCTCAGGCCGGTGTGTGGGGGGGCGATGGAGGGGCCGCCCTTACCCCCCCTCAGGTACTGGGGAGGGACGAGGCTGCTTCAGGCAGGTGTGGTGGTGGGGGGGGGGGAGATGGAGGGGCCGCCCTTACCCCCCCTCAGGTACTGGGGAGCGATGGGCCTGGCCCCTCAGGTGGGGAGGCGATGGATGAAGGGGCCCCCCCCCGGTACGGCTTGGTGATGGAGGGGCGGCTGCTCCCCCGGAGATGGGCTGTGGGGGGGGGGCGCTCCCTTCCTCTCCCTCTGCGTGGGCAGGAGCTGGCGGGGCAGCGGCCGCCTGAGTGAGGCGGCTGGCGGGGGCTCTGGTGACCCGCCCCGCCCCTGCACGCGCCCCGCCCGGGTGGAGCCGCTCGCTCCCTGGCCCGAGGGCCCGCAACGTGCCGCGGGCGGGACGCCGCGTTGCTGGAAGCTCCGCTGCGGCGGGCCCTCGGGCTGGTAGCAAAGGCTCGGCGAGGGGCTGGGCAAGGCAGGTGCCTCACCGCCCCCCCCACACTTCCCCCCAGCGGAGTGAGGGCCTGGGTGGACGGCAGCTTCCTCAATGAGCTCATGGCTGGAGGGCGCTTTATGGACGGAAAAGCGCAGCACCCGTGCCACGTATTGGGTTTCCCCTCTGAGGGCGCGGGGCGGGCGGCCCTGGGGGGGGGGGGGGTAAGAGACACGTCATCTGGGGCACTTGAGGTTTTGTGTCTAAGGGGAGAACTGGAATTTCCATTTTCTCTTTTGGTCTCCTCTTTCTCCCCCCCCCCCATGGCGCAAAGAGTGAGCGTTTGGCCGCTTATTAGTGCGTTTCTGATGTGTGCTTGCTCAGAGGCCCCCCCGGCAGGTAAAAGTCCTCCTAGCTACAAGAACGTTAGTCTGTTCCCTTACATTTGAAATCTGCCAGGATGTTTGTAGTTGTCACCTAGTTTCTAGACCTTTGTTTTGTTGACACTTCCTTAAGCAAATATTAATACAACGCTATGCCTGCGTGAGGGCTGGTCACTTGTGTCTCACGTCTCTCTAAAAATGTGACAAAGTTGTTTAAAAAGACTTCATGTTTCTCTGATTTTTCTGAACTAAAATCTTAATGTATTCCATAGTCTTAATTGGTACTGGAGCTGACCTCATCAAATGTGAGATCTGATCAGATTTTGAAAAGCATCTTCCAATGCTGAGGAACTTCCTGCTGCACAAATGATGTAGATTGTGCTTTGTATATATTATACCCTTTCTTCTGTGGCTGTCTTGTAAAAACTGCCAGTATACTTCAGAAACTGGTGCATATTTTAACTGCCTATTTCCAGTTCTGGACAAAAAATGTTTGGTGCTATGGTAGACCCTAGAGGAGAGATCTCATCTGCCTCTATTGAAACAAGATCAATATAGCTGTGTATCAAAGAATCAGCAGTAGACTTCCTGCCACATACATAACTTCCTGTGGAAAAGCTGATGGCTATAAACTGTAAACAGTGCTCTATACTTTCATCAGTATTAAACTGTTTTCAGTGTGTTTCCATCTGTGTGAGTAACTCATAGTACCTCTGCTGTCTGCCTCGACAGGAAGAAGTGCACTTGTGACCTCTGCAACAGGTTAATGTTCTCTGATAACCTCTAAGCTTACTCATTCAGTGTCTTGAGACTATCATGTGTCAAAATGATGACTTGTAACATGTCTATTGGCTGAAATAATCAGGTTACACTTGCATGATGCTGTAGAGGGAGCCTGCAGTGTTAGGAAAACGGTGCTGAAATGACTAACATTGGTATAAGACATCAGAACATTCTGCAGCCACAAAAAACTAATAGTTCATACCAGGATTTTTAAATGTCCTGTGTCCATTCAGTAACAAACTCCACATTTTCCTAAACTATATTATGTCAGTTAAATCCAGATGTCAAGTAGGATCGCTATATAGAATGATCACAGTAGTATCTAGTTCAGGGTTTCTGAATTTTTCATGAGGTGGTTCACATCATAATTGTGCCATATGGAACACCACCCCTTCTGTTTTCGGCAGTAGCATGGACCACCATATCTGCCAGTAATTATCAAAACACCCCTGTGGCAAATACAGAAACTGCTCTAACCTTGTTCTGTGGAAGCAAGGTGGCTTAGCAGATGGCTACAAGGGAAGTTGGAAACCTGTGACTATGCAGTCTCAACAGATCACCAGTGTTCCATGGACTACAACTGTTCTAGATTTGAGATCAGATTTATACACTAAAGCTAAAAACACAGTTAAATGAGAGAGGAATCTTAACCAGCTCCTACTAATTTATAACTAGTGTAGCCTTAACTAGTGAACAAAAATTACTACACTTGCTGTGATGGCTCACCAAATTTAACTGGTGGAGAGTTCAGGCTGCATATCTAGCCAGTTCCACTTGTGTTCTGGATACCTGCAGTGAATTCTGTCCTTTTCAACCTACAGTTCTGTACTGAAAAATGAATACATTTCTCTGCCTACCCTCACAAAAATTCTCATGTACAATAAAACAGGTTTTAGCATCTGGTCAGAAGTCCATTGAGAATTCTGGCACCCAGAAAGGGCTGGATAAATTTCCAGTTCCCATTCTGGGCAGGAATAAAGAAGATTAAATGTTTAGAGGGGGGAGGAGAGGTTTACATCTATTACTCTTCCCTAAGCAGCAGAAGCTAGCTGCCTACCTATATTTCCCTGTCTCCTGTATTTCTCCATCTCCCTCCTGGTGAAATATAGCTACAATGAAGTAAATTTCTGATTAGTAGAAACTAGCTTAAAATTACCTTAAAGATTCAGTGGGGTACTGTTGACTTGAAATTCAGTCAGTTTAAAAACTCAGGTTAAAGGGATAGTCTTGAATACTACACCAACACTCTGGTCCTGTCAACTTTTGTGGTTTCAAAATTGTAGCATCATGCTTGAAAAAGTGGCTTCTCACTGTGTGGTGAGGGTGGGGGGAACCCCAGTCAAACAAAGGGAAACTGACTATATAGTCAAACTTATTTTGAGCTTATGCTCAAATTTTAGTCTTTAAGGTGCCACACGTACTTGTGTTCTTTTTGTGGATACAGACTAACACAGCTGCTACTCTGAAACCAGTCAAACTTGCATTACCCCATCTAATGTGCTATCAAATGCACAAACAGAAAATAGCCTACTGGTAAAGGTATGCTGGTGGGGAATTTTAGCAAAGTTTCCCATGTAGATGCAATCTGTTTAACCTGAAGCTTAGCTTTTTTCAAGCATAATTATGTTTAAATGTCAACTATAATTATGGTAACAAAACTATCTTTGTTTGACACCCCTCTGCTGGAAAACAAAGAACCTTTGAGAGAGATAGTGAGGAAGCTGTAGTAAGTCACGCTATTTCCCATATGTAAGCAACTCTCCAGTACATGGCAGGAAATTGCAGGAAAAATCATTTGAAATCCATGCTCCCCTTCCTCCACCCATTAGGGTCATGTTCAAGAAAATAGTCTTACTTAGCTTCCTCTAAGTCAGTGCCTTCTGCACAAGGAGATCAAGATTTAAAACCATAAATATAAAGTACTCCTGCACTAGAAACCATGTAATCTGAAACCTCTACTCCCTGCCTTTTTTTGTAAAGGTACAGCCTGCTCTAAACATTAAGGCCAAATTAATTTTAATACAATCACCAAATAGTCTCTCTTGTTCAAATAGTACAGTCTCTGAAGTGATGTTACTGAAATATTAACTGTACTAAAGTTCCAATATTAGACTAAGGGACATCAGTTAGTTCACTTTTGACCAAGAGAAGCTGACTTGCGGAAATTATCCTGTCTGGTGCAGCTTCTATTTTCAGTGTGTTCAGTTGTTTCAGAAATATTTCCAGAGTACTTTTTAAAGTTAGACTTTCTGCTCCAGCATCCAATGTTTGTTGCTGTGTCAATCCCAGGATATTAGAGAGACTAGGTGGGTGAGGTAGTATCTCTTAATTGGACCAACTTCTGTTGATGAGACACACAAGCTTACACAGAGCTCTTCTCCAGGTCTGGGACCAGATCTATGCTACCACTTATAACTTATGTAGCTCAGGGTAGGGTGTGAATAAGCCAACCCCCTCAAGCAATGTAAGTTACACCAGCTGTTCTCAAACTTCATTGCACTGTGACACCCTTCCCCCTTCTGACAAAAATTACTACATGACCCCAGAAGGGGGGACCAAAGCTCAAGGGCTTCTGCCCTGGGCAGGGGGCATATAACCTTAGCCACCCCCTCCCTTCCCTGGGCTGAAGCCCTCAAGCTTTGGCCCCAGGTGGTGGGGCTCTGACTTTAGCTTCAGTCCTGGGTGGTGGGGCTTTGGCCCTAGGCCCCAGCAAGTTTAATACCAGCCTTGGTGACCCCATTAAAATGGGGTGGTGACCCACCGTTTGAGAACCCTTGACTTACATTTCCGTAAGCATCAGTGTGGACCATGCTATATCAGCAGGAGAGCTGCTTCTGCCGACATAGCTACTACCTCTCACAGAGGTGGATTTATTATGCCAGTGGGAGAGCATGCACACGCTCTCTCATCTGCATAGAGTAGGGGTGGCCAGACTTACAGACCCTCTGAGCCACATACAACCATCTTCAGAAGTTCAAAGGCCAGGGCATGCCAGCCAGGGCTCAGGGCATGAGCCCTGTGGGAGACACCTGATGGGACTTCAGCCTCGCTCCTGCTGAAGCCCTGAGCCCCTGCAGGGCAGAAGCCCTGAGACTCCCACTCCATGCTGGGCAGCAGCCCCTACGTCCACCACCTCACTGAAAAGCAGAGGTCCCAAGCTGCTCCCCCAGTCTGGTAGGTGGGGTGGGGGGGTTGCAAGCTGCACTTTAACAGTAAAAGAGCCACATGTGGCTCTTGAGCCACAGTTTGGCCACCCTAGCATAGAGCATCTTGACTAGATACACTACAGCAGCGCAGCTCCACTGATGCTACTGATGTAGCACTTACAGTATAGGTACCCCTGAGCGATGCAAGTTTCAGTGCTGTAAAGTGGCTGTATAGACAGTGCTACAGTGCTGGGAGCCCTTCCCCTCATAGAGGTGGCTTTATTACAGCGCTGGCAGAGCTCTCCCCCAGTAGTGGAGCCAAGACTACACAGCCATGTTAAAGCGCTGCCCCGGCAGAGCTTACACAGCCATGTTAAGGCATACCCTAGAGCTGGGAAACTTAATCGAAGTGTCACAGCTAAATGTAAGGTGGAACAGATTGTTTAGCATAAGTATTTAACACATTTCAAGGTGGAGTGACCTGTTAACATGCTTCCAGTTGGGGAGGGGTGGGGGGGGGGGGTTGTAGACTATTGAACCTTAAAACCAGCCTTGACAACTGACCCATGGCTAGAAAGGGTTAAACATCCAGTAAAATGAATAACCCAGAGAAGACATGTGGGGAGATAATGTTTGCGTATTTACCTATATATGAGTAGGGTGGACCATGTAATCAACAGTCTTTGCTACTACAAAGCTCACCATCTCTGCTGTGAATCTGAAACTCAATGAATTGAACTCCTGTCTGTGTATGTATAGTGATCTTTTAACCACATTCTTTTTTGTTTAATTTTTAGTTTAAATAAGAATTGGTTGTCATGTATATTTGGGTAAGCTCTGAAACCTTCATTAACTTGGGAGGTAAACTGTCCAATCCTTTGGGACTGATAGAACCTGTTCTTTTACATGATGAAATATTTGACATGCATACCTGGATGGGGGCCTGATGCTGGATCACTTTAAGGTTACTCTTTAGACTTGAGTAACCAGTAAGGTAATAAATAAGCTGTGCTGGATTGGTGAATTTAAGTATTGGAATATCCACCAGCTTTTTGGGGATTGTCTGCCCCATTCTTTGCAGTTCACCCTAATTGAGTGACCACAGCTGGCTCCCCCACTAGGACATCAGGAACAACTGACCAGGTCATTGTACAAGATTCACTTACATTAAGTAACTACAGACATTACAGCAGCACAGCTGTACCACTGTAAGGTCTCCTGTGTAGCTGCTCTTTGCCAAAAGAAGAGCCTCTCCTGCTGACATAACATTGCCCACACCAGCACTTTTGCCAGCAAATTATCTCTGAGAGGTGGTTTTTCATACCTATGACTGACACAAGTTTTACCAACAAAAGTGGTAGTGCAGACAAAGTCTCTATATTCAGTTACCCAATCCAATGGCTAAACATTAACAAATTTTGTTTAAGCAACTACTTATGCTAAATGAAATGGAGGCTGAGTCTGTCTTGAATGAACATATTAAGAATGTATACAAGGGCAGCCAAGCCATTTACTAACAGTTGTGCGACAATTAGCAACTATGGTAACCTTTTAAAATGAGTTTTCACTAAGCTAGGTAAGTTAATACCTAAATATTTGTAACTAGTGTGTGAACAAGTGACTAGATGTTCTAAATGATACCATGTAAGGAAATGTGTAACGCAGCAGCAGCTCCTTGCCTTTGCGGAAGATGGTGGGCAGTAGGACTGAGCCATCCATCTCCTGGGTGCTCCTGGCAGACCTTGGTGGGGTTGATCAGGGTGCCTGGACAGACATGGCTATCCTCCTCTTAGAGCACTGAATGGGAACCAGACACTCCAGGTCATTCTCCAAGTTTTGTCTCATGGAGATTCAGTCCTGCCTGGAATATAATGCGAGTTGGAGGCTCTCCCAGCTGGCAGCACTGTGCAGTCAAGCCTACCCCTTGCTCCCATGGCTCATGAAGCCTGGACAGTAGTAAGGAGCAGTTAAACTATAGGTTGAGCAAGTGCAGAATATGCCTTTAGATGTTTAAAAGATCACTGATGCTGTTTGCTGACTAGGTCAGACCTCAGCACAACCAACATTCCCATTGTTGCTGTTTGCTCCATAATATCTGAGTAAGGGGGAAGACATTTATGGCAGGGTGAGAGGTTGAGGCCAATTGCCTGGTGTCCAATTTTGAGCAACCAGACACCAGGGCATTTAGAAGAGCACAGCAAGGCACGCTGCGCATCAGAGAGGCTTTGAAAACCAGTTTCATGACTGGCCAGGCTTCAGTGTGACAGTTGTGTGTTTCTCCTTGATGCAAACCTGCCCTTTGTTTTTAATACACTGTAAGCCAACCACCCTCCCCCCTTTGAAATAAAGTAACTATTGTTTTGAAACTATTCTTTCCTTATTAAGCAAAACAAAAAAAACCTGACAGGGTAGCCTGAGTGGGGTAAGGGAGGAGGGAAGGACAAGGCCACATTGCTTATTGTAGGAACACTCAAAATCAAACTGTTTGACAGCCTTCTGTTGCTTGGGTCATCCTCTCCAGTGGAATGACTGGGTGCCTGGAGTCTTCTCCTTCCCCTCCCCACATTCTTGGGTGTCTGGGTGAGGCAGCTATGGAACATGGGGAGGAGGGTAGGCGGTTATACAGTGGATGCAGCAGGGGTCTGTGCTCTCGTTGGCTTTCCTATTAGCCGAGCATCATGTCCTGCCTCCGCTCTTCACACTCACTGAAGTCTTTCTGGCCTCTGCCACTGAATATCTCAGGGCACAGCTTAATGCATGATCAGTGCGGGGGGACTGCATGAGCTTGGAAAACATGTCGTCATGAGTGCTCCCCCACCCCCGCCTTCCCACCTGCGATCTCCTCAGGGATGGAGATGATAGGGGGAGCCTAGAAACAGTCTACACTCTACAATTCTGGGGGGACTGCATGGTCACCTGTACTGCTGAGTTTGCCATGCTGACCAAACAGGAAATGAAATTCAAAAGTTCCTAGGACTCTTCCTGTGTACCTGGCTAGTGCATCAGAGTTCAAAGTGCTGTCCCAAGCAGTCACAATGGAGCACTCTGGGGTAGCTCCTGGAGTGCAATACCATCGATTTGCATCTGTACTATCCCAAATTTGACCCAGCAAGGTCAATTTTTAGCACTACTCCCTTCATCAGGGAGGAGTACAGAAGTTTATTTTAAGAGCCCTTTAGGCTGATGGAACGGGCTTGGCTGTGTGGACGCAGTCCTTTTAAATTGGACCTAACATGGCAGTGTAGACCAGGCCTTAGTCTTGCTGGATGTTCTGATTTGATTTGGGGTCAGTTTGAGCCGGTCTTTAATGACTTAGCTCTTCCACTCAGACCACTAGGTGACACTCCTACTTCATGCTTCCTGCACTGTCTTAGCAGGAGACTTGCACTTTTTTACAATGCAAAGTGCAGAGGGGAAACAGAGGCACAAAGGCTTCATAATAAATATTTCAGAGAATTCCCATATTGTCTCCCCTTATCTCCTACACTGGTGGCTTGACTACCCTCCTATCACTGAACATCTGTAAGAATTTTCTACTGGGATAAGAGTCTAGCATACTATAGATTGGCCATGGTGAAGCAGCCACGCAATATATTTTGAAGAGTTGTTCTGATGCAGCAAAATGATTCAGAGCTGCTATTACTCTCTTCTCTCACCCCACAGTTCAGCAGACTCTCTGCTTCATGACTAGCTAGAGGAAAGCAACCAGCCCTTAACCTAAAAATCCAATAAATGGGTTTAGGTTATAGTGCCTTTTATTGACCACTTTAAAGTTATTGCAATGTCTGTCCTGTTAAAAGAAATAAAAAAATAGTATGGTGAACTATGCCTCTTAAAGGAGTTAACAAGAATGTGTTTTCCTTCCTGTTTATAGGGTGATTCTCTTCCGGGCAAATAAAGCCAAGCCCAACCCAACTATCCTGAGTTTGAGGACTATATACTGACATTTCTTCTAGCATTAGGTTAATTTTAGATGAACAAACTCAACCTTTAAGACACAATAGTGATACATTCACTTAATGCTGACTATGAAACCCACTCAGGAAGAAGGCAGCTACTGAACTGTCATTCATATAAAAATAAACTGTGCCTACTTTGTGTTCAAATAGAATAGATACTTGACTGTCTGTAGCATAGTAACCCTGTTCCTGTGACCACATCACAGTTGTTGTGGACATGTTCCAGGCAGGAAAAAGGAAACTATCCAGCATCCTCTAAGAAAGTAATTGCATGTGCTGGTGTTGCAGGGGAAGGAGGAACAAACACATGATCAGTCTTTCTATATAAGGAGAAAAGTGGGGTGATGGGCTACTTCCAATTGCAATGCAGAGAACACATGACCTAAGATGTTACAGCTCTTCCTGGTAGGTGCTAGTTTAAAAAAAATAAAGGATGTTACACATCTGTGCTCATGCTGATAGACTGCAGAGGAAGAGGATTGAACAAAGGCACAGAAAATGCACTGAGATTCTAAACCATAATTCTGTGATGGTGGTTGGGTTTTTGGGGGTTAAGATCTAAATTCATTATTTCTGGCTAAATAGCATAGGATATAAATGAGAACCTTTTTATGAGATGTTCAAAATTGTAAGCAGGTCAACTATAGACCATACTTTTAAAAATGAATTGGGAAAATCTGACAACTAACAAATCTCATAATATATATATTCTATATCTAGCACCATCCTAGTACTGGACCAGATAAAGAATCTTATTTTATTCTTTGCAAATACAAATATTGCTGCTTTCAGTGACAGTTGTTTGAATGGGCTTGTTCAGATAACAATGTTGATAAGTGGTTTCCTTAAAGCAGTTTTAAACTATCACTTTGTCATTTTAAACTTTTGCAGGGACAATGCTGTCTGAATCAGAAATGGGTACTGTATTGGCAGATTCAGCCCCTAACTCAGAAGTTCCAGTACCATGTGGGGTGTCTCTTAGTGATGTCTTGGTGACCTCTCCATCCAGGTTTGTCCAGTTTCTTTAAGAATTTTTAGATTAATTTCCATTTGATTAACTAGAATAGTTTCTATGATCTACATTCACATGGGCTTGTACTATTAAAATCTAATGCTGTGAGGAAGGAAAAGAGCAGAATAGAACTCGCTTTTAGTGTGGTGACTAGCTTCTGAAATACACTGTGTTTAGCTTGTGTTCAAAAAGCATTCTGTACAGGCAGACTGAACTTCTTATAAAAGTATGCATTTAATGTTAACTCTGGCAGAATTTAAACTTGTCCGTAGAAAGGCATGGGCCGATACTTAGCACTTCTATATTATGGAATGTTGCTATACTGCAAACAGAATATTGGGTGTCTGCAGGGAAATTTCCAAATGTAGGAAAGTACATCTTGTTTGTGCCACATATGAGGGAAGTAAGGGGGATTTTGGTCAAAGTAGACCATGTAGAGCTATGTATCTCTTACAGCCCATGGGGAAAACTATAAAAGATTGGCTGCCCAGAGATGGGAGATCACTGTGCAGCTCCCCCCTTCCCCCCCCCCCCCCAAGAAAACACACTCAGTGGTGTGGCTGCACCCAACCCTGACACTGCACAAGGACCAGGCCTGCCCCAGAAACACCCCAGGGACCTTCCCCTCCATGCCAGGTGTGGGCAGGCAGGCTCAGCAAGGCAGGATCCAAGAGTGGAGGGACTTAGTGTAGGGGGGAATCCAGGTGTGGGTTGAGGGTTGTGTGGGGCAAAATGAGGAATCTGGGTGCATGGGCTTGTTGGGGTGGGGGTCTGGGTGCAATGGTGATGGAGCCCCTGCAGGAAGTCCCAAGTGAAGATGGTTGGGGCTCAGTAGGGTGGGGGTGCAGGTAGCTCAACAGGGTGGTCCAGATGCAGGGGGAATGGGACTGTCTGGATGCATGGGGGTTGGGCAGATGGTGGAGCATTTCCCTGTACAGGGATCCCTCCCCTTGCAGCTGAGGAATGATGAGTGTAGGAAGCAGGGGAAGTTTGCAGAGCTTCCTGCAGCTGGATGAGAAATCTTTGGGTGGGTCTGACCCAGCTGCCATGTGGGGGAAGAGGAAGTCCTGTCCTCCCCAGCCTAGCCAGGATTAGCAGCTGAGCCAGATGCAAGGTAGAAACCATTAGCCAGGTCTTCCCCTGCCCCACAGTGATTTACATCTCTGCTGGCTGCCCTGGGTACCCAAACCATACTGCTGGGGAAGGTCATGTGATCACTCTTGTGGCTTTCCTTTGCTTCCCTGTCAGTCATTTTTCTGCAGTGTTTGGGGAGGAGAGAACTCCATAGGTTCATATGGAGAGAACTCCATAGGTTCACCTGACCAGCTATAGTCTCTTGCTCCATGGCCCATAAAACCCTCCCTAATTTAGATGGCCTGGAACCCTAGCCAATAGGGAATGTCTTGCAAAAAGATATCTTCAGTTATGGCTTAAGGTGATTTAAGCAATAACATTTCATTCACACTTGCTCCTGCATAACTATAGCATAAGAGCCTTGTCAAACCAACTGCTGCTGGAGAAATTGGGATCCTCTTTTTTTAAAAAGGAGCCTAAGAATTAGGCTCCCCAATCCAATGAAATTAGTGGGATTTAGGTGCCAAACTCTCCAGAGGCTCTCGGCCTAAGATCTTGTCTCTTTATTTGAAACACATGAAGAAAACCACTTTTGACCTGGTGTGGGAAAATAGCCTGAATCTCCAGGTAAATCAAAAGGAAAGCTTGTGTTGTGGTGGTAGCATTGTTTGTGGAAGTGTTTGTACTCCAGTGCCACAACCTGCTAGAAAAACCACCCACATCTTGCTAGTGAATACCAAACCATGTTAAAAAGTTGGTACCTCTTAGCCCTGTGATAGTTTCCCAAACTTCCTTCCAATAATAAGCAACCTCATTGTACTGCTAATAGAGTAAATTTTACCATTTGCAAATACTGCAACACTGCTCCTCTATTTTCTTAATGATGTGGCTTTACTGTTTGATCCATAAGATTCAGTAAGACTGACCAGTCTGACTTTTCAGTGGTTCTGCATCCATTTCAGTATTTATCCTCTGCTAGCTTACAGCTACCAAATGCCCTAGTGAGTAGTGAAGTTTCTGCAACCTCTCATTGGTCTTCAGTTTTATGTACTGATCTGCCTGATTAAAGCAGTCCTTAGTCTATCTCCCCCCTCCCCTTGCTTTAACCTCCTAAACTACTCTCACAAATGCACAAACACTTCAGCAAAATGAACACTTAATAGTGACAGTTATTCATGCCAATCTGTCAACAGAAGTGCAAATTGATAAGCATACTTTATGCTGGCCCCGCAGTTAAGACTCCATAGCTTGCTGAGCAAGGTTAAGAGACAGACTGATTACTTTCTCCTGTTCTGGTTCTGGATTGCAGACCTAGTGGGAGAAGCAAGCTTTGTTTTATTGTGCAGTGTCAAAATAGCTACCTCAGACTTAATTGCAGTGGTTTGAGTCCTTCTATTTTGGCAGATCATGAGAGAACCGCCTCCAAATACAGCAGTTGTGCACCCACCCCTGGAACTCTAGGGATGGGAACAAGAACTGAACTTTACTGATTCAAAACCAGTGACAATGTACTAACTGTAAAATGTCAACACTTCTCCCCCCACATCTGCTTGACTGCCAGTTAAGTCACCTCATGTATAATGAACAAGTCTGCTCATTTTTACAATGAGATAAACATAGCACCTCAAATGCCAGTATGTGTTTCTCCAGAAAACTACATTTTAAACAGAACAGTTCAATTCCCCTTCCAAAAGGGGGAGAACTAGAAGTTTGGGGTGAAGGACACAAATTCTGACTGAATCAGAAACAGAAACATGCCTTGGACCAACATTCTCTCATACCAAAGCCAACAGCTGAAACTACAGATCTGTCTACAGCCAATCATGTGCCAGGACTCTTGTATGTCACAATGATCTAGCTAAGGTTTTCTATTTCTATAGCAACAGTTCGTGTCCAAGTGACCCTGCCTGCATGTAGGGTCAAAGTGGATACCTAGTGCTAGGGACAGCCTAGAATTCAGAACTCAGTGATGTCATAAGAACCTAGTGAGTTCCAGAGTATTTTCTGAACAAATGCCAATCTTCTAGAAGTGGACACTGAGGGATACAGTCAGACTTAAACTGTGGATCAGTACTTAACAGAACAAAAAGTGGGACTCTTCCCCCTACCTGACTCTTCATGAAGAGTGAAGGTTCAGCACTGACATAAAGTGCTCACCTGCCTATCGACCTGCAGTGATGTCAAAGTGACAGACTTTAGAGAAACAAAGGCAAGATAGATGGGAATATTCAATCCTTCTAGGGTGGAAAATAAGCTTTATATATATATATTTTTTGGCAGTCATGGCTGACTAATAGGAGTTAAGGTGACTGTATGAATGGCGTTGTACAGTGCAGGGGAGCAAGCACCAGCCATATGAATACAGGACAGTTACACTTGTATGAATACTAGGCGAGCAGGACAGTTACACTTGTAGCTCAAGAGATCTCATTCTGGTGAGTGGTTCATGGGTCCCCAAAGGCCAGGCCAGAGTTCAGCTTCCAGTTAGGTTATCTGGAAGGAACAGTATGTGACTGCTGTCAGTCTTCATTATGGCAAATATACCTGGCTAATGAGGGCAGAGAATGAAGGTCTGATAGATAAACCTGTCTTGGAGAGGAAGAATACAAAGTCTCTTCATTCCTATCAGCAGCCAAGAGAGTAGAGTTCACTTCCTCCCCAATTTCTACAAAAGTTAAGGGACAGTGCTTACCAGATGTCTTCTAGCAAGGTTGAACCTGGAGTAGAGCTGCTGCCCAGCACCATGATGAGATGATCCCTTAACCTCTAGGTTGATGACTCAACTAACTCTGATTAAGGCTGTGTTAGTCACTGGTATTTTTAGTAAGTCATGGACTGGTCGCAGCTAGGGGTGCAGGCTCTGGGGTGGGGCCAGGGATGTGGGGTCTGGGGTGCAGGCTGCCCCAGGGCTACAGTGGGGAGAGGACCCCCCAAGCTTTCCCCACAGCAGCACCTGGGCTGGGGGTGCCTCTCCTATGGCCACAGCAGGCCTGGGGCTGGGAGGAGAGGAATCTCTCCCTGCTGCAGCCCTGAGCACCTGTGTGGAGCTTAATAGGCTGCTGTGCAGCTTAGAGGAAACTTGGCCCATGACCTGTTCATGACTTGTACTATACCCCTGACTAAATATGGGGAGGGCTGGGGGGAGGATGCCCCGGGGGGGCACTGTGGGGGGAGTTGGTGGGGCTGACAGGTTCCCAACCTGGCTTCTCAGAAGCAACATGTCCCTCCCTAAGCTCCTAGCTCTGCGCTGCCAGCACCATAGCTCCCATTGGTTGGGAACAGTGCAGGCAGTGCCTCTGGGTGGAGGCAGCACACAGAGCTAGGAGCTGAGGGAGGGATGGATGGACATGTTGCCCCTTCTGGGAAGGGCCCCAAAGTAAGCACTGCCCAGAGCCCTCACCCCTCCCACACCAAATATCCTCCCACTGCTGGGGGGCAGGCAGTGGCCTGAGACTGCCCCAGCAGTGGCTGGTGCAACTGGTCCATGGGCTGCCCCAGAAGTCACAATCATCAAATTGGTGACCAACTTGCAGCCTAAACTATATAGTTTGAGCTCAAGGTGAGGCCTACTTAACTTTGAGGCAGTGATCAGAGACTAAGTCTAGACCATAAAAATGGTGAAACACTAGTTAGGTGTCAGTAGCAGCCGTGTTAGTCTGTATTCGTAAACACAAAAGGAGTACTAGTGGAACCTTAGAGACTGACCAATTTATTTGAGCATAAGCTTTTGTGAGCTACAACTCACTTCATCGGATGCATCCAATGAAGTGAGCTGTAGCTCACGAAAGCTTACGCTCAAATAAATTGGTCAGTCTCTAAGGTGCCACTAGTACTCCTTTTGTTTACTAGTTAGGTGGTGGTTTCAATCCCATAACAGGTATCTCAAACATTGTATGACTTGTGAAAAGCTACTTCCATGGCTTTTTGGAGGAGGTGGGGACTAGTGTGTATGGTAATGCCCTAAAAGGGACTGGAGATGCATGGTGGGCTAGGAAGAGACCTCAAGACACTATTGAGGCAAACAGCTTAGTAGGAGTCAAAATTGACTTACGTGGCTCACATGATCCACAGTTCCATAAGATAGAATGCAATAGGATATAACCTTTATGCTTCAAGAGAAAAGCCAATCATTAACTGATAACATTTAGGAAAAACTTCCCTTAATGGACTAACCAGACCAGAGGGGGTTTCTTGAAGCATCTGGTGTTAGCAGAAACCACCACATCAGGCCGACTAGCGATGGCTGAAGCATACTAGTTTGGGCAAAAGTAGTGTTGTGAAAATTTACCTACTTTCAGGCTGCTGAATCCTTCTGAGGGAAGTTGGGGACTCTTGGGGACTTTCCTGAGAGAGTGCTGGGTGACCACTAATCTGAGTGGTAAGGAGGGAAAGCTGCTGGGGCCAAGTGTCCTGGATTGGCACTCTGTGGTAGCAAGCAGGGAAGACCTGCTCCCTAGAAGGAGCAGAAGAGAGCTCCTCCACTTCTGGCATCTGCTTTTGCAAGTCTACTACTTGGGAAGTTGGTTTGGTTTTGTTCAATTGTGCCAGCCTTCCTAGCTGCCAGTGGATGCTAAGCTTGAGTTCAGACACAGCTTGCCTGGAAATGCAAGTAATCAGTTTATGTTGGTCAAAACCAGTTCTGTGTTCAAACTTATGTTAAACACTTTGGATTTAGATTGTAAACTTTTTGAGGCTGGGACTGTCTTTCTAGGTTAGCCCCACATAGACTATCAGTAAAAGAACAACAAACTCAAATCCAGAATATTGGGGACCAATAATATAGTAGGAAAATCCCCCTCCTAACATCAAGGGATTAGCAAAATGAAATTATGAAACTGAGAATATCTGAACTGTGATGGGAATATGCTATGCACTTAGGTCAGTGCACTAAAATAACATCCAATACTTAGTGCTTGCTATTGCTTGCAGAACTGTTGAGGACCATAGTGCTGAGACAACTGAAGAGACTAAGACTGAAGAATCTCAGTTAAATATGTTTAGATCCAAAGGTAAGCAAAAAGGAATCTGTTACAACTGTCTTTTGTTGTAGACTAATACATTGCTCTAAACTTCAAATTGTTGAATTCCAAAATTGTATCTCATAAAACAAGAAACATGAACTGCAGGATAGTCTCCTGAGAAACCATGCTGAATTTAGCTTGGGTTGCAGTGGTGGTAGCCCTCAGGGAGGGTAAATATCCACTGGCACACAGTGTAGTAACACAAGCCCCTGCTGGGGTTGGGGCAGAGGCACTGAATGAGTTTGGCCTCTTGTGCCAGCTGTTCCTGTACAAGCATCTTTTGGCAGAATAGCACCCTCCTTGTTAGAGGATATGTGAAAGTATTAGTGGGAGGGAGAGGTTTCAAGTTCCCCATCTTTGTTCTCTTGCATACAGCTTAAATATAGTTCAGGTTTCAGCAAAACTCCAGTCTTAAAATAGAATCTGAACTACCTGCCAACTTGCCCAAAGTACAGAATAAGTGACAATTCACGTTATACCTTGGGTATAATCTCTCAGATCTGACCTCTTATTTCATAGTGGCAGAAGGAAAAATCTAAATGCAAGACATTACACTAACCTTATTTATTTAATACTAGCTTCATCCCCTGCCTCAGGCCTATGGACAACACGACGGGATGGAGAAGTTAAACTGAGGCTAGATCAACATGGTATTGGTAGTGAGACACCAAAGACTGTTCATGAAGTATTCCAGGAAGCTGTTAAAAAATATGGTAACTATTTTGCCCTTGCATCAAAGAAGGGTGACAAGTGGATAAAGCAAACTTATAAGCAATACTATGAGGAATGCCGGAAGGCAGCAAAAAGCTTTATAAAGGTATGTTTTGTAGAACTTTTATTCACCCATCCACTATTACTGATTGCAGTAATGTCCATATTAAGTCACTGAAACTTAGGCAATGTTTAAGTATACCCTAATCTTACAGGAAGAGGGTGGGGCACAGTAGATAGTGTGGCTCAGTATCATGGAGTCTTAATGAGATACACTTGCTAACTGAATTGTTCTGTCTGAAACCTCTCATGTGCTCGTGCCAGAGGATGACTCTTCAGGAGGCATGTGAGTTGGTTTTTCATCTTGGATATACGTAACATTCCTCAAAGAAATTTAAACTTGGCTTATTCTGTTTTTAACTCTAAAAATGTGGGTTAATTCTAGACATCTATTATATAAATGTTCCTCCCTGCCCACATTCAAGACCACCTTACAAAACTGTCAAACTTACCAGCCAAGCCTCAATCTGTTTGCATGTTCTCTGCTGCAATAAGTAATGAGAACTAAGGATGTGATTATATGCAATATAATATATTATAATAACTAAGGATGTGACTATATGCAAGTGTGCTACTGTCCATGAAATGTTTTATCAAAATATTTCAATATTAAGGAAATGGCCAAACTGGGAAAAATGACCTTTGTATAAGAGTGAAAAGTTGCTTCAAAACTTTCTGCTTGGCTTTTCATTAGCATAAAAGTCTTGTCTGCCACCCTCTTGCAGAAATTCTATGGCTGAATATATTAGACCTCTTCTCCAGGTTTCACGCATGAGAGGATTTGTCAAACTAAAAATAGCATGTGCTTTCTGTTAACCTATTGCTCTAATTTAAAGCTCTGCAATCCAAAATTCCTACCCTTTCAATTGCACAGTAAGAGTTCCTGCTGCAAAACCAAGAGGATTTTAGGTGAAATCCTGGTACAGTTGAAGTCCATAGCATACCAGCCCTGGGCTTCAATGGAGTCAGGATGGATGCCTTCGATATTAGATACATCACATTTTAATTTAAAATGTGACTAACCCTTTAACTATGTAAGGTACTAAATGCAAGGGTCTCAACTCTCCCACTTTAGCTTTTTCCAAGTCCACAGAGGGAGCAGATATCTGTCTGGAATAAACTCAGGAATTTGGATTCCTGATCTGGTCTTCCACTATAGAGTATTACTTCATGCTAATGAAGTGGTCTTATTGTATTTGCTGGGAGTCTGCATTTGCACTTTGTCAGCATTGAACAAAACAGAGCAATATATTGAGATTAAATTTAAACTTGTGTTTTGGTTCTGTGCTAATTCTTGAGGGAATTTCTTTAATGTGAATCCTCTTGTACACTGGCTGAGCTTTTTCTTGATGATTAAGCTCAAAGTATATGCCTGCTTCTAGCAGCCATATAGAAAAGATGTTCAAACTAAGGCTATGTCTATACTACTAATGTTGGCAAAACTATATTCAGGAGTGTGGAAGAAAAACATCTGAGCAACATAAATTTCACCAGCAAGAGCGGTGGTGTACACAGGGCTATGTCAATGGGAAAGCTTCTCCCACCAACATAGCTACTGCTGCTTGTTGAGGTGGTTTTATTACATCAACAGGAGAGCTCTCTCAGCATGGAGCAGCTACACAAGCAATCTTAGTGGCACACATGTGCCACTGTAAGTTCACTAGTGTATACATGGCTTAACTCATCTTAAGGCATTTATTTTTCCCAAGAGAAATAAGTCCTATCTGATCTTTATTTACAGTTGGGATTGGAGCGTTTCCATGGAGTGGGCATTCTGGGATTTAATTCTGCAGAGTGGTTTATTGCTGACATTGGAGCTATTCTAGCTGGGTAAGAAACCAATTTAGTCTTTTTAAAGTGCCAGGGCAAGCTATTTTCAGATGCCAATAGGTGTTAAAAACATGATTGAACAATTGATGTCAAAGGCTCTACTCTTTATTTGTGGTTAGCAATTTGTTTAGACTCTAGATATACCTCTTTAACTATCATTAGACCTCTAACAAATGAACAAGGTGGGCTAGAGGGATACATATATAGCTTGGTTAGAGCAGGGGTCTCAACCTTTCAGAGCCCCCCTTCCACATGCTATAAAAACTTCACTACCCACCTGTGCCACAACTGGTTTTCTGCATATAAAAACCAGGGCCAGTGATAAGGGGTAGCAAGCAGGGCAATTGCCTGGGCTCCCACACCACAGGGAGCCCCATGAAGCTAAGTTGCTCAGGCTTTGGCTTCTGCCATGGGTGGTGGGGCTCAGGGCCTCAGGCTTCAGCCCCATGCAGTTGGTCTTCAACTTTCTGCCCTGGGCCCCAACGAGTCTAATCCTTGGTGGACTCCCTGAAACCTGCTCATGGACCCCAGTTGAGAATCTCTAGATTAGAGGATGTCGTACTTCCAGAATGCTGAGCTGAAGCAATAATATGCTGGTCTGAAAGAATGTTTCATTGCACTTCATGTTGCAGGGGAGGGGAGAGACTACTAGTCCTGTAACTGAGCAGAGGTTCTGCAAAGAATCTAGTATATTGTGGCTCCTGAAAAACAAATCAGATCTTTATGAATGGAACTTCAATTTCTAGAATTTAGCACAAAGGAGGTATCCTCTTTAATCTAAACTCTTTTTTGTAATGGAGCACTTTTCCAGGTGGGAGGGCTCTGTTAAAGAGGCCAACTTCTAAGACTGAAATCCTTAACTATTACCCTCTAACTCTGATTTATTTATAGTGGTTTTGCTGTTGGCATCTACACCACAAACTCTCCTGAAGCCTGCCAGTATGTAGCAGAGAACTGTGGTGCGAATATCCTGGTTGTGGAGAATCATAAACAGCTGCAGAAAATCCTAGAAGTAAATATCTTTTTATAGAGTTTAGGGGTGGCTGTGGCATATGGAAGGCATTTGGCTGGGTTAGATAGTCAAGCAAGTATTTAAATTCCATCCCTAGCTCTAACCTAGGGTGTGTTCCTTCTCCTTTTTATTCATTCTGTCAAACCAAGAAATGCCTGTTCTTTCTGGGCTGGGGATGGAAGGGGACTTGACTGTACAGCAGAACTCCCACTTCCCCCTGCGACTTCAGACTGCACCTGGTGTGTGCTATAGCACTCTAAAGGGATACGGTGGAGTACAAACACTCACTAATGCTGGCAAGTCTACCTGTGAGCGGGCAGGGAAGCCAAATTGGGACTAGAGTGGAAAGGTGATTGCAATGTTAAATATAAAGACTGGAATCATTAACTGAATTTGAACAGTCCAACCTGTGCTCTCACCTATCAGAGGTGGATGGGAGGGGGCTGGTAGCCAAAGCAACTTTGAAAGGGAAGTTAAAACTATAAACCCTTCTAGTCAAGGCTCTGAAACAGTCACAATACCACAAGCAAAAATTAAGCATCACTAAAAATCCCATGATGCTTTCTGAAAATCAAGGTGTTCTGTAAAACTTCAGTCTGGATAATTACTTTCTAACTACCTGAAGTTAGAATCCAACAGGCTTCAGACTATATCATTAAATAGTATTCTTCACTCCCATCCAAAGGTGGCTGCAATTTCAGTTGTGGGTGAAGCTATTGTCTTCAGACTACAACAAAGTTCTGTTGCATACATCAAGCTGAAAGGAAGGCACAAGAAACACTAATTTACTCTGATCCCTGGCTTCCACTTTACTGCAGGTTCAGCACAAGCTCCCTCTTCTGAAAGCAATCATCCAGTACAATGGAGAGCTTAAGGAGAAGAGACCAAATCTCTACACTGTAAGTAATGACACTTAAGTAACATTTGAGGTGTTGCTTGCGTATAACAAATGCCTCTGTAAATAACTAGCTACACTTTGATGGTGCTGTAAGTACACCTCAACATGCAGCTGTAGTGAGTAATACTGGCAAACTGTCCCATTGCCATCTCTGATGGCTCACCTATGGAGGGGCCCCTACTAGATGACATTCTTGTTCATTAGGGAACAGTTTGGGGTGGGGAAAGTTCTCTTATGTTCTTTCATAAATTGCTTAACCTTGTATGCAGTGGATGGAGGTGGCAGGGGGAGGGGGAAATACTACAAGATAATTCTCCACTCACACAAGTGGTAACTCCACAGCTGTGTGGAGTGGATGTAATGACTACACAAAGTAAAAGCCATGTAGAAGTAGGCCCTTTATTTCTCAAACTCTCTGGAGGATAACCCTTTCCAATAAAGCACAACCAATGACTTTCCTGCTAGTGTTCCCTGTCCTATTTTTAAATAAGCCCTTAGACAGGACATCAGCAAGACTCAATGAAATCACTAACAGCCTAGGAAACTCCCTCAAAACTATTCCCCCAAACATGTCTTCCTTCATGTGGCAGTAGAACAAAATCACTGCACTGGGGCCAAACACACCTGTATTCCTCCCCACATACCCCATATCCACAGCTTTATACACTATTGTAATTGAAGTAAATTCTTGATTGGAAAGACTTCCATGGACTAATGGAAGATATAATTAGGTGTAAACTGTGACAAAGTTCTGTCCTTGCCTCCATGGGTCCCATGTTTCCTGGCACATTTCACTAGCCTCAGAGGCTCACTGTGACCCTCCACATAACCCTTCTCTCTAGAGACAAGGATTACAGTCAGCCATTTTTATCATAAGCCAGTGAGGGAGGTGAGAAGTTATCCATCCTTGCACAGTCTCTCCATGATTAATCAGGGGGCAACCCAGGCCCACCCTCGGCTCCAGTCCAGGGACCCTAATAGTATCAGCTATGGTAGCTGACCTTTTAGAAACATGACTTAAAATTCCCTGGGCTACTTCCCCCACAACAGCCCTCACTTCCTCAAGCTTCGCTTTACCCTTACCTCAGGGCCTCCTTCCTTGTGCCTGATATGGTGTGTACTGCTCAGTCTCTCTAACAGCACAACTTCCTCCCACAGCTCCTGACATGCACATCCACCTGACTGATTGGGAGGCTTTTAACTAGTTTCAGCCAGCCCCTGATTGGCTTCAGATGTCCCAATCAACCTAGCATTCTCCCTGCCTTCTGGAAAGTTCTTAATTGGCCCCAGGTGTTGTAATTGACCTGGAGCAGCTGCCATTTTACTTATCCTGGTGCCAGGGATTTGTTTAGCCTGGAGCTAATATCTCCCACTACTTTTCTATAGCCATCTGACCTTACCCTGTCACAAAACCTATGAAATCTCACTGGAAAAACAATAGTGGTCTTCACCAATTTAAATCCCTCCACCTACCCACCCCTTCCAGACAGCTTAGTTGCATATGTGAAAGATGGTGTAAAGCCTGACCAAGCTCTTTACCTTTGAATGCAGTGGAGTGAATTTATGGGCCTTGGCAGTGGTGTTCCAGATTCCCAGCTCGATAAGATCATCGATTCCCAGAAGCCTAACCAATGCTGTATGCTGATATATACCTCAGGAACAACTGGACAGCCAAAGGGAGTTATGCTCAGTCATGATAATGTAAGTATTCTTGCCTAACTGCTATTGGTGTTCAGACGTCACTGGGATGCACTATTTTTTTTTTAAATAGTGTTGAGGTTGGAAGAATGGCTCTAGCCAAAATATTTAACATTGGGACATAATGGAAACAAACACAAATTAACTTTGGAACAGTTTCTCTTTTCAAGACCACTTTGTTTAAGCAAGATTTGGCAAAATTCATTTACTTCTGGTCAGAGTGAGGCGCATCTTGCCTACATTGTCATGCCCCACATGTGTATGTCCAACACACCCATGGCTTGGTCAGAATAGATCTCTAGGAAAAGATATTAGGCATATTTTGTCCTAAAAATGCAGACAACCATTTTGTACATGTTGAAATTAGTCTGTCACTACAAGGGCAGTTCTCTTTTTCTCCTATAACCCAGATCAGGACACTGAAACTGTTACTGGGTTTCTTGTAGACTTGGGCCCTACTGTTCATTACTGCTACTAATAGCTAGCTCTTAGGTCTTTTAAGTCTCAAATGTACAAAGATCAGTATCTTCATTTTACAAAGCTTAACCTTGGCCAGCATTCATGTGGGCTATTAATGACATACCCTCGCCTTCCGTCAAATGGAATGGCAGAGCCACTAACCTAGACACTCCTCCATGGTGGTCTCTGCATAGAGGTGACTGAAGTAGTTTGGGGTAGCTTGTTTCCCTAGTATTACTGATGCTGTTTTACACACCTTATGTAGTTGGCAATTAGTCTGCCAGCAAAAAAAGTCAAAACAGGTTCAAGAGATGCTCTGAAAGATTATGCTCTTTGTTCAGCTGGTGAATCTGTTAAGACACCAAGAGAGACTCTGAAAAGCAGAGTACTTGGATTCAAGGGCTACACCGTGTGTGTGAGGAAGGATAAGTATGGGTCAGATCAAAATCGAGTCTTTAGCCTAACTCCAAAAGCATTGGACTGGTTTGTTTTATGGCTGTGACTTGGTCTTCTGTGGATGCAAGTTCATACAATTTGCTTTTAAATCCTACTTAAGCTCTAAGTCGGGGTAGGCAAACTACAGCCTGAGGGCCACATCCAGCCCTCCAGACACTTTAATCTGGCCATCAAGCGCCAGATTCTGTGCCGCTCCTGGAAGCAGCAGTGTATGTCCCATCTCGGCTCCTATGCGTAAGGGCAGCCAGGGGGCTCCATGCACTGCCCCAACCCCAAGCACAGCCCCTGCAGCTCCCATTGGCTGGGAACTGCAGCAGCAGCGCCTGTGGACGGGGCAGGGCGCGGAGCTGCCTGACCACACCTCTGCTATAGGAGCCGGAGGGAGGACATGCTGCTACTTCGTCTTTGTCTTCAAGCATTCATGGCCTGCCATACAATTTCCATACCCAGATGTGGCCCTTGAGCCAAAATGTTTACCCACCCCTGCTCTAAGTGCTACAGTCCCAATCTCCCAGACGGTGGTTCTAGATTGAAAACAAAGTAGTACTGGCCACAGACACTAAAGCAATCAAGGCGAACGTGACTGAGATGTCATGGCAGGTTTAATCTCCGCTTTCTCTGTGTGTACACAGAAGCTACTTACAGAGTGTCTTTCCCCAATTCTCTTGATCAAAACTAATTCAGGACTGGATCCAGGATGCTTTCTTAGTGTCTGAACAGGCCAAACAGGGAACATGAGACTTTCCAGACCAGTGCTCCATCTAGTCCAATAGCCTGTCAAAAGGTTCAAGACTGCCCTGCTGTGAGCAATGATGGAAATACCTGCCCATAAGTGAAATTTCTTTCTGCTTCCTCAGAGTATAAATGACACACCCCTTCAGTCACCCCTGAGAAGGGGTAGTATAAAGGGGGAGGCAGACTGCTGCCCTTCCAGTAGCAGGGGGCTGAACATGTACTTGAAGCCTACATCTAGGACCAACAGAAGTAGGTCATAATACAGGATGAAGGGACTCTATTCCCCAAGACACACACATCTTTGTGTTATTGCTTCCAGGGATAATCAGCTGAACATGAACTCCCAGTGTGGCACTGACCTAAAGGGCTAATGCAATCTTTGGAAGCATAAATGGGAGAATCTTGAGTAAGACTAGAGGGGCTTTCCCTTTTTATTTTTTTATTTTAAATTGGTCATTGAGACCATAGCTGGACTACTGTATCCACAATTCAAAAATGATGATAAACTGGGGAGGGCTTGGAGGAGAGCCCAGAGAATGATTTAAAGGATTGGAAAACATGCCTTATAGGGAATGGATAGGCTCGAGGTGTGGGATCCAACTAGTCAAGTGCCTAAGTCCCTGTTTTGGCTCCACTGTGATCCACACCACTCCTGCTGAATTCTGTAGGCACTGAAACTCACATGGTGCCTAAGCTTCTTGTTCAGGGTAAATGTTCCCTCCATGCCTATGTTTCATGCTCCAGCCCAGCCTAGACAGTGACTTTCAAATCAAGGAAAGACCAGCTTTCAGTAACTAAAACCTCATGCAGAGCTTGATCTCATAGTGGCCTCCAAGGAAGCCCACTGGAGCAGCTCTCATTCAAAATCTGGCTGGAGGAGGGGGTAATGGTGGTGCCCACTAGCTCTTAGCCCCAATAGCTAAAGCACTCACCTGGATTATGGGAGACCCAGGTGGAATTTCCACTGCTGAGGTGGGCTCTACCACTGAGCTGTAGGACATTCTGATGTGGGGCGGTCACTGGACAAGAGAATGGGAATGACTGTGTAGCCCAGCGGTAGGGCACTCGCCTCCTGGGTCCAGTCACACATTATTTACACACAGTGGAACAGCTTCCTCAGGAGAAACTGAGCCCCACATCAGAATATCCCAGACCTCCATGGCTAGAGCACACTTGTTCATATGCTCCCTTCTCCCCCTCTGCCAAAGAGGGGGAATGGAACTTGGAGTTCCTGTTTCCCAGGTGTGTTCTAACTTCTGAGCTAGAAACTGTTTGTAAGGGGGCATTACCCCCTCCAGCCACTTTGTGTGGAGTGGGGCAGAGTCTAACTCAGTCTCATGAGAAATTACTTCAGTGCCTAAACTACCTCACTCCAGATGACAGGTTCCCATTCATGGATTGCTAAGCAGAGAGAGGCACCTTTAGGACACACCCCTCTGGTCCACATCTCCCACTGGCTATCTTAGCAGGCTTCCCACCTAACATGGCTTTTGTGAATTGCATTCTTAGGTGCCTATCTCTCTATTTGTTAGAGGAAGCTTAGGTACCTAACTTGGCATTATGGATCTCCATGTTTTTTCCTGTGGCTTTCTGGATGCCTAAAAGTTAGGTGCCATGATGCTCAGCATTGCAACACCTGAGTCCTTTCATGAATCCCACCCAAGGAGCACTAGGATAGTTAGTCTCACAGAGAAGGCTAAAGAGTGACTTGGTCAGCCAACAGGTATCTAGAGGGGGAACACATACCTGCTCAGGCATAGGTGAGGTTTTTTGCAGGAGTGGGTAGGTGAGATTCTGTGGCCTGCATTGTGCAGGAGGTCAGACTAGATCATAATGGTCCCTTCTGACCTTAGTATCTATGATTGTCTCTTCAGTCTAGCAGACAAAGATATAACAAGCCAATGTCTGGAAACTGATGCTAGAGACCTTCAGACTGGAAATAATTTCCCTCTTAAAAATTTAGACCTTAACCACTGGAAGAATTTACCAAGGCTCATGGTAGATTCTGCTATCTTAATTTACTAGCTGCCATTTATTAAGATCTTTCAGAAAAACATCTGTAGTTCAAAAGGAATTATTTTGGGAGTTCTATGGCTTGTGGTACGCAGGAGGCAATTAGATCACAGTGGTCCTTTCTGGCCTTGGAATCTAGTAATCTAATTCAGTTACCTGCTTAACCTTAACTGATAGGGCTCATTCTGATCCCCCCCAATTGGTTAAGTTAAACACAAGTTTCAAACTAGCCAAAGAGACCAGGAAAAGGGAGAAACTCTCAAAGTGAAATGAAATGTTTAATGGATTTAAAACACACACAGCATACTTTCTGTGAACTACAGAGTATCTAAACTTTAAATGACATCAGTGTTGTCCTTGCAGGCTTGTTCAGAACCACTAGTGTGAATGGTAACCATGAGATGCTTGTTTGCAGATAACTTGGACTTCACTATCAGCAGGGCGCTATGTACAACTGACCGACGCTACTGAGCAACAGGAGCTGGTGATCAGCTATCTTCCCCTCAGTCATATTGCTGCTCAAATGATTGATATTTGGCTGCCAATAAAATGTGGTGCACAAGTTTTCTTTGCTCAACCAGATGCACTGAAGGTAAGGACCACGCTACTTAATCTAGATCCCTATAGACAGTAACAGGGCTGTATCTTGGTGGGAGGGGAGTGTTGTCACAAGAGGAAACCTAGGTTGGCCATGAACAAAGCTGACAATCCCAAGAAATTCAGATTGTTTATCCAAGTAATAATAAATTACACCAATTTTGTAACATAAAACAGACCCTTAAACTTGAGACACAAGCAAGTAACTTGCATCTATTCACCTTTCTGCTGCGTATGGTACAAAGATGGATAAGGTGACCATGTACTCTGAATCTATATGAATATATTGGGTCCTTATGTCATTTTCAGACACTCTATTCTGCAACTTTCCTTTCTAATAGCAGGGTAGTGCCATGGGTTTACTGGCCATACTCCAAAATCTCTACCCTGATATGCAAAGGGCCAGGTTTTTGCCCTTCATGCAGAGTTGGCACATGTGCATCTGGGGCCCAAGCAAGGGGCATTAACATGCCCTGGCCTTTGAAAACCAGAGTTTCTGACAAGCACTCAGAAAGCAAACTCCTCTCCACGTTGCTAGCAATACAAAAAGGCAAGGTGGCTAGTATGAATGTTTCAGGGTTAGACTAATTGCTGAGCATGAGAGGTTAGTTTCTGGGGGCACTTAGCTTTTGCTTGGGAGTGACATTTGACACTAATCTGGCGTCCACAGTATAGTGGCACTATGGCATATTGTGATTTGGATTCCTGAAAGTTGAAATGAGGGCTGATTCTGGGTTTGTGCCCCTTGAAGATGAGTGTACTATAGGAATGGAGTACTCTACTCATTCGTAATAAGTACTGACTTAATCCACTGTCGGTGGCTTTTGGAAGGAAATCTAGGTGTCAACTAGAAACATCTTCTGAACAAAAGTGGTTTTAAACATTTAAAATTCTACTTCATTTAGGGCAGCTTGATAGACACATTACGGGAGGTCAGACCAACAGCTTTTATGGGAGTTCCTCGCGTCTGGGAGAAAATACAAGAAAAAATGAAATCTGTGGGTGCAAAATCATCTGCTCTCAGAAGAAGAGTGGCAGCATGGGCTAAGGAAGTAGGATTACAAACTAACCTGAAACGGATGAATGGGTAAATTTTTTTTAAAAAGCAATTTACATGCAGCCTGTAGATCCTAATAGCATATTTTGCTCTATTCTGATGGGATGCTATCAAATGTAATATACAGGATTCTGTCTTTAACTAATGGTCTGTTGTAAAAAGTTAAGAGCATCTTCTGAAACTAAGTAGAAGCTTGGCTGTCTAGGCTGTTCAAGGACTAGTGAAGAGTTCTGCACTTAGGAAGGAAGAATCCCATGCACTGCTACAGGCTGGAGACCGACTGGCTAAGCAGCAGTTCTGCAGGAAAGGACCTGGGGATTACAGTGGATGAGAAGCTGGATATCAGCAGTGTGCCATTGTTGCCAAGAAGGCCAATGGTCTATTGGGCTGTATTAGTAGGAGCACTGCCAGCAGATAGAGGGAAGTGATTATTCTCCTCTATTTGGCAACTGGAGTACTGCATCCAGTTTTGGTCCCCCCCACTACAGAGGGATGTGGACAAATTGGAGAGAGCCCAGCAGAGGGCAACAAAAACGATTAGGGGGCTGGGACACATTCTCTTATGAGGAGAGGCTGAGGGAACTGAGGTTATTTAGCCTGCAGAAGAAAAGAGGGGAGATTTGATAGCAGCCTTCAATTACCTGAAGGGGAGGTTCCAAAGAGGATGGAGCTCAGCTGTTCTCAGTGGTGGCAGATGACAAATGAGAAGCAATAGTCTTAAGTTGCAGTGGGGGAGGTCTAGGTTGGATATTAGGAAACGCTATTTCACTAAGAGGGTGGTGAAGCACTAGAATGGGTTACCTAGGAAGGTGGTTAAGGCCTGGCTTGACAAAGCCTTGGCTAGGATGGTTTAGTTGGGGTTGGCCCTGCTTTGAGCAGGGGATTGGACTAGATGACCTTCTGAGGGCTCTTCCAACCCTAATAGTCTATGATAAGAGACTAACCTGAGTCTCTTTCAATTCTTCTTTTAAAGGGCTTCTGAACTCCCAGTGGACTTCCGTCTAGCCAGGCAGTTGGTGTATAAAAAAGTTCGGAAAGGTCTCGGGCTGGATCGATGCACAAAATGCTACACTGGGGCTGCCCCAATTACTAAAGAGACTCTGGAGTATTTCCTGAGTCTGGACATTCCTGTGTATGAGTTGTATGGCATGAGCGAGAGCTCTGGACCTCACACAGTCTCTCTTCCAGACACATTCAGGATCACTAGGTATGTATTCCTCATTGTGGAGAGGAACTAGATAACTGACTCTTACATAAAGAAGAACTTCATTAGTTTCTCTCATACCAGAAACTTATAGACAACTTGGATCACTGCTGCCCTCCACTGAGACAGGCAGCTCCCCTCCTTCAGCCTGTACCAGCATCAGCTAGCCACCAGTAAGAGGGGATTGGGAGCAAGCCAACTTCTCAACTGTATAGCTGAGGTACAGGAATGGTGGAACTTGGCAGTGGCCTATAGAACAGGAGCTCTGTTTTAAAGCCTAAATCAGCCAGGCTCTCTAGGAGGCACAACTGAGAAATGGAGGGATAGAGAGAAACTGGTAAAAGGAATAGTCATTTGTTTCTCATGACTTCTACTCTGGCACACAACCATTCTTCATGATATAGTTAATACATTCAGTAATTTGTAATATATTCACATTATCTTTCTTAATCTTTGAAATCACAAGTCCCTGTTTATTCAGTGTTTGGAATAAATAGCTTAATTATAATACAATTTTCTAAACCTAAGGTATTCTAAAACAATCTTCTGAAAACACTAAGGGCAGATCTATGCTTAAAATACTGCAGCCAGGCTGCAATGGCACTTCAGTGAAGACCCTACCTGTGCCAGTGGGAGGGCTTCTTCCATCAGTGTAGGTAGTCCACCTCCCTCAGAGGCAGTAACTAAAACAACAGGAGAATTCTCTTGTCAACCCAGTGTTGCCTACACTAGGAGCTAGGTCTGTTTAACTGCATCACTCAGGGGTCTGGATTTTTCATATCCCTGAGCAACATAGTTATAGTGACTTAATTTCCTAGTGTAGACCTGGCCTAAATGCCTAGTACAGGGGTGGCCAAACTTGCTGAAGCCCCGAGCCCTGGCAGGTGCATCTGGCTCTTAAACTTCTGGAGATTATTGTATGCAGCTTGGAGGGTCAGTAAGTTTGGCCACCCCTGGTCTAGTAGGTCCTAATCTCTCTAGTTAATATCAGATCCATTGTAGGTCTCATTACACTACACTGACAGGCAGCTTATAAACAAATGAATTCCTTGCTGAAAGATGTGACACCACAAAGCCATGAGACATACTCAGGTTGTGCAAATACTTTTAAATTTTAAGTGGTACTGATAGGGAATCTAACAATTTATAGCTTTTAGCATACTGAATCTTAAGGAGAATGTGTCCCTGTTTTAGCTGTGGAAAAGAGATTATAGGCTGCCGGACAATGATTTACAAGCCAGACAATGATGGCAGTGGAGAGATCTGTTTCTCAGGTAGACACATCTTTATGGGCTATTTGAACATGGAAGATAAAACCAAAGAGGCCATTGATGATGAAGGCTGGCTCCATTCGGGTGATCTTGGCAAGCATGACAAGAATGGATTCCTTTACATCACTGGAAGAATTAAAGGTAATACCTCATCCTTGGTTTGAACTGTCTGGCTGCACCATCCTGTACTATGAACTGTTACTACTTGCAAGCTAAGTAGGCCTCTATCGTGTCTTGGTATCAAATAAGTACCTCAGGAGTTATCCACTTATGACCTAGCCTGGCATCAAGGTGATGTGGTAGGGTATTCTAAATGTGGTGTAAAAATGCTGCAAAACTAAAGAACAAATTGTAGAAGTCAAGACTTCAAAAGGGGGTGGGGGGCTTAAAGAGCCAGTGGCCTGCTCTGCAACATGATATTGTCTAAGGCTGAGTCTTGCTGGCTATAGTCTGACTTCAGGGAATCAAGACTGGCAGAGTAACTCTTCTAGTTTCAATGGGCTGTGGTATTAGCTCTTACCACATCCACCTTCTCAGTTAGATGAGCCAGCTATTTGGATATAAAACTTTGTTAAGGGAAGCCGTTCCCAGGAGTGGCCTGTATATGCCACTCCTTGCTATGAAGGACACCTACTTAGATCACAGATCTGCTTTTGTATCTGTCCTATAGAAACTTGATTTATCCGTCCTAGTGTGTCCTCTTCAGAGAGAAATAGTTGATCCTTCCACCTTTGTGCTGTCAGTAGCACAAGCGTACTAGGGGAGGCAGTGGGGGGGAAGGATTAGCATTTCCCTCAGGGGGATGGGAGGGAAACTCTCTGGCAGCAGATCATTATACTGCAGATGTAGGAGGCACTGCTTGGCTGTATAGGGTATCTGTACACACCAGAACCCTAGTGGAAGACTCCATTCACTGAGTGGTGGGGGGGCAGTTGGTGGGTTTTTTGGTTTGGGTTTTTCTGGGGGGTTTTTTCTTTGGCCTCCTCTATACAGCTGTTTATACCCATGCTATCTGGGCATGTGCTATCTGTACCCCTACATTCTACTGTAAGGGAAGAATAGCCTTCATCCCATCTCCCCTGGCCCCTTATCCTCTTCTCAAAGGGTCTAAAACTGCCTAGTTCTGAGCCACTGTAGCAATGTCCCCCTCCTGTCTCACCGCTCTAGGGCACCTCAGACTGTCGCTGTCTACCCCTACCCAAATACATGGCTGGTCTTGAGTCTTTTGAGTACTGAATAGGCACCCCTCTGCATTGGCACAGATAGGGAAGAATCTGCCTCTGGGTCCTCCTCCAGTTCTGATACCTGGCTACCAGTACTAGAGTTCTGGTAAGGACTGGGTTAAATAGGGTCCCTCCCTGCCTGGGGTGTAGAAGTATGGCCCAAGACCCTTCCTTCCTTCAAGGAAAAGAGTAGTGAACAGTTAGGTAACAATAGCTTAATGGCTCCAAATGACCCCTACAGCAACAGCTCAAACTCCATAATCCCAGATGGTGGAGTCTCCCCAGGACCTAAGCACAAATAAGGCCAAGGGAGGGGATGGGGAAGAACGACTAATGGCAGATAGGGCTGAAGACCTTTTTTGTTCTTTGAATGCAAAGGAACAGCTAGTCTCTTCGCTCTTGGGGGCAGTTCCTCTCTGGGCTTTCCTAATGGGAAGATTCTCCAGATCCTAGTTGGATCTGCACAAGTCAGGATGACCATTGTCCCAGGGAATCTTAGAGTACTAAGCTGTTAAAAGGTTCACCAAAAAATAACCTGATACTCAAGGCCCCATGTACTACATAGCCAACTGTACCTAAAATTCTTCAGTCCTAAGTTCTCCAGTGCATTAGTGAAACTCCCCTCTACAGCAGTTTCAAATCTGTTAGTCACTTGTGTATTTTAATAGCACAGCAGACCATGTATGTCTTTATTAAATTGACTTTTAGGGACACATCATTGTTTGGTAGCTACAAGACTGAAGTTGGCTGTCTAACATGTGCAAGTGCTGTAATCTTTGCATATGTCAACTTGTCTCTGAAACCTACACTTCTCAAAACACACACAACTGAAACTAGTGAAAGATCGCATTTTCATAGTTATGCCTTACTGTCTTCTAGAGCTCATCATTACTGCTGGAGGGGAGAATATCCCTCCTGTTCCAATTGAAGATGCTGTAAAGGACGCTGTTCCTATAATTAGCAATGCTATGTTAGTTGGAGACAAGGCAAAATTCCTTGCTATGCTTCTAACTCTGAAGGTATGGTTCTTTCCATTATCTCCTAATAAGTAGCCAGAAAATAAGATGAGCTATCTATCACCTTAGCCAGAATAGCTGTACTCTGGGAATAGAAGAGTTAAGAGGGCTTGTTGCTGTCAAATCAAAGATCTGAAACTGTATCTAATACCTGCAAATAAGCATTTCACAAACTAATCTTCTGATAAACACCAAACAGCATGTCATGCTGTAACTTTAAATTACAAGAACCTGACTGTAAGAAGTACATGGGAGCAACTGACTGCATGTTTAGAGTCTATGGCTATAGTTTGGTTATGAAAAGGTGCAATTCATCCCTCTATATACATATTCAGCAAAATAGAAGGGAGTTGAAGTTGAGGACATGGAAGCAGTAAGATGCAAGAGGGAAAATGTGGTTCTCACTTGTAGCTCCTCCCCAAACCTCATCCACCATAGCAGTGACAAGCTGTAGCTTCTTTGTTTAAATCTGATTTGCTTTAAAAGTTTCCCAGGTTGGTAATGACAAGCTCAAGAGCCTGTAAAAACACCTGTCTTGATCTTTTTACCAAGGAAGATTGAGCTCTAGATTTCTGCAGACTAGTTCCCACTCTCCATAATAAGAGCTGTTGGGTGCTGAGCTGTTAAGAGACCGTGACAAAGCAGTATGGGAAGCCTGTGCTGCATGCCTCTCCCAGATTCAATGCATTTCTTTTTCTAACTCCTAGAAATGCCCCCAATAATCAATGGGAAAAGAGCGTGAACCACAACTGTAGCTGTAACAAAATTAGCCCTAGAAATCCTCTACCTACTTCTAGAGCAGCCTAGGTGCTGAACAATTTTCCCCCAGCATGCTGAGATCTGAGGGGTTTCACTTGAACATCATCTCCTTCAACTACCAGGCATCAGTGAATTGGTAAACTATTGCACCAAGGTGATGTGCTTCTGGCTGTCTGCTTAGGATCAGCCAAGGTAGTAAGAAAATAAACTTTGCTGGGTTAAATAAGCATGTGACTGTAGAAAACTACTATTTTCTGTAGTGTAGCTAATATGTAAACTGTTGAACCAGTGAAGTCATGGTTTTTCTGTCCTTCCTCTTACAGTGCACTGTAAATGAAGAATCAGGGGAACCAGAGGACGATCTTACTCAGGAAGCCATAGCATACTGTCTCAGATTAGGCAGCAAAGCTACAAAAGTCTCAGACATTGTAGGTGGCAAAGACAAAGCTGTTGATGCTGCTATCCAGAAGGGAATTGCATTAGTCAATGAGAGAGCCACCTCAAATGCTCAGAAAGTACAGAAGTGGGTCATTCTAGAAAAAGACTTCTCAATCTCTGGTGGAGAGCTAGGTAAGTGACCTGAGCTGCTACTACACTAGAAACAAATGCTGGACTCCTGATTTCAAATTAGGGGGTGGCTCATCTTCTCATTGCCCTAAAGTCCTGAGTGATGTGATCTCTTGCATGTATTATGATACTAAAGGCAGTCTTAAACTGCCCTGTGAATGTAGTGTGTGTACTCCACTGTACTGGACACTCAAGCAACAGAACTGTAGGAGCCTGTCAGCTAGGTAGGTTGGACAACAGCCACTTTTGGCACTCTGAAAGTCTGGCATGTAGTAACCAGAAATTGGTTGAGGTTTCTGGTTGACAGGAGAGAGGGGAGGAGATGCTGTCTGGCTTGTGGGTGGAACTGGTTGTGACCTTGGTCTTAGAGTGGGATGACTTAATATTTCATTCCCAATTCCAACAAGCCTTGCTGGTAACCATCTGCACCCTGGCATCCTGTTGTAGCAACTTGTTGCTGCATCTGTAGCAGTTGAACAGTATCCAAATCTTTGATTTAATGTCCAAGCTTCAAAGTGAACATCCCCCAGAGGTATGGAAATTTGCAGTTTTGGAGTTAATGATTTCTGGTGCCTGCTCCTACTTAGGTCCAAAAGGGCAGAGTACTCTGAGGGGCACAAGTAGGTAGCCATTTGCAGGGCTGCTTAATTGCACTAGGTGAGGGAACCCGGTTAATCTCAGAGCTTGGCTACACTTGCGAGTTATAGCACATTTAAAGCAGCCCTGGGTGCCCTAGCTCACTACCTGTCCACACTGGCAGGGCACATAGAGTGCTCCTGGTACTCCACCCTAGCAAGAAGATTAACACTTGTTGTGCCTTGGCTGAAACACCCAGGTGTCAGTGTGAACAAGGTGTTGCGTTACTGCACTCTGCCCTTAAGTCATGTGGCCACTCTTCCAATCGTTTTTGGAATCTCTGCAGGAATGCAGATATGCCCTTCAAAAGCTCAGTTTCTGACAGCTGGCATGCTTATCAGGAGGGAGAGCTGCTATCTGAACTTACCAGACAGCAGGCTGACATGCTTTCAGCCCCCCCAACCCACTCTCTCCTCCCCCCCATACACACAACATGCTCCCTGTCAACTCCACCCCCCCATTTGAAAAGCATGTTGCAGCCACTTGCATGCTGGGATAGCTACCACCATGCACTGCTCTCTGGCCATTGCAAGAGCTGCTAATGTGCACTTGTTGTGTCTGTGTGGACAGATTGCAGCGCTTTCCCTACTGCACTCTACAAAGGCTGGTTTAACTCAAAGCGCTCTACATCTGCAAGCCATCTGTAGCCACGCCCTCGGTAACAAGTGAATACTGTAACCATCATCTTCTCTTAAAGAATGTGCCAGAGCCTAAACTCCTCCTTCCTGGAGGATTGCAGTAAGCTGCCTCAGGCTGTCATGCACCTCCCCTCTGTGGTGCCCACCCACCAAGAACCATTCAATTCCTGGCCTGCCAAATGACTCTGGTGCCTGGATAGGCTTGAGCCCAAGATCAGGCATTTCTGTTCACTACAGCCCTGGAAGTCTAGATGGTATGGGAAGCCAAGGCTTACACCTTCTCTCCCTGGCTCTGAGGCCAGCAGCCTTGCTGCTTCCTTCCATTTGTGTACACTTCCCCATTCAGCAGTTTTTTCTTGTGCCTTCCACCCTGATGTTAAGTGATTTCCTTCCAAGATGGGAAACCATAGTAACTAAGGGAGACTTTCCAAGTTGGATGCCCAACTGTCTTTTGTGCCTTTCTCTAGAATCAGGAAGCAGCCTTGCTTCAAGACAAACTTTTTGAAATTGGTCTTAGTAGGATAAATAACAGTTAAAATACTTCCCTCTTACAGGCCCAACAATGAAACTGAAGAGGCCTGTTGTAACAAAGATGTATAAAGATACAATAGACCACTTCTACACTGTGGAAACCACATCAGCAAATCCTCTTTCAAAATAACCTTGGAATACTGCAGGTCTCAACATAGTTCTCAACTCTTCTACTGCTGTGTAAGTGTGTGTGCGTGCTGTTCATTGCTTTGACTCCCAAATGAAGGAATAAATGCATCTCTGAAATAAACCAGGTTTAATATTGTAGCCCTGCAATCACTGTATATTTGTATACATTCCTGACTCTAGTTATTGGTGATGCTGCACTAACATTCCCTCTCTTTGGATGGACTTTTTCTAATGGCCATGGTCAGCTCAAAATCAGTTGAGTATCATATATGGGCAAATAGAATCTCAGCAAAAGTTAAATAGTTACAATATTTTAATAGTACCATGGCATTACTTTGTATTGTAAAAACCATGATATAACTTATTTTTCCACCAAAGTTTTTTGTCTGAAAATGAATGTAAACACAAGCAGGAATCTTGGTTTCTTTGTAGTTACACTTGAGGGCTGGGGTACTTAATAGCAATGACTTCTGTAAGTAAATTATACATACAGCATATAAAGGATTTCTATACAGTGTGGATACAAAATACAGGTTTACTTGGTTCATTGTATAATACTTTTTTTGTTGGGATATCAAAGCCATAAACTTGTTGAAACTATACGGTGCATATGTTGTAAGAAGCATTCCAGCAAAGGGAGTCTGATAGAGCTGACACAATCCTGTCCCTTCTGACTTGTTCCTCAGTTGTCCCACAACCCTGGAATGTCTTAAACTTCTCACAGGTAGAACTTCTAGGTTTTTATGGTGTAGTACACTTGGGGTGAGTGAGAAGTCTTAATGACTTCTTGCAAGTATACTTTTAGGACCGTAATGGACTGAACAGTTTTTAAAGGCTAATTGTCTTTTTGAAAAGAGAAATAATGCATGCATTAGGAAATGCTCCACTGATTGGTATTGCCTTTTCTGGCAAAAGGGTTAATTTATTAGGGGGAGGTTCCCCCTTGGTGGAGGGAACTAGGTGTGGTGCTGCATTTCTATAACTTCAAGCAGTCTTGCACTGTAGGCCCCTCCACAGAAGCAAGCAACTGTTACTGAATTCATGGATGCTTACAGTAAACTCTATTCTACTCAGGGGCACCTTGCCTGATGTGAACAGGCATATCAGTTATCTTCTACTCTATGCCTGGATGAGTAAATTAGCTCTGCTTACCCCCTCCTGTTAAGCAGTTATGATATGGTAGTCATGCAGAAATCTGTATCATTATGAAGGCCTAACTCCAACTAAGTTTCAGGGACCTTAAATGTTCTAAAGATCTAATTGTTTTTGAGAAACTTGTATTCATCTGTGATTGTGAACAACACTGTATGAACCATGTATGAGATTGTGAAGGATTGAACAAGTGCAATCATTCTAGCTACTTTCAGACTTACTGATGTCGTCTTCAGTTCATTACCTTTGTCAGTGCCTGGAGTGGATGGGTCAGGCAGAGGAATATATATGAATGAATTACTATAAGGCATCTCAAAAGGCTGAGGAGTACTTCAGGACACAAGGATTAAATGGCTATTCTGACTTGTATATCAAATGAAACTTTGCCATCACTTGAGCTACATCAGGGTTTGTTTAAACTGCTATCTGTAAGATGGCTAGGGAAGGAATTTAAAGCACTTATACAAAATTGAGGATTGTAAAGTAGGGGGGCTCTATGTAATTGGAATTATAATGAAGATTTCACATGTGTAAATAAGCTTGTAATTTGATACAAGTGCTATGCACTATTACCATTGACTGCCCTTCTGTATTTATGGGACAAGTGTGAAATGTCAACTCTTAATAAACATCTGAACCTCATTTGTCTTTGAAATAGCATTTCAGTAACTTGCCACAAGGTAGGTTTTAGTTAAATGTCACTAAATGAAGCTTGACCAGCAAACTAGTGGTGAAGGGGAAGTTGAGTATCTATCTTGGTTCACGGGACAGTAACAAGATTTAGAACAGAGGTACAGAAAGAGCAAGCTTTCATAAAATCTAAGTGAGGTGACTCAACCCCTCTAGGAACACCACCTGTACATTACATCCTGTTGGTTTATAGTGCTGACATTCTGTCAAGACTTTTTTTTTTCTTCATAGTGACTTGCATAACCTTCACTGCCTCTAAAGTAGGGAGAGAAATGGAGACCCTTAACTGTCAGGTTTTAGAACTTAAATGCAAAGCTAACAATCCCTGCTCTAGGGAGGAGGAAGCCTAAAAGCAAGCAGTGGACAATAGAGTGCAAACTAATTCAGCCCTATAGCTGACTTAACTAGTAGAAGCAGAGAACACTAAGCATTGGAGAATAGAGTACTGTTTAATGGACAACACATTGAACTACCCATCAGCCCTGCAATTAATACCACATTTGCCCACCTGTGCCAGGTAGCTTGGACTCCAGCTAAGGAGCTGTTTGTGGTGTAGATGCTGCAGCCAGAGTCTGAACATGCACTCTGGGACCCTCTGACCTCAAGCTCCTAGATCACAAGTTCTAGCCAAGCTTGAACACCTACAGTACAATTAGTCCTTTTGCCAGGTGACTTGGCCTCTGGTTAAGGGTCAGCTGTGGGTAAGTGTGTTAACAGATTAAACTCAAATTAATCACACTTAATTGTTAGAAATCAATACTTGAAAATTTAAAGAATTTTTTCTATTACAAACATTTGCATTGTGAAAATTAAACTATTTTTCAATTCACTTTATACAAGTACTGTAGTGCAACCTCTTATGAGTGTAACTTAAACTTTTTTTGTTACATAACTGCACTGAAACACAATGCAAAACTTCAGAGCCCATAAGACCACTCAGTTCTCCTCCTTGTTTGTCATAGCAATTGGCTGAACAAGTTTGTTTACATTTACAGGCAATACTGCTGACATTTACAATGTCACCTGAAAGTGAGAACAGGCATTTGCATGGCATTTTTGTAGCCAGCATTGCAAAGTATTTGTGCCAGATATGCTAAACCTTCATATGCCCCTTTGGCCACCATTCCAGAGGACATGCTTCTATGCTGCTGTTTGTGTTTGGTTTTTTTTAAAAAAAAAAAGAGACTGACCTCACTGGCAGGAGGGGGGGGGGAGAATTTTGCTCAACCACATTGTCATTTCATGTTATAGCTGTCTTGGATGATGACCCAGTACATGTTTAGTTTTTTTAAGAATGCTGTCACAGCAGATTTGACAAAATGCAAAAAAGGTACCAATGTGATCTTTCTAAGGGTAGATACAGCATTTGACCCAAGCTTTAAGAATCTGAAGTGCCTTCCAAAATCTGAGAGGGATGAGGTATGGCACATGCTTTCATAACTCTTAAAAGAGCAACACTCCAATGCAGAAACTACAGAACCTGAACCACCAAAAAAGTCAACCTTCTGCTTATGGTATTTGACTCAGAGGAGGAATATGCAGTAGTCCACTCTGCTTTGGATCATTATCTAGCAGAACCAGTTATCAGCATGGATGCATGTCTTCTGAAATGGTGGTTGAAGCATGAAGGGACATATGAATCTCTAGTGCATCTGGCACAAATATCTTATGATGCTGGCTACAAGAGCATTGAGAATACCTATTCTTGCTTTCAGGTGACATTGTAAATGAGATGTGGGCAGCATTATCTCCTGCAAATTGTCTGAGTAGACTTGTAGGTTCTAAAGTTTTACTTTTTTTCTTTTTTGAATGCAGTTTGTTTTGTTGTACATAAACTTACAAATGTAGAATTAACTTTCCTCCATGATAATTGCACTACAGTACTTGTATCAGGTGAACTGGAAATATACTTTCTTTTCTCACAGGGCAAATATTTGTGACCAAAAAGAGTGAGCCCTATACACTTCATTACACTTTATAATTGAAATCAATATTTGAAAATACAGAAGACACCCAACTTTAAATGGTATTCTTATTTAACAGTGCAATTAGTCACAATTTTTAAAATCACTTGACAGCTCTAGTAGACATACATGATGTGGCCTATAGAAACAGGTTCCAGCCTAAAAGGGAATTGGGGATGTTTAATAGTCACCTTGTATAAAAGGCTAATAGAAACTCCTTATACAAAACAGTACTTGAGCCTTTTCCTATTAAGATGGCAATTCAGGACTTGTGTCTCTAGAGAACTTGGGGCATGGTCTATTTAACTCCAGTAGCATCAAAGAGAAATTTCTACCTTTATATACAAGGGTGATATAACCAATACACTAGCTTTCCTCAAGTTTAAGGTGAAATAGGGTGTATTCATGTTGCAAGTGAACTCCACATTCAAGTACCATCCTAAAGAGCATGTGTTCCTTATTCTAAATGTCCTTTCTCCCTTGAAGTACAGCAAGAGATCTTGGACCTGCTGTTGCAACAAAGGAGCTACCTTGAAATACTAGCTTTAGAAAGTGATGTAAAATAGCCAGTTATGAACTCCAGGAAAGAGCAATGACAGGATTGGTTTTGGAAAGGTAATTAATTCCTTTAAGTGGAATTTAATTGCATCATTACATAGATCCATCAAGCCCAATATAGGGGCCAGCACCAGCTCTTTGAGGAAGGTAGAGAACCTGCCCACAACAAAAGTTTCTTCCTAGCCTTCTCCAGTTTGAGGCTGGGTTTCTCTTCTGAAACATAAGCCTTAGTTCTGGATAGAACCTCTTTGAAAAATATGCTCATGGTCTTATTCTGGAGTGCTACACATTTACAAAATGTCACTTAACTCTAGAAGTGCTTGATATACCTTTCACACTTCACTTACCTTTTTACATGGATCTAGAAAGAGAGTGGGACTCTTTTCCACATCACACCCTGCTTTCTCCTGGTGATGATTCTACTAATGCCACACACTCTCTTCATGGAGCCATGGGCACTAAAAATCTCTGCTTCAGAGCCATTCTCCTGGGGTTGCTTTAATGTAAAAAGTACAAAATGCTCTTTAACTCAGAGCCAGGCTCCCAGTGATGTCCCCAGATTATATTACTCAATGCTGATGAGGCAGCAGGGAGAATTCTGTACATGTGACTATTTTTTCAGTTAAACAGCTGTGAAAGGGGTTGAGGTAACACACATGGTAATACTTCCATGACAGCACTTACTAAGCAACAGTTGGAAAAATTCAACTTCCAAGATCATTGAGTGCATGACTAGGCAGCCTGCTCTAAGCCCAGGGGACTTGAATCTACAGAAAAGGGGGAAACTTTTCCACATGTCCTGTCCAGCCCAATGAGAGCTGTACTATTTGTAGTTTCAGAGTAGCAGCCATGTTAGGCTGTATTCACAAAAAGAAGAGGACTTGTGGCACCTTAGAGACGAACAGATTTATTTGAGCATAAGCCTGTGTGAGCTACAGCTCACTTCATCCGATGCATTCAGTGGAAAATACAGTGAGATTTATATACACACAGAACACAAAAAAATGGGTGTTTATCATGCACACTGTAAGGAGAGTGATCACTTAAGATGAGATATTACCAGCAGGAGAGTGACTGCCCCCCCCAATCTCTCTGGTCACTCGATTTCTGACCTAAAAAAGTGGCTACTCTTCAACAGAAAGACTTCAGAAACAGACTCCAAGGAGAGACTGCTGAATTGGAATTAATTTGCAAACTGGATACAATTAATTTAGGCTTGAATAAAGACTGGGAGTGGTTGAGTCATTACACAAAGTAAAACTATTTCCCCTTGTTTATTTTCCCCCCCCCTTCCTCAGACATTCTTGTCAACTGCTGGAAATTGCCCACCTTGATCATCTGTACAAAGGGTTTTCTTCCCCCCCCCCATCCCTCTCTGCTGGTAATAGCTCATCTCAAGTCATCACTCTCCTTACAGTGTGCATATATAAATCTCCTCACTGTATTTTCCACTCAATGCATCCAATAAAGTGAGCTGTAGCTCACAAAAGCTTATGCTCAAATAAATTGGTCAGTCTCTAAGGGGCCACAAGTACTCCTTTTCTTTTTGCAAATATTTGTAGTGTTAAGTCAATGTAGGAAGTTGGGTCTTAATTTAGCATTGTACTGTCTCCAGCAGACTAATCTGCAGTCAGTGGGTGCGTTAGATTAGATCACTGGTTCCAAGCTATTTACCACTGTGGGCTACGGCCACATATATTTATTTATATATACACACAAACATTCTACCTGTATGGCCCTGAGGACGTCACATGGGCCACATCTGTGTGCTGATTGGGCTGCAAGTTGAGAACCGCTGGAATAGAGACATAGGCAGAGTGTCCTGCCATCATGGAGAATTCTGTTTGAGATCGTGAGCCAGCCAGCCACCCTGTAACCAACCCATTACCAGTGCTGTTAAATCTGATGGGCAGGTTGCCTCCTGCAATTATTCATTTTCTTATTATGCATTGCTAATGGGGGTGTGTTCACTGCCCATGAACAAAGAGGACAAAGGTAGTATCATATGGCAGAAGCAGGGATAAACACTGATGTGTATTGCTTAATCCTGCAGTGTATTCTAAAGTTTATAAACCTTTGAACACACCTGTTAAGGGAATTTTAGTAACACTACTCATAATTCCAGCCAGAAACAGTATCCTTACACATTAGAAAACATTCTAACCCCACAGAAAATAGTGGTCCTAGCGTGACTGATCACAAGAGATTTTACAGTAGACTAAACAGCTCCAGATGTTCGCCATAAAATTCTACCACCATACCTGCCAATATACAGTTTCAATTCCATGCAAATACTTTAACTTCCAAGGTAAAAGTGTAGTGAGATCTTTAATTGGTGACCTGGAAAGGAAAGACAATTGAGTTTTATTCCATCTCATTTTTGTGTTGTATAAAGGCAGCCAAAGGCTGGGAGAGTTTTCCTGCTTGTTTTGCTACCTTAAATATCAAGTTTGGACTTCATTGCTTTTGCTGAAAGACACTGGGAAGTGTGAGAAGGTGTTTGAGCCTCTAACGAAGATGGCACAAAGATAGTCCTGAGTTAAAATGCTGACTTGGGAACTCAGGAGGCCTGTTTTGATTACAAGCTGACCTTGGACAAGTCAGTTTCCCAAATGTAAAATTGGGATAATTCTTCCATCTTTCGGGGTCCCATGAGCATAAATTCCTAAGTCTGAGGTAGTTTTATTGCAGTGATGGGGGGGGGAGGGGGGAGAGAATCTGTTGGCTCCTAGATAACATTCAAAAATAACACCCGCGTGAAAGAAAAGCTGAAACCTGAATTATTTTAAACTCTCTTCCCTCTCACTTAGATTTCCCTTCCTTGGTACCCAGTATCATAATCACAAGTTGCTGTGCCCCAGAGCCTCTTCCAGAGCAGACAAGACGTGCATTTCTCATAAAACTAAGCAGCAAGCATTTTTTAAAAGCAGAAACTGCCTGGACAGTAGAGTGCTCACTGACACTGCTAAACAGCAAGTTGTTCCTTTTGGCCAATACAGGCCAGGTCAGACTGCACTACACACCACACTGATGAAGATTAGTTTCATGTGAGTGGTGAACAGTTTAACTCAGAAGTGTGATAACATTTAGCACTTGTGCCCTTTTCCATTTGTCAAGTAGTTACTGTTCTGAGTTTAATGGAGCAGATGACAAGGCTCTAGAATAGTTAATATTTGTCCCAAGTATTATTGATGCTGCTGTAAGAGCAGAGTTGCAGGAGTCACATTCAGTTGATTATTTCAAGTTTAAGCTAAGGCCACTGTTTCCATATTACTTCTCTCAGGAAAAACATTTTCTGAAGCAGAGATTTACAATGTAGGAGGTCATTTTCTAGCAGAGCATCTCCTTTCCAAGTCAGGAATGAAGTTAAGAGAAACAAAATACCCCTTCATTTTTACTTTTCCATCTTACTTTATTTCACGTTTTTCTATAAAACTCCTCCATAATTCCACAAATTTAACAAAAAGTTTAAAATTCAGGACAGAAACAATCCTGTAACTTATTACAAACATTATTCTTCTCTCTTTTAATCTTGGGGGCCAGATGAATTTCTTATAGTTGAGTGAAGAACTCATTTCCCAGCACAACCTTTCATATCCTCAAATGACAAGGTATTTAATACCTTGGGTTTCAGGGAGAATACAATTAAAAAAATCTAGAAGCTGAAGTACTTACACACTTTTAGGAGTGCAAACTCATCTCTTTAGTTCTTGATGGCTATTTCATGCCTCATGAAAGCAATACCCATCTGATTTTAATTTATCTTTAAAAGTAAGAACCATTACAAGGTGCACAATGGTTGTGTCTAGTTTTGACACTTCAGAATGTCAACTAGCAAGTGCCAGGCACCTGAAATGATCAAGGAAGCTTCTTTTGAGTATATCAACTGTGCTATAGTGCATGAAAAGCCATCAGTGGCCATTGGACAACATTACATTTGAAATTTACTGAACCAATAATGACACAGGTCTCTGCATGCAGAGAATATGATGGGGCAAGCTCCATAAAGGGAAGTTTAAATGTTTTACCATCAAAATAAGTTAAAGATCTCTGACAAGAACTGGTCCTAGATTGTTGCATCATAGCTCCTTACGAGTTCTGATGCTCCCACCATGGAGAGCAGTATAAGAACTTGTGGCTAAATCATTGCACTTCCATATATTCAGGCTGACTACATCAAAGCCTGTTTTACACTACTATTGTGTCCAATGTTCTTCCTACCTGGCATTCTGTGATCTGGTCACAACCTTTTGTCCATTTCTACAGTAAATGCCAGTAATGAAAGCCTCAAGGCTTAATACAGATCAGACCAAGACAACTGGACAGTGTTCTTGACCCCTATTCTGCCCTTTTATACAAAGACCAAGGGCAAAAGAAAAGCTGTGCCCTGATCTCACATCCACATTACTCAAATCAATTACTCTGAAAGCCTTCAGGTTAATCATTACTTGTACATGCCCTTAATACCAAGCTGAAGGACATTTAGAGTAAACTTGAGTTTTGACCATTTTCCTTGGAAAAATCATTATGGCTAAAACAGTCAGACAATTGCATTATTTTAAACAATGCAAGTTACTATGCATCGTTGTACAGATTTGTAGTGGTAATATCAGTATCAAAATCTCCTTTCTATTTTACAATTATCCACCCAGGCTCTCAAGAGTGACACAAGAACAAACACTTTATCCACAAAGACTTGTACATGGCATGTTCAGAATACCAGCCAGCCTACTAGAGAACCTACAAGTGGAACTTTTCTTAAATGTAACTAAAAGGGGACACAAAGGTTGGGAGGTCCATGATTTAAGCAATTTTTCCTTGTTTGCAGAGTCATTCCTCATGTGGTCCCCAATCCTACCACCACCGCCCCCAAAAAAACTAATGATTTGGTAAAATACCAGCAAAGTACTTGTGAGAAACAAACCAGCAGGCGCACACAACGGAGAACACTATTGTTGGGGGAACATTTCCATTTCAGGTTTCCCAGATTATTATAAACAGTCTAAAAAATTCATATGTAAAATACCTTTTATAAAAAAAAAATTCCCCATGAAATAGTAATACTTGTTAAATTTCACAAGTGAAGTAAAAATCCGGGACAAGACGGTGCAGTGGCCACAGGGGGGAGCCCTAGGCACCTCCACATGGCACAGCTATGTTCAGGGACAACCTCAAGACTCTTGCTCCTTGGCCCAGCTGGGGAGCATCATGATAAAGGTTCTGTTTTTAATATGATGGGGAAGTGTTTGTGTGCCTCTCTCTAGTCCTTTGTGCTACAGATCTGGAAACTACTTAGTCCCAAGACCAATACAGTAAGTATGGGTGCTAGGGGTGAAGTTGATTTAGAAATGGGATTTGGGAGCAGGGAAGGAAGTTGATCTCGGGAGAAGAGAGGAGGTGAAAGTCTTAGGGACTTTCCACACAAACAGCTCAGTTAACACTGTTGCTGTTACATGGAGGGGAAGGCCTCACTCATCCCTTGGCTAGAGTCTCTGGAGCAAGGCTATTTGGAGGCTCTGAATACCTGGAGCCATTTTCCATACACCCAAAAACTTTTGGAGTGGGCTTGGACATGTTGCAACATGACAGAATTCACTCCCTCCATCAAAAATAGTCTCAACAAGCACTGACTGTTCTTATAGTTTAAATGTACTCAGTAAGCCCTGAACAGCACAAGGGATCTGCAGAACATTAAAAAGCTAAGTTTGGTGCGACTTCCTTCACTCAGCCATATCCAGTTGCAGAGCTTGAGATAGTACTGTAGTCTCATCCTTTCCTGGTAATCCTCTTAACCTTGCCATAGCACATTCTTGTACACGGTTTCTATCCAGGCTTGGAAATGTCCATCAGGAAAACAAAAACAGATCAGATCACCGTCAGCATGACAGGGGATAGACCTGGCATGAGCTTGACGTTTCTATGAAGACATGTGACAGATGGTACAAACAGACAAAATTAACAGGAATCGGGTCAACATGACCCAACTCAAACAAGCTTATCATTATATTGCCACTTTAATCTATTAGTTGCAACATTTCCATGATAAAGAAAGGGAACATCCAAAACAAGGGACTACAATTTCATATTGAAAAGTGGGACAGCACATGGGAGAAGCTTTAGAATGATCTTTTATACCTCATCCAGCTCCCACATGGAACTTTTAAAGAGGTTTGTTCGTTTGTGCAGGGTTATTCTGAACTGTTGCTTTCCCCACAACTTTCGGCCAGCAGCCCATTTACATCTGGCAAAAGCTTAGAACCTGATTGGAAAAGTGAAAATTATTTCTTTAAAAATAGTGACTTTAGGAAAGAAGAGTTTAATCTATTTCTGAAGACATGACAGGTATTTCCCCCACCTCCATTTGGAAGTTGAACTAGGGTTAGTGTTTGCCATTACCTGCCATCTTTTGAACAGGTGAGAGAAAAACCTGACTTCACTTGTTCCAAGATCTTTTCGTTTTCTAGAGGTGTCCCAGGATTAAAATACTCCCTTATTTTGGTTTTCCCAGAGTATAGCCACTACTATAGGGGCCACTATAGGAAAAATTCATCCTTGAGAACATAGAACAAGAACCAATGACATATTTTGGCAAAGTTATTCAAACACTGAAGAATGAAAGTGAGACAGGTGAGTCCCTTCCAGAGCACAAAACGCTGTGAAGATCGCTGTTCAGCTTTCATACACTAAAAATTGTTCACAAGAGGCCTTTTAACAAACAAACAAGTCAAATCTTATTATTAACCACCCCCCTCCCCTGCCATTACCATTAAAAAAAACATAACAGAAAAAACACACCTTTAAAATCTTAAGACCCAACTAGGCCCTTCTTATACATACAGTACATACATATATATAATATATATATATATATATATAAAATATACAGCTTACAGTTTTGTAGTCCTATTACAGTTAAAGCAGACTGAAAGGAGTGAGACTTTGTTTAGGGGCTTGGATCAACAAGAAGTCTCAAAACCCCAGTGGGAGACAGCAGATTCTGGAAGCCTCTTCAAAGAGCACAAACTCTGTCTCTCTGAGAAGCTGAAACACAGAATAAGGCCCTGCACTCTGCATATGAAACAATGCCTTCCAGGGATCAGGGACCAGATTACATACAATAAGCTGTTGTACCAAACCGCTCTAGAACTTGCAAATGATCAAAAGCAACAACTATCCACTTCCTCTGCAACAGACCAACAGGACCCTTTGGGAAGCAGTCTCTGTTGCAAGTCACATGGCTAGCTTTGTAAAAGCCAATCTTGCTTACACAGCGCGAACAATTCTTCCCCCAGCTGGGAGAAATCTGACTCAGTTGAGTCTCTCTGCGGGCAAGTCGGGTCCCTGGATCCAGCGAAGAAAGCATTGTCCAAATTCCTTCAGCTCTCAGAGATACCTGAAAATGTATTCTGAAAGACACAATTTCTTGAAGTAAAACCAAACCAAGGTCACACTCTTGTGTAGCTGGGAGCAGCACATCTTTTGCTCTGCTCAGTACCTGTGCCCGAGTGTACGTACGAAGTGAGGGAGGACAGACTCAGCACTACGGGTGCTTGTTTGGAAAAAGTGCAGCAGGCGGTGGGTGCATTCACAGAGCATGGCTGTTCTCTAAGGCAGTGCTTCGGGTGAATTGAGAGAGTAAAAAGGCCTAGTTCCAAGGGTTTATTTCCTGGTACCAAGAGATAGGATTTCTGGTTTCAAAAGCAGCCCGCTTCCAAGGCTAAGCGTCATGTTGCCACTGCTTCCAAATAACTCTGCAGCTTACGGACGGTCGTTTCATCCAAGGAGAAAAGGTCAAAGTCAAAGGTTGTGTTGGTAACGTTGAAATGCCCAGTTTCCTCAATAAGATTTACAATCTGAAGAGAAAGGAGCAAGGATGTTTGTGAGGAGCTCAGATACAGCCATACCTAGTGCACTGGAAGGGGAGGGTCAGTTTAGCCCAATTAAACCCCCTCCCTTACCCTCACAAGAGGGCTTTAAAAGCTATCTCCTGGCAGAGATGGGTGCCCAGCCACAAAAAGGCACTGACAGACCATTTCCCCTTAAATCTGAGGCATTTTAATTATCGGGACGCTCCAAGGAGCCCAAGTTGGGTATGGCTTGAACAAAATACGGGTAGGAAGGGTCCTGTGCACTATATTTCAACCCTTTTTCAATACGAGCACTCAGTGCGTATCTGGCTTCTTTCTACACTTTTTTGCTTTAATAAAGAGGGATCACTCACTTGTGGTGAACCATCCATTGCAATGGAAAATTACAGGTGCCACTTGTTAGGATATAGATATTCAGGCCTGTTTGTAAAGGCCTATACGCTAAGAATTTAGGTGTATTCTTATCACTTGGCTAGTTAGAGATATAAAAGAAAGAATCAAAATCACTGTCTGCCAGTGTAAGGTCCTTCTCCTACTGTGACAGTCTGCGGCCCTGTGCTTAGGCTAAGGTCTTTGGCTAAGCCACAGAGGCAGCCATATGCTGGGAAGCAACTGGTCACATCCTCACATTCCAAACTAGTCACATTGAAATAAGGTGCTATTGGGCTGTGAGGAATACAATCCTGTCCTGATAGTGCCTATCGCCTCCAGAGAAAGGGAAGTACCTAGAAGATGTAAAAGGAAACTTAGTTTGATAGCATCCTGTCTGGCAAGAACTCACTTATCAATAGCTGGGATGTGAAATCCTCATTTCTTTGTTGTTCTATCACTGTAGTCCCCATTTCCCTATTGTTTGTCTGTATAATCTCTGTCTGGTTCCGTGATTGCTTCTGTCTGCTGTATAACTAATTTTGCTGGGTGTGAACTAATTAAGGTGGTGGGATATAATTGGTTACATAATCATGTTACAATATGTTAGTATTGGTTAGTTAAATTTCAGGAAAATGATTGGTTATGGTATAGCTAAGCAGAACTCAAGTTTTACTATATAGTCTGCAGTCAGTCAGGAAGTGGGTGGGGGATGTGGGAACAGGGAATGGGGGTGGGGAAATTGGAATCATGTTTTGCTAACGGGGGAAATGGGAACAGGGAATGGGGGTGGGGAAACTGGAATCACATTTGGCTAAGGGCAGGAATGGGAACAGGGACACAGGTGTAAGGCTCTGTGGTGTCAGAGCTGGGAAGGGGGACACTAAGGAAGGAAACTGGAATCATGCTTGCTGGAAGTTCACCCCAATAAACATCGAATTGTTTGCACCTTTGGACTTTGGGTATTGTTGCTCTCTGTTCATGCGAGAAGAACCAGGGAAGTAAGTGGGTGAAGGAATAAGCCCCCTAACACCACTTAAAACACAAAGGGTCTGACTTACACCAGCGATGTGAGAAGATTACCTATGCTACAAGGATATAGGGTGTAATTTAACACAAAACCGACAGACTCTCTACCTGCTGTAGTACATTGCGCTCCCGCAGCGCCATTAGCCGTCTGTGAAGCTCCACTAATTCATCAGTGTAGGCCTGTGAAAGAGAGGGTAAAAAGGAATAAAACAACACATCTGGCATGTTTCCAGTACTGCCAGGGAAGCAAAGCAGTTACTTCCCCAATGAAGATTTTGGGCAGCTGCTTGAGGGCCTTCTGTCACTTTTTTGTTCCCATTCCCCCCCCGGCAAAAAAACCTTCCAGTCCCTCCTCTGTAGTCTAATTCATCAACTCTCATCTGCTTGGAAATTACACTGACTGAAATCCAGCTGCGTTGGGTCCAGTCAGGTATGTTTCATAGTGCACCACAAGGTGTCTCCCTCCAAACAAATGGCTTGTGAGAAGTGATCTGAACCTTTGAACTTAGAGCACCCCCAATTTCAGGCTGAATGTCTCTTGGTGAACTTCCATGTTAGTGCCCTATGAGCAGTCTGTGCTAAATGCTCACCTGTGCCCCCAAATACAATACCAAGTAGGTGGTCACCTATGATGGGATTCTAGTAATACACTGACACTAGTATGTGTTCATATGAAGCTTCCAACCAAACTGAGGAAGAAACTTTTTGAAATCATTGTTCCCCAGGAAGTTTCACTGATACTACATCCAAGAAACGGGGACATTTACACCCTCACCCACTTCAATTTAAGAATTAGACCAGACTTTCAGGGAAGCCAGCCAAGAGGGCAAATCTCTGTTAGCACACTCTAGTGCAGTGGTTCTCAACCTGCAGCTGAGTCAGCGCACAGCTGTGGCCCATGTGACATCTTTAGGGCCAGAACTAGGGTAGGGCGGGAGGGGCACCCGCAGAGCCAGCGGGGAGAGGGGGGGGTGTGCGTGCAAAAATGGGACGGCACAGGATCAGGCCCAGCGGCATCAGCAGGAGGCCAGGGTGCTTAGTGTCCCACCTCCAAGCCTCAGGATTGCGGGTCCAGTGACCCTAGCTGGAGCAGGCTCCCCAGCATTAGGACTGCAGAGGCAGGCGGGCAGAGGTATGTGCTGCCAAGATAGGAGACCAGCAGGTGTGGCGTGGCATGCAGGGGGCTGGGGCCGCAGGGCAAGGGTATAGCAGACTAGGGCCGCAGAGCGAGGGTATAGTTGGTATATGGGGTACAGACTCTAGGTGGGGGAACTGGTGGCTGGGGGCAGTCCCTGGATAGGGGGCTAGATACTGGGACATAGTCCCTGGATGGGGAGATTGATTGCTGGGGGGCAGTCCCTGGGCGGTGGATTGAATGCAGAAGGGGACAGTCCTTGGGGGCAGGGGGCATTCTGCCTTGGCCAGGGCACTGTCTCCGTAGGGCAGGCATGTATGCTAGCCCAGTGTTTTGGGGGGGGGAGGGGAGGGGAGGGCAGTCCCAGGATGGTTGGGTGATGGGTGGGGCCTTGCCTGGCTGGGGGGCCATCTGGGAAGGGGTTGGTGGCAGTCCCTGGGTAAGGGGGGCTGGGTGCATGGGGACAGTCCCGCCTTGGCGGGGGGGGCACACCGCACCAGGCAGGGCTCCCCATCTTTGCAGGCAGGCTCCGCAGCCACGCTATCAGCAACAGTGCAGAAGTGAGGGTGGCAATATACCATGCCAGGCCACCCATACAGTAAATTAATTCATTTTAACAGTTAATGTTTTGTCTTATTTTACTAATTTAAAATGCTCTTGGTAGACATTTGCCTTTATTGAAATGAAAGGCATTGAATCGTATTGCTGTCAGATGACAAATACTCGACCTTTCTTTTTTTTGGTAGATACACAGGTAATACGTGGATTGTGTAGATGCGGCCCACACAACGCACAGAGAGCTGCAGATGCGGCCCACAATGGTAAATAGGTTGAGAACCACTGGTCTAGTGCTTTCAATCAGAGGACAGATTCTTTACCTGTAAAGCTGTCCCAGAGTTATTCATGCATGTACCAGCAAAACTGAGCTCATTTAAGCAATCCTACCAAGGCAAAGAAATCAGTCATGAGATACACCTTACCACAGCACCCTGAAGTTTCACCTGGGGACAAGCATCTCACCCAGAACACTACGCGGACCACTGAAAGTGTGTATTCTGACCCTTCTGCTAGCAAGATCACAAACACACATTGTCTTTAATATTTAAACACTGCCTTTCTTCTGGCTGAATAATATTCAAGCAGAAAAGAAACCGGCTTGCAGTCCAATAGGTAATCCTCATATTGTGATTTTTAGTAGTATGATGTGTGGCTCAGAAATGAAAGTATTAAATGTACATTTGAAGGATTTCTACATAGGAAGAGTTCTCCTACTGAGACCTTTCCGAACAGTGAAGAAATCAGCCATGTTTAGCATTTCAGTAAGTTAAATACTGTGTGTGGTTCAAAAAACTTGATTAAGTTGCCCCAGAGGGGAGAAAGAAGGGGCATCCACCGAGATAAATAAAGCTCTCAATTAGGTGTGCAAGGCTCTGAGCAATCAGAGCGTGAAACAATAATCAAACTGCCATTCTAACATTCTGGCAAAGATCAAACAGCTGTAAACTGCCTTGTCACCTGTGGCCACAATGCTCCTCAAAGAGAAGACAAAGACCAAAGTAAGAGAGAACTAATCTAAGAGGCAACACTGGAAAGGATGTGGGGTTCATTTCTTAAACACTTATAACATTTCTATCACCTCATTTTGAGTCAGTACTTCTAGCATCAGTATTTCAGGGTTCAAGCCTTTAATGGGCCAAAATTGTTTCAATGTGGGGGGCAAGTACTCCTTCTGAGCTCTTGTTTTCATGGAGAAATGTCCTCCTGTATCCCACAATACTATGCTATGCCTACCCTAAGCAAAAGTACCTTGTCATATGTTCCCTTCTTCAGGATCTTTTCTGGCTTGTTGCAAGGTTCTGGACTCTTTCTTCCAGAGGCCTGAGAGGAAAACAAATAGTGGGTTGTGACCAAAAATAATTGAGGCAGAGCAGAACTGTAATGGTTTGGCTGCCAATGGAAGGAAATCCTCTGGCTGACATGGGCAGTGAAGTAGATGAGCTGTGGAGAGAGCTGCCTTCGGCAGTCCACAGCACCAAGGACAGAACCATGATGTAGGGATTGAAGGCAGAGAGGGGAAAAGTTTCTCTGTCACTAAATATTGATAAAAGGCTTGAAACACTTGCTGGCTTGATTGACTTGGGCAAAGGGAATGATCACAACCTCAGCAGCTCTGCAACGCAGAGCGACAGCTCTTATTTTTCACAGTGCTGGATAAAGAAGTGAACTGTATAGTACGAAAAAGTTACGCTTACAATTAAAAAGTCCTTTACGAATGGCACTCCTGGCACCTGCAAGCAGAGGCAAACTGATTCACACTGCTAACCAGCTATGGAGAAGCCTGCCAGGAAAAGATGGCAGTCATGGCCTAGTAGGTCAGTAGGCCATTCCCTAGGAGTAGCACTGAATTGTTCCCTACAGGGTATGTCTAGCATTTTGCCCATTTTTCACTGGCTTGTGATTGGGCTTCCATCCTTGACAATCCACAATTCAAAAGATCTCACTTAGAAAACTGTTTCTGATGTTTAGGATGCACTTTCCACTTATTAGTTTAACAACATTATTTCTAATGGACCTCCCAAAAAATTCTTTTCCATCTTGGTGTTTCTGCCCTGCAGCTAATTGTAAGCACTCTTTAGTCATCATCTAATCTCTGTTTAAGAACATAAGAACAGCCGTACTGGGTCAGACCAAAGGTCCATCTAGCCCAGTATACTGTCTTCCGACATTGGCCAATGCTAGGTGCCCCAGAAAGAATGAACAGAACTGGTAATCATCAAGTAATGCATCCCCCATCGCTCAATCCCAGCTTCTGGCAAACAGAGGCTAGGGACACCATCCCTGCCCGTCCTGGCTAATAGCCATTGTTGGACCCATCCTCCATGAATTTATCTAGTTCTTTTTTGAACCCTCTTATAGTCTTGGCCTTCACAACATCCTCTGGCAAAGAGTTCCACAGGTTGAGTGTACATTGTGTGAAGAAATACTTCCGTTTGTTTTAAACCTGCTGCCTATTAATTTCATTTGGTGACCCCTACTCCTTGTGTTATGAGGAGTAAATAACACTTCCTTATTTATCAGAGGGGTAGCCGTGTTAGTCTGTATCCACAAAAACAACAAATAAATGTGTTAGTCTTTAAGGTGCCACCGGACTTCCTTGTTTACTTTCTCCACACTAGTCATGATTTGCTAGACCTCTATAATATCCCTCCTTCGTCATCTCTTCCAAGCTGAAAAGTCCCAGTCTTATTACTCTCTCCTCATATGGAAGCTGTTCCATACTCCTATCATTTCTGTTGCCCTTTTCTGTACCTTTTCCAATTCCAATATATCTTTTTTGAGATGGGCAACCACATCTGCACACAATATTCAAGATGTGGGCATACCATGGATTTATATAGAGGCAATATGATTTTTTCTGTCTTCTTATCTATCTTTCCTAATGATTCCCAACATTCTGTTTGCTTTTTTGACTGCCGCTGCACATTGAGTGGATGTTTTCAGAGAACTCTCCAAAAGGACTCCAAGATCTTTTTCGAGTGGTAATAGTTAATTTAGACCCCATCATTTTATATGTATAGTTGGGATTAGGTTTTCCAATGTGCATTACTTTGCATTTATCAATATTGAATTTCATCTGCCATTTTGTTCTCTAGGCACCCAGTTTTGAGAGATCCTTTTGTAGCTCTTCGCAGTCTGCCTGGAACTTAACTATCTTGAGTAATTTTGTATCATCTGCAAATTTTGCCACCTCACTGTTTACCCCTTTTTCCAGATCATTTATAAATATGTTAAATAGGACTGGGCCCAGTTCAGACCCCTGGAGGACACCACTGTTTACCTCTCTCCATTCTGAAAACTGACCATTTATTCCTACCCTTTGTTTCCTGAGGGGAACATTAAACAATTGTTTAATGAGGGGACGGAGAGATTTACTTATAATATATAAATTAATCTGTTCTTTTCTGAATTCCATCCAATTTGTTGCCCTTTTGCTGGCAAGATGCTAAGACCTGCATGCAATATGCTATGGTCTTATCATTGCTGCAATGAGACAAGTTGCAACCCAAAATTCTGACATCTCTGGCTGGCAACTCACATTAACGGTTGTACCTAATTTGCTCTCCATCACCACACAGTTCTCTTGGTATCACTGAGTTCTAAAGAGCCATATTTCACTGTGTTAAAGAGATACTGTACAACAAATCATTTCTGACTCAAAAAATCAATTACAATTAACTTCAGATTACTGTAATTGAAAGATACTAGAGTAAAAGTTATTCCTATTTTTCAATTTGCTTACTTTGTATGTAGTCAGTTTGCCTTGGGGAGAACACAAAATTAAGAAGTCAGAAAATGTGAATGTCAAACCAGGGAAATTTGCAGGGAGTCTCACAAGTAGGTAGGTATAGCACCTGGAATTTTGAACTCTGAAATTGACTAGATGTCAAGTTGATAGTGTCCTCTCCCCACCCGCAATTAACATGAGCTCTTCAAGGGCCTAGTCCTGCAGTTCCTTCTACAGGCAAAGCTTCCAGGGTGTTCAGTCTTGCCTGTTTAGGAGATGCAGATCCAAGCCAAAGCCAATAAAGGAGCATTGTGTCGACACCCACGTTGCAAGTACCTTATTATTAGTTGGGGGAAGTTTCTGACTGGGAGGGGGTTCTCGACTTGCCAGGCAGGAGTCCGCACTGTTGTCACTGTCACTGTCGCTAAGACTCAATCTGAGAAGCAAGTAGCATAGAATTACCATCACCAGTTAGTAGGAAACTGCTATTTAGTGATAAGAGAAATACATGGATCAAAAATCATCTTTTTGTAGTTGAGGTTGCAGTTCTGTTTTGGTCAACCTGCGGTTCCAATACAGCACATTTCAATCCAATTCAGAATGAAGAATATATTCCAAATGATGACATGCTACTGCAATTGTTCCCATACAGAAGCTCAATGTTTTGCAATGCTGTAGGTACTGTACACAAGTAGCACTAAACATTTACAAGGAATGAGGAAAACCACAAAATTTCCACTGAAGGCTCATTCTCAGTGTATAAACATGCAAAAGCACCACAACTTCAACTGTATTTAAATATAGGTTGACCATCAATGACAGACCCTGAAAAAGCTCCACACTCCTTTTCAGTCACTATGATATAAACAGAAGCTAATCAAAGTAGTATATTTTTGTGGTGGATAGAGGGCCCATTGAAAACCTACAGGTGCTGCCTGGGCTAAATCAAGGGTTCTCCAACTGGGGGTTGGGACCCTTCAGGGGGTTGCAAGGTTATTACACAGGGGGTTGTGAGCTGTCAGCCTGCACCCCAAACCCCGCTTTGCCTCCAGCATTTATAATGGCATTAAATATATAAAAAAGTGTTTTTAATTTGGGGGGGGGGGCGGAGGTCGCACTCAGAGCTTGCTATGTGAAAAGGGGCACCAGTACAAAAGTTTGAGAACCACTGGGCTAAATGCATGAGATTCCAGATCTTGGCTACAGCAGCATACCCTCAGGGGAGATGGACAAAATCCAACTATTTCCATTGACTAAAGCAGGAAACTACTTTTGGCCAAGTCCTGCAGGAGCACAGTCTAATCAGCAGCAGGAATGAGAATTACTTCTGGGCTGAGTACTGGTAACCTGAGGTAAGGAGATTACACAGCCAGCCAGCCTTGCCATTTCTCTATTCTATCCAGATCAAACTCATTCAGTGGAAAGAGACGAATTTTATATTCAATTACGGTTCCTGAGTCATGGTTTGAGTGTTGATTACTGCTTCCAGTCCACAGCAGAGCTCCCACCATGGTCACAGGCTAGAATATGGTGTTAAATAACCAAGTTTCAGAGAAGATTTTCAAAGCCACCTAAGGAAGTTAGGAGTACAAATCCCATTGAAAGTCAATGGGTTTGTGCTTCTAAAGCCTTTATGCTCTTCCTTCGTTAGTGACAGTTTATCATCTGGTATATTTAGGGTGTAAGTCCCACTCAGGCCACAGACTCTCTTTTCTGTGTTTCTACAACATCTAGCACATGGAACCCCAATCCTGGTTGCGTGTTACCATAAATAAATATTTACTGCTGCTACTACTAATAGTAGTTCATTACCTTAAGTCACATCCAGCACCACTCCATGGAAAATTATGTTTCCTTTGGGGATCTTTACTATTTCTACTCCATCTCTTCTTTTCTCTGTACCCACCCCCCACCCCCTTTATCCCTTCTGCATTTTCTTCTCTGCAGCATCTACAAGTTCCCTATGCCACCCGCAATGCCCACAGGCTTCACTCTACCTCTACTGCATCCCCTCCACTAAAACGATCAGCAATTAAATAGTCCATGCTGACCTTTAAAATATCATTAGGCTTTGGAACCTGAAGAACTCCTCTGTGTGGCTCGAAAGCTTGTCTTTCACCCACAGAAGTTGGTCCAATCAAAGATATAACCTCATCAACCTTGTTTCTCTAATATCCTGGGACCAACATAGCTACACCACTACCACAAATATTAGGCCTTAGTATCAACACTCCAGCGAGATTAAAGTGGAAGGAGAGAGAGGGGAGTTTATTTTGTTGTTTGTACAGTGCCTAGCACTGCAGGGCCACCGTTCATAAATGGAGCTCCTATGTGCTACTGCAATGCAAATAAGAACGTCACAGGCTGCCTGAGGCCTCAGTAGGACAACACTGCACTGGTGGAAGGTTTAAAGGTTTAACTATGAGGACTAGCAGCTTTCACTGAAAAAGCCTAGATTTTGCAGAAGTCTTCAGTCTACCTCTATTCCTCATTGTCTTATCGAACATGGTCTTTATTTCCAAGCACTTTGACCTGCTCCCCTTCATCTCTCTCTTCTAATTCTTCCAACTCAACTTCTGTCCTCTGTATTCCAGAGGAACAGTTCTCACAAGACTCTAATGACTTCTTCCTTTTCAAGTCTAAGGGGTTTTCTACCATACCAATTCCCCTTAGTCACTTTGTTGACCTTAAGTCTAGCAGCCACATACTACTACTCAAGGCCCTCTTCTTTAAACCTCCATGAATTTGTTCCTTTCAAAAAACCATTCCTCACCCCAGCATTCATGTCAATGCCCTTGTTTCCTTTCTCTTACAAAGTTATGGTCATAGACGTTACAAAGACAAATAAACATAAGCAAAATGAAGCGATGGCTAGGCATCTTTCATTCCCTTATCACCTGGAATCCCGGCTGACCGGGTTAGCTTTGACTGCTGCCTCTTCCTCAGAAGAGGAGTCATCATCGTCTGATTCCTCTGACTGTAGATCCTCTACCATGGAGCGCAGTGGGCCTGAGATTAGAGGTAAGGGAGGAAAAGGGAGAAAAGCAGTTTAACGCAGATGCAATATGTCTTCAGCATGATTGCTACAGAATCATATTTGACTGCTACAAACTAAACTTGGCTTTGTTTATCCCTAAGGTAACCCAGAAGAGTCATGATTTATTAGACAAGCATCACAGATGTTTAAGTTCTATCCAAGGATATGTCAGCTTGTGTTTCTCAAGACTGAAGTAGTGTTGGAAATTCAGTTTTCTAACATAGTTCACTGGGAAAAGAACATTCACTTTTAAAAACCCTTTTTATACTTTAAAGGGTTTTTCTACTCCCCCTGCTCGTGTCAAAATAAAAACAGCCACTTTTCAGTGCATGTGCCAGGCAAGTTTTAAGTGTCAACCAAGAAGTGGCATTTGCAGCACCACAGTGCTTGTTAAGACTGCCGAAAGTAGCGGTGGATGCTCCATCTCTTCGGGTAATTAAAGCTGGACAGAACAAAGCACTGGAAATGTAATAATGGGAACATGCCTGCATTGGCAAGGGGATGAACTTGATATAATTAATAGGTCTTTTCCATCTCTAATTTCTATTAATTGGGACAAACTGAATTTGTGGGACAAAGTCATAAGCCTGGTGATGCCATGAGATTTTAGTCAGCACTGAACAAATTCACAAACTAAAACCTCTTAAACTGAACAGATCACAAAAATCTTAAAAGATTAAATAAAAGCAGAAGCCAACACATTGTGCAGGAAAAATCCAGTTCCAGAGATATTCAGTGCCCACAGATTAACTACCAAAGTAACAAATATTTGTTTATGGCAAATACATAAGGTACTACTTTTTCCCTTGCATAGAATCACATAGTAAATTCAACATGCATCAATTCCATTCAGCAAAACCAAGCTATGTCCTTGGCCTTAGATAGTCTTGATGAAGCAGGTTTAAATTCTGCCTGTTGAATGGTGGTGTAAAAAGGATAACATAAGAATGTCCATGCTGGGTCGAACCAATGGTCCATCTAGCCCTGTAAATTTGTTAGTCTCTAAGGTGCCACAAGTACTCCTTGTCTTCCAACAGTGGCCAATGCCAGACACTTCAAAGGGAATGACAGAACAGGGCAATCATCAAGTGATTCATCCCATCATCTAGTCCCAGCATCTGGCAATCAAAAGCTTAGGGACACCCAGAGTATGGGGCTCCATCCCTGACCATCTTGGCTAATAGCCATTGATGGAGTTATCCTCCATGAATTTATCAAACTTATTTAATTAAACTAATTCTCTTTTGAATTCAGATATACTTTTGTCCTTCACAACATTCTTGGCAACAAGTTCCACAGGTTGACTGTGCGTTGTGTGAAGAAGTATTTCCTTCTGTTTTAAACCTGCTGCCTATTAATTTCATTGGGTGACCTCTGGTTCGTGTGTTACGTGAAGGGATAAATAATACTTCCCTATTCACTTTCTCCACATCAGTCATGATTTTTTAAACCTCTATCATATCCCCCCTTAGGCTCTATTATATCCCCCTGGGGAATTCCTGGACTGTAACATATGTAACATACAAATCAAGCGAGAAGGTTTTTGAAGGATATCACTTCTTGCAACACACCTTGACTGTGGTTCTGAGATGGTTCAAAATCCGAGTCAGAACTGGAATCTGAGCTGGAACTGGAGTTGGAAGGACTGGAGTGGACAGACTTCACCCCCCATAGAAGGTAAAAAAAAGAAAAAAGAAAAAAAGAAAAGAAAAAAAAATCTTAACCTTTCAATCCACAGAAAAGAATGACCAAAATGCAACATGGTCTAGCAGTGCTCAAGAACGTCACATTATCATTCCATTCTACATCATTTTATCTACAGCACTGCTCACTAATTTTTTTAAAAACATATAAAATGTAATTTCAATTAATTAATATTAGTGAAAGGTTCTGGACTAGCTAGGGTGACCAGATGTCCCAATATTAGGGGCTTTGTTTTATATAGGCAACTATATACCCCACGCCCCTTTAAAAAAAAAAAAAAAGTGTCCTGATTTTTCACACTTGCTCTCTGATCACCCTATTCTGGGCTGCTAGTTTTTGGGATTGTGTAGTCCCAAGACAGCTGAAACAGCAGCAGCACAAGCTTCCAATACACACCACCCTCGCTACTGAGTCTCAGATCATCTCAAAAAGCATGAAATAGTATGACAACTTGTATGACAACCTGGAAGTGAAAGTGGATACAAAGTCTATTTTCACTGTGAAAGACGAAATGCAAAATGTAAACAACCAGCATAAATCATGAAAAATAAATTAAATGTTTAAGATTACTTTAATCCTCATAGCCTAAAATGCTCTTTAAACTAAGAATATTTCTATTTAGAACTATATATGTTAAACTGACAGTACATCTTTAAACTAAGCATTCCTAGCTGTGACTGCTTTACAAGACAACTGTGATTTGGCTCCAGTTTAGATTTTTATAGAAATTGTAACAAAAGCCAAGATCAATAAAAATGCTTCCATCTTTAAAAAAATACCAATGAAAACCATTAAATATTCCCTTGCATTGTTTGCAATGCCAACACTGAGAACCTGAAAATGAAAGTGACCAAACAGATGAAATTAACTTCAGGGACACCCCTCCAAGCAGAAATGCAAGAAACAAACAGTATAAAATTGTGACAAGTAAATAGGAGTTTTAATAGGTGCTATTAGTAACATATGGAAATTAAGTATTAAAATCTTTTTACAGTATTTCATGTAGCATCAGGTATTTGCAGAGCACCCACATTCTGTAGTACCAGAGACCACAAGGTGGCAGTCAAGGCTAAATCAAGTATTCTGGTCCAAAACAGCAGAAAGTAAAAAGATAATTTTAATTATTTGTTGTAAGGATTATTGTAAGAGATAGTCCTTTGGGTCTAGATTTACTTTAAGTTCCCCTTTGTAACAGGATGCAGTGCTATTTGTTGGTAGTTCTCCCAGGAAACAGCATTTTAAATTTGTACATAATCCTAGAGAGCCAATGGTTATTATTTCATACAATGGAATACTGAGTCTGAAAACCCTACTTTTCTATTGGTGAATATATTTTATATACTCGGAAACATTAATACGATATAGGAGTGTGCAGTGGACTCAGCAACATACATGTCAGCTTTTAACATTAGCAAAAGAAGGCAGTGACCGCATTTTCTCTTTATATTTTTATGTTGTAGGTTTATTATCTAGCGCACCTAGAGATGCATGTATCTCATACCAAAACCAGGGAAATACAAGTGTAAAACAAGATCTTTCTACAGTTACAACTTATTCCATAGCAAAGTAAACATTTTAACACTGGGGATATTTGATACATTGGCATATAGCAGCAAGGGTTAGAAAGTTCACAAGACACTTATCTGCCCATGAGGATTAAACCTACTAAGCAGAAGCAGATACCAAAGACCTACAGCAGAGCTCCTTCAGGATTACTGGGAACAGGAGGTGCTGCTACTCTCACCAAGGTGCTGCTTTTGAACTTAGATCTGGGAGCCACCCTGATAACTCTGGTACCTGACCAACTAACAGGTGTTCTTCCCCTGCACTGCGCCTTCTTGGCCCCTTAAACAACTAACTACTTAGGGGAGGGGTCATTCATTAGCATCCATTTATTTCAAACACTTGGGAGGCATCCAGCATTGCAGTAGCTGGGCACACTTTGCACAGCTTAGATTACAAACAACATTTCCCCCAGGATAAGGAGAGAACAAAAAACAAAGCAAAAACCCCCACACTACTCATACTGCCCCCTGCTTCCTTGGGCCTCCCTGGAACAGTTAACTGAAGCATTCCAGATGAACAAAGAGATGTGCTTAGGGTTGCCAACTTTCTAATTTCTGAAAACCGGACACTATAGCAGGAGCACGGGAACCTCCCCCTGCCCCGCCTCTTCCCTCAAGGCCCTACCTCTGCTGCTCCTCTTCCCTAAAGGCCCCACCCCACTCACTCCTCTTCCTTCTCCCGGTCACTCAAGCCTCCCCACATCCCTCCACTCCCTCAGGCTGGGCTTCCTCTGCTCCAGGGCTGGATCAGGAGCTGCAGCCCCTGATGCAGAGCCTGCCTGCCCATGAGATGCCGGTAGGAGGTGGCCCCGGCTGAGTAGGAGCTAGTGTGGTTGATGACCCAGCACCCCTCCCCCACCCAGGCAACTGGACTTGTGTGTCCGGTCAGTACATCTGACCGGACACTGTACAGGACCCCCTTTGACCGCACTTTTCAGCAACCTTAGCTGTGCTGAGTCACAGGGAAAACCTGTTTGAGGTACATGGGCTACAAGCTACTTAGAAATTCAAGATGTTGGTTTTACCATCTATAAATGTACCCAGGCGACTGGCATCAGTGCAGAGCACACAGCAAGGTGTTAGATGCTTTTCCTGGTCCATCCCACTTTACTAAGGCAGGTAGCCACACCCTGCACACCACTTAGCTACAGTTTACTCTACTCCTTGCAGATTATCAAAGAAATATGCTTAAAATGCTTCGCTCGGTGGGAAGCTCTTGTCCTGAAAGACAGGTCTTTTTGCCTTGCATTTACAGTTTCAAAATTACCCTAGGTTAAGGGATCTTTGTTTTACGACATGGGATCTTATAAGCTTGTTTCAGCCAACACCTTTCCAGTCAATAGTTTTGGGCACACAAAAATACTAAACTATGGACTAAAGGATGACTACGGCAAAGCTATTTTCCAATTACGTGGCCTCTTCTCAGACAAGTAGATTGGACTGCGTTTATGATTGCTGGATGAGGTTCTACCTGTCATATTATTGTGAGCAAGGACAATCTGAAGTTGGGCTGAAGTTAACAGCTGAGTGAAATAGTTGTCTTTATAGAACAACTGATTAGACTAATTTCCTCCTGCAATATTCCACAGCATCTGTCACCTGCTGCATCCAAAATCTACTCCGTTACCACCTAAAGTAGCTTTTCCCCACCCTATCCAGGGTGGAATTATGTGTGTTTCTAACTATTTACCTATGTTTGTTTATCTGGAATAAAGCATCCCCAATTCGTAGAAAGGTCATGGTTTTGACATTTCCTAAACTTGTGAAAGCTGAACTTTCACTAAGGAAAAATGAAGCCAATCTCACACATCCTCCCCTGCAACTCTGCTACATGTTGTTAAAAGACCTACACACCTTCTACATCTTTCATTCCCCTGCCTCCCACCTAGGCCTTCGTGCCATGCTCTCCCACAACTTCATAAAATGCTGGCGTAGACCTTAATAATATACTACTTTTTCTCTCTTACATACCTTGAGGAGCAGTGAAATAGTTAGTGTCAACATCTGAAATATTACTGTAATCTGATTTAGTACCCATCGGTTTAAATAGGGAAATTCACACCTCAGAACTGTTGTTTCAGGCTCTTTGCAAATTCAGGCAGACTCCACTGTATCAGTTACACGTCGTCAGGTTTTGAAGATTTTCTGCTCAACCATAACCGCTAGAGATTTTTTTCTCCTTATATAAAAGCTCAGACTCAAGAACAAATGGGAGGCCTATTCAAGTACCCTTCACATGCCCCATATTTTGGGAGCCACTGATCTAGAGCATCACTGGAACACCTCACCCATACAGAAGAATGTCATACTAAAACTGGAAAGAGAGGAATCTTTACTTTTAGAACAATCTGACCCAACTCTTATTTGACTATTTTGAGATTTCCACTTCGTCATTCCAGATTGTGGGAGTGATCTCTCCTTCACTTTTACACATTCTCTTAAAATAGATATCAGTTCATTAGTACATGTTTTAGCAGCTTTAAAATTTAAACAGTTCAGAGTTTGCATTATGAATAAGACTAGCTACAGTGAGTTCCAGGAAAATGATTCCATCTAAAATTTTGATTGTTTATATTTCCAAAAATCATTGATGGAATAGTCATTCTTTGCTATACACATGCATATTGTACATAACCTATATATACACACTACATACACATTGACACCTGGAAAGAACTTCCTCCAGGAAAAATTAGTTGGATGCCTTTCCCTGGGATGACAGGGATTATCCATGAGCATCAGGTGATCATATCACACATGATCTTATAACCACATCCTATTTCCTATGTCTATATGTGAAGCATGCAGTGGTGTTGTAGTCATGTTAGTCCCAGGATACTAGAGAGAGACGAGGTGAGTGAGGTTAATATATTTTATTGGACCAACTTCTGTTGGTGAGAGAGAGACAAGCTTCTGAGGTTGTGAAGCACAAATAAGCGATGATGGGTTTAAAAAAAAAATCTCTATTTGGCAGGTAAGTCAACATTTCACTCCTGAAGTCCCTCTCTACCTATATCCTCCTCAGATGGATATTGTACATTTTATGACTGACATAACCAGGATAAAAGAAGAAGAAATTTAGAGCATTTTAACTAATGTGATCAAAGTTACAAATGAATAAAATCACTTGTGACTGGCTGAATTACCTTTGCCAATTTCCACTGCTCAATGAACATGTTTCACAACTGCACCCCCATAACAATAGCTACACCTATCTCAATTTTTTGCATATGGACAGTAGCCCTTCATCTTCTGACAAATGTCCAGAAGCTGACCAAAATTTGGGCTCAGATTATTTTTACAGATCAGTGTCAACACCAATGCTAATTTAGCAACAAGCCTCTCCAGTTGTTTATTTTTAAGTATCACCTCTCATTGAGGCGGTTATAAAAACAATGGAGTTAAAAAGTATTACACTTATTTAGATCTAAGCATTGTATTATGTACTGCTGTGGGTAAGACCACTGTCCTGCGACAGTGAGGGAAGCTCAACCATTTTATACTCCATTCTAAACAGGAAGGAGGGAGTTCTTTTGAGACCAGCTTCATCCTGAGCAGTAAGGTGCATGGACATTCTACCAGGAAACTGAGTGCACATTCAGAATGCTGTTCTCTTTGTAAACTTTTTTCAATTTTCCAAATTCCATGCAGTTCTCACCAAGGCATCCAAGGCCCTTCCTGAGTTTAATGCTGAATCAAAACATTGAGGAAAAGACATGCAAAGGGCAGGGATTGGAAAAAATGCCCTCTGCCATAGCCAATTGGCAAGAGGGTATGTGATGTCCTGTCCATGGTCCAGTCCCCTACGGCTCTCTGCCTGAAATACGCAGGCAGAAAAGCAAATCACAGAACACACCAACGGAGCACTCCACTTGAGCACTCCAAGGGCAAAAGAGGAGTGCTCCTGTGATTCAATGCAGAACAGGTAAACAACCATCCTTGAGGGAGAAAGTGGCATTTTGCCTCTCCCAGCAGCCAAAGATAGGGGAGAGATAATGAATGAATGGAACTCTCAGTTTACCAAGGCTACATCTACACTATGGGCTAGGGGTGTGATTCCCTGTTCACATCGATATACTCATTCTACCTCTCATCTGAGCTCGTGTGCTAAAAAAAGTACGGTAGCTGAGTGGGTACAGGCAGCAGCAGCATGAGCTAAGCTGTGCCGCGTAGATACATATGGGATTCAGACGGGTTGCTGCCCATGCTAGCACACTTGCTCAGATGAGACCTAGCACGAGTATGTCTACATGAGCTGGGAATCGCACCCTAGCTCATAGAGAGGCAGTAGGAAAAGAGGGAGTAGAGCAGTGGTACCCAACCTCTTCCTCTTGTGCCCCAACCTTACCAGTAATGCAATGTGGTGTGCCCCTCCATGGCTGGTAGCGGACTTGCGGCCAGGTAGGGGGCCACGGCCAGGGAGCGGGGGCTGTGGGCTGGCAGCCGAGAGTGGAGCTGGAGCAGAGCAGGGCTGGGAGGTCCCCCTCCAGGCCAACATGGGGGCTGGCCCAGGCCCTGCTGCACCTTCCCTCTCCCTCACAACCCTCCCCCCCCCCGGATGTTCCTCCTTGTCCCCCCAGAGAGGGTATGCCCTACTGGTGTAGAGCTTCTCCAAGCAGCAGACATCTACACCACAGAACTAAACCTACTCAGTCAAGATTGGTGCCATAAATTAATTTTATTACAAGGCCTTGTGATGATCCTGGAGCCACTGCAGGTGCCTATCTGTAGAACCACCCGTCACTTAGTATGTTTGGTCCTCTGGCTAGGCTAGCAAGAATCAGGTAGAGTTTCTGAGGCCTGCCTAATAGTACTATATTCTCTGTTCTTGCCATCAGCCTCAGACAAGTCAGTACATTCTATTTTTACAGTTATGATGCTTTTCGAAAAGAAAAATTATTTACTCAGTTCTTTAACTGGGACGAGGGCATAAAATCATGATGTTATCACCAAAGAAGTTGAAGGCATATTCAGGCCTGTACCATAAATGTTACTGCAAAGAAACTAAGTCTGAATGACAGATCATAACTTAGACACATGGGCGGTGGGTGAACCATGGGCTCGGGGAGGCTTGCCCCCAGCCCAGCCCAGCCCAGCCCACCCCTTCCCCTAAGGCCCCACTATCATGCATTAACAGTTCATTATTGCACTTTCATCTAGTCCTCTTTGAAACAGGATTAGATCAAAGACTATATCTAGTCTGCATTTTTCCCATGAAGAAACCCAAGCAACATGCCCACCAGGCCAGGTAGGAGAAAAACTCTCTCTCACCTCTGATTTAAAAGAAGTTTCATCCTCTGAATTGGACTCCTCCATCTCCACGGGTTTTTTGATCTCCTTGGCTTCGCTTTCAGATTTTACTTTCTCCACTTTGGCATTCATCTTCTCCTTGGTTTGTTTCTTCTCTGGATATGAGGAAGACGCAGTTCGGGGAGAAGTTCCTGGGATGTTCTTTACCCCTTTGGAGCTGCTCTTTTTTTGCTTTTTGGCGCTTGGCTTTGGTGACTCCACGTTGGAGGGCCTCTTGCTGGAAGATTTTGGCTCCGGCTGTGGTCCACCCTTTGGAGAAGTGTTCTCCAGTTTGGTCTCCTTCAGGGCTAGTTTTGGTTCCTTGAAAGCAGCTTTAGGAGGTGCTTTCTCATCCTTAGGCAGTTTGTTCTCAGCTGGTTTTCTGGAGGAATCTTTCAAAGGCTTGCTTTGTTCTCGTTCGAGGTCTTTGGAGGAGTTTTTGCTCTCAGAGTCTTTCCTTGGCCTCTCTCTGTGCTCCTTGGTTACTTTGTGTGGTTTGGATGCTTTACTACTGTCCTTGTTTGCATCCTAAAATTTAGGGACAGAAACACAGAAGCTACACAAAAACCTGAAACTCAGTACAGCACTATAATCCAAATTTGCTCAGACTGTGGTAAAGACTACATTACTTCACGTAAGTGTTAAACATAAGGTGAACTTTTATACCAAGCTGTCCTTTTAAAAACAGACACATTTTAGGAACAAAACAATTCAATGGAGGAGAATTATTAGATCTTTTACTCTGCCAGAGTAAGCTGTGATCACACCCATCCCCCTCCAAAAATGCTTTACCTATCAAGCATTAAACTAATACTATGTTGGATCTTAGGAAAATGATTGAAGTCTCTGACACTTGTATCACAGCCAAGGCTTCCTGCCACAGCACATCTTTAGCTTAACAAGCAGTACAAAAACACACCTCAGTAGGCACCTGCCTATCTCAGGGGATAGAAATGCATAATGAGGAGTCATTTGCCTTTGCCATTTTTGGATGGCTGGCCCCAGTTAGTGCACACATGCTGCTCTGCCATCATGGAAGCAGGAGAGAGAGGGTCTGTACGGAATGAGACAGTTGAGAAAGCATCTCTAATTTAGGCCAGGTCTACATTACCCCTTATTGTTGGCAAAACTTATGTCACTCGGGGCGTGAAAAAAAAACAACACCTGCCTGAGCGACATAAGTTTTGCTAGCATAAGTGCTCGCGTGCACAGCACTATGTCAGCGGAAGACACTCTCCTGCTGCCATAGCTACCGCGGCTCATTTAGGTGGTTTTATTAGGTCGATGGGAGAGCTCTCTCCCATCGGCATAGAGTGGCTATACGAGCAATCTTACAGCGGCACAGCTGTATCGGGACATCTGCACCACTGTAAACTTGCTAGTGTAGACCTGGCCATAGTCTTTCTTCCTGATTCAGCATTTTCTATCGAATACCTGTCCAAAAATCAAATCAGCCACTATTAGACAAGCAATACATGATTCAAAGTAATTTTTCCCTGTTGCATCCCATAAGAATCAAGACACAGCCAAAATACAATAACTTTAGAAGAATGGAGAAAACGTATAGTAGGACTGAACTCATTGGTCATTAGAGAGACACGGTGGATGAGGTAATAGCTTTTATTGGACCAACTTCTGTTGATGAAAGAGACAAGCTTCCGAGCTTAGACAGAGCTCTTCTTCAGGTCATTTGAGCATTTTGTTTGGCCATTAATTTTTGTAGCTATGCAAACCGACAGAATACATGTAATCTGCTTCAAGGCACATTGCCTGTGGGGATCATGCGAGAATTGCCCTTGCTATGTACAAAAACCTACACAAGGTCAGCTGCATTAGGCTGGTGGAGGCTGAAGGTGAATTTCACCTTCTTCTGGAGCCTCTGGGAACTAGCTATTGCTACAGGCAGGATATCAAAATCTTCAAACTACTGGCTTGATCAGGTCCAGCACATCTTGTGCTCTTTACATGGCCATCCCAAGCATTCACACTGCTAGAGTAAGTTTTGATTCTCTAGTCAACCTCTCCTTCCTGCTGGGAGGTTGAATTCCTCAGGGACTCTGACCACAGCTATTACATGAGACAGGGGGCAAAAGCTGCATTCAATTACTCTACATCCAGTGATATGGAAACAAGTTATAACAACTGGAAATGACTTAAAAAGAAAGCTTTACTAGACTCAGTTAAAGATATCAGCTCTAGCAGTTGAGCATGTAGGCTTAGCTCACAAATATTCACAAATCCTGTCGGCTTTAATTATTTAAAATCTCTTCAGAGGGGCCAGGAAGTCACAAGAATTCTAAAGGCCTTCTGGACTTGAGATAGAGAGAAACAGGAGCAGTGGGCTCAATGGGACTCCACTAGGGACATGTTCATCTATGAATTTCCAAAGCACTTGTCACTACACTAGGTAGGGACTAAATAATAGCCTGTGTGCATGAGCTACTAGAAAGGAAACCTAGGCTCCTCGGAGGCATTTAAAGGGTTCTTAACGTGTCAGATACAGAGGATGACAACAATGGTTACCAAGTGCTGCGCCTCCTCCATTAAAAGCTGAGGAAATCGCAGTGCTGTTGCTTGGAAGGGAATCCTACAGAGCAAATACAACGCAAATTGCTTGGGTCACTAACTAGAGTCTAAGGAAGAAGAAATCCCAGATGCTCAGAGTAAGTAACCAGAATTAGTTACTACAGAGGAAACTTAATTTTGGGGTGCATTTCCAGCAACAGAGCCCTGTACTCCAATGCTCCAAAATAAATGCAGCATGCCTCACTGACCTTTGACCCATGGGATGGTTTGGTCTTCTTGGGATCAGAGAAGGCAGAGAGTGGTATTGTGGGTAACATAGGGTAGTCAGGACTTGGCCTGGACACTGTTTCTGCTCCTTCTGGCATTACCATCACCTAGTAATAAAGAAGAGAAATGATATACAAGTAAGGAGAAATGTTGACTATTTTAACATGATTACTCTTCAGCAAGTGACTTTTGATCATTTCTAGCTACTATTATTTAGGTCTTTTTTCCCTTTAAAGATGTAAGATATCTCCTGAATAATTCCAGTTAAGATTCCCAGCTCCAATGACAATGTCTAAATAGAGACCATTCAGAGAGATGAGTTTGGGAGCCAAGATGCAATGACAAGTTTCATTTCCACCAAGGGGAACTTCAGCACCCTGTGTACAAGTAGGATGCATAACTGTGGCTATGATCAAGAGAGGCTGGAGACACAGAGTAAAATGCACCAGCCTCTCTTATGCCCTAAACAGTTTGGAGGTAAACTGGGGGCCAGGGAGAGCAAGATTTCACAGAATATGAGATAGTTGGATTCTTTCAGCCAAAAAACGTCCATGAAAAACATTTATTGGCAACATCAGAAACACACATGGATAGCCATGAGAGGCCAGAATGTCTCTAGGCTCCTCTCAATGTAGCTAAAGTAATTCCCCTGAGAATTTGGGACTGAAAGAAATGTCTTCCACATTTTTTGCCAATGAGCTATGGGACCAATAAGATTTTTGATGTGTCATATCAGACGTGACTCTCAGTTGATCCACCCAGTTTCTAAATAACGGTCCAAATACGATGTTACTCCAATATCTGATGATCCTAGAGACGTGCAAGAAAAATGCATGAGTAAAATCCTAAAAAGTGTCAAAAAGCAAACAGTGCTCAGCACCATTGTATGGCTGAAATAAGCCTCTTCCTCTTCATCCTCATTGCAGGAGGATGTGGGACTTGTAGGGAAGTTCTGGATAGACTGACTTAGAATTTAGTCAAATAAATTAATAGTTCCACTTCTGAGATCTTCTGCTTACAAACTTCTTCATGGAACAAGACTATTTCTACCATCCCAGGCCAGAAAGATGGTTTTAGGTAGACAACTTTTTTTCAGATTAATTTAGGAATACCTGGAATAGTAAGGTGCTTGACTGGAATGGAGTCATGTGTCAGGTGTGCCCTAAAACCCTGTCACATTACAACCTCAGCTGAAAAAAGACTCAGGGAAAGACTTACTGTCAAAATATTAGAACCCCAACTGCGAATTTGCCAGATCTCACAGGGAATGTGGGTCAAGGTAATTTGCTTAGACCTTATACAACTATTTGGCAATATTCAGTGAATGATTCCTCAGTACCAATTTCCACAAAACCAGTAACTTACCCACTGTGGCTGCCCAAGTCTTCATTATTGCAGCTTTTCAAGGGTCTGTCTAGGCTTTTCTCCATAACTTTACTTTTACTATTTACTTCTTTTTACCATTATTTGCCTCCATTCTCCATCACACAATCTTGATCCCCCATATTTCCTGTTCTCCTTTAACTCAGTTTCCTTCATTTTCTGCTTCTCCTGGCATGTCGTGTCTCTCCATTTCCTTCTTCTCTTTCCCTTTCATTCTAATTCTCTATTTCTCCAAGTTTGTGTTTCTAACCTCTCGACAGACATACCAGCTTTAAAAAAGCAGACATGATGAAATGGTTCCTCTCTCCTCTGCAACTGGTGGCCCCCACCAGCATATGCAGAGAAAGAATGTTTTCTCACATGCAGAGGCGTGTTCTCCTCTTAGCCTGCTTTAAATAATCTGGCACCCAGAACTTCTCCCTGGTTCTGCTTCCTATGCGATAGGCAGCGGATGCCAGGATTAGGGGACACTTACTGGCCAGAAGTGCCAACTATTAAGCCTGCTTGTGGGAAAGAGGAATAGGGACACTAGGATATCTTTTTTCTTGAGTCTCCTTCTGTATATTAGAACATTTGGAGGAAGTTATTGACACCAACCAGTTCACAAAAGGAGCTCACACAATCTGAAAACAGCCAGATGGACAAAAAAAGTCACCATCCACAGACTGGTGCCTGCAGCCACAAGTTTATGGCCTTGGCACAGTGTGCAGACAAATTTACACTGAAAATACAAATGCATCAAGTGATCCACACAAGAACATCTTGCAGCTGCTAGCATTTCAATTAAGTCACCAGAACCTGAATCTGCCCCAAGACAAATGCAGCAAGTGTTCAGTTGAGATTGTTTATAATAAGGGTATCTAAATAGTTAAGTTATTCAGAAAACAGCTGGGTCTCAAGTACAGAAAGAACCCCCAGAATAGAATTAGTTGGCTACACCTTTTCACTAAAAGTCTCTTCGCATCCCTGGTTCTTTCGGCACTCACCCCTCCAGCTTTAATCAGTTTGCGTCTGAAGTCCTTGGTGGGGTTGTTGAATGTCAGTTTCTCACAGCGAAGATGGTTCACAGGTGGGTTTCCTTCCAGATTCAGGAAAAGGTCATATGTGAAGCAAACTTTCTTCGGTTCCTCCTAAAACCAAGAAAGCAGAAGACTCATGAAGTGTTTTGGCAAGTGTGCTAGGTCAGAGGTTTCAAATGGTCAGTCCTAGGAATGCTGAACTAACTCTTGAATGAATGTCACATTCATAACAGTTTTTCATCTTGGGAATCACAGAGTTTTCAAAATCTAGGTACAAATATCTCATTTTCTAAAATGCCTGCAATGATTGCAGTTGCCAAAAAACTCACACCAAAAAACTCAGACATGAATTTCCCCTAGAGTGACAATCTATAGATAAGGATATTGACTGACACCTGCCAAAACCGATTGTTTATAGGGATGCTGGTCTTTGTTAGGCATCCAAGGTCCAAGAAAGAAGGTACAAATTTTATCCATTCCACTCTTTAGTGCAAACATACAATCTATCTATTCAGCCTCTTTGGAGAATAATGGAACTATAGTTACCACCCATTAGAAACATATTTTGCTTTATTATTTAGGGAAAGGACAACTCCTGCACTCCAAAGGGATGCGGGTTCTAGAAAGATTAGCCACTGTGAGGGAAGGAGTGCTAGATATGCAAAATCCCTTTTGAAATAAAAACTGAATGAGTTGGGTGGAAGCTGATGAAGGAGCAAATGCCCTAGTCCTTTCAGCTTTCCAAGCACTGTAAATGAGCCATCTTTATCTGATGAAGTCTGGCATTTGTGTACAAGTTCAGACTGGGTTTCCTATTTGTGGCCAACTGATTCTGTTCCACTTGCTGCATCAGTGAAGAGAGTTCTCATGCATTTGTTGTATGGGACAGACAGTATGGGGCAGAGCACTGCTGGAACTCTTTCCACACGGGTAACACAATTCCTTAATCTTCTTCAGAAAAAGTAGGAGTGACATCGCCTCAGTCACCTATCCTCGTATATCAAGAAACTAGGAGAATCGATAATACTAGGTTAGCAAATGGACAGACATTTACTAGTTTTAGTTCCCAGGTTTATATAAAAGGTTTTACAAAAGATAATATGAATATTGTTGGTCTTCAGTGCTATGAAAAAAAAACACAAAAAAACCCACAAAACCCTGTCTCCTGCAATTGATTCCTTGTACTAGGTCAGGAGAACCAGAAAATGAAGACGTACATCAGTGAAACGGATTAGTTTCTTTCTGTCATCCAGCCATAAGGCAATTGGAGAAAATAAACAACGTAAGTGGTGTAAAACAAACCACGTGTTTAAAACTGAGTTAGTAATCCAAGGTGAGGCTAGTAACAGAAATAAGGGTTTTAAATATGAGTTTTATGCCGACTGTGTCCCTTTCACGTACCACTGGCTGCTAGTTTTTTGGCTGCTACTAACGTAAGTGCAGCCATTAGTGAGAGGGGAATTCTCAGCCATTGTGATGCTTTATCAGTCTCTGTCAGTGCAGTGTCTAGTTCTACTGCTAATGGAAGGACTCTGCTTGCTGCAGGAGTATCTATCACCTTACACACACAGATAAGCGTAAGGGTATGTCTACAATACAATCACTGCTGGGAACAGATGCAGTGCTGCAGATATGCCGCTGTAGCATAGACATCACTACAGTAACAGAAAGGGTTTTTCTGTCAATGCAGTTAATGCACTTCTCCGTCTTATGTCAACATAGCTGCATCTACAGTGGGGGTTAGGTTGGCCTAACTACATCACACAAGGAGTGAAATGTTTCACAGCCCTGAGTGAGGTTGCGAGGAAGTTCTGTTAACTCAGATGATGATCCTTAACGTAGCACACAGCGCTATTAGGGAGGTGTACAATAACAGATTTCACTAGAAAAATAAAATGGAATGCCCATCCGGCCCAATTTGCAGCCCAGTCTGTGGTAATAAGTGAAAGAACAGTTTTAGTTGGCAAATTGCATGGATAATGGTCTCTAGGAAGAGAAACCTTCCTCTAGTTGCCTATTTAAGGCTATGTATCACCTTTAATACTATAATTTCAAGTGCTTTTCTCCTCTGGGGATTTGCAGCCCACGTGTCCTCATGACACCACTGAAATTAGACATGTCCTTTATATTACAACAGGGAAAAGCCTCAAGGACCAGGGTGAACCAGTATTGCCTTCTTTCTTACAAACACAGGGAGCACAGAAGCCTGCTTCAGACCAACATTCTGTTTCTATTTTAAGGAGAGGGAAGGGAGATTTTGGCTCCCTAGACAGTCAAGCTTGGGTCCTCTTCTCCCTAGTCCTTTTGTTTTACCCTACCCCTTTGTTTAGGTACTACAGTCAACACCACCCTGATAAGCTCTTACTACTCAAATCCCTTTCAGAGATCCCTTCAAAATGAATGCTGCTGAACATGGCCAGAGGGTGACATTTGCCAGTGACTCAGCTATAGCGTCACACCCGACACTCCTGGAGGCCACGCAGACACCCTCTGATGTTCCTGACCTTAGGAAACTTCCTGATCTTCTCCTATGTAACAATGAACTGTTTGGTCACAAGATAAGGCTTGGTATGGATGGAAGCTGCATTTCTATTATGCCAGATTTCATTAGTGAGTATGTCATAGGGATTGTCCTATAGCTACCAAAGCATTCTTCAAAAACAAAGAGGAGTCTGGTGGCACCTTAAAGACTAACAGATTTATTTGGGCATAAGCTTCTTCAGATGCATTCTTGTCCACATCAGGACAGCACCAATCCATTTCCCCTCATGTGCTTCAGATCATTGTACACACTTGTCCATCACCCTGTATATTGATACTCCATTTCCTAGGATCATCCCAGAAAGCAATGCTTCAAGAAATGCTACTGAGCATAGCAAAGGGGACCCTTCTGAAGCTATGTGGGGCCTTTCAGAAGATCCCATACTTGCATGCATGCATTCCATGCATGTCGCATTCAGTCCATAACATTCAGCAACTTCACAACAGTCTTACTTACTACAGATCACTTCCTGCAATTTCATTTACCAGTCTAGTGCAGCTGTTATACAAGAACAGAAGCCTTGGGCTTCTAGCCCAAGTCAACCTATTTTCAGCAGATCTAATGAAGAGCTGGCAATTCTCAGACCACACAGATTCTGGAAGTTTGCCATGGAGATACTAGTGTGTGCACGTAATATTTTTTTATATATATATATATATATATATATATATATAATAAATGCGACTCCCCTTAAGAGCTAAGCCACTGTTAACCTTAAAACAAACATCTGTGACCACAGCTGGCCTTTCATCAGAAGTAGTACCTATGAGAGAGCTTGGGAGTCAAGTTTTTAGTCTCTAGCTTCCCAGGCCAGAAGAAGACTAATGTGCAAGTGATTGTGCTATAGCACAAAGGTTTTGGGGCTCTCAGGTAAACACAGTGTGAACATACAAATTACACAGATGAAGACAGGGTCTTTAAAATCCAAGGAACCCCTAAGGTAAGTTTTGGAGAATCCAGTTTCTCAGTGCTATGTTAAAGAGCCACTGGTACCTCACAGGAAAGTGGAAAAAAATATATTTAGTAAGGATGACACAGTTTAATTTCATTCTCAGTTTGTCAAAAAGGACACTTTCATGAACAGAGAATTTAAAGACCTCTGCACTTTCTTCTCTCCACTTGTTGGGAATCTATAGCTGCTGTGGAGGGTATCCTGAAGGCTGAGGTAACAATCTCAGGTGCAAAATATACAGAAAAAGTAATTAATTCTGGAACAAAAGATTGCAAACATATGCAATTGCCTCATATAACTTAAATAGATGAAGAGAGCCCCAGAAAGTGTGACGTACATAGAATTGTTTCTAAAAGACTTTTCAAGGTTTGCCACATGGAGTCAATGGCTCGAGGACATAACTAGCAAAAGCAAGCTTTATCTAAAGACCATTATCCTGTAATAGTAGGCAAATGAGGAAGCACAGCTATACTGTTTTCAAAATAGATTTACATGTACAGAAGCAGAAGAGATCATTCCCTTTCATCTCATGTATCTAGATACTTATATGGTCCTCAAAGTAACTGAGGGTTTCCCATGTATTTATTCTAACAACTCTATGATGAATCGCCACATTTTACAGATGGGGAATTGAGACAGAGGAATTAAGTGATTTGCCCAAAGTCAGAGACTGTGGCAGAGCTGGGAATTGAACCCCAATCTCCTGAGTCCCAGTCAAGTGCTTTACCCATAAGATCACCTGTCCTCTCTTCTCTAGATGCAAACAGCCCTGTATGGGAGAATAATCCATTTAGTAGTCAGAGAAGCATTAAATACGCTCCATTTCACACAGGTTTTCAACTCTAGAAAACAAGCATTTTTAAATAAAAAAAGGTATCATACCAGAGAAATGACTGCAAGCAGCCTTAAACCAGAGAGCTGCTAGCAAGTATGTGTTTCTTCAGTGCTGGGTTCACTGACCACTAGAGCTTAGAACCCTGTGGGTCCCAGAAGGTTAAGATCATCCAGTTTCTCCCCTAGGACTCTTCAAACACACACCTAGGAAAGCCCAGGAGCACCTCCACAATATGATTTATTACAGGCTACTCACCCTCCAACTCTAAAGTGAAAGTCCCAGTACATCTACAAGGCCAGACTTCAAAGCCATTCTAAATAAGAAACTAGGTTTTCCATTCTTCCTTTCCGAAACTGCCTTAGGTGCACAGCTGCATGCACAGTTGCTCTTCTCCCAGGCCTCATATACACGTGACATGAGGACTCAGCACTGTTATTTACTTGAGTTGCTGAGATAAGGGCTGGTAACTGTTGTAGGCTCAAATGATCCCACTATATAGAGCCCAACCTCTGATGCTGATAAGTATGCCAAGAAAGGAAGAGCCAACTAGGCACATTCAAATAGATATGTGGCAAGATTAATTTCTAAGAAGTGACAAACAGATGCATAAGGGGAAAGGCAAAACGTTTGCAGAGTTCAAGTCCCTTCTTAAAGGGACAGATCTCCTACCTCTCCAAGAAGACAGTTAGTGGGGATGTTTCAACAGTGTCTCTGCAATGCTAAAACTTGCTAGAACTCAAATTCAAGTCCAAGGATTAACTCAGCCCTTCATGCTGTTAATCTTGTATGGATCTTTTCAATTAGAGGCTTTGGAAACTGAGGTTCTGTCCACTCCACATGGACAACAATCCCTCAATCCTGACACACCATTAAATAAATAGACCAGGAACAGCCTACTGCAAAGCTTAAGACATGTCCTAACCAATCTGCAACCACATTTGACAACACTGCTCTGCCAGCCAGAGTGACAGTGATGCGTAACATACAGAATTGCACGTAAAGAGGCACCACATAAATCCTTGAGCACCAAACTGGAAGACCTATGAAAGGCAGCAAGACACACAGAAAACTTAGGCTGAGGAAACATACTGAACAAACTCCAGTCCATCCAAAAAGAAAATGGCTAAAACAAAGCAACAATTATGAATTTAAGAGGAAGTACAAATATTGCTCTGTTCAACAGCAGCCCACTAGAAAATGTTGCAGGGCTGATTGAGAATCAGGTAAAGAATGCTATTGAAAAATGCAAGATCACAATGTGCTGATCTAAAGCATGAACAAAATAAATAGTAAACTAAACTCTTGTTTTTTTCAGCATGCTACAATTAAATAACAGATGAAAGAGGTCAAATCTATCCCTTCTCACCCCCAATCAGTGTAGGAATTTTCCCATACAGCACCTTAAAAATGCTTTCTTCAGTAAAGTTTTAAGTGTCTCAGGTAAAATGCGTTCTCCACAATTTCCCTGGAAGACGATTCCACAAATTAATATATCTCACTGACAGGAAGATTCCTGCTATTTAGCCTAAGTTTTCCTTTGTTCATTCCATCCCTTTTCTCCTAGTTACACTCTTTTGGATCACCATAAACAGTTAACTCAAATCCTGAAGGAGACTTGCTAATACAAAAGAAGTTTTCTTCCAAAACAAATATTAGACAAAGTAAAAAAACCTCATTTTTTAAATAAAAGCAAAATGTTTGATAAGAACCAAATTGGTATCTCTCCTTCCCCACCCATCTCCCTTCTTAGTAATGGAGAATAAACTAAGTTTCACTGTATGTATTCTATTATGTAAATACTGAAAATCGTCTCTCTTTTTAACACTGCAGTTTGAAGATGGTAAACTTTATTTAGGTCCTAATGCAATGGTTTTAGATACCTATCACATTAATATCTTCTGTCTGATCTTGGTATAATATGAAACTGTATTTGGTTCTTTAGTTGTAATGGTTTATAATCATTTGGTCAGTGTCCACAATGTAATAATAGTGGCTGAAAACCACAAACCGTACCTATAATTTTATGTTGTAGATTTAACTGGTTGCTGTTCTGAAATATGTATTTGGAAATAAGCAGCAGGCTGTGATAAATTTCAATACCACCAGATTTCTGGGGAAGGAGTAGGAGAAAGATTGCAATGCATTTACTGTAACCAGTTCATACTGATCCAATTACAGGAAGAAATAGAAAGGGTTTAAAAATAGAAGTGGGCGAGCTAACATTTTCAGTCAAACAGTCCCAAATGAATTGGCAGTTACTATTAGTCAATTTCACTTTCACAAAACTGCTTTTCACATAATCTGCTGAGAACCTTCCATTTTATTTTCAGGCTTGATTCCAGGGGCAGGAGCTCTAGCTGGCCACCAGCACTAGATTAGCAAATGAAAGGATCCCCCCCACCTTTATGGTATGAAAGTCTTATTTCCCACAGGGCCTACTCTGACATTGTGGAGGACTCAAATCATTTGCCTTCAGATCATTAGGATCTTTTTCCAAGTCAAATGGGCAAGAGTTTAAAAGCATTCACCCACCCACGATGAACCACATTACAGTATAGTGAAGGTGAACACACAGTGTCAAGGCGGGGCCACATGGGGTGGAGGTTAAGAACAGCTCCCAACAACACCTGTTCTGTACTCTGCCATCTCTACTTCTGGTGCCTCTCTGAGAAGGCAAACATGCGCCAGCTATGGCGGTGCTGGGGCTGCTGACTCTCCCAACTCCAACTGGGCGGTGAGAAAATGCAGAGGACAGAGTTGACAGGCAGAAGTCCCCGATGAAGCTCATTGAAGATACTCTCAAAGTAAGGTTCTCCAATAGCACTAGATGGCAGCATGCTTCATTACGCAAAAGGTAAAGAGTACATTGGCTCCAACAAACAATACTTCCCATTTTAGCAACAATTCAGAAACTAACCAAATGGGAAAGTGGAAGAGTTAAAGGAAAGACTAAAACCTTGGAATTAAAAATTAATTTAAGCAAACCATGAAAAAGATCTACCCTCGTGGATTAGGAGTCCATTGCCTCTCCAGTGTGTTTCCACCCTCCCACACTTCAACCTTTCAAAAGGTATTAAAAAGTGGTATTGTTACAGGGCCTAAAACCCTTTGTAAATCTCAATTCACCTACAGGAACAGGATATGAGGGTCGAAACTGACGAACACCGCAGTCACCAATCGGACACATTTCAACCATCCGCCAAAACTGTCAAAATTTAGAGATTTTAAGACCGGAAAGGACCAGTGTGATCTAGTCTGACCTCCTGCATAGATACAGGCTACAGAGCATTTCACTAAGTGATTCCTGTATCAAATCCAAAACTTCTAACTGAGCTAAAGCAGGGGTATCAAACTCATTTGGAAGTCAGGGCCAAATTCCATATTTAATTATGACCCATGAACTGTGATATAAATTCAGGACTATATGTGCCCACAATATATAGCAGACCTGTCGCTAACATCAGTAGGTTTGCACAGAGATCATGGGGAGGATACAGCCTTTAAGTAACAAACATTTAAGGTACTGAACAAACAACTAATGTCACTTTCAATCACTCAGTGAGAAAGCATGCTCCCCTATAAGCCAACAGTAATCCTTAGAGCCCGACGTGGGTACAAAATTTGTATCTGCATCTGATCTGCAAACATGGTCCACGGACATAAAGCAGATATCCGCAGATTTGCGGGACTCTAGTAATCCTGCCTTCTCTTTTCCTTCCTCATCTTCTTTTGTGTTTCTCCTCCACTTCCTGATCTTTGGGATTTTCCTGTCTTCTCCTCCTCCCCTCTTCGCATTTTCGTCTCTGCAAAGACCCTCAAAATGGCTACCGTCTCCCATTGTTCTCAGTGGGAAAGAGAGCACCCCCTGCTTTTATCAGTTAAGATGGACACCATGTCCCTAATATCTGTGAAGGAAGAGATTTAAGCAGTCTTTTGCAATAATGGCCACCACCTCCCATTGTTTCCCAAAAGGGTGAAACCAAGCTATATTCAGGGAAGGTGGCAGCCCTATATGCCATTAGGTGGCAAAGAGCGGACTCTGACAAGCATGTGAATAGGGAAGGAAGACAGGGAAAGCAAGAGAATATGGAGGGCAGGAAGGACAATCGAGTGTGGGTGCAGGAAAGAGAATGTGGGGAGATGGGAGACTGAGGGCATGTGAAAGACAGGTGATTATAAGGTAGAATGCAAGTGGGGCAAAAGAATGGGAGGAAAATGGAAGAGAGGAAAAGACAGCGATAGGAGAGAGAAGTGAAGAGCAAGTGAATGACTGTTCACCCACACCAGGATTTGGCAGCTGGGAGGGGACTCTCCTAAGGGGAGAGGATCACATTTTTTGTTTGGTTATTTAAAGGTGAATTCTGAACCTGGAGTGAGTGAAGGGAGGAGGAGGTGTGGCTTTCACCTAAAAGCTTTCAAAAAATCGGAAGGAAAAGTCACAAACTTTGCCTATTTAAAATCTCATTATTTTTGTGGGTCTGGGCAAAACTGCTTCTATCACCCACCCTCATGCCCCATGCACCGCAATCCCCACTTCCCTTTACATGCCTTGGGCTCCCCCATGTCCCAGCCTCAGAACAGTGACAATCTTGGGCAAAAAAAGCTTCCAATGCTATGTCAGAGGTGCTCCCCCTGTGGCAAAACATGAGAAATTTATCGGACTTGCTCACCAGCTCATTACTGCTTCAGTAATAAAGGTCAGAGCTCCACAAGCTACAAAGGGAAAGCAGACAAACACACCAAACATTCACATCTAATAGTGTTGGGAGGAGGTAGTGTGGTGAAGAGAGGTGCAGAAGGCAAGGATGGAGACAGCCTAATGTGTTCAGTAAAGGAGGTGCTGGAAGGCAGATAGGTAGAGTTACGGTATTGGTGTGTGGTATACAGTAATTGTGGTAATGGTAAAGTATCTACCCATGGGTGAGGAATTAGAGGTTATGTACTGTTAGGTGGCTTAATGGTTTCATTTCCTAGCTTTTCTGGGTTTATGTCAGCTATGGGGGGAGGGATAGCTCAGTGGTTTGAGCATTGACCTGCTAAACCCAGGGTTGTGAGTTCAATCCTTGAGGGGGCCATTTAGGGATCAGGGTAAAAATTGAGGATTGGCCCTGTTTTGAGCAGGGGGTTGGACTAGATGACCTCCTGAGGTCCCTTCCAACCCTGATATTCTATGATCATTCCAATATTATACATAACAAACAACTGGTTCACATCCAATTTTTTGTATAGTAACCAAAAGAAGGGAACGCTCAACACAACGATCATAACAAAGAGTTAATTTGAAACTGAATATACAACCAGCGAGTGCAAAGTTGGTTTGACAAATCCCTAGTCTCCGTAACCTTCTTTAAGTCATGTGGCATAGGACTTTTGAGGCAGGACTAAACTTTATCTTCACCGTATGCAGCGAATACTACATTTTAACTTTCACATTGTTATCGTTGAATCTTAAGATTTAAAGTCTTTCGCATTTTCTTTTGGGGTGAACAAACTCAGACCTATAGTCTCTATTGTGAATTACTATGTCCAAGACACACAAGTCTTATGTTTGTGTCTACATACCATATTAATACTGGTATAACTATTTAGGTTAAGGGTGTGATTTTTTGAAAAAATTTTTTAATAGCAATACAATCCTTAGTGTGGAAGACATTATACCAATATAAAAGGAGCTTATAGTTTATTCCTGTACAGCAAGACAAATAAATTACTCTGGTATACACATCTTTATATCAATATAACTTCACCCCCACTTGGGGATCTGTACTATACAAACTTGTGTTTAGACAAGCCCATAACTTGCTACACTATCCTTATATTACCTTTCTTTACAACTTTCTCTCTACCAGACAGGAGTGTTTCCTTTCAAAGTCTGGCAGAAAGCTTGCTATAACTTCCAAAAATCAGAGTCAATTTCTGTTTATCAGAGCAATAAAAACCACACAAAATGGTCACATAATTTAGCACATTTTTGCCAAGCAGTTTAACTGTCTGGTGCAGTTCAAAGCAATCAAAACAATTAGGCAAATAGGACTCTACCTTATTTTTGAAGTGTACTTCAATGGGCATAATGAAACCAGCGTAGCCGGACTCCTCCACTTTGTAAGGAGGCTCCTTGCACACTAAGAAGAAAAAAGCAAAACAAACATTAGCTTCAGACATAATGTAACAGTATCCAAGATCAGAGCAATTACAAGGAAGAGAAATGAGCCTCTGACAATGCAGGGCAAACCTCTGACCTTTATAAACACAGAATAAGATCCTATGCTTAATTAGGGGTAGGAAAACTGCTTGCCCGCTACCCTCAAAAATGAAAGGTTAGTCACCTTGTGCAGTAACTGTGGTTCTTCGAGATGTGCGCTCTAAGGGTGCTCCACTTCAGGTGCAAGTGGCTCTCTTGAGCCCTCAGAGATTTTTTTATTAGTAGTGTCTGTTCTGCCTGCGCATGCACCCTACGCAGCCTCATGCTGTGCTGCAAAGGTATATAGGGCTGCCCGAGGGAACCACAGTCACGTCCGTCTGTAGCTGAGCGTCCAAGAAGAACAGTCGGAAGCACAGGGGAAGGAGGGCAGATAGTGGACCACCCACAAGGACACACATCTCAAAGAACCAGAGTTACTGCACAAAGTGAGTAACCTTTTCTTCTTCTTCTTCAAGTAGTGTCCCTAGGGCTTCTCCTCTTCTGTTGACTCCCGAGTACTATCCTCACAGGGAGAAGCTAGCTTCAGAATTAAGTACAAAAGACTGAAGACAGTACAGCAGAACAGACTCACTAGATCTGGCAGCATGGACTAAGGCATAATATTTAGAAAAGGTAAGCACTGAAGCCCAAGTAGGAGCTCTGCATATCTCAGACACAGGAATGTTTTTGAGTAACAACATGGAAAATGCCTGTGATTTAATAAAGTGTGCCATAGTTCTTTGAGGATGCAACACACCAGCTGCATCACAGAAAGCAGTAATACACCCAGAGATTCAGCTTGACAGTCTCTGTGAAGACATCATGGATCTCTTTGATCTTTCTGCGATACAGACAAGAGTCTAGGTGATTTCCAAAACTGCTTGGTCCTATCCAGATAAAAGACAAATGCCTGTCATACAACTATGGGAAGGGAAGTCTCCCACTGAGATTGATGTGGTTTAGAAAAAAATACTGGTGGATAAATAGAGTGGTTAAAATAGAAATCTGACAGCACCTTATGTAAGAACTTTGGGTGCAGTCATGGGGCATCTTGTTCTTGAAAAAAATATCATCAAAGAAGGGTCTGCTGCCATCAAGGCTCCAATTTCTCCAACCTTGTGGGCTGACGTGATAGCTACTAGAAAGGCCATCTTCATAGATAAGTGAAGTAAGGAGCAGATCAAACCTTATGCGGCCTCCATATCTGTGTCAGAGTAGGATTCTTAACCTGGGGGTAAAGGTTTTCCAGACCCTTAATAAATCTCAATGACATAGGGGAAGTAAAAATAGAAAACCCTCCTCGTCGGGAATAAAATCCTGATATTGTGGTGAGCTGAACCTTAATACAGTTTAAAAAAATTGGGTTTATTAAAAAGAAAAGGAGTACTTCTGGCACTTTAGAGACTAACCAATTTATTTGAGCATAAGCTTTCGTGAGCTACATCCGATGCATGCATTCACTGATTCATGGATTCATGCATCCGATGAAGTGAGCTGTAGCTCACGAAAGCTTATGCTCAAATAAATTGGTTGTCTCTAAGGTGCCACAAGTACTCCTTTTCTTTTTACAAATACAGACTAACACGGCTGCTACTCTGAAACCTGGGTTTATTAAATAAGTCCAGCGGACAATTGAGAGCAGAGAAGATTCTGGCACATGGTGGACACCAGTGGTTGAACCTCTTCCATTTCTGAAGGTAAGTAATTCAAGCTGACTGCCTTCTACCATTTATGACAGGTTTCAGAGTAGCAGCCGTGTTAGTCTGTATTTGCAAAAAGAAAAGGAGTACTTGTGGCACCTTAGAGGCTAACAAATTTATTTGAGCATAAGCTTTTGTGAGCTACAGCTCACTTCATCGGATGCATTCAGTGGAAAATACAGTGGGGAGATTTATATACACAGAGAACATGAAACAATGGGTGTTACCATACACACTGTAACGAGAGTGATCACTTAAGGTGAGCTATTTCCAGCGAGGGGGGGGTATTCCACCATCAACCTCAGCCTGGACCAGTCCACACAAGAGATCCACTTCCTGGACACTACGGTGCTAATAAGCGATGGTCACATAAACACCACCCTATACCGGAAACCTACTGACCGCTATTCCTACCTACATGCCTCCAGCTTTCATCCAGACCACACCACACGATCCATTGTCTACAGCCAAGCTCTGCGACACAACCGCATTTGCTCCAACCCCTCAGACAGAGACAAACGCCTACAAGATCTCTATCAAGCATTCTTACAACTACAATACCCACCTGCTGAAGTGAAGAAACAGATTGACAGAGCCAGAAGAGTACCCAGAAGTCACCTACTGCAGGACAGGCCCAACAAAGAAAATAACAGATTTATTATATTATTATATATTATTATTTATTAAAATAACAGATCGCCACTAGCCATCACCTTCAGCCCCCAACTAAAACCTCTCCAACGCAACATCAAGGATCTACAACCTATCCTGAAGGACGACCCATCACTCTCTCAGATCTTGGCAGACAGGCCAGTGCTTGGTTACAGACAGCCCCCCAATCTGAAGCCAATACTCACCAGCAACCACACACCACACAACAGAGCCACTAACCCAGGAACCTATCCTTGTAACAAAGCCCGTTGCCAACTGTGTCCACATATCTATTCAGGGGACACCATCATAGGGCCTAATCACATCAGCCACACTATCTGAGGCTCTTTCACCTGTGCATCTATCAATGTGATCTGTACCAGCAATGCCCCTCTGCCATGTACATTGGTCAAACTGGACAGTCTCTACGTAAAAGAATAAATGGACACAAATCAGAAGTCAAGAATTGTAACATTCAAAAACCAATTGGAGAACACTTCAATCTCTTTGGTCACTCGATTACAGACCTAAAAGTTGCAATTCTTCAACAAAAAAACTTCAGAAACTGACTCCAACAAGAGACTGCTGAATTGGAATTAATTTGCAAACTGGATACAATTAACTTAGGCTTGAATAAAAACTAGGAGTGGATGGGTCATTACACAAAGTAAAACTATTTCCCCATGTTTATCCCCCGCCCCCGTTCCTCAGACTCTCTTGTCAACTGCTGGAAATGGCCCACCTTGATTAACACTACAAAAGGTTTCCCCTCTCCCCCCCCCAACCCCCGCTCTCCTGCTGGTAATAGCTCACCTTAAGTGATCACTCTCATTACAGTGTGTATGGTAACACCCATTGTTTCATGTTCTCTCTCTATATAAATCTCCCCACTGTATTTTCCACTGAATGCATCCAATGAAGTGAGCTGTAGCTCACGAAAACTTATGCTCAAATAAATTTGTTAGTCTCTAAGGTGCCACAAGTACTCCTTTTCTTTCTACCATTTAGTAATACTTGTCCATCTGTTTGACAGGAGTACTCTAATCCCGGGAACCATGTAGGAGCATACTTGGAGACAGAAGACCCCTAAGCTGGGGTGAAGCACACGACCTGCATCCTGGGAGAGGAATGAGGGAAGGTCGGAAGCTTGAGCACTGGTTGGACACACAGGTGAAGGAAGTAAGGATCCCAAGCTTGCCTCAGTCTGGCCAGTATCACAAGGATAACCCTGGCCTGTTCCTGCCTGATCTTGTTCATCACTCTTAGAATTAGTGGTATTGGAGGGAAATGCGTAGAATAAGCCCCATTTGTCCAAGGAAGGAGAAAGGGTCTCCCAAAAGAAAGGCAATCTAGACCTCCCCTCAAGCAGAATAATGGGCACTTCCACAGGTGCACCTATTCTCCACATCCAGCAACAGGAAGTCCCCACCTCTGGAATATCCCATGAAGGATGTGAGTGTCCAGCTCCCATTCACAGTCCTGGAAGAAGCACCTGCTGAGCATATTGGCTGTGACATTCTGAACTCCAGGAAGGTAAAACAGCAATCTGATGGGCTAATACACCATTTCCATAACTTCATAACTTTGGCACACAGAGAGATGGACCTTGTTCTTCCATCCTGATTCTGACTGATTTGCCCTTGATGAGGGATAAGAACTGAAGGCAGGCATTCCTAACTGTCCTGAGTTTTAATAAGTTGATATGAATACCAGTTTCCTGAGGTGACCATCTGCCCTGAGTTGTGAGTGTGTTGACGCGTGCTTCCCACACAATAACAGCGATGCATCTGTTGTCACTGTTATTGTTGGAGCTGGGTGGATAGATGGACGCCTGTGCATACATTGTATTGATCTTTCCACCAACCAGGGAGTTCTTCATCTAGAGGAGAACAGTAACCTGTTTGTCCAAGCTGTCTCTGGTTGAGGAATAGGTCCCCCTAAACCAGCCCTGAAAACAGCAGAGGCATAATCTTGCATGCTCCATCACAAAGGAGCAAGCTGCCATATGACCCAAGAGTTCCAAACAGTTCTTTAATGTAGTATGGGGGATTCCTTGAATTGTCCCAACCAGACTCGATAAAGTTATGAATCTGTCTGTGGGAAGGAAGGCCTGGCTATCAATGAATCCAAATATGCACCCTATCAATTGTATTCTCTGAACAGGGGCTAAGTTGGATTTTTTTACATTTAACTGGAGATCCAACTCCTAGAAGAGGGAGAGCCATCTGAGTGGAAGTTAGTACTGCTTCATAACATTAGCCATTGAGGAGCCATGCATTGAGATACAGGAAGACTAAAATTACTTCTTTATGAAGGTAAGCAGCCACTACCACTAAAGCCTTCAAGAACAGCCTTGGGGCTGAAAAGAGGCTGAAGGGAAGTACTCACTATTGAAAATGATCCTGGCCCCTGGTGAAATGCAGGTATTTCCTGTGTGGTGGGATGTATCACTATAAAGAAATAGGGGTCCTGAAGGCTGAGGGCCAAAACCGATCTCCTGCCTCTAAAGAAGGGATTAGAGCTGCCAGAGTCACCATCTGGAACTTTTGAGACGTTATAAATTTGTTCAGTTGTCTTAGATCTATATCAGCCTCCATCCTTCTTTGACACAAGAAAATGCTTTGATTAAAACCCTTTCCACTTGTGAGGGGATGGGACCGGTTCATTGGCTTCTAAACAAAGGAGGGAGCATACTTCTTGACTCAAAATAGTCTCATGAAAGGGGTCCCTGAAGAGAAACATGAAGCGGATGGTGTAGCTCGAGGTTATAACCACTATGACCAACTTATCTGTTGTACTATGCTGCCAGGCCTGTTGGAAATAGGAAAGGCAGCCTCCAGAAGTGGGGAGGTAGGCAAAAGGTTGCGGCTTGCAAACTAGAGGTGAGGGAAGAGTTGAGCTCTCAATCAACCTGTGAAAATTGTTCTTTCAATGATAACTAGGTAGGAGCTGAAGGAGGGTGGGAAGCTCTTTTCCTCTGGAATCTCTTTTCCTAGTATGTTCGGTGGTTCTGTAAAAATCAGAGAATTGTACTGGGTGCAATCTCTGGGCAGTTTGAGATCTACAAATAAGAGGACATTTAGCAGGACTGTATATACTGAAAGACCTCAATGTAGCCCTGGAGTCCTTCAGGTGTGCAGGGATGCGTCCATAGCTCCTGAAAAGAGTTTCTGACCATCAAACAGGAGGGCCTCAACTATATTCTGAACCTCTCTCAGAAATCCTGGCAACTGGAGCCACAATGCCCTGCACATGACAACTGCTGTGGAGATGCATCTAGCAGCAGTGTCTCCTGCATCCAAAGATGCTCGGAGAGAGGTTCTGCCTAATAAAAGACCCTCCTTAAGACAGCCTGGAAGCACTCTCTATGCTCCTCTGGAAGATGCTCAATAAAGGATGCAAACTTGTTGCAATTCATCTAGTCATACCTGGCCATGATCGCCTGATAGTTTGCAATTCAAAACTGGAGGGTTGCAGATGAGTAGGCCTTCCATTCAAAAAGGACCTTTTCTGGTCCTTGTCATAAAGAGTAGACCTAGAGTAATGTTGTCTACCCTGCTCATTTATGGCATTCAGCACCAGGGAATTAGGTGGGGATGGGTAAACAAAAATTCTGAGTCTCGAGCACGGGGAGATAGTATGTTATTGCCCATTTACAAGTTGCCAAAATGATGGCAGGAGTTTTCCACATGGTCTTTGCTGTATCTAGGAGCACTTGTGCTCGTGTAGTGTGTGCTGTGACTCCATCAGGCAGTGGGTACACTGGATTGTGTGTAGCACGCGTGGATGCGCCGAGATCCCTTTGGAGATACGCTGGGAGGAGCGCGCTTGGCCCTTGGATCGGTCACAATGGCCAGAAATAGTTTTGGCAATGTGCAAAAGGAGCGAGTTCTGTGGAGGCAGAATGCCAGTGCACAGCAGATATCAAGGGAATGCAGGACCCTGTCTGCGTAGGAGACGTGTGGTTTGGGGAAGAAAACAGGTTGGAGGACGCATCGATGTAGGTGAAACTCTGACACTACTTTTGGGAGAATCAAAGAATCTCAGGGTCGGAAGGGACCTCAGGAGGTCATCTAGTCCAACCCCCCTGCTCAAAGCAGGACCAACCCCAACTAAATCATCCCAGCCAGGGCTTTGTCAAGCCTGACCTTAAAAACATCTAAGGAAGGAGTTTCTACCACCTCCCTAGGTAACGCATTCCAGTGTTTCACCACCCTCCTAGTGAAAAAGTTTTTCCTAATATCCAACCTAAACCTCCCCCACTGCAACTTAAGACTCCTTGTTCCGTCATCTGCTACCCCTGAGAACAGTCTAGATCCATCCTCTTTGGAACCCACTTTCAGGTAGTTGAAAGCAACTATCAAATCCCCCCTCATTCTTCTCTTCCGCAGACTAAACAATCCCAGTTCCCTCAGTCTCTCCTCATAAGTCATGTGTTCCAGTCCCCTAATCATTTTTGTTGCCCTCCGCTGGACTCCCTTCAATTTTTCCACATCCTTCTTGTAGTGTGGGGCCCAAAACTCCCACAGTACTCCCGAGGAGGCCTCACCAACGTTGAATAGAGGGGAATGACCACATCCCTCAATCTGCTGGCAATGCCCCTACTTATACAGCCCAAAATGCCGTTAGCCTTCTTGGCAACAAGGGCACACTGTTGACTCCTATCCAGCTTCTCGTCCACGGTAACCCCTAGGTCCTTTTCTGCAGAACTGCTGCCTAGTCATTCGGTCCCTAGTCTGTAGTGGTGCATGGGATTCTTCCGTCCTAAGTGCTGGTCTCTGCACTTGTCCTTGTTGAACCTCATCAGACTTCTTTTGGCCCAATCCTCTAATTTGTCTAGGTCCCTCTGTATCCTATCCCTACCCTCCAGCATATCTACCTCTCCTCCCAGTTTAGTGTCATCTGCAAACTTGCTGAAGGTGCAATCCACACCATCCTCCAGATCATTTATGAAGATATTGAACAAAACCGGCCCCAGGACCAACCCTTGGGGCACTCCACTTGATACCGGCTGCCAACTAGACATGGAGCCATTGATCACTACCCGTTGAGCCCGACAATCTAGCCAACTTTCTATCCACCTTATAGTCCATTCACCCAGCCCATACTTCTTTAACTTGCTGGCAAGAATACTGTGGGAGACCGTGTCAAAAGCTTTGCTAAAGTCAAGGAACAACACGTCCACTGCTTTCCCTTCATCCACAGAGCCAGTTATCTCGTCATAGAAGGCAATTAGATTAGTCAGGCATGACTTGCCCTTGCTGAATCCATGCTGACTGTTCCTGATCATTTTCCTCTCCTCTAAGTGCTTCAGAAGTGATTCCTTGAGGACCTGCTCCATGATTTTTCCAGGGACTGAGGTGAGGCTGACTGACCTGTAGTTTCCCGGATCCTCCTTCTTTAAAGATGGGCACTACATTAGCCTTTTTCCAGTTGTCCGGGACTTCCCCCGATCGCCATGAGTTTTCAAAGATAATGGCCAATGGCTCTGCAATCACATCTGCCAACTCCTTTAGCACTCTTGGATGCAGCGCATCCGGCCCCATGGACTTGTGCTCATCCAGCTTTTCTAAATAGTCCCAAACCATTTCTTTCTCCACAGAGGGCTGGTCACCTCCTCCCCATGCTGTGCTGCCCAGTGCAGTAGTCTGGGAGCTGACCTTGTTTGTGAAGACAGAGGCAAAAAAAGCATTGAGTACATTAGCTTTTTCCACATCCTCTCTCACTAGGTTGCCTCCCTCATTCAGTAAGGGGCCCACACGTTCCTTGACTTTCTTCTTGTTGCTAACACACCTAAAGAAACCCTTCTTGTTAACTCTTAACATCTCTTGCTAGCTGCAACTCCAGGTGTGATTTAGCCTTCATGATTTCACTCCTGCATCCCCGAGCAATATTTTTATACTCTTCCCTGGTCATTTGTCCAATCTTCCACTTCTTGTAAGCTTCTTTTTTGTGTTCAAGATCAGCAAGGATTTCACTGTTAAGCCAAGCTGGTCGCCTGCCATATTTACTATTCTTTCTACACATCGGGATGGTTTGTCCCTGTAACCTCAATAAGGATTCTTTAAAATACAGCCAGCTCTCCTAGACTCCTTTCCCCCTCATGTTATTCTCCCAGGGGATCCTGCCCATCAGTTCCCTGAGGGAGTCAAAGTCTGCTTTTCTGAAGTCTAGGGTCCGTATTCTGCTGCTCTCTTTTCTTCCCTGTATCAGGATCCTGAACTCAACCATCTCATGGTCCCTGCCTCCCAGGTTCCCATCCACTTTAGCTTCCCCTACTAATTCTTCCCGGTTTGTGAGCAGCAGGTCAAGAAGAGCTCTGCCCCTAGTTGCTTCCTCCAGCACTTGCACGAGGAAATTGTCCCCTACCCTTTCCAAAAACTTTCCTGGAGAAATTTAGGGTGTAATCGTAAGGACACTTTATCCTTGTGGAATACAGTGTAAGAGGGGTCTGCCATCCTAGCCACCAGTTCACTGACCGATCTAATTGAGGTAATGGCCACCAAGAGAGAGGTGAGAGAGGGAGCACGTTGCCAGCACTCAATGTAGAGTACAGAGAACAAGGTTAAGGTCCCATGGGGGTGTGGGTTTGACTACTGGCAGGAAGGTATTAAATTAAGTAAACCCTTCACGAAACAGATGGTGGTTGGGGGTGTAAACAGAGCGGTGCCATCCATGGGAGGAGGAAAGGCACTGAGCACTGCCGACGTTTTGAGATTGAGAAGGTCGTCGAGGATGATAGGTATAGATATTGCACTCAGTGGTGGGGACTGTGGTGAGCCCATGATGTGAAGCATCTCCATTCAGCTCGGTAGCAGGCCATGGTGGATGCCCTCTGCTCTGGTTAAAAACATGTCGCACTGGGCTGCAGCATGCCCTATCTACCCTCAAGCCTCATCCAAACACCAGGCCATGAGGTGAAGAGGGCTCAGATTGGGGGGCCAGTTCCGGCCCCAGTCTTGTGTGAGGAGATCCAGGAGGGCTCGGAAGCAGAGCGGTGTGTGGGTGGAGAGTCTGAGGAGGTCCATGCATCAGAACTGACAGGGCCAGAACAGGGCTACGAATACCACAGTGACCCAGTCCCAAGGGTTCTTGCGTATCACTCGTGGGAGGAGGCATAGCAGAGGTCACCTGTCCAGGGGAGGAGGATAGTGTCACCCTGCGAGTCCTTTCCTATTACTCCCCTAGAACAATAAAGGGGGAGCTTTTGGTTCTCGTAAGTGGCAAAGAGGTCCCACCGAAGGGTGCTCCGTTTGTCGAAGAGGTACCAGAGTGTGGCGTCGCGCAACTCCCACTCGTGGTTGAGGTAGAGAGTCCTGCTGAGCGTGTCGGCTAGTGAATTCTGGATGCCTGGGATGTACATGGCTTGGAGCCTCATATGGTGCTTGATGCACCAGTTCCAAAGGTGGGTGGAATTGGAACAGAGGGAGGGAGCCTTGGCGCTGCCCTACTTGTTGATGTACACAACTGCTGCACTGTTGTTGGAGAACAACTGAACATGGTGGGACTGGATGAAAGGAAGAAATGCCTGGCATGCAAAACAGACTGCCCACAGTTCTAGTATGTTTACATGCATCCTGGCTTCCCATAGTATTCACACTCCCTGGGCTGTGTGATGGTTTAGATGGGCTCCCCAACCCACGAGAGGAGCGTCTGTTGTGATGGTGGCCTGTGGGGTGGGAGGGATGAAGGGGGTACCGACTATGACCTCGGAAGGATCAGTCCACCAAGTGAGAGAGGTCAGCACAATCTGGGGAACAATATGGTTCATAGATAGAGAGGAGCCATATCTGGAGGCAGTGCATGTGCAGACATGTGTAGCGTCACAAAGGTGCAGGCTGCCATATGTTCACGGAGAGAGAGACAACGTCGGACTGTCGTGTCAGTCTTGGTAGGGGTATACCAAATAGCCAAGGTGATGCATTTGTGCTGCTGCCACAGTGAAGACCTTCGTGAAGACTCACAGAGCCGCCACTATGCCGAAAAGACCCGGAATTGTAGTGGTTGTGTCCTACCCAAAAACGGAGAAATTTGCAGTGGGCTGGGTGAACAGTCTGGACTTTCTGATAAAGGTGTACAGCACCCGAAGATCGAGAATGGGACGGTGCCTCTGCTCTTCTTTGGGATGAGGAAGTATGGTGAGTAGGAGCCTCATCCCATGTAGTGAGGTGGGACATGCTCTATGGCTCCCTGGAGGTGAGAAGTGAGATGATGCTGGGGGGGCAGAGGAGAGATGAGAGAAATTCTATGGCGTATTCATAGTGGATGATCTCCAGTACCTAAATGTCCATGTTGATCTTGCCCCAATTGCATGCAAATAGAGCAAGACAACCCCCAAAGACGACATGGAGCACCATGGGTGGCGTCAGGGGAGGTTCTTAGGTGTCAATCGGCATGTCAAAACTGAGCTTTTGACTGCTGGTGGGAGAAGGTCGAGGAGGCGGTTGTGGCAGAGGCAGTTGTGGAAGAGGCAGGGAATCGAGGTTGTTGAGAGTGGTGCCACCTATGTGGGGCCTCCTGAGGATGCTGACAGTAGGCTGAGTAGGAAGTGTGGGGGCACAGACAGAACTGCTGCCTCTGTTGTCTGCATCATGGCGCCAGAACACACATACACACCAAGGGACCGTAATGTGGCCCTGGAGTCCTTCAACGAATAAAGGGATTCATCCATTCTGTCGTGTAACAATCTGTTCTCATCAAAGGGGAGGTCCTCGATTGTATTTTGGACCTCCCTGGGCAAGCCGGATGACCGGACCCATGAATGTCATTGCATGACGACCCCAGTTGTGAGAGAGCGAGAAGACTTATCAGCTGCATCCACAGCTGCCTATAGGCCCACTGTGGTCACTAGGCACCCAGTCTACCCGCGACTGAAACTGCTGCTGTTAGTGTGATGGCAGCTTTTCCCGGCACTCTACTAGCCTCACATAGTTATTAAAATCATACGTGGCCATCACAGCCTGATAGTTTGCAATCCGGAACTGCAGTGCTGCTGAAGAATATACTTTTCGTGTGTTTTGCTGCCTGGTCTGGAAGGGTCGACTTCTGTCAGTGCTGGCATGCGTGCTCTGCTGCTGTGTGGATGACGAGAGCTGGGGGGTGGATGGGAAAAAAGAAAACCCCTTAGCAGATATAAAATACCTCCTCTCTGCCTGTTTCAGTGTGGGGGCACAGGAGGCAAGGGCCTGCCACACTGCCCACACTGGTTGAAAGATGGTCTCATCAATAGGTAGTGCCAAACTAGAGGGCCTGAGGTTGGAGCATGTCCAGAAGTTGATGTTGTTTGTCCTGAATCTCCTCCAAGGGAATCCCCAGGTCTGCTGCTACCCTGATATTACCAGTTGTTGTCTGGCAGAGAAAGCGAGGGGGAAATAAGCACTTCAGTAAGAGCAAGCAGCCGTTGGGACCGGCAGAGCAGACAGTTCCAGTTCAATGTCTGCCTCTTCCTCAGAACTCAACGGTGCTGGTGGAAGAGCAGGGGAGGCACGGTAAGATGCCTGGGAGCGTGCATGCTGTTGGCGCTAGGGGTGTGAGGGTGCCCGGTACAGCCAAGGGGAAGGGTCCCACGGATGCAGTAGGTTATGGTCCTTGCTGCTGGATCATACACTGGTAGGGATACAAGTCTGAACTGCAGCGCGACGTTGGGGAGAATGAGGGTTCTGGCTCCGAAAACTCTTCCGACTCCAAGGATAGTTCTGGCAGTGGGGGAATCGGTGACACAGGAGGGCCGCAGCATGGCAGGGGTCTGTCCGGCAACAGCAGAAGAGGTTCGTCTTCTGGAGTGGGGACATCTCTAACAAGCAAGGGTCCAGAGAGGAGAGGAAATGGCAGGTATGGGAGCATCAGCTCTGCTGCTGACAAGAGAGGCTCCAAGCGGCCAGGAGTCCTTGGTGTGTCCATGGAGATACCATAGGGCCCTGGTGGCATCTGCAGGGCCAGCTTCTCCAGGAGCCACGAGGAAAATGGCAGGATAGGTGTTGCACATGCCAGTGAGCACTCCAGACACATGGGTACCAGAGTCATCACTGAATCCTGTTTGCAATGAGCTTCACCCTCCATCCAGGGAAGCCTGTGTGCTGGTCCAGCAGGATTCATGCGAGACATCTCATCCAACCTGGCCCAGCTCAGGTAGGAAAAGCTGCACTTGGGAGCAGTCTGCAGCTCTTTGTGCCCATGAGAGAGTCTCATGTTAGAGTTTGTTTGTCTTCAGTATCACCAGACCTGGGGCTTGTGAGGTGCTCGTAAGATCACTCACCTCTGGCTGACGGCCATTGTACAGGGGATCTGATGGTCCTGGATCCGAGAGTGCATGTGGTCGCATAGCTTACTCCATTAGGAACTTATGGAGGCAGAGCTCCTGAGCTTCCCAGGTTTGGGGCAGGAAGGACTTAAAAATGGAGCAGCAAGCCACAATGCGAGCCTTGCCAAGGCAACAAAGGCTTGTCAATCACAGAGAATGGGCGAGGGCAAGAGAGAGAGTTTTTAAAACCCAGAATCCAGGGCATCGTCGGACTAAATTATCTACTCTAAAACTACAATCTACAACAAATGGACAGAAGTAACTTTTTTTGCAAAAACTAAGAGCACAAAGGAACAAAGGTTCCGACTCAGGCAATGCAGCAGTAAGAGGGAACTGGAGAGACATCAACCCACACAACCTAGTATACCTTCAGCTGCAAGCAGGAGGGGATACACTACGCACATTCGGGTCAAAGGACACTGCTAACGAACACTTCCAAACTCAGGTGCATGCCACACGTGCACCCACATATGGAATACATACAGGGACCAACACTCAAAGAATTTTAAATTAATAGCTTGATTAGGAAATGGCAATTTCCTCAAATCTAACACCACACAAGTTAATTTCCCCACTTCCACACTCTTACTCCATAGTAAGGGTGCCAAGAGATGTAACTCAACAATTCCCTGCATTCCCAACAACAAAAAAGCCAGTTTGAAATAAGGGTCAATTGACTTGATTTTAACTCTGATTTCACATTAAAATCCTACCATGAAATGATTTCAGATTTTTAGACTATTTGCAGGCCGCCTTTTTTATTTTATTAAAAACTGTTTCTACAATATTTTAGTTGTTAAAATAACTTGTTAGCAGTGCAGTGAAGCCCAGCCCATGTCAGCAATCTCTTGCTTCAGGTTAGGGAAAGAGTCATTTGCAACAACCCTTCAGGCCAGTCTAGGAATAGCACTGATGGACTGCAAAATCCCTCTATTCCAACCCCTCTTTGGTGAAAAACAGGTTGGCATCATGGTGAACCTCAAGGTAAGTGTGAATCAAGAAGGGGGAAACAAACTACCATTTTTAGTGCTGGGTGACACAGTAATCTGGTTAGCAAAGATGAATAGTCATCAAGATGTTTGTTATAAGGTAATTGCTGTGCTAGGATCCTTGTCAACCAGCATAAACTGCAACTTTTATTCAAGTCTTTCTATAAATTTGTTTCTAGTTCAGCAGTCCAATTTCCTATCATACATCAATTTTATTGCCACCACCTTGTGGCAGACATAATCATTATATGTATTACCTGCACAGGTTTAAGACAGAACTACCACCTTTCAAGTTGCTTTTCACAGCATGAGAGTTTTACAAATAACCATGACAAGTATATACCCTTAAGACAGCTGCATAGCCACCAGTGGCACTTCCCACCATGTAACATGGTAGTCATTTGTCCCCATTCTCTTGGCATTAAGTTCTCTGAAAACACGCAAATAATAATACTTCAGTAACAAAACAAAAAAAAGAGGGAGGAAGCATTTCACCTTTGACCCTTTCATTAGAGGAAAGGTCACATTCTCTCTAATCTTCCTCAAACAAAAGTGGCAAACCTCAAGACTCAAGTGTATGCAATGTGTTTTGTTCCTCCTTAAGAAAATGTTTCACAGAAACAACAGTGCAATGCCAGACCCAGACTGCATGACTATCCCCCAGAGAAAGGAGACTGAATGCTAGTTAACATGCACGCTCACCACGTTTGGGTTTAGGGAAGCTCTCATGTAGCCGAAAGACCACCTTCTCCACAAAGTGCTGGATGTCGCATTGTTCTGGGCCACGGACAAATACCATCCAGTCATGAGTAAACCCTTCGGTGGTGGGCTTTTTCCGGAGTTGGGCTCGGTGCCCCAGCTCTAGCTTCACTTGCACCGTGCACTGGAAAGGGAGAGAGATGTGGGACACTAGTCAATACAGGCCAGATGACATTGTTTTACAGAGCTTTGAGATCTACAGACAGAAGATACTAAGTATCAGAAGGACAAGAATCAAATCAAGTGTTTATCACAATGAAACTAAGTTGCCACAGAAGATCATGGCGATTCTTTAAAACTAAATTGTGGTCAGTCAGAAAAGTGATTGTGAAAATGGTTTCTAACATCATAAATCTATTCTGTGTGCCTGAGTCACACCTTACTCTGCAGAGTCAATACAGCTATAGAAGACAGATACATCAACTAAGCTGTAAGCTAAGTTCTGACTCCACCATCTTTATCATTCAGGAAGACAAAGCAGAACAACTGGAATCTCAGATCCAAATTGTTTACAGCATTTGCAGATAGTAAAATAATCTTAAAAAGAGTATTAGGCATTTGCTCACTGGGTTAGACCATTATGAAAGCCCACAAAAAAAAAAAAAAAAATCTTACAGTACTGCTTTTTCCCAGCACTTGAGTTAGTAAACTTCCAGGACACAAGTATCATGTATTTTCATAGGAACTAGAATTTAGTTGCATTATAAGTTTCATACATTAGTTGATTTACATGGCCTATGCTTACATGGACTTATACAGACAATACACTATTGTGTGTTTGCTAGTAGAAGAATTGTGTAATTTACAAAAAAAAATGTAACTATGATGTTGTGTGTTTACCAAATAATTTATGTAACCTCTTTCAAAGAAAGGATCACAAGACTCTTTAAGGGCAGGAACTGTGTTTTTGTATGTATATGTAAAACACCCAGCACTATAGGGACCTAGCCCCGAATAAAGTTTCTGAAGTCTAGTCTAAATAATATTAAACAGATAACACTAGAAAAAAATGGGTATTGTGCCCCATACAAGGAACAAAAAGCCCACTACACAGAGTATAAGAAACAACTGAAATTAAATTAAGATGCATACATTACTGTAGACAATTTACATCTCGGAGACAGTGGAAGGAGGTAGGTGGATGTAGGAGAGGGAAGGCAAGTATTAATTTAAAAAAAACTAAAGCACACCAAAAGGTTTCAGGAGAGATTTGAAGAGCCAGAGACTCACCTGAGAATATGTGCCACGTATGTATTACTCTAGTTTGAAGTATGTGCCCTATACAAACTGAAGTAGTTGCCAAGACCATCTTACACTAAATTTAATAAAATGATCAGATTAACCAAGTAGAAGTTCAAACCCACATGAAGGTTGGCAGTGCTTGGTTCGGATTCCCACTCAACTAAAATTTATGAGGAATAAGGGATTTGATTTCACTTATAAATTGTATGTGTAACCTAGTCAGGTCTCAGATGGGCATTTTTAAGGGGAACATTATTATTTGTATTACAGCTGCATGCAGGGGCCCCAAATGAGATCAAGGTACCCACTGTTTTAGGCATAGGACCTATACATAGTAACAGGTTTCAGAGTAGCAGCCGTGTTAGTCTGTATCCACAAAAAGAAACGAGTACTTGTGGCACCTTAGAGACTAACCAATTTATTTGAACATAAGCTTTCGTGAGCTAGCTGTAGCTCATGAAAGCTTATGCTCAAATAAATTTGTTAATCTCTAAGGTACCACAAGTACTCCTTTTCTTTATACTTAGTAAGAGTCCCTTCCCTAAAATGCTTAGTCTAGACCAGTGTTTCCCAAACTTGGGAGGCTGCTTGCTCAGGGAAAGCGCCTGGCGGGCCGGACCGGTTTGTTTACCTGCCACAGCCGATTGTGGCTCCCACTGGCTGCCATTTGCTGCTCCAAGCCAAACCACGGCCAGTGGGAGCCACAATCGGCCAAACCTGCGGACGCGGCAGCTAACCAAACCGGTCCAGCCCGCCAGGGGCTTTCCTTGAACAAGCAGCGTCCCAAGTTTGGGAAACACTGGTCTAGACAGATACTAGTTGAAAAAGGTATTTTCTCCATATGTGAAATGGTGATCTGAGAGTATGAGTTTTGAGTGTCCAAACTTGACACACTTGGAAGGGGCTTGGTTTTCAGAAGGTGTTTATTTAGCAATTTCTGATAATCTAGACCAGGGGTGGCCAAACTGTGGCTCACGAGCCACATGCAGCTCTTTTATCGTTTAAGTGCGGCTCGCAGTGCCCCCCCATGCTCCCCCACATTCTCCACCTACCAGGCTGGGGGGGGAGGAGGGGTGCCTCAGGACCTCTGCCTTGCAGTGGAGTGGTGGGGCTGGGGCTTCTGCCCAGAAGGGAGGGGAGTCTTGGGGCTTCACCCCTGCAGGGTGCACCTGCCAGGGCTTCAGCAGGAGCTGGGCTGAAGCCCTGACAGATGCCTCCCATGGAGCTGAAGCCCCGAGCTTTGACAGGTGTGCCCTGGCTCTCGAACTTCTGAAGACTGTCGTACGCGGCTCGTATGGTCAGTAAGTTTCATCACCCCGATCTAGACCCTTTAAGGAGTCTTAATTAGAGCAGCCAAAAATCAGACAGCTTTCTGAAATCTTGGCCTAAGCTACTTGCTGAAGATCACACAAGAAATCTATAGTAGAGCCAGGAATTTAACTCTGATCTCCTGAGTCCCAGTCTAGTACCTCAATCACAAAACCTACCTTCAAAATTGTTTCTCTAAGGCAAAAAGATTTTAAAATTTTTCTTCCAAGCTATCACCTGCACCATCAAATACTTTCAGAGATCAGCAGTTCATGTATCAACCATAAAACCCAGGTACCAGCTCTTCTAATTAACTGCTTAATCCATTCTACAGAAGTCTCTCTCTTGAGTCACCTTCCTCTTAAAGATATCTTGCTAGGTCATTTTCTTCTTCTGCATGTTGGCACCTGTCATTTCCATGAGCTGCACCTCAATATTACAGATAATGGTGCTCCGTTGTCAAATATTTCTGTTTCCTAACAAATGCTTCCCTTTCTTTAGGCTTAAAAATCATGAAGGTCCAAGGAAAAAGGCAAACTGAGTTTTAATCAACACACAAGAACCTAGTACATGGTGATGCACCATTGTGTAGATAGTCTACCTAAATTCTGACATCCATGGGGGAACCTCTTGAAAGCAAGTTTATCTGGGATATTTCCCATGATATTCAAACAGGAATTCTTTTCAACAGATTCATTTTATTCTGTAGCTTCAACTACACCTTAAATTTTGCTACTGCATCCAACACACTCTACTCTTCAGAGAAGTATAAATGGCTATTACCCTATGGAGGTTCCTCAGTTTCAGTGACTGCGTCCCATACAGTTCTCAGCTAAAACTATATGGATGAGGGGAAAATTAAATATAGAAAAGAACTGCTTCGAGTGGGAACTATTCGCAACATTCTCTTCAGGTCCAGCTAATAGCTGAAAGGAAATCCAAATAAAACCTAAAATATTTTAATTTGCCCCATTTGAAATTATGGAGTAAGAGATTTCTCTCATGCCCTGAGGAAACAAAAACCCTGTTCTACTGGTGATGGTGGGGATGAACATACTCTACAATAATTTACTAAAGTCTTCAACCCTCCCCTCTAATTTTCTTTTGATGTATCAATTGTTTTCAAGTCACCAACTCTACCTATTCTCTCTTCCTTTTGGATTATCAATCAAGCACTAACTGAGCCTCCCGTATGACTTCATAAGCCTGAACTTGTGCGGATAGGATATGTCAAAATACATACATGGACACATGGAAGAAGACGGAAAAAATGATGATCTGAAATAAACTCTGTTCTGAGAATGCAGGGTCTCCCCGCATGACCAGGGCCAGCAATAGCCCTGTTGATAACGCTACCTCTTCCCCCACGTCTGACAAGGGGCAACAGCATTACTGCTGACATGACTTCCCCTCAAGCAGAGCTGAGTGAAGGGTAGTTGCAGGGCAAGAACCTTAATGCTGACGCTAATCCTCCCCCAAACTAATGCCTAGAGAAGACAATGCCCCTCAGATGCAGTTGCTCTGCTCACGCATTGTGGGAGGGGGCAGTATGCAAAGCCCTGCTACCGATACTGTCCTTCTTCCCTCATGTCTGAGTGAGGGAGCAACAGGCCTGTTGCTACCCATCATACCCTCTTCCCATGTCTGGGTAGGTTGTGAGCTGGCTACAGGCCAGCTATATCATCGCCCCCCTTCCCCTCATGTCTCTGAGGGGGCAGAGGGGCAACAGCCCCACTGCTTCCCCTCTCCCCAATTATGCCTGAGAGAGCAGGGGAACACAATAGCCCCGCTGTTGCCCCGGCCCCAACCATTACGCCTCTGAGGGGACAGGAGGAGACAATAACCCCACTGGCCTTTTCTGCCGCCTTATGCCTTTGAATGGGGGGGAACAGCCCCACCGTGTTCCTGCCCCCTTATCCTTCTGTGGAGGCAGGATGGCAACAGCCCTACTACCGCTCCTTCCATTACTCCTCTGGAGCAGGCAATACCCCCCCTCCATTATGGCTCTGAGGGGGTAGGGGGGCAACAGCTCTGCTGCCACCCTTCTCTTTATGCCTCTGAGGGGACAAGCAGGGCTTAATTTGTACTGAAAGAGGTGCCAGGCCTCAAGCATTTTTTTTTTTTTACACATTCATAACTGATGCGGCAAGCCCAGAGGTGCCGGGGCTCTGAACTGCCAAGCTGAGAAGTGCCAGGGCTGAGCCCTGGCAAGCCCTAAAACAAATTAAGAGCTGGATAAGAGGGGTAAGAGCCCCGCTGCTGCCCCTCCCCCCCCATACGACTCTGAGAGGACGGGGGGGGGAGCAACAGCCCCGCTGCTGCCCCTCCCCCCCCATACGACTCTGAGGGGACGGGGGGAGCAACAGCCCCGCTGCTGCCCCTCCCCCCCCCATACGACTCTGAGGGGACGGGGGGAGCAACAGCCCCGCTGCTGCCCCTCCCCCCCCCATACGACTCTGAGGGGACGGGGGGGAGCAACAGCCCCGCTGCTGCCCCTCCCCCCCCATACGACTCTGAGGGGACGGGGGAGGAGCAACAGCCCCGCTGCTGCCCCTCCCCCCCATACGACTCTGAGGGGACGGGGGGGCGGGAGCAACAGCCCCGCTGCTGCCCCTCCCCCCCCATACGACTCTGAGGGGACGGGGGGGGGCGGGAGCAACAGCCCCGCTGCTGCCCCTCCCCCCCCATACGACTCTGAGGGGACGGGGGGGGGCGGGAGCAACAGCCCCGCTGCTGCCCCTCCCCCCCCATACGACTCTGAGGGGACGGGGGGGGGAGCAACAGCCCCGCTGCTGCCCCTCCCCCCCCATACGACTCTGAGGGGACGGGGGGGGAGCAACAGCCCCGCTGCTGCCCCTCCCCCCCCATACGACTCTGAGGGGACGGGGGGGGAGCAACAGCCCCGCTGCTGCCCCTCCCCCCCCATACGACTCTGAGGGGACGGGGGGGGAGCAACAGCCCCGCTGCTGCCCCTCCCCCCCCATACGACTCTGAGGGGACGGGGGGGAGCAACAGCCCCGCTGCTGCCCCTCCCCCCCCATACGACTCTGAGGGGACGGGGGGGGGGAGCAACAGCCCCGCTGCTGCCCCTCCCCCCCCATACGACTCTGAGGGGACGGGGGGGAGCAACAGCCCCGCTGCTGCCCCTCCCCCCCATACGACTCTGAGGAGACGGGGGGGGAGCAACAGCCCCGCTGCTGCCCCTCCCCCCCCATACGACTCTGAGGAGACGGGGGGGAGCAACAGCCCCGCTGCTGCCCCTCCCCCCCCATACGACTCTGAGGAGACGGGGGGGAGCAACAGCCCCGCTGCTGCCCCTCCCCCCCCATACGACTCTGAGGAGACGGGGGGGGCGGGAGCAACAGCCCCGCTGCTGCCCCTCCCCCCCCATACGACTCTGAGGGGACGGGAGCAACAGCCCCGCTGCTGCCCCTCCCCCCCCATACGACTCTGAGGGGACGGGGGGGGGAGCAACAGCCGCGCTGCTGCCCCTCCCCCCCCATACGACTCTGAGGGGACGGGGGGGGGCGGGAGCAACAGCCCCGCTGCTGCCCCTCCCCCCCCCCATACGACTCTGAGGGGACGGGGGGGAGCAACAGCCCCGCTGCTGCCCCTCCCCCCCCCATACGACTCTGAGGGGACGGGGGGGGGGCGGGAGCAACAGCCCCGCTGCTGCCCCTCCCCCCCCCCATACGACTCTGAGGGGACGGGGGGGAGCAACAGCCCCGCTGCTGCCCCTCCCCCCCATACGACTCTGAGGGACGGGGGGGGGAGCAACAGCCCCGCTGCTGCCCCTCCCCTGAATTATGACTCGGAGGGGAGGGGGAGCAACAGTCCCGCTGCTGCCCCTCCCCCATGGCGCTGAGGGGGCGAGGGGCCTATCACCCCTGGCCTCTCCCCGTGTGTGGGAGGCCGGACTTCCTCCTCCTCACCTGATTGTCCATGGCTGGGCCCGCTGCTTCCCCCCGCTCGGTCCCGGCCCCTCACGGCCCCGCCGCGGCCCCTCGCCTCATTGTGTGTCACTCACAGGCACAGTCCCTGCCTCTCCCTCCCCCCCTCAGCCCGCCCCACGGAACCGGAACTAGACGCGCCCGGACGGGCAGCCTCCGCCGCCAATGGGAGCTCAGCCCGCATCCAGGAGGCGGGGCATCCGTCGGGAACCGCGAGCCCCCCGCCGCCGCCAGCTGAGTGGCCGGCGCTGCGGCCAATGGGAGGCGGGTGGGGGCGTGGCCAGCCGGCGCATTGCTGGGGTCAGGCGGCAGCGTGGAGCTGAGGGGGCTGGGCCCTGAGCCGAGCCCCCGCCCCCCCAGCTTCCGCGGGCCCCGGGAGGACCTGGCCCGGCCCGGCCCGGCCCGGCCCGCGCTGTTCACCCCCGGCCCTGGGGGCCACCCACAGAAAGGGGTCCCGCCAGCGGCTGGGCGCCTGACTCCCAGAAGTGCCCCACGCCAGCCCCCGGGGCGCTGCCCCCAGTGCACAATGCTGCCCCGCCCCGCGGGCCCCGGCTCCTGGGCGACCTGCAGGGCCCTGGCTCCCATGGCCCCCCCTCCCCGCCCCAGCCCCGCGGGGCCCCTGGCTCCCATCGCCCCCCCTCCCCGCCCCGCGGGCCCCTGGCTCCCATGCCCCCCCCCTCCCCGCCCCAGCCCCGCGGGGCCCCTGGCTCCCACATCGCCCCCCCACCCCAGCCCCGCGGGGCCCCTGGCTCCCATCGCCCCCCCTCCCCGCCCCAGCCCCGCGGGGCCCCTGGCTCCCATCGCCCCCCCGCCCCAGCCCCGCGGGCCCCTGGCTCCCATTCCCCCCCCGCCCCAGCCCCGCGGGGCCCCTGGCTCCGATAGCCCCGCCTATCGGCCCCCCGCACCAGCCCCGCGGGCCCCTGGCTCCCATGGCCCCCCCCTCCCCACACCAGCCCCGCGGGCCCCTGGCTCCCATTCCCCCCCCGCACCAGCCCCGCGGGGCCCCTGGCTCCCAGCCCAGCCCCCGCACCAGCCCCGCGGTGCTCCTGGCTCCGAGCCCAGCCCCGCACCAGCCCTGCGGGGCCCCTGGTTCCCATTGCACCCCTTGCACCATCCCCATGGGGCCCCTGGCTCCCAGCCCTGCGGGCCCCTGGCTCCCAGCCCTGCAGGCCCCTGGCTCCCATCGCACCCCCCGCACCAGCCCTGCAGTGTCCCTGGCTCCCATCACCCCCCCTGCACCAGCCCCACGGGGCCCCTGGCTCCCAGCCCTGCAGTGTCCCTGGCTCTCATCGCACCCCCTGCACCAGCCCTGCGGGACCCCTGTCTCCCATCGCACCCCCTGCACCACCCCTGCCGGGCCCCTGTCTCCCAGCAGGCCCCATCACACCCCCTGCACCAGTCCTGCAGGGCCCCTGGCTCCCAGTGGGCCCCATCACACCATAGGTGCTGGAACAGTGGGTGCTGTTGCATGCCCTGGCTTGAAGTGGTTTCTATCCTACGCCAGGTTTGCAGTTTGATTTAATGGCTCTCAGCACCCCCACTGTACAAATTGTTCCAGCACCCCTGCCTGCACCAGCCCTGCAGGGCCCGTGGTCCCATCACACCAGGGCAAGAGCTACAGCTCCTGACATGAATCACCCCTTCAGCCAGCTGGAGGCGGAGAATCTCCAGAACACAGTGCAGCAGAAACAGTACAGCTCCCTATGTGCCACGCTGGTCTCCTAGCATGGAGTGTGTCATCTTGATCTAAACTGTCCTTCATGTTCCATGGAGACAGATGATTCCAGTATGGGAAAATGCAATGCGCTGCTGATTATCTTGCATGAGAAAAATGGCACAGAAAAGTTGATAGCACGTTTTCAGTTGTACATCAAGAAGCCTTGGCAATGCAACATCATATGAAGTAACTCCTGCAAAATGAGTGGTTATTAGCCACAGGCCCAGCTGTGCTATGAGATGCAGCAGTTACTACCACAAGCCCAGCTGTGGATGAGGTGCCTGAAAGGAACTGTTGTCTGTGGCATGCAGTTCACTGAGAAAAGATCCTCAGATGTGGTTCTCAGTGCTGCTGGTGAGTTTGTGTGTCATATTTACAACCAAAAAAACAAAAGGTTTTAATTTTTTTGAGCCTGGAAGGCAAGTTATTTTCCTCAGTTATGTAAGGCTCCAAATAAGCCCCTGGCTATCATCACATTTTGAAAGTTTGTTGAAATCTGTAGGGGTACATACAAAAATACATGTCATCCATTAACATAGTATGTGTAGCCAACTCATAGGGAAGAGGCAGGGATGAAAATGAGGGTAAGTTAGTGACATCTGAAAAAAATTAACCAAGATCCTAAATTATTCTAGACACAGAAACAGTTTTATTAGCCTGATGTCAGATGTTTGCAAAGCACAATGGACTAGAAGTGTTCAATCTCAGTTGTCTAACAGCAATGACTCCATCACTGTCTCCTGGTTTGAATGCCACTGCTAACTGCTACTCTTTTAGTTTTCCATGTTCCCCTCTGCTAGAAACAGGGTCTGAAAACTGTCTCTCTGTTCTTCTCCTTAGAGCTTCTCTTTATGGGAGGTCTCCTTGATAGCTTTGATTGTGAACATCACTTCCATGCAGATAACTCCCAGGTCTACACGCCTCTTTTTCCTCTAGCTCACTGTCCTGACTGTTAGTTCCTAGTATCATCATATGGTCCTTAGTGTCTGCATGCTGCAAAGACTGAAGTCCGTTTTGGAGAAGAATCTTCTTTTCCCCTTGTCTCAGGCTCCGCTATTGATCTCTTAAACTTTGCTCCTAAAACTAGTCATTTGTGTCATTCTTCCCCTTGAACTTTTCATCCTTCGTCTTCCTTCTCTGTAAATTGTAAACTTCTCTCTATTCAGTTTAATTGTACGTGAATATTATCAGGATACTTCTTTTCTTTGAGCCTGCCCCCGTCAAAAATATTTTAATTCCTTAATCTTCCTTTATCTCAAATATTACCATTCTTTCTTTAACACTTTCCCTAAATTACCATCCTCTAAACTCCAGGGATTCCACAATGCAATGACCAGACTATTCGCTCGCTTCAGAATGTGGGACTGTATCTCTCCTGTCTTTGAGTACAAGTTTCCCTTCTGGCTTTCAGTTGTTCCTGGACTCCGCGCTTACTGCAACTCAGCCATTTTCTCTTCTGGCCTTTTGCCCGTGACTTCTCTGGCTCTCATTTTATTAAAGACCTCTCTGTACTCTGCCCCAGGCCATTGTGAATTTTCAAAAAACATGCATCAAGGACTCGGTACAGAGCCAATCTAACTAGCACAGCTAAAACTATTGCCATCTGAAATGACTGGAGAATGAGGAAGATTTCCACAGTACAAATGTATGTAGCACATACAACATGAACATTCCCACATCTGAAGTGCGTTCTAAGGAGGTGATAAATTAATGAGAGGGGTGGGTCTCAGGAAAATTTTGGATTTTTTACGTTCTCCGATGCTCTGCTCTCATACTAGTCAGGAATATATATGCTTCAAAGCCAGGTCTGGGGGTAATAAATTGCATCCGGTCTTCTCCCTGGTAAAGTCTGTGTGCAAAATGATGACGTTTTGAAGTAAATTCATACCAGAACATGAAATCTAATGTTAGAGAGATGCACAGGTTGGGTTAGAATAGTCAACTTTTGAGAGAGAAAATTTCTTCTTAAAGTATGGTTCTAATCTATTTAAAAATGGCACTGTGTTATGCCATATATCTTGTACTTCTGATTCATATTTGTGGCTTTAGTGATTAAAATAGGGTTTTATTGATTTTTTACTCCGGATAGCCCTACACAATCAGCGTTGCTAGGGTCTTATATTCTTTTAACATGGAGAGGCTAACATGTATTAACTCGCACATTAAAATCCTTGTGTATGGAAAACAAGTTGTAGTTTTAATATGTCTTAGCTGGTCAAGGTAAACTCTAGGTTCCTGCAGACATATCTCCACTGCTACAATGATCAGCTCCTCCACAACACACTTTTGAAGATCCATGGGTCCTACTCTTGCCTATCACAACATGTTGTGTACCTCATCCCGTGCACTAAAAGCCCTGATAGCAACTGTCTGGGTGAAACGAGACAATCACCATGCTCTAGAATGAACTTGCGTAGGAAAGTGATAAAAGACAAAACCTGTGCATCACCTGAGGGTGAACACTTTTGGCAAAGCAATCACTCTCTAGCTGACCAATCAGTCCTCACCCTCAAAGAAAACTTGCACCACACTTTCAAAAGATGAACCTGTGAGCTAACATTAATGACTTTGCTAGATACTCAAAATTATGAACTGAATAAAGACACCAATTTTATGGCTTATTGCAACAATCTCTTAACCCACTCCAAACCCTGCTTTTCCCTTCCTTCCTTTCCTCCCTGTGACTGGGGTGTATTAATGGGCCACTTCACCTTGAATGGTCCCTTGAAATATATGATAACTACTTATGCTAAACAATCTGCTCTACCTTGTCTTTAGCTGTGACACTGAAGGCTGGTCTACACTACAGAGTTAGGTCAACATAAGGCAGCTTACATTGACCTAACTCTGTGTCTACACAAAAATGTAGCTCCCACTGATGTAACTTGCCCACTACGCCAACTTAATAACTCCGCCTCCGCGAGAGGCATAGCGCTTAGGTTGATGTAGACATTGCGTTGTTTACATCATAGAATCATAGAATATCAGTGTTGGTAGGGACCTCAGGAGGTCATCTAGTCCAACCCCCTGCTCAAAGCAGGACCAATCCTCAACTAAATCATCCCAGCCAGGGGTCTGTCAAGCCTGACCTTAAAAACTTCTAAGGAAGGAGATTCCACCACCTCCCTAGGTAGTGCATTCCAGCGTTTCACCACCATTCCTAGTGAAAAAGTTTTTCCTAATATCCAACCTAAACCTCCCCCACTGCAACTTGAGACCATTACTCCTTGTTCTGTCATCTGCTACCCCTGAGAACAGTCTAGATCCATCCTCTTTGGAACCCCCTTTCAGGTAGTTGAAAGCAGCTATCAAATCCCCCCTCATTCTTCTCTTCTGCAGACTAAACAATCCCAGTTCCCTCAGCCTCTCCTCATAAGTCATGTGTTCCAGTCCCCTAATCATTTTTGTTGCCCTCCCCTGGACTCTTTCCAATTTTTCCACATCCTTCTTGTAGTGTGGGGCCCAAAACTGGACACAGTACTCCAGAGGAGGCCTCACCAATGTCGAATAGAGGGGAACGATCACGTCCCTCGATCTGCTGGCAATGCCCCTACTTATACATCCCAAAATGCCATTGGCCTTCTTGGCAACAAGGGCACACTGCTGACTCATATCCAACTTCTCATCCACTGAAACCCCTAGGTCCTTTTCTGCATAATTGCTGCCGAGCCATTCGGTCCCCAGCCTGTGGCGGTGCATGGGATTCTTCTGTCCTAAGTGCAGGACTCTGCACTTGTCCTTGTTGAGCCTCATCAGATTTCTTTTGGCCCAATCCTCCAATTTGTCTAGGGCCCTCTGTCCCTAGTTGGTTCCTCCAGCACTTGCACCATCAACTATTACTGCCTTTCAGAAGCTGCCCCTCACTGTCAGTTAAATCGGTGCAAGTGCCCCTGGTGAGGACATGCACCGCTGACACAAGGAGCGTAGTATGGACATGCAAAAGTGATGTAATTACTATGGTGGCTATATGTCAATGTAACTTCGGTCAACTTAATTTTGTTGTGTAGACTTCCCCTGAGTTAGTTCTGTAGCCTGAAGAAGAGCTCTGTGTAAGCTTGAAAACTTGTCTCTCACCGCCAGCAGTTGGTCCAATAAAAAATATTACCTCGCCTACCTTGTCTCTCTTGTCTACACTAGGAATGTAAAACCAGTTGGCTAACTTGTGTTAGCCGACACATTAATAATACACCTTTTTTCCTTGTGTAGATTTCTTGTGAACTGACTTTCTTGTGATCTGGAGTTACAGAACCCAGTGAAGCCATACGCTGTGTAGCTTTTCTGAGTAGAAGAACATTTCAAGGGAAAACTTTAAAAATTCCCTTTGGGAAAATGTTATGGTGCATTTAGAATTACATTCTACATCATTCAACAAGGGAAATGGGCAGAACAATTTGCTACACAAATTCAAATTAATTACACTTTCTAGAATCTTTGTAGATTGGAAAATGCATGAGTATTTTGATAGGATAGCGCTAAGAAAGGTAATTTGACAGTCTTTCCCTTAACTTCCGTGGGACTTGGCTCAGTCCCTTTGGGAGGAATATAAGAGAGGAAAGGATCCTTGCCAAGACCAACCAATCCTTAATGTGGGATCAAGTCCAGAAACTGCGTGCTGAGGAAGGAAAATACACATTGTTTGAGAATAGCTAGAGTGATCTGACGTCAAGTAACAGTCACATAATGCTCATGCTGTGGGAATGACAAAATGGACCAGTGGGCAGGAAAAGACAAATAAATACCATAGCTGAGTATGAAAGAAAAGGAACTAGCAATCCTCATCATTTACCTACAGTCTCTAGAATATTCCCAGTATGACAGTGGGAACACATCATCTTCCCTGCAGCTGTTTATTTAAAGGAGCACTGTCAACATGTTTAGGTTCCAAAATATACCTGCAAAAATCTAACATTACTCCTTCGGTGTAACTAAAGTGGATAATCTCCCCTCTCCCTCAACAGAAGCTGCAGAGCATGAGGTTTGCCATGCTTCCACTGCAACAACCTGGGGTAAGTTTTCACTACAGTCAGAAGTGTGACTGCAGCTTGCCATACTCAGGCTAGCTTTAATCTAGCTAGCCGTGCTAAAAGTACCATGAAGATGCAACAGCTCAGGCTTCACCATGGGCTGTACAAGCCTATCCAGGACCCTGGCTACTTATTTGCATTACTAGGCTGCTAACTGTGTCGCCACGTCTTCACTGTTATTTTTAGCCGCGCTAGCTAGATGGAAGCTAGCCTGAGTGTGCCTACTCAAGCCAATCACACCTTCAGTCGCAATGTAGATATACCCATGGTTACAGCAGCACAATGATTTGTCACAAGGGACAGGAGTACATTGCAGAAGTGGGAGAGAATGGATAATACGGAGAAAATTGTGGGGATTTTGCAGAGATTTTCCTCAGTTTTTGCTGATGTTTCTCCTGATTAGGAGGAATTATCTACCTTTCTGAGGTACATTCACCCTTATGCTGCAGTCTAATGGTAAAGCATGTAGCTAGGACTAGTAGAGAATCTATCAATCTATCTGTTTTAAGATTCTGTACATCTACCTACCACTGTAGTTTATGAGCCCCTCTCACATAAAATAGATTGGCAATAGCAAAATCCAGTGTGGCCGCCTTGGAGTCTCTGGCACACCAGTTTTGTATTATAGAACTCTTTCTGCATGGGGAGGGAAGGGTGGACATTTCTGGTGGGGAAAGTGGGGTGGCTGATGTTGTAAATACTGTTCTGGTTTTGATGGAAAAACGTTATCAAAAAGGAAGATTGTCCAGCATTTCCTTCAGGTGGTCAGACTCTGTTTTCATCTGATCTCCTCTGGAAGTTCATTCTGTAGCTGGATTCCGTCAACCAAGAATACTTTGTAGAGTTGGGTGGAAAACAATTTTCCAACTTGTGAGAGTTTTCAATATTTTGAAATGTTTCCTGTCCCAAAATAGGACAAAATGTCCCAATCTCGAAAATATTAATGAATCAATCATTTGAAAAATGTTGGAATCAATCAATCAAAATGTTTCTTTTGGTAAATTTTTGAAACATTTTGTTTGTACCTTTTAAAATATAAATTAATTTAGATTTCAAAACAAAAATAAAAAAATGATTTCCCCTCCCCCTAAAATGTCAGAGTGGGATGTTTCAACAATCTTGACTTTTTTTTTTCTTCAAAAACTGTTCTATTTGAGAGATTCATCAAAACTGGCCCTTTCTCGTAAACAGTTTTGGTTCCAACAAATCAACGTTTTCTGATGTAAAACCATTTCATCAGGACATTCCTGACCAGCTCAAGTCTTCTGTGTTTTGTTCTGCATTGTCTCAGAAAAGCATAACTGCCTTGGTGATTCATAGATTGAAATGTGGTCTCTAATGTAGCTAGAACCTGATCCATTAAATGTTTTGGAGATTAGGATTTAAACTGGCAGCAGAAGGAGTCGGTGGTAGGACTGGAGCAAAGACTAAATGTGTTCATGGAGCTGGAGCAAAGGCTCAATGTGTTCAGCCTAAACCACAAAGAAGGTGGGTAACTGCATTTGTATCAGCTGGACTCTTTGCAGAGGTTTCACAGTCAGCTTGAGATACACAATTATACAGCAGTTTCATTTATGAAGAGAAAGAGAATACATCATTTTGTTGACACTTTAGAGGGAGTTTAGGAGGTTGAAAGCAGTTACCCAAATTAGAATTTGGCCAGGACACTATGATTAACCCCTGTTACTCTTGTGAAAAATATCTGAGGATGTTAAATGTCCACAAGGGAAGCTATCCTTTGAATACATCTTCATTATTTAGTTACAAAAAGGAAGCAGGACTCTAAATGATTGTGTGCTACAGTTACGGCCTCACAAATGAACTGACCACATTTTCTCTCTCTCTATCTTAGAGTTTTATACTGCCTCCTATCATCATAGTATCTGAGCACCTTCCATGTAAAATCAATAGCAATAGAAAAGTTCCTAGTGGACTTCATGGACTCTGTAGCTCCTCCTGCCTTTTTGAAGTAAAAACTCTGCTTGAAGTGGTTTGTGACCGGTGTTTTTGTTTTATTTTGTTTTGGTTTTTTGTTTGGTTGTTATAGGGTTTTTCTGGGGAGTGGGTGTTGTGCGACGTCAGCATTGTGAGTGACAATTTTGCTATGGTAGAAATGCGTTTTTCAGAAGGAAGGTTTTATGGCATTTCCTAACAATGGTTAACCTCAGTATTCGCTTGATTTCTGGAAGTTTGTTCCACAGCCTTATCCCCTTGACTGTCCCCTGCTCTCATGTACTTCATCCTTGGGTTTGGGATCCCCATTGTCCCAGGAGAGTGCAACTGTCTCAGTAGTCCAAAGATCAAAATTCGATCTATAATGTAGCTGGTGCTTGATCCAAAAATCAAGTTGAATATTAGGACTAAGGCCTTGAACTGGCATCAGCTGAAATGATATCTTAATGCTGATCAGCAGGTATACTTTGGGACTTTCCACTGTGGCCATACTGTAGATAGAGGCAGGTACACCAAATGTACTATAGAATGTATCTGTTGGCTCACTGTATAATATTCATCACTTATAAATTAGTATCACAGACTAAGTATGTGTGTATGGAAAAGGGACAAATTCTGCCCTCAGTTAAACTGTTGTAAATCTGGACTAATCCCAGGCTTATCACAGAATTACATGGTGGAAGGGGGCAGAATTTAGCCCAAAGTTTATACTAAATTGAGCTGTCAAAATGTTTTTGTTATTCATTGTAGTTCTTATTGCAAAACTTGCTCTACCACTTACATGTAATGACATCTGAAACCCATAACTAATCTACATAATATGCCAGCTCATTACATATTCATAATATAGAGCAATGTGAACTCTGAGGCCTTGTCTGTCCCTCTTCGGGGGGGGAGGGATAGCTCAGCGGTTTGAGCATTGGCCTGCTAAACCCAGGGTTGTGAGTTCAATCCTTGAGGGGGCCATTTAGGGATCTGGGGCAAAAATTGGAGATTGGTCCTGCTTGGAGCAGGGGGTGGGACTAGATGACCTCCTGAGGTCCTTTCCAACTCAGATATTCTATGATTCCCGACTGGAGAGATCAATTGAATTGTTCTTCATTCGGTAGGCTGTGCCCTTCACACATACAAGTTTGCTACAATTGACTTTTCACTTGTTATCAAGTCTGTTCAAGTTATCCCAATTTCTTGAGAACCTTAATTGGAATTAGCTCAATCAACTGTTTGCTTGTGTGAACCCATCTCACTACTGTGCTAACACAATAAAATACAAATAGTCCTCCCTTCTGCTGTCCCACAGTACCCCAGTGACTGTAAAAATGGCTTGTCTGGTTGGTCTCTTTTCTGCACTCTGCTGTCCAGGGATCAGTTTGGCTGGAAGTCATCTACCATACCAGCAGTGCTGGGCACTGTGTGATGTTCATTTGTGAGCCATATCATAGTGAGCAGCTTCTGGATACAGAGCTGTTTTTTGCAACAAGAATTTATGGAAATTCCCTAACTCCTCCTCCCACAGTTCCTTTGAGTAGCGCTGGTTCTATCTCACACTACTGAGCACAAATTGCCCAGAAGTTAGAAGGCATAGCACCATGCTAGTGAGCAGTGCCAGGAATTCTGGGATACATACCCAGAATGCAACGTACTACAATCAGGATAGCCCAATACTAGTGTGGATGCAGGACAAAGCTGTACATGTTTACTTGCATCAGTACATCACTAAGAATGTAAATACACTCAACTGGAATTTAAGCATTTAAGTATTCTGTATAGGATTTATACCCCACTTGTCACCATAATATCTGAGGGTGTGTCTTCACAGCATAGTTAGCTCAAGTTGTAACTCGAGTGTTACCCCAATTCAGCTCCCACCTACACACACAAAATTTTTATTCAAGTTAAGTGGCGCTTTAAGCCTGAGCTACGTACCCTGTTGAGGGCAGGGGTCGGGGAGGGGGTCGAAGCTGAAATGAGTAAGGTAGTAGTGCTGTGGAGATGCAGCACCTTATCAGCGCCTCATTTGTTGGCTGCTCATCAAATCTGTGCTGCTCATCAAATCACCCTGTGTAAATCCAGTGTTGTTTTGAACACTAAGGACTTGTCTTCGTGTACAGTGCTACTACACCGATAGGAGAGCCTCTTTTGTTGGCATAATTAAGGCACCTCCCCGAGAGGCAGTAGCTATGTGAATGGGAGAAGCTCTCCTGTCAACAGGGCTGCGTACGAGGGAGGTTCGGCTGGTATAGCTACATCGCTCAGGGGTGTGGATTTCTCAACACTACAGACCAATATAGGTCTGTAGTGTAGACCTGGCCTAACTCGAGCTAGCTATTGCAGTGAAGACATACCCTGAGTGCCTTCCAGCAGTGCATTAAGCAACACAACTAACATCTGCTAAATGTTGTTTGTTCTCTGCTCATGAGATTAAACCAGATGATTTTTGTAATAGAGACAAGACCTATATTGTTAAAAACATACTTTGTACTTTACCTGACAGACTTTACCTAACATCCCTTAGCACTGTTCCTGAGGCAATTGATCAGCCCTGACTCAGGCTGGGTCTGTACCTAAAATGTTTAGCTCCACCTAGCTACATCGCTCAGGGGAGTTTGTAGTATCTGTAGTGTAACTACACCCTCAGAGAAAACAGTGTTACCAACATTAGTTCCTCTGAGACCTGCCTGTTCTTTGGGGGTCTCCATTGATGTGCTTATCCCTTCGTGCTTTATGAGATTTGAAAAGATCCCCAAGGTGGAATGGTTGCATAAGTAAATGGGAGTGCATAAGGAATTTAATGTGCACAAAGCACTGGGGAAGGCATAGCTAGTAGACAAATCAGCCCTCTCAATGGTTCTAAATGTATGGGGATGTCCCACATTAATGAGCTGTCAGCTGAATGTCTCAGCATCCAAGACAACCATGGGCTGAGCTCCTGTTTCTTTATATTCATTCCAGCAACTTCTGGGTTTTGCAGTGGGTGATGCAAATCCAATTAGCTTCCTTCTTTCGGGGACTGTATTCTGGCAGAGAGTTGCTATTTTGCTGTCATTTACAGCAGATCCAGTGCTCATGGATAAGAAACTGGCCTAATTTGCATATTCATATATGCAGATTCAGTGTGGTAGATCTCCTTTATTCTTGTTTAGGTTTTTTCTTTCAGAGGCTCTGCTTCTGAAATCCTTGACTTGGGCCTTGCCCACAACAGAGAATTTTACAAAATAATTGCCACTGGTTCTACAAGCAGGGTTAAAACTGGTGGGTGATTATGTAGCCAAGCAGGTCACTATGGCTCTCATTGGTGCTACCATCAGATAAACTGGTGTTAGGACCAGGAGGGATATTTTTTGGAAAAATCTCTCATGTAAACTCTGCCTCAATGTTTATGTGTAAGAGGAAAAGGGAATCATAGAGTCCAAGGATGGAGAAGACCAACTGGATCATTTTGTTCAACGTAGGTGGAGAGATACCAAGGACAGACTAATCTCCAGCCCTTCTTGGGAGGGTGCAAAAGGAATATCAAACAAACCCTCTCTGACCCCTACAGGTACACAAGCCTGGACCAGATATATCCCCATTGCATCAGCTAAGTCTTGCTATCTGGGGAGCATACAAGCTTGTGTCTGATACCAGGGAGGGGGAAACTCTTCTGTGTTGACAGGAGAAGTGAGTCCAGATGCATTGGTGGAGAGTCTGGCAGTATCAAGCTAGCAGAGTGCAAGCTGTTCTCAGTTACCCCACAAGGCACACTTCTGGGGAGCCAGCTGACCATCAGGCACTGAACTCCTCACTTCTGTCACCCCCTCACTCAACTCTCAGGCTTCCTTACCTGGGCCCTTTGAGAGCGTTTGACTGGATCTGTTTGAAAAGAGGAAACAGGAGAGCAGATGCCAAAGCTGAGTCCAGGAGGTTCTTTCCACTCCCCACACTCCAACCTCCACGCCCCCATTACCATAGTACCTTCAGGCCCCAACGTGGGAAACCTTAATTCTATTATTTCCAAACTTTGGCGTGATTGATTTTGAAACCTTTATAAAATCCAGCCATCTGTCTAATTCCTGTTCTCTTTGTCACACCCATGGAGATATACTGATCATTATCTGTATTACTGTTTTATTATTACTTCATTTGATTCTTTGAGGATGTGCGTGAAAAGCTAAGAGGAGTGTGTTTTGCACTCTGAGCTGAAGGTGCCTGACTTTGTAGTCATTCTGTGCTTTGGTGGGTGAGAGTTTTGTCGTCGTGGTCCGGTCTCTAAGAAAAAACACTATCTCCTGTACTGACGATTGTTAGATAACATGTTTGCAGTTTCTGCAGAACATGGCTGATGTGGAAAGTAGTGACCACGGACACTCTTTAATAGCTTGAACCAGTCCCCTGTAAGAGTTTTGAAGATTCAGACACAGACCTTGCATCTACCTTGGTATTCACTGGGGAGCCGTTTTGTTCCTCTTTTGTTCCTTATGCAGTGCAGCCTAGTGAATAGAGCACTGATCTGAGGCTCAGAAGATCTGGATTTTGTTCCTGGCTCTGCCACTGGTCTGATGGGTCACCTTAGGGAAGTCACTTCACCTCTTTGTACTTCAGTTTCCCATCTATAAAATGGGTATAATGATGCTTACCTCCTTTTTACAGCACTTTGAACTCTACTGTTGGAAAGTGCTATATAAGAGCTAGGTATTATTGATAAAGAACTTCAAAAATAGCAGAACTGCATCTGAACCAGAGAGACTCTGGTTTGTATATTTATGGATATAGATATCAGTTTCCCAAACACAGTAACTAACAAGGACACAAAAACAATGAGGAGTCCAGTGGCATCTTAAAGACTAACAGATTTATTTGGGCATAAGCTTTCGTGGGTAAAAAAACCCACTTCTTCAGATGCCTCACAAAGACTCAACATTCTTCTCTTGGCAATTAGAATTGCTGGGTGGCATTGCTAGTAATGATATCACATCCCCCCACTTACGCACTTAGCAAATATTTTGAATCCAAGGTAGCGAAATTATTCAGTTACTTTGGGCGGAGTGAGGGGCCGTGTGCTGTTTTGGTTCATGCCACAGAGTTCAATGAAGGACACTCTCTCCAAGGAACACTTCCCTGTTGGTTGCCAGAGAGAAGATAGAACAAAGGGTAGTAACAGAGGGAGAAAACAGCTGGCAGGATGAAGAAATTTTGGTTCTGCGGCCATAGATCCTTCTGATATTCTAGTACTACCAGTGTATGAGCAGCGTGCCTCGGGTGGCATGTGACCGGGAGTCATCACTGAATTTGGTCCACTGATTTGATCATTAGCTTCCCTGGCCCGGGGAGTGTGACATGAATGCTGATCCATGCCCTGGTTATAGTACTGATACTCAGGGACTCCCAGCATGTTTCTGTGTATGGTGACCCTGACAACGCATGAGATCTTATGAGCACGTTAGGTCTTAAAAACAAATCAGATGCTTATCCCCAGTGATGTATTTTTTCTTCTCTCGGGAACTGCTGTTTAAAATGAGGTGCAAGGCCTCTCCTTCACCCCCACTATTCACAGCACATATTTAACTCCAGCACACAGGATAGTGAAGGCCCAGATTGTTAATAGCCAAGAAATTGGATTGCCAAAAAGATACTCTTAGCAACTATGAGCTGCATCTGGGAAAAATTACTGACAGCTTGAACATTCTTCTAGTCTCCTGATTAGTGAGGGACTCAGTAGGGAAAAAAAACCAACAACACTGTCAGATAGTTAGCTTAACTAAGTTCTTTTGTGGTAGAGAAAAATCTAAATTATAGTGTATATCAACCGAAAAATGCAAAAGACGTTAAAAGCACAATCACCCTCCTTGCCAGAAGGAGGAGAGACATTTTTCTTAGTAAGTAGGAACACAATGGAATTTATTTTCTTCTTTCAGTGTATTTAGTGCTGATGAAAAGAACCAGATGAACAGTCATGAATACAGCATGTCCCTAGCAGATGCTGCACAGGCCATGCAAGTGTCCTCAGGCTGCCCTGCTAACGTGCTTCAATTCTGAATTAGAGGGACCAGCTTTATGGGTAGGAAAGGCATACCATCCGTTTCCACTTCTATTCAGTCCTTCACCTCTCTGCTTGAGACTGCTCGTGAGAGATCCAATTAACACCAAAGGTGAGGCTGGTTTTACAATGTGGCCATTTGTCCATTGGGATCTAAACCGAGACCCACCAACTCCTGTTGCACAGACTATTGAATCGCTTTCTGTCACACTCTACAGACTTATGCTGGATTTGAACTAGTGATGGAAAGGCTCCTTCTATTATCAGTCCCTTGAGCCAGCCAGATCCTCCGCAATGAACACTTTACTTGGCATACGTGTCCAATACCGAATATGAGATCTTGGCAGTAGTGCATGATGGACAGCAAATCCCTGCCACGGAAACGCCTAATCACATGACTTGCCCTTGGCAGCTTATGCATTTCTGATGCAATTGGAGGGTGACAGCGCACTGAAGAAACCACCATCTGCTCTCAAGGTGCCGCCTCCTGGCTGACACATGGGCTTGCACTGATGATGGTTTCACTGGAAGCTGCTCAATTGCAATGTCAGACTGATGCAGCCTTTAAGCGTAATGTTTGCTGCTGACAATCCACCTAAGAAAGGATTTCCCTGGTAACTTATAAGCCGATCAAACATCCTAACAGAAAAACAAGGTCACAAAGAGTAGGATATTATTTTCTATGGAGAGCATATTACCCTGCCTCCTAAAGGCAGTGACCGGCAGTGGCGGGCAGGGGAATCAGACCGGTGCTGAGAACTCAGCCCATGTGGAACTGCTCACATGGATCAAAGAGGTTCAGTGTCCAAAAGGGGAGGTTTGTTTCACCACTTGAGAATCAGCCTCTGAAAAAAGCCCCTACAAAAATATACTGCCCTGGAGTGTAACAGCTCCATGGTCACTTACGGTGGCTGGTGTTTCCCCGTACCCTGGATTATAGCTTGCCATGGCATACACGCTTGCTGGTGTTTCAGAAGATCTCAGACAGCTTGGTGTTGGTGGTCCTCACGCTGGCTGATGTTTCTGATGCCCCACGCCCTAAGTGTCCGAGTTCGGTGCCCACAGCCCCCATAGTGACTGTCACTTCTGATACCTTTGAAGTTCCAACATGGCAATTTGATTCTCTCAGCCCTCACAGAGGACTGAACTTATGAGGTTCCCAGGTGTCCGTGCAGCATTTCAGTGACCACAGACCTCAGAATTACTGGAATTTCTAAGGTGCCTGAATCCCAATATGGCAGCTAGGTGCTGGTAGCTCTGACTGTACCTGGTGCTTCCAATGTTACAGACCCCAATGCGGCATCTGAGAGCTTGTGTCTCTAACAGCGACTGCTGTCTCTGGTGCCTTGGAATCCAGTGCAGCAGCACAGAACCACAGCTCTCTCAGTTTTAGTGGCCCATGCTGGGCCATAAGGTGTAGGACATATGTGATGGCTGCCATACCAGGAGCTGAACCCGGGGCCTCTAGAGCTATAAACATGAGCTGCTGTTATTTGAACTACTGAGCCAGATCTCCCTGCTTAGAGCTATAACACCCATGTCCACTGTAAAACACACTTACCAGTGGGTTGTGTATATTTCTTATACATCATAAATATTTTATATAGATGGAGGATAGGATCAATTTGGCCACATTTCATGCCTTTAAAATGCATTCTGTAAACATCACCAATGCTGGCCAGAGTCATTCTGTTGCCCGTTTATTTTTATATGCAGTCACATATCATTTAAATATACGTGCGAAATGTGTCATGAAATATCTGATGTAGTTGGAAAATGTATGACTGTACTGTATAGGCAGTACACACTAGATCACTTGTCAACAGCTCAAAAGTGGTGAGCATTTGCATATAATTGTGTGTATGCTGCAATATAATGATGCCATAATAGGGTCATTAAGGTGCACATCACTAACCTGGCCACAAAAAGCCACAGTATCTATTGGTCAGCAATAAACAAAGTGATTTTAGCAACTAACGACAGCTAGATTATTTAGTGTTTGCAGATTATGATCTACCCTCTTTTTTTGCTTTGGTTCCTCATTAGGCTACAGCTCCTGGGGTCCATACAAATCACTGCCTGAAAATGAGCAACAGAAAAGCCAGGGATGAGAATTCTTCTTATGGCATGTTGCTTTTGGGTCGATATAAAATATTGATCATGAGAAGTGAACCTAGTCGAAAAAGGAGGCCCTTATTTCTAGTGGTGTAAAGTCTGGGAAAATGAATTTTAAGGGCCAGTTTTTGCTCTTGTTTAGACCAGTGTACATTTGAAATGATACTGCACCTCTCTTCCTGACGTTTGGCCAGTCAGTGAGTGCAAACCTGCCCCCCATCTCACCAGGGCGGATCTGACGCTAGAGCTTCCCTTCTGTGCTGAAGGGCCCCGGGTGGATGGGGGAGAATTTTAATTAACTGTCTGCCTCTGCATCATCCCTTGTTCCTAAATTATTTTTCTCCCTGTGTCCTGCCCCTCACTGGGATGCTGGGTTCTGGAGTCTGAAATTCTCTTCCAGATACCATCAAATGTTCCTGCCTGTCATCTTCATGCAGTGTGACTCTAGCCCTAGGAGGAGGAGTCAGGGAGCAAGGGGAAGGAAATCCCATGGGCGGGACTGAGATGGGGTAGGGTTAGAGTGACCAGGGGCCCATATGTTTGTTTCAGTTTTCACCACAAACCTTAGCAGTGATTGGAGGACTAATGTAGTGAACATCTGTGAAAACGGGGTAAGAGCTGAGACTAAAATAGGGAAAGAACAAGTTAAGAATTACTTGACAAGTTAGATGTCTTCATGTTGGCAGGGCCTGATGCAGTACATCCTAGAATACCTAAGCAACTGGCTGAAGAGATCTCTGAGCCATTAGCGATTATCTTTGAGGACTTTTGGAGGATGGGAAAAGGACTGGAAAAGGGCAACTATTGTACCGATCTATAAAAAGGGGAATAATAGACCAGTCAACCTAACTCCGGTACCCAGAAAGATAACGGAGGAAATAATCAAATAATCAGTTTGTAAGCACCTGGAGGAAAATGTGGTGATAAGTAACAGTCAATATGGATTTGTCAAGAACAGATCATGGCAAACCAACCTAATATCCTTATTTGACAGGGTAACAAGCTCGATGGGGGGAAGCAGTAGATGTGATATATCTTGACTTTAGTAAGGCTTTTGATGCTGTCTCACATGACCTTTTCAGAAACAAACTAGGGCAATGTAGCTGAGACAATCCCCACTCCATTCATGCTGCTCCCCATGCATGGTGCAAAACACGAATCCATTCAAATTCAGAGAACGATGTCCCGAACTGTTCCTTTGATGATCCCATCCGTTTTCTAATAATGTGTTCATAAGCACGACAGTTTGATCTCACCCCGCCTGTGCCACGTGCATCCTGCAGATCCCACTCCTTTGCTTAGCCCACGTTCACTGCTCTCCCCAAGCTAGCAGGCAGGAGGATGCTGGTGGGGGCACACCCTGCAGCCCCTTTAAAGCAGCCTCGTGTTTTTTTACAGGTGTCTAGGGTCAGGGACTCAGCGCCCAGCCTTGGCAATAACGTTTGGCTTCATCCAAAACCCCATGAAGGTTTCAGATGCCACGAGGCCTCTCCGGGTATCGATCCACTTGACTGGGCGTTTCAGTTACACACCTAGGTGTGACTGAGGCCTGGGGCACCCACTCAAGTGCAGTAACCTCATTTTTAATGTAGATGCGCTTAGAACAGATCCCTTGTTACAGTCAGATGCAGGGGCTTTTGCCTCTGGGTTTGTCTGCAGCGGAAACTGCCCCCACAGTGACTCGCTGAGTCTGGGGATTGTTGCTTCCCTGTATGGCATCTATGTGTCTGATTATCTAGGGCCTTGGGAAATGCCCACCACCACAGCCCTTCCAGGCAGCCCCTGGAGGAGGCTGGGGGAGCATGGGTGACCAGCTCTTCCTGTGCCAAGTTACCTGGCAACGGAGTCATTTCTTTGAGCAGGAGGGAGGGGAAGAAAAACCCCGCTGCACTTTTGAACTTGGTGCCAGAATGCTGAGTGGCTGGGGCTGGATAGCTCCATTGGTGGGGAGGGCACCCAGCAGTCAACCTGTGAAATTGACCAGAAGTTATTAATAGGCAGAAGAAGAATGCAATGGGGGGGAGGGAGGGAGCGGGGGAGAGGGAGGGAGCGAGCGGGTGAGCGAGAGAGAATTAAATGGGGAGGAAAAGTGAAAGGGAGAGAGTGTGACAGAGAGAGAGAGAGACAGACAGTGATGGAATATGAGAGACAAAGAGAGGGAGAGACAGACACACTGGACGAGGAAGAAAGCAGCGAGGCAGGTGGACAAAGACAGGGGATCTGATTCTCCGTTGTCCAGCTTGTGCAGTCATTTGACTAGGGTAAAGTGAGCGCACAGTGGGTGTAAAATTCAACCACAGCATTCCCCTTTGTACTGGTGTACATGTCTGCCCACTGTTTCATTTCTTCACCTTTGTCTCTCTCTGGAACCATAAATGTTTACCTAATTTTACATGCAGTGCTGACATCTAGTGGCTGCAGAGGGGGTAGGAAAGGGAACTGGCAGGGTTGGGCTGAAAGGTCTGGTGTCCATGGGAGCTCTCCTGGCGCTTTTGCACAGTGTCTCTGGCACCGATGCAGCTCCCCTGGAGCTCGCATCACCAGGGCACTGGTGTTCTTAGGGCTTTGTTGTCGAACTCCATTCAAAGCACATTGAGATGACACAGTGCCAGGGTGAACACACTGAAGCACTGTCTGCCGCGTAGTGTTTCTGCTGTTGGTTCAGCTGTGAGGAAAGGGCTGACCATTCCCAATGCAAGTGTACCCACAGTTACCTGACTCCGGGAGCCATGTAACATTGTGGGGAGTGAGCCCCTGCAGCAGCTGGTCCCCATTCGGAGCCACCCTTTAAGCTGTGTGCAGAGATCTTCTCCTACTGCTTGTGCGGGGACACAGACTCCCCAGGCAGTGTGGCCCCTGGGAGGCAAGGCAGCTCACAGCCCACAGAGAGGACACGGAGAGATGGGGCCAATAACTGTGTCCTCTTCTCAGCCTGAACAACCCCACTGAGTCCTCAGTGTGTGTCTGTTTTGCTGCAGTCGGGTGAAGCCTTTGGCATCAGTAAGGTCATGGGGCTGACGATCCTGGTGGCCGACACATCTCTGCCCGACTTCATCAACAGCATGGTCATCACTCAGAAAGGTCCGGGGACACGGCCGTGCCCAGCTCCATCTTCGACACCATGGTTGTGTAGGCAGCCAGAAAAGGCTGCAGAGTGGCTGTGGCCTGGCGCAACGCAGTTCCCTCTGCTGGGGCTTTAAATCCGCTCTGGCTCCTGCCATCCAAGGGGCCCAAAGTGCTTTACACCAGTGCCGCAACTCAGCATCCCCCGTCCCTCCCAGATAGCAATGGCTAGCATGTGGCTGCCATATCTTCTGCTGGGCCGTGGCCAGAGAGTGTCGGAGTAAGGGCTGGTCTCCAGATGGGAGAGGCAGGGCCAGGTGGAGATTGGCAGTCGTGAGGGAAAGGGATAGAGGGAGACAGAAAGGGAGAGGAGTAAAGGGAAGGCAAGGGGGAAGTGTAGCAAGAGAGCTGGAGAGGTATAAATCCAGGTACCGAGCTGCAGTCCTCAGGAGATGCAGACAGAGAGTGTGGGGAGAGAAAGGGGATGGCTCTGAGCCACCTTTGCCCCTCCCTGATTCTGGGCTGCTCCTGGGGCTTATATGACCCCGAGGGTAGGTTAGAGCACCCCGACCTAGCTCCCAGGGCTAGCATAGTCCCTGTTTTGGCTGTGACGTGTTCTCCGAGCACTAAGAGGGTTTCTCTTTCCCAGGCTGCCGGCTCCAAGGCTCTTGTGCTCTCTCTTCTCACGTTTCTCCGCCCCATCATGCTTCTCTTCCTCATGCTCTTCCTCGTCTTTTCAGTGGTGCTGGGTAAGTGGAGGATGAGCAGGCCTTGGGGGGGGGGGGGCTGGCTGCTTGTGCTCTGCCTCCCGCTCCTCACTGTAAGCATCCTGCTAGAGAAGAGGATTCTGCAGTGCTGCACACTGGCGTGAAGATCCCAGTCAAAGCCAGGCTGCTCCTTGCCTCCAAGGAAAGGCAAAGAAACAGGGGGCTGTCCCCTTGTGAAATCTGATCGTACAATCATAGAAGATTAGGGTTGGAAGGGACCTCAGGAGGTCATCTAGTCCAACCCCCTGCTCGAAGCAGGACCCATCCCCAACTAAATCATCCCAGCCAGGGCTTTGTCAAGCTGGGCTTTAAAAACCTCTAAGGAAGGAGATTCCACCACCTCCCTAGGGAACCATTTCCAGTGCTTCACCACCCTCCTAGTGAAAAAGTTTTTCCTAATATCCAACCTAGACCTCCCCCATTGCAACTTGAGACCATTGCTCCTGGTTCTGTCATCTGCTACCCCTGAGAACAGCCGAGCTCCATCCTCTTTGGAACCCCCCTTCAGGTAGTTGAAAGCAGCTATCAAATCCCCCCTCACTCTTCTCTTCTGCAGACTAAATAACCCCAGTTCCCTCAGCCTCTCCTCGTAAGTCATGTGCTCCAGCCCCCTAATCATCTTTACAATTTTTCCATATCCCTGGAGATCCAGGAGAGCTGGCCCTTCCCTGCAGACTGGGGGTTGGAGCACAGGAGCTGTCAGAGCGGGTGGGAGAGTGTGTGCATGCTGGGGAGTGCGGGGGGGAATGTGGCCTAGGGGTTCCAGCAGTGGACTGGTGTCAGGAGAGCCAACTGTCACAGACTCGCTGCTTGACTTGGGGCAGGGCTGCTCTGTGCCTCAGTTTCACCATCTGTGAAACAAAGAGAGTGACACTGACTCCTCTCGCGGGGGCGGGGTCACGAGGCTCAATTCACATTTGGTAAGGTTTCTGCCAGAGATGGGTTGGGGGCTTGTATTGTGTGTCTGGAGGAGCTTGTATCGGAGGGGACTAGAGAGGGCTTGTGTCAGAGGGGTGTGGTAGAGGGGTAGGCCTTATGTCAAAGTGGGCAACTGTCTCAGGAGTGGTAACGGATGCTGAGGTGCATGAGGTGGACTGTGCATTGTGACAAAGTTTCTGCTCTACCCTGGTGGGTCTTGCGCTTATTGGCAGATTTGTTCACCTTGGAGCTTCACGGCAGCCCTCAGCTTGGCTGTTTTTCTGAACCCACAGTCCAGGTCGACTCCTCCTGTGTCTGACCAGGAGTTGGGAGGATTTGGGGGGAACCCAGGCCCGCCCTCTACTCCGGGTTCCAGCCCAGGGCCCTGTGGCATGCAGCTGTCGAGTGCCTCCTGGAACAGCTGTGTGACAGCTACAACTCCCTGGGCTACTTCCCCATGGCCTCCTCCCAACCCCTTCTTTATCCTCGCCATAGGACCTTCCTCCTGGTGTCTGATAATGCTTGCACACCTCAGTCCTCCAACAGTCCGCGTTCTCACTCTCAGCTCCTAGTGCCTCTTGCTCCCAGCTCCTCACACGCACACCATAAACTGAAGTGAGCTCCTTTTTAAAACCCAGGTGCCCCAATTAGCCTGCCTTAATTGATTCTAGCAGCTTCTTGATTGGCTGCAGGTATTCTAATCAGCCTGTCATCATTGTCTCCAGAAGGTTCCTGATTGTTCGGGAACCTTCCCTGTTACCTTCACGGGGCTGTGAGCACGGGCGTGTTTTTGACACGTTTTACCTCCCTTCCGGAGACTTGCCCTTTTTGCAACGTGAGGGAAACCCTGGCGCACGTCTATTTAGAGTGTGCCAGATTGCAGCCTCTTTTTCGGCTCCTCACAAATATTCTTTTGCGCTTTTGGCTTCATTTTTCTCCCCACCTCTTTATCTATACACTCCCCATCCGTGGCCCCACCAAGTCGCGGGATCTCCTGGTTAGCCTCCTCCTAGCCTTGGCTAAAACAGCCATTTATAAGACCAGAGAGCGGAGGTTGGCTCATGAGGCGTCCTGCGATTGTGAGGCCGTTTTCCGACTCTCAGTACATTCACGTATCCGGGCGGAGTTCCTCTGGGCAGCGTCCACCGACTCCCTTGACACCTTCGAGGAGCGGTGGGCGCTGTCCGGGGTTCTCTGCTCGGTGACCCCGTCCGGTTCCCTCCGTCTGACCCTCTGATTGAGGGAAAGAGCGAGAGCCGCCAGTCACAGCCGTTAGTTGCTGTGAATACCATCATTACTGTCTTCTAGGAGGGGTCCTATAATACATGGGTGTACCCCCCTCCCTCCCAACCACCCACCCCGCAGCCGTGCCCATCTTGTCGGGCACTCTCAGGAGAGGGAGGGTCGGTGACCCTGGGCGCGGCACTAGGTAACTCGAGAGGGTGGAAGACCACGAGTGTCGAGGAAGCCCCCCCGCTCTAGGCCACCAGGTAACTCAGGAGGGTGGAAGACCACGAGTGTCGAGGAAGCCCCCCCGCTCTGGGCCTGGGCTAACCTGAACACCTCTCCCTCCTGAAAGCTGTTGTGTTATACCTTTTGATTGCGTTGTTTTGTTGCTAAGTTTTTTTTTATCCCTTTGTATTCTTTGTAACTGTTACAAATAAATTTCCTTTCTGTTTCAAAAAAAAAAAAAAAACCTTCCCTGTTACCTTCACGGGGCTGTGAGCACGGGCGTGTTTTTGACACGTTTTACCTCCCTTCCGGAGACTTGCCCTTTTTGCAACGTGAGGGAAACCCTGGCGCACGTCTATTTAGAGTGTGCCAGATTGCAGCCTCTTTTTCGGCTCCTCACAAATATTCTTTTGCGCTTTTGGCTTCATTTTTCTCCCCACCTCTTTATCTATACACTCCCCATCCGTGGCCCCACCAAGTCGCGGGATCTCCTGGTTAGCCTCCTCCTAGCCTTGGCTAAAACAGCCATTTATAAGACCAGAGAGCGGAGGTTGGCTCATGAGGCGTCCTGCGATTGTGAGGCCGTTTTCCGACTCTCAGTACATTCACGTATCCGGGCGGAGTTCCTCTGGGCAGCGTCCACCGACTCCCTTGACACCTTCGAGGAGCGGTGGGCGCTGTCCGGGGTTCTCTGCTCGGTGACCCCGTCCGGTTCCCTCCGTCTGACCCTCTGATTGAGGGAAAGAGCGAGAGCCGCCAGTCACAGCCGTTAGTTGCTGTGAATACCATCATTACTGTCTTCTAGGAGGGGTCCTATAATACATGGGTGTACCCCCCTCCCTCCCAACCACCCACCCCGCAGCCGTGCCCATCTTGTCGGGCACTCTCAGGAGAGGGAGGGTCGGTGACCCTGGGCGCGGCACTAGGTAACTCGAGAGGGTGGAAGACCACGAGTGTCGAGGAAGCCCCCCCGCTCTAGGCCACCAGGTAACTCAGGAGGGTGGAAGACCACGAGTGTCGAGGAAGCCCCCCCGCTCTGGGCCTGGGCTAACCTGAACACCTCTCCCTCCTGAAAGCTGTTGTGTTATACCTTTTGATTGCGTTGTTTTGTTGCTAAGTTTTTTTTTATCCCTTTGTATTCTTTGTAACTGTTACAAATAAATTTCCTTTCTGTTTCAAAAAAAAAAAAAAAACCTTCCCTGTTACCTTCACGGGGCTGTGAGCACGGGCGTGTTTTTGACACGTTTTACCTCCCTTCCGGAGACTTGCCCTTTTTGCAACGTGAGGGAAACCCTGGCGCACGTCTATTTAGAGTGTGCCAGATTGCAGCCTCTTTTTCGGCTCCTCACAAATATTCTTTTGCGCTTTTGGCTTCATTTTTCTCCCCACCTCTTTATCTATACACTCCCCATCCGTGGCCCCACCAAGTCGCGGGATCTCCTGGTTAGCCTCCTCCTAGCCTTGGCTAAAACAGCCATTTATAAGACCAGAGAGCGGAGGTTGGCTCATGAGGCGTCCTGCGATTGTGAGGCCGTTTTCCGACTCTCAGTACATTCACGTATCCGGGCGGAGTTCCTCTGGGCAGCGTCCACCGACTCCCTTGACACCTTCGAGGAGCGGTGGGTGCTGTCCGGGGTTCTCTGCTCGGTGACCCCGTCCGGTTCCCTCCGTCTGACCCTCTGATTGAGGGAAAGAGCGAGAGCCGCCAGTCACAGCCGTTAGTTGCTGTGAATACCATCATTACTGTCTTCTAGGAGGGGTCCTATAATACATGGGTGTACCCCCCTCCCTCCCAACCACCCACCCCGCAGCCGTGCCCATCTTGTCGGGCACTCTCAGGAGAGGGAGGGTCGGTGACCCTGGGCGCGGCACTAGGTAACTCGAGAGGGTGGAAGACCACGAGTGTCGAGGAAGCCCCCCCGCTCTAGGCCACCAGGTAACTCAGGAGGGTGGAAGACCACGAGTGTCGAGGAAGCCCCCCCGCTCTGGGCCTGGGCTAACCTGAACACCTCTCCCTCCTGAAAGCTGTTGTGTTATACCTTTTGATTGCGTTGTTTTGTTGCTAAGTTTTTTTTTATCCTTTTGTATTCTTTGTAACTGTTACAAATAAATTTCCTTTCTGTTTCAAAAAAAAAAAAAAAAAAAAAAAAAAACCTTCCCTGTTACCTTCACGGGGCTGTGAGCACGGGCGTGTTTTTGACACGTTTTACCTCCCTTCCGGAGACTTGCCCTTTTTGCAACGTGAGGGAAACCCTGGCGCACGTCTATTTAGAGTGTGCCAGATTGCAGCCTCTTTTTCGGCTCCTCACAAATATTCTTTTGCGCTTTTGGCTTCATTTTTCTCCCCACCTCTTTATCTATACACTCCCCATCCGTGGCCCCACCAAGTCGCGGGATCTCCTGGTTAGCCTCCTCCTAGCCTTGGCTAAAACAGCCATTTATAAGACCAGAGAGCGGAGGTTGGCTCATGAGGCGTCCTGCGATTGTGAGGCCGTTTTCCGACTCTCAGTACATTCACGTATCCGGGCGGAGTTCCTCTGGGCAGCGTCCACCGACTCCCTTGACACCTTCGAGGAGCGGTGGGCGCTGTCCGGGGTTCTCTGCTCGGTGACCCCGTCCGGTTCCCTCCGTCTGACCCTCTGATTGAGGGAAAGAGCGAGGGCCGCCAGTCACAGCCGTTAGTTGCTGTGAATACCATCATTACTGTCTTCTAGGAGGGGTCCTATAATACATGGGTGTACCCCCCTCCCTCCCAACCACCCACCCCGCAGCCGTGCCCATCTTGTCGGGCACTCTCAGGAGAGGGAGGGTCGGTGACCCTGGGCGCGGCACTAGGTAACTCGAGAGGGTGGAAGACCACGAGTGTCGAGGAAGCCCCCCCGCTCTAGGCCACCAGGTAACTCAGGAGGGTGGAAGACCACGAGTGTCGAGGAAGCCCCCCCGCTCTGGGCCTGGGCTAACCTGAACACCTCTCCCTCCTGAAAGCTGTTGTGTTATACCTTTTGATTGCGTTGTTTTGTTGCTAAGTTTTTTTTTTATCCTTTTGTATTCTTTGTAACTGTTACAAATAAATTTCCTTTCTGCTTCAAAAAAACCTTCCCTGTTACCTTCACGGGGCTGTGAGCACGGGCGTGTTTTTGACACGTTTTACCTCCCTTCCGGAGACTTGCCCTTTTTGCAACGTGAGGGAAACCCTGGCGCACGTCTATTTAGAGTGTGCCAGATTGCAGCCTCTTTTTCGGCTCCTCACAAATATTCTTTTGCGCTTTTGGCTTCATTTTTCTCCCCACCTCTTTATCTATACACTCCCCATCCGTGGCCCCACCAAGTCGCGGGATCTCCTGGTTAGCCTCCTCCTAGCCTTGGCTAAAACAGCCATTTATAAGACCAGAGAGCGGAGGTTGGCTCATGAGGCGTCCTGCGATTGTGAGGCCGTTTTCCGACTCTCAGTACATTCACGTATCCGGGCGGAGTTCCTCTGGGCAGCGTCCACCGACTCCCTTGACACCTTCGAGGAGCGGTGGGCGCTGTCCGGGGTTCTCTGCTCGGTGACCCCGTCCGGTTCCCTCCGTCTGACCCTCTGATTGAGGGAAAGAGCGAGAGCCGCCAGTCACAGCCGTTAGTTGCTGTGAATACCATCATTACTGTCTTCTAGGAGGGGTCCTATAATACATGGGTGTACCCCCCTCCCTCCCAACCACCCACCCCGCAGCCGTGCCCATCTTGTCGGGCACTCTCAGGAGAGGGAGGGTCGGTGACCCTGGGCGCGGCACTAGGTAACTCGAGAGGGTGGAAGACCACGAGTGTCGAGGAAGCCCCCCCGCTCTAGGCCACCAGGTAACTCAGGAGGGTGGAAGACCACGAGTGTCGAGGAAGCCCCCCCGCTCTGGGCCTGGGCTAACCTGAACACCTCTCCCTCCTGAAAGCTGTTGTGTTATACCTTTTGATTGCGTTGTTTTGTTGCTAAGTTTTTTTTTATCCCTTTGTATTCTTTGTAACTGTTACAAATAAATTTCCTTTCTGTTTCAAAAAAAAAAAAAAAACCTTCCCTGTTACCTTCACGGGGCTGTGAGCACGGGCGTGTTTTTGACACGTTTTACCTCCCTTCCGGAGACTTGCCCTTTTTGCAACGTGAGGGAAACCCTGGCGCACGTCTATTTAGAGTGTGCCAGATTGCAGCCTCTTTTTCGGCTCCTCACAAATATTCTTTTGCGCTTTTGGCTTCATTTTTCTCCCCACCTCTTTATCTATACACTCCCCATCCGTGGCCCCACCAAGTCGCGGGATCTCCTGGTTAGCCTCCTCCTAGCCTTGGCTAAAACAGCCATTTATAAGACCAGAGAGCGGAGGTTGGCTCATGAGGCGTCCTGCGATTGTGAGGCCGTTTTCCGACTCTCAGTACATTCACGTATCCGGGCGGAGTTCCTCTGGGCAGCGTCCACCGACTCCCTTGACACCTTCGAGGAGCGGTGGGTGCTGTCCGGGGTTCTCTGCTCGGTGACCCCGTCCGGTTCCCTCCGTCTGACCCTCTGATTGAGGGAAAGAGCGAGAGCCGCCAGTCACAGCCGTTAGTTGCTGTGAATACCATCATTACTGTCTTCTAGGAGGGGTCCTATAATACATGGGTGTACCCCCCTCCCTCCCAACCACCCACCCCGCAGCCGTGCCCATCTTGTCGGGCACTCTCAGGAGAGGGAGGGTCGGTGACCCTGGGCGCGGCACTAGGTAACTCGAGAGGGTGGAAGACCACGAGTGTCGAGGAAGCCCCCCCGCTCTAGGCCACCAGGTAACTCAGGAGGGTGGAAGACCACGAGTGTCGAGGAAGCCCCCCCGCTCTGGGCCTGGGCTAACCTGAACACCTCTCCCTCCTGAAAGCTGTTGTGTTATACCTTTTGATTGCGTTGTTTTGTTGCTAAGTTTTTTTTTATCCTTTTGTATTCTTTGTAACTGTTACAAATAAATTTCCTTTCTGTTTCAAAAAAAAAAAAAAAAAAAAAAAAAAACCTTCCCTGTTACCTTCACGGGGCTGTGAGCACGGGCGTGTTTTTGACACGTTTTACCTCCCTTCCGGAGACTTGCCCTTTTTGCAACGTGAGGGAAACCCTGGCGCACGTCTATTTAGAGTGTGCCAGATTGCAGCCTCTTTTTCGGCTCCTCACAAATATTCTTTTGCGCTTTTGGCTTCATTTTTCTCCCCACCTCTTTATCTATACACTCCCCATCCGTGGCCCCACCAAGTCGCGGGATCTCCTGGTTAGCCTCCTCCTAGCCTTGGCTAAAACAGCCATTTATAAGACCAGAGAGCGGAGGTTGGCTCATGAGGCGTCCTGCGATTGTGAGGCCGTTTTCCGACTCTCAGTACATTCACGTATCCGGGCGGAGTTCCTCTGGGCAGCGTCCACCGACTCCCTTGACACCTTCGAGGAGCGGTGGGCGCTGTCCGGGGTTCTCTGCTCGGTGACCCCGTCCGGTTCCCTCCGTCTGACCCTCTGATTGAGGGAAAGAGCGAGAGCCGCCAGTCACAGCCGTTAGTTGCTGTGAATACCATCATTACTGTCTTCTAGGAGGGGTCCTATAATACATGGGTGTACCCCCCTCCCTCCCAACCACCCACCCCGCAGCCGTGCCCATCTTGTCGGGCACTCTCAGGAGAGGGAGGGTCGGTGACCCTGGGCGCGGCACTAGGTAACTCGAGAGGGTGGAAGACCACGAGTGTCGAGGAAGCCCCCCCGCTCTAGGCCACCAGGTAACTCAGGAGGGTGGAAGACCACGAGTGTCGAGGAAGCCCCCCCGCTCTGGGCCTGGGCTAACCTGAACACCTCTCCCTCCTGAAAGCTGTTGTGTTATACCTTTTGATTGCGTTGTTTTGTTGCTAAGTTTTTTTTTATCCCTTTGTATTCTTTGTAACTGTTACAAATAAATTTCCTTTCTGTTTCAAAAAAAAAAAAAAAACCTTCCCTGTTACCTTCACGGGGCTGTGAGCACGGGCGTGTTTTTGACACGTTTTACCTCCCTTCCGGAGACTTGCCCTTTTTGCAACGTGAGGGAAACCCTGGCGCACGTCTATTTAGAGTGTGCCAGATTGCAGCCTCTTTTTCGGCTCCTCACAAATATTCTTTTGCGCTTTTGGCTTCATTTTTCTCCCCACCTCTTTATCTATACACTCCCCATCCGTGGCCCCACCAAGTCGCGGGATCTCCTGGTTAGCCTCCTCCTAGCCTTGGCTAAAACAGCCATTTATAAGACCAGAGAGCGGAGGTTGGCTCATGAGGCGTCCTGCGATTGTGAGGCCGTTTTCCGACTCTCAGTACATTCACGTATCCGGGCGGAGTTCCTCTGGGCAGCGTCCACCGACTCCCTTGACACCTTCGAGGAGCGGTGGGCGCTGTCCGGGGTTCTCTGCTCGGTGACCCCGTCCGGTTCCCTCCGTCTGACCCTCTGATTGAGGGAAAGAGCGAGAGCCGCCAGTCACAGCCGTTAGTTGCTGTGAATACCATCATTACTGTCTTCTAGGAGGGGTCCTATAATACATGGGTGTACCCCCCTCCCTCCCAACCACCCACCCCGCAGCCGTGCCCATCTTGTCGGGCACTCTCAGGAGAGGGAGGGTCGGTGACCCTGGGCGCGGCACTAGGTAACTCGAGAGGGTGGAAGACCACGAGTGTCGAGGAAGCCCCCCCGCTCTAGGCCACCAGGTAACTCAGGAGGGTGGAAGACCACGAGTGTCGAGGAAGCCCCCCCGCTCTGGGCCTGGGCTAACCTGAACACCTCTCCCTCCTGAAAGCTGTTGTGTTATACCTTTTGATTGCGTTGTTTTGTTGCTAAGTTTTTTTTTATCCTTTTGTATTCTTTGTAACTGTTACAAATAAATTTCCTTTCTGTTTCAAAAAAAAAAAAAAAAAAAAAAAAACCTTCCCTGTTACCTTCACGGGGCTGTGAGCACGGGCGTGTTTTTGACACGTTTTACCTCCCTTCCGGAGACTTGCCCTTTTTGCAACGTGAGGGAAACCCTGGCGCACGTCTATTTAGAGTGTGCCAGATTGCAGCCTCTTTTTCGGCTCCTCACAAATATTCTTTTGCGCTTTTGGCTTCATTTTTCTCCCCACCTCTTTATCTATACACTCCCCATCCGTGGCCCCACCAAGTCGCGGGATCTCCTGGTTAGCCTCCTCCTAGCCTTGGCTAAAACAGCCATTTATAAGACCAGAGAGCGGAGGTTGGCTCATGAGGCGTCCTGCGATTGTGAGGCCGTTTTCCGACTCTCAGTACATTCACGTATCCGGGCGGAGTTCCTCTGGGCAGCGTCCACCGACTCCCTTGACACCTTCGAGGAGCGGTGGGCGCTGTCCGGGGTTCTCTGCTCGGTGACCCCGTCCGGTTCCCTCCGTCTGACCCTCTGATTGAGGGAAAGAGCGAGAGCCGCCATTCACAGCCGTTAGTTGCTGTGAATACCATCATTACTGTCTTCTAGGAGGGGTCCTATAATACATGGGTGTACCCCCCTCCCTCCCAACCACCCACCCCGCAGCCGTGCCCATCTTGTCGGGCACTCTCAGGAGAGGGAGGGTCGGTGACCCTGGGCGCGGCACTAGGTAACTCGAGAGGGTGGAAGACCACGAGTGTCGAGGAAGCCCCCCCGCTCTAGGCCACCAGGTAACTCAGGAGGGTGGAAGACCACGAGTGTCGAGGAAGCCCCCCCGCTCTGGGCCTGGGCTAACCTGAACACCTCTCCCTCCTGAAAGCTGTTGTGTTATACCTTTTGATTGCGTTGTTTTGTTGCTAAGTTTTTTTTTATCCCTTTGTATTCTTTGTAACTGTTACAAATAAATTTCCTTTCTGTTTCAAAAAAAAAAAAAAAACCTTCCCTGTTACCTTCACGGGGCTGTGAGCACGGGCGTGTTTTTGACACGTTTTACCTCCCTTCCGGAGACTTGCCCTTTTTGCAACGTGAGGGAAACCCTGGCGCACGTCTATTTAGAGTGTGCCAGATTGCAGCCTCTTTTTCGGCTCCTCACAAATATTCTTTTGCGCTTTTGGCTTCATTTTTCTCCCCACCTCTTTATCTATACACTCCCCATCCGTGGCCCCACCAAGTCGCGGGATCTCCTGGTTAGCCTCCTCCTAGCCTTGGCTAAAACAGCCATTTATAAGACCAGAGAGCGGAGGTTGGCTCATGAGGCGTCCTGCGATTGTGAGGCCGTTTTCCGACTCTCAGTACATTCACGTATCCGGGCGGAGTTCCTCTGGGCAGCGTCCACCGACTCCCTTGACACCTTCGAGGAGCGGTGGGCGCTGTCCGGGGTTCTCTGCTCGGTGACCCCGTCCGGTTCCCTCCGTCTGACCCTCTGATTGAGGGAAAGAGCGAGAGCCGCCAGTCACAGCCGTTAGTTGCTGTGAATACCATCATTACTGTCTTCTAGGAGGGGTCCTATAATACATGGGTGTACCCCCCTCCCTCCCAACCACCCACCCCGCAGCCGTGCCCATCTTGTCGGGCACTCTCAGGAGAGGGAGGGTCGGTGACCCTGGGCGCGGCACTAGGTAACTCGAGAGGGTGGAAGACCACGAGTGTCGAGGAAGCCCCCCCGCTCTAGGCCACCAGGTAACTCAGGAGGGTGGAAGACCACGAGTGTCGAGGAAGCCCCCCCGCTCTGGGCCTGGGCTAACCTGAACACCTCTCCCTCCTGAAAGCTGTTGTGTTATACCTTTTGATTGCGTTGTTTTGTTGCTAAGTTTTTTTTTATCCTTTTGTATTCTTTGTAACTGTTACAAATAAATTTCCTTTCTGTTTCAAAAAAAAAAAAAAAAAAAAAAAAAAACCTTCCCTGTTACCTTCACGGGGCTGTGAGCACGGGCGTGTTTTTGACACGTTTTACCTCCCTTCCGGAGACTTGCCCTTTTTGCAACGTGAGGGAAACCCTGGCGCACGTCTATTTAGAGTGTGCCAGATTGCAGCCTCTTTTTCGGCTCCTCACAAATATTCTTTTGCGCTTTTGGCTTCATTTTTCTCCCCACCTCTTTATCTATACACTCCCCATCCGTGGCCCCACCAAGTCGCGGGATCTCCTGGTTAGCCTCCTCCTAGCCTTGGCTAAAACAGCCATTTATAAGACCAGAGAGCGGAGGTTGGCTCATGAGGCGTCCTGCGATTGTGAGGCCGTTTTCCGACTCTCAGTACATTCACGTATCCGGGCGGAGTTCCTCTGGGCAGCGTCCACCGACTCCCTTGACACCTTCGAGGAGCGGTGGGCGCTGTCCGGGGTTCTCTGCTCGGTGACCCCGTCCGGTTCCCTCCGTCTGACCCTCTGATTGAGGGAAAGAGCGAGAGCCGCCAGTCACAGCCGTTAGTTGCTGTGAATACCATCATTACTGTCTTCTAGGAGGGGTCCTATAATACATGGGTGTACCCCCCTCCCTCCCAACCACCCACCCCGCAGCCGTGCCCATCTTGTCGGGCACTCTCAGGAGAGGGAGGGTCGGTGACCCTGGGCGCGGCACTAGGTAACTCGAGAGGGTGGAAGACCACGAGTGTCGAGGAAGCCCCCCCGCTCTAGGCCACCAGGTAACTCAGGAGGGTGGAAGACCACGAGTGTCGAGGAAGCCCCCCCGCTCTGGGCCTGGGCTAACCTGAACACCTCTCCCTCCTGAAAGCTGTTGTGTTATACCTTTTGATTGCGTTGTTTTGTTGCTAAGTTTTTTTTTATCCCTTTGTATTCTTTGTAACTGTTACAAATAAATTTCCTTTCTGTTTCAAAAAAAAAAAAAAAACCTTCCCTGTTACCTTCACGGGGCTGTGAGCACGGGCGTGTTTTTGACACGTTTTACCTCCCTTCCGGAGACTTGCCCTTTTTGCAACGTGAGGGAAACCCTGGCGCACGTCTATTTAGAGTGTGCCAGATTGCAGCCTCTTTTTCGGCTCCTCACAAATATTCTTTTGCGCTTTTGGCTTCATTTTTCTCCCCACCTCTTTATCTATACACTCCCCATCCGTGGCCCCACCAAGTCGCGGGATCTCCTGGTTAGCCTCCTCCTAGCCTTGGCTAAAACAGCCATTTATAAGACCAGAGAGCGGAGGTTGGCTCATGAGGCGTCCTGCGATTGTGAGGCCGTTTTCCGACTCTCAGTACATTCACGTATCCGGGCGGAGTTCCTCTGGGCAGCGTCCACCGACTCCCTTGACACCTTCGAGGAGCGGTGGGCGCTGTCCGGGGTTCTCTGCTCGGTGACCCCGTCCGGTTCCCTCCGTCTGACCCTCTGATTGAGGGAAAGAGCGAGAGCCGCCAGTCACAGCCGTTAGTTGCTGTGAATACCATCATTACTGTCTTCTAGGAGGGGTCCTATAATACATGGGTGTACCCCCCTCCCTCCCAACCACCCACCCCGCAGCCGTGCCCATCTTGTCGGGCACTCTCAGGAGAGGGAGGGTCGGTGACCCTGGGCGCGGCACTAGGTAACTCGAGAGGGTGGAAGACCACGAGTGTCGAGGAAGCCCCCCCGCTCTAGGCCACCAGGTAACTCAGGAGGGTGGAAGACCACGAGTGTCGAGGAAGCCCCCCCGCTCTGGGCCTGGGCTAACCTGAACACCTCTCCCTCCTGAAAGCTGTTGTGTTATACCTTTTGATTGCGTTGTTTTGTTGCTAAGTTTTTTTTTATCCTTTTGTATTCTTTGTAACTGTTACAAATAAATTTCCTTTCTGTTTCAAAAAAAAAAAAAAAAAAAAAAAAAACCTTCCCTGTTACCTTCACGGGGCTGTGAGCACGGGCGTGTTTTTGACACGTTTTACCTCCCTTCCGGAGACTTGCCCTTTTTGCAACGTGAGGGAAACCCTGGCGCACGTCTATTTAGAGTGTGCCAGATTGCAGCCTCTTTTTCGGCTCCTCACAAATATTCTTTTGCGCTTTTGGCTTCATTTTTCTCCCCACCTCTTTATCTATACACTCCCCATCCGTGGCCCCACCAAGTCGCGGGATCTCCTGGTTAGCCTCCTCCTAGCCTTGGCTAAAACAGCCATTTATAAGACCAGAGAGCGGAGGTTGGCTCATGAGGCGTCCTGCGATTGTGAGGCCGTTTTCCGACTCTCAGTACATTCACGTATCCGGGCGGAGTTCCTCTGGGCAGCGTCCACCGACTCCCTTGACACCTTCGAGGAGCGGTGGGCGCTGTCCGGGGTTCTCTGCTCGGTGACCCCGTCCGGTTCCCTCCGTCTGACCCTCTGATTGAGGGAAAGAGCGAGAGCCGCCATTCACAGCCGTTAGTTGCTGTGAATACCATCATTACTGTCTTCTAGGAGGGGTCCTATAATACATGGGTGTACCCCCCTCCCTCCCAACCACCCACCCCGCAGCCGTGCCCATCTTGTCGGGCACTCTCAGGAGAGGGAGGGTCGGTGACCCTGGGCGCGGCACTAGGTAACTCGAGAGGGTGGAAGACCACGAGTGTCGAGGAAGCCCCCCCGCTCTAGGCCACCAGGTAACTCAGGAGGGTGGAAGACCACGAGTGTCGAGGAAGCCCCCCCGCTCTGGGCCTGGGCTAACCTGAACACCTCTCCCTCCTGAAAGCTGTTGTGTTATACCTTTTGATTGCGTTGTTTTGTTGCTAAGTTTTTTTTTATCCCTTTGTATTCTTTGTAACTGTTACAAATAAATTTCCTTTCTGTTTCAAAAAAAAAAAAAAAACCTTCCCTGTTACCTTCACGGGGCTGTGAGCACGGGCGTGTTTTTGACACGTTTTACCTCCCTTCCGGAGACTTGCCCTTTTTGCAACGTGAGGGAAACCCTGGCGCACGTCTATTTAGAGTGTGCCAGATTGCAGCCTCTTTTTCGGCTCCTCACAAATATTCTTTTGCGCTTTTGGCTTCATTTTTCTCCCCACCTCTTTATCTATACACTCCCCATCCGTGGCCCCACCAAGTCGCGGGATCTCCTGGTTAGCCTCCTCCTAGCCTTGGCTAAAACAGCCATTTATAAGACCAGAGAGCGGAGGTTGGCTCATGAGGCGTCCTGCGATTGTGAGGCCGTTTTCCGACTCTCAGTACATTCACGTATCCGGGCGGAGTTCCTCTGGGCAGCGTCCACCGACTCCCTTGACACCTTCGAGGAGCGGTGGGCGCTGTCCGGGGTTCTCTGCTCGGTGACCCCGTCCGGTTCCCTCCGTCTGACCCTCTGATTGAGGGAAAGAGCGAGAGCCGCCAGTCACAGCCGTTAGTTGCTGTGAATACCATCATTACTGTCTTCTAGGAGGGGTCCTATAATACATGGGTGTACCCCCCTCCCTCCCAACCACCCACCCCGCAGCCGTGCCCATCTTGTCGGGCACTCTCAGGAGAGGGAGGGTCGGTGACCCTGGGCGCGGCACTAGGTAACTCGAGAGGGTGGAAGACCACGAGTGTCGAGGAAGCCCCCCCGCTCTAGGCCACCAGGTAACTCAGGAGGGTGGAAGACCACGAGTGTCGAGGAAGCCCCCCCGCTCTGGGCCTGGGCTAACCTGAACACCTCTCCCTCCTGAAAGCTGTTGTGTTATACCTTTTGATTGCGTTGTTTTGTTGCTAAGTTTTTTTTTATCCTTTTGTATTCTTTGTAACTGTTACAAATAAATTTCCTTTCTGTTTCAAAAAAAAAAAAAAAAAAAAAAAAAAACCTTCCCTGTTACCTTCACGGGGCTGTGAGCACGGGCGTGTTTTTGACACGTTTTACCTCCCTTCCGGAGACTTGCCCTTTTTGCAACGTGAGGGAAACCCTGGCGCACGTCTATTTAGAGTGTGCCAGATTGCAGCCTCTTTTTCGGCTCCTCACAAATATTCTTTTGCGCTTTTGGCTTCATTTTTCTCCCCACCTCTTTATCTATACACTCCCCATCCGTGGCCCCACCAAGTCGCGGGATCTCCTGGTTAGCCTCCTCCTAGCCTTGGCTAAAACAGCCATTTATAAGACCAGAGAGCGGAGGTTGGCTCATGAGGCGTCCTGCGATTGTGAGGCCGTTTTCCGACTCTCAGTACATTCACGTATCCGGGCGGAGTTCCTCTGGGCAGCGTCCACCGACTCCCTTGACACCTTCGAGGAGCGGTGGGCGCTGTCCGGGGTTCTCTGCTCGGTGACCCCGTCCGGTTCCCTCCGTCTGACCCTCTGATTGAGGGAAAGAGCGAGAGCCGCCAGTCACAGCCGTTAGTTGCTGTGAATACCATCATTACTGTCTTCTAGGAGGGGTCCTATAATACATGGGTGTACCCCCCTCCCTCCCAACCACCCACCCCGCAGCCGTGCCCATCTTGTCGGGCACTCTCAGGAGAGGGAGGGTCGGTGACCCTGGGCGCGGCACTAGGTAACTCGAGAGGGTGGAAGACCACGAGTGTCGAGGAAGCCCCCCCGCTCTAGGCCACCAGGTAACTCAGGAGGGTGGAAGACCACGAGTGTCGAGGAAGCCCCCCCGCTCTGGGCCTGGGCTAACCTGAACACCTCTCCCTCCTGAAAGCTGTTGTGTTATACCTTTTGATTGCGTTGTTTTGTTGCTAAGTTTTTTTTTATCCCTTTGTATTCTTTGTAACTGTTACAAATAAATTTCCTTTCTGTTTCAAAAAAAAAAAAAAAACCTTCCCTGTTACCTTCACGGGGCTGTGAGCACGGGCGTGTTTTTGACACGTTTTACCTCCCTTCCGGAGACTTGCCCTTTTTGCAACGTGAGGGAAACCCTGGCGCACGTCTATTTAGAGTGTGCCAGATTGCAGCCTCTTTTTCGGCTCCTCACAAATATTCTTTTGCGCTTTTGGCTTCATTTTTCTCCCCACCTCTTTATCTATACACTCCCCATCCGTGGCCCCACCAAGTCGCGGGATCTCCTGGTTAGCCTCCTCCTAGCCTTGGCTAAAACAGCCATTTATAAGACCAGAGAGCGGAGGTTGGCTCATGAGGCGTCCTGCGATTGTGAGGCCGTTTTCCGACTCTCAGTACATTCACGTATCCGGGCGGAGTTCCTCTGGGCAGCGTCCACCGACTCCCTTGACACCTTCGAGGAGCGGTGGGCGCTGTCCGGGGTTCTCTGCTCGGTGACCCCGTCCGGTTCCCTCCGTCTGACCCTCTGATTGAGGGAAAGAGCGAGAGCCGCCAGTCACAGCCGTTAGTTGCTGTGAATACCATCATTACTGTCTTCTAGGAGGGGTCCTATAATACATGGGTGTACCCCCCTCCCTCCCAACCACCCACCCCGCAGCCGTGCCCATCTTGTCGGGCACTCTCAGGAGAGGGAGGGTCGGTGACCCTGGGCGCGGCACTAGGTAACTCGAGAGGGTGGAAGACCACGAGTGTCGAGGAAGCCCCCCCGCTCTAGGCCACCAGGTAACTCAGGAGGGTGGAAGACCACGAGTGTCGAGGAAGCCCCCCCGCTCTGGGCCTGGGCTAACCTGAACACCTCTCCCTCCTGAAAGCTGTTGTGTTATACCTTTTGATTGCGTTGTTTTGTTGCTAAGTTTTTTTTTATCCTTTTGTATTCTTTGTAACTGTTACAAATAAATTTCCTTTCTGTTTCAAAAAAAAAAAAAAAAAAACAAAAACCTTCCCTGTTACCTTCACGGGGCTGTGAGCACGGGCGTGTTTTTGACACGTTTTACCTCCCTTCCGGAGACTTGCCCTTTTTGCAACGTGAGGGAAACCCTGGCGCACGTCTATTTAGAGTGTGCCAGATTGCAGCCTCTTTTTCGGCTCCTCACAAATATTCTTTTGCGCTTTTGGCTTCATTTTTCTCCCCACCTCTTTATCTATACACTCCCCATCCGTGGCCCCACCAAGTCGCGGGATCTCCTGGTTAGCCTCCTCCTAGCCTTGGCTAAAACAGCCATTTATAAGACCAGAGAGCGGAGGTTGGCTCATGAGGCGTCCTGCGATTGTGAGGCCGTTTTCCGACTCTCAGTACATTCACGTATCCGGGCGGAGTTCCTCTGGGCAGCGTCCACCGACTCCCTTGACACCTTCGAGGAGCGGTGGGCGCTGTCCGGGGTTCTCTGCTCGGTGACCCCGTCCGGTTCCCTCCGTCTGACCCTCTGATTGAGGGAAAGAGCGAGAGCCGCCAGTCACAGCCGTTAGTTGCTGTGAATACCATCATTACTGTCTTCTAGGAGGGGTCCTATAATACATGGGTGTACCCCCCTCCCTCCCAACCACCCACCCCGCAGCCGTGCCCATCTTGTCGGGCACTCTCAGGAGAGGGAGGGTCGGTGACCCTGGGCGCGGCACTAGGTAACTCGAGAGGGTGGAAGACCACGAGTGTCGAGGAAGCCCCCCCGCTCTAGGCCACCAGGTAACTCAGGAGGGTGGAAGACCACGAGTGTCGAGGAAGCCCCCCCGCTCTGGGCCTGGGCTAACCTGAACACCTCTCCCTCCTGAAAGCTGTTGTGTTATACCTTTTGATTGCGTTGTTTTGTTGCTAAGTTTTTTTTTATCCCTTTGTATTCTTTGTAACTGTTACAAATAAATTTCCTTTCTGTTTCAAAAAAAAAAAAAAAACCTTCCCTGTTACCTTCACGGGGCTGTGAGCACGGGCGTGTTTTTGACACGTTTTACCTCCCTTCCGGAGACTTGCCCTTTTTGCAACGTGAGGGAAACCCTGGCGCACGTCTATTTAGAGTGTGCCAGATTGCAGCCTCTTTTTCGGCTCCTCACAAATATTCTTTTGCGCTTTTGGCTTCATTTTTCTCCCCACCTCTTTATCTATACACTCCCCATCCGTGGCCCCACCAAGTCGCGGGATCTCCTGGTTAGCCTCCTCCTAGCCTTGGCTAAAACAGCCATTTATAAGACCAGAGAGCGGAGGTTGGCTCATGAGGCGTCCTGCGATTGTGAGGCCGTTTTCCGACTCTCAGTACATTCACGTATCCGGGCGGAGTTCCTCTGGGCAGCGTCCACCGACTCCCTTGACACCTTCGAGGAGCGGTGGGCGCTGTCCGGGGTTCTCTGCTCGGTGACCCCGTCCGGTTCCCTCCGTCTGACCCTCTGATTGAGGGAAAGAGCGAGAGCCGCCAGTCACAGCCGTTAGTTGCTGTGAATACCATCATTACTGTCTTCTAGGAGGGGTCCTATAATACATGGGTGTACCCCCCTCCCTCCCAACCACCCACCCCGCAGCCGTGCCCATCTTGTCGGGCACTCTCAGGAGAGGGAGGGTCGGTGACCCTGGGCGCGGCACTAGGTAACTCGAGAGGGTGGAAGACCACGAGTGTCGAGGAAGCCCCCCCGCTCTAGGCCACCAGGTAACTCAGGAGGGTGGAAGACCACGAGTGTCGAGGAAGCCCCCCCGCTCTGGGCCTGGGCTAACCTGAACACCTCTCCCTCCTGAAAGCTGTTGTGTTATACCTTTTGATTGCGTTGTTTTGTTGCTAAGTTTTTTTTTATCCTTTTGTATTCTTTGTAACTGTTACAAATAAATTTCCTTTCTGTTTCAAAAAAAAAAAAAAAAAAAAAAAAAAACCTTCCCTGTTACCTTCACGGGGCTGTGAGCACGGGCGTGTTTTTGACACGTTTTACCTCCCTTCCGGAGACTTGCCCTTTTTGCAACGTGAGGGAAACCCTGGCGCACGTCTATTTAGAGTGTGCCAGATTGCAGCCTCTTTTTCGGCTCCTCACAAATATTCTTTTGCGCTTTTGGCTTCATTTTTCTCCCCACCTCTTTATCTATACACTCCCCATCCGTGGCCCCACCAAGTCGCGGGATCTCCTGGTTAGCCTCCTCCTAGCCTTGGCTAAAACAGCCATTTATAAGACCAGAGAGCGGAGGTTGGCTCATGAGGCGTCCTGCGATTGTGAGGCCGTTTTCCGACTCTCAGTACATTCACGTATCCGGGCGGAGTTCCTCTGGGCAGCGTCCACCGACTCCCTTGACACCTTCGAGGAGCGGTGGGCGCTGTCCGGGGTTCTCTGCTCGGTGACCCCGTCCGGTTCCCTCCGTCTGACCCTCTGATTGAGGGAAAGAGCGAGAGCCGCCAGTCACAGCCGTTAGTTGCTGTGAATACCATCATTACTGTCTTCTAGGAGGGGTCCTATAATACATGGGTGTACCCCCCTCCCTCCCAACCACCCACCCCGCAGCCGTGCCCATCTTGTCGGGCACTCTCAGGAGAGGGAGGGTCGGTGACCCTGGGCGCGGCACTAGGTAACTCGAGAGGGTGGAAGACCACGAGTGTCGAGGAAGCCCCCCCGCTCTAGGCCACCAGGTAACTCAGGAGGGTGGAAGACCACGAGTGTCGAGGAAGCCCCCCCGCTCTGGGCCTGGGCTAACCTGAACACCTCTCCCTCCTGAAAGCTGTTGTGTTATACCTTTTGATTGCGTTGTTTTGTTGCTAAGTTTTTTTTTATCCCTTTGTATTCTTTGTAACTGTTACAAATAAATTTCCTTTCTGTTTCAAAAAAAAAAAAAAAACCTTCCCTGTTACCTTCACGGGGCTGTGAGCACGGGCGTGTTTTTGACACATTTTACCTCCCTTCCGGAGACTTGCCCTTTTTGCAACGTGAGGGAAACCCTGGCGCACGTCTATTTAGAGTGTGCCAGATTGCAGCCTCTTTTTCGGCTCCTCACAAATATTCTTTTGCGCTTTTGGCTTCATTTTTCTCCCCACCTCTTTATCTATACACTCCCCATCCGTGGCCCCACCAAGTCGCGGGATCTCCTGGTTAGCCTCCTCCTAGCCTTGGCTAAAACAGCCATTTATAAGACCAGAGAGCGGAGGTTGGCTCATGAGGCGTCCTGCGATTGTGAGGCCGTTTTCCGACTCTCAGTACATTCACGTATCCGGGCGGAGTTCCTCTGGGCAGCGTCCACCGACTCCCTTGACACCTTCGAGGAGCGGTGGGCGCTGTCCGGGGTTCTCTGCTCGGTGACCCCGTCCGGTTCCCTCCGTCTGACCCTCTGATTGAGGGAAAGAGCGAGAGCCGCCAGTCACAGCCGTTAGTTGCTGTGAATACCATCATTACTGTCTTCTAGGAGGGGTCCTATAATACATGGGTGTACCCCCCTCCCTCCCAACCACCCACCCCGCAGCCGTGCCCATCTTGTCGGGCACTCTCAGGAGAGGGAGGGTCGGTGACCCTGGGCGCGGCACTAGGTAACTCGAGAGGGTGGAAGACCACGAGTGTCGAGGAAGCCCCCCCGCTCTAGGCCACCAGGTAACTCAGGAGGGTGGAAGACCACGAGTGTCGAGGAAGCCCCCCCGCTCTGGGCCTGGGCTAACCTGAACACCTCTCCCTCCTGAAAGCTGTTGTGTTATACCTTTTGATTGCGTTGTTTTGTTGCTAAGTTTTTTTTTATCCTTTTGTATTCTTTGTAACTGTTACAAATAAATTTCCTTTCTGTTTCAAAAAAAAAAAAAAAAAAAAAAAAAAACCTTCCCTGTTACCTTCACGGGGCTGTGAGCACGGGCGTGTTTTTGACACGTTTTACCTCCCTTCCGGAGACTTGCCCTTTTTGCAACGTGAGGGAAACCCTGGCGCACGTCTATTTAGAGTGTGCCAGATTGCAGCCTCTTTTTCGGCTCCTCACAAATATTCTTTTGCGCTTTTGGCTTCATTTTTCTCCCCACCTCTTTATCTATACACTCCCCATCCGTGGCCCCACCAAGTCGCGGGATCTCCTGGTTAGCCTCCTCCTAGCCTTGGCTAAAACAGCCATTTATAAGACCAGAGAGCGGAGGTTGGCTCATGAGGCGTCCTGCGATTGTGAGGCCGTTTTCCGACTCTCAGTACATTCACGTATCCGGGCGGAGTTCCTCTGGGCAGCGTCCACCGACTCCCTTGACACCTTCGAGGAGCGGTGGGCGCTGTCCGGGGTTCTCTGCTCGGTGACCCCGTCCGGTTCCCTCCGTCTGACCCTCTGATTGAGGGAAAGAGCGAGAGCCGCCAGTCACAGCCGTTAGTTGCTGTGAATACCATCATTACTGTCTTCTAGGAGGGGTCCTATAATACATGGGTGTACCCCCCTCCCTCCCAACCACCCACCCCGCAGCCGTGCCCATCTTGTCGGGCACTCTCAGGAGAGGGAGGGTCGGTGACCCTGGGCGCGGCACTAGGTAACTCGAGAGGGTGGAAGACCACGAGTGTCGAGGAAGCCCCCCCGCTCTAGGCCACCAGGTAACTCAGGAGGGTGGAAGACCACGAGTGTCGAGGAAGCCCCCCCGCTCTGGGCCTGGGCTAACCTGAACACCTCTCCCTCCTGAAAGCTGTTGTGTTATACCTTTTGATTGCGTTGTTTTGTTGCTAAGTTTTTTTTTATCCTTTTGTATTCTTTGTAACTGTTACAAATAAATTTCCTTTCTGTTTCAAAAAAAAAAAAAAAAAAAAAAAAACCTTCCCTGTTACCTTCACGGGGCTGTGAGCACGGGCGTGTTTTTGACACGTTTTACCTCCCTTCCGGAGACTTGCCCTTTTTGCAACGTGAGGGAAACCCTGGCGCACGTCTATTTAGAGTGTGCCAGATTGCAGCCTCTTTTTCGGCTCCTCACAAATATTCTTTTGCGCTTTTGGCTTCATTTTTCTCCCCACCTCTTTATCTATACACTCCCCATCCGTGGCCCCACCAAGTCGCGGGATCTCCTGGTTAGCCTCCTCCTAGCCTTGGCTAAAACAGCCATTTATAAGACCAGAGAGCGGAGGTTGGCTCATGAGGCGTCCTGCGATTGTGAGGCCGTTTTCCGACTCTCAGTACATTCACGTATCCGGGCGGAGTTCCTCTGGGCAGCGTCCACCGACTCCCTTGACACCTTCGAGGAGCGGTGGGCGCTGTCCGGGGTTCTCTGCTCGGTGACCCCGTCCAGTTCCCTCCGTCTGACCCTCTGATTGAGGGAAAGAGCGAGAGCCGCCAGTCACAGCCGTTAGTTGCTGTGAATACCATCATTACTGTCTTCTAGGAGGGGTCCTATAATACATGGGTGTACCCCCCTCCCTCCCAACCACCCACCCCGCAGCCGTGCCCATCTTGTCGGGCACTCTCAGGAGAGGGAGGGTCGGTGACCCTGGGCGCGGCACTAGGTAACTCGAGAGGGTGGAAGACCACGAGTGTCGAGGAAGCCCCCCCGCTCTAGGCCACCAGGTAACTCAGGAGGGTGGAAGACCACGAGTGTCGAGGAAGCCCCCCCGCTCTGGGCCTGGGCTAACCTGAACACCTCTCCCTCCTGAAAGCTGTTGTGTTATACCTTTTGATTGCGTTGTTTTGTTGATAAGTTTTTTTTTATCCCTTTGTATTCTTTGTAACTGTTACAAATAAATTTCCTTTCTGTTTCAAAAAAAAAAAAAAAACCTTCCCTGTTACCTTCACGGGGCTGTGAGCACGGGCGTGTTTTTGACACGTTTTACCTCCCTTCCGGAGACTTGCCCTTTTTGCAACGTGAGGGAAACCCTGGCGCACGTCTATTTAGAGTGTGCCAGATTGCAGCCTCTTTTTCGGCTCCTCACAAATATTCTTTTGCGCTTTTGGCTTCATTTTTCTCCCCACCTCTTTATCTATACACTCCCCATCCGTGGCCCCACCAAGTCGCGGGATCTCCTGGTTAGCCTCCTCCTAGCCTTGGCTAAAACAGCCATTTATAAGACCAGAGAGCGGAGGTTGGCTCATGAGGCGTCCTGCGATTGTGAGGCCGTTTTCCGACTCTCAGTACATTCACGTATCCGGGCGGAGTTCCTCTGGGCAGCGTCCACCGACTCCCTTGACACCTTCGAGGAGCGGTGGGCGCTGTCCGGGGTTCTCTGCTCGGTGACCCCGTCCGGTTCCCTCCGTCTGACCCTCTGATTGAGGGAAAGAGCGAGAGCCGCCAGTCACAGCCGTTAGTTGCTGTGAATACCATCATTACTGTCTTCTAGGAGGGGTCCTATAATACATGGGTGTACCCCCCTCCCTCCCAACCACCCACCCCGCAGCCGTGCCCATCTTGTCGGGCACTCTCAGGAGAGGGAGGGTCGGTGACCCTGGGCGCGGCACTAGGTAACTCGAGAGGGTGGAAGACCACGAGTGTCGAGGAAGCCCCCCCGCTCTAGGCCACCAGGTAACTCAGGAGGGTGGAAGACCACGAGTGTCGAGGAAGCCCCCCCGCTCTGGGCCTGGGCTAACCTGAACACCTCTCCCTCCTGAAAGCTGTTGTGTTATACCTTTTGATTGCGTTGTTTTGTTGCTAAGTTTTTTTTTATCCTTTTGTATTCTTTGTAACTGTTACAAATAAATTTCCTTTCTGTTTCAAAAAAAAAAAAAAAAAAAAAAAAAAACCTTCCCTGTTACCTTCACGGGGCTGTGAGCACGGGCGTGTTTTTGACACGTTTTACCTCCCTTCCGGAGACTTGCCCTTTTTGCAACGTGAGGGAAACCCTGGCGCACGTCTATTTAGAGTGTGCCAGATTGCAGCCTCTTTTTCGGCTCCTCACAAATATTCTTTTGCGCTTTTGGCTTCATTTTTCTCCCCACCTCTTTATCTATACACTCCCCATCCGTGGCCCCACCAAGTCGCGGGATCTCCTGGTTAGCCTCCTCCTAGCCTTGGCTAAAACAGCCATTTATAAGACCAGAGAGCGGAGGTTGGCTCATGAGGCGTCCTGCGATTGTGAGGCCGTTTTCCGACTCTCAGTACATTCACGTATCCGGGCGGAGTTCCTCTGGGCAGCGTCCACCGACTCCCTTGACACCTTCGAGGAGCGGTGGGCGCTGTCCGGGGTTCTCTGCTCGGTGACCCCGTCCGGTTCCCTCCGTCTGACCCTCTGATTGAGGGAAAGAGCGAGAGCCGCCAGTCACAGCCGTTAGTTGCTGTGAATACCATCATTACTGTCTTCTAGGAGGGGTCCTATAATACATGGGTGTACCCCCCTCCCTCCCAACCACCCACCCCGCAGCCGTGCCCATCTTGTCGGGCACTCTCAGGAGAGGGAGGGTCGGTGACCCTGGGCGCGGCACTAGGTAACTCGAGAGGGTGGAAGACCACGAGTGTCGAGGAAGCCCCCCCGCTCTAGGCCACCAGGTAACTCAGGAGGGTGGAAGACCACGAGTGTCGAGGAAGCCCCCCCGCTCTGGGCCTGGGCTAACCTGAACACCTCTCCCTCCTGAAAGCTGTTGTGTTATACCTTTTGATTGCGTTGTTTTGTTGATAAGTTTTTTTTTATCCCTTTGTATTCTTTGTAACTGTTACAAATAAATTTCCTTTCTGTTTCAAAAAAAAAAAAAAAACCTTCCCTGTTACCTTCACGGGGCTGTGAGCACGGGCGTGTTTTTGACACGTTTTACCTCCCTTCCGGAGACTTGCCCTTTTTGCAACGTGAGGGAAACCCTGGCGCACGTCTATTTAGAGTGTGCCAGATTGCAGCCTCTTTTTCGGCTCCTCACAAATATTCTTTTGCGCTTTTGGCTTCATTTTTCTCCCCACCTCTTTATCTATACACTCCCCATCCGTGGCCCCACCAAGTCGCGGGATCTCCTGGTTAGCCTCCTCCTAGCCTTGGCTAAAACAGCCATTTATAAGACCAGAGAGCGGAGGTTGGCTCATGAGGCGTCCTGCGATTGTGAGGCCGTTTTCCGACTCTCAGTACATTCACGTATCCGGGCGGAGTTCCTCTGGGCAGCGTCCACCGACTCCCTTGACACCTTCGAGGAGCGGTGGGCGCTGTCCGGGGTTCTCTGCTCGGTGACCCCGTCCGGTTCCCTCCGTCTGACCCTCTGATTGAGGGAAAGAGCGAGAGCCGCCAGTCACAGCCGTTAGTTGCTGTGAATACCATCATTACTGTCTTCTAGGAGGGGTCCTATAATACATGGGTGTACCCCCCTCCCTCCCAACCACCCACCCCGCAGCCGTGCCCATCTTGTCGGGCACTCTCAGGAGAGGGAGGGTCGGTGACCCTGGGCGCGGCACTAGGTAACTCGAGAGGGTGGAAGACCACGAGTGACGAGGAAGCCCCCCCGCTCTAGGCCACCAGGTAACTCAGGAGGGTGGAAGACCACGAGTGTCGAGGAAGCCCCCCTGCTCTGGGCCTGGGCTAACCTGAACACCTCTCCCTCCTGAAAGCTGTTGTGTTATACCTTTTGATTGCGTTGTTTTGTTGCTAAGTTTTTTTTTTTATCCTTTTGTATTCTTTGTAACTGTTACAAATACATTTCCTTTTTGTTTCAAAAAACCTTCCCTGTTACCTTCACGGGGCTGTGAGCACGGGCGTGTTTTTGACACGTTTTACCTCCCTTCCGGAGACTTGCCCTTTTTGCAACGTGAGGGAAACCCTGGCGCACGTCTATTTAGAGTGTGCCAGATTGCAGCCTCTTTTTCGGCTCCTCACAAATATTCTTTTGCGCTTTTGGCTTCATTTTTCTCCCCACCTCTTTATCTATACACTCCCCATCCGTGGCCCCACCAAGTCGCGGGATCTCCTGGTTAGCCTCCTCCTAGCCTTGGCTAAAACAGCCATTTATAAGACCAGAGAGCGGAGGTTGGCTCATGAGGCGTCCTGCGATTGTGAGGCCGTTTTCCGACTCTCAGTACATTCACGTATCCGGGCGGAGTTCCTCTGGGCAGCGTCCACCGACTCCCTTGACACCTTCGAGGAGCGGTGGGCGCTGTCCGGGGTTCTCTGCTCGGTGACCCCGTCCGGTTCCCTCCGTCTGACCCTCTGATTGAGGGAAAGAGCGAGAGCCGCCAGTCACAGCCGTTAGTTGCTGTGAATACCATCATTACTGTCTTCTAGGAGGGGTCCTATAATACATGGGTGTACCCCCCTCCCTCCCAACCACCCACCCCGCAGCCGTGCCCATCTTGTCGGGCACTCTCAGGAGAGGGAGGGTCGGTGACCCTGGGCGCGGCACTAGGTAACTCGAGAGGGTGGAAGACCACGAGTGTCGAGGAAGCCCCCCCGCTCTAGGCCACCAGGTAACTCAGGAGGGTGGAAGACCACGAGTGTCGAGGAAGCCCCCCCGCTCTGGGCCTGGGCTAACCTGAACACCTCTCCCTCCTGAAAGCTGTTGTGTTATACCTTTTGATTGCGTTGTTTTGTTGCTAAGTTTTTTTTTATCCCTTTGTATTCTTTGTAACTGTTACAAATAAATTTCCTTTCTGTTTCAAAAAAAAAAAAAAAACCTTCCCTGTTACCTTCACGGGGCTGTGAGCACGGGCGTGTTTTTGACACGTTTTACCTCCCTTCCGGAGACTTGCCCTTTTTGCAACGTGAGGGAAACCCTGGCGCACGTCTATTTAGAGTGTGCCAGATTGCAGCCTCTTTTTCGGCTCCTCACAAATATTCTTTTGCGCTTTTGGCTTCATTTCTCCCCCCACCTCTTTATCTATACACTCCCCATCCGTGGCCCCACCAAGTCGCGGGATCTCCTGGTTAGCCTCCTCCTAGCCTTGGCTAAAACAGCCATTTATAAGACCAGAGAGCGGAGGTTGGCTCATGAGGCGTCCTGCGATTGTGAGGCCGTTTTCCGACTCTCAGTACATTCACGTATCCGGGCGGAGTTCCTCTGGGCGGCGTCCACCGACTCCCTTGACACCTTCGAGGAGCGGTGGGCGCTGTCCGGGGTTCTCTGCTCGGTGACCCCGTCCGGTTCCCTCCGTCTGACCCTCTGATTGAGGGAAAGAGCGAGAGCCGCCAGTCACAGCCGTTAGTTGCTGTGAATACCATCATTACTGTCTTCTAGGAGGGGTCCTATAATACATGGGTGTAGCCCCCTCCCTCCCAACCACCCACCCCGCAGCCGTGCCCATCTTGTCGGGCACTCTCAGGAGAGGGAGGGTCGGTGACCCTGGGCGCGGCACTAGGTAACTCGAGAGGGTGGAAGACCACGAGTGTCGAGGAAGCCCCCCCGCTCTAGGCCACCAGGTAACTCAGGAGGGTGGAAGACCACGAGTGTCGAGGAAGCCCCCCCGCTCTGGGCCTGGGCTAACCTGAACACCTCTCCCTCCTGAAAGCTGTTGTGTTATACCTTTTGATTGCGTTGTTTTGTTGCTAAGTTTTTTTTTATCCTTTTGTATTCTTTGTAACTGTTACAAATAAATTTCCTTTCTGTTTCAAAAAAAAAAAAAAAAAAAAAAAAAAACCTTCCCTGTTACCTTCACGGGGCTGTGAGCACGGGCGTGTTTTTGACACGTTTTACCTCCCTTCCGGAGACTTGCCCTTTTTGCAACGTGAGGGAAACCCTGGCGCACGTCTATTTAGAGTGTGCCAGATTGCAGCCTCTTTTTCGGCTCCTCACAAATATTCTTTTGCGCTTTTGGCTTCATTTTTCTCCCCACCTCTTTATCTATACACTCCCCATCCGTGGCCCCACCAAGTCGCGGGATCTCCTGGTTAGCCTCCTCCTAGCCTTGGCTAAAACAGCCATTTATAAGACCAGAGAGCGGAGGTTGGCTCATGAGGCGTCCTGCGATTGTGAGGCCGTTTTCCGACTCTCAGTACATTCACGTATCCGGGCGGAGTTCCTCTGGGCAGCGTCCACCGACTCCCTTGACACCTTCGAGGAGCGGTGGGCGCTGTCCGGGGTTCTCTGCTCGGTGACCCCGTCCGGTTCCCTCCGTCTGACCCTCTGATTGAGGGAAAGAGCGAGAGCCGCCAGTCACAGCCGTTAGTTGCTGTGAATACCATCATTACTGTCTTCTAGGAGGGGTCCTATAATACATGGGTGTACCCCCCTCCCTCCCAACCACCCACCCCGCAGCCGTGCCCATCTTGTCGGGCACTCTCAGGAGAGGGAGGGTCGGTGACCCTGGGCGCGGCACTAGGTAACTCGAGAGGGTGGAAGACCACGAGTGTCGAGGAAGCCCCCCCGCTCTAGGCCACCAGGTAACTCAGGAGGGTGGAAGACCACGAGTGTCGAGGAAGCCCCCCCGCTCTGGGCCTGGGCTAACCTGAACACCTCTCCCTCCTGAAAGCTGTTGTGTTATACCTTCTGATTGCGTTGTTTTGTTGCTAAGTTTTTTTTTATCCCTTTGTATTCTTTGTAACTGTTACAAATAAATTTCCTTTCTGTTTCAAAAAAAAAAAAAAAACCTTCCCTGTTACCTTCACGGGGCTGTGAGCACGGGCGTGTTTTTGACACGTTTTACCTCCCTTCCGGAGACTTGCCCTTTTTGCAACGTGAGGGAAACCCTGGCGCACGTCTATTTAGAGTGTGCCAGATTGCAGCCTCTTTTTCGGCTCCTCACAAATATTCTTTTGCGCTTTTGGCTTCATTTTTCTCCCCACCTCTTTATCTATACACTCCCCATCCGTGGCCCCACCAAGTCGCGGGATCTCCTGGTTAGCCTCCTCCTAGCCTTGGCTAAAACAGCCATTTATAAGATCAGAGAGCGGAGGTTGGCTCATGAGGCGTCCTGCGATTGTGAGGCCGTTTTCCGACTCTCAGTACATTCACGTATCCGGGCGGAGTTCCTCTGGGCAGCGTCCACCGACTCCCTTGACACCTTCGAGGAGCGGTGGGCGCTGTCCGGGGTTCTCTGCTCGGTGACCCCGTCCGGTTCCCTCCGTCTGACCCTCTGATTGAGGGAAAGAGCGAGAGCCGCCAGCCACAGCCGTTAGTTACTGTGAATACCATTATTACTCTCTTCTAGGAGGGGTCCTATAATACATGGGTGTACCCCCCTCCCTCCCAACCACCCACCCCGCAGCCGTGCCCATCTTGTCGGGCACTCTCAGGAGAGGGAGGGTCGGTGACCCTGGGCGCGGCACTAGGTAACTCGAGAGGGTGGAAGACCACGAGTGTCGAGGAAGCCCCCCCGCTCTAGGCCACCAGGTAACTCAGGAGGGTGGAAGACCACGAGTGTCGAGGAAGCCCCCCCGCTCTGGGCCTGGGCTAACCTGAACACCTCTCCCTCCTGAAAGCTGTTGTGTTATACCTTTTGATTGCGTTGTTTTGTTGCTAAGTTTTTTTTTATCCCTTTGTATTCTTTGTAACTGTTACAAATAAATTTCCTTTCTGTTTCAAAAAAAAAAAAAAAACCTTCCCTGTTACCTTCACGGGGCTGTGAGCACGGGCGTGTTTTTGACACGTTTTACCTCCCTTCCGGAGACTTGCCCTTTTTGCAACGTGAGGGAAACCCTGGCGCACGTCTATTTAGAGTGTGCCAGATTGCAGCCTCTTTTTCGGCTCCTCACAAATATTCTTTTGCGCTTTTGGCTTCATTTTTCTCCCCACCTCTTTATCTATACACTCCCCATCCGTGGCCCCACCAAGTCGCGGGATCTCCTGGTTAGCCTCCTCCTAGCCTTGGCTAAAACAGCCATTTATAAGACCAGAGAGCGGAGGTTGGCTCATGAGGCGTCCTGCGATTGTGAGGCCGTTTTCCGACTCTCAGTACATTCACGTATCCGGGCGGAGTTCCTCTGGGCAGCGTCCACCGACTCCCTTGACACCTTCGAGGAGCGGTGGGCGCTGTCCGGGGTTCTCTGCTCGGTGACCCCGTCCGGTTCCCTCCGTCTGACCCTCTGATTGAGGGAAAGAGCGAGAGCCGCCAGTCACAGCCGTTAGTTGCTGTGAATACCATCATTACTGTCTTCTAGGAGGGGTCCTATAATACATGGGTGTACCCCCCTCCCTCCCAACCACCCACCCCGCAGCCGTGCCCATCTTGTCGGGCACTCTCAGGAGAGGGAGGGTCGGTGACCCTGGGCGCGGCACTAGGTAACTCGAGAGGGTGGAAGACCACGAGTGTCGAGGAAGCCCCCCCGCTCTAGGCCACCAGGTAACTCAGGAGGGTGGAAGACCACGAGTGTCGAGGAAGCCCCCCTGCTCTGGGCCTGGGCTAACCTGAACACCTCTCCCTCCTGAAAGCTGTTGTGTTATACCTTTTGATTGCGTTGTTTTGTTGCTAAGTTTTTTTTTTTATCCTTTTGTATTCTTTGTAACTGTTACAAATACATTTCCTTTTTGTTTCAAAAAACCTTCCCTGTTACCTTCACGGGGCTGTGAGCACGGGCGTGTTTTTGACACGTTTTACCTCCCTTCCGGAGACTTGCCCTTTTTGCAACGTGAGGGAAACCCTGGCGCACGTCTATTTAGAGTGTGCCAGATTGCAGCCTCTTTTTCGGCTCCTCACAAATATTCTTTTGCGCTTTTGGCTTCATTTTTCTCCCCACCTCTTTATCTATACACTCCCCATCCGTGGCCCCACCAAGTCGCGGGATCTCCTGGTTAGCCTCCTCCTAGCCTTGGCTAAAACAGCCATTTATAAGACCAGAGAGCGGAGGTTGGCTCATGAGGCGTCCTGCGATTGTGAGGCCGTTTTCCGACTCTCAGTACATTCACGTATCCGGGCGGAGTTCCTCTGGGCAGCGTCCACCGACTCCCTTGACACCTTCGAGGAGCGGTGGGCGCTGTCCGGGGTTCTCTGCTCGGTGACCCCGTCCGGTTCCCTCCATCTGACCCTCTGATTGAGGGAAAGAGCGAGAGCCGCCAGTCACAGCCGTTAGTTGCTGTGAATACCATCATTACTGTCTTCTAGGAGGGGTCCTATAATACATGGGTGTACCCCCCTCCCTCCCAACCACCCACCCCGCAGCCGTGCCCATCTTGTCGGGCACTCTCAGGAGAGGGAGGGTCGGTGACCCTGGGCGCGGCACTAGGTAACTCGAGAGGGTGGAAGACCACGAGTGTCGAGGAAGCCCCCCCGCTCTAGGCCACCAGGTAACTCAGGAGGGTGGAAGACCACGAGTGTCGAGGAAGCCCCCCCGCTCTGGGCCTGGGCTAACCTGAACACCTCTCCCTCCTGAAAGCTGTTGTGTTATACCTTTTGATTGCGTTGTTTTGTTGATAAGTTTTTTTTTATCCCTTTGTATTCTTTGTAACTGTTACAAATAAATTTCCTTTCTGTTTCAAAAAAAAAAAAAAAACCTTCCCTGTTACCTTCACGGGGCTGTGAGCACGGGCGTGTTTTTGACACGTTTTACCTCCCTTCCGGAGACTTGCCCTTTTTGCAACGTGAGGGAAACCCTGGCGCACGTCTATTTAGAGTGTGCCAGATTGCAGCCTCTTTTTCGGCTCCTCACAAATATTCTTTTGCGCTTTTGGCTTCATTTCTCCCCCCACCTCTTTATCTATACACTCCCCATCCGTGGCCCCACCAAGTCGCGGGATCTCCTGGTTAGCCTCCTCCTAGCCTTGGCTAAAACAGCCATTTATAAGACCAGAGAGCGGAGGTTGGCTCATGAGGCGTCCTGCGATTGTGAGGCCGTTTTCCGACTCTCAGTACATTCACGTATCCGGGCGGAGTTCCTCTGGGCGGCGTCCACAGACTCCCTTGACACCTTCGAGGAGCGGTGGGCGCTGTCCGGGGTTCTCTGCTCGGTGACCCCGTCCGGTTCCCTCCGTCTGACCCTCTGATTGAGGGAAAGAGCGAGAGCCGCCAGTCACAGCCGTTAGTTGCTGTGAATACCATCATTACTGTCTTCTAGGAGGGGTCCTATAATACATGGGTGTACCCCCCTCCCTCCCAACCACCCACCCCGCAGCCGTGCCCATCTTGTCGGGCGCTCTCAGGAGAGGGAGGGTCGGTGACCCTGGGCGCGGCACTAGGTAACTCGAGAGGGTGGAAGACCACGAGTGTCGAGGAAGCCCCCCCGCTCTAGGCCACCAGGTAACTCAGGAGGGTGGAAGACCACGAGTGTCGAGGAAGCCCCCCCGCTCTGGGCCTGGGCTAACCTGAACACCTCTCCCTCCTGAAAGCTGTTGTGTTATACCTTTTGATTGCGTTGTTTTGTTGCTAAGTTTTTTTTTATCCCTTTGTATTCTTTGTAACTGTTACAAATAAATTTCCTTTCTGTTTCAAAAAAAAAAAAAAAAAAAACAAAAAAAAACCTTCCCTGTTACCTTCACGGGGCTGTGAGCACGGGCGTGTTTTTGACACGTTTTACCTCCCTTCCGGAGACTTGCCCTTTTTGCAACGTGAGGGAAACCCTGGCGCACGTCTATTTAGAGTGTGCCAGATTGCAGCCTCTTTTTCGGCTCCTCACAAATATTCTTCTGCGCTTTTGGCTTCATTTCTCCCCCCACCTCTTTATCTATACACTCCCCATCCGTGGCCCCACCAAGTCGCGGGATCTCCTGGTTAGCCTCCTCCTAGCCTTGGCTAAAACAGCCATTTATAAGACCAGAGAGCGGAGGTTGGCTCATGAGGTGTCCTGCGATTGTGAGGCCGTTTTCCGACTCTCAGTACATTCACGTATCCGGGCGGAGTTCCTCTGGGCAGCGTCCACCGACTCCCTTGACACCTTCGAGGAGCGGTGGGCGCTGTCCGGGGTTCTCTGCTCGGTGACCCCGTCCGGTTCCCTCCGTCTGACCCTCTGATTGAGGGAAAGAGCGAGAGCCGCCAGCCACAGCCGTTAGTTACTGTGAATACCATTATTACTCTCTTCTAGGAGGGGTCCTATAATACATGGGTGTACCCCCCTCCCTCCCAACCACCCACCCCGCAGCCGTGCCCATCTTGTCGGGCACTCTCAGGAGAGGGAGGGTCAGTGACCCTGGGCGCGGCACTAGGTAACTCGAGAGGGTGGAAGACCACGAGTGTCGAGGAAGCCCCCCCGCTCTAGGCCACCAGGTAACTCAGGAGGGTGGAAGACCACGAGTGTCGAGGAAGCCCCCCCGCTCTGGGCCTGGGCTAACCTGAACACCTCTCCCTCCTGAAAGCTGTTGTGTTATACCTTTTGATTGCGTTGTTTTGTTGCTAAGTTTTTCTTTATCCTTTTGTATTCTCTGTAACTGTTACAAATAAATTTCCTTTCTGTTTCAAAAAAAAAAAAAAAAAAAAAAACCTTCCCTGTTACCTTCACGGGGCTGTGAGCACGGGCGTGTTTTTGACACGTTTTACCTCCCTTCCGGAGACTTGCCCTTTTTGCAACGTGAGGGAAACCCTGGCGCACGTCTATTTAGAGTGTGCCAGATTGCAGCCTCTTTTTCGGCTCCTCACAAATATTCTTCTGCGCTTTTGGCTTCATTTCTCCCCCCACCTCTTTATCTATACACTCCCCATCCATGGCCCCACCAAGTCGCGGGATCTCCTGGTTAGCCTCCTCCTAGCCTTGGCTAAAACAGCCATTTATAAGACCAGAGAGCGGAGGTTGGCTCATGAGGCGTCCTGCGATTGTGAGGCCGTTTTCCGACTTTCAGTACATTCACGTATCCGGGCGGAGTTCCTCTGGGCAGCGTCCACCGACTCCCTTGACACCTTCGAGGAGCGGTGGGCGCTGTCCGGGGTTCTCTGCTCGGTGACCCCGTCCGGTTCCCTCCGTCTGACCCTCTGATTGAGGGAAAGAGCGAGAGCCGCCAGCCACAGCCGTTAGTTGCTGTGAATACCATCATTACTGTCTTCTAGGAGGGGTCCTATGATACATGGGTGTACCCCCCTCCCTCCCAACCACCCACCCCGCAGCCGTGCCCATCTTGTCGGGCACTCTCAGGAGAGGGAGGGTCGGTGACCCTGGGCGCGGCACTAGTTAACTCGAGAGGGTGGAAGACCACGAGTGTCGAGGAAGCCCCCCCGCTCTAGGCCACCAGGTAACTCAGGAGGGTGGAAGACCACGAGTGTCGAGGAAGCCCCCCCGCTCTGGGCCTGGGCTAACCTGAACACCTCTCCCTCCTGAAAGCTGTTGTGTTATACCTTCTGATTGCGTTGTTTTGTTGCTAAATTTTTCTTTATCCTTTTGTATTCTCTGTAACTGTTACAAATAAATTTCCTTTCTGTTTCAAAAAAAAAAAAAAAAAAAAAAAAAAAACCTTCCCTGTTACCTTCACGGGGCTGTGAGCACGAGCGTGTTTTTGACACGTTTTACCTCCCTTCCGGAGACTTGCCCTTTTTGCAACGTGAGGGAAACCCTGGCGCACGTCTATTTAGAGTGTGCCAGATTGCAGCCTCTTTTTCGGCTCCTCACAAATATTCTTTTGCGCTTTTGGCTTCATTTCTCCCCCCACCTCTTTATCTATACACTCCCCATCCGTGGCCCCACCAAGTCGCGGGATCTCCTGGTTAGCCTCCTCCTAGCCTTGGCTAAAACAGCCATTTATAAGACCAGAGAGCGGAGGTTGGCTCATGAGGCGTCCTGCGATTGTGAGGCCGTTTTCCGACTTTCAGTACATTCACGTATCCGGGCGGAGTTCCTCTGGGCAGCGTCCACCGACTCCCTTGACACCTTCGAGGAGCGGTGGGCGCTGTCCGGGGTTCTCTGCTCGGTGACCCCGTCCGGTTCCCTCCGTCTGACCCTCTGATTGAGGGAAAGAGCGAGAGCCGCCAGCCACAGCCGTTAGTTGCTGTGAATACCATCATTACTGTCTTCTAGGAGGGGTCCTATGATACATGGGTGTACCCCCCTCCCTCCCAACCACCCACCCCGCAGCCGTGCCCATCTTGTCGGGCACTCTCAGGAGAGGGAGGGTCGGTGACCCTGGGCGCGGCACTAGTTAACTCGAGAGGGTGGAAGACCACGAGTGTCGAGGAAGCCCCCCCGCTCTAGGCCACCAGGTAACTCAGGAGGGTGGAAGACCACGAGTGTCGAGGAAGCCCCCCCGCTCTGGGCCTGGGCTAACCTGAACACCTCTCCCTCCTGAAAGCTGTTGTGTTATACCTTCTGATTGCGTTGTTTTGTTGCTAAGTTTTTCTTTATCCTTTTGTATTCTCTGTAACTGTTACAAATAAATTTCCTTTCTGTTTCAAAAAAAAAAAAAAAAAAAAAAAAAAACCTTCCCTGTTACCTTCACGGGGCTGTGAGCACGAGCGTGTTTTTGACACGTTTTACCTCCCTTCCGGAGACTTGCCCTTTTTGCAACGTGAGGGAAACCCTGGCGCACGTCTATTTAGAGTGTGCCAGATTGCAGCCTCTTTTTCGGCTCCTCACAAATATTCTTTTGCGCTTTTGGCTTCATTTCTCCCCCCACCTCTTTATCTATACACTCCCCATCCGTGGCCCCACCAAGTCGCGGGATCTCCTGGTTAGCCTCCTCCTAGCCTTGGCTAAAACAGCCATTTATAAGACCAGAGAGCGGAGGTTGGCTCATGAGGCGTCCTGCGATTGTGAGGCTGTTTTCCGACTCTCAGTACATTCACGTATCCGGGCGGAGTTCCTCTGGGCAGCGTCCACCGACTCCCTTGACACCTTCGAGGAGCGGTGGGCGCTGTCCGGGGTTCTCTGCTCGGTGACCCCGTCCGGTTCCCTCCGTCTGACCCTCTGATTGAGGGAAAGAGCGAGAGCCGCCAGCCACAGCCGTTAGTTGCTGTGAATACCATCATTACTGTCTTCTAGGAGGGGTCCTATAATACATGGGTGTACCCCCCTCCCTCCCAACCACCCACCCCGCAGCCGTGCCCATCTTGTCGGGCACTCTCAGGAGAGGGAGGGTCGGTGACCCTGGGCGCGGCACTAGGTAACTCGAGAGGGTGGAAGACCACGAGTGTCGAGGAAGCCCCCCCGCTCTAGGCCACCAGGTAACTCAGGAGGGTGGAAGACCACGAGTGTCGAGGAAGCCCCCCCGCTCTGGGCCTGGGCTAACCTGAACACCTCTCCCTCCTGAAAGCTGTTGTGTTATACCTTCTGATTGCGTTGTTTTGTTGCTAAGTTTTTCTTTATCCTTTTGTATTCTCTGTACCTGTTACAAATAAATTTCCTTTCTGTTTCAAAAAAAAAAAAAAAAAAAAAAAACAAAAAACCTTCCCTGTTACCTTACCCAGGGAAAAGGGACCTACTTAGCCTGCTCTCCTGCTGCTGTCCTCTGGCCTGGGCTTTCCTTGCTTTTTGCCCCAGCTGTTGGCTTCTCCCCCCGACTGGGCCAGGCGCCTTCCCCCCTTTCTTTTCTTTTTGTTTTTTTTTTTTCTTTCTTTGCTGTTGCTAGAGTGCCGGCTGGCTGCTGGCCAGCTGTTAGCCCCCCCCCCCCCCCGCCCGCCCTCGGACGCTGCTGCTCCAGCTGAAACCCCCCCCCCCCCCCAGAGAGGGGGGGCCTGCCGGCCCGCTTCCCCAGAGTGGGGGAGTGGAAGGACCCAGACTCCAGACCCAGCCGCTTGCTGTTTGTCTGCTGACCCATCTCCGGTTGAGATGACTCTTATCACTTGCTCCGGCATTTCTGGAATGCAAAAAAGAAAGCCCGGAACAGACAGAGAAAAAGCCGTCCACCGGAGGAACACCGCCCGGGGAATCTACAAATCGCCGTGGAGGGGGCCTAAGACTGAGTAACTTTTGAACTGTGCTCTTGTGTGGGGGGAGGCCTTGACTGTGTATCACCTGTCACCGCCCCCGCTGGGGCATCGGCAATGGAGGGCACCGGGGTGACTTCCGCCGCTGCCATGCCCATCGCCTCCCCAGACTCTAGGGAAGCCCCCCCAGCCGACGGGAAAGGCCAGGGTAAGAAGAAGGGGAAGGGCCCCGCTAAAACCACCAGGCCCTCCATGGCAGGGGCCACCCCCACTGCTGCAGCCCCGCCACCGACCACGGTGTCCTCCCCCACTGCTCCCTCCACCAGCTCTGCGGATGTCCCTCCCTCAGCCCCCAGGATGTATGCCTGGGTGGCGGTAGCCCCCCCGCCTGCCGCCTCGTCCTCTCTCCCGCCCACCACCTCAGTCACCATCAATAGCGGCCGGGGCCCCTTTCCCACCGTGACAAGGAAGCACGGTGTCTGATGCCTCCTGGTGCTCGCCTCGCCCCACATGGAGACCTACGTGCGGGCGTTGGCGAGGATGGTGGGGCCCTCGGCCATTGTGGCTGCCTCCAAAATGTACGGGAAGGTCGTTTTCTTCTTAGCATCGGAGGCTGCCACCCAGGAAGCGGTGGAGAGGGGCCTGGCGGTGGGGTGTGTGTGTGTGTTTGTCCCCCTAGAGCCGCTAGAGGACCTGGGCGTTCGCCTGGTCCTGACTTCTGTCCCTCCTTTTCTCCCCAATGCTGCCCTGCTACCCGCCCTTTCCACCCTGGGGAAACCTGTTTCTGTTATCAGCCCTCTCCCGTTGGGTTGCAAGGACCCCACCCTCCGTCACATTTTTTCCTTCCGCCGGCAAGTGCAACTTTTACTGCCATCAGCGGCGCGTGACAGAGTGGCGCTCGAAGGGTCCTTCCTAGTCCCCCGCCAGGGGGCCCGTTACCGGGTGTACTTTTTCACGGGGGAAGCCCAGTGCTACCTCTGTCAGGCGCCAGGGCATGTGTGGAGGGACTGCCCCTTAGCGCGGCAAGGAGGGGCACCTGGGATCCCCAAGACCCAGCAGGACATTGGCCCTGTCATTGCCGACGCCCCGGCCGCCTGGTACCCGAACCCGTCCCCCCTCCTCTTCAGACCACCACTTCTCCCGCTCAGGCCCAATTGGCACCTCCCCTACAATGCCCAGACGAGCGAGAGAGCCCCGCCCTCGCTGCTGACAATCTAGCGGGGCCTATGGAGGAGGGTGTGGCAGAAATACCACCAGGCATGGGAGAGAGCCTGCCCCAGGGAGAATCCTCCCTCCCTTATGCTGCCCCACTGTTCCCCCCACAAGTCCCTGAGCCATCGCCTTTACCCCCTGACACGACCCCTGCTAACCAGCCCCCAGATGATGCCAAGGAGGGCTGGGCCCTAGTCTAGGGGAAGTGAGGCAAGTGGAAGGCTCGAGCTCCGCCTCATCTACCCGAGACGGAGGCCCCCCGGAAGACCAGGAAGGGGGGCACCGATGCCGAACCTTCCGCTTTGCCCACGAGTGCATCCCATCCACCAGTGTCAGCCAGGAAAGACGTGGCAGCACCGGAGGGTAGTGTCTCCCCTCCATGGGAGACCCTCCCCTCCGAGACCCTTGAGGAAGCCCCTTCTGTCCTGACACTACCCGAAGCCCCCGTGAACCCCGAGGCAACCGTCGTGGCGGGTGCCAGCGGGGAGAACCCCAGGGCGACAGAAAGTGTCCTCTCCTCCATGTTCGAGGAGATCGAGGCCTTAGATCTGACCTCAGTCGCCCAGGGGGAGGATGACCTTTTGCCAGCAAATCTCGATCTGAGCGACCTCACTCCACCCCTCTTTTCCCCATGCTCCCTCCCCTTAACTGCTGCTTCCGCTCCCACCTCCAAGGAGCCCCTGGACTCCTCCACCGACCAGCCGCTGATGGCACCCCACTGACGACCACCAAGCCTGCTCAGGTGACAGCTGGTGCCACGCGGCCGGGGCACGAGTCGCCAGGGGCACCCCCCGTTGGTGCTGAGCAATCGACTTCCTTCCCGGGCAGGGGCCCTATGGAAGATAATCCACCTCCTGATGCTGTGGCCACTAAATCCACCACAGAGCGCATCACCTAGCCACCGTGACAGCCTCCCTCTGTGCGGAGAGGCTGGGGCCAGCCTACTGGCATTTTAACAACAGCCTGTTGGAGGACGAGGGCTTTGTGACGTCCTTCTGGGAATTCTGGCTGGCCTGGCAAGGGCAGCAGCGTGCCTTTCCCTTGGCGCGGCGATGGTGGGACCTGGGAAAGGTGTGCGCCAGGCTTTTCTGCCGCGACTATACCCGGGGCACCAGCTGACGGAGAAATGCAGCGATAGAGCAGTTGGAATGAGAGGTTTTAGAGCTGGAGAGGCATCTGGCCGCCAGCCCTGAAGACCCGCTCCTCTGCGGAGCATGCCGGGAGAAGCGGGAGGAGGTCCGGGGGTGCCTTTGTTCAATCCCGCATCTGCCTCCTTCGGGAGATGGATCGCGGCTCCCGCTTCTTCTATGCCCTGGAGAAAATGAGTGGGGCCAAGAAACACGTCACCTGCCTCCTGGCAGAAGACGGCACCCCCCTCACGGAACCGGTGGAGATGTGCGGGAGGGCCTGAGCCTTCTACTCAAGTCTTTTCTCCCCGGATCCGACCGACCCTGGCGCTTGCAGAGTGCTCTGGGAGGAGCTCCCTACGGTCAGCGCGAGCGACCGAGACCGGCTAGAGTTGCCTCTCACTCTGGCCGAGTTCTCGGAAGCCCTCTGTCGCGAACCCACTAATAAGTCTCCAGGCATGGACGGGCTGACCGTGGAGTTCTACCGCGTGTTTTGGGACGTCCTCGGCCCAGACCTAGTCACTGTCTGGGCCAAGTCTCTGCAGAGCAGGGTCCTCCCTCTTTCGTGCAGGCGAGCTGTGCTCGCCTTACTGCCGAAGAAGGGGGACCTCCGTGATTTACGAAATTGGCGTCCCGTCTCGCTCCTCAGCACAGACTACAAAATCGTAGCGAAAGCAATCTCGCTGCGGCTAGGGTCTGTGCTGGCGGACGTGATCCACCCAGACCAGACCTACACCGTCCCGGACCGCAGTATCTTTGATAACCTATTTCTGGTTCGGGACCTTTTGGAACTCGGGCGTAGAGACGGTCTGTTGTTCGCCCTCCTGTCCCTAGATCAGGAGAAGGCATTTGATAGGGTGGACCACGGGTACCTCCTGAACACTCTGCGAGCGTTTGGCTTCGGACCCCAGTTTGTGGGTTTTCTCCGGGTGCTGTACGCCTCCACAGTGTCTGGTTAAGCTCAACTGGACCCTGACTGAACCGGTCAGCTTCGAGTGAGGAGTACGGCAGGGGTGCCCCCTCTCGGGCTAGCTGTACGCTCTGGCAATCGAGCCCTTCCTCTGCCTCCTCTGCAGGAGGTTGACAGGGTTGGTGCTGCGGGAGCCGGAGCTGCGACTGGTCCTGTCGGTGTACGCTGATGACGTGTTCCTCGTGGTCCAGGACTCAGGCGACTTGGCACGAGTGGAGGCTTGCCAGGCCATCTATTCGGCAGCCTCCTCCACCTGGGTCAACTGGGTCAAGCGCTCTGGCTTGGCGGTAGGGGACTGGCGGCAGGCGAGCTCCCTCCCACCCGCGCTTCAGACCATCTGGTGGAGCGCAGGTCCGCTGCTCTACCTCGGTGTTTACCTTTCTGCCACGCATCCCTCTTCGCCGGAGAACTGGGAAAATGTAGAGGGCGGGGTAATAGTGGCTCCGGAAATGGACGGGACTACTCCGATGTCTCTCCCTTCGTGGGAGACCGCTGGTGCTTAATCAACTAGTCCTGTCCAAGCTCTGGTACCGGCTCAACACCCTGGTCCTAGCCCCGGGTTTCCTGACCAACCTCCGGACATCGATTCTGGGGTTCTTTTGGTCAGGAATGCACTGGACCCCTGTAGGGGTTCTTCATCTAACCCTGAAGGAAGGAGGGCAGGGCCTGAAGTGTCTGCACACTCAGGTCTGCGTCTTCCGCCTCCAGGCCCTACAGAGGCTCCTCTATAGTGCAGGCAGTTCGTCGTGGAGCATACTGGTGCACGCCTTCCTGTGCTGCATCCGAGGGCTCCGATATGACCAGCAGCTTTTTTATCTCTGTCCGGGAGGTCTTCCGCGAGACCTCTTCGGGCTGCCGGTCTTCTACCAGGACCTCCTCTGGACTTGGAAATGTTTTTTAATGACCAGGTCCGTGGCGGCCACCGAGGGGGCAGATCTCCTCACGGAGCCCCTGCTACACAACCCCCAGCTCCATGTGCAGGTGGCGGAGTCCCGCTCGGTGCGCCAGAGCTTGATCCTGGCAGAAGTCACGAGAATTGGAGACCTCCTGGACTATGACTGGGGAGACTGGCTGGATCCCCTGACGCTTGCTTGGCGCATGGGGCTCTCCAGACCTTGTACCCCACGGTGCATACTTCAGGAGGTGAAAGCCGCTTTTCCGCCCGCTGCTAGAATTTACCTCGATCGGGTCCTGCTCGAGGGCACGCCCTGCCCACCCTCTACCCCAGGCCCGCCGGACCCAATCAACCCCCTCACCCCTTTACGGCGAGCCGGCTGCATGAACTGCAGCTGGTATGCTTCCAAACTGCACCAAGAAAACATCTATACACGCTCGTGCTCCACACCCTTCACGCCCTCACCCTAGTGTCCCACCCCGACACAAAGTGGCGAGACCTTCTGCCACCTTTGGAGGGTGAGCAGCCCCGGTGGGCCAGCCTATATTCCACCTTGGTTCCGAGGCCCGTCGGGGACGTCAGTTGGCGGCTCCTTCACGGAGCTGTGAGCACGGGCACGTACTTGGCACGGTTCACCCCCGTCCCAGATACTTGTCCCTTTTGCGGTGTGAGGGAAACCCTGGCACACGTATAGTTGGCGTGCGCCAGGCTGCAGCCCCTGTTCCGGCTCCTCACAAATCTTTTATTACGTTTTTGGTTGCATTTTTCCCCTCACCTTTTTATTTATGCACTCCCCATGCATGGCCTCCCAAAGTCGTGGGATCTCCTAGTTAACCTCCTCCTGGCCCTGGCTAAAACGGCCATCTATAAAACCAGAGAGAGGAGGTTGGCCGATGGAGTTTCCTGTGACTGTGGGGCTGTTTTCTGATCCTCGGTCCGTTCACGTATCCAACGGAGTTCCTCTGGGCGGCGTCCATTGACTCCCTTGATGCTTTTGAGGAGCAGTGGGCGCTGTCCGAGGCTCTCTGCTCTGTGTCCCCGTCCGGCTCCCTTTGTTTTTGACCCTTTGATTGGGGGAGAGAGTAAGGGACCCCAGCCCCAGCCATTGCTGCTGCGGACACCACCACCTTAGAGGGGTCCTTTCACACGTGGGTGTACGTGCCCCCTCCCCGGGTTGTCCACCCCACAGCCTGCCCCTTTTGTTGGATGCTTTCAGAGGAGGGAATTGTTGGTGACACTCAAGTGTGGCGCCAGGTAACTCGAGGGGGTGGCAGACCTTGAGAGTCGATGAAGCCCCCTCGCTCTGGACCACCAGGTAACTTGGAAGGGTGGAAGACCATGTGAGTCGAGGAAGCCCCCCGCGCTGGGCCCAGGCAAGCTTGAACACTTCCTTCCCCTGAAGCTAATGAGAAAACAATTGTGATTGGTTGCTGTGTTACACATTGCATATGCTGTTGTTTTGTTTTGTAAGTGTGTTATGCAAATAAAAAACACCTTTTTTGCTTAAAAAAAAAATTACTCTCCTATAGCCATCTGGTCCGACCCTGTCACAGCATGTACAGTAATTCTGACACCTGCAAGCTAGCGAGGTCCCTGTCTAGACTAGGAAAATAGCTCACTTTTGAAAACATGTCAGGCAACATGTGCTTGACCACAAGTGTAGACAGGATTTAACACTTTTTAAACCACGTAGCTGCTTATGGTTGAGCTCAGACTCCCCACTCTCCCTAGGGATGCAAGGGAATTTGACAGTTGCTAAATCTTTCCCTCTGGTAGGGAGGGCCATAGAGGAAGATGTTGTCATCACTTGAGTTTCCCAGGCATGGGCCAACTCACTTAATTTAATAATAATAATAATACCTAGCACTTACATGGTGCTTCACATCATATCAAAACAAATCCTGGTTTGTGAATCTGACTTTCCAAACACCCTGAGGCATGATTACCATCCTGAGCAATTACCCAGTGCTGTATGTCTTCAAAGCCTTGTGCAAACATTAATTAATCTTAACAATCCCCCGGAGGTGAGACAGCAATGTTACCCCCATTACACGGAGGCTGGGACAGAGACGGGTGAAGTAACTCACCCAAAGCCATAGATGGAATCACTGTCACTCAGTAATTCCTGGCTCCAAGTCCTGTACTTAATCCAACCTCCCAGCTGGGCAGAGAGACTGATCCCTTTGTCACCTATAACTTCGATGTGCCTTATCAAAAACCAACCATCAGCTCTGGTGTGCATGCAACACAGGGAGAGGGAGTGAGGGGCAGGAAGCTGGAGGGATTCCAAAGCTCAGAATTTATGAGAATGTCTTTGGTTTGGGAATCTGTGGAGCTTTTGCTCACCTGGAAGTCTCCGGTTTGGGTTGGTTCATACGTGCTTCTAGATCAGCTCCTCGTTGTTCTGTGAACACCTCACGAAAGTGGACAGAACCTTCTTGGATGCTGGGTTGATTGGAAGTTGGGGTGATAGCTCTGGGTAGATTTTGTGTGGTTAGAGTTGGCTCCATGGAGAGCAGAGAAATGGATCTTAAAATAGCTCTGTGTAATCTGAGATGGTTTTTTAGCTGGGGTGAGGGTGCGGAGCTGGGGAGGTTAAGTCTGGGAAATCAAGTGAACATAGCTACAGAAGGATAAACCCAAAGTGCTCTAAGTATAGCTGGGTGGTGGATACTGTGTTTCTGATCCCTTCCCTCCCAGATTCCTGACTTGGTACTGGACAATGAACCATAGGGTTTACAGAGGAAGACAGAATCACCTTCTCAACCCACTTACTGGGTCAAATTCTGATCTCAGTTACACCAGTGTAAAGCCAGAGTAACCCCAGTGGGGGTACATTAGTGTAATGTTAGTCTGAGTAAGCTCAGAACTGTGCCCATAGATGCAGTATCTTTCCTTCTGGTCCCAGTGTTGCTGTGGCATCCCACCCCAGAGATGGCTGCATTTCTGCAGTGAGTGAAGGGAATTTTTCCTAAAATGCGTATATGGTTTGTAATAGCACAGAGCACTTTATGGCTGGCTGTACTGTTGGTTTAGGACCACATTGTGCCTGATAGGATCTGGGCCCGTGATGGGTGTGATGCTCAGCTGCACCCTTCATAGGAGGGACTCGAGAAGAGATTGCATCTCCATGCCTTCTGCAGAAACGAGGCATGCTGGGAGAATGCACTGAGAGAACACAGCTTGATTGCATGTCCGGTTAGGCCTTTCGTGTTAGCAGCTTCACCAAGGATGCCCCCTATAGGGTTAGCAGAGCTACAGGTAACAGTAGAAGGGAGCAGCACCTGTGCTCAGGAGAGTTGCAAGGACTGCAATTACACCTGGCTCTGACCCAGGGTCTGTAAGAGGGAATGGCTCCTTGTATCTCGCCCCTCTTTGGACACCCAGTCATCATCTATCACTTCGAAAATCTAGCCCTCTCAGGATCAGGTGGCAGACGGATGCTTTGGTGGAAATCTTTGTCCAAGTGACTCACAGACAATGGGTGTGAAATTAGGTACAGAGATGTGTTCCGGCAGTCATCATTGTCTATAGCTATAATACACAACACTCATGAGAGGTCTCACATACATCAATAAATAACAATAATGTTAATCATAGCAGACCCATAGCCAGTTGCCAGCACTTTGGCTTCTGTTTTATTAATAAAAAGGAGGACTTGTGGCACCTCAGAGACTAACCAATTTATTTGAGCATGAGCTTTCGTGAGCTACAGCTCACTTCATCGGATGCACGAAAGCTTATGCTCAAATAAATGGGTTAGTCTCTAAGGTGTCACAAGTCCTCCTTTTCTTTTTGCGGATACAGACTAACATGGCTGCTACTCTGAAACCTGTTTTATTAGTGTGATTCCTCCAGCCGGGGTCACCCCCTCTCCCTGGGGATCAGTGCAAAGTGTGAACTCAGGACAACGTTGGATTCTTCCAACTGTGCAGACGTCACAGTCAGTCTCTAGCACCAGGCGCTGCACCCCAGTCACCATGGTGGCATCCAAACAGCCATTCAAAGCAACGCACAGAGAGAATTGGGTATTTTAGCAGAAAATGGCTGTGCTCTGGCACTCCTCCCCCTCCCAATGTATGCCAGGGATCTGAAAGACAGCACCTCACCCTAACACCGTTTGTAAGGTGTCCTCAGAGCAAGGTAGGGCAGTGCAATTGGCCAGGAGTCACTAGGCCAGTACTCCAGCTCCGGTTCAAAGGAAGGTATCTCGTACTGAGAATCGAAGTAGATAAACAAGGGACAGCAATAGAGGATAGCGATGGATATCAGTACATGCCTGGCAAAGAAACAAAGAATGGGTGTGAGAAGCAGGCGGCAACACCAAAGCCAGTATATCTTGCTCTCTGCAACAACACAGCCCCTGTCCATATGACGGTGGAAAGTATTCCAGCCACACGGTAGTTGCCAGGATAGTATGGTGTGGATTTGTTGAAGAACACATTAGACCACGTCGCTCGACACAAACCAGGCCAGATTCTGGTGTAAATCCATGTGGCTCCATTGAAGTCAGTGGCCAACTAACCCCATCGGAGGTCTTGGCCCAGTCATTACCCTCTCCTAATTCTCAAACCAAAACTCAGTCTACACTGAGCTCTGATAATGTGATGGATGCTAGAACAATTCCAGCCACAGTGTGGCTACAGCTACACAGTTAGATCAAAACCAAATTATCAAGAAATCATATGCTGTCTGGCCTTGTATGTTCTGGATTTCAGGGCCTGATCATTTGGATCTCAGGTCTCATAACATTTAGCTGTGAGGTGGAATTTGGAGATGCTCCCTGAGCATGGAGTTTTTGAACAAAGTGGCTGACCCACTCAGGCAGCTATAAATCCTGTGAAAGCAAATTATTATCCTTCTCCTTCACTGTCGGTTATTCAGAGAATTCAGAGAACATGACAATTGATACAGCTCCCTGAGAAGAGATCCAGCATATGGAAAGAAAAAGGCATAGACTGCTATTTAATCAGAACAGTGTAAGAAAAGGTCTGGTAGGTAAGAATGTATTTGGCTAGTGCCAAGGGCTTAAATGGTGTTTAATCAATTGTTAGGGCCAATTGAGTGGTGCGAAACATTCACTGAGTTTTGTGTAAGTAAAGACTGAGGCCATGTCTATACACACAGCACTGCTGCAGCATGTCTGATGAAAAAGCTTTATGACAAGAGGAGAAAGCTGTCCTGTCAGCATAAAAAAACACCTCCATGAATGGCGGAAGCTATGTCAGTGGGAGAAGCTGTCCTGCCAACATAGCACAGTGCACACGAGTGTTTATGTCAGTGTAACTTATGTCGCTCATGGGCGTTGGAATATTCACACCCCTGAGTGACAAAAATTATGCCGACATAGGCTGTAGTGAGACAGACTGTGAGTAAAAACTGAATCAGGACCTCAGGATGCAGTCCTTATTGCAGAAAGTGTCAAATAAATAGAGCTGTGCAGAAACAGGAATTTCCATCCTGCAGGAAGTTTCACACTTCAGACAAAAATTTAGTTACAAACTGGAACAAAAAGTCAAATGTGTGAGAGTTTCTGCAGAACAGAAATGGTTGAGAAAGTCCATTCTGGAAGAACTGTAAGGGAATGTTTTAAAACATCCTGGGCCAAGCCCAGGGATCCAGCTTCCCAGGAAGATGGCAGACCGGGGACCCAGGGAGTCAGCTGTCTGGGGAGACTGGCAGGTGGGTGAGCTGCCGGAAAGGAAAGCCATCCAGGCTGCCTGAGGTGTTTACTGGCCACTTCACTTTGAATGGTCTTTTACAGTATGTGTTAAATACAAATGCTAAACAATCTGTTCCACCTTGTATTTAGCTGCGACACTTTTGAGGCTTGGTCTACATGAGCAAATGAGGTCGGTATAACTGAAAAACCCACACCCCTGAGCAACACAGTTAAACCAACCTAGCCCCCGTGTGACGATGTGACGCAGCAGGGAGAGGGGAGTGTTGACCTGGGAATGTGCCCTGCGGATGGGAGACCTGAGAGCCTGTCACCTGAGCCAGGAGGGGAAGGGGGAGGTAACACCTCTGCCCAGGAATGTGGACAAAGGCTGCAGGAGGGAACCTGCTGTGGGGGTTTAGTTTCAGTTTGGTGCTGGGTGGAGGAACGCAGGGAACCCCAGGGCTGGGGTCTAAGCTCCCTGCTCCCCCAGAAGGACTTGACTGAGGGGTCCTGGGGGTACCCACAAGCTCTGTTTTAGACTGTGTTCCTATTGTCCAATAAACCTTCCGTTTTACTGGCTGGCTGAGAGTCTCAGTGAATCCCAGGAAGAGGGGTGCAGGCCCCGGACTCCCCCACACTCCGTGACACCCCGGTGTAGACAGCGCTAGGCTGACAGGAGAATTCTCCCATTGACCTAGCTACCACACTGCCTCTCAGGGAGGAGGAATACCTACACCAGTGGGAGAATGCTTCCTCTTGGTGTAGATGGTGTCTTCACTGAAGTGCTATGGCTGAACAGCTGTGCCGTTGCAGCGTTTTAAGTGTAGACAAGCCCTAAGTACCTTTCCCAGACCGGAAGATGAGCTCTGTGTAGCTCAAAAGCTTGTCTCTTTCATCAACAGAAGTTGGTCCAATAAAAGATACTACCCTACCCACTTTGTCTCTCTGGTTTTCATAGAAAGTTTCAACAGAATCGACACGTTCCGGTGGAACTCTTCAGCTCTGTTGAATCAGCATTTTTCCGACAGACAACTGGTCCTTCAGAAAAATTTCAGCCAATTCGAGAAATAAAGATTGAGGCTGGGATTTTCAAAGCAGACTAAGGGAGTTAGGCACACCCATCCAATGGGATTTAGGGACCTGACTCCCTTAGGTTCCTTTGGAACTCCCACCCTAAAAGAATTAAAAAATGAAAATGTATATAACAGTAAGGGATCATTTATCAACCCTAATCTTGATTTCACATCACCATAGAGCTTCTCATGCTCTCCCCCCCCCCCCCCCCCCAAAGTGCTTTCTGATCTCCTAAACTCCCAGGCTGTCTCTGGGCATTCCATTCTGAAATCAGCAAGATGGATTTTCCCGTTGTGGAGTAACTCCCCATAGCAACTTCCCTACTGAGTCAAAGCAGCACTGGGGAAGAAACAGCCACTCTTACCAGAAGCTGTGAAGGTAACAAAAGTTGATCCTCTGCCAAAATCCACAGAACCACTTGTCGCTTAACCAGCAGCTAATGGCTAGCACCCACCACATGACCATGAACGCAGCTGTGCGGTGAACACGTGGGTTACTGCACCTGGGAGAGAGGAGTGGGGGAAAGATTGGTGTCTTGAGGTTAGGAGAAAATTGTCCTTTCAGTATAGAATACATTTTTAAAAAGCAACAGTTAGATTTGATTTGCCAACCTTGATATATCAGAGCAAGACTTGGCTGCTTCCCATTGGAAATGGACAGACCACATTTTCCTGCTGTTCCAGAAGCAGTTTGATTTATGTAAATGGCAGTGTGCAGTGCTTAATTTTTGCCAGGGCTGAGCCCTGGCACCTCTGGGCCTGGCAGTTCATAGCCCGGCACCTCTGGGCCTGGCAATTCATAGCCCGGCACCTCTGGGCTTGCTGCATCAGTTATGAAAGTAAAAAAATGGCGTGAGCCCCAGCACCTCTTTCATTACAAATTAAGCCCTGGTTTGGTGATGATGAAACGTGCAGGATTGACAATCCTGGAAACATTCAGGTGGGATTTCCAAAAGAGTATGAGGGAGGTAGGCACCTACCTCCAATTGGAGCATTTTCAGCTCCTAACTCCCTTAGGTTCTTTTGAAAATACCAGCCCCTGTCCCCAGAACAAGTACAGCCCAGGGAGTGGCAGAGCAAACTTCTGCACAGATTACCATGTAGACATACTCCTTAGACTGTCAACAGGAGGGTGCATTCATACCAGTTGTGCTGGTGGTTTCATGTGCTTGGGCATTTGCCCGTTAGGAACTGAGCCCACCTCACAGAAGCCATCAAACAGCTGCAAATTGGGAACACCAATCACTCTTCACTGACAGAAGCTGGATTTGAGCTTCCCTTCCCCAGCTCACTAGATTCTGAGCATCTTCAGAGAAACGATAATTTGCCCATTCTTTCTCAGGTTGACGAACCTGAACCTTCTGATTTTGGGGCAGCGAAGCCTGTATGAGCTCACTCTGAGAGGCTGAGTGTCCATCCCAAATGTCTGTTGGTTCCAGCTGGCCAGCCTGATCCTCGAAAGAAAGGCAAGTTGTCTTTGTTCACAGTTTTGTGCGCACTGTTTACACCGGCGCTTTACAGTGCTGAAACTTGCTGCGCTCAGGGGGGTGTTTTTTCACATCCCTGAGCGAGACAGTTGCAGGGCTGTAAATTGCCAGGGGAGACCAGCCCTAAGGTCATGTCTAGCCAGTTTATAGCAGCACAATGGTGCCAATTCAGCTGCACCACTGTAGGCTCTCACCAGTAGCCACTCCATGCTGGCGGGAGAGAACTCTCCTGTCGACATAATGAAACCACCTCCTACAAGCAGCGGTAGCTTTGTCGATGGGCGAGCGTCTCCAGCCACCATAATGCTGTCCACAACGGCGCTTTTGACGGTGTGGCTTACATCAGTCAGCGGGGTGTTTTTTTCACACCCCTGAGCAGCATCCAAGTTATACCAACCAAAGTGCTAGTGTAGTCGGATTACCAGATAGCAAGTGTGAAAAATCGGGACAGGAGGTGGGGGGTAATAGGTATCTATATACGAGAAAGCCCCCAAAATCGGGACTGTCCCTATAAAATCGGGACATCCTGGTCACCCTACAGTGTAGACATAGCCTGAGTAGGTTTCCCAGATGTGAAGAAGAGCTCTGTGTAAGCTTGAAAGCTTTTCTCTCTAACCAACAGAAGCTGGTTCAATAAAAGATATTATCTCACCCCCTTGTGCCTGAGTTTTTTGTGTCATTTAAGCCCCAGTTCAGCACAGCACTCCAATCCCTATTCACCAAAGCACTTAAGCAAATGCTCAATTATTTCCCTGAATAGGGATGTACTTAAGCAGGTACCTGAATGCTTTGCTGAACTGGGGCCTTAATGCAGGCAGTGGCCCTGTATCTGTCTAGGGACCACCTGAATTGGAACTGATGGCCTGTTCCAAAGCCCCTTGCAGTCAATGCATCCGACGAAGTGGGTATTCACCCACGAAAGCTTATGCTCCAATATATCTGTTAGTCTATGAGGTGCCACAGGACTCTTTGCCGCTTTCACAGCTCCAGACTAACAAGGCTACCCCCTCTGATACTAGTCTTTCCATTGACATCAGCAGGTTTTAGATTAGGCTCATGGAGAATAGAATTAGGATACAATCATTTAGGGTAGCGATAGACTTAATGCAGATGTTATCTTAGCTGTTTATACAATCCTCATTACCCCATCTGAGCAGCTTCCAGTCTTTAATATATTTATCCTCACAAACATACTGTGAGGTAGGGGAGTGCTATTTATTTCCCTTCTAAAGAAGGGTAACAGTGGCAGAGCAGGGCGTTCCCAGACTTCCCAAGTGCAGGCTAGCACTCTCATCAATGGGCCACCCTTCCTCTTCATAGAGCCCTAATGGACAGAACCAAAGCAAGATTCGTGTCTTTGAGTTACGCCTAGGTTCCTTTGTGCCTGTGTGAATGTCTCCCTACGGCTGGGATTCAGTCATTACTGTTTTCCTGTTTAAAGTAGGTTTCAGTATCTTGTTTCCTTTCATTTTGTCATTAGAATTGTCCGATGAGGACAATTTTTGCACGCAAATTGTTGCACCCAAATGGCTGAAGGGGTTTAGTGCAAGCTTAACCAAAAAATTCCCCATGAGGCAGACACAAAAGGGTGGATACTGTGGTCAGTTCTGAGTATGTGAAAAGAGGGGGTGTTAATGGTTGCCTTTTGCAACCTTATCAGCAGTGGGTGCAATTCAGCGTCCACTATCACGCTGTAACATGATGCTTGGCTGACTTCCCACAACACTTACCTGGTAAATAAACTGATACCAGTTTCTAAATCCTGTAATTGATTCAAGGCATTTGCTTCACTTTGAGTGGTTGCTAATTCTGCTGATTTGGCTCTAAACTAGAAAATTGTCGCATGCCAGGTTCTTACATATTTGCTTATGTCTGTTGAAATAACAAATTAAATTGCAGGTTTGCAAAGCCCTTTGCACAGACATTGTACAGACTTGTACACCTTGACTTCTGTTCATTTCAGCCATGGTGTACGGTCCTCACAGACTGTAGGAGAAGTCCCCAATTTCATTTTCAGTTTAATTTCACCACTGTTACCCACAGGTACTATTGATTGTTAAAAGATTGCAGTGGGGGAGGTTTAGATTGGATATTAGGAAAAACTTTTTCACTAAGAGGGTGGTGAAACACTGGAATGCGTTACCTAGGGAGGTGGTAGAATCTCCTTCCTTAGAGTTTTTTAAGGTCAGGCTTGACAAAGCCCTGGCTGGGATGATTTAACTGGGAATTGGTCCTGCTTCGAGCAGGGGGTTGGACTAGATGACCTTCTGGGGTCCCTTCCAACCCTGATATTCTATGATTCTATGATTGAGGCACAAGGCAAATAAACAAAAGAAATCTGAATGGACAGATGTAGGTCTATCCAAAGTGCTTGTGTATTCTTTTGGCACATCTTTGGAAATCTTGATTTACTGCAGTGCTGGTGATGCGGTGTATGTGTCTGTTTGTGCACACATGTGCGAGGATGTTTGTCCGTGCACAGGTACCTTTGCATGTGCGTGCTGGCACGCTTGTGCGTTAGTGCATGTGGGGGGGGTGCACTTGTGTGTGTCTTTGTGTGTGTGCATATTTGCCTGCGTGGGCACATTTGGGTGCATGTATTCGCGTCTTTGCTTATGTGTATGCAAGTGTGTGTGTGTGTGTGTGTGTGTGTACTTTTTTTGTGTCTGTGGGTCAGCTTTCCCCTACACTCCTGCCTGCAGAAGCATGAAATAAAAGTGCAAACAAACTGCCCTGCAAAGAAAACCCACATCTTACTTTTTCAGCTCCTGACGTGTTAAATACAGGAGGTGGAGGGAAATGCTGTTGAGCAGATAAGCGTTGAAGGTAGGTTTGATGAATGACATCAGGGTGCAGACAACGGTGGTGAAGCCAACCAGCCAGACAAACTGAGTCCTAATGAGAAAGGGGAGGCAGTCAGATGGGAGTGAGTATTAGGGGTTATACATGTCACAGCAATGCGGGGAGGAGAAAGTTCCCTGTCAGTTGCTGAGAGGGTTAATATTAGGGCTGCTGATTAATCACAGTTAACTCAAAAAAATTAATCGTGGTTAAAAAAATTAATCACAATTAATCGCACTGTTAATAATAGAATGCCAACTGAAATGTATTAAATATTTTTGGATGTTTTTCTACATTTTCAAATATATTGATTTCTGTTACAACACAGTCTACAAAGTGTACAGGGCTCACTTTATATTATTATTTTTTATTACAAATATTTGCACTGTAAAAATGATAAAAGAAATAGTATTTTTCAATTCACCTCATACAAGTACTGTAGTGCAATCTCTTTATCATGAAAGCGCAGCTTACAAATGTAGGGCTTTTTTGTTACATAGCTGCACTCAAAAACAAAACAATGTAAAAATTTAGAGCCTACAAGTCCACTCAGTCCTACTTCTTCTTCAGCCAATCGCTAAGACAAACAAGTTTGTTTACACTGACGGGAGATAATGTTGCCCGCTTCTTATTTACAATGTCACCTGCAAGTGAGACCAAGCATTCGCATGGCACTTTCGTAGCTGGTATTGCAAGGTATTTACATGCCAGATGCGCTAAACATTCGTATGCCTCTTCATGCTTTGGCCACCATTCCAGAGGACAGGCTTCCATGCTGATGATGCTCATTAAAAAAAAATGTGTAAATTAATTTGTGACTGAACTCCTTGGGGGAGAATTGTATGTCTCCTGCTCAGTTTTACCCACATTCTGCCATATATTTCATGTTACAGCAGTCTCACATGATGACCCAGCACATGGTTATTTTATGAACACTTTCACAGCAGATTTGACAAAATGCAAAGAAGGTACCAATGTGAGATTTCTAAAGATAACTACAGCATTCGATCCAAGGTTTAAGAATCTGAAGTGCCATCAAAAATCTGAGAGGGAGGAGGTGTGGAGCATGCTTTCAGAAGTCTTAAAAGAGCAACACTCTGATGTGGAAACTACAGAACCCAAACCATCAGAAAATAAAATCAACCCTCTGCTGGTGGCATCTGACTCAGAGAATGAAATTGAAAATACGTTGGTTCGCACTGCTTTGGATCATTACTGCGCTGATCCCATCATCAGCATGGACGCATGAAGGGACATAGGAATCTTTAGCACATCTGGCATGTAAATATATTGATATGCCAGCTACAACAGTGCCATGAGAACGCCTGTTCTCACTTTCAGGTGACATTGTAAACAAGAAGCAGGCAGCATTATCTCCTGCAAATGCAACCAAACTTGTTGGTCTGAGTGATTGGCTGAACAAGAAGTAGGACTGAGTGGACTTGTAGGCTTTAAAGTTTTACAGTGTTTTATTTTTGAATGCAGTTTTTTTGTACATAATTCTACATTTGTAAGTTCAACTTTCATGATAAAGAGATTGCACAACAGTACTGTACTTGTATGAGGTGAATTGAAAAATACTATTTCTTTTGTTTTTTTACAGTGCAAATATTTGTAATAAAAAAAAATACAAAGTGAGCCCTGTGCACTTTGCATGCTGTGTTGTAATTGAAATCAATATATTTGAAAATGTAGAAAACGTCCAAAAATGTTTAAAGAAATGGTATTCCATTCTTGTTTAACCATCACAATTAATTTTTTTCATCGCTTGACAGCCCTAGTTAATATTAATGAAACGTTGCCCTTCTCTAGCACCTTTCAGTGTTTTGCACAATGAGCTCAGCCTCACCCCACCCCTTCCCCATGGGGTTGGTGGTGTTATTCCTATGGTACAGATGGGGAAACTGAGGTACAGAGAGAGGAAGTGACTTGCCCAAGGCTTCAGAGGGACTCCATGGCAGAGCCTAACTGAGATTGGCTAACCATCACCCCAGGCACAAAGTGATCCATGTGCACATTCACAGTGACAGTGCTCAGCTGGTTAGCAAGTCTGCCCAGGGCTGCCATCTCCTTAGCGGTCTCTCCCTAGATCTTTCTCCAGTGATAGCTTGGGGGTGGGGAGGTTGGAGGGTGGCGAGGGCTACACAGCAACGGGATCTCAGCAAGGGCAGGTGACTGGCACTACATGGGGACTACAGACACTTCCAAAGTAGACACCCTGGAGGGCACAACGGGAGGGTGGGTGGGAGCAAGTTAACTATACATCAGCCCCAATTCCCAAGGCTGCTGGGGTCAGGACGTGTTGGATCAGTCCCTCAAAGCTGTTCTGACAGCAGCTTGTAATGGTCCCCAAGGGACCATTATGCCAGTTGTGACTGCTGGAGCACATTTGCCTCCAGCATGCCGCAGAGAAGGGCTAAGAGGAAACGGCATGGATCTGGCTGCACCAGCTTCCTGGGAGTTCCCCCGTTCAGGCGGAATCCTCAGCTGTCAGCTTAGGGCAGCTTTAGGTCTGCTTTGGACTGCGAGAACGGCATAAGCAGGTTTACAACGAGGCAAGATCTAGTCCCTTACGTAGGACACATGCTTTTGCCGGCTTGTCTCGTTGTGGTTCCTTCTTTCTGTCTCTAATACACGGCACAGGCTGCCGTTTGGCTAGGAAACCGTGTTTGTTTTATTAACTGAATCACTCTGGGAAGGAACCCCTGTGTTTAAATGTTGGCAAACAACATTTTGTTCCCTGGTAGCTGTCCCAGCTGAATCTCTGGGATCTTCCGCAGGAAGGGAGATGAGGACAAACGGCCGAAATCCTCCCTTCAGGCTGCTGCGATAGGATAGCCAGCTCACTGCCCTGATGCCCCGGGACAAGGTTGGCCTGCTGCAGCAGGCTTTGAGTGAATGATCCCTGCCACGCAGTCCCATTCTCTGTTGCCCTCCCCCTACCCCAGGCCTTTTCACTTTCAGAAACTCAAGGCAGGTTTATGTCCAGGACAGGCCCATTAGAAATGTCCCAAAGAACCAAATGCTCCTGAAGGTTCATGCTATCAGCATGCCTTTGCAGAGCCCAAACCAGCAGCTGACTCTAAATTTGCATCCAGCTCCTGCCTGGAGGTCTCCCAGTATGGAGCCCAAGTATGCTTTATCCACCTGGAAAGGCCCAGAGCTGTGCCTGGCAGAGGGCAGGGGTCACCTGAGCAACAGTTGGACTGAGACAGCAACAGGGCAGAGCCCAGGAGAACAAGACCAAGAACAGAGTCTCCCAGAATGTCTGTTCTCCAAGGGAAGCTTCCCAGAAAGCAGGCACACCTCTGCGGGAGAGAGAGGGGATTTTCCAAAAGGCTCCTTGAGAGTAAGGCTGGGTTGTCTGGCTCTTGGGGTGGGCATGGAAGAGTTGGGGATTCCCAAAGGAAAAGAAGGTGGAAATGGCGACAAGAAGCTGCAAGCACGAGCCGCTTCTGCTTTGTGCTTTGCCGGAGAGGCAGGACGGATGCAAAGTCAGTGGGAGTTTTGCTTGCATAAGGGGACTGCAGGATTGAGCCCAGTGGCAGGAGTTCTGTCACTAATGACAACCCTCCATTTCTCCTGAAAACCCATTCAGATTTTGCCCATTGCTGAACAACAATAGGGCTCTCGCATGGGGGCATTCACGTGCAAATCCCTTGCAAGGTCCCTCCACAGCTCCTCCCGCCCAGGGCTCTGCAGTGAACTCCCGATGACCTCCTCTTTCGCCTGGAAATGACAAACTCCAAGTGTCACCAAGCCCAGCTTGGAGAGCAAAGTCTCACCGGCCTGAAGGGGGAAGACAGACTGTCTCCCCAGACTCTGCCCTTACCCCACAATGAGAAATCCAGAGCTGCCGCTGTGAGGCTGCCCTAAGCCACTCCTCTGGGTGCGCTCATGGATTTTATTGTGCAATAGTGCTAGTCGGACTAGGAAATGCCCAGCACAATGGGGCCCACTGGTCCTGGTTGGGGACTTGGGGGGCTGCTGCAAAACCAGAATAAACAGTAATAAAATAAGCCATGAGAAAAACAATTGCTCCCTGTGAGTGAACAAGGACAATTGCAGGGCTCCTTTGTGGCTGGTCTGGACTTTCCTCCCCCACTGCTCTATTTGCCACCTGTCCGGTTTTTGGCTTCTGGGTGCCATTTAGAGTGCCCGGTTACTGCGGGGCAGGAGGAGGTGATGGGTCATTACTGCCTCCTATCTGCAGGTAGGCTTCTTGAGACAATCCAGCGAATGACCAGGGGCGGGTGGTGAGAGGAGCAAGCGATGGGGGCAGGGTCTTGGGGAAAGAGGCAGAGAAGGGGCGGGGCCTGAGGGAAGAGGTGGGGCCTTGGGGGAAGAGGCGTGGCAGGAATGGGGCCTCAGGGATCCGGTTACCAGGAATTAGAAAGGTGGCAACCGTAGTCTTCGGGGACCCTTTCTCACTTGCTGCAATGGGAGCACCTATATGCAGTGACCCAGCTCCAACCAGCAGTCCTGAGATTTTGGTGGCAGTCTCAAGAAAGCCCCCCAAAGCCTGAGGCTCAGACAAAAAGCCTGAGATTGGAGCAGATTTGGCCCTAGTCTCTGCTCTTGGGGACAGGGCCCAGGGATAGGCAGAGCATCCTCTTGCATACGAAGCTGCAGCCATGTCCCTCAGCCTATCAGAGTGACCATCTGGGCATGGATGGTACTGCAGGGTCAGGTACAGGGAGACAAAGGCCATCCAGAAGTTAACCAGGACAAGGAAATAAGAGGTTTCAGTGATCAGAGGGCAACACAGGAAGTGCTAAAGGAGGAGTGGTAGCAACCAGTGTATTGATTTTGCCCAATGCTGTTCCTTATAAATATTTTTCCAACCGTTTTTATTTTAAGAGTTCTTGCATTGCCATGTTCTGGAGCAGGAACTTGAAATTGGGCAGGGGATGGACCTGGGGGCAGCCTTCTGCTGTCCCCACGAAAATCCAGCCAGATTTGGTGGACTTATAAACTGCTGAAAATTCCCATTTGCTTGTGCTCAGTGGAGCTTCTGATTTGTTGCTAAAAGCACTGATATTCCATCTGCACTGAGCATGCTCCCCAGAATCTCCCTGCATCATGCGGAAGCAGAAATCCTGAACTGAACCCCCCATATGGGAGAGGACACAGACAAGATGGAACATCACCCTCATCCTCATGCTTTCTTCCATCAAAATACCCTTTGACTGAGGCCTCGTGGGTGGGAACTGGGAGACCATGTGTCCTAAATTCACTTCTTGTAGCAGCTGGTGATATAATAAGCAACTTCGTCCTTATTAATAAGCCAGCAACCCTGCCAGAACATGAATTCGCTAGAGCTCTTAAAATAAAAGTGGTTGGGAAAATACATATAATGGGAGGCATTAGGCAACCTCATTATAGTGGTTGCTACCCACTGAGAGGTTATACAAACAGGAGCTAGATCTTAGGTCTCTAACTTGGCAAACCCAAGTCTTCTCCACTCAGCCACACGCCCTGTAAGAGCGATCTTGCCAAGTCTATGTATTTGAAATTCTCCATGCTCAGCCCCCTGGTAAGCTTTGTAAAGAAAGCCAGCTCCAGCTGAGATGAGCTCTTGGAATGGAGGATCCCCTCATGGGTCCATTGACAGAGCTTCTGCCTGTGAACGATGAGGTTTCTGGTTCCCAGTACAAGCGATGGTACCCTGCAGGGTGTCTCCTCTCAGTAAGGCTGGCTGATGAATGGGGGATTCTCTGGATCAGACAAATCCAATATAGTGTCACAGCCCTGGAATCTGCACCACGTGTCCCGCCCAGGTTGTACCTGTCCTTGATAAATCCCGGGAAGTAACATTTTGGGATCCAAAAGGTGTACGTCAAGGCGACTGTCCAGAGGATGGAGAGCTCATCCAGCAGCTGTCCCACATAGCTCAGGGTCACGTGATAGTAGGTAGAGAAAATACCTGCAATGAGTGAGGCGGGTTGTGTTAATAACCTTCCTCCTTCCAGCTCAGCACCCCCCTCAAGGAGACAGTCCGCTGCAATTCCTGGGAGAGATTCTCTGCTTCAGAAGATCCCGCAGTTCAGTTTCGTCCCACCAGCCCCTTGATGCTTGTGTTGCAGGAACCCTCCCTGCCTTTCAGGCCTTCGCTAGGCCAGATCAGCTCAGCTGCTGTTCCTGTCTAACCCCAATGGACACAGCAGGGTTGGATGTTTATAATGGAGACTAAGGTCCAGCCCCACCTGTCCAGTGGGGGAGAACTGGGTGGAACTCCCTTGGGAGGTGGCAAGAGCACTCCTGGCTTAAGCAGAGGAGGTCACGCTGGGCACCCCTTTGGGGGCTTGGTGTATCCGTGGCACAGGACATGCAGCCTCTGGTGAGCCTGGGCCGCAAGAGAGCACAGCCAGGAGTCAGCGAATGGGAGATCTGAACCCTTTGGGCCTGATTCCTCTTTATCCTAAGGCCCCTTTACACTGCTTCTGGCCAGGTAAAAGGGCCTTCAAGTATGACCGGGCCTTAGTGCAAATGAGAATCAGCCTTGGCGTTCAGTGGGACTGGGTGGCAGGGGAGGTTTCCATGGCAGACAGCACATGCTCCTATTTTCAATTTCCAGATAAACACACCACCCCTTCTTCCTATGGGAGCTCCTAGGCACCACCCTGCCAGCCACGGAGAGCACAGGGGGACTCTGCTCAGAGTCTACATAAAGGGAATTCGTCCCATGCGAGTGAAAATTCGTTAATATTGTCAGGGCTGCTAGTTGGGTGGCTGGGTCACTGTTACACATTGTGAAGGACTCGCTCCCCACGGAGGCCCTGATTCAGGAAGGTCCCAAGGCACTTGTCTAAGGTGGCACACATCCCCGTGCAGGTATGAGCTTAAAGTTAACCATGTACTTAAGGACCTTCCTGAATCAGCGTCTTAGCCTGTAGGGAAGTGAGGCAGAGGGGACCTGCGGGAAGTGTCCTGGGATGATGGAGGGGCTAATCAATCCCTCTTCTTTTCACCCTTTTCCATAATACGAGAACAAAGGGTAGCTCCAAAAGTGCGAACCTGAGACTCTCCTCGAAGCGTCAGTGGGTGTATCTACGCTGCAGGTGGGAGGGGTGGTTCCCAGCCCGGGCAGTTGTACATGATCTGGCTGTGCTCAAGCGAGCCTGCCGAAAACAGGAATCTGGCTGCAGCAGGGCGGGAGACCCCTCAGGCTGGCCACCCAAGTGCAGCCCCATCCGAGGTCTTAGGTGCGTGCTTGGGCGGCCACACGGCTATTTTGGCGTGTTAGCTCGAGAAGCTATCACGTGTACACCTCCCAGCTGCAGGGTAGACCTACCCGGTATGGGAAAGGGCTAAACTATCCTGCAGGCCCCCAGGGCTTTACTGAGAAAATATGTAACCCGCAGGGAATAAATAATTGGGCTGCATTCTGGCTCCTGCTTTGGTGACATAAAGGGGCTGGAGAGAAGTCCCTTGGTCCAAATGCAGCTTAGGGCTTGCATATACAGCCTTTTGCCACCCACCCCCCCTTGCAGACCCTGGCATGCCTGAAGGGTTCAGTGCTACAAGGATTCTGGGCTGCAAACCAGCCCATTTAAGTCTTATGCCTGGGGCCATTTTAAATCCTGCAGGCAGCACAGAATCCGGGGGTACGTCTACGCTGCAAGGAAAAACCCATGGTGCCAAGTCTCAGAGCCCAGTCAATGGATCAGGCTTGTGGGGCGTGGGCTGCGGAGCTAAAAACAGCAGTGTGTAGACTTTCCCGCTCGGGCAGGAGGAACCTGGCTCTGAAACCCGGCGAGTCAATCGACCCAGGCTCTGAGAGTTATCGCTGCAGTGTAAACATGCCCTAGGGGCCTAAAGCTATCTTTGGCTTCTCCCGGGTTGTGTCCTTTCTTCAGCATCTCTCAGGAGAGGTAGCACAGAACAGAATCTCGCTCCACAGTCTGGTCCTTTGGAAAGCTGAAGGCAGTGGGGGTTATGTTAGGCCTTTTAATAACCCTGAAACATACCTATTAATAGGAACATGAAGGAGATGCTATAGGCAGACAGGGGGCGCTGTTGGACATATTGGTGGTTCAGGTACAGCAAGATGGGGAAAAGGAGGAAGAAACTCACATTGCTGATCTGAAAAACAACAAAGCAACACACACATTCAGCTTAAAGGGCAAAGGACCTGTGTCAGCTCGGGCAAGTCACTTCACCTTTCCATGCCTCAGTTTCCCCCTCTATAAAATGGATACCTACCTCCAGTGAAAAGCACAGTATGCAAGTGAGGGGTTGTTAAAGGTGCAAGCGGCGAAGGGGTCAGTCAAAAAGCAGGGGTGAACATGGGTGTAGGGTGACTCCTGGGGAGGAGGGTACTGCTGTATTCTTTCTGACTGAAGTCAGCAAGCCAGTCCTCGGGCCAGATTCCTGGGGTAATTCCATGCAAGTCAATGGAGACATGTCAGGAGTGAGTCTGGCCCAGTGAGGTTAAACTGGCTTCTTTACTCAAGCATGGCCACCGAAATGCCAGTGTTCACCCGCCCACCCTGTCCCTCTCTCCTCCCCAAACTCCTCTAGTACCGCCAGCTCTGTCCAGCTAGCCCTGAACACACAAGGGAGTCCGGGTGGTATTGACTGGGAATGAGGAGCTTTGCATAAAGAGGCCAGTAAACCAGGATGGGGCAGAACTAGCATTCGCAAGGGGTGTGGGTGGGGTGGGATGGGGCAAGAGCAGGAAGATAGATGGGGTAGGGATTCGACTGGGGCCAGAGTAATGGGGTGTTACGTGGGAAGCTCTCTAGGGCGGAGGGGAGGGAGAGAGGTGGCAGCTATTCAGTACAACAGTGATCCCATGAAGCAATAAACATCCGTTAATCATACTGGTGAAATTAACGTGACAAGATGACTCTTCCCAGTCCATCTTCAAAGCACTTTGTAACAATTACATGTTATTACAGTAATTAGCATGTTTTAATATGTTTAGAATCACAGACATGTAGGGTTGGAAGGCACTTTGCGAGGTCATCTAGTCCAGCCCCCTGCTCTGAGGTGGGATCAAGTATACTCACACTGACCCCGACAGGCGTTGTTTAACCTGTTCTTAAAAACCTCCAGTGATGGTGTGATGGGGCAAAGAGGCCCACACCAGCAGAGAGCCTATAGGCCAAGCTAGCTCTGCCCCACTATACCTGTAGCCAGTGCCAAGCCTGAAGGGGGAATAAAAGGAGAGAGTCTGGCTCAATTCTGGGGTAAGACATTTTAGCTGTCTAACAATGTGCAGCAATGTCCCACAGTGGTTTTGGGCAAGAGGAATCTTTTATCCAGTTGAAATTGCAAGAGGAATTGAAAGAGGTGAAATGTAGCAAGGACACCAGAGCTAACAGCCTGATTCTTGTGAAAAGTACCCTGAAATCTCTACAGACCACGAGGGTCAGGAGCTTGGCGTTAAACCTCATCTGAAACGTAGCACCTTTGGGATGCATCTGTTAAGTACTGAACCAGAGGGAAGAGAGCCAGATGATGAACAACCAAGATGACTTCCTGCCTCGCCTAGGTGGTCCTTCTTTTGTCTCCCATCTAGGTACGAACTTGGGCCCTGATCCTGCAGTCAGTTCTGCAGAGATGGACCCTCATATCCGACTGGACTCTCATTCATCTCATGAATCTGATTGCAAGATCAGGCTTTGCTTATCTTGTGAGACCCAAAGCGATCTCAGCTCAAGGTAACATGGCTGTAGGCTAGAATGAAGTTGTTAGAGGTATGGTGCACAGGCTAGCATACTTGGGATGCAAATGTTGACGCTCTCCTTTAACTTTTACGGATTAATCTTGAATTGCATCAAGTCTTTCATTAAACCAGTTGATGCTTTTATTTACTGGAATTTTCAGGCCAAGGAGATCTGCCTGTTGTTGTCATTTGGCACTAAATCCTGCAGCTTTTGCACCCTGGACTGGGCAATTAACCAAAACTAGAATCGGCGCAGCCTTACCCTTCATATCTTCAGGTTGTGACACAATAGACGCAAGAGGAAATACTAGTCCCACTGATGAGATCAGTGACAAACTGTTCAAGAAAGGCAGAGAAAACATACCAAAGATGTAAAAATCACAAACAGGCTGTAAAAACATTCCTGAAAACCAGGTAAAAGAGGCTCCTGGAGAACAAACAGGGATTACAAAGGACAAGTGAAGAGAAAGTGTGCACAGAAAGGATGGCAGAGTGCAGATTACAGGAGTTAGCGGAAGGAATTAGCGCTGGTTGCTCAATCAAACACTCAGCAGACCGGAAACATAGATGTTTAAGGTTGCCCACACAGATTGCCTCATTGTGCATTGCGACAGTGTCCTTAATATCTGATCTCAACACGATTTCCCAAAAGATACAGTCTGTGAAGCACAGCAAGAGCTGAGATTAGTGGAAAGGTATAGTGTACAGGAGGATGCTAGGCTGGGAACTGTGCAAATGAGAATCAAGAAATATCAGACTAGCTGAAATCAGGGCAGTTAAGCTTGGCAGCTAGATGCTGAGGCACTATAATATTGTTGGCCGTAATGTCAGCCCATACCCCTCAGCCGTGAACCCTTGGAAAATTAGAAAGTAGCAGCTGACCTCCTCCAAGCTGCTAAAGGGATGGCAACAGGAATTCACCTCTAAGAGTGAGTCAGTTCATTGGCTTTCCATCTCTTGGGTTCACATACAGGTTTAGCTCTTGAGGAGAGTGAGTCAGAGTTATAGGTCCCCATTTGTCCAGGTCACATCATTTGGCAAGATTCTCGGTCTCAGTTTAGGAGCAAACCTGGACTGGGATAGCAGAGATGCTTCCAGGGAGGACTGAGCAATAGCAGGGCGGTGTGAGGTGGCCCTGGACTGGTGTAACGGGGCATGCTGCAGATCAGGCTAGAGGTGCAGGTGTGGAAGATTTTTCCAAAGAAGCTGCCTGCACTGTACATGGCTTAGGTCAGTGCTGTTCACTGGCACTAAATTCATTTCCACAGAAAGGGGATCTCCCCCTAGAGAAAATACCAGAAGAGGCAGCAAGAACTACCAGGCTGTTCTTTGCCCTAGATTCTAATCAGACTGAAACCGGTCGTTCAGCAGATGGTATCTCCAAGCCACTCCTTTGGAATCCATCTCATGCTCTAACCGTCACCAGCGGAGCGGGACTGTACATACCAATCAACCTTTGTCCCACTGCCAGGCACACCCACCCAGTAGTATCAGCCTGGGCCCGTTTCAGACACTGTATCATATCATAATCCGACTCTGAATCTGTCTTGCATTGCAAGAGCAAAATGGCAAAAGCTCAAGAAACAGGTTCAAGGGACATTATCAGTGATCCAAAAGAATTTTCCTTCAGGCACAGGCATTCTTCGACTTTTAGGCCACCTTTTAATAGCGAGACAGTCTCCTGGGCACACCTCCCCTCCCATTCATGATTGTATAATATCCCTGGAGCTAAACAAGCAATGGCCCACATGGAAAAGTAAAACATTGATGTGTTTCCAGCTGCCCAGTGCAGCGAGGGTTAATCAAGCTGGATGGGATTTTCAAAAGCACCATAGAGAGGAAGGTGCCCGACTCTCACTGAAAGCCAGTGGAAAGTTGAGCATCTAACTCTCTTGGGTGATGCTGAAAAACCTGATCTTCACTTGCTCTGCATTTCGTCTCTGGATTAACACGGGTGGAACTGAGAGTGTGGAGGGAATAATTGATTTTTTGGTTCAGTGGCCAAACCGAGGGCAGGATTGAGTTCACTTGGAACCAGAACTGATTGTTTTCAGGTTTCCTGGAGTCACAAAATGAAAAAAAGAATTTCATTTGTGTCGACTGCAGTGTTTAAAATGTTGATGGGAAACCAAATGCACAAACTGTTCATTTGGAAACTGTCAAAAAGGAACATTGTTTTGACATTTCCCCCCAAATTTTTTCTCATTTTTTTTTCAGCTGAAACTCTGTGCCAAATTCAACCCAAATTAGACACACACACCCCCATGCACTTTTCTGCAAATTTACTATTTGCTGAAAATATTTCACCCAGCTCTATAACGGGGAGCAGGATTTGGCCAGGTGGGGGTGGAGAACAAACCACGACATCTGTGATTGGTAGAGAACCGGTTTTGTCCAGAAGCCAAAGAGACTTTCTCACCATGCTGTACCTGAGTGGTTGAGAATAATTATGTGAGCATAATCAATGATTATTGCTCACAAGTTCCAGGACCTAGATTTACCTGACACCCTAGGGCCTTCAAGGCTTCAGCTACTAACAGTAGAAGCAAATACCGATGAAGCAAGCTGATGAAGGGTAGGCTGAGGGACTAGCGTGACGGTTCTGCCTGACACCCATCCACTCCCCATCCACGGGATCCTCTGCATTAGCAACAAGAAGCCATGATCAGAGGGCACGGCTACAGCGGAGCTGGAGATGTAATTCCCAGCCCAGGTAGATGTACACGCACTAGCTCTGATCAAAGCAGCGTACTAAAAATAGCGCTGTATTTGCGGCGACCCGGGAGGCAGCATGAGTTCGATGGGACTGTTGTCAGGGTAAGTACTTAGGCAGCTAGCCTGTGCTGCTGCAGCTACACGGCTACTTCAAGCGTCCCGACTCGGTCAAAGTTAGCATGTGTGTGGCCACCTGAGCTGGAAAATGCCGCGCCAGCCTGCAGCATAGACTTAGAATCAGAGAACCAAGCCGACCAGATTTAGCATGTACTGAGCAGACACTTATGGTAATTCAGATGTCACCAGATGGCTTCATTAGATAATGCCTCCGCTGAGAGACAAAGATGACTGGGCCACTCAGCCGTGCCTATATTTTGAGAAAATGCCACAGAAACGGTGGTCGTTCCCAAGAAGTGAGGGAAGTTTGACACTCACAGTCCACTTGGAATTGCAGAAGGCTTTTTGAAGTGTCCCACAAGCTGCCGCTTCATAGAACTGGGGGATCATTATTAATAAAAACACAATAGCAGAGAGAGGCTCCAACGGAGATCAGGGCCCCATTGTGCTGGGAACTGCTCAGACACCTCATGAGACAGTCTCTGCCCCAAACAGTTTGCAACCTAGATCAGGGGTCCCAAACGCACGGCACGCGGGGTTATTTTCTGCCACCCGCCAGCTCCTTGCGGCACCCCCGAACCCCTCCTGCAGCCGAACCCCCTGCCCTGAGCACCCTGCTGCACCCCTCCTGCACTCCAACCCCCTGCCCTGAGCCCCCCGCCACACCCCACACCCCTCCTGCATCCCAACCCCCTGCCCTGAGCCCCCTGCCACACCCCACACTCCACCTGCACCCCAGCTCCCTGCTGTGCCCCACACCCCTCCTGCACCCCAACCCCCTGCCCTGAGCCCCCTGCCACACCCTGCACCCCTCCTGCACTCCCTGGGGACAGGGAGGGCACGGAGTTGGGGGGTGGGGATTTCAGGGAAGGGGTTGGAATGAGGGCAGGGAAGGGGTGGGAAGAGGTGGAGCAGGGCGTCACTGAAGGGGTGGAGTGAGGGTGAGGCCAGGGCAGCCGGGGAGGCGGGGGTGGTCAGTGGTGCGGCCCTCAGGCCAATGTACTAGTCCTCATGTGGCCCTCGTGGTCATTTGAGTTTGAGACCCTTGACCTAGATGGACATGAGGCAGAAGGGGAAGTGATTTGCATAAAGTCCGTGGCAGAGCCAGGAATAGAGCCCATGTTTCTTGATTCCCAGGCCAATGCTGTACCCACTAGACCATGCTATCTACCAATAAAACAGCTACCCAGAGTGCAATGGGACTGCAGTGGTGGATTAGAATCCCGCGTGCGGGGCAGAAGCTCATCTGGAGGAAGCTGACTAGTGTGGACACACTCCACTGCTGTTGGTTCTACCCGTGCGATCCTGACAGTGCCCTGACCAGCGGCCCAGCACGCTCATGTAGCTGCTGCTGCTGGAGAAGCCCCAGTGGGGCTGGGAGCAGAATGTAGCCCTCAGCACAGTGTATCCTAGCCATGGGTTATCTGCCACAGCCGTTTGTTGGCAGACAACTGCCGGGCCAGCTGGTTAAAGCACTGGGTATAATAGCCAGTGTGAGAGGCATTATGCTATCTAGTTAAGCCTGAATTCCAACTTCAATTCTAACCCCTCTTTCTAGCTGCTAATAACTTCCCAAACAAGTTCCTTTTTTGTGCTGAAATTTTCCATGCTGAGTCTGAGCCTGGAGGCAATTTAAAACAAACAACCAAAAAAGTTTGATCCAGATCAGTTCAGTTTCAAGCATGAAAAGCAAAACAGGCTTCTCTTCTCCACCATCAGCCGGGTGGAGATTCCTCTGATAATGCGTCTGGCTGCGTAAACTTTCCATACCCTTTTCTCTTAGAGATTCAGGGGAGTAAACCCACTTGATGGAACAATTGGCTTAAGTGCTTGGTGGAATCAGACTCTAAGCCTTAACAATGTGCATGGTGCTGTACAAGGAGCCACGGGAGCGGTGCGCCTTTTGAAAATCCCACTAGGTGCCTATATTCAGATTTAGGTGCCTGAATCCCCTTAAAGATCTGGCCCAAATTCCTTACCCTGAGTTTCCCACAATCTTTGGGCCCAGTCTTGCTCCCATTGAAATCAATTGAAAATCTTTCGTTGGCTTCAGTGGGTGCAGGATTAGGCCCTAAATACAGGCGGATACCAGAGGGGCTGGTCAGTCACAAACTTCTAATTGATTTATTGAGTTTCTCCATTTATACATTTATCTGTATCTAATTCCCAAATATTTATATTTGCCAGAAGCTGGGAATAGGTGACAGGGGATGGATCACTTGGTGATTCCCTGTTCTGTTCATTCCCTCTGGGGCACCTGGCATTGACCATACTGGGCTAGATGGACCTTTGGTCTGGCCGTTCTTATGTTACCAGCCTATGTGAGTTTACAGCTGTCCTGTTGTCTTGGAAATATTGATTTACTGCTATGTACTTGTACTGCATTTAGAATGGTTTCAGAGTAACAGCCGTGTTAGTCTGTATTCGCAAAAAGAAAAGGAGGACTTGTGGCACCTTAGAGACTAACCAATTTATTTGAGCATGAGCTTTCGTGAGCTACAGCTCACTTCATCGGATGCATACCGTGGAAACTGTAGCAGACTTTATATATACACAGAGAATATGAAAAAATACCTCCTCCCACCCCACTGTCCAGCTGGTAATAGCTTATCTAAAGTGATCATCAGGTGGGCCATTTCCAGCACAAATCCAGGTTTTCTCACCCTCCACCCCCCCCCACAAATTCACTCTCCTGCTGGTGATAGCCCATCCAAAGTGACAACTCTTTACACAATGTGCATGATAATAAAGTTGGGCCATTTCCTGCACAAATCCAGGTTCTCTCACCCCCTCACCCCCCTCCCAAAAACCACACACACAAACTCACTATCCTGCTGGTAATAGCTCATCCAAAGTGACCATTCTCCCTACAATGTGCATAATTAAGGTGGGCCATTTCCAGCACAAATCCAGGTTTTCTCACATCCCCCCCACCCCCATACACACACAAACTCACTCTCCTGCTGGTAATAGCTCATCCAAACTGACCACTCTCCAAGTTTAAATCCAAGTTAAACCAGAACATCGGGGGGGGGGGTAGGAAAAAACAAGAGGAAATAGGCTACCTTGCATAATGACTTAGCCACTCCCAGTCTCTATTTAAGCCTAAATTAATAGTATCCAATTTGCAAATAAATTCCAATTCAGCAGTTTCTCGCTGGAGTCTGGATTTGAAGTTTTTTTGTTTTAAGATAGCGACCTTCATGTCTGTGATTGCGTGACCAGAGAGATTGAAGTGTTCTCCGACTGGTTTATGAATGTTATAATTCTTGACATCTGATTTGTGTCCATTTATTCTTTTACGTAGAGACTGTCCAGTTTGACCAATGTACATGGCAGAGGGGCATTGCTGGCACATGATGGCATATATCACATTGGTGGATGTGCAGGTATACGAGCCTCATTTAGAATGATAATTTACCATTATTGATGATCAACCATGATTGATTTTCATTAATAATTATTAATAATATGTGATGATGTAATCTGAGCTCAGACTTGGGAGAACAGAGACCTTGGATTCTTCTATTCCTGGCTTTGTCAAAGACTTACTGTGTGACTTCACACAAATCATAGAAATAATGTAAGATGAGATAAGGAAGCAAAAATGGGTCCTGAGAAAACTGTACCCATTGGGTTCAATTTTAATCATGATTGCGGGCCGTTCTGGGCTTGGGCTTATTTTGTGTCTGGCTAGGAGGCCAACATTAGACTAGTTAGGAACATTATTTTCATAGATGTGTTTGCAAAGCAGAGACTAGAGATGGATTTAGGAAAGTAGCTGTAGCTATCTAAAAGTTACCATTGCACTTGCGTTGGTCTAGGATATTTGTCAGACAGAAGAATAATTGACAGCTGGTGTAACTGAAATAATCATTGCCTGCCCGCAGCTAAGGGGCTGATCACAGCAAGTACCACTAAAATTCTAAAGAAAATGAATGACTAGCAACAAACCACAATGGAAGAAAGCCAGTCACAGGAGGAAAGCTTAATAGGAAAGACAAAGCAGACTGGTTTCAGAGTTGTAGCCCTGTTAGTCTGTATCAGCAAAAACAATGAGGAGTCCTTGTGGCACCTTAGAGACTAACAAATTTATTTGGTCATAAGCTTTCTTGAGCTGCAGCTCACTTCATCGGATGCTGAGCTGTAGCTCACGAAAGCTTAATGCTCAAATAAATTTGTTAGTCTCTAAGGTGCCACAAGTCCTCCTTTTCTTTTTGCGCAGTTGTTTCCATTGCAAAGTGGGTATAAGGTGCTACCACTCCGATCTGGTGGCAAGTTTACATTCATTTTGTCCTGGTGAAAATGACAGCACCAGGTGCAGGGTAATGGAGAATCAAACCCAAACCTGAACAAAGGACAAAGCAAACTAGCCCTAGGGAAAATTAGGAGTTTTGCTTTTCCCCAGTGGGACAAGTCCTGGAAGTACCCAAGCTAGTTACTGTGATGTATTGAAAACTGTGTTAAAATTATATGCTACCACTTTACATTCTCAGGGTTTCCTGGTCCTGCTTGCAGGCCAGAGGGCTCTGTAAAGAGGTGTGCAGTCTAGATTTCAGCAATCTGTCTGCAAAGAGTCAGCCTAGAACAAGGTGGGATGACTTCTGCCTCTCTGTCTGAGGAGCAGTTTGCTTTCTCTCTCTCTGTTTTTTGTTCTTGAGTGTTCAAGTTCTGGATTTTAATAAATAAAGTAATGTAACGTCGCAAGCTGCTTGAAGGATAAAACCATAAAATACTCCAACTTCCCTCTCTATATATGACTTGGATGTAGAGTTACCAAGTTAGATCCTAGTTATCACTGGTAGTATGTTGGTGGGACAAGGGGAGAATATTATCCAAGGCTCAGAGGAGACAGGCTACCCAGGGCTTGACAGTGTCAGGGAGAATCCTTGAAGTTCCTCCTAGATGCTGATGGTGTAACCGTTTGTACTAAGGAGCCCATTCACCTAAGGAGAGCTGCACCACAGCGGTGTTGGAATATACCACTCTGAGTGATTTCCCTTTCAGATTTACATGGTTTTTCTTCTTTGAGTACGGGGAGTTCTCTGCTGACCCTCTATTCTCTCAATGGCCCAGATTCCCATAGGTATTTATGCACCTAACTCCCATTGAGTTAGGATCTGGCCAATATCTCTCCAGCCCTGACCAACAACATGACTTGGGCCCAGATCAGCAGGAAAAGATCCAAAACCTTCAAGCTGGCCTGTGGAAGCCTGAGAGGGAAGTTACTGAGAGTGGTAAATTCCAACACCCCATTAGGCTCCTGTGCAGGTGGACATTAGAGTCCTATTACAATGAATGAAGTCAAATGACAAACCTGCTTCCTTATCTAGCTTCCCTGTTTATGAGCCCATTAAAGCTGCTTGAAAACTGGCAGTTTGTCTCCAGTGAATCACCACTTTAGTTGTATCAGAAGAACTGTGCGGCCCAGACCTGGATCTCTCTGAGCCTAAAGTCTTTCCAGCAAAGATGGGGTTGATACTGCTGGAATGGGGATAGGATGCAATTGATCGAACGCTGTACCTTATGTAGCTTGCTGGTTCCGTTTCTGTTAACGCCCGAGGAGAAACTTGTGCTCCTAGGTTTCATGGATCACGAGGTGCGTGAAGGAAGATGATGGGCTCCATGAGAACCAGAGCCAAGGAGGCACAAGGGGACACATGCAAAAAGGTGTTGAGATGGAAGTGAAGGGAAATATACAAGGGATTGTTAGCACCCTAACAATATCTGTCTCTAAGCTCACTATTTCCTTGCGCTCTTCCATCTGTCTGTATCCACCGGGTTCCTCTTGTCTGGTACAGATTGCAAGCTGTTTGGGGCAGCTTGTTAGCTTTGTGTCTGTACATCGCCTAGCACAATGGGGTTATGGGTCCGTGGTTGGGGCTCCAAGGCGCTACAAGATATAACTAATAATAAATAATAATAGGGCAGCAATGGCTGGAGAATTTTCACTTAGCTACTATGAATTATTACACTTCTGCTACTGAATTACAGTGCAATCATCAACTATAATTCATTGATTACATATTTAACTGTCGATTTAATTTATATGTAGCCTTATCTTTTGTATCTAATTTTTATATAACGTTTTAAAAAGGACTTGATCTAAGACATGGGATGGAACAACACAGTCTTGCATGAAGTTATTCCATAGCAGCAAACCACAGCGGATGGTAAGAATATAACTTTTTAGATGCCACCCAGGATCGTTTTGAGAAGGAGCCTTCATTGAAAGTTCTGCTGATTTAATGCTGCAGCTGCAGCCGCCGATAGGGAGGGCCATATCCTCAGCTGGTGTAACTAATTGGGCATAGCTCCACTGAAGTCAACACTGATAAATATCCAGACAAGGATCTGGCCCCAGGCCATGCATGAGAGATAAAGCCCAAAAGATTTGTATAAAGTGCCGATGCATACAGAACGCGTCGTATTATTTATTCATTTGAAAGCACCCACTGCTGTATTGTGCACCTCACAGTGAAAACAAAAGGGGCAGATTTTCATGCAAATTATCATAGTTCGATCCAGCTGAGGGTCTGCCTCAAAGAGGAAACGATCTGCCTACAACTTGGCCCTACCAGTAAGGGGTATAAACAGACTGAGGGGGAAAGGTGGGAGGAGAGGAAGGACAAAGGTGCCGATCAATGTCTCATCTGATCCCCAGCCAGTGCTGTCAAACATCTTATCTAAGGCGCACTTGTGAGCTGGCTGACATATCTGCTCAGGGGAGTTGGGTGTATAAGATACTACTCTACTCTCCCCTGCGGGGGCCGTTCACCGTTACAGGTCAAAGTGCAACTGGGAGAACCACCACCGTGGGGCTGCTACTGTCAGCTCCCTTGCAGATAGAGGAAGAGTGGATCGAGCCCTGAATCTAACCCCAACCCCAACGCACTGGCCAGCACAGAGGAGGAAGTCAGCTGTGCCACAAGAAGAGCTGGGATAGCTGACTTCCCCCATGGAGCAAGCCGGGAGCAGCTGACTCTGCTCCTGGGGCCCCATCCTCAGTGCACATTGCTAGGTGCCAACCCAGCCCTTCGTGTCTGGTAGGGACTGGGGCAGAGAGTTGCTAGATAAAGCTGCACCTGGAAAAGACTAATAAGCTAATGCTGGTAAACTGCTGAAAGCAACTGGAAGGTGCGGTGAGGATTGTTTCTGCCTGCCAAAGGGTGACGGGTCATTTTTTGTGGGGGGGGGGGGTCCAGTGCACCTCTGAGTAATTACCTGGTTTAAGGGAAAGCATCTGGGCCTCATAAAGGGAAAGGAAGAGAAAGATGCTGCTAGAAGAAGCTGTTTAGAGTCAGTCGAAGGGCCCTGTAGGAGACCCTGAGGGACCTTGAGTGTGGAAGATGGGGTTCGCCTGCTGATTAGAGAGAGCTGAAGAAGGCTGAGCTGGCGAGGAGAAGGGCTGCTTGGTTAAGAGCTGACTGGCACAGAAGACTAGGGTTGCCAACTTTCTAATTGCACAAAACTGAACATGCTGGCCCTGCCCTGCCTTCCCTGAGGCTCTGCCCCTTCTCCAAGGCCCTGCCCCAACTCACTCCAGCCTGCCTCCCTCCGTCTCTTGCTCTCCCCCACCCTCACTCACTTTCACTGGGCTGGGGCAGCAGGTTGAGGTGTGGGAGGGGGTGAGGTCTCCGGCTGGGGGTGCAGGCTCTGGGGTGGGGCCATAAATGAGGGGTTCAGGGTGCAGGAGGGGGCTCCTGGCTGGGGCAGAGGGTTGAGTGCGGGAGGGGGTGCAGACTCTGGCTGGGGTTGGGCTCTGGGGTGGGGCTGGGGATGAGGGGTTTGGGGTGCATGAAGGTGCTCCGGGCTGGGGCTGAGGGATTTGGAGTGCAGGGGCGGTTTCCAGGAGGGAGTTTGGGTGTTGGAGGGGGCTCAGGGCTGGGGCAGGGGGTTGGGGTGCAGGAGGAGGTGCGGGGTCTGGGAGGGAGTTAGGGTGCAGGAGGACATTCTGACCTAGGGTAGGGGGTTCAGGGTGCAGGGTCTGGGAGGGAGTTAGGGTGCGGGTGGGGGTTCTGACCTGGGGCAGGGGGTTGGGGTACCAGTGGGGATGCGGGGTCTGGGAGGAAGTTAAGGTGCTGGAGGGGATTCTGACCTGGGGCAAGGGGTTGGGGTGCGGGCTCTGGCCAGGCGGTGCTTACCTCAGGTTGCTCCTGGTCAGCAGTGCAGCAGGGCTAAGGCAGGCTCCCTGCCTGCCCTGGCTCCGCACTGCTCCCAGAAGAGGTCAGGGGCTGCGGATCCAGCGCTGGGGATCGGGGCAGCATGCGGAACTTCCCTGATTGCCCCTGCGCCTAGGGACCAGACACGCTGGCCGCTTCCGGGGAGCTGAGCAGAGCCAGTGCTGATCGGAGCCACCAGGGTCCCTTCCCGTTTGAAAACCAGATGCCTGGCAACCCTATAAAGCACCCTTTTATACTGCCCCTTTAAGTGAGCAGGTGTGCCTGCCCTTTGTTATTAGAGTTCTCCTTCCGGGCATGTCGCAGCTGTTGTACGATGATCACAGGACGATGGTCCTGATTTTTCTCTTGCTGAGGACCTGCTCTGAGGGGTGTTGAGTACTCTTAACTCCCACTGACTGTAATAGAATAGCTGTGGTTGCTCAGCACCTTGCAGGATCAGGCCCTTACACCTGAAGGCAAGAGCCCTATTGAGGAGAGCACTTATGGATGTTCTTAAGTCCACCCCCCAGTCAGGACAGCACTTCAGAACATGCTTCAGTCCCAAGGACCTGCTTCCATCCCCTGGGACTTAAGTACATGCTTCAACATCCACTTAAGGGAGGCTTTCTTGAATCGGGAGCTGAGCCTGAGTGTGGATCAAAATTACCTTCATGGGGTGCGATCCCACTGCAGTCAAAGAAGTAAGGCCCAGATCCACACAGTATTTAGGCTCCTATTGTCCCTTGATTTCATTGGAAGTTCTGAGCATAATAAGTGTACAACTGGAGTGAGATCAGGTGCCCCCAAGGACCAGAAAAATCTCTCTCTCTCTCTGCGCAGTTGCTCTGTGTTCAAACTGAAGGGACACAACTAGCCACTTAATCACCAAAACAAATCCTGTAAGGTTCATGCTGTCTGCAAAATCTATTTTCGTTCTTGGTCTCACAAGTTGGGCACCTGGGTATAAAAATACTTTTATCTCGTTCTCCATCCTATGAGAGACAAGCTCGTGTGTGAGGCCTGGCTAGTGGGAATGAAATAAGACAAACCTGGTTAGGTCAGAACTTTAGGCATCCAGATTTGAAAGTTAAGCACCTAACCCCATATTTAGACACTTAAGGTGACATTTTCAGACGCACATATAGGATTTAAGAGCTTCAGTCCCGGATTTTTACAGTCATTGCTGGGCTCAGCATTCCAATGCCTAAGTCTCCTTTTCAAAAGTGATTTGCGCCCACCGTCTCAGAGGTATTTCAGCATCTAATTCCCATTGATTTCCTCCTAAATGCCTTTGAGGGTCGGGGCCTTAGGTCCTTTTGAGAATCCCATTGGGGCTGATCTGCATCTTTAGGTGCGTTAGTATCTTTAACAATCTGGCCTGAAGAGCCCAAGTCTCTTTTGAAAACGGGACTCTGCTCCTACATCTCGTGACATTTTTTCCTTTGAACTTATTTAGGTGCTAAAAACCATAGGGCCAAGATTCATGATTTTTGTGAGTTTGAGACAGAGCTTCGTTTTCAGAGTGTGGATTGCTCACCGCTTTCTGATACCAGGCCACTGTAGGGTATCTTTGGGGCACTGAGAACTGCTAGTCCCATTTGAGAATGCTGGCCTAAGTGTTTGACTTGAGTAAACCAAGTGTAAAAAATGTTAGCATCCTTGCTTGCTATTCCCCCGTCTGATATAGGCCCACTCAGCAGCGATGCACCGCCATTTGCCGGGCAAGTTAAATGCAGCGTAGGCCTTAGTCAGTCAGACCGTGGGTGCCAGTGGCAATGTAGGGCGACTTGCACGGATGATGACATTTGCTGGGTTGTGTAAGACCAGGGTAATGTATACCACGGGGGTGGTCTATCTGGACCAAACTCAGCTCTGGTGTAAGCAGGTGCAATACCTCTTTAAACCCAGGGTTGTGAGTTCAATCCTTGAGGGGGCCATTTAGGGATCTGGAGCAAAAATTGGGGATTGGTCCTGCTTTGAGCAGGGGGTTGGACCAGATGACCTCCTGAGGTCCCTTCCAACCCTGAGATTCTATGATTCTATGAAATCTGTAGGATGTGTGTTCACTTGTACTAAGGGGGAATTTGTCTGGGGGGACTCCAGGGTAATGTCTACTCTGCAGCTGGCATTGTGCCTCCCAGCCTGGATAGACAGGCTCATGTTAGTGGGCTAAAACGCAGTGTGGACATTGTGGGATGGGCAGTGGCTAGCCACCCGAGCTGGGACCCAGGGGATCAGACAGGTTTAGATGCAGCTGGCTAGCCTGAGCCACCACCAGCTTGCGCGGACCTAGCGCCCGTCTGTCTGCCAGGGCTGGGAGGCTCGCTCCCAGCTGCAGCGTAGCTGTACCCATAGAGAACTGCGTGAATTGCATGGGTTCCGCGATCGACTAGAAGATCCACTCTGCCATGCAGGCGCTGGTGGTGGGTTGGTAGGGGGAAGCTGCAGTACTGTGTTAAGGGAATTGTTAAAACTGGGAGGTATCACAAAAGGAAGAACCATCTCCATGGATGATGGGAACGTCCAGAATTAGAACAGTTATTAAACAAGAGCCTGGGGAGGGATACAAATCCACAAGCTTCAGGGTTTAAGCCAGTTCCTAACTATTGGGGATGGGGGTAGGAGGAAACATTCCCAGGGCAGGTTATGCCTTAACTGCCTACTGCAGCACCTTCCCCTGAAAAAGCTGGTCCCGGCCACTGTCAGGCAGAGGACCCTGGATTAGATGGGCCCTCTTCTCTGATCTAGCCTGGCAGTGACTGCGTTCTTAAGTGCGGTGGGGATGTGGTTTGTTAATGCATTAACATTCCATTTTCTGGAGTCGTGGGTTCAGAAGCTGGCTTGCGGTGCCTTTCAGCCCCTCCTGTATTTTTCTCTGTATTACATGAATCTGGCTGTGGTGTATACAGCAATTGGCAGAAGAACTGCCGGACTGAAAAGCAGGATTTTCGCAGAGCTCTCAGAGTGGGAACCCTGCACCGTACCCACCTCCAGGATCCCCAACTCCAGCTGACGCTGTCAGAACCTCACTTTCATCAGCAATAAATATCCCATGATTTACCTGGCGTTTAGCACCTTCTTTCCATCCCCACTCTCCCAAAACACTGATATTCAAAGCAGAGGGGTGCCTGGAGACAGACAAAGCACAAGCCCACTTCTCAGACCTGCCTGGCCTCTCCCATCTCCGCTTGCCTCTTCCCTCGATTATACACAGCATTTGCCCCACAATTGCTGTTTTCAGCTGCCCCAGGGATGTGTGTGAGTTTCACAGTCACAGCACAGCAGTCCACAGTGAGTCCTTGCCCCCCTGGCTGCTCACACTCACCGTGTTGTAATACTCCGCGATGACCTCAGAGTGCTCAAAGTTGCCTTCGCACCAGTCGACTTCGGAGGTGAGGTAGGTGAATATGCTCGGCATTTTGGGGCTCCCTCTGCCAAGGGAGAGAAGCTGGTTAGGTTGTTCCCGGAGAGGAAGAGTGCACTGCACACCACTAGGGAAGAGGTGAAACCTGCTCTGCCTGCCTGCCCTCCTGTATCTCTATTCACGAGCACACACTACATCAGCCAGTTTGAGCAAAAAACCAACATCCAAGCCCTTGGCAGTCACGCTGCTTGTAAAACTAGGGTGTGCCACTGGGTTAAACTAGAGATAAACCCAGGTCCATTCACCTGCCTGCTTGTTTTTTAATTCAAACCAAGGGCAGGGCCAGATCCAAAATCTGCAAATGGACGTGCTCCTTATGCTGCAAGCCAAAATCCTGGATCCAAACTCCCCCACCCTTGGGGGATGGGGTTTGAAATCTGGATCCAGACTTTATGGCTTGAGCCCCATCTCTAATTACAGCAGAGAGGAGAGAAAAGGCGAGGCCCCTTTTCTCCCCTTCACTACCATCCCCTGCTCCCCAGTTGCAGTTATGGGAAATTGATCATGTGAGCCAGACACACCTCAGCCTAAAGAAAGATAGGAAAACACCAAGGCTGTGGGGAAGTTCCTTCCTGACCCCAAATTTGGCAACCAGTGAAAAACCGCCATGGTTAAGTGTCCCAGAGGCCAGATTACTCCTGCTTCAGAAAAGGTTTGAAATTGTCAAGGTGTTTTTCAGTCGTTCGGCCCCTTTAGGTGTGTAATTTACGTTCAGCAGAGCTGGGGTGTGGCTGGGCCCTGTCTCTGGTTTCTATGGAGCTGAGCAGGCATTCCTCCTGGTTTTTCCACCCCTGAGAGATGTAGCTGAGTCAACCTCACTGTTTAGTGTAGACCTGGCTTAAGTCTCCTTCTCTTCCCGACGTGCATCAAATTGCAGAATGTGTCTTCCTTGTCCCTTGCAGCTCAGGAGCTGCATGGCATTCTAGAAACTCCCCAGATATAAGCACTAAAACAGCTGCCAGCATCACTGGTCATCTCTCTCACCAGACATAGAATCATAGGACTGGAAGGGACCTCGAAAGGTCCAGTCCCCTGCCCGCATGGCAGGACTAAGTATTATTTAGACCATCCCTGACAGGTGTCTGTCTAACCAGCTCGTTAAAATCTCCAATGATGGAGATTCCACAACCCCCTACAACACAATTTATTCCAGTGCTTAACCACCCTGTCAGGAAGTTTTCCCTAGTGTCCGACCTAAACCGCCCTTGCAGCAATTTAAGCCCATTGCTTCTTGCCCTATCCTGAGAGGTTAAGGAGAACAAGTTTTCTCCCTCTTCCTTGTAACAACTTTTTAAGCACGTGAAAACTGTTATGTCCCCCCTCAGTCTTCTCTTCTCTAGACTAAACAAACCCATTTTTTTCAATCTTCCCTCATAGGTCATGTTTTCTAGACCTTTCATCGTTTTTGTTGCTTTTCTCTAGATTTTCTCCAATTTATCCGCATCTTTCCTGAAATGTGGTGCACAGAAGTGGACACAGTACTCCAGTTGAGGCCTTATCAGCATGCAGTAGAGCGGAAGAATTACTTCTCGTGTCTTACTTATAACGCTCCTGCTAATACACCCCACAATGACATTTGCTTTTTTTGCAACAGTGTTACACTCATATTTAGCCTGTGATCTACTATGACCCCCAGATCTCTTTCCACAGTACTCCTTCTTAGGCCGTCATTTCCCATTTTTATGTGTGCAACTGATTGTTCCTTCCTGAGTAGAGAACTTTGTATTTTCCTTATTTGAATTTCATCCTGTTTCTTTCAGACCATTTCTCCTATTTGTCCAGATCATTTTGTATTTTAATCCTATCCTCCAAAGTACTTGCAACCCCTCCCAGCTTGGTATCATCCGCAAACTTTTTGAGTGTACTCTCTGTGCCATTATCTAAATCATTGATGAAGATATTGAACAGAACCAGACCCAGAATCAATCCCTGCGGGACCCCACTCGTTATGCCCTTCCAGCCAGACTGTGAACCACTGATAACTACTCTCTGAGAATGGTTTTCCAACCAGTTATACACCCACCTTATAGTAGCACAATCTAGCCTGTATTTCCCTAGTTTGTTTATGAGAAGGTCATGCGAAACAGTATCAGAAGCCTTACTAAAGTCAAGTTATACCACATCTACCACTTTCCCCCATCCACAAGGCTTGTTACCCTGTCAAAGAAAGCTATCAGGTTGGTTTGACAAGATTTGTTCTTGACAAATCCATGCTGACTGTTACTTATCACCTTATTGTCTTCTACGTGTTTGCAAATTGATTATTTGCTCCATTATCTTTCCAGGTACAGAAGTTAAGATGCCTGGTCTGTAATTCCCCGGATTGTCCTTATTCCCCTTTTTATAGATGGGCACTAGATTTGCCCTTTTCCTGTCCACTGGATTCTCTCCCGTCTTCCATGACTTTTAAAAGATAATCGCTAATGGCTCAGATATCTCCTCAGTCAGCTCCTTGAGTATTCGAGGATGTATTTCACCAGGCCCTGGTAACTTGAAGACATCTAACTTGTCTAAGTAATTTTCAACTTGTTCTTGTTTCAACCCCATAATTGTTCCGCTCCTTCTCCCTTCCAAGTTCACATCATTTTTGCTGTTAGACAGAGGAGCGTCTTGTTTGGAGAAAAATGCAGAGTTAGTTACTTTTCAGGGTTGCATGAGTTCTGCTCATTGGGTTTATCCTTGTAAATCAGTCAATTACTAAGCAAAGCTACAAACTGCTCTAGGTCAGTTTGAAGTGGGGATCAGGGTCATCACTAAGGGTGAAATTCACCCCTGCGCAGGCCTCTAGCAGAAGATCAATGCATCACTTAAGTCCTGGTTATGTGGAACAGAGGCATCATGCTGCAGCTCTATGCAGGGGTGAATCTCTGCCTTAGTGCACATCTTGAGGAAAATACCTTCCCTGGCAGTAACATTGTGCTCTCAACCATCTAGGAGGGATTTTCACCTGACCATTCATAGGTCTAGCATCCCCAAACTAGCCTGATGACTGCAGATGCTGTGTTTTGAAAAAGGAGGTGGTGGAAAATTCACCCCCTTTTATCCCGCTCTTCCAAAAAGCCAAAGGATCTCCTACTCCCAAGATGGGCATCATCACTTTCATAGTCCTCTCCTGCTCATTTTTAAAAGCAATTCTGTGTTTTTTGTTTGTTTGTCTCACAGCTTAGAAGTTGAGATGCAGGGACACATTTAGACTTTGGCAGGTTAGAAATTCTGTGCATCCAACTGCTTAGATTTCCTTGGAACTGGTCCAATCTGGCTTGTTTTGGAGTCCAGTGGAGGGCAACAAAAATGATTAGGGGACTGGAACACATGCCTTATGAGGAAAGGCTGAGGGAACTGGGATTGTTTAGTCTACAGAAGAGAAGAATGAGGGGGGATTTGATAGCTGCTTTCAACTACCTGAAAGGGGGTTTCAAAGAGGATGGATCTAGACTGTTCTCAGGGGTAGCAGATGACAGAACAAGGAGTAATGGTCTCAAGTTACAGTGGGGGAGGTTTAGGTTGGATATTAGGAAAAACTTTTTCACTAGGGGAGTGGTGAAGCCCTGGAATGGGTTCCCTAGGGAGGTGGTGGAATCTCCATCCTTAGAGGTTTTTAAGGTCCGGCTTGATAAAGCCCTGGCTGGGATGATTTAGTTGGGGCTTGGTCCTGCTTTGAGCAGGGGTTGGACTAGATGACCTCCTGAGGTCCCTTCCAACCCTGTGATTCTATGATTCTATGATTTTGTTTGTTTTTAAGGCATCCTAAAGGGTAGTTTAAACACAGCACTCTGAGTTTTGTAAAACATTAGTTACAAAGCATGGGATTTTCAGAAGCGCCTGAGTGTTAGGAGCACCTGGTCCATTCCCTCGCGTGAGACTTTTGGTCAAGATGCTCAAAAGTGACTGCAGTGGTGTGGGAACAATTTTTATAGAGAAGATGCTGAAGGTGGAGACCATGTGTTTGAGTTGTTATTACTCCTTCAAGCCAGGAGTTGTGGCAACACCCACTCATTCCAGCATCTAGGAGTGACTGGTTTTTGGGAATGCAACTATAGATGCCATAAAGGGGCCTGATTTTTCAGAGCGTGGGATAGCCCAAAATGACTAGTCAATTTTTAAAACCTTAGTCGTTGCTCCTAAGTCACATAGGCACGTGTGAAAATGGCACCCAGAACCTAATGGCTGAGAGGCAGGTACCCAATATCCACAGAAAATCAATGAGTTGGGCGCCTTAGGTGCCATTGAAAGCTCCAGCCAGTGCAAACAGAATTCCCTCATAGATGTGCTATGTAAATGTTTTTCAGGAGTTAAATCTTCTCCTACAGTAATCACTGGAAACGCCAATTCCATAGATTTACATTAGGCTCCCAGGCTGAAACTGACTAGATACATAACAGAAACTAACGCTTCTAGTTACACTTCCTTAGCTCTGAAAAGTCTAAAATGTGGAATAATAAAACTTGGCATTGACATCGTGCTTTAAATCTTCTAAACACCCAGCAGGCATTACGTTTGATTGCTTTCTTTTTGCCTTTTTCAGGTTTAATAATCTAAGAGTGAAGGGAATGTTTCGGGGGGGGAGGGAGGGGCGGGAATAGTACAATTTGTATCTTGATCATGTTCCTTGAAATTAGGGACCCAAATTCTGCTGCCACTAACACCAGTGAAATCCAGAGTAACTTCACTGAGTACATGCAGTTTCTCAGATTCATACTAGTGTAAGTGAGACCTGAATTTGATTTATTTGCATCTCCATGGGAAAATTCAAAGGGAGAGAAAATAGGAATGTAATATTAAAACAAACAACTTCTCACTTCATCTATTGTACCGTAATAGCAGACAAACTGGGCTGTGAATAAACATCTGTCCCTTATTTCGCTCCAGGTTAGCAGACTATGTTTAAGATACCTCTACCTTAATTAAACTCATGCTGTTCCTCAGTGAGAGTGGGAATGCAACTCTGGAAATAAAACCAAACATTGGAGGAGCAGATTAAAGTTATTAGTGGGTCTCATTCTCCATGGCCCTGCATTTTGTGTGGTCGTTCAGGCCAAAGCAAAGTGGATGTAAACTAATTCCTTCCTGATCTGGCAGCAGTTTGCGCTCACTTTTGCAGTGGTGTAAATGACTGCACCAGCTGCAGGGTAAGAGAGAATCAGGCCCACAGTGTAGATAATCCATCTCCCAGCAAACTAAGCCTTTGTCAACTATTAGCATGAGGGAAGTACAGAAAGTCCAGGTGAAGAAATCCTTAAAATAAAACAAAGTGAAAGGGAAAAGAAAATCTAAGCAACACTAGTGAATGAAGCTCTAGGTAGCTTGCTCACCTGCTGTTTGCTTCTTAGATGGGTCTAGCTTACCTGTATTTCCCCTCACACGACCCAAACCTGCTGTCACACCGAGCAGCCAGACATCGAGAGCCTCAAGGTGCTTCTGGTAACGCTGGAGTCACTTACAACCTGCCCTGCCCCTCTGGTTCTAAAGGAGCACCCACTATGTGAGGTCATCGAGAGCAGCAGCCAGGAAGCATGAACTCACTATTGCTCCATCTCTGGGATATGCCACTAGAGGAGAAGGCAGCACCCTCTGTCCAGACCTTCCAATGTGCTTGCCAAAGAGAACAGGTTGGCTGGAGGGTTTAAATCTCTAAGCCGGAAGGTTGTGGGGAGGGATGGAGAACGTGAGCTGGAAAAGTAGATGCAGCTGTAATCAGAAACCATTTCAAAACCTCTGTGCCTGCATACATATGCACACAGACATTACAATCTTTTATTTTCCATGGATATGATAGAGGCTGTCCTATTCGGATTTGCTGGTACAGCTGCTTTTTTTTAAAAAAATGACTCTTTTCACCAAAACAAAACCCAAAACTTTGAAGTTGTTTCCATTTTGCAGTTTGAAATAGAATCCATTGTTCAATTTTTTAAAATTTTGTTTGTGACTACCAGATATTGTGTTTGCAAAAGAAAAAATGTGATTTTTTTGATCAACTGCTTTTTCCCCACTTACTAAAAAAGAAAGAAGAAGAAAAGAACTCGGGGTTGGGTAAACATAACATTTTTGAGAGTGCTTTCAACTAAAAGCAATTTTGATTTTAAATGTCACAAAAAAAAAAAGTGATAAATGAAAGCTTCCCCAAAAGTCAATATTGTAGTTATGTAGAACTGCCAGTTTAGCATCACAGAAATTACCAGACTGGATGAGAGCAGGATCCATCTAGTGTAGTGTTCTGTCCCTAGCTACTTCCAGGGAAGATTAAAGATCCCCTGCAGTAGGCAAGTGTGGGATAACCTGCCTGTTTCCTCCTGACCCCGGTTTTTAGGGTCTGGCTCATGCTCTGAAGCAGATGGGTTTAGATCCCTTTATAAACTTCCTGTTTGTTTATTTATTTATTATTTACTGTTATCACTCTGAATGTTCTTGTTATCCCATCCTTTTCCAAAAATAAGTGATCAACAATCATTATGAGGTTTGAAAATGGCGCATAGTCCGCTCCAAACATAAAACCCGGCAAACTTCTTGTTAAGGCAAAGTTACACATCATACATTACTTGTTCAAAGAACCTGGCTAAGGATTGTGGTTTGCTGGCTGGGGAGCCCTCCTCCTCCTCTGAGTATGCTAAAAAGGGTAAGCAAATTTCTCAATACCTTTCCTCTTTTTGGTGCTTCTCTTGTGTACAGACTTGGTTTGAAAGCTTTTCCTTTACAAGCACAGTCCATATTTAGTCCACAATTCCACAGGAGGAGAAATCACATTTTTCTAATAGCATCAAGATTTTGTACTGCACATTAACAATAAAAAGGAAATTAATTTGTCTTTCTGATTAAATGTAGATCCTTGAGTAAAGAGGTCGGGGATCTTTCAGAAGGTGGCATTTTGTCATAAGATAACTCTCTTTATAATAATTTCCTCCCAAAACCATCTCATGGGTATGTGCAACTTTCCATGCAGCTCCTCCATCAGAGCACCTCCCTATGAATAAAATAGATCTTAAATCGAGTCAAATACCATGGAGAGGATGGTGTGATGAGATTGCTTACAATGCCATGTGGCCCATCTGTGACTGCTAGTAGCAAATATCTCCGATGGCCAGAGATGGGACCCTATGCACTCACCAGTGTGTTACACAAGGAAGCAAGTAGGTGAGCAGAGGTAGCTCATTGGGGCCAGGACTGTCTCTTCATCTGTGTTTGTACAGTGCCCAGCACAATGAGGCCCCAGTCCCGCCTGGGGTGATGGGCACCACTGCAAAATAAGGGGGTTTGAACCTGGAGCAGAATCAGCTCCAGGTGTCATGATAAAAGAACGCACTGTAATGAATGGCATGGAGCGAGTAGAGCGGGAACATCTCTTCCCCTTTTCTGCTGCTGTAAGAGGAAGGGGACATTCAATGAATTCAAAAGGTGGCAAATTGGTAACTGATAAAAGGAAATACTTTTTCACCGCACACTGTTGACTTGTGGAACTCCCTGCCATAAGATCTCGCTGAGGCCAAGTGTTTAGCAGGAGTCAGAGAAGGACTGGACATTTATAAGTTAACATCTATGGAGCCATCGATACAGGAAGGGCCCATTGTGATCTATTCTGTGATCTATTCTGTGCACATCGCAAGCCACAGAACCTCACCCACCCACTCCAGCAAGTGACCCGTGCCCCATGCTGCAGGGGAAAATCAAACCCCCCCACGGTTTCTGCCGATCTGACCTGGGGGAAAATTCCTTCCCGACCCCAAATATGGCAATCATTTAGGCTCTGAGCAGGTGGGCAAGACCCACTAGCCAGACGGCTGGGAAAGAATTCACTGTAGTAACTCAGAGTCCTCTGGGTCCTCTGTGCCTGATCTGCAGAGGATGCAAGTCTGCTACGACTATGTGCTCCGAAGCTTGGACTCTTTAGCTCAAGCTACAGCAGCTCATGCTTTTAGCTCTGGAGCTCCCTGGTTAAATTGCGATAGCCAAGACAGCAGCCATCACATGTCCTCTCCCCCATCGAAATAACCTTTGGTCCAGAGGGAAGGCGCACTGGGCTGGGCCAAAGAGAGGATTCTTGCTGGAGAGGGGCTAGACTAATCTGAAAGCTGATTTCAGCAGAGCCCACAAGGCCATGTGTGTGGCCTTGTCTGAAGGTAGGGGAGTTCAGGGTAGGAAGAAGTCAGGTGGCTCAGAAGGGGAGGAAAAGCAGAAGGTTCTTCTGTTGCACTTAATCCTAGAATAAAAGAGAACAACTTGTCGGGGGCCGTGTCTTTGCCTGTTCCCAGCACAACTTCTTACCATTGATTGGCAGGAGATGCAGGATGATATTTCACACTCCCCATAGGAAGCCAAACCCTTTCTTCCAAAGATCCAAGCTACCCCCCTCCTTAGACAGCACCACATTCTTTAGTGGGGTATGTGTCCCTCTTCCAAAGACTCAAGATCAGAAAGCAAAGCCTCCCTCTGAAGATCTAAATTCAGACACTGTTACTCTAAAACATCTCCAAGGACTGGCAGTATAAAGCCGGCTTTTCACATACAGTTGCCTTATTGTTTCTATTAATAGAGCACCTCTGTCAAGGGAATTGTTTCTCCAGTTTGACACATGTGGGTAGACTAGTCTCTGGATTATCACAGCTTGAGTTTACCTGATTAGGGAGACGAGATATAATACTCCTATGGGTATGGCTTCCCGCCCTAGGGTTAGGGTTCCTATGAGTACGGGACTTGGGGCTAGGGTTAAGGTTCTCATCCCGTTCCACATCCTTTCTTGCATTTCCCAAGACAAGTGGGGCCAGATTTTTCCAAGCTGCTCCCATTGTGATACTTGTAGACAAATTGTCACCACATGTGCTGAGCTGGCTTGAAAATCGGGCCACTTATTTTGGTGCCTAATGGGAGTGAAGCTGTTTTGGAAGATCTGGTGCATACGGTATAGTTCCCTTTCAGCATCTACACACAGCACAAGCTGCACCACAAATTCCAAAGAGAAATCGGATGCAAAATTTTTAACAGTGAGTGATTAACCACTGGACCAACTTCTGAGGGATGTTGTAGACTCTCCGTCACTTGAGGTCTTTAAGTCAAGACTGGATGTCTTGCTAAATGACATGCTATGGCTTGAACGAAAGTTATGGGCTTGATGCAGAAATTACCTACGATTTTGAATGACGGGAGGGCATGTCACACACAGGGCTCAGGAGAGATTCTCTCCCCGTGACTACCGCCATTCTACGCCTTGCTGCCTACCATGGCAAGTAGGTGGGCAAAATTGGAGGAGACGAGTGTGTCTGGAGCCAACGTGTCAAAGACAACAACAAGCTGTGGTAATAGCAGCCCTACTTGTCAGGAGATGTTCTCTCTGCACAGTGGTATTCTTCTTCTGAGCCATTGCTTGTGATTATTTATAATGTAGCACCTTTAAGCCTTAACTGGGATTGGGGTTCCATTGTGTTAGGCACTGTCCAAACAGTTCCTGTTGAGAAAAACTTATGCGTTATATAGACAGGGTGGGAGAGGGAAACGGAGGTAGGATGAAAGTCGGATCAAAGCAGGTCCCTAGCAGAGCTAAGAATAGACCCTAGGTCTCTGACCCCACTCCAGTACTCTGGCCACTAGACCACACTGCCTCTTTGCTGACTGCCTCTCTTAGGTTTCTATGCATCAGCTCTCACTGCAGTATCTAAGCATTGCACACAGTCACGATATGTGTAAAGCTGGAATAACAAAGTCTGTTTTCTTCTTCCACCCCTCCAAGGCAGAGGGGTGTGACTGTGTGTGTGGGACGTTATTGTTTTGTTTTGATCTGGGGGAAAGGAACCCAGCAGGTTCCATGAGCCAGCGGATTGAACAAGTTTTTCCCCCTGAAGGGAAAGGGGCACTCTGGATTCAAACCAAAGGAATCACTTGTCAGTCCTTGCCCAAAAAATAGCTTTCCCCCTACCCAACCTTAAATAACAGAGACAGAGTGTGTCCAGCTATGTAGACTGCATTAGCAAGGAAAGTTCCAGGCCATGAAATCCTGAGTTGACCCTGATGAGTATCACAGTGTGTCTCTTTCTGCGTCCCCCCCCCCCCCCACATCCCAAACGGATAGGTCCCATATAGTGGTTTACTATTTATTCCTCCCTTCTGGGCATGCTGCTTTAGTTCAACGAGGAGCAGCTTCTGCTTTCAGCTGCTGAAGGCCCCCCTGCTCAGTTGCAGCCGGTCACGCATAGGCGGTGAGTTATATGGGCCCACGATGCCGTGCTCCACCAATATTTAGGAACGTGAGCAGGGCTCCACCAATGTTTGGGCCTATATTTTACATACATTTTGATGTGACCAATACCTCTGTTCACAATTGTCCACTGAGCATCAACTTGAAGGGCCCGCTTAAACTTATTTTCATAGGTGCGGGAACTAGGGATGCAGGGACTGCTGCAGCACCCCCATGTTTTACGCGGGGTCCTGGCTGATGCTCAGGACTCTGCTTCTGGCCCTGCTAGGGTTCTGGCTTCGGCCTGGGGCTCGGCCCCCTTACCCTATCCTGGTCCCCCCTCCTGGAGACGTGGCCCTGCTCCTGGTCACAGCTGGAGGGCTGGTGGACAGGGATAAGGATATATATCGGCTTATTAGGTAGGTGTGGGGGGTGGGACTTGGATCCGTTCTGGGCACCACCAAAAATTATACAAACCTGGCACCCATGTGCAGGTGATATGACCCTGTAGTGTTGTTACATTGCATTTTATAATACTTAGCACTTACAGTATATAATGCTCTTTATTCATGAGCTCTGTGGAGCAGGGACCAGGCCTTCTCCTCTGGAAGCCACCTACCACACTAGGGCCCTAGTAGAAATAATAATAACAATTAATAAACAGATCTTGAAGCCCTTTCCAAAGCTGAGAAAAGCAACCGTATCACCATCTTACGAGCCTGTTTTACACAACTTGGCCCATTATTATTCCTTTTATAGGACTGTAAATATCTGTGGTCCAGCGAAAGGTCCATGCCCCAGACCATGCAAAGACAAAAGTGGAGGCAAAGGAGACAAGACAGATCACACTCAGTGCAAGGTGTGGCTTTTATAACTTGAATGCCTGGAACTCATTTACAACATCATTGTATCTGTGGTTATGCAAGCCACATTACAATTTATCAGATCTCAAACTAGGCTGACAATCACTTGATTGCTGTAGGGGGTCTCTGAGAATTTTCCCACCGTTCCAGCTACATACAGCATTATTGTACAATAGGTCAGCACTTTATTAGCCACTCTTGTAGGCAAGGTACTATACCAGTTAAACCAGTAACCTAATACAGTCTGATGTATCCTGTGTCTTAAATCCATGGAGCATTCAACTAAAGAGAGATTTAAATTCAGATGCTCGAATTAAGTAAATAATTATCCGGTTTATTAAAGTCCTAATTAAAGCACCAACCTGGTGTGATCACACCAAAGACATGGCTTTGGACAGGGTCTCACACTGCTGTGTCATCTGTAGCACTGGGCATTTGTAGTTGGGTACAAGCCTCGTACAACAAAGTAGGCACCACAGATAAATTTGGGCAAAGAGTGGATTTTTCAGTCAGCTGGCAATTCCAAAAAAAATTGGACAAAAAAAAATTAATTTTGGGTCAAACCAAAAATGCAACTTTTCAAACTTTTTGGTGAATCAAAAAGTTAAAAAAAATAATTTTGGATCAGACAAAACATTTGATTTTGATTATTTTTTCATGCTTTTAAATGATTTTGTAATTCATCAAAATTGTGAAACAAAAAGCTGTTTTGAATTTAAAAAAATCAAAAAGCTTCATTTCTTTCAGACTTTTTTTCAAAGTCCGTCCCCCCCAACTGAAACAATTTGGCAAAGTCCATATGAATTTGCAAAATGTTTTGGTGTTGCCAAATCCTGCGAGTTTTTGTTGTTGTTGCTGCCAAAATAGCATTTTGGTGGAAAAATATCTACTCATGGATACTTCCACTTCTGTATCCCATGAGGCTCTGCTGGATGCGAATATGGGCTGCCAAGCAGAAAAATCTGTCTCTCTCTAGAAGAATGGAAGCATCCTATTTATCGTTAAAAATATGAACCATCTGGTTCAGAAGGAAGAAATCATATTACAGAAGCACCTGGAAACCCCAGTCATGATCAAGACCTCACAGTTCTGTACGTACACATAGTGGAAGACAATTACTGCCTTGGAAAGCTGACTAAATAGACAAGCCAAAGAGTGGAAAGACACCCTTCAATAAAATCAAGTCCCAAGTTTATACGTAGATTTGAAATGGCTAATGATTTGTCTTCCCTTCTGAGCTGCAGATATTACATGTAAACATATGGGCAAATCCCTGGGGGATTTTCACTTAGTCTGAGCCTGCAGCTTTAGGTCTTAATTGTAAAAACTTTATAACATTTTGGACTTGCATAACACCTTTCAGCTGACACTCCCAAAGCTCTTTGTAAAGCTGGGAAGGTGTGAATGCCCCCTTTGACTGGAGGAGAAATTAAAGGACAGAGAGATTAAGTGGTTTGCCCAGATTCTCATAGCTAGTGAGTGGCAGAGTCCAGAAAACAACCAGGCATCTGATCTCCCAAACATGCCATCAGGCGTTGTCTGGGAATAATCTAGGTGGTGGGCAGGGTGTGAAAATCACCTAAGGTTTTGAAGGAAGGGAGGGAACATTCACACTCAGGAGAGATTCCCTCCCCCAAGACTTCTACCACTCTGCCTTGCCTCCTGCTCCATCTTTCACCAGGTGACCTGTGAGGACAAAGCTGAGGGAGAGGGGGTCTGGGAGCCACCAGGTAAAATACAATAAGCCGTTATAATGTCACCCTGACTATCAATAGAGTGGTCTGGTGGCACAATGAGATTCATCCTCAGAGCCATTGTTATTACAGTTATTTGTTATTGCGCAGTAATAACGAAATTTGGGGCTTTTTTTGTGTTAGGTCTGCTGAGAAGAGCTGACAGTCTGAACAGGCAAAGAGTGGGGAAATGACTTCCCAAACTGACACAGGAGGACAGTGGCAGAGCCAGAATTAGCACCCAGGTTTCTGTCACTGCCGTGCCCTCACTATTAGCCAGGGTGGAGAAGCATCACAGAGTTGCCTGGTGGCAAGTGAGTGATTGCCACCAAATTATTTTCACTCATGGTCTAAAGGGCTGAGGGGCAGCTGATGACAGCTGAGGTTCCTTTCACTGCTAGGCCACCCATTTGCATTCAGTCCAGGTTGGTAGCAATCAAAGACTGTCTCCCTTTGAAGGCTGTGTGTGTGTCATGTCAGTGGTCTTACCCAAGCTGTCCACATGACAAAACTACCCCCTTGTCCTCATGCCAGCTGGCACCTGCTGGCCCCACTGTTGGCAGCCTTTATAGAGAGAGGAAGGAAAGGATGATCCATGAAGAGCAAACTCATCTTTCTTCAGCAGAGCTGGTCTCTCCAGATCAGGGGTAAGGCACTGTAGCAGTGGGAAACTTACTGTGCCACTTTCCATGAACAGAGAACCTCACATCCTGTGGTGCTGGAACAGTTTGTATAGTGGGGGTGCTAAGGGCCATGGCCCAAAACTGTAAACCCTGCATATGATGGAAACCACTTCAAGCCAGGGGGTGCTGCTGCACCCCCAGCACCCCTAGTTCCACTGCCCCTGCCATCTATGGATCATGTTTTCCAAAGTGCTGGGCAGCTCTCAGTCTGTCACTAAAAAACAGATGTCCAGGAGAGCTGGAAAGCCCTTTTGAAAATGTGGTCCTGAATGTGTCTAATTTATTGAATATCTATCGCTCTACCTGGCACTTTTCACCAGCACTGAATTCACTTTAATTTTTATTATAACTAGTCTCCATTCCTCAAATGGGTTCCCCTTTCCCCCATCTTCTGGGAGGACGGGACTAAAACACCCTTTAAATAATTAAACCAACTAGAGATCAGTGGTTTTAATTCTGCAGGTTTCACGGGCTGAATTTTAAGGGCTAAAATCATCCCACGATGCGCGAAGCTACACTGACTTCAGGTGAGCTTTGCCTGCTTCCACCTGTGCAGAGTCCAGCTCAAAAGTACGTCTACACTGCAATTAAGAACATGTGGCTGACCAGTGCCAGCTGGCTTGGGCTAAGGGGCTGTTTCATTGCGGTGTCAACATTCAGGCTTGGGCTGGAGCCCAGGCTTTAGACCCTGTGAGATAGGAGGGCCCCTGAGCTTGGGTTGCAGCCTGAGCCAGAACCTACACTGAATTCCAAAGTGAATTGACTTCCAGAGTGAATGAAACTAAACCAAATTAATTCACTTTGGAAGTGAATTTAAACTAAACTAGCGCTGTCTACACCGGGGGGTTGGTTGGTGTAACTACATCGCTCAGGGATGTGGATCTCTCACATCCCTGAGCGATGTGGTTATACTGATATAAGTCTGCAGTGTAGACCTGGTGAGAGTGTCTACACAGGCATTTAATGGTATTCAACTAACACACTGTAAATTCACAGTTTTAGTTAATTTTAATTAATTTTCCCGAGTGTCCCTGTGTGGTTAAATCCTGAGAGATGGATTAACTACATCTATGGAAAACCCCCTACCATCGATGTAGAAGTGTACACATACCCTAAGAAATCACTGACTACACCAGCTCTCTGAGTTCTCTTTTCATAAGGGCATTAACTTCTGTAAGGAGCCCAAGGCACCAAGCTGCCTTTGAAATCCTTGACCCCTTCCAACATCTTGCATCCCTCCTGCCTTTTTGGCAGGATCTATTCCAGGAACACCAGTGTCTTTGATCCCAGGCTCTGTCCTTCTATCGAGGAGAAGATTGAATGGAGTTTTACTGCAAGGTAATGTCCCTTTACATTGCTTGGAAATGGCTCCCCTTACTGGTCCCAGCACATCTCTGCAGTTACAATGGAGCCTAGGAAAGGCTTTCATTGCAAAGAGCTCAGGGCTAGAATCTCAGCTGTCTCTTAACGCAATGGAACTAGGCCCACTCACACCAGTTGAAATCTGGTCTTCAGTGTCTCTGATAAAGGAAGGGAGGACACTGACCCAGAAGGACCAGCAAACTAGGCCTTAAAGTCTATGCAGCTATGTGTTTTGCCAACCCCAAGCATTATAATAGCATGAGTTAGGGTCCAATCAATTTAGCTAATCAATTTTGGGTTTTCTTTATTTGCTTTTTGCTTTCTTGAGTCATTAGGGTGCACCCAGGTCATATTTTCAAGCTTTTCTTTGCAACCATCAGAGGAACTCAGTGATATATATATATATATATATAGAAATATATATATTTTAGTGAAAGCTGACATTCTCACCTAATCACATGCCTCCAGGAGCTGGGGCTTTTTGGAAAAATGCCAAATATTGTGAGACTTGCAATTAAGTTGCTAGAGTTGGCAACACTGACTGTAAGCTCTTTGTGGCAGGGACCATCATGTTGTTTGTGCAGCGCCTAGCACAATGGAGTCCTGGTCTAAGACTAGGGCTCATAGGATCTACCACAATATAAATAATAAATAATAATAATTAATAATTAATAGCATATCACTATATAAAGGTTTTGGTTATGGGATCACCTAGGAGGTGAACCTTCATCCTGTATTTTAAGAGACATCCCTTGTTTAATGTCTCACCATCTTTCCCCAGTAAGTAGCTACTGAGAAGCATTTGATCAGATAAACAAAGGAGCAGACCCGGTGATACAAATGAGAGTTTTGTCCCAGGAATTGAAACATTCTGGGAGGGTGCTCCTTAAAAATAAGCTTTGCTCTGGATTTGAATGTTGTCATTCTTTCCCTTGAAACATAATCCAGTTCCGGTCACCAGTTCCCAAAAAAAGATATGGAAGAAGATGGTTGGTTTCAGAAGTAGGAGATGATTGCTTCCCTATAAAGAGAAATTGGAAAGACTGAGGCTGTTTTCTATAGCTAGGAAATGAAGAGGACAGGCTATGCAAAGTAATGGCCGGCATGGAAAAATACTGATTGAGAATTTCTGTCCATGCTGACTCATGAGACAAGAACAAGGGGGCATTCCAGGAAATGAAAAGACAGCAAATCTAAACTAATACAATGAAATACTTTTTTATGCAACATATAATTAACCTGTGGAACTCCCTGCCACAAGTGTGCTTGAAGCCAAGAGCTTAGAAGAGTTAACAAAAGATATTTAGATGGGTAATGAGAACATCCAGCATTATGCTAGGGGAGAAAAGTAGGAGAGTTATTAACTCTCCTGCTTCAGGACATAAACCAGCCTCTAATTAATGGGGGTTAAGAAGAGATTTTCCTGTGGTCCTTCTATAATTACCTACTTCAGGGTTTCTTACACCTTCTTCTAAAACATCCGGTACTGGCCATTATCAGAGACAGGATACAGGACTATATGCACCACTGGTTTGATCTGATCTGACAGTTCTTATGTTCCTATTTTGAGGCTGTGTGATCAGAAAGCCATCGTAATTCAGAGACAGCCATTTAGGTCAGATCATTTGTGGTGACTGGTTTTTGGGTAGTATTAAATTTGATCTTAGGGCTTGCCGACATGGAAACTGGAACCAGAATAACTAAATCAATAAAAAAAATGGTGTTAGTAATACCAAAATATGGCTTTCTTATTCCGAAATAAGTGTCCACACACAGACTTGCACTGAAACAGCTGCCAATGGGAATTACCAATATAGTTATTTTGGTTCACGATCCTGAATAGCCCAGCCCTTAAATTCATGTCAATTCTGTTGGTGAATTACCGATGTAAGCTAAATCTATGGAAGCAAAGTTTAAAGTGCCTCTCCAGTAGGAGCTTGTATCATTTAACTAGCCTGATTCTAAATCAATTTAGTTACATCAGTGCAATTTTTCTAGTATAGACAAGGCCAAAATTCAACTTTATAGTAAACCCAGTGCAAGGACTGGTCTACACCTAAAACTTAGGCTGACCTACCTATGTCATTCAGGGGTGTGAAAAATTCACCCCCATGAAAGACATAGTTAAGCCAACATACGCCCTGGTATAGACACCACATTAGGTTAATGGAAGAATTCTTCCCCCAGCCTAACTACTGCCTCTCAGGGGCAGGAGTTACTGTGCTTCTGTAGGTTTCAGAGTAGCAGCCGTGTTAGTCTGTATTCACAAAAAGAAAAGGAGGACTTGTGGCACCTTAGAGACTAACCAATTTATTTGAGCATGAGCCTTCAAGAGCTACAGAAGGAGACAGAGAACCACGCGATGTAAGCCTGCGTTACAATAGCTCTGGCTGGATCCCTCTGCAGCTGAGCAGGAGGAGTCACCAAGGGGATCTAGATTAAGGAGTTAATACAGTTTCAAGCTGTTTGTCTCCTGGCCTGATTCTTTTACATTTACACAGCAATCAGGCAGAGCTGCAGGGAAGAGTGCCAAGGACTGGAGCTGATTCCCTGCCCCCACCCCTCTCTCAGCTTTGAGATACAGGGAGGTTAAGGGGCTAGACTACAGTTGTGGTGGTCGTGGGTTCGTGTCTTGCTTGATCTCAGTGAAAGGCCACCTCCAGTTCCCCCCCGCTGCAAAAATGGTACCTGACCCATAGGGGTAGGGACCTCAAAGGTGGGTAGATGTGATGCTGGCCACACCACTCCCTTTATGTGTTGTGGCTATGGAAACTGAGGTGCCTTAAACCACAACAGCCTGATGAGCTGCTTGACTTGACCCCCTTCTCAGGCCCTGACACCCCCCCACACCTAAAACTCTGTAGTGTACCAACTAAAGGGGCACCCATGCTGTTATAAAGGTAGGAAGGAGATGCCAGCAAAGAGGCCCTGCATAGGGAGGGGACCATGTGAAGGGGGAGAGGAGGACGAGGTGGTGGGGCAGCAGGGGAGAGAGGAACAGAACAGCTGGGAATGGGAGATGAAATGAAGAGTGAAAGCAGGCAGTGAGCCGGATTGGTGCCTGCCAGGGCTCACGTATCAGTCACTCACACCTGTGCAGTGAGGGTGTCCAAGGCTCCTGCTGACCTGGCTGGAGGGGGTCTGACACGGGAGTATTGACCCAAGCAGCGGGGCAGATAGAAGAGCAGGCCCAGGGGGCCAGACCCTGAACTGGTGAGACTAGGGTTACACCAGCTCGAGATGTGGGCTGGTGAAATCCTTCTCCCATTAAACACACAAACACTCTCCTAATATTACTTTGTCCTGAAGGCAATTGCTGTCATCGCCAGAGGGATCCTGTGCCCGGTGGCGAAGGAGGCTGGAAGAGGTGAGGCCTATGAGCCAATCATTCCATGAGCACGTGGCCCTCGCTGCACTAGAGTTGGGGACCCAGGGGTTTCTCTAGTTTGTAGAAACTGGAGCGGCTTTTGAGTTAGGGGAAATTACTGTGTTATAAGGAGGGCAAATTTGGACCTAAGGGCAGGAGCAAAGAATGCAGCAGTGGGGATCTGAAGGTGAAGAGGAATAGCAGCAGGGTTAGGCTGTGGCAGGCCGTACAAAAGTGATGACCCTTCCAAGTTCTGCCATCAGATGTTACTTCCTTGTCAAGGGCCCACTGCCTCCAGGACAAACCCATCGACCCTTCCACCTCCATCTCTCCCAAGGTGGGCAGCGGCTGTGCTACGAACACCTGCTGGGCAAGCCACGTTTTCCCCAGGTTCCTGCTGATTTCGATGGCGGCTGGGCCATCATACCAGCTCCACTGGATCCAGGCTCATTGGTGCGGCTTGCCCGTCAACACGGAAGGACAAAAGAAATACATGGGAGTGGAGAGAGAGAAAGGGACTCCTTCTTGGGTTTCCTTCGAGAGCAGGTAAGGTGCTGAGCAATGAGCACAGAGTAGCATTAACGGCTAGCCAGATTAGCTAGGGAGAAGCCAAAGGTTGTGATGCTGCAGCTGTGCAAGTGGTCATAAGACGTGAGTTTATCCAGTGGCCAAAAGCTTCTCTTCCCCCACCCCCCCAACGTAGTCACCCTTCCCCAGGATTCTTGGGCTACAATAACTTGAGTATTAATTTTTGTGGGAGCCACTTGTCTCCTCTGATTTCCCCCTGCTTGGAGACGTCTGGGATACAGGGGCCAAGTCCTGGGGCCTCCTGGGAAAATTCCCTGTAGGTCAGTCTGAGGATGGGAGGGTTTTGCCTCTCCCTGAAGCATAAGTTTCTGGCCCCTGCCAGAGGTAGAAGACTTGGCTACAGGGGCTGACGGTCTGATCTGGCGTGACAGACAGTCAGAGACGGGGTTATCGGGGTTGATGGTCTGATACAGCATGGGAGGCGGCTATAGGGATAGGAGGCTATAGGGATAGGACGCTCTGATCCGGCGTATCAGGGGATTGGATACAGGGTTATAGGGACCGATGGTTGGATCTTGCACAGCAGTGGGTTGGATACGGGGCTGACGGAGCACAGCACTCCCAAGACAACACTATCCTTGTGCACTCATGGCAGAGGAGAGGAGCAGGGGGCTACGCCAGACCTGTTCCAGCCTCTCAGTTCCTTGCCAGGCTGGTGAGCCAGGGCTGTGGTGCAGTGGTTAGTCAGTCAGCAGAGGCTGCCACAGAGTGGGTGGGCCCGGGAGGCAGCACAGTGGTGGTCCTGACCAGCCAGGGGTGCCAGGAGCCTGAGGGACAGTGGCGGCGGTGCAGTGGTGGGTCCCAGCCAGCAGGGGGCGCTGCAGGGAGGGTTGGTCAGGGCAGCAGGAGGTAGGGCAGTGGCAGGTGACTGCCAGCAGGAGGTGCCGCGGGGCGCTGGGGTGGCAGCGCAGGTGGCTGCGTCCCGGCCGGCAGGGGGCGCCGCAGAACAGCGGCGCAGTGTCGGGTCCCGGCCGGTAGGGGGCGCCGCAGAACAGCCGCGCGGTGGCGGGTCCCGGCCGGCAGGGGGCGCCGCGGGGCAGCGGCGCAGTGGCGGGTCCCGGCCGGCAGGGGGCGCCGCGGAGCAGCGGCGCGGTGGCGGGTCCCGGCCGGCAGGGGGCGCCGCGGAGCAGCGGCGCGGTGGCGGGTCCCGGCCGGCAGGGGGCGCCGCGGGGCAGCGGCGCGGTGGCGGGTCCCGGCCGGCAGGGGGCGCCGCGGGGCAGCGGCGCGGTGGCGGGTCCCGGCCGGCAGGGGGCGCCGCAGAACAGCCGCGCGGTGGCGGGTCCCGGCCGGCAGGGGGCGCCGCGGGGCAGCGGCGCAGTGGCGGGTCCCGGCCGGCAGGGGGCGCCGCAGAACAGCCGCGCGGTGGCGGGTCCCGGCCGGCAGGGGGCGCCGCGGGGCAGCGGCGCGGTGGCGGGTCCCGGCCGGCAGGGGGCGCCGCAGAACAGCCCCGCGGTGGCGGGTCCCGGCCGGCAGGGGGCGCCGCGGGTCAGCGGCGCGGTGGCGGGTCCCGGCCGGCAGGGGGCGCCGCAGAACAGCCGCGCGGTGGCGGGTCCCGGCCGGCAGGGGGCGCCGCGGGGCAGCGGCGCGGTGGCGGGTCCCGGCCGGCAGGGGGCGCCGCGGGTCAGCGGCGCAGTGGCGGGTCCCGGCCGGCAGGGGGCGCCGCAGAACAGCCGCGCGGTGGCGGGTCCCGGCCGGCAGGGGGCGCCGCGGGGCAGCGGCGCGGTGGCGGGTCCCGGCTGGCAGGGGGCGCCGCAGAACAGCCGCGCGGTGGCGGGTCCCGGCCAGCAGGGGGCGCTGCCCCGTAGGTTCCCCCTTTGTTGCCTTTGGCGCCTTCCTCTATATAAGCGGCTCGGGCGGCGGCGGCGCTCTCCTGGCTCGGGCGGCGGCGGCGGGTCTGAGGTGCGCGGCCGGCGGCGCAGGATGGAGATGGAGAAGCGGCTCACGCTGGAGCTGCGGAACAAGAAGCCGGCGGAGGTGAGCGGGGCCGGACCCGGCCTCCCCCGACACGTGTCCCCGGGTGCGGGGCCGCCGGGCCGGCGGCTGCCGTGAGGGGCGCCGCCGGGGGGGGGGGGGAAGGGTGAAATCCGTGCGGGGGGAGGGGTAGCCCTTTCTGTGGGGCGGGGGAGCCCCCCCGGCGGGGGGGGAAGGGGCCGGAGAGCCCCCCCCGGCGGGGGGGGGGGCGGTTGGCGGCGGGGGAGGGGCAGGAAAAGGCTCCGGCCCCGGCTCGGGGGGGGCGCGGCGCGCGTGGCGGGGCCGGCCCGGCTGCCCGGGGGGGCCGGCGGCGGAGGCTCGGCGCCAGGCTCGCTCCCGTGCTGGCGGGCCTGGGAGCCGGCGGCCGGGGCTGGGGTCGGCGGCGTGTCCGGGGCTCCGGGCCGGCCGCGGGCAGGAGCCGGGCTGCGCACGTGTGCGGCGGGGCCGGGGCCGGGGCGCTCGGGCGAGCGTTGCGGGGAAAGCCGGGCCGGGGGAGCTGGCGCCCGGGGGGGGGGGGGGGGGGGACGGGACGCTGAGCAGCCCCCCCCCCCCCCCCAGCCCCGGAGCCGCGTGTGTCCCGGGGCCCGCCCGCGCTGGCGGGGAGCTGGTGGCAGCTGCCATTGAAATGCAGATCCTGTTAATATGGCCGAAGCGTGACGTGCCTGCAGCCCCAGCCATGCCGGCTCCAGGTCCGCGGGGCCTTCTCAGCCCGCTGGTCCCCTCTGTCGGGGGTCTGCTGCGGCTTGTGCCCCCCCCCCCAAGTTTCACCGGAATCCGACCTAAAAGCGCCGGGGTGTCACCGCGCACGGGCGCTGAAGCGCTGCTTCCGTTCCCATTTCCATCCCGGAGGTGTAAAATCAATTGGCCTGTAACGATTTGGATCGACACTTCAGGGTCCAGAATGTAGAGTCGTAAAAGCAAGTCCTTGTAGGGAGCTTCGGTTTGTCCGGACTTCGCTAGTGCCTTTTATGTAGCCTGTTGTGAAGCTAGGCAGGTATCTCGGTGAGCGGGTGCGCCCCCTGGAAGACCCCTGCGCACCCTGGGGTGAGAACCACGGCTCTAGAACAGGGTGGTTTTTTAAAATAGTCTGTAAAACTTGCATCTGGTGGCCCCAGCCCGGACACAGTGCGGGCAACAGACCTATCTGGCTTCAAGATTAAACTCGATAAGTTTATGGAGGGGATGGTATGATGGGATGACATGATTTTGGCAATTAATTGATCTTTAACGACTCATGGTAAATAGTCCCCATGGCCTGTGATGGGATGTTAGATGGGGTGGGATCCGAGTTACGGCGGAGAATTCTTTCCTGGGTGTCTGGCTGGTGAGTCTTGCCCACATGCGCAGGGTTCAGCTGATGGCCATATTTGGGGTCGGGAAGGAATTTTCCTCCAGGGCCTCTGCCAATCTGCCCTGGAGGTTTTTCACCTTCCTCTGCAGCATGGGGCACGGGGTCACTTGCTGGAGGATCCTCTGCACCTTGAAGTCTTTAAACCACGAGTTGAGGATTTCAATAGCTCAGACATAGGGGAGAGGTTTATTGCAGGAGTGGGTGGGTGAGATTCTGTGGCCTGCATTGTGCAGGAGGTCAGACTAGATGATCATAATGGTCCCTTCTGACCTTAATATCTGAGTCTGATGTCTAACCATGGACAGTGTTAGCAGAGTGCCCTCTTGCCAGTGAGGATGGGCACCTGAAACGCACATGTGGCACTCAGCCATGTTAGATCTGTCCTCGGAGAAGGTTGCATACGTCTCTTGCCCTGGAATTTGGTGTTACTGGTTAAAAATTAGCCAAGGGGTTTTATAATTTTTTTCCATTTTATGTAACTGATGTTTATTCCTTGAGCAGTGACTGGCCTTTCCCCACTCAGTGTAGCGGCACACAGAGCTCTTCTCCTTTTTGAGAGCTTTATTCATAAACTGTCTCCCCGCTTTTCTCCACATCACCCACATGAATAATCCTGTTGAGTCTCCCTGGTGTACTTCAGCTTGTCATGACTGCTTTGCATCCTCCCTGTTATCCCTCATGGCCTTTCCTAACCGCACCATGTGTGGCATCTGGCTCCTCTGACACTTTGATGCCCCCTGTAGTATTTATTTCAGGCCTCCTGCCCTGTTCAGAGTTTGTGGTGAGTGTTGGCTGGTTTCATGGACTGCTTGTGAAAATAATATACCAGATGTCTTGTGACATCAAAAGTGGATTCCACTGATGCTTGGCAGGGGCAGTTCCTGGTCTCTGAATCAGGGATTTGTCTTTGAAGCTTACCCAGGCTAATACAACCCATTTCTTCCATTATCTCCCCTAATTGTTTGCATGTGGTTCAAGTGGACACTTTTTTTTTTGTTACTGGAGGTTGGGGCTATTGTCACCAACAACTTTGGCTAGGTTAGGAATAAAAACACCTTTCTTCAGGCTAGGAGTCTATTTTGACTGTTGTTGGTGTTCCTTGGGGTTTTCAGTTAACACTTGATTAGGTTTTTAACTGCCAAAATAGTGCTAATGGTGTTGAACTGTCTGCATTTTTAGTGGTGTTTTCGATAGTTAAGTTTGCACTATTGAGCAAACTCATTTCAGGTGTGGGGGTTTGACACCCTTTGTGCTAGTCTAGATGACAGCCAAAGTGGCTTAGAAAGTGTATGAGTGGCTCCTCAAACCTGGCTTTTGTGGGGTTTTCTTAGCTGTTTAACCACCTTGTAAAAATGCTGTTGATGACTGGGAGTAGTATGGGAGAAAACTGAGAAAGTCAGAGAGAAAGGTGAAGAATGGGGTAGATCCATGCTCCAATGTGATGGCTGAGACCCCAGACTTGGTTTTTGTTAATACCATAGGCGTTTTGCAATTTTTAAAATAGAAACATTTTCATGAAATAAAGTGGAGCCAGTGTTTTGCTAGGTTTATCCCTTCACTGCAGTGATTGCAATGTCAGGATTGCAGCATTGAAAGGGCAGAAGAAAGGACAAGTGACTGGTCGGTCTTTCACTGAGCAAAAGGAGTGAAATGTAAACAATAAAGCAGCAACATAGATAGGGCACATTAGTGACTGTCCCTTTATTTGTATTGTCGTAACTCCCAGGAGCTCCAGTCATGGGTCAGGACTCCACTGTGCTAGGTGTTGTACAAAAGAATCATTATTGGTACGGTCTCAGCAGTGGTATTGTCATGGCCTGGAATTGCAGGTGAGCATGCAGGGGGTCTTCGAAGGAACTGGAGAGCGAACAAGACTCTGGTAGCTGTTTGTAGGCTTCTGGAGAAAGAGAAGAATGAAAACGTTGATGGCTTTAAAGCATTGGAGGGTATTGAAATCACTGAGATGCAGTGCAGTAGAGAGCTAGGCAAATCTGCCTTGAGGGTGGGGACTATTGGGGCGGAGTTCAGCTGGTGAGGAATCATTTAAAATTCCCTAGTTGGTGCTTGGTAAAAGGATTGGAACAACCTGACCTGCCTGTTGATTTGTAGGAATTCTTGGTGATGTAACCTGCAATTTGGAAGCGATTTGTGGCCTGTTTAAAACCTAGTCTGATTCTCTGCTAGGTTCCCCCGTGTTTGGCCAGCCTGTTGGCACTGTGGCTCCCTTTGGTCTAGTCTCTCAGACCCAATTCTCTAGAGAGCAGCCTCCTGCTCCTAAGCTGTTTTCCCCAGTGCTCATTCGGAGCACTTAACTTTAATTTCCCCTGCACTCTTCCCCCATGCTCCGCTCTGATCCTCTGCTGTAGCCACCTCAATTTTAGCTGGCTGTTGTCCAGGTGCTGGGCTTGAGGCTACACCTTGCAGTATAGGAGTGGAGCTGAGTTGCCAGGCTACTGAAAGGAGTGCAGGGGTTCCTGCTGCTCAGCTCACCATTTGAACCCACAGGGTAGTGAAATGAACTTTCTCACATTGAAGGTTGGAGGAAATGTCATGCCCAGTGCTCAAGCCCCAGGGAGCAAGTGCTGACCCTCTTCCCCCAGCCCCGCTTGAGATACTTCCAGGCTATGTGATTCTTCCCCTTCTGGAATTGGGGCAGCTGAAAAATTCACCTTGTGAGCTGGGAAAAAGTCAAGCTAGCAGAACAGTGTTCTCTGCCTAGTGCAAATGAGTTAATGGGGAAAGGAATAAAGAACTCTAACCTCTCCCGCGTCTCCCCAAATGTAACTGAATATGTTAGGGGTGAGAAGGGAGCTGTTCCTATGTGTTTCTTAATATAGGGAAATGTGGAGGCATAAGTGGACACTGAGTGCTGTGGCTGGGTAGGAGAGATCCTGGCTGTTGGTCTCAAGGTGAAATTGCCCTACAAAACTGAGGTCTCCTGCAGTGGGAGGAGTTAAATCTCTTGGGGATGGCTGGTGCAACAGGATATGGAAGGGTCAGCATAAAGAATTGGGGATCTCTGGTGATGCCTGATCTTTGGGGAGAGGGGTTGATCAGATGCTTCTTTGAGTAACTTCTCCCTTTTCTGTAATCTTAGTCAGTTGCCTTGGCTGTTCTTTCCAGCCAGCTGGTTGGCTGATCTTTTGTCTAGCAGAGCTATTGGTGGCTAGCACCTCCTTAGCCAAGCAAGGAATGCTGCCCCCGCCTTGTGGTGGGGCCAGTTCAACTGCATTGTTGCTGGAGTACTTAGACAACACAGCTGAGCAGCTGAATCTTGAGCATTGGACTTCTGCATCCTTCAAAAGTGCTTTGTCTTTCATGCCTGGGTTCATGGGTGCTGGCTTGACTTGCTATAAGTACCAGGCTTTGCTTATAACAAGGCCTTCCTCTTACCTAGGGACAATCTTGAGTCTAGGTAACATTTATGTAGGGAGGTACGGTCTTGCTCTTGATTCACCCACAACTGTATGGCAAGCCAGAGGAATGGTGTGGATCAACTTTAAGGCTAGGGACATAAGGACAGTTGTGGGCATTAAATAGGACCTGACTCGGGCTAGACAAAATGCTTTCTAGATGGTGGGATGGCAGGGGAGGCAGTAATAGCAGGAACTGGGGTATAAAACTTACAATCTACTGCAGGGTACCCTGGGTCTTTTACAAACGGAGTATTTTTTGACATTTTGCAGCACATTAGTCACTCGTACTCACTCATTCCGTCAAATGTTGCAAGCAGAAAGTAGGAAACTCTAAAGTACGTGAAATGGCAAAGAGGGTGGCTTGTGCTTGCTGCTTGACTCTAAGAAACTCTTCCCACTACCAATTTTAATGTGCCTGATAAGAAACTGTCTTTAAATGTGGGGTTAATGTGATCATTCTAAAATAGGTTAAACAGTTTTTCTGGTCAATGTGAACCAAGCAAGGTGGGATTCAAAGGATGAGTTTGGAGAGCATCAGTAGCTTTTTAGCCAAGGATGTGACTTTTGGCCTGCTTTGAAGAACATGTAGGACAAGAGCCCACTTTGGGAATTGAGCCTGTAACAACTGCTGTTGGAGTACTGGGACCCCTACTTGTTTCTGGGGTTCTTGCCATGCATGTTTGCCTATCTGACAAGTCATCAGAAGCAGCATGTGTGGCTGTGGGGTGCATGTGCATCAACTGAAGGGAGTAGATTCTTTTACTGTGGTAAATACTGAGTGGATGTGAGGTCTGAGTGTGAGCTGACCATGTTAGAACCTGTTCATAAAAAAAAAAGTTAGAGCAGAGGAATTGTCATGCACCCCACTGTGCTGTTGTGCTCCTCAGTTGGCTGGGGGCTAGTGCACAACGTAGATGGAGAGTCTGGCCTTTGAGCCAGGCTGGAAATGCTACTTTGAAAGATTTTTCCAGCATAAGAGGGAAATCCAGATGGATGGAGAGATGGGACCCAAAGGGGATTAGTAACTGGATAAAACCTTGTAGTTTCAAATCTGCATGAAAATAATTGTCATATGAAAGCTCTTTGGTGCCATGTGAAATGAGTTGAGATAGTTCAGTTCAGCTCAGTTTTGATGCCCTTGTTAACATTTCGCTGCTTAGAAGCCACGAATTAGCTGGGCCACAGAGACTGAACCCTTTTTAGAGGTGATCCCACCATATCTTGGTGACATGGCATAGTGGCAGTGAAGATTACCACTGCCTTTTCTTTAACTATGGGTAGGACTGTGGTATGTAGGGACTGCCATGTCTGGCACCTTGTACCTACACTAAGGTAAACTTGGTTTACAAATAGTGGAGTACTTGCATACCCCCTTAACAGGGTGGCTGAGGGGGGGTTATTTGGTATTTGGCCTTAGACTGGTTCATGGCGCTTCAATTTTAAATCGGTCCCACTCAGGAGCTTGATATTAATGGGTTAATTTGATAGGTTAATACAAATTGATTTTAGAGCTGAGACACTCCAGAGGTTGTAAGTGACAGTGATGGCTCCTTGTGCCAGCTGCTGAGTATTTCTCCCTCCTCTTGTAGGTGAAGGAGCTGGTGCTGGATAACTGCCGCTCGGACGATGGGAAGATCGTCGGCCTTTCCTCGGACTTTGAAAATCTGGAGTTCCTCAGCATGATCAATGTCAACCTGCTGTCTGTCTCCAATCTCCCCAAGCTCAACAAACTCCGCAAGGTAAGCTAAGGGGTGGTGCCAGTCGGGTGTGAGGCTGTGCAGCCCTACCATGAGTTTTCTGGCAAATGGGGCAGTAGTGGCTGGCATTAGAGCTGAGCTTCCCTTATAGCGATTACTCCATCCCCTTGTATCGTTGTCCTACTTCATCAGATGCATCAGTGCCTGCCTCCTGCTTTCATGCACATGTGTGCTAGAATAGCCCCTTGTGATAGGGTTACCCTTGCATCGTGACCCATTCTGAGCACACCTGAGTGTCTCAAGTTGAGCACCCAAAACTAGAGACCACTTCTGAGAATCTTGGCCTCTTCCCTAAGCCTCTCCCATCACAGGGCCGTTATGCCTCTTTTGGTGCTGCAGCTATCTTACTGCTTTGAAGTGCTGAGCAAAAATCCTTTTCTAAACTGAAGTATGTTAAAGAAACATTTCTTAAAAAGCAGGAAAGGCCTGAAGCCTAAATTAATCTCCCCTTAGCCCATATGCGTGGACCACACTAGAAAAATTCTGTTGCTGGTCCTGGGTGCTAACAACTGGCTCAGCACCAGTTCAGAAGCCATGGGGCTGTCTTCCTCTCAGGCATTTGCAATGATTTCTCAACTCTTGCTGTCCCTGGCATGTCCCTCTCTACACCTGTAGCTAAACCAGCATGGGAACTTGTTGCTGACACCTGTTGTGGGTGCTGCCTTACATCTCTCAGCTGTGTGGGGAAGGGGCCTGAGCCTCTCAGGAGCTGCTTTGCTGCACATGATGTTTATATGGGGGTTAATCGAATAGTGGTGGGAGCAGTAACCAGGCAGGGTGACTGTACAGTCTCATTTAACCATTTAATAATCTTCTGTCCTCCTTTGAGAGGTTGAAGATCATATATGTGATGGCGATCACTCTATGTGCATGTGACTCCAATTTGCTGGAAAGCACTGTGGTCTTAGCAGATGCCTGCGACTCTGATCCTAGAAGCAACACTGTCTTTGGGGGGCATACCTCATTGTGATGGGAGCTGCCTGGTGAATGGCTGGCTGCGCTAGCTTCTTTCTGAAAATTTCCATCATTGCAAACACCTCTGGAGTGGCTGAATGTGGTAGGGTATTTTAAGCACTACCATATTTTTTGTGAAACAATGGTTGAAATGCAGGCAGCTGCCTGGAGTCTCGTCTGCAGTAGCCCTACCACCAGTGGAGATGCAGTGGTGTGAAATCTTCTGGAAGAAAGGATTAGTGTAACCAAGGTTGTAAAGATCCTTGGCAGTTTCATATCACTGACCTTGTGCTCTGACTGGTGTAAACATGCCCCTTGTAGCTGAAGTCTTAGTGATTTTCCCCCCGACGCCAGGCATGTAGGAGAGTGGAGGAGTAAACCTCACATTATTGCTTTTAACTTGGATTTTTTGGCACTGCTTCTTAACTTGAGTGATTGTTACTAGTGTGCCATATACGGCCTTGAGTGGGCTCAATAGAACTCCCTTCTGACATGATCATTCTGCTGTTTGTGTTAGGGAGGGTGGGGTATCAGAGCTGTGCTGGAAAACTGCCCAGTCCCCTGCCCTGATTCCTTATTTCCCTCCCTTTCCAAACAGCAAATATTCAGGGGGAGGAGAGGGGCTCATGTTTGCCTGCTGTGGGTTATATAATGAAGTTAAAATAGATTCTTAAACTGCAGTTTATAGGTAGCAAGGTCTAGTGGCTAGAGAATGGGGTTGGGAGTCTGGACTCCTGTGTTCTGGTCCATGCTCTGACTCACTTTGTGGCCTTAGAGAGTCAATGACTTACCCATCTACCCATATGTAAAATGGTAATGTTACTCACCTATGTCAAGTGTTGAGATCCTCTACAGCAATGCCTCTGAATGTTTCCTGGCAGCTGGAGCTGAGCGATAACCGGATCTCCGGTGGCCTTGAAGTTCTAGCAGAGAGGACCCCTAACCTGACCCACTTGAATCTAAGTGGCAACAAGATCAAGGACATCAACACCCTGGAGCCCCTGGTGAGTGAAAGGCCCGGTGCATGGATCTAACTGATAGATGCTGTTCCCTTTGGGGGTCATGTGGGTGCAGCTGAAGTCAAACTATCTTGATAAATGTTCCAGTAGTACTTCGTGGTTCTCATGTGAACTGACAAGTTGCCCAATGTGTGGCTGGGCTAATAGTTATTGGCGCCTCTGTCTGGAAAACCAGCAGCCAGTTGCTCAAGGAACATGAAATTAGGCTGGATGAACAAAACTGTGGATGTAGTGCTCAGTGTCCACCTGGGAAAGGACTGCTAAGGGGTCGGATGTTTGAGGTAGGTGGCACCTGGGGGTGTCATGGAGAGGACTTGCTTGGCCCCCAGTGGGTGTCTGACATCAGTCCTAGGTTTTGTAAGGGGCACATATTATAAAAAATAGTATGCATGAAAGAGTTCCTTTACTATAGGTCAGGTAGTAAACCACCTGCTCCAGGCACATCCTTCTATCTCTCTCATCCCTTTGCTCATAGCAAGTTTACCAGAATGGTCTCCTAATGGCCTAACAAATTAATATTTGCAGAAGAAACTGCCGAATCTGCATAGCCTGGATCTCTTCAACTGCGAGGTGACAATGCTGATCAACTACCGGGAGAGCATGTTTGCCCTTCTGCCCCAGCTCACCTACTTGGATGGGTTTGATGCTGATGACCAGGAAGCCCCTGACTCAGACCCTGAAGCAGATGGTGATGGGCTGGATGATGAATATGATGAGAACGGAGAAGGTAAAGGGGGCTTAGAGTGGCTTTCTGTCATTGCCTCCCACCCATTTCACTAGCTGACCCCACTGACCCCTCCATAGTGGTGTGAACTCATTACCAAAGTCTAATCTTGCTTTGGTAATCCCATCTCCCGCAAGCATGAACTGGAAAACCAAATCTTATTTGAGCCAGCTGGGCTTGTCAGTTGACATACCTCCTGTGCATAGGTCTGTTCTGTGGCACAGGGTTTTACCTAATGTCAGTGGGGCTGTTCTGGGTTAGTTGCTCTTTCTGAGTTGGCACAGCTGTGCAAAAAGATGTCTGGGAGCATTTCCTGGCTCCCTGTCCCTGGTGTGTTGCTTTGAGCACATTGGTGGGGAACCCACTCATCTCCCTCTGTTGTGGTAGAAGGTGAGGAAGAGGATGATGATGAGGAAGATGAGTTGGATGAGGAAGTCATTGATGACGAGGAGGAGGATGAAGATGATCTGGAAGGTGAAGAGGAAGAAGATGGAGTAGATGATGAGGTGAGGCTATTCTTGTTGACTTGACATCAGCATGAGCCTTTGGGGCTGCCTGTTAGTAAATACTTCATCTGTGCTCTTGCTGATGAAAATCAGTCCTCCTGAGAAACTTTGTAATCTGACCAAGTATGCTGTATCCTTTCATGAAAAGTGCTTGCTAGGTAGTCAACTGCTCTGGGAAGTGATGTCTGGATTCCTAATGCTGTAGGTGGGGATGGCATGAGGGGGAAACACCTTGCTGTGTTTCCAGGTGACGTTACAATTTCTCTTCTTTGTGCCCACGAGTTCCTGTCCCTGTGGGGTGAAGGATGAGGAAGGGGAGCAGGCAACAGGGTGCAAGGATGGGGGTTAATTTTGTTACTTGGCCATTTTGAGTTCCTGTGCTGCCAGAGGGCAGTGTCTTGAAGTCATACTTGAAGAGACCATGAATGATGACTGAGTGGAAAAGGAATTAGATCTCTAGTCACTGGATCTTGGTCCTTGTACAAACAAAGATTCTTTTTTTAACTCAAGGAGGAAGAGGATGAGGAGGATGAAGATGATGACGAAGGTGAGGAGGGTGAGTAGATATAATTCTCCTAATTAAGATGCAGCACTCACAAAGGTAGCATTAACCATCCATTACTCTGATGCCAAAAGTCACTGTCTCCTTCTGGGGGCTGAGCAATAGAACTAGACACTTCTATCTTTTATGGCAAGGAAGTCTCGCTCCTGTCACCACCGAACTGGGACACTGTCCCAGAGCTAAATAAAATGTTAAGTATTGAGGTTGGGAAACAAAGCACACAAGTCAGGAAATTCAAAGTTAGGGCTTCCACTCTGCTACTCAGTGCATCCTGTGCATTCCATGGGAATGTATTAGTTGCACTAAACAGCCATCCCAAATTGCACATTCTGTGTTGTTGCAGTCAGTGTAGCGTTAGAAACACGAACTTTTGAGTTTCCTTATCTTATAGTTTTTTCCAGCCGTAATGCTGCATTAATTTTTGCATTTGATTTGCACATTTAAGGGAAAAGACCTAGTAGGTCTTTAACTGTAGGTGCTCATTGTTTTAAACCACTATTGAATGAGGGTGGTGAGATCCCAGAGTGTGCTAATGTAAACATGCTGACTGAACATTCAGTGCAGCTAACTCAGATTAAATCAGTCTCAGGTAGAATCCATTTTCCTTCCTCAGTGAGCTCTATAAAACAAGCCAAGTTTTGTAGCTTCTAGCCTCAGATCCTGGAGTCCCTGTTTCTTTTGCGACTTATGGGGAAATGGCTGACCTAACTTTGCACTCTTACCAAAATACTACTGCTTTGGACTGAGACCAAGCATGAATCTACAGCCCAAGAGAAACTGGTTAACACTAGAACTAAATTATACCACCATCCCAAGATATCTAAAACAGTCAGTTGGTATTAATAGGTTGTCAATTGCTAAAAAGCTGATAGGTAGATTGGCAAAATAACCCAGTTCTGTGTAATTCAATATGATACTCTGGAAGGAGGAGAGGCTCTAATGGAAGCTCTGCTGTGTTAACATTTTTATAAAGCACTTGTTCTAGGAACTGTGGTTTCTTTTATACTCTAGCTGGGGCCTCACTTCACTCTAGACAACAAAGCCCTGGACATCATCTTCTAACTTTGAAGAAAATTCCCTAGATAGTTGAAGATTGGATCTGGATGGGCTTACATATAGTTGATTATTTGTAAGGGTATTTATAGGAAAATGGAGGTTGGCGCAACTCTTGAATGACAAATCACCAAGAATAAACTTGGCTGAGAGTCTCAAAAGTGACTGGTGATTTTAAGTGCCTCAATTTTTGGGTTCCCAATTTCACATCTTGAAAAAAGGGACATTAGAGTTCAGGTGGTCACAGTATCTAAAATTTGGGCCCTCTGAAGTATCTCAAGAGCACCAAAAATCACTCGTCACTTGAAAATCTTGCCCAAGGCTTTTGCTTGGATGCTATGTAAAATGGAACAGTGGGTGGGACTCCGTACAGCAATTGTTGTGATTCTAGTTCATACTTGTTCACCTGCGAGATGTGTAGCTTAAATAGCCTGTGAAGAATGAGATCAAATGCAGTTCTGCAAGACTGCGAATAGAATTTAATTCTTACTCCCTCCCTGCAGACCTTCCACAGGGAGAGAAGAGAAAAAGAGACCTAGAGGATGAGGGAGAGGAAGATCCAGAAGATGAAGAGGATGAGGAGGATGACTGATAATCCTCGCGAGCCAATCAGTTTTACGGACTATGACTGTGCTTGTCCTAACCTCCCCGTTGTGTCCATGTGAGACTGTAAATCCCCTCTCCTGGCCCCTCCCCCCTTTGTATGGCTGCAGTGTCCACAGTATATTTTTTTAAGATGTAGAATACCGTAGGTGTTCAGGGGAATCTTTCCATACAAGACTCACTGTCAAGTATTTTATGACCAAAGGCTTTCTCCGTTCTGTGGTTTGCACAGCATTTTGCAAAAAAAAAAGTTCTCCTCCTCCTAGAGCATCTCTCATGTCTGAAATCAGCCTTACCACATGGGACCGAAAGCTCCAGCAACCCTTTGCCATCCCACATGACTACAAGTGGCGAGCGCTCACCACCTCTGCATACATGTCCTCAGTCCAGCATTTGAAGAAGCTGCAAGCATTCTGAGCAGCGGATGCAAACTCTGCTCATGAAAGTGGACACTGAAAGCAAACAGTCACCCAAGGTGAACTGAAATCACAATAGTGGTGTGATAGTTGGAGATGCTTGAAGATACTTTGGGGGTTGGGGGAAAGGGCTTGAGTCCCTGAGAGAATCTGCTCTTTGCTGCATCTCAGACCTGTTAGGAGGAACTTTGCAGTAGCCTTGTCTCGTGCTTTCCTATTTTTTTTATAAACTGGAATTTTTTTTAGCCATTAGCTACTACTTTGTAGCTTTCAGTTCTTGGATGTCTGCAAAGCAATTCTGGTTGGCAGCTGTGAATATCTTCACTTGCCATAAGGTGGCTTTCTCCACCCCCTGCCAACCTACACCTTCAAGGAAGGATAGGAAACATCAGGCAAGGGGATACTGCACTGCTACCAAACTGCATTTGTCACTGTACAGAATAACCATTATCACTGTGATACACCTAACTCGGCATTCACCGGGAGACCGTGTTAGCCTAAATATTCTCAGGGTCCTTCTGGCTAGCCAGTAACAGCTCTCAGCAGTGGCCTCAGTCGCTAGCCTGGTGCATGTACACCTCTCCTTTTCCTTTTCAGAGTGATGAGAAGTCCAGCTCTTTCCCATTTATGCACTGTGTGCTGTGACAGCTGTCTCTCTTCCCCTTCACCCCAGCTCGTAGGAGTGGAGCCACTGCTTCTCTGACCGGTTTGAGGCATTTTTTTTAGAACAGAGAGGGTGGAATCCTGCCAAGTGCAACATGGGATTTCTGACCTGAGTTCACATGATACATCTGTTAGTTTCTAAGGAGGGCTGTGGCCCCATGGCATCAGGGGCATTAACCAACCCTTCAGTATTGAGTGCCTAGTGATCTCTGCTCAGATAGGTTGGTGAGAGTGGGGGAGAGTAACTACCTTTTCACCAGGTTTGTGGGGTGTTCCTTGAGGCTTTATACTAACGCAGATGCTTTGGCACTTAACAGGGTTCTCCCTCAGCCACTGTGGGCAAATATGTCAGCACCCAGCAGTTGCACGTATTCCTCTTGCAGCAAGAAGAGAAAAATCTCACCCCCTCCTGTAAAAGGCAATTTTTGCAAAGGTGCGTTGGGTACTGCAGCACATCTGGATTTCTAGCCCTGCCCTTGTCTCTTGCATTGTACAGTAGCTATAACCATTGAGAGATGAAACTTCTGTAAAATGCAAACTGAGTAACTTATAAATGCTAAAGGAATTTAAAAAAAAAATTCAGAGCAGCAGTTGATATTTTTAATTTCTTCCTTGCATTTTTTCAGCAGATTGTATGGATTTTATATTAGCCTAGTAACTGTCAGGTTTTGATTGGTCAGACTAGTCCCAGAAATAAGGATCTTCACCCCTTTTGTATCTTTTTTTGTTACAAAATTTGGATAAAACTTTTAATAAAGACTTCAGTTTTTAAAAACCTATTGTAATGGATGGTGTGTTCACTGCTTCTTGGGAAACTTTACATTTCTTGAGGAAATCAGCGCTGGATGTGAGACAAGGGAGTGTATTGACCACTCTTGCTCAGAGCAGGGTTTTCATTCCAGGACTCCTCAATCTAGAAGCACAGCTTATGGTTAGCTTTTCTTGTGAACGCCAGGATCTCTTCAGGGAAGCCAATGACTACTTTGTCTCTGGTTACCTTTAATAGCTAATAATGTAGGTGCATGCTCTGTATTGTTCCTTCATGATGTATCAAGATCACCTTGGGCTTAGAAATATTCTGCTTTTTACTCTTGAAATAACTAGAATATGGAGCCTTCATTTATCTCTTTGCTGGAATGGAAGATCTGGTTAAAATCTGGAGGGCTTGTGCTACTTTATTAGCTCCATAGGGCAGATGCCCTTAAATTCCATAGGAAGAGTCTGACTTTCAGGTTTATTGAAAGGGATCAGGTTGTTTGGGTGGGGAGGCAGAAGAAATTCCAGCTTTCTTTCCAATCCTGCTTGATTGGCTTTTCTGTAACATCCACACTTGTCCCACAACACAATTCCTGCAGAGCATTTTGCCATGGCCAACTTGCTTAAAGGGACACTGGCCAAACGTGTTGCCTAGACCACTCACGCCTTTGTAGTCTTGATTTGCAAGGACCCTTCCAATAACCCTGTCTGAGGAATTGCACTCCAGCCCTGCAGCCTACTGCCAGGGCCACTCTGGGTGCAAAGGAAGTTTAGCTTCCTAAAATGAGATGGAAAAAACCTTACCAGATGAATTTCAATCTTCCTCCCTCCCCCATAACAGGGGCAGGGTTGTTCTAGTATATTGGGTTTTGCTTTGCTGGCTTTAAACTGTCTCTTCCCCCTGCCCCATCCTGCTGTAAACAAGAGGAGGTTGTGTCCCAATAGTGACTGATCAAACTCTCCTTGTCTGGGATCTGTAGGGGCCCCCAAATCTTGCATGCTCTGTGGCCAGCTGAGCTACCTTATGTTGTCAGGAGAAGGCCTGGCTGCTACAGCAAGGTGGGAAGACCGGCAACCATGACTCTGTTCGAGGACAAAAGCAAGTGCTCACACTTACCCAAGACCAGCTGCGAGTTGGGAAGCAGGTACCCCCAGGAAGGATGGACAGACAACCTAGAGCGATTCCCATAGGAGATCCAGGCTTGGGAGAAAAGCACCACCCCAATAGGCCCACAATCTACAAGGAAAAAGTGGAGGGGGAGTTCTGCAGCAGGTCCTGAGCACTGGTCTACTGCAGAGCTGCTTTGGCTAGTTTCCTATTCCACCTCGAGGCTGCTGGGAGGCAAGGGAAGTCCTGTTTTGCCAGCCTCTGATTCCTTCTGCTGGTCAGACACCCACTTTCTGCTTCCCTTCTGGTGGCCAATAGGAGAATCTGGCCCTTTGCTGGGAGAGAGCCCTGATCAAGGCAGCTGTGAGTCTCCTGCTGTGCGTCCCAGCAGTCTGTTCTCTCTGGGGCCTGGGCTTTCCACGAGCCTTGCAGGTGGGCAGATCTCTGGGGAAGGCACTAGCTTGGGCCCAATCTCTGGGGTGAGGGGGATTGAGGTGAGGGACCATGAACAATCCCTGCTCCCACTCTATTTCCTGCTGCTCTGCAGCATTAGGAAGTGCTTGCCCCATCCAGTTAGCTGTGTGGGCAAAGCTGCTATTGGTGAATAGCAACTTCCCTTCATAGCACCAACAGGGCTGTGGCTGATTCTGGGAGCTGGTGGGAAAGGGAACCTGTGGCCTGTCAGATGGCTGGGATGCCCACTTTGGTTTTTCAATGCAAAGGGAAAGGCCAGTGCTCTAAATATTTAATTACAGTATCACCCAGAGGTCCCAAACCAGATCAGGATCCCGATGTCCTAGGTGCTGTACAGACACGAGACAGTCCCAGGGACCCTGCTGTCTAAATAGAGAAGACAAAAGGTGATAGGTTAAATGGAGGCACAAGAATGACAGGGACTTGCCCAAGTTCAGTGATGCAACCAGTTCTCCTGGATCCCAGGCAGGGCCTGATCAATATGCTGCTGCCTCCCGAGAGCGGCTTTCCCTTCCCTGGAGAGAGGGTCCCACAGCCTGACTGGCAGGAAGTTCCTCCTGATTGTCTGTCTATTTACTCCTTGATCTGCCCCAAATACCCTTTGCTGTGGTATCCATCTTGCAGGCATGTCCTCTCCTCTCCCTTCCCCAGCCGACTTGCTGAAGCTGTTCCCACAACCCAGCCCCTCACAGCTGCGCTCCCTCCAGGCTGGCTGGGTGGAGTGGGCTTGTTGCTCTCTGGGCTCTCTGTTTATGCTGCCTCTACATTGTGCCAGACTCCCCCCCTTTGTGAATTCCTTGGGAGCTGAGGGCTCAGCTGTGTGCCAGCAGGGAAGAGGGGTCTGGCTCTCCTGCTGGCTGACTCATGCAGGGTGTAGTTGCCACAGGCAAGTCTGAGGAAGGCTTTGCAGTTGAAGCTGCCTGGACAGATAGCTGCTGGAGGAGGTGGGGAGAAGGAGGTAAATTAACCCTTCATGGTCTTGGAGGAACTGCTCACCAGCTGTGCTGGGGTACAGGGAGACTCCTAGCCCAGAGTGGCTGCCTACCCCTTCTCTCTGACTACCCCTGCGTAAGGTAACTGTATAGTTCCCCCTTACCACAATACCCTGGGACCTGTTCTCATACGGCACTCACCACTGTGGTATGCGAATGCCTTCCACTGAGCAGTGGTTCTCAAACTGGGGGTTGGGACCCCAAAGTGGGTCATGACTAGACATGTAAATATTGTTTAAAAGTTAACCATTTAAGCAGTGCATTATATTGTTTAACTGGCTAACTGATTAAAGGGAGAGGGGCTGGGGCTGCTCTGGGCAGTGCGGCTGGGGTTGGTGGGCCAGCTGGCCTGGGATTGGGGGTTAACATTTAGGGTGGGTTAACTGGTAAGACTAATACTTACTGGCTAACCATTTAATATTTTAAATCCCTTGTCAACCCCATTTTAATGCGGTTGCCAGGGCTAGCTTAGACTTGCTGGGGCCAAAGCCTGAGCCCCACAGCCTTGAGCTCAGGTTACAGGCCACCTGGCTGGGGCTGAAGCTCTTGAGCTTTGACTCCTTCCTGCCCAGGGCAGCGAGGATCAGGCTTTGGGCTCCTCCCATCTGGGGTAGTGGGACTTGGGCAGACTCAGGCTTTGGTCCTCCCTCCTGGGGTGTAGTTGTGGTTTTGTTTTTTTTTTTTGGCAGAAGGGAGTCACAGTGCAGTGAAGTTTGAGCCCTGCACTAGTGTGTCAAGCAGTGTGATGTGCGTCATCTGTCTTGTTTGCTCCTGTCCTCTTCCCAGGGGGAAACTTGAGGGTGGGTGGAGCGGTTTGTTTTTGATAGGGTTTTGTTTTGGATTGTCTTACTGGTCCCATTGCTCTGTTTATGCTGGAGCAGGCAAGTCAGAGAAATGTGCTTGGTCCAGGCCATGGCGTGCCTTGATGAAAAGGACTGAGACGCTGGTGCAGAGAGCAGCAGACAGGTTTGATGTGCTCACATTAGGCTGTGCTGCTGAGGAGCTGGGTGCAGTGTTCTTAGTGAGGGTTTTCTGAGGGCTGGTGGCCTCCTGCCCAGGAATAGGGTGTTGCTATGGTCCAGCTGAGTGGGGATGAAGACTGGTATAAGTTGATGCCAGAGCATCGTTCACCAGGATAGGACAGGCTCCCAGCCAACTGGCGATGATAGCAAGCGTTACTATGTGAGCCTCCTGAATTGACCAGTTGTGGGGCTGAAGCTTCAATCAGGGCCTGCGTTACAGCTGCAAACTCTTCAAAGTGCTTTCCTTATGTGCCTCCTCTCCTCTCTGCACCCCAGCACCTCTGCCTTCCTCAGGTTGAGCCATGGGGGAAGGAGAATTAGAGCTGGGTACCATCTGCCTAGCAGTGCTAGTTGAGTCCCTGGCATCTGATCTGCTTCACCTAGTGAAGGCAAATACAGCCGGAGTCAGAACTGAGCCTTGGAGGGCCAGTTTCCAAGCTACAGAGGGCCAAGTATTAAATCCCTTTTACAGCTGAGGCCCAGCAAGAGAAATTTGTCCAAGGTCCCCCAGGGCTGGGGCAGACCCCGTGGTGGGCAGACTAGCTGCCTCACTCCTGCATTAGCCTGCCCCTTACCCACAGGTGGGGGTGTGACTCCAGCAGCTTGGCTCAGTCCTCTGCTGAGCATTCACCGTGGGCAGCTGAGGTGGGGTGGCTTTCCCATGGGACAATAGTGTCCTTGTTTGTATTTCCCAGCCCCAGCCTGTGGAGCAGGTCGGGGAGTGAGATGGTGCCCTGGCTCAGTTTGTTGTTGGGCCACTTCAAGGGCCACGCTTTGCTCTGTGGAAAACAATAAGTAGTGGTGTCCCCACCCCGTGCTGTTCAACATATTAATCAATGATCTAGAAAAAGGGGTAAACAGGGAGGTGGCAAAATTTGCAGATGATGCAAAACTACTCAAGCTAGTTAAGTCCAAAGTAGACTGTGAAGAGCTGCAAAGGGGCCTTACAAAACAGCAGATGAAATTCAATGTTGATAAAGGCAAAGAAATGCACATTGGCAAATGTAATCCCAATGACATATAAAATGATAGGGTCTAAATTAGCTGTTCCCACTCAAGAAAGAGCATTGTGGATAGTTCTTTGAAAACAGCCACTCAATGTGCAGGGGCAGCTAAAAAAGTTACCAATGTTAGGAATCATTAGGGAAGGGACAGATATTTTTCTATCTAAAGCCATGGTATACCCACAGCTTGAATACAGCATGCAGGTCTGGTTGTCCCAGCTCAAAAATGATCTATTGGAACTGGTACAGAAAAGGGCAACAAAAATGATGAGGAGGCTGGAACAGCTTCTCCATGAGGAGAGATTAATAAGACCTGGGACTTTTTAGCTTGGGAAACAAATGACTAAGGGAGGAGGGATATAAATGGGGGAGGCAGGTCCTATAAAATCATGATGGGCGTGGAGAAAGCAAATACTTATGTGTTATTTACTCCAGCTCATAAACAAGAACGAGGGGGTCACCAAATGAAATGAATAGGCAGCAGGTTTAGAACAAACAAAAAGAAGTATTTTCATACCATTGCCCAGTGGAACTCAGTCTTGGCCTTCACAGCACGCTTTGGCAAACAGCGTTTAAAAAATAACTAGGTAAGTTCATGGTGGGGGTGGGAGTAGGTCCATCAATGGCTATTAACCAGGATAGGCAAGGATGGTGTCTCTAGCCTCTGGCCAGAAGTTGGGAATGGGTTCTAGGGGATGGATCACTTGATTACCTGTTCTGTTCATTTGCTCAGAAGCACCTGGCATTGGCCACTGTCAGAAAACAGGCTACTGGCCTAGATGGACCTTTGGTCTAACCCAATGTGGCTGTTCTTACGAATGGTGAACCTAGCACTGTGGCTGCTTCCAGGCTGCTACTTGATCACTGTGGGTGGGTGGTAAACAAGAGGCTGGCAGAGAGTAACTGATGGGGCTGTGCCATGCACCTGATTTCCCCATCTGGCCAGGCTAGCTGTTTTTCTGCCTCCTTGTTGTTGTGATTGTGAGATCTGTGGGCCAGACCCCTCTCCCTTCTGAGTGTTGGTGTAGAGCACCTAGCATCGGGGGGAAGCCACCTGCTCAGAGCCTGTGGGCACCACTTCAATACAACTAATTCACAGGGGAGGCCAAACAGCCTGCAGGTTGTGTAGAGCAGTGTTTAAAAGTAGCTTCTCCCCTGTGAGATTGAAACAGGCTCTGGTTGGAGTTAGAAGAGGTAGGTGGGTATCAACTGCTGGCTGGATGTATAATAGGAAATAGCTTAGGGTTTTGTAAACCAGTCTGCCAAGAGTTACAAGCCCACCCTGAACTAGGGAGGATTTTCACCTAGCCAGGCTCAAGGGGTTTAACTGAGCAAAAAAAAAAAAAACCCTCACATATTGACAGGTTTGGCTCAGTGAACCTCACTTGCAAGGAAAAGGCAGCCCCTAGGCACAGTGTGAGCCATGAACCAGCTGCACTTGGAGTGGAGGGAATTTCCACTTCCCTCTGGCCTGGGGTTGTACTTGAGCTGCTCAGTTCCAGTCCCTGAGCACCGGAGCCAGGTTAGCCTACCCCCCTTGGGTAGATACAGCTAGCTCAGCAGCACAAGGCTTCTGGCGCCCTTGCTCTCCCATCCCCGAGAGCTGGATTAACCAGTTGGCAGGAAAAAACCTGTTACTGCCAGAAGTGTCTACACACTGGTGCTACCTCAGGAACTTTGGGCAAGTCCCTTCGGGTCAGATTTGGGAGGTGTAGAGCAAGGGGCTTGGTTTCACCCAGAGCATGTGGCATATGGGGGGTGCACTTTTGAAAACTAGGCCCACCCGCTCTCTGTCTCTGTCTCCTCTGCTGTGAGACAGGGCTAGCTGGGCCGTGTTTTCTTAGAGCAGAAGCTCTAAAGGGCAGAGGGGCTGGGTGTTTACACAGCAAGTTCCAGCCTGCAGGTGCTGCCGCTAGAACAGAGCACTCCTGCTCAGGCCAGCTCCCTCGGCCTGGATTGATGCTGTCAGCCTCTTCCTTCGCTCTAAGCAGAATCCTGCAGGTCGACCATGTCCCCCTGCTCCTGCCACGGTGCTCTGAGGGAGCCAGGCCCTGCTAGTATTACCCTATTAAAAGTCAATTATCTGGCCTTGAGGCAGGCAGGCCCAGCTCCATCCCCCAAGGGAAACTCCCAACGGTTTCTACCCAGCTGCAGCCCACGCTCAGAGCCCTGCCTAGCAGCCCCCTGCTCCCCGCCTGGGGAGAGGTCATGCCCAAGGCAGTGTGACACAGAGCAGACACAGCCCCCTTCTGTCCAATTCCCATTTATTTCTTAGCGACCTCATCCCCGAGAGGAAGTCCACTAACTCCTGAGCAACTCTACCAGGCTTTACAGCAAACCCTTGTGCCTGGAGCAGTAAAAGCTGGAGTGGGGCAGGGTGGGGGGAGACATGACACATACAAGCTTCCAGGCCTTAAATTAAAGTTTTCCAAAAAAAAAAAAAAACCCCCCAAAAACCCCAAACCCAAGAAAAAGCCCCCTCCCTGCTCAAACTCTTTGCAGTGCACAGCTTGAAGTCAGTGGCATGGCTACCGCTGAGGGGACCGGTGCAAACACAGCATGGGAAGAAGGGAGAGGAGGGTGGGTAGGTTCCTGCTGCAGCACTGGCTTTTACATACACCCGTTCCTACTGCATTCCCATGCACACCTCCCTCCCTCCCCACCCCTGGCTCAGCAGGAGCATCAGAGCTGCGAGTACAGGGAGTTCTCCATCTCCGGCGGGAGCTTTGAGTGGAAGGAGGCGAGGCCAACGCCAAAGTCTGCAAGAGAAGCACAAGGTTGAAGGATCAGCGCTAAGAAATCCTCCCTGGCAGCTGCTTGAGAGGCTGTGGGGAAGTGGGACACTGGGGGCATGGCCTCCTAGCTCATGTGGGGCCAGTGCTCTGGCTTTATGCCACGCTGCTGCATCTCAGCAGAGGCCCACGGTGTTGGGTTGGTGTAGAAGGCAAGCTTCTAGCCCAGCTGGTGACCAAGAAAACCTGGTCAGGTCCAATACAACAGGAGCTGGTAGAAAGGCCCAGGCTGTTATCTGCTCCAGGCACCTCACCTGACTCTAAAGCCTAATGATAAGTCTAAGGTCACTGCAGTTTGGTAGAACCATCCAGTTGTTCTGGGCTCATGGGTGGAGCTGGAGTCAATGCACTGGCCCCTATAGGAGCACTTCGGCCAGGACACCCGGGCAAGGGGCAGGTTTCCCAGACAGGTTGCAGGATGGAGATGGTGCCGCTCAGACAAGTGGGGAAGCAGTTAACCTCAGGGGGCCATTTCTATGGCAGCTTTAGCAGTGGCCCCATCTCTCCCCTCCCTGGGCATTGAGGCTTACTCCCCTACCTAGATCAGCGAGAAGTTTTTCTCCCCCCCTAAACCTCACCAAGCCAGGCTCCCTGCTTCTCCAGCCAGGAGGGGCAAACTGCAGCCCTGTCAGGCTCTGGGGAAGGGTGTGACTTTGGGATATGACCCACTCCTCCCCCTGAGAGTACAGGCACACTTGTCATGCGAAGGAATCTGGGCTGAATTCCAGGGATCCGGATCCCCAGATCAGCTCCCACCAGCAAGCATGGCAGATTCCTATCCCCCACCTCCCCTCACTGGACCGCACCCATCTCTCCATCCAGGCGGCTGGGCAGGGGCGGATTCTTGTGCTGATCCTCAATGTGCAGCGTCATCTCTTCCCGCGAGGCGCTGGAGTACGGGCACTGCATGCAGGTGTAGCGTCCTCGCGTGTGCTCCCACACAATGCGGCTGTTGGAGGAGTGGCCTGCAGCACAGGGGGGTGGAAAGCATGGGCCCTGACTCGCTGCTGCCCTGGGATAGCGGTCACACGGCCATCCCCCCTTGGGCATGCTCAGCTGTTGGGCAGCACCTGGGGACGCACCCAGCAGCTGATGGCCGCCAGGAAGGGAGATCCGAAGGCCAAGGCAGGCAGCATGGTATATTGGACGGGGATTCAGGATGCCTGGGTTCTATTCCCAGTTCTGCCACTGACCAGCTGGTCCCCTCCCGCCCTTGGCCTGTCTTGTCTCTTGAGACAGTATGCGCTTTGGGGCAGGGACTGTCTCTCTGGACAGCACCCAGCAGGGTGGCCAGGGTCACTGGTGCCTCTCACGGCTACTGTAACGCCCCTAACATAGAAAAGGGGCAGGGGGCTGGGCCAGTGGCTGTTCCAGCTAAGCCCCAAAAGGGCAGGTCATCCCCCTGCCCAAAGCCTTCACTGCCGCATGCTTGGCTCAGCTGGGGAAATCCAAGCCTCCCTGGTAAGGCAGGAGAGCAGCCGATTTCCCACGCTGCCCAGCAGGGACAGGCCAGCAGACGCTGCTTTCAAGAGCTGCCAGGCCTCCGAGACCATCCCTGCTCTGCAAATGGTCAGAGCCCCCAGAAACTGCAGGGCCACTCTCCCTCCCCAGGTATCGGGGCCAGCGCCCCCCAGACACACGCTAGCAACATGGCACACAGCCTCAGGCTGAGGGTAACAAAGCCAGCCCCGCACAGGGTTTGGTTTAAACAAGAAGTCTTTTCCATCAAGACACCACAGCAGCAGTCAGTCCCAGACAACGGATAGACTTTTCCCCCCCACCAGGGCAGGCAGCACCCTCCCTTGTCAGCTAGAGATATTAAACGGTTGACGTACAAGGCCTCTGTATTATGTCCCTTATCGAGGGGTTCTGAGGTCCCCCATCCAGTGACTGAGCAGTCTTGGCCCTGCTTAGCTTGCAGCGCAGAGGCAATCAGGGCATGTGGCTGCAGGTTAGAACGCCAGAACGGCCAGACTGGGTCAGGCCGCCTCGCCCAGTATCCGGTCTTCCAATGCCAGGTGTTTCAGAGGGAATGAACCGTTATTGGACTAAGCCTCCCAACCACACGTATTGTGGTTGTTTTGCCCCCTGGGTGGTGCCCTTGGGCCTTCCAAGGACTAAGAGCCCTTTGCTGTCCTGTGTGACGTGGCTAATTCAAGCCCTCCTCCCTGCTTTCCTGGGGTTCCCCTGTTCCCAGGGCAGGTCACCCCCTCACTGCACAGCAGCACCACCCAGTGACCAGAGAGCAGCCCAAAGCCGAGAGGTGCCGGACTAACCTGAAGTCACACCTGAGCCAAAGCATGGGAGGCGTGGGCCGACGCACACACCTGCGAAGGGAATCGAGGGGCGAGACAAGCATTAGGCCTTCCCCTCCCTTGGCTGGGGGGGGGGGAAGGGAAGCGACCGAGAGGCCCTGGCTCGGATGCCAGCGGTGTCCAGCTGCCACTGGCTTTTCAGAACAAGGCTGACAGGACCAGGGGGCATCGCTCCACGCGCTGCCCCTGCAGGACTCCACGGACATCTCCAGGGGGCGGGAAGCGGGACGGAGATTGGGGGTGGGGAAGCTGAACTGGGATTTTTTTTAGCACAAGGAGGGACTTTCACACTGGAGCAAATGAGAGCCAGGAACACGCCCCGGTGCCCACACCATCCGCAGGTTTGCCAGGGCGTTAGCTGGGCAGCAGTCGCAATAGCCTGTCACCGGGGCTCCTCCTCCCGCCAGATCCTGTGCCGAAGGAGTCCCCAGCGCAGACCGACCACGGTCATCACAGGAAAGGAAGCGGGGCTCACCAGCTGAGCACAGCGGCCACAGGCTGGCGGGAGGGAGCGAGGGAGGAACAGGCCAGGGAGGAGTCTCGACCTCGGTTACAGAACGAGAGGGAAATTCTCAGCTGGCATGGTAACTCCTGAGGTTGGTGGAGCCAGCGGGGGATTCAGCCCAATATGCCCCCAGGCCTTGGCAAACAGAGCAGGGCAAAGGGGATCCTGCGTCACGCCCCATGTCTGGGGAGCCCTCCAGGAGGGACGTGGGCCTTGTGATCAAGTTTTCCCGTCGAGCAGCTGGTTTGTTGGGGGTGAGATCGTGGGACGAGGGGTGGAGAAATGGCCACTGGAACCCACCCCACCCACCATGGAGTCCGGGACAGAGGGAACCTAGGAGCTTGAGCAAGTGGGATCTCTCTCGTTCTCAGGGTGGCAGGGGGAAGACCAGGCAGCTGGTGGGTAGCGTCCTCGGCTGGAAGTGCCTCCCTGCCCACCTGTGGATTCTCGCAGCAGCAGCCTGGGGCGAGCCTGGAAGGAGGTTTGCTGTAGCATGGGTGATTCCCAACTGAAGAGGACAGATTTACCTGCTGGCCCTGTGTTCTCACCTTGACTTTTCTTCCACACAGCATTGGAGACTGGGAGGCCTTGGCTGGGCAGGTACGGCCTGAGGCGATGCTGAACTGAAGCCTGAGGTAAGCCGTAGGGAGACGGGTGCATGTAGGACAGGAAAGGCCCCGGCACCGTGGAGTGAGGCTGGCCCGAGAACCGGGTCAAGGACGATGGCCCGAAGAGCGAGGGCTCCAGCAGAGGGAACGGGTGGGAGGCCGGAGAGACCAGAGGCATGGACTCCAGGGAGCCGTGGAGACCAGGGAGACTAGTGGGGAGTGAGGCTGGCACCGCGGTGGAGACAGCGTCCATGCTGGGGAGGATGGCTTCTTTCTCCATGTGCCGGATGACGCTCTGGAGTTTGGGCAGCGCCTCCAGGGGCTTGGCCGGGGGGTCCTTCTCCAGGCCGGAGGTAGCAGGTGGGGTGGGCTTCTCGGCTTTCTGCGCTGGAGCCGGGCTGCTGGTGCTGTCGGAGCAGACGTGCAAGTGCTTGAAGAGGGAGCGGTGGGTTCGGAAACGCAGCAGGCAGTTCTCACACCTGGGGAGCGACAGGAGAGGGCGAGTCCACAACAGCCTGGCCTGAGGGGAAGCCCCCATCCTGCAGGCTCAGCAGAGAGGCCAAGAGCCGAGCGGACCAGGAACTTTCTCTCTCATGTAGAAAGGAGCCATTCCAGGCACATGGCCAGAGGTGGAGCCATTTTCTGACCCGACCTCCCCCTGCCAAACCGGAATCAGAGCTGCGGCTGCCTCCTGCCCCTGGGCTTGGCACAGCAGTGCCAGCGGCCACGGGCCCCTCTCGTCAGCCGCCGCCCCCCTGCTGCGCTGCCCAAGCGCTGCGCACCTTGGCGGTCACTCCGCAGCACAGAGCCTGACCCTCGGAGGCAGGTCCTGTTGGGTTGTGGGGCTCTAGACTGCAGGGGACAAAGCCAGCGCCAAGGAGGGAGAAGAACTGGCCCATCGGATCACTCAGGGGCACGGCCACAAGCAGAGGGACAGCACAGAGCGGAGGAAAAAATTATGCCCTGCAGGGCAAAGCCCACTGCCTCCTGAACAGTCCCCCAAGCCACAGGAGAGAGCCCCATTGCTTGGCACATTTACGACAGTGCCCTGGAGAATAGCTTGGTGGGTGCAGTGCCCTGCCTAGGAGATCTGGGGGCTCTGGACTCGCTGGGACCAGTGAGGGGGTCGGTGGGGGAGAGGGGACTTACTTGAAGTAGCGGTTTGGCTTGTAGTGCACCTTCATGTGAGCCACGAGGTCCTGCATGCTGGGGAAAGTTTCCGTGCAGCCCTGGGTGGGGCAGTGGAATATTTTACCTGGCAGAAGAGGGGCAGAGGGGTCGGTGAGACACTCCGTCAGGTCCACCCTAGACACAACGGTCTCAACTTATATCTAGGGGATTCTTTATAACCAGCTACGCAGTGGGTATGGAGCCCAGCCCCTTCGTCATGCACAGTGCTCACCTCTGCAAACACGCACAGAATGTCTATTTGCCAGTAACCCTCTGCAGGGAAGGCAGGGGACCCAGTTATCACAGCAAGGCACATTTCAAACCCCTCCCCGCCCCGTTAAAAAAAAAAAGGTTAATTATACAGTTTACCAGCACAGCAGCTCGGCAGAGAGTGGCTGATAAGATGAGGGGAGGGGGTTTGGAAGAGAACCTGGAGGTGGGGAAGTTAGTGAATTAGCTTCTCCTCTGATAGCCAAGGGGCAGATTTGATCTAGGTCCCAAGCAGCCAGATGCACAGAGCGGGGGCACGTTGGGGAGCATGTGTACGATCAGAGCCAGTGGGCTGAGCGTTTGGGATCAGCAAGCTGCTGTTTGCGGACACTTGGCTGGGCGAGTGCCGCTTCACACTGTCTTGGGGGACGAGGGGGGGTTTGAAACACAACCACCACCCCCCTCCAGTTTTATAGCTACGAGCTCCCATTCCCACGTACTGCTATAAAAAGTTACGACCAGAGTACCCGGCACCTCCCGTTGTTCCTTGTCGGAGCAACAGAGAACTGAGCTCCTGGGGGAGTCCCACACCTGTACTGGAGCCAAGCCCATGTAAACCCAGCCTTGCAAACTTGTATGTTACAATTCTCCCTGCACAAGAGTTCCAACCAGCCGGTCAGTGGGTAGCGATACCATGCGACTTCAGTGGACAATCACAGCTCCGACAAACACTCACGCAAGCCACCCACAAGCAACCCGCAGGCTGGAGTCTCGTCACCAGCTGCTCAGTCATCAACAGCAAACCGACGCTTTAGAAGTAGCCCAGCAGGGCCGATGCCCCAGAGGAAGCACTGGGAAGGGATAACGAGGCCTCCCCATCCAGCCTGCCCGAGCACGTGGTGTCCTGGCACCCCACCTCTCGGCAGCAAGGCCCCCTTCTCCCAGCACCCTGCTGGGATGATATGCAACCCAGGTCTTACCCTCCAGGGACTGGGTGGGTCTGTAGTGGACTCTCATGTGATCCATCAGTTCCTGCATGCTGTGGAAGGCCAGCTTGCAGCCGTAGCTCGAGCACGGGTAGTGCTTCCCTGGAAGGAGAGAGAGCCGCCGGGTCATTTATCTCCCAAGCCCCAGTATCTCCCCTCCCTTCATGTCCTCCCTCTTCCCCAGAAGAAGTGCAGGGCCTCGCTGGTCCTCTGCGGCTGGCGTCAGAATTGGCTGATGTGCGTCATGCCCAAGCCAGCTACCCGTGAGAACACGGCCGGCTGCCTCTCGCAGAGATCTGGGCCAGAGATCCTGCAGATGGGACACGTAGCGGGTTTACCCAGGAATGGGGCGCAGATGGCAGCAACGGCCCTTTGCTCCCCCCACAGCATACCTCACCCCGGACCTAGGGGGATCCCCAATGGCTCATTCAGGCTGGGGCTCTCTGCCGAGATGAGCCACCAACAGGGCCAGTTCACACGGCGCGATGGTGATTTTTGCACTGTCCCTGAGGAGACCCACCAAACTGATGTCATACAGGCTGCTGAGTGGTCAGATGGCAACAGTTTCCAGTCCCTATCAGCCTGGGCTCTGCTTGGACCAGAGACAAAGGGTCCAGAGCTTCAGTTCTCCCTTAGAAAGATCCCATCATGACCCTTTTACAGTGTGGTCCCCATTTTCTTTTCTTCCCACCTCTGCCTCTCTCCTGCCACTGCCTGGTCTCTCTCCCCTGCTCCAGGTAGCCACTGCTTTCCCTTGCCCTGAGAACGGTGCCAGGGAGAAGACCCAGAGGAGATGGCGAGCAGGAAGAGTTTAGCAGATTAGCCCAGGAACATAGTAAAGGAGTCCGGCACGAACCCAAACCGCTCCCCCTTCTCTAGCTTAGATGGAAAGCCCCGAGACGGGGCAACGTCAGACTAGCAAGAATCCCAGGTGAACACTTAAGGGACAAGTTCGAGTTAGTCTCCCTAGAGAAAACGGATGAACGGTCGTGGCCCTTTGAATGTACCTGGAGCGGTGCCCTCTGCTGGAAGAGAGTGGACCTGCTGGGAATCACAGTTCTACCTCCTCCCCCCTCCATGCACTGCTGCTCCCTTGAGCTCACCTGGGAGGGGTCTGCGCTTCGGGAGCCGCAGGTCCTGAGCTTGAGCCCCGCTGCCTCCACTTCCCGTTGGGTGCATCTGGCTGCCCGACACTGCCGGGTCATTGTCGCCTGCTGGAGAGATCCTGAATTACGACGGGCGCGTGGCCACCGGAGACGAACTCCTAGCAGCCGGGCAAGGCCGAGCTGCAGTCAAGAGCAATGTCGCCCAGTGCATAGCAAAGCTATTGCCAGTCAGCCACCAGGCAGAGGCCATCAGAACAGGAGTGTGCTAGGCACAGTGGGATATTTCAGCCGTCGTGGCGGTCTCAGAGTTCTGTATTTCGATCAAGGCCATTGCTGGGTGCCACTTCCAGGAGTTTGGATTCCTTTTCAAGTTGAATCTGGGTTTTGGTTTTATTGGGAGCATCTGGGCTGGTCTACCTTGCAATTCAAAACCCGCGGCTGGCCCGTGCCAGCCGACTCAGGCTTTGGGGGCTCGGACTATGGGGCGGTTTCAGTGCGGTGTAGATGTCTGGCCCCAGGCTAGAGTCCAGGATCTAGGACCCTGCAAGGTGGGACGATCCCAGAGCTTGGGAGCATCTACACTGCAATTAAACAGACCAGCTGACTCAGGCTAAGGGCACAGGCCAGCCATGGCACAGACCTACCTCCGAGTACATCATTCCGGCATGGGTCTCACCTGAGCTTCTTGACATAGGCTCTCAGCCGGAACGCCAGGCTTTTAACACCTTGGAAAGGTTTGGGAGCCATGCTGGGAGGGAGCCACATGCAGGCCCCTCCACAGGGCATCTGGGGACAAGGAACCAGCTCTGTGGTCACATCTTGGCTCATCTCTATTTCCTAGCTGCTCTGAGGCACCAGGTCTTCCACATCCCACCTTTGGAGGCCAGCAGGAATGAAGGCCTCAAGGCCATTTAAAAGTCAATGTCCAGCTCATGCACTAAGTTCTGAGGCTCTGTTTGCTCTGGAGCAAAGAACTATTCTTTGCATAAAACTCGTTAGCCCCTGGATCCAAGAAGGGCATGCCCAGAAAAGTTCTACACATGGGCGTCTCTCGGCTAGGGACGAGTCCCATGGAGCACATGAAGGATGCACTTTGGAAGTCAGAACTTTCGTTGACCCAAATGGATCCCCCCCCCACCGAAAACTAAGGGGACACACTAGATCTTCACTACCAGGGCTATGCCACGGTCCAGACCTGGGGGCGGGGAGTTCGTAGGTCCAAATTCAGCTACACTGAAGAGGGTAAGACATTTTTTCAAGTGGGAAAAGCATTTATTATCCTGTTCTCCCATAATTCCAAGCGAGAAGCTGGAGAGATCTTTCCACCGTCTTAGTCTGATCCATTAAGTCACCTGCCCACCCCGTCCAAGCCTGAAGGACTGGAGGAGAAAGGTTTCAGAATGGGAAGATGGGGGGGTGGAAGGGAGACAGCCTGGCGCTCGTCTAGCTCACATCACGGCCTCTATCCAACCTGAAGAGGGACATGTGGTCTTAACACGGGTGGGAGGTGGCAGCAATGACCATGAGACGCACACCATGCTAGAGGAGTGCTCAACTGCGTCAGCAGGAGAATTCTGCACATGGTTCCTGATATCCCACGTTTGACACCTCCTCGAGCAGAGCCTCGTGGGGGGAACCCACGCAACAGGTTCCGCTTGTGTGTTACTGTGAGCGGGGGCTTTCCACGAATGGACGGCTTCACTCTGCAGCCTGCCACACACACAGAGCCCATGGCTCTTCCCTCCCATGCCATCTGCCTTGCAACCTGCATCCACCCTCCGCATCTCCCACAGACACTTCTGCTCCCTCAAACGTATTTACCGCCCAAGGAGAAGGAGGGCAACGCTGCGTCTTTCTCCGTCTTCAGGGATTTGCTCTTGACGGGGCCAGGCGAGGCGTAGTGCTCGTGGTAAGCGAGGGCCGAGGCGGAGCGGGCAATGCTGGGCACTGGCGAGGGGCTCTTCTCCTGGTGATGCTAAACCAGACACAAGAGGACAAGGTCAGCTGTGCACAGAGAGGTCTTGTGAACGTGCAAGACCGACGCCTCCCCTCCCCAGCTGCCAGATGTGATGGACTCCTGCAGGGGATAGGTTCTTTAGGAGAGGAGGCTGAAAAGGCCAGGGGTGATTAGTCTGGGGAGGGATACAAAGCTGCGTGGCCCATTGAAGCGGGGAGCCCACCTCATCCTCTGAACATCATGCCAACCGCTGGCTGCCCCCCAAAAGCAGGGCCTCCTCTGCCCCCCGAACTAGTTGCTCCTTAAAACATTTTAGCTTCCCCTGTCCCGCCCCTCCCGAGTGTGGCATGGGACAAGCTGCTTGAACAGCGGTGACCAATTCCCCCCCATCCATCTATTTGCTCCTCAGCTACTGGGGCATTTGGGTGCTAAGGAGGTAGCTTTACCTCGGCCTGTGGCCACTGGAGCATCAGACTTCCACAGCGAGAAAACGGGAGGCCCATCCAACGGGGAGGGGAGGGGCTCACAGGGAAGATTTTAGTCTGTGTGGGGAGGCATGTTAGGGAATTGTCCTGGCCCACCAGCATTCTGCTTTCCCTTGCCACTCACCCTTCCCTGCCCCTTGTCCCCCACCACCGAGGAGAGGCCAGCGTGGCTGGAATGGAGCTGGACGGGGGCAGCGGCTGGGCAGAAGGACCTTGGGGTGGACAGGAGCACATGGTGCTGGGGAAGGAAAGGAAGGGGGAGCTGCTGGAGGGGACGGCTGGTGAGGTGGGTGGGGACTGCTGCTCATTCAGGGCCTGGTGAAGGACCTGCCCCTACAAAGCTGGGTCAGGTTCTCGGCATGAGCAGATGGCAGGGGCTTCCTGCTCTAGGGTGACCAGACAGCAAATGTGAAATATCAGGACAGGGGGTGGAGGGCAATAGGAGCCTATATAAGAAAAAGACTCAAAAATTGGGACTGTCCCTATAAAATCGGGACACCCTATACTGCTCCCTCAGGCCAGGGTGTGGGGTGGCAGCACCAGTCAGGAACAAATCCCGTCAAACCAACCAAATGTCCTTCTTCGACAGTGCTCCTGGCGCAGCGGATAGAGGGGAAGCTGTAGATGGGGGATCTCTTGGATTTTAGTAAGGCTGTCCCACATGACGCTCTCATAAGCAAACTAGGAATTACTACAAAATGGGTGGTTGAAAGACTGCACTCAAGTCGTAGTGATCAGTGTCAAACTGGGAGGGGTAGGGGGGGGTCCCACAGGGGTTAGACCTGGGTCCGGCACCGTTCAATATTTTCATTAAATGACTTGGATCACGGCGTGGAGAGGATGCTTCTTAAATCTGCAGAGGTCACCAAGCTGGGAGGGGTCGCCAGCACTTTGGGGGGCAGGATTAGAATTCAAAACAACCTTGACAAATTGGAGCATTGGTCTGAATTCAACAAGATGAAATTCAATAACGACAAGTACAAAGTACTTTATGTAGGAAGTGCGGGGGGGGGGGGGGAAATCAAACACACAACTACAAAGTAGGGAATAGCAGCTGGGTGGTCATACCGCTGCAAAGGATCTGGGGGTTATAGTGGATCACAAATTAAATAGGAGTCAAACCATGTGATACAGGTTTGAAGAAGGCCAATATTCTGGGATGTATTAATAGGAGTGTTGTATGCAAGACACGGGAGGTAACTGTCCCACCGTACTTGGCACTGGTGAGGCCTCAGTGGGAGGATGGTGTCCAGTTCTGGGTGCCACACTTTAGGAAAGAGGTGGACAAACTGGAGAGTCCAGAGGAGAGCAACTATAAAAGATTTAGAAAACCCGACCTATGAGAAAAGGTTAAAACCCAGATGTTTAGTCTTGAGAAAAGACGACTGAAGGGGACATAACAGTCTTCAAACATGTTAAGGGCTGTTACAAAGAGGATGTTGATCCGTTGTTCTCCATGTCCACTAAAGGCAGGACAAGAAGCAGTGGGCTTAAACTGCAGCCAGGGAGATTTAGGCTAGATATTAGGGAAAAACTTTCCAACTCTCAGGGTAGTTAAGCTCTGGACCAGGCTCCCAAGGGAGGTTGTGGAATCCCCATCACTGGAGGTTTTTAAGAACAGGTTGGACAAATCCCGGTCATGGATGGTCTAAGTTTACTTGGTCCTGCCTCAGTGCAGGGGGCTGGATTTGACGATTTCTCAAGGTCCCCTCTTCCAGACCTGCTTTTCCTAGATTCTCCTTGGATCAGTGCAGCAGGTGGCCAGGATTGCTGGGGGCCGAGCGAAACCCAGGATCTTGGCCAGCCTTAGCCAGACCCCAAGACGGTCCTGAAAACTAGGAGACTCTCACAAAATAGGGCCACATGCTTAGCCAAGCGAGTAGGGGATGAACAGGGAGCACAGAAGAGTATCACATGGAGTGGGGAGGGTTTCAGACCCATGGTGGGCTCCCAGCTGGGGCCTGGTTGGACACCCAGCACCGAGAGCCGATCATCTATGAACAGGCACCACCCTCATAGGAATAGCAAGAATAAGGACCCCATTTGACATGTTGCTCTAATGGGGCTCTCATATCATGACACCACGCTTGAAACTAGGTGTCAGCTTCACAGACAACAGGTCTTGTCAAACAAACAAACTGGAGAATTTGTTCGGCTAGCCCCTCAGAGTGCATCGTAAAGGTCACCGGGTTGAAATGGCGTGTATTTGGCAAGGCGTCCAGCCCGGAAGTCTACACAGCAACGAAACAGCCCTGTGAGCCTGAGTCAGCTGGCACGGGCCAGCTGTGGGTTTTCCCTTGCGGTGTAGACATACCCATAGTCTACGCATCTAGCCCGTACCCCATCCCTGACAATGCAGAGTTGCAAGAACCTCCCTAGTGGACAGCTAGGGAATAATATGCCTGTAAGGATGTTTTCCCCACCCTCTGGCAGTTAGAGGTGGGGTGAGCCTGGAAGCAAGAGGGCTTTCCCCCCCCCCCCCAGGGATGTTTAGTTCTTTGAGCTCCTACGCATTTTCTCAGGATCCAGATCTTCTGCTGAGCACCCCCAACAGGCCATTGGAAGATACCCTGCATTCGTATCAGGAGCCTGCTCCTCCCAGCCAGCGTGTGCACCCAAACGCACAGTGCGTGCCCCACGGATTGCGCTGGCCTCAGAGGCGCGCACCCACCAGTGGCCAGTTTTTGCAAAGCCTTCCCCACACGCAGCACTGAAGACATCCGCGAGCTCAGCGCCTGCAGCTAAGCTCCTGCGAGGAGTACGTAGATCAGCTGCAAAAACCCCTTCGCCTCCCCATGGCAAGGAAGGTGGATCAGATGCAGGAAGACACTGGCTTGGTCGGTCATCTGCCTGCCAGGACAGCTAATGACGGAGCAGTGCATGGTGGGAGCCTGCTTTATCTTTCTCTCCCCCACAGGGCCAGGGAAATAGGCCTTCCCTACGCGGGTCCCAGCCTAAGCCTATTAGAAACAGACCGTCTTGAAAAGCCATTTTAAGTTTCGTTAGCTGCAGCGAGGATGAAGCATTGAGGAGCAGCAGCTGCCAGGCTGACAGACAGATGGGAGCCGAGGCAGGGAACCACACACACACACACTGCTGGGTGCTGTGCGAGATGGGGAGCCAGTCCTCACCCTGAGGAGCTTGTCATCTAAATGAGGCCAAGCTGCCAAATGTATTTCCCCAAAGCTGTCAGAGCAGAACAGCTCTTTAGGATGGTGCTGAAATCAACCACCCCTGCAGAGTGGCTGCATTAGCCCTGGGCTGTGAACTCCTCTCTCATGTCGGGGACTGGGCTGTTCCCCCCACCTGCACAGGGAGGCAGCAGTGGGAGGTAGAGGACAGGGCTGTGTAGGGGACCCCATGCCATTCCATCAGTTGGCTCATTCCCCCCCCCCCCCCCCCCCCCATGGAGGGCTCAGGGCAGCCCAGCTGCTTGGGGACAAGGAGGTGCCAGAGCTCACCCTTTGCTCAGACTCTCGTGCAGGGATGAAAATCTAACGCCAATGCTACTAACTACAGGGCAGGTCCAGCGGGAGACCATTGGGCCAGTCCACTCCAGGCAAAGCGCCCACCATTAGAGCTGGATTTCTGGTTTGCCTGGGCAGGTGTCCTTGGACCAGTGGGGCTGCTTCCCCCTGGGCATGGGCGTGTAGCTCTGGTTCACATTGGCACATCAAGAGCAGGGCACCGCCGTGGTGCAACTCACTAACTTGTTTCCAGTAGAGCCTGGTGTTTACTCTGTACCAGGCCTGAATGCAGCCGGAGTACCCCACAGCCCTGACCACAGGGGAGGGTCACATAAGTTGCTCCATGGCCTCCTTGATGCTGGCCTTTCTGCCAGTTGTGGACACTTGCCCCACTAGGAACTGGCCTGTCACCATTAAACTCATTTTCATGCAAACCACAAGTCAGGTGAATGATTTTTGATCATTATTGCCCTGGACAGGATCTGAATCCATGACCTAGAAGTGCAAGGCTCCCCACTGCCAAAATCCCCAGGATACCCGCCACATCCCCCTAGTATCCAATGTGTTTCTCCTCCTGGCACCCAGTGAGGTTTGACGTTTTACAGATGACATGCCCATGGTCATACAGGAGGCCTGTGGCAGAGCGAGGAATTAAACCCAAATGGCAGGCTAGCACCCTAACCATGCCTCTTGAAAGGGCCACAGATGGATCCCTCGCTGCCAGGGATGCCCAGGCCACTTGCAAGCCACCGGTGAGTATGGCACCTGCCATGCTTAGCTCGGTGCTTGGGGCAGCTGGTACTGCACAGAACCAGACCCCCTCAGGCGCCTCTGAGCAGCGAGGCTGATGGCGGGCAGAGGCTCGGTCCTGGTTTGTACAGAGGCAGCAAACTTTAAAAGCCTGCTCTGTGGCACACAAAGAGGAGCCTGTTTCCCCTCCTGGCCATGCTGCTATAGAGCATGTCGGGGCTAGGGATTCCCCAAGCGAAGCATCGCAGTCAGCGCCAGCTAGGGATGGAAGGAGATAAGGACCTTGCCCCAACAAATTTGCCACGTGGCTTCTCAACCCAGCTGCACTGTATGGGAGTTGTCAGCAGTGGGGATTGAACCTGCGACTTCTGGTTCGGAAAGCAGGCGGCCCACTGCCTGAGCTAACAACTCCCCCAGCTGCTGGCAAAGGGCCGTAGCAGGTTCATTGGCCTTCGTGGGCCAGCCATCGCCCAAGCACCACTCTGACCTCCTGTCTTAGTCAGCCATATTCCCCTCATGGATTTTTCATGGAAAAGTAAAAGCGACAGGGGAAGAACCCGGGTAGAAGAACGTCCTCGCCATGCCCAGCAACTTCCCATTTGCAGGTATAGTGCAGGAAAATACTTCCAGGTTATGGCTGGGTGACATCTCACCTTTTGTTCACCACAAGCATTTAAGCATGATCTTAAGCCCTGGCAGAATTGGGGCTGAAAATTGTACTGATCCGAGGCTGGCTGCTTAACTTTGGGGTTTGTATTTAAAACAAAAAACAAAACCAAAAAAAACAAACCACCAAACAAAACCCCCAAAATTATCTAGCTCTTTTCATCAAGAGAGCTCAAAGTGCTTTACAGAAATCACTATCCTTCTTTTGCAGGTGGGGAAACTGAGGCATGGGAAGGCAAAGGCCAGACCACCAGACAAACCAGTGGCACAGCCAGAAACTGCACTGGGATCTCCCAAGTCCAAGTCCAGTGGCCGATCTACTAGGCCACCTTGCCTTCCTCTTAGGCTGGATGTCAGTTTTAGGAAGTTAGGGGGCTCAGCTTGTTCGCTTGCTGGTTTGGGGGCCTCTTTGCAGCCATCAGCAATAGTGTTATGCTACCTGCCCAGTCTGTGCCTTTAAAGCCAGAAACTCCCTGGCCTTGTCTAGAGGATTTTGCTGCCGCTACACTGTGGGATTGATTATGGGGTGAATCATCTCAGCCCTCACAGGGTCAGCACAATGAGGCGAATGCTGCTGCTCTTTTACTTCTCCTCCTTAGAGGCCAGGAGGGGAAGGTTCGGGGGCAGTTGGGAGGACAGAGCCAGGGGTGCAGTAGCGGGGACGCGTGCAGTTGGTAGATGGATATTTGGGACCCATCAGGTGCAAAGGCTTCAGGGCCCAGCAGCTCAGGTGCCCACACCACTTGCCTGAGAAGTGGTACCTAGGACAAAGGTGAGTGATCACGGCGCTCCAGTTACCCTGACACGTTCCAAGTGTTTCCTTAAATCCCAAAGAGGGGAACAGACCGGGCATATGGGGAGACGTAAGGCACCTCACAGGGCTATGCCTCTATCAAGGGTGCCTTAGAGTGGTCCCTGGACCAAGCCACAGACCCCGAGCGGAACCAAGCAGCCTACAACAACCACACACAAGCAAAGGGGGAATCTTTCAGTGGGGCGACTGGGACTTAGCTCAGAGGTGATGCTTCTGCCATCTTCTCACCCCCCCCCCCCGCCCCCAGGGATCGGAACTCCTCCCCCTCCCCCCCAAACCAATACAGGGGCTGGAAATTCTATGCTCTCTACCCTTAGGCTGGGGTTTTCCCCAGGTGGCAAAAGAATTTTTGCCCAAACCCCCAGCAGGGGTCTAAGGCCCCAGGGGGTGTTTGCTTTGTAAGCTGTGAACTTTTCAGCACATCTCCTCCTTTGGAAAAATAGAGTAAAGAGACACACAAAGTACCATGAGCCATAGCGTCAGCTTGCGGGTCTGTGCATTTGCGATCGTCAGTTTCTGTTGAAACCCCCCACCCCCTCCGCCACGTACAATCTCTGCAGGGGTAATTTTTTAAAACAACAAAAGCGAGAGATACCAGGTCAAAAAAAATCCCTACGTGCAAATGTTCAAATGACCCCCCGGAGGTAGAAAAAACAAAAATGCTGCATAGCAGACAAGTCTGAGGGAAAGTCAATCATTCCGTCCACACTGGGCCATCCCCAAGGTTGGTTTGGCTCAGTCCCACGGACACACAAGAAACAAAGACCGACAATCACCTCCAGCTAAAAGTAATCTCAAAGTGCGTAGAGAATTCCACAGAGATCACGGAGTCATCTGACTGCCAGAGCGAAGTCTGCACGTACAACTTTAGCTCTGCCCCCACTTGCGTATGTGCCTTAGGGTAAAGGGTTAAGTTTTCCAAGAGCACTTAAGAGACTTATGACCTAAATCCCATTGAAAGTCAACTATGCTGGGCACTGGACAGACCACATAAGTGACAGTCCTTGCCCCCAAAGAGTTTACAATTTAAGAGAGAAGACAGCAGGTAAATGGAACAAACAAGGAGCAGGAGGGGGGAGAGAGGGGATAGGACAACATATAGGATGTTTCAAGGACTGTGTCAATATCTAGTCTTGGGGTACTGTGAACCAGACACACTGAAAGTAATTGGTGTTCTAGATTTATCCCCTGTAGGCTAGTAAGATGTAAGCTGCAGAATATTAAATTTGGGAACGGCTCGTGCAAGCCTGTATCATGATGCACATACACAAAGGGACAGAGTTAAGGTTCTACGTCAAGGTTAGCACAATATTAAGGTGGAGTGGCTAAACTGGGATGTTAAAAAGCACCCGTTTGACTTCAAAGCACAAGTCCGACTGCACGTCAATAGGATTTGTGCTCCCCTTCCCCATGCAAGTTGCACATGCAATGAGACAAGGGCTCCTCATTTGCTGAGCCCCTGTTCCAAAGCTTGCTTTAGCAAATGGGCATCGTTCCATCAACATCCTGGGGCTTAGATCAGGCCTGAAGCACGCCCGTCACACCAGTGAAAAAACTGGAGCTGACTGGGACCCAGAATTCCTGTTCTGTGGGAAATTCAGATGTTTAGAAAAAAAATTCTTCCAATTGGGAACGAAGAACAAAGTTTCAGAATTTCCTACAAAACAAAAAGTAAAATAAAAATAATAATAATAAAAAGATTCAGGACCATCAAAATATTTCATTTCGATAGCATCAAAGTGTTTCTTTAGTATGGTTTGATTCATTCTGACTTGTATTAAAAAACTCAATCTACTAAATCCACCTAATCTTAAACATTGTGTAATATAAAAGTCTGAAGAAGCAAACTGACGCAACTTTGTCAAAATGAAAAGTTTTGCCTTCCCCCCCCCCCCGCATCCAAAAAATTACATGGACGTTAAGAAGCTCCCACAAAACCTTCTGGATTTCAAAGGAAACCTGTTCTGTTAAAAGATTTTCCACCAGCTCTAGTGTAAACCTCCAGGTGCCGAGCACAAACCGTACAGCCACATAACTCAGCACGTTGTGAGTTCAATCCCTGAGGGGGTCATTTAGGGATCTGGGGCAAAAACTGGGGGTTGGTCCTGCTTTGATCAGGGGGTTGGACTAGATGACCTCCTGAGGTCCCATCCAGCTGCAACCCCAAGCACCGGTGGACAGCCCCAGGAGGAGCTGGAGATGAGGGGACAGGAGCGAGTGCCATAGAGCAGTAGTTCTCAACCAGGGGTCCGGGGCCCTAGGAAGTCTCGAGCAGATTTCAGGGGGGCCTCCAAGCAGGGCCAGCATTAGACTCACTGGGGCCCAGGGCAGAAAACCAAAGCCCCGCCGCATGGGGCTGAAGCCCAGATCCCTGCCACCCGAGGCTGAAGCCGAAGCCTGAGCAATGTAGCTTCGTGGGGGCCCCTGTGGCAAGACCCCGGGCAATTGCCCTGCTTGCTACCCCCTAACGCCGACCCTGGTCTTTATATGCAGAAAGCCAGCTATCGTGGCACAGGGGGGCCGTGGAGTTTTTATAGCGCATGGTGGTGGGGGCAGGCTCGGAAAGGAAAAGGTTGAAGCCCCCTGCCCTAGAGGATCTTAGATCTCCTCTCTGATCTGGAGCTGGAGGCCTGTTTGCAGGGGAGGGGCCAGCGAGCCTCCACTCTTCTTCTCTCTGAAAGCCAGGGGTATTTCTGAATGGCTCTCCATGAGCTTTATGGCCTCTGCCCTGTCCATGGCACGCTGGGAGTGGAGAGAACTCAGTGAACCACCGAACAATCCCTGCAGATTTGGAGTAAGAGGATGGAGAAAACCCTGCTGATTTGGGGTGGGGCGCGGGGAAGGTAACAGGACAGATTTTCCCCAGACTCCCCTGCTGATTTATAGCACCCCAGGTCAGGCTTCTCCATTGGGAGCAGCACCACTCGTTGCTATGGCAACACCTATTCAGCCTCCTTTCTTCAGGGGTTCGATCTACGGCAGGGAACGAGCATCTTCGAAGCCCCACAGGAAGCAGCGAGCGTGCGCCTGCGTAGCGGGAAGGGGCCGGGGGGGAGAATCCAGTTTTGGGCGCAGAACGTTCCGAGTTAAGAAAGGGAAGCGGCGGTCAGGTGTTTGAAATAGGGAGGTTTTTTTTCAGATCCTCGTTCCTCACTTTGGACACTGCATCAGCTCCTCCCCAAACGGCCACCGTGTTTTGAGAGCCAGAGAAAGGCGAGAGAGAATTTTAGGCCTGATCTCCCCTGGGGGTTAGCCCCCATTTCAGTATCTGGTACAGAACAGCAACCCTCCCCTTCCCCCAACTCCAATTCTCCAGGTCCCCGCTCCTTGTTGCGCCCACTCACCCTCAGTGCAAAGCAGGGGCAGCATGTTACCAGATCAGAATGGGAGTGTTCTCGGCCGCCTCCAGATCAGACCATGCCCTGGTGGGACGGCACATGGTGCAGGGCCATGGGAATCAGGGCCATAACTCCTCGGTGTATTTCTGTCCTCCAAACCTTAACTCTTACGGTATGTCTGCAGCACAATCAGAGGCAGACGCACCCGAGCTCGCACGGTTAAAAACAGCAATGTAGATGTGGTGGCATGGGCTGTACCAGCACGCTGGGAGCCCGGGGAAACGCTCGCGTTTCTAGCCAGCCCGCACGGAAGCCCGGGCCACTGCATCATCACTGCTCCGTTTAGCGGCATGAGTGCTGGTTGAGCCAGCTCAGGTCGGTCTATCCACGCTGCAATCACGCCTCAGACTGCCGTGTAGACACACCGTTCGAGTCAGGATTCCAGCCCCGATTGCTAATTCAGAAGTCACTTTTTGCAAGTATTCCGCTTGGTTGTGCAAAAATTCACCATTCCCCACCCCCAGCCGGAGAGACTTTCCACTAGTGAGCTCTCTCACTAGAACAGCTGCAGGAAGCAAACGCAGCCAGAACACGGTCCTTTACAAAATTCGAACAAACGGTCGTGGGGGAGGTTCGTGGGGGAGGTGTTCACAGCAACTACGCAGCCCTAACGAGGGGAGAAGTCACCATTGCCCCGTCTGTTAACTGCCCTGGCTTGGCTCCCCAGTGCAAACAGGAGGGCTCCTTCAGACCAGCTAACAGAAGACATTCACGAATCCACAGCAGTGGGCTACATGGAACAAATAATCCTATTTGAGGATCTACACCATGCTCTGCAGCCAGAGGTTTAATACAATTTCTGAAACACATATTGTCACACACAGAGATGAGAGACAAAGGGTTTGGAGCCAGGGAATCCTGATCACTCACTACAAATGTAATAAAAGAGAAGGGGCCTAGAGATACAGGAAATAAATGCTATGACAGCAGAGCGGCTTTTTCACTGATCGTTCTGCTGAGCTTTCAACCCACAGCTCTGGCTGCTGCTCGCTCAGTGTTTCCTGCTCAATCTGGAAAGCATAAATTTGTCTCAGGTAAGCCTTTTCCTTTCTTGATGTATACAAGCAGACCAGGGATCACAGGGTTAATTACGTACACGTTAAATAAAAATAACTATGTTAAAAGATCACTACAACTGAGCTCAAATTGCATGAAAGTGAGATAATTCAGATTTCTCTTCCAAAGTCTCCTTGACTCATCCGCCCCCCACACACGTGTGTTTTATATTATCGCATGGGGCTGACCCTGAACTTCAACGCCATAATCTACAGTTTATAATGGATCCAGATGACGACACTTGTTTTTCCTTATTTCAGCCTTAAACATAGATTTCTTCCTTTCTTTTCTTTTTAAATGACAAGGGGAAAAGACAAGAACTTTGCATTCGTGATTAAATACATTCTCGGTGGAGATCACTCTTATTTATGAAGCATCTGACCCATGCTAGTCAGAGGAACACACAGAGTTGCTTTGAATCCTCCCTGCACCAAGCCGTGATCATACCTCGGTGTTAATTTCAAGATCTAGTCACTGGAATAAATGCGGCTGTGATGGTGGATTACAGCATTTCCCCTGCTCTTAATTATTTTCAGAGAGGGCTGCATGTCAGGGTCCTACATTTATGATGCTTTCACCATTTCTATGCCAGCTTTTAATGACCCCAAGTCAAGTGACTTGCCCTAAGCAATCTTTTTAATAGTCCTTCTGAAAATGCTTCTTTCAAATCCTTCCTCATAGCTCATTTAGGCCATGTCCATGCTCTAGTGGAGCAGCTTACGGCACCATGGCATAGACGCTTCCTACATGGATGGAAGGGGTTTTTCTATCAATGTTGTTAACCCACCTCTCCGAGAGGCAGTAGCTAGACTGGCAGAAGAATTCTTCCACTGACCAAGTCGTGTCTACACCAGGCTTAGGTCCACCTACCTGGAGTGCAAAAATTTTTAAGTGTAGATCAGGCCTTAATTTGGAACCTTTCATCACTAATCTCTGCCTATTCACACACCTGGTCATGTAAGTCAAATAATCAGGCATTAGGAAACAGAATAGATGATATGATCTATCATCATCGGTAAAACCACCTTCTCCCAAGAAAAAACAACGAGGAGTCTTTCTGGCACCTTAGAGACTTACAAATTTATTTGGGCATAAATAATTTATTAAATAAAATATTATAAAGTATAAATAGATATCTATGCCCAAATAAATTTCTTAGTTTCTAAGGTGCCACAAGGACTCCTCGTTGTTTTTGCCGATACAGACTAACACGGCTACCTCTGAAACCTTCTCCCAAGAGCCTCTCTCGCTCTCCTTCCCCCTCCACCCCGCATCTGACAGTGATCGGTTACCACAGCCCCATGTGCTATCCTGCAAATTAAGCTGCAGAGGAAGCCTCCTTCCACGCAGGGCCCATCTGAAGTTATTTCAGCTTGCAGGATCTTCCTATGCATCCATACTTCACCATACACACACCGGGCATTACAGCAATAGGGGGTGAGGGGGAGAATTGCCCCCCCCAAAACAAAGGCTTGAACCCCAGTTTTCCCAACAAACAGCCACCACCAGCCCAAACCGGTGCAACAGCCCACCCATTGTCACCGCGTGCAAGCAGTTCAGGCCGCCCTGAGCCCTCTGAATAACTGTAGCATCCCAGGGCATCTGCCAGCGACTCTAAGACGACAATAACAAAGCCAGTGCAAGCAGCTCTCGGACAAGGAGCCAGCTAACATGTGCAGTCAATCGGGATTGGGGGAGGGGGAGAGAAACTGAGGTTTCCCAGGGGTGTCCTTTGCAAACAAAGACAATTTATAAAAAGGAGAAAGAAAAATCAATATGAAATAAACAAACAGCTTCCTGGGAAGAAAAAACGGGGCCACTCCAGGTCCGTGTGACAGATGGGCGGGAGGGTACAATGGGCAGGGCACAGTACAACGTGAATTCCCATTAGCAACCCTATACCAGGTTGGCTCATGATCATCCTTGGGGCAGGGGGGGAAGAATGGCTGTAATGACTGGGCCCCTGCCCAATGGTGCCACTCCTCTCCACCCCCCAGGAGCCATTTGCCTGGCTCAGCCAGTTTCAGTTTTCCTTTCCCCTCGGAGTACAGAAGCTGCTAGCCAGCGGGCTAGTTTAGAGGGTCCTGTATCCAAATCCAGGAGCCCCCAGAACCAGGCCTGTCATAACCAAAGGACATAAGGCCACCGAGGGCGCCCCCTCCCCCGCAGGCCCGCACCCCTCCTCCCCCACCAGGGCTTGAATCCCCCCGCCCCCAACTCCACCCTAGCAGATGGGGTGACATTTTCTCCCTTTGCAAAACACAAATGCGGTGGATTATTTTAGGGGAGGGTGGGGGGGGAATATGTAACGCTACCCCCCCCTTTTTTTAGCATGACCTGCTTCTCTCTTTGTGGGGGTGAGGAGGGGGCGACCTCCCCCCCCCCGCCCCAACCAGCTCCTCCTCACTTACTTTCAGCCCCTTCTGGTTTATTTCACAGGCAGAGAGCCCAGCTGCCTCGGGTCAGTTTCAGGCTCCCTCTGCTGTACCGGGCTCGTTTATTTCGTGTCTCGCCGGGCCAGGATCAGGGAGGTGAGAAGGGGGGGAAGGGGCTTGCCCCCCAACACAGACAGACAGACACGAAAGGCTGCTCCTGGATTAGCAGAGGTCACCTACCATTTCTCTGGCAGGTCCTGCAGGGGAGGGGCTTTTGTTCTGGCTTTAGATCCCAAATTCTCCCGGAGCAGCAGCGAGAGACATCACAAGGCAAAGATGTTACATTGTAGCCATTTTATGTTAAGCAGCTGTCGCGAGACCGAGGGTGATTGGGGGGGGGGAGAAGGGGGAGGGATTTGTTAGAGGAGGGAAGTGAGGGATTAGATTCCTTTAGCAAAGGGGGGGGGATCTCCTGGAGTTGACAAGACTCCAACACAAACCCAAGAGGCGGTGACTCCAGCGCCCTACCCCCTTGGTCCCCCCTCCTCCCTCTCTCCTATCACATGGTTGTGTCTCTCATGTGCTTCTCTCCTGCTTTTTGTTTGCTTCCTTTTTTCCCCCTTCGTTTTTTGTTTAAAGGCCAGAGGTGATGGTGCTCATAGAAGGGGGCAGATCCCCATCTTCCCCCTTTCCAGCCCCAAAGCTCCGCCCAGGCCATGGGGCACCCGGGCTTTGTTTAGGGCAATGCACGGAGTGGCCGATGTGCACCGAGCCATCGCATCCAGGTGCAGAAAATGGCGGCAGCATCCTGACCTTTCGGGTGTTTGTCGCGGGCGTGGGGTTTGCGGCTCGCTGGCAGGTGTTGCTCTGTGCAAGGCCAGGCGTGTGAGACGCCCCCACGTCTGTTCGTAACTGAGCCCATCTCACAACAGCCCTGAGCCAGCAACAAGGTCCGTGCAGATGGACCCTCTACTCTACCACTTCAGGGCCTAGCGGCAAGATTTTCCAAAGAGTTTATAGGATTTAGGCACCCCACTCCTGTCAACCTTCAGTGGGAATTGGACACCTCATTGCTTGAGGCACTTTTGAAAATCCCACCTTATGATTACATTTTAGGTTCTTTAAGAACTTGCTAGGCTTGACTAGGTTGAATTGGCATGGCTATTTGTACTGCAGAAGTCCCTCCGAGCCCCAATCCTGTTCAGGGCCCCATTGTGCTAGATACTGGACAAAAACAGAACCACGAGACAGCCTCTGCCCCAAAGGGCTTTCACAGATCCTGGGTGACAGAAAAGGAGAATATTAGGTTCTCACACTTGCCAAAGCCAAAGATGTCTTTTCTCATTATTAAAAGGACCAGCAGCCCCTCCCTCCATATCCCCAAACACTGCGACTGAGCATAATGCTGTGTAAATGCTGTAATTGTACAGTAAAATCCTGGTACCTTGGGGCCTTAGAAAATGTTCACATGGGACCGCAAACCAGTCTGTGGCCCGCTGACCTGGGTCATCCACTAGATAGTGAGGGATTTCCTCTAATTATCTACTGCTTTGTCCAGTCTAGTTTTCAATAACTCTTAGTAATGGGTCTCGCAGGAATGAGATGAATGGCTGAGACTGATGTTTATGTGTTTATTAGATACAGAAGAAACCTCTGTCCTAGGTTACCTTTGTGCTATTCTTAGTGGGAGCTGTACAAACCTTTCTGAAGGGAGACTAGGCCCCATGTTTAGTAGCTCTGCTCCTTTAAGAGAGATCCTCCTGGCTCTTCTATTCCCAGCTCACCCACGGGCCTGCTGGGTGACCCTGGCTAAGTCACTTCCCCTCTCTGTATCTCAGTTTTCCCATCTGTAAAATGGCATAAGGATATTGACCTCTCTGGTAAAGTGCTTTGAGAGCTGCTGATGCAAAGGGTGAGTGACGAGCTAGGGGTTAGTATTGTTAAAAGGAGTCCTGGGATCAGTTTCTGGCTATACTGCAGACATGTGGTGTGACCTTGGACAGGCCACTGCTCCTTAATGGAGATAACACCCCTTCCATCCTTCCCTCCGGTGAGGAGCCTTTGGTCTTTAATGTACAGAAGATGCTTAGCTATTACAGCCATCAGCCCCTTGGAGAGGCCTATGATTAATGCACAGTAAGTCCTTCTTCTTAGGCATTTGTACATTTTCTGAGTTGCCCTTTGGGCCGAAGTTTCTCCAGTTATTCCCAGACCAAAGGCATGTTTAGCTCTGAGGAAGTTCCACAGGGTAGTTTTTGCTGTTACCAGGCATGGCTCTGGGTGGAAGGGGCATGTGGGGTCAAGCAGCAGTATAGACTCAGAGGCTTTAAGGCCGGAAGAGAACCCTATAATCATCTAGTCTGACCTCCTGCACCTTGCAGGCCACAGAACTGCACCCACCCACTCCTGTCATAGACCCATAACGACTGGCTGAGTTATTGAAGTGCTCAGATCATGGTGTAAAGATTTTAAGTTACAGAGAATCCACCACTGACATTAGTTTAAGCCTGCAAGTGACCTGTGCCCCATGCTGCAGAGGAAGGTGAAACCCCCTCAGGGTCTCTGCCAGTTTGACCCAGGGGAAAATTCCTTCCTGACCCCAAATATGGTGACCAGTTAGACCCTGAGCATGTGGGCAAGACCCATCAGCCAGACACCTGGGAAAGAACTCTCTGTAGTCATAGAATCATAGAATCATAGACTATCAGGGTTGGAAGGGACCCCAGAAGGTCATCTAGTCCAACCCCCTGCTCAAAGCAGGACCAATTCCCAGTTAAATCATCCCAGCCAGGGCTTTGTCAAGCCTGACCTTAAAAACCTCTAAGGAAGGAGATTCTACCACCTCCCTAGGTAACGCATTCCAGTGTTTCACCACCTTCTTAGTGAAAAAGTTTTTCCTAATATCCAATCTAAACCTCCCCCACTGCAACTTGAGACCATTACTCCTCGTTCTGTCATCTGCTACCATTGAGAACAGTCTAGAGCCATCCTCTTTGGAACCCCCTTTCAGGTAGTTGAAAGCAGCTATCAAATCCCCCCTCATTCTTCTCTTCCGCAGACTAAACAATCCCAGCTCCCTCAGCCTCTCCTCATAACTTATGTGTTCCAGTCCCCTAATCATTTTTGTTGCCCTTCGCTGGACTCTCTCCAATTTATCCACATCCTTCTTGAAGTGTGGGGCCCAAAACTGGACACAGTACTCCAGATGAGGCCTCACCAATGTCGAATAGAGGGGAACGATCACGTCCCTTGATCTGCTCGCTATGCCCCTACTTACACATCCCAAAATGCCATTGGCCTTCTTGGCAAGTGTCTAGGTTAGTAACTCTAACCTTTTCCTTCTGCCTCAAGTAATGGCTTCAGATTAAACATGGCCTCCCGATCCGTCCCCTCCCGATCTGATTTGTCCAAAGCCAGTCAGTTTATAAATAATGAAGACATGAAAAATCACTGGAAGCAACAGCCTATTGTGCACCTTTCCAGGGGGTTGTGACTCCAACAGCTGCACAGAGATGGGAGACCCAGCTATGCAGATGTTCACGCAGCATTTATTACAGTGATGAGTTCGTGACCTCACTGGGAGGAACCATGGTTGACTGGTGGCAGCATAGGGACCCAGGAGACATGGTGCAATCGGCCTCTGTCACTGATTGCATGCAGCGGTGTTGTCACCGTGTCAGTCCCAGGATATTAACGAGACAAGGCGGGAGGGGTAACATCTTTTGTTGGACCGACTGCTGTCTCTCTCACCAACAGAAGTTGATTCAATGAAAGATATCACCTCACCTACCTTGTCTCTGTCACTGATTGGCTGTGTGTGCAAGTTACACACACAGGGGCAAGTTACTAGGTCCCAGCTCCTCAAAGGTATTTAGGCACCTAATTCCCATGGGAGCTAGGCACCTAAATGTCTTTGAGGAGCTGGGCCATCGCCACACTGTGCCTCAGTTTCCCCAGCTGTAAAATGGCTGCTAATACTAGATGATCCCCACCACGCCTGTGCATGAAGGGTTCTCAGCTCTGGGGGACCTGGAGTGCAGGCCATGGCATGGGGGAGAGCCACATCCTTGGTATCGTGTCCCCTCCCTGCAGAATCTCCCCTGCCAGGGGGTTTTGCGGCCTGGTGGGGCAGAGCAGGCCACCCCCTGCTTCTGCTGATGTCTGAGCAGCTCTTTAACCGGGAGATTCTGCTGCTTGAAGAACCCATGCAGGAGCTGTGCTGCTGGAGAGGGCAGGTGCAGGGAAGCATCCAGACCAGATGCCCCGGTCTGTTCAGGATGGGGGCTCCCCTTCCCCTGATCAGCATAACCGTGGGGCACTTTCCCAGCCGCCAAGGGTGCCTAAGAGGTTTGATCAAAATGTAGCACAAGGGATTAAACAATTGCGTCTGCTTCACCTCCTGGCTGGTGAGGTTCTGGGCTTTCTGGCTGGGCGCATGGTGCCATCTAGCGTTAACTGCAGTGAATTAAAGTGATGTAAAGGTTACTACTTTCAGAGTAGCGGCCCTGTTAGTCTGTAGCCGCAAAAAGAAAAGGAGGACTTGTGGCACCTTAGAGACTAACCAATTTATTTGAGCATAAGCTTTCGTGAGCTACAGTTCACTTCATCGGATACAATCGGATGAAGTGAGCTGAAGCTCACGAAAGCTTACGCTCAAATAAATTGGTTAGTCTCTAAGGTGCCACAAGTCTTCCTGTTCTTTTTAAGGTTACTACTGTTCTTCGTATCATTAGAAATATCACATGGTAATGTCCTCGCCGGGCTTCTTGTTTAGTGTTCATGGACGCTTTCTAATAAAATCTAACAAGGCAATTCCCTGACAAAAGCTCCATTGAGGTGGAGGTCAGGCTGAGAAGGGAGATCAGTAATTTAGGGCAAACGATGTTAGGGTTTGTTTCTTTTTTTACGTTGTGGGTTATCAGCAGGCTTTGAACCCAGCCCCGTCACATGCAGAGACAGCACAGACCTCTTCCACTGCACGAAGACGGTGGCGATCCTGAAAGGGGGGTGGGGGCGGGTGCACAGTGGAGGCCTGGGGGATTTGTTGAGTGTGGGGGACCAATCTCTCTCCTCCATGTATTCTCTCCCCCCACCCACAGGCACATTCACTCAGCCCTCCTCAATGCAGGTCCCTGCTGGCCATTCTCATCTCCAGATGGGGTGGTTTTCCTAAAAGATCGGCTGTAGGAGTTATTTGGGGGAAGTTCTCTGGCCTGTGTGATACAGGAGGTCAGAGATGATCCCAGTGGTCCCGTCTGGCTTTGGAACCTATAAATCACCACCCTCCCTCAAACATTGAGCAACCCCCCCACCCCCTTGTCCCCTGCCCCCCTCCTTTGGTCTCCCATCCTCCATCCCTTGTCCCCTGCCCCCTCTTTCATCTCCTTCCTCCCCTTTTCCAAAGTCAGTTTTGCAGCAACCTGGGGGGAAAAAAACTTCATCTCCCAGCAACCCCCGTGCCTGTGTCTTGTCACTCCCCGCCCCTTCAGAGAGAGAATCTACCCCACCCTAGAGAGAACTAGCTCTAGGGTGACCAGCTGTCCCAACTTTATAGGGACAGCCCTGCTATTCGGGGCTTTGTCTTAGACAGGCGCCTATTACCCCTCACCCCCGTCACGATTTTTCACACTTGCTCTCGGGTCACCCCGACTAGCTCCCACAGCCCCTGCTCCTGCATCTCCCCATCTCACCTCAGAGAGTCTGCCCCACCCTAGAGAAAATGCCATCGCCCCCCTCACTTCCGGAGTGGAGCATCTGCTTGGCAGGCTTGGGGCTGAATGTGCGGGGAAGGGCTCCCGGGGATGGGGAGCAGAACTGGGCGGGGGGGCAGAGAGAAAGCGGGCCTGGAGGGGTTACTAGTCCGACGACGGCTGGCTGGCAGCGGGCTGGAACTGTTTGCACAGTGGGGGTGGGGAGAGCCATTGAGCCAAACTGTAAACCCTGCACATGATGGAAACCACTTCAAGCCAGGGGGTGCGGCAGCCCCCCCCGGGACCCCTAGTTCCAGCCCCTCTGCCGGCTGGCCAGGCAGGGAGCACTGCGCCTGCTAGCACTGACCTTTTCATCACCTTCCCCCTGCAGACTTCCTCAAAGCACAACCAGCAGATCGCAAATGTACACACATTTGCATATATACATTTGCATAACGATAGAGAGAGGAAGGAAAGAGGGCTGCGGTGAGGAGTGATACCCCCAGCCCCTGGGGTCTTTACCCTGTCCCCACCCACAGCCATTTCGGCCCTTAGAAACCCCCTCCTCCCAAAGCATACCCTCCTCTCGTCCGGCAGCACCAACAAGCTCTCTGCCCCACTGCCCCACAGAGCGTTGGGAAGGGGAGGGTGGAGGCAGGGGGGAGTCTGAGGCCAGCCTGGTGTGTTTGGAAGAGTTACTTTGGCCCAAGGGGGTGCTGAGGGGCGGGCAGCCATAGGGTGGCAGAATGCCAGCGGCAGTGGATGGGCAGGGTAGTTGCAGCAATGGTAAACGTGTATGGAGCGGCTGGAGGAACACAAGAGATGTCCTGTCAGGTGGCCCCATCTTCCCATTTCTCTGTTCTGTGGAGCACGTGTTATAAGATCGTAAGAACATGAGAACGGCCAGACTGCTCGGACCAATGGGCCATCGAGTCCAGTATCCTGTCTTCCGACAGTGGCTGGTGCCAAGTGATTCAGGGGGAATGAACAGAACCATGCAATTATCGAGTGATCCATCCCCTGTCATCCACTCCCAGGTTCTGGCAGTCAGAGGTTTAGGGCCACCCGGAGCATGGGGCTGTGTCCCTGTCCATCCTGGCTAATAGCCATTGACAGATCTTCTGAAGTGCTTCACACCACGGGGAATATTTCACTACAGAGTTAACTTGGGTGATGGGGTCTCACAAGAACATTTTTGATGGCCTCAGAGTGCGGCCACCAACTCTCCCCCCAACCTGAAGCAAATACTCACCAGCAACCACACAACAGAGCCACTAACCCAGGAACCTATCCTTGCAACAAAGCCCGTTGCCAATTGTGCCCACATATCTATTCAGGGGACACCATCACAGGGCCTAATAACATCAGCCACACTATCAGAGGCTCGTTCACCTGCACATCTACCAATGTGATAGATGCCAGCATGTGCCTGCAATGCCCCTCTGCCATGTACATTGGTCAAACTGGACAGTCTCTACGTAAAAGAATAAATGGACACAAACCAGACGTCAAGAATTGTAACATTCAAAAACCAGTCAGAGAACACTTCAATCTCTCTGGTCACGCGATTACAGACCTAAAAGTTGCAATTCTTCAACAAAAAAACTTCAAAAACAGACTCCCACGAGAGACTGCTGAATTGGAATTAATTTGCAAACTGGATACAATTAATTTAGGCTTGAATAGAGACTGGGAGTGGATGGGTCATTACACAAAGTAAAACTATTTCCCCACGTGTATTCCCCCCATCCCCCTGTTCCTCAGACGTTCTTGTCAACTGCTGGAAATGGCCCACCTTGATTATCACTACAAAAGGTTCCCCCCACCCCCCACCCCTCCACTCTCCTGCTGGTAGTAGCTCACCTTAAGTGATCACTCTCGTTACAGTAAAAAGCAAAGGAGGACTTGTGGCACCTTAGAGACTAACCAATTTATTTGAGCATGAGGTTTTGTGAGCTACAGCTCACTTCATCGGATGCATCCAGTGGAAACCTCTCATTACAGTGTGTATGGTGACACCCATTGTTTCATGTTCTCTATGTATATAAAGCTCCCCACTGTATTTTCCACTGAATGTGTGTGTGGACAGGAGGGGGTTGGGGCAACACCTGGGCACAGGGCTGGGCTAATGCTGCAGTGAAGACAGACCCAAAGGTCATACAAAGTGGGGCCGGGGTGTGTGTGTGGGGCAGACGGGACCGACGGCTTGGAGCACCCCCCCCCCCCGGGCAAAGAGCCTTCAGCTGGTACCGGGGAAAGATGAGGTACCAGCACTGAGGCCTGGTGGGGCTGGCCCCTGCCCCCAGCACAGCTCCCCCTCTTTGAAACAACCCATCTCAGTCTCCCCCAAACATCCCCACTCCCCTTCCTACTACCCCAGAGGGTCACAGCAGTAGGGGAGGCCTCTGGGATAAGAGGCTGCAGGGGATACCATGGTGTATTGTGTGTGTGTGTGTAACAGGAAAGTCCTGGGAGCAGGGAAGGGAGCATGCATGGGGGTCAGGAAGAGATAGTTATGTTGGGGTTCCTCCAGATTCACGCTTCCCTCTGCTCAGGCCTTCCTGCATTCATGCCCATCTTTCAGGCTTCTGCAGACATCACGAGAGGTCTTGCAAAAAAGAAACAGTTCCTCCTAGTGGACAGAGTGCTGTTCTGGGACTCAGGAGACCAGGATTCTATTCCTGGCTCCGCCACAGGTCGGCTTGGGGACCTTAGGCACGTCACTGCCCCGCTCTGTGCCTCAGTTTCCCCAGCAGTACAAGGGAGCTAATGCTACTAACCTATTTTGAAGGGGCTTTGAGATCTATGGATAAGATGAGCTAATTATTAGATTGCCACCTTGTAGCAAACAGCGTAAGACCCTGAGAAGAGGAGAGACGAGGGGAGAGCACAAGTTGTCAGTGCTGAAAAAGAGCCCGGTCTTTACAGCACACGGAATAGCCCAGCAGGTGAGGCCCCGACCCACAAAGAGACTTAGGCATTGTGACACTGAGCCTGCAAACATCTCCCTGGAAACTCACAGAAACAACACCGGGCCCTACAAAGCCTGAGCTGGGTGCCTACGGGCCCTGTGTGATAGGTGCCAAAACAGCCAGCATGCAGAGCAGGGAGCTGCCTACGCTAGCCACTGGGAGATGCCAAGGAGCGGGATATGTCCTAAGCCCCATTCCCCCATCGCTGCTTGCAAGCCACAAACTGGGAATGACAGGTGCTGCTTGCCTTAGGCCCCGGAGCACCCACAGGAAAAGCTGAGTGCTGAACATCAGCCTCTGCCCAGCGCCTCCCGCCTGCCCCACTGATCAGCGGGGGGGGGGGGAGCAAGGAGGCGCTGGGGGAGGCAAGGGGGAGGAGCGGGGTGTGCCCAGAGGAAGGGGTGGGGCCTTGGGGAGCACCCCCTGGCACATTAGAAAGTCAGCACCTATGCCCCCTAACTTATGTGCAATCGACATGCTCGGAGGCTGCCTAACACCACATAAAAGAGCAACAAGGAGGCAAAGGCAGCCTGCCCTCCCTTGCAGCCTTGAGATCAGCAGTTAGGGCACTCACCTGGGACATCCCCCTCCCGCAATTCAAATCTCCGCTCTGCCCGATGAGAAGGGATCTGCTACCTCCCAGGTGAGGCCCCTTAGCACTGGGCTAGAGCGATTCTTGCGCCTTCTCTGGCCCAATTAATATTGGGTTATTCAGTGATTTAGTTAGAGTGGAACAACTTGTGGGAGACCTACAGCAGAACATCCCACACTACCTGTGCGGGCCCAGGTCTTACCGGCCACCCGCAGAGACTCCCACTCCCCGTTTACACGGATGTCAGGTCAGAAAAGAACAGGAACGAGGAAAAAGTTTTAGCCAACCCACAAGGACAGTTTTGCCACCTTGGTTCTCAACAAAAACCACTCAGCAACTGAGTGTGAAACAATATCCAGCCGAAGTGCTGAGGGTGTGAGCTGAGACGCTTTCAACCCATGCGGAGAAAAACAACAAAACCCATTTCCCAGATCCTGAAGGTGACATTTGCACGGGAAGAACAATGCAAATTCGGAACAATTTTGTTTCAGCTTCAGTCTGTGTTTCCTGCTTTACTAGGGATGAGACTGACGAAGATAAATCAACACAGGCTGCCCACCAGAAATCCTCTGACGATATAAGATGAGCATCCATTCACACTCAGCCCAGCATACAAAAGAAAGCAAAATTCTCCCTTTATTGATCTGCTAATTTGGGGCAGTCCAAGCTCTTTATTAGCCATGACAAATCCCTACATCGGTTGAGCCAGTGCTTTTGGAGCATCCCAGTCAACCAGGGCCATGAGACCGGACTTGCCTGAAAATAAATTCCCCTCCCCAGAGAATAATTGGCTCGCAGCACTTCTGCTAAATATTCCCCGTGACTCTTTCCCCAGGTAGTCAGATAACAGCAACACACGCACACGGTTCTGTGACACCAGGTTGCCCAGGTTCTCGCACAGCCCGTGCTTTTCCGGAGGTAGCGTTGTTAGAATTCCCTGACGAATACGCATCCAGATCCCCCGTGGGGCCCACATGGTTTGCCCGAGCAGTTCAGCCTAACGTTGCGCTGCTCAGACGTATCGAAAGGAGACTGTACCTGCGCCATCTTTGGAGAATGGCCGGTTTCCTTGCTCCACCCCCTCCAGCAAAATCTAGATACAGAATCGTCTTCTTTGAGGTAACTGTGCAGTCTCAGAAGAGCATCCCCATTGTGTTGGTCCCAGGTTGGAAGGCAAGAGTTTCTATATCACTGCAGGGGGCCCTGAGGAAATCAGTCGTTAACCATTGCTGGGATTAACCATGGCTGAAATTTCGGATCCCCCATCTCTGCTTTCCTCACAGCTCCGGGTTCAGGATTCACTGTGCAACAGCAACAATGTATGAGCGCGGTGTGCCAAGTCACACGGTCAAAGTCACCACTGCTATAAGTGAGGGCAACATCATTCTTACTTACTATTTGTCCTCTTCCTGTCCCGCCGTGCTAGGAGCTGCACAGATGTGTAACAAAGAGCCAGTCCCTGCTCCCAAGAGCTTACAATCTTAACTCGCGACAGAAATCAGTGCAGGTGACTTCCGTGGACAACGCAATGTGGCTCCAGGTCACGGACAACAGCAGAGCAGCAGCTCGGGCTGGGCAGCAGAGCCACACCGCAAGGGAAAGGAAACCGGAAAGGGAGTCGAAGCACTCGGTAAAATGGCAGCTTCAGCAGAAGGGCACAACAAGCAGCTGCCAGCAGCCATCTGGAGTTAACTCTGCCCCCACCCACCCACCCAACTTTAAATACAAGCATAACTGACAACGCCAGCGTCTGGAAATCCAAACAACGCTCGTGCCATAGTCTCTGCACCATGCTTGGCTGTTGAAGAGCTGTCCATCTGCTACACATCTGGCCTGCAGCTGCTCTCCCCAGCCCAGTCGGGAAGGGGAGCCGGTGCTCACTGGGCAGGGTCTGTTTTCTCTTGATCAGAAGATGAGGTTGGATGAATTCATTTGTCTCTCTCTCTGCTCCACCCGCCTGGGCAGCCTGCAGACTGAGGCTTGCTCAGATCTTCTTCACGTAATTCCCAGGGAAGAGCCCTTCTTTGCCATGAAGCCGACCTTTCCACCATCCAGAGGGATCTGGAAAAAAATTGACGGGATCATTATTATTCAATGCAGGGCAAGAGCAGTGCTGTTGGCATGCCCTGCAATCTCCATCTTACTCGGGCAGGGGTGGGCGAGAGGCAGAGAGCTGGGTACATGTCTGTGTTTGTTTGGTGAGCTGCATGGCAGAGTGGTACATGTACCCATGGCTCACCGTAGCAAGCCTATATGGGTACGGCCCAAACCCAGTACGTAGCTCAGTAGCCACCTGGCTAAGAAAGCAGCCCTTTTAAGGATTGTTACTCATCCCTTTTCAGGAAGGGGTTAGAAACTATTGTCCAATTTAACCTTAACCAGCAAGATTACCACCCTGGCAAAACCATTAGCCATCTGACAAAATCCTATGGCCTGTGTTGAAGTTCTCTGGCCTGGGTTACACAGGAGGTCAGAAGACAGAACTGTATCCATCCCGTCTGGCCTTAGAAATCGACGAGTGAAATGTTCTCCAAACAGATCGCATGCCAGCCAGCTATGGAAATACAACTGCACACATCACCAACCCCTCGCAGCGGCTCCCAGGGAGCAAGCAAAGACCTCTGAGGCTATGAGCAGACTCCCTGGGGAAGTCAGATTGTCCTTGGTAGTTCACACTTCTCCGACATCGTGTGTTAATTCCACGACCACAACACGGGGAAGACGATTGTACATGACAATTCAGCTGGTTCCTTGGTCAGAGGCAGGAAGCCAGGGTGTGTCCTCAGCCCTGTGTTGCTCTGCTTGTCCATGGAGGGTCCCACTCCTGAACAAGTGAATAGGCATTCAGTACAGCACAGTCAGCTGGTACGAAGGGCAGCAGGGACCCCGAGATGGAAATACTCCCTGATGGTTGCACCGATGGCTCCATTACATTTTCCAGTCTCTGCAAACAGGTTCTATGCTTCTGCTAAGTTCTTTGGTCTTGATTCTTCCTTTTGGTTCTTTAGTCTTTTTGTCCATCTGAGGCATCTGTCTGCAGGTGACCCATATCCTCCACTGTCACCCAGTTAAGCGATACTCTGTTGGGCGCCATGTCCAGGTTCCTTTACCTAGACAGAAGCCTCTCACGTGACTGTGAGGTGAAGCAGCTACTCCTCAGGCCAATGCCCTGGTGGGCGGAGAGGGAGCATTTGGAATGTGCCTGACATAAGGATCCAACCCAAGCCATGTGGTGGGTTTCTCCTCTGCTTTATGATGGTGCAATTGTAAGCGGGGGAATAGTCCCGCTCTTGTGGGGAACTTTCCTGGCTTCTGCACGACCCCGGTGAAGTGGGCTAGCGAAAGGATCTGAGTCCTCGCTCCCCCCTCCTTTACCCAGTGGCCTCCCTGCCCTTGAGGACTCCCCTTCCCCTCTCCTGTCTGGCAGAGTCCTTGTAACCCCAACAAGGCTGGGCCCAGGATTCCTGGGGGGCTCGACCCCCAACCCTGCTGTGGTCACCTAGGACAGGGGCTAGGGCGTCCCCACTCCGGGGTACTCTCTCTGCCCTGGACACTTCTCTGACCCACTGACCATTACATACAAGTTAAAGCAAATGCAAGTTATTTAATCAACAATTAACTTGAAAAAGAATAAGGGGAAATGGGAAAGGTTAAAGGAAACACATCACCCCGCTCGGTGGCAGGGAACATCACAAACAGTGTCTCTGGAACATCAGGGCAGTTCACAGTCTGTTCCTCGTAAGTCCCAGGCCTCCTGCTCAGGCCCTGGCCGTGCTGCAGGGATGCTGTGGGTTGGACACTCGCTCTGGCGGTGGCCACACGCTCTCAGGCTCTAAGTGGCAGGACCCTTCTGCCCTGTGTCGCCCCCGCCCTGTCGGGGTTACGATCCAAGCCTGGCCTGCAGAGCCTCTTGGCTGAGGCGTCTCCCTGTGCTGGGCCCGCTGCCCAGGGTCCCCCTCGCTCTCCTCCGCTGCTCACTGCACCCAGCTCCGGACTGCTCCAGCCCCAGCCCCACCACTCGGTCTCTGCACCGCTGCTGCTGCTCTGCCTCCAGCTCCCTGGGCTGCTTCTTGGCCCCTCTGGCTTTGGGGCTGCAGCTCTGCTCCCAGGGCAGGTCTGCTCTGCCGGCTGCTTCTGTGACTCTGCTCCCAGCACTGACCTGCTCCCTGGGCTGCTTCTCTGGCCCCTCTGGCTCTGGTTGCTGCAGCTCTGCTCCTAGGACAGGGTCTGCTCTCTCTGGGCTGTGCCTCTGGCTTTGGGGCTGCAGCTCTGCTCCCAGGACAGGGTCTGCTCTCTCTGGGCTGTGCCTCTGGCTTTGGGGCTGCAGCTCTGCTCCCAGGACAGGGTCTGCTCTCTCTGGGCTGTGCCTCTGGCTTTGGGGCTGCAGCTCTGCTCCCAGGACAGGGTCTGCTCTCTCTGGGCTGTGCCTCTGGTCCCTCTGGATCTGGCCCAGCTCTGCTCCCCAGCTTAGCTCGGGCCCCTGCTTTCTCCTTAGCTCGGCCCCACTCTGTCTGACCCAGGCAAATCCAGCTCACACTGAGGGACGGGACCTCCCTGGCCTCCTGACTCCCTGATTAGCCGGCTTGCCCTGTCATTCTGGCTGACCTGGAGCATTGGCCTCTCCGCATTGTTCCTGGGGGCTGTCATCCCCATCCACCCATTCCCCATCGACCCTTCCCCCTTTTTAGTACTGGGAGCTAGCAAGTAAAACACCCGCACTTGACTGTTAGTAAGGGGGCAACAGTCCCCCCTTACACAATGAACAGGCAAAGAGCCGGTGCTGCATTAACCCTCCACGCATACAGCGATATACTGACGATAAACCAGCCGGACGGCCAGTGCGTAACGTGTTGCTCATGACAGCACAAGTGGCTGGCACTGAAGCCCCGATGGCGGAGGATAATCGAGATGAGCATGTTCCTAAGGTGCCTATTGAGAAGTTCTTAAACAACTAAGCAATGGAAAAGGCTCCCAAGAGAGTCCGAGAACTATGCAAAGCTGCTAAGTGGGCAGCCAAAAAGTGTGTAATGTCCCATCACCCAGAGCAAAGGCCACACGGGATAGGGAAGAGGGTGTCCCAGCTAGCTGACAAAGCCACGTTCCTCATGCCAAGGCCACCTGCACTGAGCAGAATCCCACACTCTTTGGACATCCCTGCTGATGGCTTGTGTATTGCCAAGACCCAGAGCAGGAGGGATCTCTAAAGACACGAGGACGTGGCTAATCAGCCACAGAGACACCTTCGGATTCCCTGGCAGCCCAGCTTGCAGAGGAGGAAGGATGCTACACCAAGGCGGGGTTGCTGCGTCCATAGACTCCTCTCCTTTCCTTACATCCCTTTGCCCACTGGGCTGCACTGCCTGCCCCTGCTCAGGTGTATGACACGGGGTGGGGGGCGGGCAGCAGGTGCCTCATACGTACCTTCCAGCAGGATGTCTATGACGTCCCCGACGTTGAAGCTGAGCTCATCCACGTCCTGCCCGATGTACTGATACAGAGCTTGGCAGCGTGGGCCGGTGACCTTGGGCTCGGGCTTGGGGCGTCCTGCCGGAGGGGGCCGCTGATTCATGCTTCTCTTCCTCTGCATGCTAGAGGGGCAAAGAACAAAAGGCACCGGCTCAGCGTGGTCCGTGCAGCAGCAGAATGCGGCAGGAACAGGGCAGTGGGGACCCAGAACGCACAGCTGGCTACCTTTCCCTTCCAAGGGCAGGAGGGTCACAAGCTCCTGTGGGTGGATTCCCCTGACCCCGAGCATCCAAAAGGGAAAGAGGCTTTCCAGAGGGGCACACAGGTTAGAACGCTCTTTGCTTATTCCCTAGTGCCATTGTCTGGACTTTCCCTCCCGAAGTCTCCCATTCCCAGGCTGCATGGGAGCTGGTAGGGTCACCACCCAGGGGGTAAAGCTGCAGGGGAGAAGGATGTGACAGAAACTCTCTTTCTAAACAGCCTCTTGGATCCTCTCTGCAAGGTCACACAGCCCGGGGCTGGAGATGTGATGCTGATCTCCCGCACTGTGATGAATGGGCAGGCTGTGCTGTGTCACGGATGAATGCAGCAGGAGGGAGCTGATTAGAAAGAGGAGAGGAAATGTCCCAGTGCCCAGCTCCGAGGCCAGGGAGGACCCAGGGAGTGGTAGCACGCAGTATCTCGAACAGGCTGGCAAGAGGGGCCCGACTTTTGCAAAACCTACCCTGCCACCCCTTGGTCGGGCACATTCAGGAACTCCAAGTTTTGCTCAGAGGGGGGTCGTGCCCTGGTCCTGTGGCTCATGCCCTGTTTGGGCAGCATGGCGGAGGGAGGCCCCCGCGCCTGTTTCTGGGTCGTGGAGTACATCTGCTCCCGCTGCCTGTTGTCATTACGGGGGAACTGGGCAGCTCCGTTCCTGCAGGTCCCTGAAAGAACCACCAGACGGGGATCGGTTACCCAGGAATACTTCCCACCCAGCCAGCCAGCCAGTGCCATCCGTAGATCTACGTGCCGCAGCCTTATGTATCCCATTTCCCAGACAGGGAATCTGAGTCAGTGGCCAAGCCAGGACTAGATTCCGGTTGTCCTGATTCCCAATCCAGGGGCTGCTGGCCACTGGGCCCGCTGCCTTTTCCATCTGAAAAGGTAAAGCCCAGGACTAGATGACCTCCAGAGGTCTCTTCCACCCCTAATCTTCCCTGAATCTATTCTCTGACTTGAATTAACCCCTCGGAGGCTCCGTGGACACTCAGCACACTTCCGAAATGGGGGTGCGAGTATAGGGGCTCTGCTGAAGTGCCTTTGCCCAATCTTGCCCCTTTAATGTGAGCTTTGGGGCTGAATTCACAGCACTGGAGACAGCCCTCTAAGTTCTCCACCGAAGAGGGACAGCTCAAGGCAAGCTGCCGCCTCTGACCTGGGCTGCGCAGGGCTGAGATAGGAGCTCAGCGTCCGTAGCCAAAGCTCGGCCCCTCTGCGGAGACTGGCACCAGGCCTGTCAGCCAGAACCATCTGAGATAGTTGTTTTTTGCAACAGGGTCACCTGCTCAACAGGGGCTGGTCTGAGAACTAGCAACTCATTTCATATGTGCCACTCAACAGCCATCAGATGGCGACAGCTTTGGGTGCCAAGGAGCAAACTTCTGTATCCCCCGTCTCAATCCCCAGAGCCACTCATTCCTGCCCACCCCCACCCCCGAAGGTTTGCCTGGGGATGGCCCCTGAGGCAGTGCCCCCCTTTGGCTCTGTCCGTCTCACCTCTGGGGGCTTGTGGGGCACTTCTGGAGGGCGCTGGTTGCTTGCGGTGGCCTCTGCTCTGCTGGATCCCTTTCTTAGTGGGCTCTGTTGGGACAGAAGAGAGCAGGGTGGATGGGGGCTGGTCCCAGGCTCATAATAGAACCCAGGCGTCCTGCCTCCCTGTCCCCCTCCCTCCCCCCCGCTCTAACCACTAGACATCACTGCCCTCCCAGAGCTGGGGATAGAACCCATGCGTCCTGCCTCCCTGCCCCCCCCCCCTCCACTTTAGCCATGCGGGACAGAGACCAGAAGCCCAAATTGTGTGACATTCCTCCTGACCCCAACGACTGGGGAGTGCAGGACGCCAGGCGCTGAGCGGAACCCCTGCCAACCCGGCTCGCAGCGGGTTTCCAGGTGGGCCTATGCTGCTGTTAGGGAGGGGCACCATCGTGCAGCTGGAAGGGCCTGCAGTCGGTGTTGGAACAAAGGGCCTGATTCCGTGCAAGCGCTCGGGACAACAAGACCAGGGCGCAGAAACGGGGGGGTGCTGGGACTCCAAAGAGGCACCTTCCCAGCAGCCCACGCTAATTGCAGAACAGCCCCCTGAGTGCAAAGCCCAGGACCTGCCGCAGACACTCACTGGAGTTCTTGGGGAGCCCGTCCCCGATGCTGATGGTCAGGGTCTTGCCTCCTGCTTTGAAGACGGCCACGTCGCCCTGGCCCCTCAGGAATGTCACGCTGCGGGTGCCGCCCCCACCCCACCCGACCTTCTTCACCCGGAACTGTAGTCTGAGCAAGTGGGGAGAAAGGCTGTCAGGGCTCAGGGTTCAACCGGGGTCCCCCACACCTGGCGGGGGGGGGAGTCTTTGTTTGAAAAGCCCTAGTGCCATTGAACTTGACAAATCAGGGTCACAGGCTTCCCCTAATTACCCACAGAGCCCCCAGACTAAAATAATGACTTCCCCCACCAGCCATTCTACAACCCCACTCCCCTCCCAGAGCTGGGAATAGAACCCAGGAGTCCTGCCTCCCAATCCGCCCCCCCCCCCACTCTAACCAGTAGCCCCCACTCCCGTCTCAGGGCTGGGAATAGAACCCAGGAGTCCTGCCTCCCAATCCGCCCCCCCACTCTAACCAGTAGCCCCCACTCCCCTCTCAGGGCTGGGAATAGAACCCAGGAGTCCTGCCTCCCAATCCCCCCGCCCCTCGAACCAGTAGCCCCCATGCTCCTCCCAGCGCTGGGAACACTGGGCTCTCTAATACGTTGGTGGAGCCGAGGGGCAGATTGGCCCCAGCTGCACCCCCCCACCCCCCGGCCCTGCCCCACCGCCGCTCACGTGTCAGCGAAGCTGAGCTGCATCTTGCGCTGGGTCAGCTCCTCGTAGCGTTTACACAGCAGGCTGATGAGCTCGGTCTTAAAGATGGACTCCAGGAAGCTGTCGGCTTCCTCCTCGTGGAGGATGAAGAAGTCGTCCTGCCTCGTGCTGGCCAGACAAAGAACCAGAGAAGAGGGTGTCAGAGCCCAGCTGGGAGGAACCCTAGGGCTGGCTGGAGGCCACACGGACCCATCTGGAGGCCACAAGGGCCAGGGAGCTGTCAATTTGTGAAGCTGCCCCTGGTTGTAGGGGTGTCCACGGACTGTGACGCTTTGCCTGGGGCCTCCCCCTGCAACCCCTTCCTTGCACCCCCACCCCGGTCTGTGATGTCTTCATCTCCAGCAGGGACAGGGAAGTGTCCACGGCTGCCACGCTGGCCCTGAGGCTTTGGAGAAGTTCTTGCAAAATGCGGGGTGGCCACCAGGAAGAAGGGAGACACTGGAAAGGACAGCAGGAGAGCCCGCCCACCAATGCGCCCCGTGCTGTGGGCCCGGGGCATTGGTAGGAGGGGTTGAGCTGGGTGCCCATAGGGCTGAGGCCATAGCAGTGGGTTGGTTCCCTGGTGGTGGGGGGTGAAGCTGAGGACTTCTGGAGGAGGAGTCACTATGCCCACATGCAACCAGACCCATATTTGTGGTCCCAAGACCTTACAGGGGGCTGTGGGGGTGGGTGAGGTCCAGGCTACTAGGGGCCCTGGCAGCTGCAGGGGTCACCTGAGCGAGACTCTGCAGATTGCCTGGATCTCCACCTTCTTCTTCAGCACCTCCTTGATCTGGCCTTTCTCGGGACCCTTTTTGACCTTCTCACGGCCAATCAGGTAGAAGTACTTGGGGGTCAGGATGAAGTCACGCTTGATGGGCTGCGGAGAGAGATGGGGCAGCAGTATGAGGGGAGGTGAGCGACAGTGGGAGAAGCCTGGACCGACCCCGGGGAGTCAATTGCCACGTCTCACAGGGAGCAGCACCGGCGACCCCAGGGCAACAGCGGGCGAAGCTGGGGAGGGGAGGCCAGCACTTTAGGGTCATTGCTGGGGCAGAAGTGGTTAAACCAATAACTGTCTGCAGATTTCAGAAGGGGAGAATTCCCACCCCGCTCCCACGCCCCTCCAAAATCTCTCTCTGTTTCCATCTGGGCAAGGGGAAGCAGAGCCCATTTTCAAAACCCAGCAGCTGCCAGCTCCCGGGGAGGGAGCAATGGACACATCTGAGATCTGACCGACTGCAGCCCTGCCGGAGGAATGGGTATGGGATCCCACGGACAGCAGGGCCCTTGAGAGGACTCTCCCGTCCCTACAGCGCAGCCTGGGATTTGCCTCTCCCTTTCTGAGAGGAGGAGGAATTCCGCTGGCCCCTGCCCCCAGCCCCGGATGAGTCCAGTTACCTTGAATCTCCGGTCGTACTTGGTGACCGAGTCAGCGAAGTCTATCCGCTCCCTCTTCCCCATGAACTGACGCAGCTCAGGCCTGTCCTCCATGCCCAGATAATCGCCCACAAAATTCCGGTTGATGCTGTTCTTCCTCCTCTCCTTGAAATTGTACAGGATGTGGGAAGCTGGGCAGGGACACACATCAACAAGAGTCAGTCACAGAGCGGGTCAGTGACCCGTCCAGGCAGGTATGTCGTCCCTGTGTTGGATGCTTTCAGAGGATGGTGTTAAAAGTCCACAGAATACTTCACTGTGTAACCCTATGCCATGGGGGTGGACATATCTTCCTGACCCACAGTGTATGACCTGAAGCCTGAGGATTTATAGCTCATGGGATTTTTGTCCTAGCTATTCTAACTGCAAGTGCTATTCTTGGTCATATAAATGTCCCATCTCACTGAGCTGCTGGCTCAACAACATCCTGCAGCAGCAAGTTCCACAGGTTAATTATAAGTCACATAAAGTGTTTTCTTTTAGCTGTTTGAAGCTTGTCAACTTTTAACGATGCTGACTACCCTCTAATGCTTGTGTTGTGGAATGGGAGTGCATGCCTGGCCTTCTTTGCACCATCATTTTAGGTGCTTGTATATCTCCTTTCGCTTTTGGCGTGAACAATTTGAGAGTATTAGTAAACATCTGCAGTGGTATTAGTAGTACAGGTAGGAATACCTGCACGTCCATATTACGTTACAAACGTTTATTAATTAATTAAGCTTCTTATCACCCCAGCGGAAACAGAGGCATGGAGAAATAAGTGGCTTTCCGGAAAACACAGAAGAAATCACAGAAAGCTTGTAAAAGAGCTAAGGATTCCTGCCTCCCACTCCCCTACCTCTCTCCCTCCCAGAGCCAGGAATAGAACCCAGGCGTCCTGCTTCCCACTTCTCTCAATCCAGACCCACAGCCAGGAATAGAACCCAGGAGTCCTGCTTCCCACTTCTCTCAATCCAGACCCACAGCCAGGAATAGAACCCAGGAGTTCTGCTTCCCAGTCCCCCAAATGCTAGATATATTGCTTTTTAAACAAAAATGTATTAAAAGGCCTTGACAAAAGTTGGCAAGGGCTAACTTTGTGCCCTGCCTGCTTGTCCCCCGCCCGCAAATGGCTCCCCAGCTGCTCCTCCCTGTGCAATCCAGCAGGCGAGAAGGTGGAACGCCCAGCCGGGCTAAGTGCACTTTACCCCAGGTTGTATCAGCTCCCTGCTCAGTGTCTCCACAGAATTTCCCGCCCTGGGTCTGCTGGCACAGCTCTCGGCCCTCTTACCCTCCTCTCGCATCTGTTCGTACTTTCGGATGGCGATGTGCTTCCGCCAGGCCTTCTGGATAACGCGGGCAAAGCCATCAAACTTCCGCTCCCGCATCTCCTCCAGCAGAAAGAGCTGGTGGCAGAAAAACACAAACGCACAGGGAGCGTGAGACCCAGCCAGACCTATGCAGAGACGGGGTCGCAAGACAGAGGCCAACCCGTGCTCTCCTTAGGGGCTGCAGAAATGGTGTGAGTCGAAAGACGGACAGACAGGCAGGTTTCTATCTCATCTAAACCTCTCTCTGTATCAGCGATCACTCCCTCTAGGTTGCGCTGGATGATAGAGGTCACCAAGCTGGCTTTACAGGGGCTGCGCCCAGTTTTCTTCATTCCCCACGGGGGGTGGGAACCAGAATTGCAGCCTCCCCAAAGCCTCCTCCCTTCTACCCATCAGCTGAGCCCCTGTAAGCCAAAGGCTGGGGAAATTGATGAAAACATTTGACACCGATTCGGTTCACGTTTTTTTTTGCACCCTCTACTGTTGGGTGTTTACCCCAAAATTAACGAGCCCGGGAGCTCTCTGCAGAACCCTCCTCTCTTGGAAATGCTTTGTCATTCCTTAGATCCCCTCTGCTGATGTTCCACCCATTAGCTGCAGGGCAGCCCTGGGAAAGAGCAACACAGAGTCACTGAGACCAGGCGGGAGGCCCTTTGCCCCAATTTCATGGCGATGGCTGGTGACCGGCTACCCCTTCCGGCATCTGTGCTGGCTGGAGTCGGGTGATTTTATGGGGGCTGCTTAGCACATCCATTGCCCCCCCCCCGCCCCAAATCCTTGATAATCCTTGGGGGGCAATGGGTGAACCCACATTGCAGCAGGCAGCTCCAGTCTTAGGGGAGATGGGCCGGAGCAGGGACACTTACCGATTCTGGGTTCTTGACAAAGATCTTGCTTCGGCCCATCTGATACTGGTCGGCATCCATGTTAACAGACCGCAGCAAGTGCTGCACACCCTGGCGCTCGTCCCCGCGCCAGCACGGCCACGTCTCCGCCGTCAGGATGGCGTACCTGCCAGGAAAGGGGCAGGTTAGCTGACGGGCTTCCGGTGACTGCAGCTCAGATGCCTTCAGAAACAAGAGGTCCTCTCTGGAGCTCCCAGGCCAGGTGAGGATCTAGCTGCACTGATTCCTGGCGCAGTGGGTGGGGGCCCAGCCTTGGCAGAGGGCACCGTGCCGGGGGGGGGGGGGCCCTGCAGCACTCACGGAGATGGCCTTACCTTTGTAGAAACTTGTGAAACACCCGGCGATAGGCAAATCCTGCCCTGCGTACGCGGATGTTCTCTTTCAGCCCCAGATATTCCACTTGGTGCTTCACCCTGAAAAGCGATGAGGGGAAGAGAGACGCTCAGCGCAGGTGACCGACGCGCCCTGCGGATGGACTCTCGGACTGGAGGGGTGCCACCTGGATTTTGCCGAGTCTTGCTGGCAACGTGGGGGTGGGCATGTACATGCAGGTGTAGGAATGTGAGTGTGTGCATGTATGGAGGAGCATATGTGAGTGTTTGCATAAGCCTGGCCTGCTGGTTGGCTGTGGGCTCTGTGCCTCAGTTTCCCCCTCTGTAAAAGCTTTGAGATCTACCGATGACAAGCGCTGTATAAAATTATTATTATTAGTATTAACCCTGTCCGGAATCACAGAAACGAGAGAGAGAAAAAACCTCATGTGAAATTTTCAAAAGGGCTTCAGGGACTTAGGAGTGCAAGCCTATTTTCAGAAGAGACTCATTTTCAATTAAATTTTGGCTCATAGGGGCCAGGTTCATAAAGGCAATTAGGCCCCGAAAGATGAGGATCGTGGGGTTGTCCAAAGCACCCGAACAGATGAAATGCCTGACACCCATCAAAGTGGGTTTTTGGGTTTTTTTGTGTGCAGATAAACGGTTTTTCTGGATCTGCGGGCAGTCCCCTGGAGCTGCCTAGTAATTAATCTTTGGCTTCTTGCTCACTCACCCGCAGTGAGGAGCAGTCTGACCCAGGAGGCACTGGTGTTGACTCAGGAAACCTAGGTGCCATTCCTGTTTTGCTCCTCAGAGACCTCGGAGAAGGTGTTTCCCCTCCCACCCTTTGTTTAGACCATCAGCTCTTTGGGGCAGGGACTCTCTCTCACGAGGTGTATGTGCAGCGCCAAGCACAACAGGCCCCCTAGGCGCTACTTGTAATGCAAGTAACGAACGGCGAAGGCCTCTCTCACCTGCTTTCCTCCCAGTCCTTGGGTCTCTTGGTCTCATTGGGTTTGATGCAGCGGATGTAGTGTGGCGTGCATTTCATGAGCGTGTTCACCAGGTCGTTGGCCTGTTTCTGTTGGAAAGACCGACGTCGACAGTGTTAACAGTCTCACCAGCTCCCCGAGGGAAGGGAGAAGCTCTCCCGTAACCTCCTGTCGTACCTTGATCTTGGAGCTGGCTGTGGTCGGTCGGCCCTTCTTGTCGGCATCTAGTTTTTCTGGGAAAAGCATCCGGATGAAAGCACTAGAAGGCAGAAAAAGTCACCAGCATGAAACCATCAGGGACCCACCGAGTTTCGGAGCTCCCTGCGGCAGGGTCTGGCCAGCTCAATGAACTCATTTCAGCTCTGGATCAGGCAGGTGCAGCTGCTGTTGAAGTTCACGGGAGCTGTACCTGTTTACACCAGGGCTGAATTTTACCCCAAATTTTCCCAAGGGGGCTGACCAGCAGCAGATGGGAATAGGGAGATAGGAGATGCGCTATCAGATCAAACCAGTGGTCCACCCAGTCCAGTGTCCTGCTTCCTACGCTAGCTAATACCTGATGCACCCCAGGAAGATGAGCCCCACCCTCCCTTAATGGACTGGCGCAATGCTGCACATGAAGGGGAGACGCTTGCCTGACCCCTGCGAGCTGCTATGCCAGAGGCCAGTGTATAACCCAGCGGGCTGGGACACCACTTGTCCGAGGCCAACAAAGGGTTAACCTCAATTAAGCTCTGGGGAAGGGCTGTTTGGGAGACAGAGGGGAGAGAAAGCCACTGGGAAGGCCAGGCGCCACACTGGGAGTAGGGAGGAGTCACAGCCCTGTCCTGTCCTCCTCCCTGCAGGGACAGGGCTCACTGAGTGCAGCTGGGCTCGTTTCTCTGGCTCATCTCAGCAGTTTGCACTCAGGCACTTTCGGAGGCTGCACGTAGACAGAACTCAGGACAGTAACTTTAACAAGACCCCTGTGATGGGACCGGCTACATGGCCAGTGCGGCACTCACTATTCGCTGCTCTGCATGAGCTCAATCAGGTCAGTGAAAAGCACGTCCCGGTTCCGTTCACAAAAGCCATTCACGTCATAGGAGACCTGGAAGGAAAAGTCAGAAATCAGCCCTCTGCAGACCAGATCGACTGGTCACATGAGCTGCAGCGCCCCGTGCTTTGGAAGAAATACACATTTGCCGTCAAACGTCCCATGAGCAGGTCGCATATTTCTTGCATTTATTCCGCGTTATCCCCCCAGCGATTCCCTCGGGTCATGCTGGGTCTACAGCCTGTTTGCAGGCTCTCTGTGGGGAGCACTCCCTATGACAGGACGAGCGTCACTCTTGGAATCAGGCATCTGGAACAAATGCCTCTGATGCCAGGTGACTGCAGCTTTGCTGAGGTGCCTGACTAAATGCAGTCTATGGATCCGGAGCAGTAATAACTGCATGTGTCCATACGGTGCATATCCACATGTATACACGGGAATCAATGGGACAGCTGGACATTATCCATGCAACAGGTGCGCATCATTCGCTCTCTCTGGGCACTTACCTGGTCCTTCGCACCATCATACCCGCATCATACCTCGCCCCTGTGAGCTAGGGAGGTGTTATCCTCATTTTACAGCTGGAGAACAGAGGTATAGGGTAGATTGAGGGATTCACCCCTGTGGCAGAGGTAAAACTGAAAGCAGGTGCCCTGAGCCCTAGCCCAGTGCCCTATTTATTATTATTTGTATTATCGTAGCACCTTGGAGCCCCCTCACGGATCAGGACCCCACTGTGTTAGGTGCTGTACAAACACTGAACAGAAGGGCAGCCCCTAAGAGCTTATCCACCAGACCACCCTTCCTAGCCATTCGCTGCATATCCCCAGGTATCCATGCAGTGGGCGGCTGTGTCCACGTGATGTGTGTGTACTCCCATCGGATTAGATGCAGACGCCTGTCCATGCAGCGTGAGCGGACAGGTATCCATCCCGCGTGCTGGTGTGTGTACCCGTGTACAATGTCGCTAGGCCCTGCGTCCATGCAATATACCTTGCCTGCATAGTGGTGTATTACGAAGCCCGAGTTCCAGCTGTTAAAGTGCTCGTGAGTTCCCACCGCCGCCTGCAGCTTCTGCAAGAGGGTCTGGTCCGCCCCTTCCCCCGTCGCATGCATGGTGGCACAGACGTCATCGAGGACGCTCATGATCCCAGGAGGATTCTGGGAGAAAGAGCAGAAACAAAAGCAAGGAAGAACGTGGATGAGGGGCCCTGTGTTCACTGCATCACTGACCTGCAAACCTGGGAGCTGCCAGCAGCAGTGCAGGGAATGCCAGTCGCACAGTGTCAGGGATTGCCCCTGAACGCTAGGCCAATCCCCGTGCCAGGCTTTGGCCGCTTCAGCCCAGCCACCTGCTGAGTGGGGTTATTCTCCACTCAGGTCAAGCGAATTAACCCCTTATGCAGAGCATGTGGGGAACAAAGTCTCTCCCCAGCGCTGGCTCTTTCCCTGCCGTTCTGCAGCTGAACACTGCACAGGGGCTTCAGCCCCCTTCAGCGCCCAGTGGGTTAAGCACCTTCCTCAGGGACAGACCCCCCCCACCCCGCCCCAACCAGGAATGACAGCAGAACTCCCCTCTCTTACCAGCTTGTTCTCTATCAGGTCACACACCACTTTGTTATTGAAATACTGGATCGGGGTCCACTTGATCCCCTCCTGCACATACTCTTCCTAGAACAGACAAGAGAGGCCCAGCTGATCCCGCTGTGCCAGGCAAGAACGGAGCTTTGGAACCCACAGCTGGGGCACAAGCTGATGGGGGAGGGGGGCAGTTTCCTTTCTGGGGCGCAAACCACCTGCCTTCCTTTCATGCACATAGAGTAATTCCCTCAGGCGCAAAATTGTCTCTGGGCCTTGGGCTTACTGCAGATGCATTCAGGACTTTTGAGCCAAGATTTTCAGGAGTGGGGGCCTCAGGTGAAGTTCCTACATCCATACGGAAGCACCTGCTTTGCAAAAGTGCCGAGCACCTTGCAGCCCGCCCCCGTTTCCCTAGACTCTGCCAGGGGGCCCATCACGGAAAAGAAAAGACCATATGCAAATGAGGTAATGCATACACACAATTATGCAAACAGAGCACTACCTCGTTTGCATAAATTCTCCTGATTTCAGAACCTCCAGCCTTAATGGGTCTGTCTCTGCTCTCTCCCCAGCCCTACAGCGCTTTGCCCCGGTGTGTACCGTGTACCGTACCTGCTCCGCTTTAAGGGTCAGCTCTATAAAGATCTGCTGTAGCTTCTCATTCACAAAGTTAATGCAGAATTGTTCAAAGCCGTTTTTCTACAGAATTATAAAAGAGAGAGAAAAAGTGAGATCCCAGCTGGGGGGTTGGCTCCCCCCACTCACACCCTGCCGCTCCCAGGTCGCTCCTGTCGGGCCTTATGGGGCGTTGAGAATAACCAGCATTCTGCAGGGGGCTCCCCGTGAGAACACCCAGCTCCAGCTCGGGGCTCTCCCTCTCCTGGCTGGTGGGTCCCCCGGGCACTGTGGCTCTGCAAGGCCTGGCGATCGGCTCCCCAGCTGGCTTGCAAGGGGAGACATTGGCATGGGGGTCTAGGGTGATGGCCACTGACTCCAGGGCCAGTCAGTGGGGAGGACGGGCACCAGGAGGGGCAGTTGGCAGGCTGGTCTGTGCAGAACTGGGTGTTATACAGCGGCGGGGCTGACTCACAGGCAAACACAGATCAGTCCCCAGAACAGTGGAGCCCTGAGGAGGAGGTGTGTGCCACCATTTTGGGGTGTGTGCCAAGAAGGAGCCTGGGGGAGAGGGGGCAGGTGGAGGGGGAGGAAAAAAGGCTTAGTGAGGAAACAGTGACTCTGCAAGGGAGGTACCTTTGGGTTCTGCATCTGGGAACCCCTCTTGGCAGTCTAGGCGGCAAGGGGAACCCCCGCCTTTCCCTCTCAGCTGTTCTGTACGGAGTGATCATGCCCTACGGGAGGGGGGAGCTGGCACCTCCCTTCAAGTGTAAGAAGTACCTGGAATATTTCAAAGCCGTAGATATCCAGCACCCCGATACTGTACTCCTCATTGGGCTTCTGCATGGCCCTGTTAATGGACTGCAGGGGAAGAAACGGAGAGAGGAAGTGAGTGAGCAAGCGAGCAAGATAGAGAAGTGGGAGAGGAGCAGGGAGAGCTTCATCACCAGGACGTCTAGTTCTCTAACACTTTACAGTGCGTCTTTCTGGCCTCGCGGCTCTCATGCATGGGCTGACCCTGGCCCTGGGGGAAGGGAGAGGGACCCTGGTGAAAGCCAAACCCTGTCCCTTACTCACATCACACCTAAAATGAAAGCCAGTCACAGCGGCTGCTTTGGCCCCAGGGACATCGTACCCAGCGGAGAACGTGAAATCTAAGTCAGACACGTCCCCTCCGTCACAATTCAACACACCATTCGCCACTGCTAATCCCAAGTGTGTTGGAGGGTGGATCTATCTATCCATCCATCCCCATATACCTCTCTATCTATCTATCCCCATATACCCCTCATATCCATCCATCCATCCATCCCCATATACCTCTCTATCTATCTATCCCCATATACCCCTCATATCCATCCATCCATCCATCCATCCATCCATCCATCCATCCATCCATATACCCCTCATATCTATCTATCTACATATACCCTATCTATCTATCTACCTATCTATCCCCATACCCCGCCCTCCTCCTTGGTATCTGAGTGCCAGCCAGAAGCCCTGCCCCATACTCAGACATGGTTTGACAACTTCTGTAAGGGAGGGGCCAGCAGCTGCTTCTTGATGAGGAGGCGGAGTAGCTGCTGCTTAAGAGACAGGTTGAAGGGGGAGAGATAGGACCATCATATCCTCTGCCTTCCCCTCAAGTGTTGGGGCAGGGAGGCTGAGGGGAACCCCGGCCATGGGCCTCTTCAGGCAGCTGCTGCTGGACCCACAGCTGGTGAGATGGGAAACCTGAAACCACCCCTGGGTAGATGGGACTCAGTTTCCAAGGGGCATCCCATCCTGGGGCTGATCTCCCCCAGATTCCTAGCCAGGACTCGGGAACAGCCACAGAAGAGATTTCACACAAAGCCAGGGACCCACAGGCTCTGGTTAACCTGGGAGCTTGGGGCACGACCCTCACCTCCACGAGGAAGTCAAAGACCCGCAGGTAGAGCCCCTTGGCCAGGGCGTCGCGGGTGTAGGACGCCTGCTCCACGTTGAGGGTCACGTTGATAGACTCTGACCGGCCACCCCATTTGCTGTCCATCTTCCTGCTGGTGACCTTGTCATTGAGCCTGTCCTTATCTATCCCCAGCAGGTAGGCAGGGAAGGCGAGCACTGCGCACAGGGAGTGAAAGTCAGGGTGTCTCTAGACACCCCATCAGCCCATACAACTCCCTCCCTCTGCCGTTAGTTGTTGTTCCCCAGCTTAGCCACACCCTCATGGACAAGGGGTGGCTGTAGTCTAGTGGTTAGAGCAGAGGTCCTGTGTGCCAGGACTCCCGGGTCCTATTCCTGGCTCTACCAACGTCTTGCTGAGTCACCACGATCCAATTCACGTCCTCTCTCTGTGCCTCAATTGCCCCATCTCTAAAATGGGGACAGTGATGCTCAGCCATGTCTGTATTGTGCTTTGAGACCTGCCGGGTAAGGAATTTGCATACAAGTTCAAAGCATTATTAAAAGCATCTCCACCTGATCTCACAAACTGAAAAGGCTAGCTTGAGGCATTCCGGTTCTCTGTCCATCTTTAAATCCCGCCTGGATATTGTAAGCTGCTTATCTGCCCTGACACTGGATGGAAATCTGCTCATTCAGCTGCCTCCTAGTCTTCTCTACTGGCCCTTTCCCAGGGGGGAGACGGATTCAGGCTGCCGGACTCACGGTCAGGGTTCTCCACCTGGGCATAGTTGCCCTGTTCTCGGAAGCTGATGTTGCCCAAGTGCAGGATTCCAGCCACGATCTGTAGCACCAGCTGCTGGTCCTCCCTGGCGATGCCTATCACCTGCATGGCATTCTAGCGGGCAGAGAAAACATCCCATCAGCTTGATTTAGTTGGGGATTGGTCCTGCTTTGAGCAGGGGGTTGGACTAGATGACGGGCCCCACACTACAAGGAGGATGTGGAAAAATTGGAAAGTGTCCAGCAGAGGGCAACAAAAATAATTAGGGGGCTGGGGCACGTGACTTTTATGAGGAGAGGCTGAGGGAACTGGGATTGTTTAGTCTGCAGAGGAGAAGAATGAGGGGGGATTTGATAGCTGCTTTCAACTACCTGAAAGGGCGTTCCAAAGAGGATGGACCTAGACTGTTCTCAGGGGTAGCAGATGACAGAACAAGGAGTAATGGTCTCAAGTTGCAGTGGGGGAGGGGTAGGTTGGATATTAGGAAAAACTTTTTCACTAGGAGGGTGGTGAAGCACTGGAATGGGTTACCAAGGGAAGTGGTGGAATCTCCTTCCTTAAAAGTTTTTAAGGTCAGGCTTGACAGAGCCCTGGCTGGGATGATTTAGTTGGTGTTGGTCCTGCTTTGAGCAGGGGGTGGGACTAGAGGGCCTCCTGTGCTCCCTTCCAACCCTGATATTCTATGAGTCCCTGGTGTTATGGCTGTAAACTTATCTTGGGAAGATTTGGAAAATAAAAAACACCAGCAAAAATAAACCTGCCGTGAACATTTCGGAAATGGAATATTCAGCCAAAAAAAAAAAAAAAAGAATGTGGTTTTTTGACAGCGAAAACGGTTGGGGTGTCCTGCGGGACTCCCAAGGGGTATAGGCGTGTCCACACATTCAGAAATGTTGCCCGAGAAGAAAGCAGCATCTGCTCCCGGGACACAGTGAAACCCGGACACGATCAGCCCTGCTGTATCAATCTACCACCACGCTGACAGCACTAGTGAAAAGCAGCCACCTCTGGGGTGGGAAGAGAGCGACGAGGTGGCAGGTAGCGCCCTGCACAGTAGTGGCTGGTTGACGTTGGCAGAGGACACACCTCTGACAAAACGTGCCAGGGGCTCATTCCTGCACACGCAGAGCAGGCGGGATCAACCAGGTGTAGAAAGCAGCCTGGGATCCAGGGTACCTGCCTCAGGCAGGAAACCGAGTTGGTGTTAAGAGGGAGCTTGGTACATTTATAAATGGGACGGGGTGGCCCGTGACAGCAGAGGACTGGACCAGTGACCCAGGAGGTCCCTTCCCATCTTGGGTTCCTACAGATGTGGCTGAGTGGACCTTGGAGGCCCTTGGCAGCTTTGCCCCTAAGGGGTGCTTTTGGTTGCCATGCGAATGCTGGGGAAATAATACAAGATGGCAGCACCCCTGGTTCAGAGCCCGACCCCCTCCCATCTCCAAGTGTCCCCCTCTCAGACGGCATGCAGGGAGCCCAGCCTGGCTGCATATGGCCATGGGCTCTCGGCACATGCCCAGCACAGTACAGGAGGCCCAGCTCCGCCAGCCGGTCCTGTTGATGAGCTGTTATCTGGCATGTGGCTGCAGGCAGGTTGCCACTGTCCCCACCTGGATGTCCAGCCCTTTCTTTCAGCTCCAGCCAGCCCCTCTGGAATACGGGGCCGGAGGGCCTCAGGAGTGGGAGAAGATGGGGCCCAAAGAGCTGCCTTCTTGGGGGTCAATCCTGTTTTCATCCACAAGCTGGGTTAGGTCAGATCAGTCCAAAATGTACAGAGACACATTCTAACATGCCCCACTGTGACCACCCTCCCGTCCCCCTGGGCCACTCACCATGGTCTCGTGGAAGTCGCTCCGGTCATCGGTGCCGTCCACCTTGTAGGTTTCGGACTGGTTCAGATAGTAGTAATAATCGGGGGTCATGATCCCCAGGTTCTGCTGCTGCTCTTGGGAGGCCCCTTCAATGAGCTGCCGGTAAAGGAGAGGTGCAGAAGCAGGGCTGGGGTCAGCTCATGGAAACGAACCGGCCCTCAGGGACCCCCTGCTCTGCCGCTTGGGGCCGGCTGTCCCCACTTGGAGTTCCATCCCCTGCTCAGCCAGAAACTCAGGCCTATCAGCGGCTCTTGGGCACAATTCTGCTAGAGACACTACACGGCGTAAACAACGCATAGGGGCACGCACGCTCATTTCCATGCACGGATGCCAATACACAGGCCAGTCCATTTGCACACTCAGACGCACCACGGTGCCCACGTGAACGCATATGCACGTTCACTTACTCGCACGCGCACACACACACACTCGCACGTTCGTAGGCAGTCTGGCACCCACGTGCTGACGTGCACGTTCACACTCAGCCACGTTCACGCTCCTGTTCACACGCACACTTGACCGCAGCGGGCGCCCTGGTTTGTCAGGGTACCTGGTAGTAGATGTGGAAGTTCCTTTCGCTCTCATTCTGGTTCACCACCCTGGATTTCTCCAGCAGGAAATTGGAGATCTTCCCTCCATCCGGCTCACCGCCCCGGCTGAACTGGATTTCAAAGTATTTCCCCTGCCGAGGGAAGACATTTCAGCCGTGAGGCTGCAGGGCTGCGGTTCTCTGGGCACCAGCCAGAGGCTGGGCCATCTTGTTTCAGGGGCCACCCCCCCCCTCGTCTATGGAAGTCTCTCCCACCTCCTCCCAAGACCCTCTGCCTTCAGGCCTCAGCATGTTTCTTTTCCCCAAACCTGCTGTCTCTTGTCACTGGCAGCTTTCTGGGGCAGGGCCTGTCTTTGATTACATGTATGTACAGCACCTAGTACGCCAAGCTTTTGACTCCTGATCGGGGCTTCTAGGTGCTACTGTAAAACAAATAATAGCAATAGACAGGACTCGGGGCAGGGTCTTTCTTTTTGGGTCATCTCATCTCTGACTTTCTTCCTGTCCCCTGAAGGGTTATCTTTCCTTCCCCTCATCTGGGGCCCAACCCTGAGAGGCGCTGACCATCCACAAGGGCAATGCTTATTTAGGTCCTTCCTACAAACACTGCCCCGATCCCTTTCCAGGCTGCACCGCCCACAGAGCCAGCCTTCCCACTGGCAGCAACCCGAGCAAGAGCCCGTGCTGCTGGAATGGGGAAACTGAGCCATGAGTTGCTGATGGGAGTATGGGGCTCTGATGGTGAGTCCCAGTGCTGGAGAGGGATATAAGCCAGTCTGTGGGATTCAGAGATTGCACACGCAGCCTGAAGGATAAGTGTCCCGAGTAGCCACTTGCTTTGCTTGTACTTCAGGCCAGCTCTGTTCCTATCAGACTTCCCCAGGGGATGGGTAGGCTGCAGAAATGAGCCAGATACCAGTGTCTCCCATGGAACTATCACATCTCCCTATCCGCACACCCCTCCCCGGGACCGACTAGCAGTGAAATCTGGCCCTGGAGACTTACAAATCGGCTGGAGTTGTTGTTCCTGACAGTTTTGGCGTTCCCAAAGGCTTCCAGTAGAGGGTTGGACTGCAGGATGATGTCTTTCACATGCTGAGGATTAGAGCAGAGACTGGGCAAGTCAGAGACGGGGCAGGTCCGTTGGCTCCTGGGGGACTAGTCACAGCTTGGTGAGGTGCAATGGCAAAGGGCTGCCAGAAAGCTGGCAACGTTGCACTTCACTGTTTAGGTGCAGGGGATTATTGCTAGCTCTTGGCTTGGAGCGGGTTTGCTATTTCCAGCTCTGGGTTAGTAGGATGGAAGGGCATTGCTCGATGGTAGGCTGGCACAAGGCGGGCACTGCCAGCTCCTTCTTGGTGTGCGTGTGGGGGAGCGCTGCCGGATCTTTGTTGGGAGCGGTTGGTTTGGAAGGGCCAAGTCCTGGATTAGAGCAAGGCAGGCATTGCCAGCTCTGAGCATGGAGGGCAGGGTTTGAAGAGGAAGCATGGTCTGCTGCCTGGCACGTCATCACCTTTCCCGGGCTAACCTAATGTGATCTCAGCCGGCGGGGAGAGCTGAGGAGCTGCAGAAGATGGGGAAAGAGGAGCTGCCCTCTGGCAGAGAGAAAGACGATTCAAACCTAGGAAAGTGGGTGGGAGGGAAGGACGGGATGGAGTGAGGTGGGGGAAATGGAGAGCAAGAATGAAGAGAAGACGAGTAGAGAGAGGGTCAGAGAGAGCCCGGGCTGCAGAGGGAGCCGTACCTGCACTTTCTCTCCACCTCCGGACACTTTGGAAATGTAGCCCATAATGTATTTGGCTGCCACAGTTTTTCCAGCCCCGCTTTCCCCACTGCAGAAACATTCAAACAAAACAGGGGAAAGTGAAATAACCTGCTCAGTGTCTACATTTCCAGACAGAACCACTGCCCTGCTGGAGGTTTCAATCACTTCTAAGCCTGCTGTGGGTCTCAGAGGCAGATTATGCTTTTGTGGGGCCCTGGGCCACAGCAAGGGGGGGCCCTCCCCACCCCTTCCACCTGCAGTGCCCCCCATACCTCTCGTGCTCCTGCCAGGGGGCGGGGTATGGGGGCTTCCCCAGCTTCCTGGCAGGAGCATCGGGCGGGCAGAGCAGGGCAAGCCCCCTCACCCTGACCCCGCTTCCCGGCAGGAGCGCTGGGCGGGCGGGCAGAGCTGATCCATGTGCGGGGGCGCCCATTTTTACGGGCCCCCGCAGTTGGCCGGGGCCCCTGGGCATGGACCTCGTTGGCCCAGTGGCTAATCCGCCACTGCAGATGGGCAAGGTATCTCCTTGCCCAAAGACAGAATATTCATTCCTACCCTAGAACGGGGTGCAGACAGTGACAACCATCCATTGATGACTGAACTTTCCTCTTTGGGCCTGTTTTCCTGACCTTCCTTTGTCTATTTAGGTAAACACTATGGGATAGGGATGGTCTCTTGTTCTTTCTGTGCAGCGCCCAGCACAATAGGGGGCCAGATCTCCCTTGGGGCATTGCAATAGAAATGATAAATAATTTTATAACTCGTAGACCCTTCTGTATTCTCTCTGTGTCTGCGGAAGGGGAGCTCTTGCTGGGTACAGGAGGCTGGTCCAGTTTTGAGTTAAATAGCTCTTCCTAGTCCCTGTGCCTGGTATTGCAGTGAGGAGGAGCGGAGGTGTGCAGCGATATGTAATCCTGGCTTGACGGCACTGCAGCAGGGTGGCGACGAGATTCCAAGCACCGCACACTCTGGCTCCTGGCTGACACTGATGCCTGAACTGTTACTAGTCCTGGTGCCTTGTACCTGGAAGGGAAGTCTCTGGACTTGCCCACATCCGGACAGCTTCTTTGCAATATTCAAACAGACACATGACTTGCGTCAAGGTCATTTCCTGTGCTGAGCTGCCGTCCTCTTGCATCCCAGCCAGGCATATTCGCTTTTAGCAATGTGGTCCAGGGGACTGAATGCAGCACTCAGATTCAGTAAACCTGGGCTCTATTCCCAGCTCTGCCGCAGACCTGCGGGATGACCTTGTGCAAGTCGTGGCCCTTCGTTGTGCCTCAGTTTCCCCTCTCAACCTTTGGCTGACTTGTCCGCTTAGACTGAAAGCCTTTGAGGGCAGGAACTGTCTTTTACTAGGTGTACATACAGCTCCTGGCACAACAGCGGGGAGCCATGATCTTGCTTCATAATGAAGCATGCATAGTGGCAGTGCGGTGGGTCATGTGAGAGAGGAAATACATTAGGGCTTGTCTACATGGGAAAGGTTAGCTAGTTATACCACTATATAGTCTAGTTAAAACCGCGATAGCTATACCAGTGTCCACACACACACAGGTATAACTCTAGCAGTTTAAATTCACACCTTCGCTTATACTGCTCCAACTTTCCCCTTGGGCTGGTCTGGAAGCTTGTTCTCTTTAAAGTGGATGGGAACCACAACATATAAAAGCCTAGTGGTGATGACCGGTGACGGCAGGACACAGACCCTCTCCTAGCCCAGCGTTTCATTGGACACCGTACCAACGTGCTCCCTCCTAGGAATGCAGAGTCCAGGACGTCTGCCAGTTCCTTTGATGACAACACTGATGAACAACTTCACACTGCGATGGGGCTTTCCATCCCCGAGCACTTTGCAGATTACACACATCCACGGGGCTCGCTGCACCCCACCACGGCAGGGCAGCTGCCCTTGCAAGGCAGCCTACCCGCGGCTTCCCGGCGCATAGCAACGTAGGAGAGGAAGTGAAGAATGCTGTACCCAGTCAAAACTGGAAGAGGAATTTAGGGAGGCGGGACTGGAATTCAGCCAAGACAGCAGCACTAACAACCCTGACCATATGAAAAGTGTCGTGGAATCTCTAATGACCCCAAGGGGGCAGGACTTTAGCCCCACTCTTCTGGTTTACTTCTTCTCCCGAAGACGGCACCGCTCCCTATAGCACCGCAGTGGGGTATTGGGTCAGTACTGGCCTTGGGAAACAGACCTGACCCTGCTCCACAACGGAGATCGACCCCCACGTCCTCCACCCAAGTCTCTCTTATTTGGGAGTCGGCGTTCTTGCTACCTGATAATGACGCACTGGTTCTCTCCATCGATCAGCATGTTCCGGTACATGTTGTCGGTCAGAGCGTAGATGTGGGGCGGATTTTCATACTGAGCCTAGAGGCCAACAAACAGACGACGAGAACAGTGGTTACTAACTACAACGCAGAGTCTAACGCATAAACCAGAACCCTCTCGGTGAGCAGCACTTTCCCTCCACTTCCCTTCTCCAGTGAGACAGTCGAACAACCTTAACTCTGCCCTACAGCAATGCCATGTGGTAACTATACAAGTATGACCAGTGGCTGTCAACCTACTGACCATTGTGGGCCTCGTATGCAGCACTGTGTGTGTTATGCGGGCTGCATCCACACAAAATATATACTACCTGTATGGCCCTGAGGATGTCAGATGGGCTGCCGCTGTGTGTACCTGACTGGGCTGCAAGCAGCCTGCGGGTCACAGGTTGAGAACCACTGAGTATGACAGTGGCATGGTAATGCTTGTGACTCCAGGTTAGATTAAACTGATTTTTAAAGACACATTAGAGGTTTTAAATCTTTTCCCCCCTTCAGGGCAGAATTAAGGTTTTTTGTGGGGCCTTAGCTGTGAATTTCCATATCTTAATACCTTTGGGTTTTTTTTAAGTGTAACCTTAACTCTGAAGTTCCTGGGCTTATAAAGCTGTTTTTTGGAATAACTTCAACTGCTCAGTAATATTTTTTTACCTAAGTTGCTGACATGTACTTTCAACCTGAACACAGGTTTTATTTGGAAATATATACTGCAGTAACCCCTATAGGCCCCAGAGCTGGAGAGGAGAAAGACACCCAGGGAGCTGCCCACGGTCACTCAGCAGATCACAGAGTGAGCTGGGACCAGAGCCAGGCCTCCTGACTCCCAGTCCGAGACCCTAGCCTAGCCTGGGGCCCGTTTATACAATCCGTTAGAAATGTGTCCACGCCTTGCACGTTATCCAAAGGTACAAGACAGAGTAGCCCGAACAAGGAGTCATGTCAAACAGCCCCGCCGCAGTTCTAACCCCCAAGACCAGCCAGCCTCCTCACCGCTCCTTGGTAGAGCTCAACCTCCCGGTCCGTGAAGTAAGGCATCTGCTTGAAGGGATTGACTGAGATAAGAACCGAGCCAATGTAGGTCTGAGCTCTTTGTTAAGGTCCATCAGCTTTCCTCGTGTTTCTCCTTCCCCCTTCCCACCCAGCCCTGCGCACCAGACATGCCATGGTACCCAAAGCCAACAAGACCCAAAAGGACCGCGGTAGCTTCAGGAGCGCGGTGAGGACTTTGATACAAGATATGGGTCCAGACCAGCTCCCCCACCCCCACCTGGGGGGATTTGGGATCTGGAACTAGGGGTGCTGCAGTGGTTTCCATCAAATCCAGGGTTTACCGTTTGGTTCCATGGCTCTCAGCACCCCCACTGTACACATTGTTCCCCCACCCCTGGAACTTGGCAGCTTATTGCGGGGGGCTCACTGCAAAAAATCTCCCCATGGCGCAGTTAAGGCCCAAGGAGAGCGATGGCAGATGGACAGTTCTGGGCTTCTCTGGCTCCTTCTAACCCCGGGGCCACGGACTGGTCACACAGATTGCCACCCCAGGGGAAGGGGCCATGACGCGGCACCTTGATCAGCGGGAGAAGTAAGGGGTAGCAGCAAGCGGGGGTGCTGGAACAATTTGTATACCGGGGTGCTGAGGAGGGAAACCATGGGAATCGTGTAGTTGGTGTTTGTTATTACTACTTCAAGCCAGCACCCCTAGCTCCAGCACAGCTGGCAGTAAGTGCCTTCCCTGCTCGGGTAAGGGAAGAGCCGGGCCGCAGCGGGCTCGGGTGACCAGATAGCAAGTGTGAAAAAATCGGGATGGGGGGGTAATAGGGGCCTATACAACACAAAGCCCCAAATATTGGGACTGTCCCTATAAAATTGGGATACCTGGTCACCCTACAGAGGGCTAATGGCACAGCCCCTGTCCCTCCTGGCAACTTCTGACATGGGACTGCAGGAAGGAGGCACTGGATTTCCGCCAGGGGCAATGTTGGAGGAGTTTGTTCTTTGGGACCAGTTCAAAAGGCAGAAGGAAAATTGGATTCAGTGCCACCCAAGGGCCACATTTCAGGTGTTCAGCTCCCATTTTGGCACCTCGAGAAGGGCTTGGATTTTCGCCGGACTTCTGAGCTCTTTCGAAAATCTGCCCACTTAGGGCCGGTGCTTTTGGAAATCGGGCCCCAGCTGTAGGTGCTGATGTGGAGCATGAGTGAAAACTCTGCCCCTTGTGGCCAGGAGGTTTCCCGAAGCCCGCCCTTGCCCAGCAGCACCTGGCGGGTGGTCTCCCTCCAAAGCCTTGTCCTGCGGAATAACAAAGCGTTATTGTGGCGGTCTTGAAACGGGCTCCACTCACATGACATCACCCCGTGGCGAGGCTGCGTTGCCACCACAGAATATGCAGAAGGCTGGCCGAGGTAGACTGTGGGTTTGAGCCTGTATTGGAAAAAGGACACTGCACTAGACGGACCAGTGGTCATCTCCTATGCAGTAGGAGGTTGGGCGCTGGGCGAAGATGGGCCAAGGGTCTGGTCCAGTGTAAGGTGGCTCTTCTCTTCTTAAGACCTCTCCTCATGATGCATTTGCAGAGTTTTCGCCTCCTACCCAAGCTCAACAGGAGCTTTCTGCAGCCTCGGGCTGGACGAGTGCCCATGAAAACGGGGGCCGCCCTGCAAGATCAGATACAGGTGATGACCCCGTTTGTAGGCACCCACCACCTCTGAGTTGTGGCCTCCCCAGCGAGTATGTCGCAAGCGAAACAAGCGGTGAAAATCGCAGCCTGTTTTGGAAGGGCGGCCCCCAGCACTGCTTTGATGTGGCAGAACAGCTGTGCCACATGAAGGGGGCAGGAGGCCCGGCTCTGCGCAAGGAGCAGAGCATCGTCATTCCAGCCTGGAGGTTAACTGGCCACAGCACTCTTGCCAGTAGCACCCTCCAGGGTCCCCAGTCACTGTGGCTTGGCCAGGGTCCTCAGGGGAGGGTTCGTGTGCAGCACAGTCGGGATGGAGCACTCTGCTGCTCATCACACGTTACCACTACTTCCGGCCACCTTGGCGACACTTGCCCCTGTCGGTGATGACAGCTCTGTGTTCTGCAGCCCATCTGGTCGCCGAGTTCCTTCCTTCCTCGTCAGCTCCACGTACAGCAAGCCTGTCTGCACAAAACCCCTATAAAAAGCGCTGAAGTCGGTAGAGATACGCGGATTCACGCTGGCTGAAGATCTGGGTCTAATGAATGACATTTACGACACTCTGTGTGCACTTCGCCCAGTTGTTATGACCGACACTCAGCACTTCGTAGGTCTCAAAGCCCTTTATAAAGGGGGTACAATTACTGCCCTGCTACAGATGGGGAAACTGAGGCACGGAGACACCTCACGGCTTGCTTAGTGAGCCGGGGCGGGGCTGGGGAATAGAACCCCCGTGTCCTGACTCCTACAGCTGCACCTTCTGCATGTACTTGGGCTGCCTCCTTCCTATAGACCTGCCCCATGGTATCTGCCCAAGGTGGACCAAAGATGGAGGCACATGCACAGGAGACCCCAAAGGCGGACAGATACGAGGTGGTGAGCGGGAGGGGCTATGAGAACAGCAGGGCTGGGGAGAGCAGGGGGGACCGTTGCAATGGAGGGCTCCGGGAGAGGAGGGTGGGTGTTACGACGGGACAGCGTGTGGGGTCATACAGAGCTAGGAGAAGCCTCACTCCCTGCAGCAGATGTTTAAAGCAGGACCTGTCCCCTTCATGCCCACCTGGTTCAAGAGGCCAGGTGTGGCTTGTCCCCCAAGAGAGGGAGTGACAGTGGGGAATAGCGTGTCTCTTACAGAATGGGAAAGGGTGATGTAAGAGGAGGAGGAGGGGCTGGTGCTTCCTGGGTAATGCAGAAGTGCTCTGGACTGACTCATGGCTGGACACTGGGCCCTTACAGAGCAGCAGGAAAAAAAAAAACCCCAAAAAACGGAAGAAGCAGGTTTCTGGGGTTTGCTTCTTTTCTAAAAAAAACCAAGCAGACCAAACAAATGAGCAGCTCCAGCCTTTCTGGGCTGTTGTCACAGGCAGGAGGAGCACCCGCTCCGAGCTGTCGCAGAGCACAGCCTTGTAAGGACACAGCCTTGCCTTCGGTGGAAACCGCAGCCCACTTGAGCGCAGTGAGCTCTCTCTCTGATGTGCTCCTCTTCCCTGAGACCTGCTGTAGCTCACTGCTCCCAGCTCCCCTGCGGGGGAACATTGTTTCCAGCCTGATAGCCAGGGAATTCAGTGCTCGGCCAGACCTAGAAAGATTTCCCTGCTGCCAGCTGGCTGCCTCCTAGTAGGGATGGGACGTGGGAGCAAAAGGCGCGCTCTGGATGGCCATTGGGATGGTGCAGGCCCTTGTCTGGGCACAGGGCCAGGCTCAGTCTCATGCTTCTGTGGGTCAAACCCCATGATAATCAAATAGAAGGTCAGGGGGAGTTTATGTTCTCAGACTGGTGAGCAAGGAACTAGCCAAGCAAAGAGCGACCCTGCAGGGTTGTGCTGACTGTCTCCTCCGATTGGCCTCGCAGCGAGCTCCTTAACGCCACTGCCCTGATATAGGCAGGATCAACATCCACGGCCAGGCGGCCGTCAGAGACTCGAGCAGGAGGGGGCGCTTCAGGCAACTCAGCCCTTCACAGAAACCTTCGCCCTTCCCTGGTGCAGTGCCCCATGTGGACGAGCGCCAGGGAAGTGCATGAGACTGAGATCCCAATGCAGGAGGCTAAGCAATATCGCAGTGACAGAACTAGAACCCTGAGCAACAGCTGGGCTGCCAACGAGCATCTGGCTGCGTATGGTCCTCAAAGACCAGCTGGGCTAGGGATGGAGGCGAGGCAGGGCAGCGTGAGGTGCAGTGGGTCATCAGGGCTGGGACAGCAGGGGGTCTTGGCCTTCACAACTTCCTCTGGCAAAGAGTTCCACAGGTTGACTGTGCATTGTGTGAATGAGAACATACGAACGGCCATGCTGGTCGTCTAGCCCAGTCTCCTGTCTTCCAACAGTGGCCAATGCTAGGTGCCCCAGAGGGAAAGAACAGAACAGGGAATCATCAAAAGATCCATCCTCTGTCACCCGTTCCCTGCTTCTAGCAGACAGAGGCCAGGGACACCATCCCTGCCCATCCTGGCTAACTGCCATTGATGGACCTATCCTCCGTGAACTTATCTAGTTCTTTTTTGAACTCTGGTATAGTCTAACAGGTGCCAAAGGACAAGGCTGGGGTGCATGGGCAGAGATGTGGGGCAGGCCAGGACTGGAAAGGCAGGGGGTGTTGCAGGGGAAGCTTGCTAAAATTGCATTGGCCGAGCTGCATAGAGGGCTCAGGACTCAAAAAGCAAGGGGAGCGCAAGGGCAGGGACTGAGACCCATCAGCACAGCTGCAGTCAGGTTGCCCATAACCTTGCGAAATCCTCCACGCCATCTTCTCCTGTTTCACACCCCACCCCTCTCCGCCCTGAAGAGCCAGCTGCCGCCCGTACATGCCAGATGAAGAGGAACAGCTGAAGCGACTTTTGGAGTCCATTAGCCTATTCCCCAAATCCAGGAAGTGCTTCCCCTCCCCGACACAACATTGCCACAGAGCGCTCCCGGATCGCGTCAGAGAAGCCCGGGGCCACTTCTTGAGCCTGCTCAGCTGGATTTGCTCTCTTTGCTGGCATCCACTGACAGGGACACGTGAAATCAGCGAGAGCCCCAGAGCCGCCGAGCATGCTGTGTGCACTGGGGCAGTCCCAGGATTCTGCAGAGACCCCCATTTTGGAAATAGCCTTCGGTTGGAGCAGTGGAAAGCGTTGTTCTCTAGAACGGCTGACGCCAGAGAAGCAGCTATGGGCCACTCGAGAGGCCTTAGCATAAATCACAAAGTCAGCCACTGGATCACAGTACTATGGGGGAGCACAGCCACACCGCCAAGGTGAGGGGCTGATAGGAAACACAGCTGTGTCAGGGGACCAGGGGCAGGAACCGGGCCAGCGAGGGCTGTCTGCCTGTGCCACAGAGCACAGAAACTTTGGGCTGGGGGCTAATGGTCTTGGCACTGGGATCTGGGAAGGGTTCCAGTACTGGCCCCAGAGCCTGAGCCCTTAGGCTGGGGGTGCAAGGTAGGAGGACACCACATGGAAAGAAATAACAACCATGCTTCCTCCCTTTAAGCCCTCAAGGAAAATTCTGTCCAAGGACCTGTCTGGCAGCAGCTCTGGTGTGACGCACAAAGGCCCGGGGGCAGGAGTTGAGAGGGACTGCACAGCTTAGCTCATGGGGGCTAGCTGAGGTTGCTGCTTTTTGGGTTTTTTTTTTGAGGAAACTATTAGCTATCCTGGGTTGCAGAGCTATTTGCTAGACAGCAGAAAAAAACAGCAGGGCTCATGCTTCCTGGGTTCTGTCCGTGGCTCTGGGAGAGGAGCGTGGCCTTGGTGGTTGCACAGAGAATAGCCAAGCACATAGATTGGGCAGATTCTTTCTGAAACACAGTGTGGTTGAGACTTGGGTGTGCTATACCAGAGAACTGGATTCTGTTCTCAGCTCTGTCCAAGGTTACTTTATATGTAAAATGAAGGCAATGGCACTTGCCTGTCTCATAGGGAGCGGTACGAAGCCTCGCTCAATTGTAAAGGTTGCACAGAACAAGCGGAGGGTGAAAGAGATGAGCCTGGCTCTCGTGGTCTCCTGGCTCCCAGCTCAGGGCACCTTCCCTGTCACAGAGATGAAGGAGGCAGAACAGTCTCCTGAATGTAGGGACCGCCTGCAAAATTTGCCAGGTGGTGCAAGGAATAGGGCCCCGATGTCCAGACCCAGCAGGGGTGCGGATCTTGCCACTTGAGCCAGTCCACCCTGAGATAAGGGGATGCAGAACTGAAATGAATTCCTTCAGCAGCGGTCATGGTGCATCGGAGGCCCAACATTTAGATTTTGTAAAGATAAAGCTGCTAAATACAGAAAGGGCCTGATTCTCCATCATCCTGCCTCTTGTGCACTCATTTACACCCGTGCAGTGAGAGTGCAAAACACAACCGTTCAGCTCTGGGAAGATTTGACACCACTTTGCACAGTCTAAACACTGGCACAAGTCACAGGGCAACACAGCACCTGGCCCACAGAGTGATGATACTTGCCTGACTGTAAACCGATATTAAATGGCAACGTTATTTCACGATTGGGGTTGTTTTATATCTTGTCCTGCTGCAGTGCTGGGAACCAAAACCCCAAAATGCTGTCCAATGGATGAGAGCCAGGAAGTGAAACTGACCAGTGTGGTTTCTGTATCTGAGCAGACTGAGAGGCACCAAGGCAATAAGTAGCATCAACGATAGGTAAACCGGTTTCTGTGCGGGGCAGGGCGGTGGGAGCATGTTCCATTATGCACCATACTCTGCACTGGCTGTCCATTCATATCGGGGGCAATGCCAGGTACCGCAATGGTCTGTGCCCCAGGTGTTTCAGAGGATGCCTCTCTCCCGGGCTCTGTTGCCAGCAGGTGTGCTCCTGCTGTCTGTCTGAAGGCTGGAGCTCATGGGAGCTGGCCGTTGGCTCCCATCAGGAATACATTCAACTCTTTTACGGCGATGCAGCTCTGCGTGCCGGCTTTTCCCTTGGTGCAGGTTCCGGATTCTCCCATCACTCAGCCTTGCTTTCTTTTGAGGCTCCCGGTACTGTCCATGCCAAACTCAAGGAGGGGGTTCAAGCCAGCTACAAAAAGGCAGAGGCTTAACTGAAGTGCCGATGTGTTTTCCCATGAAACATGCCCTGGTGCTGCGGTGTAAATACTCATCCTTTTATAACGCAGATGGACTCTGGCAGATCGGCTCCCAGCTCTAGTCAGCTTAGTTATACTTGGCCTCATTATCCCACACCCTGGTACCCTGTGTCTTCCAGCCAGCCCCCTGCACCGGGGAATTTATACCAAGGCTGCAGTGGGCTGGCCGCAAATAGAAGAGATTGTTCTGCATGTTCTCGCTAGGACTGGTTGGAACCGTTTTTGACGGAAGATTGGGTTTTCAACCAAAGAATTTTTGTGTGTGAAACGTGTTCAGTTTCTGCAGAAAATTTAGAAATTTCGTAAAAAACCAAAACATTTCACTTAAAAATGTCTCCTGGGAAGGGTGCAGTTCAGGTGGTGTACGTTCCCATTCTCCTCTGTGGGCCCAGCTTTCTGGCCAGACTACATCTTCCATGATGCATCGCAGCCAGAGACTCCTAATCACCAGCTCCCTTCACCAGCGGGGTAGAAAGTGGTCCACCATGGGAGATATATTCAGGTTCCTTATACTCCTCTTATGGCCAGCCAGGCTTTTTGGCTGGATTACATCTCCCATGATGCACTGCTTTCTACCTTATTGGTGAGGGGAAGAGAGAATCATAGGAAACCCTGGCTGTGATGCATCATGGGAGATGTAGTCTGGCCCAAAAGCCCAACTGATCCAAAGAGGAGAATGGGAGCGTAAGTAACCAGAACTATAACTCCCATGAGGCACTGCTGCCCCCATTTCAATTAGAATATTTTGGTTTTTGGCCAAAATATTTCACCAAAGATTCAAATGGCCAGATCATCACGACATGGAGGCCACGGGTCCGACTGAGCCCGTCCTGCAGAGCTGGGGGAAGTGAGCTTTCCAAGGGCACCTGGCCCGATTGCTAACACCAAAGGCCAAAATATCCAAAGACCTCAGGGCTGGAATTTCAGAAGCACTTCACACCCAGCAACACCCACTGAGACACTCCCTGGCACATTTTCAAGTGAGCTCAGCACCCCATGGGCAAAGCTCTTTTGAAAATCCCGGCGCTTGTTTTGGTGCGTAAAAGGGAGCGGACTTCGTTTGAAATTCCGGCCCTGATTTTGAGTGCCGGAGAATTCTGCCCTTAGGGGCCCAGGGGGAGTGCGCACTGGTCCATTCAGCCTTTCAGAAACACCAGGTGTCATTGCTTCTCTTGCCTTCCTATGCGAAAAGCAGGAGCTTCCATACACAGATTGAGACAGGCATCTGGTTTTGTGGCTGCTGTTGAGAGTGCCTGCGTCCACTGCTGAGTATTGTTCAGAGACTCACAGGAGATATCCCTACGCCTCCTACGACAACAGGACAATTGGGAACTATTTTCCCCCTGTATCTCCAACCCTGGAAAGACATTGCTGATACGAGAGCCTGAGCTAGCCCCCCTTTACAGGGCTACCGCTAGATCCACCCGTAAAGGGGAGACCTAGAATGGCCAGAACAGACCCCAGAATTATTCCACTGAAAGGCACTTAGGTGCAGCCTTGCTACCCCAAGCATGGCCTGTTTTGGTTTCTATGAGATGCCCCAGTGCCCCCAGCATGGCCCCCGGAAAGGATACGAAGATGTAATCATCCATGAAGCGCTTTTTAAGATTTTCCACAATAGCGTCCTCGGAGATTTTGGAGAGAAGGACCATGTCATCCACTCCGCTTTGCTTGACATTGTGGCTCTGCCAGTGAAACAGCTCCTTGCTGCCCTGTGGAGAGATGGGGGAGAATTACTGCATACAGCAATGCAAAGGAAATGCTTTTGAGAAAGCAGTGTGGTCCAATGGCTAGGACTCGGGTCTGTGAGTCAGGACCGGTGTGTGTGTATGTGTGTGTCTGATCCTTTCGCAGCCACTGACTCACCATGTGACCTCTGTACCTCAGTTTCCCCATCAGGAACATGTGAATAATAATGTTCAGGCCCCTTTATAAGGTGCTTTCAGATCACAGGAGTTACATAAGAGCAAAGTGTCCCTATTATTTATGGTTCTAACTCATTTCCAAGATATTAAAAGCGAAAGTCTCTGCTAGTAAAACAGAGCACAGCTACAGCAAAGTCAAGGGAGCGGCGCCAATTTGCAAGAGCAGAGAATTTGCCCCTTAATTTAAATCAAGTACTGTTACCCCCACACCCCCACCCCCACCCCCACCCCGCCTGCGTGGTATCGCAGAGATTGGCCTGACATTTGGCACTAGGCCGTATCACGCAAGCAGCACTTGTTGGACACGTCGCCTTTGGGGCCTGCTGCTCAACATCATCCAAAAAGCTCAAAAGGCTCCTCTGGGGAAACGAACGAGGGTTGGGAGTGTGGGGGGAGAAAGAAAAAGCAGAGGCCTGCTTTGGGTGCAGGCTTTGCCATGTTCTGCAGAATCTGAAATCCCAGGCCGCCCCGATACCAGAGCCTCCTTCCCCTCCTGTGAATCACAAGCTGGAGAGGCCCAGTCTCACAAAGATGACGCCAAGGAGAACCGCCATGTTACCGCCGTCTGGTTTTGGCCCCCAGGCCACCTTGTTTTGGCCCCCAGAGCAGTCCAAAGTCAGGAGGAAGCAACTGCAGTGTACACTTTAGCTGGTGTTGCCACTTCTGAGGACAGTGGGATGAGCCCAAGCCCATCGAACTGGACAGCAGGCAGCGTGTACTGAGCGCCCTGACCGATTTCCTGGGACAATACCTCAAAAACCGGACAATCCTGGGAAAACCTGGCCAGGCGGCAGCCTTGGCTTTAGCCCACTTCCATCCTGCTGGGCTGCAAGCCGGAGGAGCTGCATACAAATCTCACCCCACTACGCTATCGAAAACTAAGCTCACAAACGAGAATGCTTCTCTGTATAGCGCCAATGCCCTGTGCTCTCCCACACCCCATATCGGCCTGTCTCCACCAGTTACCTCTTGACTCAAACATGGTGTAGCAGACCTCACCCCTCACCAGGGCACCCCAGGCAGCCAGCCACAGCGCAAAGGATGGGTCCTGCCTCCGTTTCCCCTGGTCACTGGGGCCGACTGAGTTATCCAGTCACCAGCCATCTCACCTATTTGGGAAAGGAAATATGTCCTCCTTCAAGTCCAGGGAAATGCCCACTCCTGGGCATAGTGTATAACTGCAAGCTTCAGCCGTTCTCTCAGAGTAAGACAATTCATCAACCCCAAACAGGGGCTTTATAGGGAGAGCCCTGATATTGGGGGCTCTGTCTTATACAGGTGCCTGTTACCCTCCCGCCACCCCCATCCTTGCTCTCTGGCCACCCTAACCCCAAAGCCTTCTCCAGCTGCGTTGCACCCAGTTCCTCCGTCATTCTTCCAGGCCCCATTCTCACGGCCCAAGAGTGAACAAACCCCGGCTCACAGTTTCCCACGCTCCTGTTCCACGGCTTCCACACCACTGGTCTTTTACCACACTTCTTGTGACTGTTCCCCTACAACCCTCGCCTCAGGGCTCCTCTGAGCAGGCTTCCCACAGAGTTCTACGCCCCTGGCCCCTCCGCCGGCAGACCCCCCTGGGGGGGTCACCCTTGTGCTAGCCGGTTCTTCCCCTTTACCCAGGGCCCCCCGCAGAACTCGTCCACCTAGTGGGGTTCCCCAGGTCTGTCACACCAGCTCCTCTTCCCTCCCAGAAGCTTCCAACTCCTGCTTGCCCAGGTCCCTGCCACTCTCTTCAAGGACCCACCCCCGCATTAGGGTGACCATATTTTCCCACAGGGCTGGCCCGAAGCACCCCCCGACCCATGCAGGCTGTCCAGAGCCCTCCCTGCCTCCCGCCCGCATGGGGCTCGCCCGAGGTCCTCCTCCCCCTGCCCCCGACGCGCAGGGCTGACCCAAGCCCCCCCAGCTTCCTGCCCACGCTGGGCCACTCCGAGGCCACCCTCTCCTCCTCTGCGTGTGAGGTGGTCTAAGCCCCCCCGCTGCCCGCCTGCGGCCACCCCAACCCTCCCCTCCAGTGCAGGGCTGGCATTGCCGCTTGCCCCCCCACATGTTCCTCCATACCCCGCTAGGGGTCGCACCCCACGGTTTTGGCGAAACTGTGTATTTGTTCAGTTTGCTTTTGCCAACTGGTGATCAGCTGGCAAGAGCAAATGGGACAAATGCTCAGTTTTGCCCACCCTCTGTCCTGTTTTAGGAAACCTGGCCTATGAGGAGAGGTGAACGAAAACTGGGTGTGTTGAATCCTGAAAAAAGAAAACCGAGAAGGGGACCTGATAACAGTCTTCAAATATGTTAAGGGCGAAAGAGGACAGCAATCAATTGTTCTCCACGGCCATGGAAGGTAGGACCAAAAGCAATGGGCTCCATCTGCAAGAAGGGGGTGAGTTAGGTTAGACAACAGGAGAAACTTTCTAACTTTAGGGGATTTAAGCTCTGGACCAGGCTCCCCAGGGAGGTTGTGGAATCCCCGTCATCAGAGGTTTTTAAGAACAGGTTGGACAAACCCCCCGTCAGGGATGGTCTAGGTTGGCTTGGCCCTGTCTCAGTGCAGGGGGCTGGACTAGACGACCTCCCGAGATTCCATCCAGCCCAACCGTTCAATAGTTTTATGACTTTCCCTGAACGGCTGCATGGCTCTTTATAGCAGCCAGGTGCCCTCTATCAGGCCCCTATGAGAGGCAGCCGACGAGTCGCAGGTGAACTGGACCTGTTCCATCTTAAAGGAACCAGTCTCCCTGTGACACTTGGGCCCAGATTCACGAAGGTTTTGAGCCCCCTAACTCCCACTGGTGCCACAGAATCATTTCCTCTCTGTGAGAGATGAGTAGGAATTGCTTGTTTCCATTTTTCAGTGTATCATGGAGGAAGTCTCCTGAGGTTGTCTATTTATCTTTGTACTCCCATGGCAGCTGGTTGGGAGGGAAGCTGCGGCCTGGGATTTAGGACTTTCCAGGCTATGCAAAGGGGATCAGAATGAACTGGGTTGTGCCAAGTTACTTTCCCTTGGTGGCTGCCATTTTGTGCTAAACTTTCATTTTAAAAAAAAGTATCTAATACTTAAGGCAGCAAAGAAAACCTTCCAGAGGGTGACCTGAGTGTAAACTAATGCAATGATGCCTACCTGAGTCTGCAGGCAGCCTGAAACAACAGCCCGGAGAGAGGTTGTCTTAATAGGGTGTTAACTCTGAAACTTACTAATGACAATTTAAATATCAACTTTGTTCATCACTTAGAACCTGGTCAAAGCAGACAAGAAAGAACTCAGGTTATTATGGTGTGATGGGCTGCCCAGTCCACTGTGAGTAGCATCTTGTTTTGGTGTCACAAAGTGGTTGTGCTTGGCATGAGGGAGGAGTTTGCTATGGGGGTGGAGCTGTAGAGAGTACAACCATTTATTTGTTTCAAGGCTGACCCCCGCTTTGGTCACTCCTCGCTGGTCTCTTCCTTTCCAGCCCAGTTCATTGCTCTAGCAAATTTCACTACGTTTCACTCAAAGCAGGAGCCGTTATCAGGCCCTGCCCATCCGGCAGTCCCTAGCTCAGTGAATCTTCTGCATGTGGCTGCTGCTGCTCCGGAATTTCCTTTTTTCACTTGACGTGCATCAGCCCCAGCTTTCACTTCTCCCGTCAGCCAGTTGTTTCTTCCGCTTCCCCTTTTTCTTCTCTTCCTCTTTTGCTTTGTTTTCCTCTCTCTCCTGGAGCCACAGAGCTGATTTTGGACTCCTGGTTTCAGACTGTGCCACATACTACTATAACTGTGGCCCAAGGATCCAGCCTGATTCCCACAGGAAATCAGAGCCGGTGTGTCCCAAACACCTGCTCCCTTTGTCCCCTCCTCTCTCACACGTACCACTCTTGTGCAGCCGGACCTCGCCAGAGCAGCTGGTTTCAGGCATTCTCTGATGAGGTCACATCCACTCGTGCGGATCAGCCCGTTTCCCATCCTTGTCATTCCTGTACCTTCTCCACTGTGTCACCTGCCTCGTGGGCCAGCAGATGCATCTCGGCTGGACGCAGCCAGGGACATGAAGCCTTTGGTATTTAGGAAACTCCAGCTGGTGTAGAAGGATGCAGCAACAAAGGCTCCTGGCAGCTCATCACACCTGTCCTCTGCTCTCTGCATCGGCTCCCCGCAGAATTCTTAATCAGGTTCAAGGTCTCAATGCTTATCTTCAAAGCACGTCACGGCTTGGGCCCAGGCAATCGGAAAGCGACTAAAGCTGCAGGATGAGGACTTGTAGTTGACAATGCGGGTACAATGCATCCCTCCAGCCCAGTGAAACTCTCGACAATAAGGGTACAACTGATTCGTGCAGCAGACAGAACTTTCTCGGGGGCTGGCCTGAGACTGTGGAATGAATGCCCCGAGAAACCGAGGCCCATCGCAAACTTCCCCACCTCCTGTTCCAAGTGCAAGGCGCCTTTCTTTGCCCTTGCCTTCTCCAGTGTAACGACATGGCACCGTGTAGATTTATAAACAACAGAACACTCCACTGCACATGCGTCTTGGGGAGAGGACAACCAACATGTGGTAGAAGCTGGTCAAAAGAACATAAGAACCGCCATTCTGGGTCAGACCAATGGTCCATCTAGCCCAGTGTCCTGTCTTCTGACAGTGGCCAAAGCCAGGTGCCCCAATCATCAAGTGATCCATCCCCTGTTGGCCATTCCCAGCTTCTGGCAAACAGAGGCTAGGGACACCATCCCTGCCCATCCTGGCTAATAGCCATTGATGGACCTATCCTCCAGGAATTTATCTAGTTCTTTTTTGAACCCTGTTTAATTGCTTAATACACGACTGGAAGGTGCTCAGGTGATGAGCACGGTGTAAGAACCTATCTAGAATAGACTAGGATAGCAAGATCCCCAGGGAACACTGGGGTTAGTCGTAGGCCACAGTATGTGACTTCATGGGCCAAGTTCAGCCCTGCTGTAACTGTACTGACATCAGTGGGGATGAGCGTGGCCCCCTCCTGTCCTGAGTCACATGAGGTTGGGGGTGGGGGAAGAGGGAGAAATGATACAGTCCCTAGGTGGAGACAGATGGAGGCCACCAAACTGTGCCTCCCCGGTGACCCGAGCCACATCACTTACTAGCCTCAGGACCTGCTGTGGGGCTGTAATACTAGCCGTGAAGCTGAGTCATGCAATGGGAAGCGTGACGGAAAAAAAAAAGCCGTTATTCCATATAAACCCAACTCCACCTCCCTCCGGGTCCCTGGGGCAAAAAACTCTTGCTAGACAGAACTGTTGCAGGATTGCGGCTTGTTAGCCGGGATTCTTAGCAGGAAGGACTCGGTGTAGGCAGGATTTTGAGAGACCCTTCAGAGAACTCAGCCTGTTCTTCCCTCTTTCTCTAGTTCCTCATTTGAGTTCCTTCCTCTGCCTCACTCCCCCATACACTCTTTCTTCCTAGTAAGAAGTTATGAAAGAAACCCAGTGAAGATGGCAGGTTTCAGAGTAACAGCCGTGTTAGTCTGTATTCACAAAAAGAAAAGGAGTACTAGTGGCACCTTAGAGACTAACCAATTTATTTGAGCATAAGCTTTCGTGAGCTACAGCTCACTTCATCGGATGCATACTGTGGAAAGTGTAGAAGATCTTTTTATACACACAAAGGATGAAAAAATACCTCCCCCCACCCCACTCTCCTGCTGGTAATAGCTTATCTAAAGTGACCACTCTCCTTACAATGTGTATGATAATCAAGGTGGGCCATTTCCAGCACAAATCCAGGGTTTAACAAGAATGTCTGGGGCGGGGGGGGGGGGGGGGAGGAAAAAACAAGGGGAAATAGGTTACCTTGCATAATGACTTAGCCACTCCCAGTCTCTATTCAAGCCTAAGTTAATTGTATCCCATTTGCAAATGAATTCCAATTCAGCAGTCTCTAGCTGGAGTCTGGATTTGAAGTTTCTCTGTTGTAATATCGCAACTTTCATGTCTGTAATCGCGTGACCAGAGAGATTGAAGTGTTCTCCGACTGGTTTATGAATGTTATAATTCTTGACATCTGATTTGTGTGCATTTATTCTTTTACGCAGAGACTGTCCAGTTTGACCAATCACCATCACAGGGCCTAATCACATCAGCCACACTATCAGAGGCTCGTTCACCTGCACATCTACCAATGTGATAGATGCCATCATGTGCCAGCAATGCCCCTCTGCCATGTACATTGGTCAAACTGGACAATCTCTGCGTAAAATAATAAATGGACACAAATCAGATGTCAAGAATTATAACATTCATAAACCAGTCGGAGAACACTTCAATCTCTCTGGTCACGCGATTACAGACATGAAAGTTGCGATATTACAACAGAAAAACTTCAAATCCAGACTCCAGCTAGAGACTGTTGAATTGGAATTAATTTGCAAATTGGATACAATTAACTTAGGCTTGAATAGAGACTGGGAGTGGCTAAGTCATTATGCAAGGTAACCTATTTCCCCTTGTTTTTTCCTACCCACCCCCCAGACATTTTTGTTAAACCCTGGATTTGTGCTGGAAATGGCCCACCTTGATTATCATACACATTGTAAAGAGAGTGGTCACTTTAGATAAGCTATTACCAACAGGAGAGTGGGTTTGTGTGTGTGGGGGAAAACCTGGATTTGTGCTGGAAATGGCCCAACTTGATTATCATACACATTGTAAGGAGAGTGATCACTTTAGATAAGCTATTACCAGCAGGAGAGTGGGGTGGGGGGAGGTATTTATTCATGCTTTGTGTGTATAAAAAGATCTTCTACACTTTCCACAGTATGCATCCCATGAAGTGAGCTATAGCTCACGAAAGCTTATGCTCAAATAAATTGGTTAGTCTCTAAGGTGCCACAAGTCCTCCTTTTCTTCTTCCAGTGAAGATGGGATCCTAGTTCAGATTAATCATGCTGTTTTCCTGTTATGCTATTATTAGCTGGACAGTTGTATGACTATTCATAGCATTTATAATTGTGCAAGCGAAGCAAGGGGTTAATCGAGCCTCATGCTTCAGGGCATGGTCAGCTGGTCCTGACAAAGGTCAGGAAGGGATTGTTCTTCCATGCACAGCAATTCGCAAAGGGCCAGATGCATTTTGGGGCTTTCTGGCCTTCCTCTCAGATCTCTGGGATTGGCCATTACCAGAGCCAGGATACTGGTCAGTCTAGGCAGGCGAGTGGTGTTATCTGGTGTGCGCATCCTGAGCTTGCTGCATTAAAGGATTACGGCAAATAGTTCAGTTTCCTGTATCACAAACAGGCTTTTGATCAATAATACACTCAATCCATTTCAGCCACACACTTGACACCATGGGACTCCAGACAGGTGGCTGGTTCTCACCCTTAGACATAGACAACTCACTGTTTCTTGACCAAGCTACCCTGCACATGCCTTCCTGCTCCCACATGCATAGGTGGCTCCCTGATGGAGTTAATGTGCCTCAGTAAACAGCCGCAATGGGACAATCCTGGTCCCGTTTAGTTCAATGAGAGGTTTGTCACTGGCTTTAGCGGGAGCAGGAATTGTCCCCATGACAGTACTTATACAGCACCTTCCGTTGGAAGAGCTCAAAGTCCTTTACAACTCCATGTGAGTTAGGCCTCACCATACCCTGTAAGGCAGGTCAGCCTCATCATCCCCTTTTGCGGGTGGGGGAACCGAGGCACAGGGAGGTCACACTGCAAGTCACGCACCCAAGGTCACACAGTGCATCAGTGGCAGAGTCTGGAATGTGTGATGTGCAGGCTGTGGTCCTGACCACTATCCGCACGCCCTCCCTGTCACATACTAACCCCTGCCAATGAAAACTGTGAACACAAGTTTGTGAATCTGACTCATTCTTCACAATAAAGCTACAGGGTGAAGGGAGGCCCCTCCGTGCTAGCTAGGCCTGCTGAGGGAACTCACATGCTCACGGCTGGAGGATAGCTAGCTTCTGACTGGACAGAAGGAAGTTCTGGTCTAGGGCTTAAATCATAGGGCTAGCTGCCAGGAGGCCCAGGCTCTATTCCCAGGCTCCGGCTCCCCCTTACTGGCAGCCTTAAGTAACCATCAGCCGAGAAGGGGGCAATAAGTGAGTTTGCTGTCACAACTGTTAGCCCCCAGTTCCCCTTTTCCTTCCGCAGTAGCATCTTGTGGCTGCAGCACAAACCTCAGGCCCAGCCTCTTGCAAAATCCCAGAACTCAAGAACTAGGGCTTGAAAATGTTGCCTGCAGCATTTCAGATGATGTCAGTGGAACAGTCACATACATGCAGCCCCCCACCCCCGGGAGGAGAGGGGTTAAGCCCTCACTGCCAGGGGGCAGAAAATGCCCGACCAGGGTCCTTTTCCTCTACGTTCTCAACAGCAGGGGCCTTTCAGATACCCTGGACGTGACTCAGGGACCAAGTTCTTTGGGGGCAGGGACTGTCTTTTAGTTCAGCGTACAGCGCCTAGCGCCACAAGCTCCTGGTCCATGGCTGGAGTGCCGAGACACGACTGCAATACAAACACGTAAGTAATGACAATTGTGATCATCACTCTAATCAGAAAAGGTTCCACCTTCTGTAAGGCTCCCAGGGGCTGGATTGGCCTCCCACTGGTAGTTTTAATTACTAGGGCCCCGATCCTCAGCTGATTTTTGTGGAAGTTAGGAACCTAAGTACCTTTGAGGACCCGAGTCGAGGACCCTTGGCTTGGAGCCAGGGGGGTCCGATTTGACATTCCAATGATTGGGAGAGGTTGTGTTTCACGCCCACCTTGCACTGGTGCAAATGACAACACAAGGTACCAGGCGATGGAATTTAGCACTTAGTTTGTCTCCCTGGCTTCTTAATTTCTCTCTCTTCTGCTGTTATTTCTCTTTGAAACCGCCTCATTTAACTGGGAGACAGTTTGTACGTTTAGTGTCATCCCAGCCCAACGGCAAGTGCCTTCCTGCATTCACCCAGCCCAATGAGTCTAGATCAGATTTACAGATTTTGTAAGGCCAGAAGAGACCATTAGATCATCTACTCTGACCACCTGTATAACACAGGCCATTCCATTTCACCCAGTTACCCCTGCACTGAGCCCAGTAACATGTGTTTGACTAATACACCTCTTCCAGCAAAGCAGCCAGTCTGGATCTGAAGAGATGGCGAATCCACTACTTCCCTTGGGAGCGTGCCCCGTTGATTAATCACCCTCACTTATTTCTCTGCCTTATTTCTCATGTGAGTTTGTCTGGCTTTCACGCCCGACTATTTCTCCCACACCCTCGTGGAGGAGCTGGCTTTAGGTGTGAGTCTAGTGGCTGCTACTCATCTGTTAGCTGCGATGAGTGAACACTAATAACGAAACCTAGGGCCTGATGCCCCATTACGCGGCACCTTGTGCAGCCAGCCATTCACGACAGGATGCAGAGGGTGTAAAATACTGCTAAATTGATGCCGTCAGTGATGATACGATACGCAGGGCAGCGGGGATTCTAGACCCACTTGTTTGTGCCCTAGTCTGACACGCGATGCTTCATCACTGGCTGTCACCGGCGCTTACATTTGCTAACTGCCTCTCCCCCCACTCTCCCCGACAGCTCAGAGTTTTTGCACAGATAAAGATCTGACACAACTTCACCAGCGATCTTGAACACCCTCTCAGCCTTGTTTCAAAGTGCAATTCCAGTCGGGAAAGCAAGAAGGAAAAACAAAGACAGCACAAAGCGGGGCAAAGCATCACTTCCAAAAGGGGGGCAAACTTAATACCCCCTGAACTATCCAAAAGACTGAGAGAAGGATAGTGCATTACCAGCCAGGAAAATCAAAACCAATCCAAATGACTAGAGCAAACAGGAACGGGGTGTCCAACTGCCCCGGCACAAAACCCCACCTAGGACCTGAGAACCCAGGTGTGTTTGATCTGCCACTTACGGGAGTACGAGTGACAGGAAGGATGAGTAACCTTGAGGTCAGAGCACAGAGGGGGCTGTCAAATGCCCAGTTCCCAGCTCTGCTATCAACTTCTTGTACGGTCTTCGGCTAGTCACGGAACAACGTCGTGCCTCAGTTTCCTCATTTGCAAAAGGGGGCTGATACGCCTGACTCGCCTCGCCAGGGCAGGGGTGGGAGAGCTATGTGAAGTGCCTTGAGATGCTCAGAGAGGAGCGGGGAGCATCGGAGCTTGCGGGGCAGCCAGCTAATGCGGAGGGGGGTGGGGGGTGGCAAAGCCTCTAGCTCGCTCCCCCGGCTCTGCAGGACCAGGAGAAGGGAAGGATGGAAGACACAGAGGGAGTATGTATCTTGGGGGAGGAGTCCTGCTTGTATCCGCAACCACACTCTGAAAAGGTGCACCGTGCTGCTGCTTCTCTTGTTCGGGGTGTTTTTTTTTTAATCACACCTCTCGGCATGACTGAGAGCCATCCTCACGCTGTCTGTATTTAACCCAGGGGCAGATTCAGCTCTGCACCGACACTGGGACAGAGGCAGCTGGCATCTCACCTATTCAGGATCTCCTGGCACAGGCTAGGGCAGCCTCAGAATGACTTTCAATTGAGACCAGCCAGGCTGGTGGGGTGCATAGGGGTCGTTTAAAACCAGACAAGCCAAAGGCCTGACTGTAGGGGCAAGTCTCACACTGCTCCCCACCCAGGGGACCTTTCCTGGTGCGTGGATATTGTGGGGATGGGGTCTTTGGAATCCCCTCGAGAGACAGGGCCTGCCCCTGCCTCAGTATCGGCCGCGCTTTCCCCTCTGTGTTCACACTCGCTGCTGTGTCCCGTCCTGGGGAGGCAGAATGGGATTGTCCAAGCTGGAATTTTGCCTACAAATTTGACTCCTCCAAAACGTGTCATGGGCTCCTTGATGGTCAAAGCCTTGAGAGATGGTCTTGTGGCTACAGGACAGGCCTAGGGATCAGAAAACGTGGGTCCCCCAAGGTCTTATAGACTGTGATCCAATCAGCCCTTTACTTTCACTTTGTTAAGCTGAATAGCTTGAGCTCCTTGCATCTGTCACTATAAGGCATGTGTCTAATCCTTTAATCATTCTCTCTGCTCTTCTCTGACCCCTCTCCAATTTCTCAGCAGCCTTCTTGAATTGTGGGCACCAGAACTGGATGGACTGTTCCAGCAACGGTCGCACCAGTGCCAAATACAGAGGTAAAATAACCTCCTGCCTACCACTCCAGGCTCCCCTGTTTATGCAGCCAAGGATTGCATTAGCCCTTCCGGCCACAGCACCACATCGCGTCATAAGAACATAAGAAGGGCCACACTGAGTCAGACCAATGGCCCATCCAGCCCAGTATCCTGTCTACTGACAGTGGCCAATGCCAGGCGCCCCAAAGGGAGTGAACCTAACAGGTAATGATCAAGTGATCTCTCTCCTGCCATCCATCTCCACCCTCTGACAAACAGAGGCTAGGGACACCCTTCCTTACCCATCCTGGCTAATAGCCATTAATGGACTTAACCTCCATGAATTTATCCGGTTATCTGTCTCGCTGGTTCTCTCTCCTACGCCCCCACGTCTTTTTCGGAGTCAGGACGTTAGGCGTTCCCTGCTTTGGCCTTCCCATCTGTATCTCTGGAGGGCAACACTGAGCTCCCTCTCGGTCATGTTGTGATGCCCAACAGCTGGCCAAAGAGTTACAGCTTTCTGTAGCTCCCAGAGATGGCACCTCCTGACACCAGGTTTGACAGCAGCGGAGAGGTCCCCCATTGCAACACCGACACAGCTCACACCTGCCTAGCTGGCAGAGCACGAGCTGGGCTGTGGTCTCTGCCTTGCTCTCTTCGTGCGTGGAGATGACGGGGCCGCTGAAAAGCCGAAGCAGCAGGAACTCTTCTGAGAAGCAGGGCCAGCACGTCAGGGTCCCTCCAGCCCCCTGGGTAGCTCACAGGCCCCGGTGGGCAGGGCCAGGGAAATCAAAAGCACCACGCTGCCTGAACCCCTCCATCACCATCAGTCCCTCACCCCCAGTGCAAACAGCCCCCGACAGCCAGGCCCTACCCTGGGCAGCTGCGGGTGAGAATCCAGCTGAACAACAGCCACAGATAAGGAACAAGCCAGCGTGCGGCCAGTAAGCAGAACATCCCCCCTGCTGTCAGCATCCAGCCCGCTGGGCTCCCCAGCGCCCCCCACTTCCCTGGCCCTCCCCTGCAGACCTGGATGACGCAGGGATGTTAATTCTCATTCATCCCCAGCCCCACAGGGGCTCACCTGGCAGCCCCAGGGTGTTACTGGGGAGGGAGCAATGACTCCAGTAGGTGCAGGGGCAGGGCGCAGTGACATGCGGTGAGTGCAGAGCAGGGCCAGGTGCAGTGACCCCAGTGGGTGCAGGGATGCCCAACAGTGGCAGAGCAGGGGGCAGTGCCCTGGCCTTTGCAGCATGGCTCTGATCTGCTCTACTTACCATGGTGTCCCTGCAGCCTGGGGGTCCTGCTCTTCCTGCTGCAGCCCCGAGACGGGGTGGGATCGGGTCCTCGGGGAGGGGCTGCTCTGGGCTCCTGTCACTGGGGATCAGGGAACATGGTGACTCCCTGACACTGACTCTCCTCACTTTGCTTTTCTGCAGCAACTGACAAAAGTGCAACTAAAATGAGGACTGATTTCCTTTGTCACCCCTCCCCCCCCCCGCTTCCTCATTTGAAGCTGAGTGGTGAAGGGGAGGGGGGGAGCAAGTGCTGTCCACCTGTGAGAGCTGGCACTGGGCACGGGGAAGCACCCACTGGGCACCCATGCCTGGGGTGTGGAGCAGGAATAGCGCCCCGAGGAATAGCGCTCTCGAACAGCCTGGCATTTGGGCAGCAGCTAGCTGCCTGGGGAAGCATATGGCTCTGGAGGGGCTCTGAGCAGTGCCTGCTGGAAGTTGAGATTACAAAACAATTTCCATTCTAAGCAGCTGTTTTCCGACTCCCATGGATTCTGGGCCGAAATGAGCCTCCGGGCTCAAGCGGATTATGGTTTAATTTATCTACTGTTTTGCTTGTGCAAAGTTTGAGCAAAATCTCCTGGATCAGTTTTGACTGGCTGAGCCCCACCCCACTCTTGCCCTCCCCTTCCTGTCTGCAGAACCGATGGCTGCTCTGGGTGTGGGCTGCAGAGATAACTCCAAGCCGGCTGCGCTCTGACACCCGCCTGCCCAGAGCCCTCGGCAAGGAGCATGGCTTGCGGCTGGGACCATGCTTGATAAAATGGCCCGGCTAAAACGGGAACAAATCCATGGCTGCCTAGCACTTCCCAAGCATTGCCATGTGTCACGCTGCAGCCGAGCAGGGGCCGAACTCACATCCCCCCTGTGGCAAAAGCACAGGCCCCTGCCTCATCTGCTAAAGGTGAATCTCCTTTAAGCAGTACGGGGCCTATGCTACACAGCTGAATCTTTCTAATCCATCTGCTCAAGGACAGTGGTCCAGGTAAGTGCACACACACACTAGCCAGTTCATTGCAGGAATACACCACAGGCACCGGAGCCGGGATCCCAGCTTTCGGCCGAGCCCCCTGATGTTTAGGGCTGCTCTTGTCCTGGGTGCGAGGCTCAGGGCCATCGCTAATAAAGCCACAGCCCTTCTGAGCACGCTCAGTCAGGAGCCGCTAATGTACTTGTGAAAACAGCCCCTAGTGAAGCCCTGCCCATTTGTGACATCACAACCGACTGTCTCCGCCCAGCCCCAATCGGTGGCAATGGAGACAATGGGCCAGGAGACAATGGGCCAATGGGCAATGAGACAATGGGCTTTGGAGACAATGGGCCAGGTTTTCGTCAGCGCCCAGCCAGTGAGCTCCCTGGGGCTCCTCCCTCTGCAAAGGGGCCGCTCCCTGCATGGGCAGCACGTTACCGACGGCGCCGCTGGCTGGGCCAGGGCCGCCCCCTGATTCAAATGCAGACAGACAGTGGGGGAAATCACCTGCTAACTAACCAGGAAGTCATGGCATGGCTCCAGCCCATAATACTCTGGTGACCACTTTACTGCATCCCTCTTAATGTACAGCCCGGATATAGCCTTATAAATAACCAGGGGCTCTTCTCTCACACACAGCGGAGCGCCTCTCTGTGGCAGTGGGGAGCAGTGGTCCAATTCCCCCAGGCTCCTGGTCCACCAGTTCTGTAGATACCCCCGTCTCGGGCATTCCCAGCAAAACTGCATCTGTTCCTGGCCTTGGCTCCTCCAGGTGGTTGCCACCCAAGGACGGAGGTGCCTGCACGTCATTCTGCTCCCAAGGGCTTACCATCCAACCATCGCTTCACTGGACTTGAAAAAACAAGGGGCCAATTTGCTCGAGGATGGTACCTGGAATTGACGCTGGCTGGAGTGTATTGAAACGTTGGGTACAGCCCATCCCATGTCATAGAATCATAGAACATCAGGGTTGGAAGGGACCTCAGGAGGTCATCTAGTCCAACCCCCTGCTCAAAGCAGGACCAATCCCCAATTTTTGCCCTAGATCCCTAAATGGCCCCCTCAAGGATTGAACTCACAACCCTGGGTTTAGCAGGCCAATGCTCCAACCACTGAGCTATCCCTCCACACTTGGGGCCAGCTCTTTGTCTTTAGTGTAATAGGCATGGGGTTGTTTTCGGAAAGCTTGTTGCCTTAGCACTTCCCCCTCCAGGCTAGGATGGATTAGATCCACATGAGCTCTTATCTTCCTGCCCATCGATAGCCAGGTGGGCTCGCACCCAGCGCAGTCAGAGCACTGGTTCTGTATTTCCAGAGAAATCGAGCTAGCTTCATTCCCGAGCTGCCATTAATCATCTTTTCATCCCCTCTTTAAAATCCTCTCAGCAATCTCTGTGAGGCCATTGCAGGCTGAATGAGATGTGGAAGTTTGCATAGGTTTAATCCCATGTTTGTTCAGAAAGTCTTTGAATTCCATGCTTGTAAAAGCTGGTCCGCTGTCTGTGCCGAGGACTCCCTGGTAGCCCGTGTGAGGTTTAAGGCTGTTAGAGCCGTTCCCAGGTAGCAGTGCAGGTCGTTGAGCTCATCCCATACTCATGGGGCAGTTTGATGCCTGGCATCAGGGAGGGACAAGGGAAAAGCGTCAAATCATTGCAGGTCTCCTGGGCCTTGGGCCATTGGCACACGCTGTTTGCTGCCGTCTACAAGAGTCTGCAAACTTCTGCTTTCAAGGTGGGACCTGCAAAGCGTGTGCATGTACGTGCCCACGTGTATGTGTGTGGCATGTATGTGATGTGTGCACACACGTGTGTTTGTGAGCAAGCACAAGTGTGTGTGTGTGTGTGTCCATACGCATGCATGTGTGTGCATTTTCTAGCCAGTGCCGATCTGACCCCCGAGCAGTAGTGTTTGACGGCCGTTACCGTCGCACAGCTCTGGGCAGCCTGTGCAAAGTGTGGGTGAATTCGCTGCAGTTCCTAGGGGAGCCCCACACTTGTCCCCCCTCGTCGGCAGCCTCGTGAGAGAGGCCCCAGCACTGGGCTGCGGAGTCGGGCCTCCCCTCTCGCATCCAGAGACGCTCACTCCCAGGGCGGGCCGGCCAACTGGCTGAGTCAAAGGGGAGTGAAGCAGGGCTGGGGCTGGGGATAAACAGGGCAGTTCGGGGCTTGCGAGCCTTTATTTGACTCCACATTCTTGTAAAACCCCAAAAGGCTGCTGCTGATCTCGCTGGCAAAGTCAGCGAGGAAAGGACTGGCAGATAACGACCAGCTTTGCTGCTCCCGCTGGTGGAGGACGCTGATGGGTCGTGCCTGGGGAGAGGCTTGTCCTGTCCTGCGGAGCTGTCCTCTCTGCAGCGCCTGAGCGATTCCGCTCATCGGCCCAGCGAACAAGACTGGCCTTTTTCTCAACCCGTAGGGGAGAAGGGGCTGGACAGGGCTGGGCTTCTGGGGCATCGGTTAGCTGTGCCTTGCGCTGCTGCATGTCTCATTGCGCCGATGGCGGCGCATTAAAGGGTTATGTCACTCGGGTCAGTTCGGCGGATGTCTATGATGGAGGGGCGCGTGTGAAACCAAATGCCAGCGAAAAAGCTGGTAGGCAACTGACACGCCTAAGCCAGCCTGGGAGCTGCATGCCAGCTAACCTTGTCTGTGCAGAAACAAAGGGAAATGATCAACGAAGAACCACTGACAATCACAGGAAACGGACGCCATTGAGGTACACCCACGGGTGGAGCACTATGAATAGCCAGGCAGAGATGGTCTTTAGAAACGCCTACTGTGTCTAGTCTCAAACCCCAGGGCGATGATCAGAGGCACCGGTCACAGCGTAACCAACAAAGGGCTACGTTCCCGCTCAGCCCCCATGGGCGTTAGCAGGGATTGAAACTTGGCCCATCACCACTACGGGTGCAGGCCGCAGAGTCTCGAGCCAAACGAGAGCTCCTGTAACTGGGCTACAGTCGTAGCCTCGTGCAGCTGGATGCTCAGGAAACGATACCGTTGCCTGTATTTGCAGCAGGCGTCCAATCTGACCCAGGAGGAATTAATGATCTCCGGGCAGGTAAATAGACAGGCAAAAAACGTCCCAGTTGTTTTGTTGGTTTGCTGGAGTTTTGCTCATTTACCAGGCTCAAGTCCCGCAGCGGCTCAAGTCCCTCAAGCCCCTTGTCGTTCAAATGCGCTGTTGTCAGAAACGTTCAAACTCGGCTGCCTGGAGCGAGACCCCTCCAGCTGAACGTAGCCACCCACATGTAGAGGCAGCCTGATTTGCAGAGGCACCGAATGCGCACAAACCCGCTGGAGCGGGGGGTGGCAATCAGCAAATCAGACTGCTTATTTCAGCCTGGGCTTTGAAAGGCTCTTTAAGGAAATTAGGCAGTGGGGGAAGGGCACCTATGGATTTAGGGGTCCAATTGTGGGCCCTCAGGGTTGAACATTTTGGCTTGTGTTTGCCCCTTTTCACGGCTTGGGGCCATCACTCACAAGGGATAACTAGTAGCATTTGGCAAAGAAAAGAAACACCCGTGGAAGGAGCTGGATTGTACGTGCGATCGCTTGGAAAGCCACATGCACTGCTGCGGTCCTTGCTCAGCAGGTGCAAAGAGTAGCTAAGAAGCGTAAGGGCTTATCTCAGAAGGATCTTACATCTCTGCAAGTGAAGGGGTGACTCTGTGATACGCCCTCCCAGGGCAGGGAGGGGCCCAGAATAAACAAGCAGCCAGGGTTAACGGATCTACCAAGCTCTGAACACTACAGCAAGACCCACATAACTAGGGCGCTGTTCTTCTGTGTCTCTGCAGTGTGATGCTGGTGATCTGGGACAGGTCACCCTCCTGCTATTGATTGCTCCACACACAGGACCATATTATGGAATAAGTCTCTTAAATTCCGCCTGCCCACTGACAAATCCCTGCCCATTCGTAAGAACAGAGTTATAATGCCAGCCTCTAAATGGTAGTGAACCCACCACACCTGCAATTCTTTAGCATGCAACCAGGACTGCAGGGCCTGTCTATGCTGGGGATATCTGCATCCCTGCAATTGTACACCGTAGCGGCAACCCAGAGTAAGCCATACAGGGTCAGCCCCATAGTGCATCAGTGCAGGATGTCTGCACTAGGGGGTGGGAGGAAGGGATGTTGCAGAGATGGGATAAAACCCATAAAATCCAAGAAGCCATAAATCTGGCCAGTGGGGAAGCTGGAACAAGAGGTGATCAAATGAACTAAAGTCCTCAGCTCCACCACTGTGTTAAGGCTCATTTAGTGTCTCAGGCTTTGCTGTTAGATTTGAAAACATTATAAACCAGCACTAAGAAACTCAGCCTCCTGTTGGGCAATCTGGCCATGGCAAGTGATGGTTTGATTTTTGTTTCTCTCATATGGAATAAGAAGAAAGCAGGATTTCCTGCCCCGAAACTATTTCAGACTTGGAGGAGTGTTGTGCATGGTTGCGGAAGGACATCTAGTGGCTGATAACTGCACGGCACCCCAGGTTCCTACAGGCCGGTTTCCTTCCCTGAGATGATCATCTGGCTACGTCTGGAGGACAGAAGTCGGACAACGGTGACAGCTATTGAATCACCCAGGCCAATTCCTGAAGCAGTTCAGGTTTGATCCTCGCTGCAGCTGGGCAGAGGCAACTAGTGTTGCCAGCGCTGGGGATATTTGGGGGTTTTCTTAAAGCTCCAGCTCCTGGAATCAGGCTAGTTTGCCAGAATCCCCACGATCATTTCAAAAGAAAAGGTTCCAGCCATCATGGCAACAGAGATGGAAAACGTGAGGCGAGTGCACCTGAGAGGCTCAGAAATGAGAATGCAAATTAAAAGCCCCCCCTTTACTAATTAAAAGAATCTTGTGATTTGGGGGGTCTGATTCCTCATTTTTGAACCCATGGAGTTGGCCACATAATGTCTTTGGGAGCCTCAGGATGCTGAGCTAAGCTGGCCACTTTCTCATATACTCAGTGTCTTTCCTTTGGCTTCTTGCTCCTGCCTGATCGCAAGACTGGCTGCATTCATCCCTTCTCCTCATTCCAGCCAGGCAGGACCCAGGTAAAACACTCCCCACCTGCCACTCACCGTGATGTCCTGGTCCATCCTTCAGGGTCATGGCGTGTGTGCACGGTGCAGAGATAGGCGTCGTCTGCTCCAGAGATGGGTGGGAAGCTCCTATGGGCTGAAGCCATGAGACAAACCTGCAGGGAGTAGCCGGCTGGGATCCAATGACAAGGCAGGAGGGGAAGGGAAGAGCGGGCAAGTCACCTGGCAGAAAGGAGGCAGCAAAGCAGGTGCAAATTCAATGTGTCCTGCCCCCAAGCTTAGCAATCATCCACCCTCCTCTGTGCCTCTAGGGATCCAGAGCTCGCCTTGTCCCGGGCCGCTCCAGAGACCCTGGGGAGGAATTTCTCCAGTCCACTTCCCCACCTTGACAGTAAACACTTTTAGATCCTCTCTTGCCTGGGAGTTATGGGGGAACCCCCGCAATGCCGATTGGGTCAGGGGAGGACAGGGATGGCAAAGGTGCGCAGTCCTGTGTCAATCCAAAACACGTCCTGCTCCCCAGGGTGGAGGAGGATGGGGGTGGGGGGGAGTCCGCAGGGTGGGTGAGGGTGGCCTGGAACGGGCCACTGGGCAGATGGGAGGCAGCTGAGCACCCAGCACAGGGCTCCAGGCCATCGAGGCAGGTGCAGGGCGAGCTGAGAAATGACACTCGGACCAGAAGCTGCCCGGGATGGTAGCTACTCCTTTATTATAAATCATGCCGGTATTTTGCGCCTTCTTCTCAGAGTTAGTATTTTAAACAATTTTTGTTATAATATATTTATATAAAATCGTGAAAACAACGCCTCCCCCCCGGAGTAAGCGTCGGAATGGAACATTCCACCAGGAAGGAAGACAATTAATACCCACGCGCCAGCCTATCAGGAGCCAGCCAGCACCCGAGAGGCTGTGATTGGCTGGTGAGTGGATGATGCTGTAGCAGGTATATTAATAGCTAGAGACACTGGGGCAAGGGAGGAGAGAGATGTTCGTCGTTCCTGCACCGGACAGGCGGTCTGCAAATGGAACAGACCCCCGGGCTTGGGCCTTGTGTTGCTTCGTTATGATGGGATTTAAAAAAAAAAAAATCCATGTTCTTTCCACATTGGAAACTCAGGTCCTGTCTAGCCCTGTTTTTCCTGGAAGACGCTGTGGAGAGCTGGGGAAAATCACAAGATGATGACACCACACTTAGCAAGGCAGCGGAACCTGAATTTTGACAGGAGACAGCTCTGCTTTCCACGGCTAAGGCCCCAGGCCCCAGAAGGCAGGGCCCTGGACTGGGATTCAGGAGACCCAGGTTCAATTCCTGGCTTTACGGGTGACCTTGGGTAAATCACTTCCTCCTTGTGTTTCCTCTTCCAACCTTTCTCTGTCCTGTCTATTTAGATTGGAAGCTCGTCTGTCTCTTATTATGTACACGTACAGCACCTGGCACCACGAGGCCTTGACTTCAGCTGGGGTTTCTAGGTACACCCCTGTGATACAAATAATAATAAAAGGCTTCAGAAAACCCATGTTTTTAACACCCTTCCCCTCCCAATTCATCCGGTGTCACTTCCTTGGGGACGATCAGTATCCGACCGCTTCTCCAGTCATCCACAGAGTCTTCCAGGGGAGACAAGGCTTGAACGAACCAAACAATCCCGCCCCTCCCACCCCAGCAGTCTTGCCTCATCCATCATAAAGAAGCCCAAAGGCACAAGCCAAGGGTTGTCCTTGGCAGGTTGATGCTCCACACAGCTAAAATCTTTCTCCTCTTCTTGCTCTCCTGGTTTTCCCCGGGCTCCCGCTGGCATAGGGCAGGACGGACTGCTCCATTCACTCAGTCCCCCTCCCCGGCCCGAGGCCTGCTTCCCAGCGCCATGGCAGCCATGGAGCACGCTCGGTTTCCCAGAGGCAGACAGCGATGCCCTTCAGGAGACCTGGCACGGAGCAAGGCGAGAGCAGGACCAGAGCATGCTGATTGGCTGTCGAGGACCACCCTGCCCTCCCCAGTGTGGCGGGCAGGGCTGTTGGCACCATCTGGAGGCTGTTGGCTGGTGCCCGCAGGACCCAGCTGTGCTACTAAATAAATAACAAATGTCAGAATTTCAAGTAATGTCCTTGTTGCCACACTCTCCCCAGCTCTGCTCTCTCCCGGCACGGTGACCGGCTCCGTTGTGGCTACAGAGATCTCCCCGCTCCTCCCGTGCTTTGTGCTGCCGGTCTCCGGAGTGGCACACGCGTTGGCAGTGGTTTAACTGAGGCTCCCGCCACGGGGGTTCTTGTGGGGTTGGGGTCGGGGGGTGAGGGGGTGTCGCCGGCTCCCACCAGAAGCACGACCAGTGTTTGGGTTGAATCCTTTGGAGAGTCCCGGGGGTGGAGGGGAACGGCACGGCACGGCACGGCTCGGCTGCCCTCCGGCATTGCTTTCGCCTTCCAGTTTTCCTACAGGGGTCGCCTTGCTCCTTTAATGCCCCTGGCACGTTTTACAGCACATCTGTCGGAAGTAGGTCCGGCTGCAGAACTTGAACTTCAACACCAGGGGGCAGTAGGCGACCTTGTTCACATCCTTGCATTCTGCAGGGAGCCCAGAGGGAAAGGGATTAGAGACCCAGCTGTGCACTGGGGGCGGGGGCGCTAGTCTACATAAGCAGGGTAGAGAATGGGCGCCGAGCAGGCCCCCCCCCCGAGCGGAACTCCCCCAAACTCTGGGAAAGTGTTGTTGCTCAGGGCCCAGTCTCCATGGACTGGCTGCCAAGGAGCAAGTGGGGTGAACCCCACACAAGGGCAATGAACCAAGCTTGGGATGGGGAATCTTACAGGGAGATCGAGGCCTCTTTTCCCAGGGGTCCCACAGTGCTGGGCAGGCTCACCCGGACAAAGTACATGCAGGAGCCACTTCACCCCGCCCCCCATGAGGGCTGACCCAGAGGGGAGAGCGCCCCTTACTGAGACCCACAGCTCCGTGCAGGGAGATTGGGGTCAGCACAGACCCAGAGGGGAGATTTCGAACCCGGCTGTTAGCAACGGACAGGATTTAGATTTGAAGCTCTCTCTCCTGCATCGGCGTGGCCTGGCCGGTACCTTCGGGGCTCTCGGTAGGTCCTGATTTGCACCTCGCTTCACACTGCTGCATGCCCGCAGGCTTCAGGCTCTCCCCGCAGTCGCCAGACGGCTGCCCCATGTGGGTCAAGCACTGGACGGAGCGCCTCTGCTGGCCGAGGCCGCACTGGGCGGAGCACTGTGGGAGGACGGGGGACAGGGCAGAGTCAGACCTGCCCTGCGGTGCACCGCTAATGGGGAGGGGGCTGGGCCTGGCTTCTCCCAGGGCTGCAGCCCGGCCACTGTGTTTAACCCAACCCTTGAGGGCTGCAGATTGCTGTTTCCAGCTGGCTACAGGGATTTCTATGCACCGAGCGGATCAATGCAGTCCAGCTGCCTTTATAGGCTTGATCCAAGCCTACTGGCCCTCCCCCTGCACACCCCTAAATAGCTGTTATGTTGGAGAGTCCAACCCTCCACCCCTACACTGCCCTGAACTACAGAGCCCAGTTCTTGGTACATTTACTAATCCAGCCGTCCACCCATCAGTAACTGAGGCACTGCCTAGTCCACGGAGACAGAGGCGGCCTGCCTGTGCCCGAGTGGAGGGAAGATCCATCAGCTCAGTTTCCCTGGCTGGACATCCCTTAGTGGTTGATAGCAGAGGGCTTCAAAGGCTGGACTCCTGGGCTCTCGGGGAAGGGGCTGGGATGCTAAGGGGGTGGGGACAACAGCCATGCCCAGGTAAATAAGGGCCCCTTTTGGGAAGGAAAGAGGAACAGACTTAAGGGCACCTCTCCCCTTTATCTGCCCGGCTCCCACCTGGCCACGGCTTGCGGGCTCCTTGTCTCACTTCTCCCCATTGCAGGCAAGAAGCAGGGGCTGAAACTTCAGGGCTGAGTAGGAAGAAGGTGCCTGGCTGACTCCAGGAGGGGGCCTGGCGGCTGGGACACAAGGCAGCCTGATCGCTCCACCTACCCCGGGGAAGGGGGACAGGGAGAAGGAGCCCCAAAGGTGGCAAAGCAGCAGCTCTGAGCTCGCAAAGGGAGGCGTTTCATTTGCCCAGTGGGCTAGTCAGCACAGGGACCCCAGGGACCAGGCAAGAGATAAGGCCTGAGCAGCTGGAGGAGGGCAGAGCGCGGGGCTCAACTGAGAGGCGTCCCAGGGGCACACGCAGCAAACCCCCGCCAGCCAAGCAGGGACTCCAGCCAGGCCTAGGCAAAACTGGCCCAGACGACCAGGAGCCACCGCCCGCCACCGTGCTGGTGACCACTGGAAGCAGAGCGCTCCCTGGCATGCAGCCGGGTGTCTGTCTGCGGACTCCAAGGGCACGTCTACATGGCTGCTAAATTGCCGTGCAGACGTTGGGCTCAGGCTGGAGCCTGGGCTCTGGGACTCCATGAGGGGGGCGGGTCTCAGCCTGGATGCCAGCCAGACCCAACGTCTCGTCGCTGATATCATGGGAGATCACCTGGGTTCCCCACCCCAAGGCCACTGAGTGGGCTGGGAACTCCTGGGACTGTGGCAGGAGATCATTCAGTACCTCTCCCCATTCGCCAGTCACCCACCGCGGGGGCGGGCAGCGTCGCAGGTTGCACCTCATGCTGGTCGGGGGCTTGGTGTTCTCAGGGCACTGCGAGGTTGCCAGGGTCGTGCTGTGGTCGCCGCTTTTGCAAAGCACAATGCGGTGGCGGAAACCAGGCCCACAGCTTGGGGTGCACTGCAAAGAGGAGACCCATGAAACTTGCGGTGCCCTGCAAAGGGCAGGCTCAGCTTTAGGGGGCACAGGAAAAAAAAGTTTTAAGAGTAGCAACCGTGTTAGTCTGTATCTGCAAAAAGGAAAGGAGGACCTGTGGCACCTTATAAGAGACTAACAAATTTATCTGAGCATAAGCTTTCGTGAGCTACAGCTCACTTCATGCATCCGATGAAGTGAGCTGTAGCTCACAAAAGCTTATGCTCAAATAAATTTGTTAGTCTCTAAGATGCCACAAGTACTCCTTTTGTTTTTGAGGAAAGAAAAGATATACTGATCTCAGGGCGCATGGAGAATCTCCCCATTCCCTCTCCACCCAAGGGCGTGCAAGGTAAAGGTCTGAGCAACAGCAGGCCCCATGCCCTTTGTCACCCACACATTTCAGCCTGCCAATGCCTAAGTGAAGAAGACACCATGCCAAAAAGATAATACTGAGTCCCGCCACGAGTGCAGGGGACCGGACTAGATGACCTCTCGAGGTCCCTTCCAGTTCTAGGATCCTAAGATCCCAACTCCGGGAGGCAAATATGGGTCATGCAGGAAACTTACAAAGGCCGTGGGATCCCTTCCCTTAGCACAGCTGAGTTTGTGAGCTCAAGGCACTCCCATCCTGCTCAGCACTCCCGACCATGTACACCCCAGGCTCACACATGACATTACACAGAGCAGTATCTGGTCCACTAACAGTCAAGTATTAGCATCTTCGTGGCCTTGGGCTGTGCCACTGGGCCACTGCCCATCACGCTGGCCAATACGGCCTATTGTTTCCTTGCGCTCCCCCATCTGTCTGTGCCCCAGGGGTGTCGCTTGTCTATTTAGAATGGAAGCTCTCTGGGGCAGAGACTGTCCTTCCATTGTTTGTCCAGCGCCTAGCCCAGGGGGGTCCTGGGCCATGACTGGGGCTGCTAGGAGCTACAGTAATACAAAAATAAAATAATGAATAAATGACACTTTCTTTAAATTAGGTGCCAACCAGGACCTTGTTTCGAATGGGGGGGTCTCTTCGACCAGAGTTTCTAAAGCGATGGCTCAGTACCTTTGGATTTCCCCTTCTTGAGGCAAGCCACAAAGCCAGCAAGCTTTATCCCTCCTGGCTGCTTCGGCATTCCGGGCTGAGATGCCAAACTCATTTCACTTGTGGTCAGAGGCTAGGGACGTACTGACCCTCCGCGCTACCTTAGCTCTCAGAAGTTTGTGGTAACACTAGGCTAGACATGTCAGCTAATGAAGCCCTAGGCTTGGCCCTCCCAGCTCAGAGGATGGCAAAACTTAGAACTGGAAAAGGTACCGAGAAGCACAACCAAAATGATCCAGGGCATGGAACAGCTTCCGTATGAGGAGAGATTCAAAAGACGGGAACCGTTCAGTTTTGAAGAGAGACGACTAAAGGGGGCGATAGGCTGGAGGTCTATGAAATCAAGACTGGGGTGGAGAAAGTGAATAGCGAAGTGTTATTTACTCCTTATCAGACCTAAGGCTGCGAGTCCATCATGGATTTCGTGACTTTCCGTCACGTCTGCAGCGGCCGGTGCTGGCTCAGGGGCTGCGTGAGCCGGGCAGCTCCTGGGCCAGCAGCAGCAGTTGGGTGTGTGGGAGGGGGCTCAGGGCTAGGGGTCGGGCGGTGCAGGGGGTGCTTACCTCGGGGTTCCCCGGCTCCCACTGGCATGGCCCTGCAGGTCCTCCTGGGTGGAGGGGCCAGGGGGCTCCTCGTGCTGCCCGCGCCTGCAGGCCCCGCCCCTGCTGCTCCCAATGGCTGCAGTTCCCAGCCAATGGGAGCTGCGCAGCTGGCGCTTGTGGCGGGAGCAGCGAGCAGAGCCCCCTGGCCCCTGCGCTGCCTACGAGCTGCAGGGACACGCGGATTGGGTGGGGAGCCCCTGCCAGCCCGGCCAACCCTCCCGCTCCCAGCACCAGGGGGGGGTCCTGGGCTGCGCGCCACTGCCCGCTCCCCCCAGCGGGATCCTGGGTCACCTCTCCCAGCACCAGCGGTGCCCCCGGAGCACCCCTCCGGAGCACCCACGGCTCCCGCCCAAGTTTTAGTCAGGGGTATATAGTACAAGTCATGGACAGGTCACGGGCCGTGAATTTTTGTTTACTGCCCGTGACCTGTCCATGACTTTTACTAAAATACCCTTGTCTAAAACGTAGCCTTATTCATAACACAAGAACTAGGGGCTCACCCAATAAAATGAATAGGCAGCAGGTTTAAAACAAACAAAAGGAACCAAATCAGAGGGGTAGTCGGAAGTATTTCTTCACACAATGCACAGTCAACTTGTGGAACTCGTTGCCAGGGAATGTTGCAAAGGCCAACATTATAACGGGGTCCAAAAAAAGAACTAGGTAGGTCCTGTTAGGATATAGATATTCAGGCCTGTCTGTAAAGGCCTATACTCTAAGAATTTAGGTGTATTCTTATCACTTGGCTAGTGATAGAGATATAAAAGAAAGAATCAAAACCACTGTCTGCCAGTGTAAGGGCCTTCTCTTACTGTGACAGTTTGTGGCCCTATGCTTAGGCTCAGGCCTTTGGCTAAGCAGCAGAGGCAGCCATAAGCTGGGAAGCGAACGGTCACATCCTCGCATTCCAAACTAGTCACATTGAAATAAGGTGCTATTGGGCTGTTAGGCACTATCAGGACAGGATTGTATTCCTATCACCTCCAGAGAAAGGGAAGTGCCTAGAAAATGTAAAAGGAAACTTAGTTTGATAGCATCCTGTCTGGCAAGAACTCACTTATCAATAGCTGGGATGTGAAATCCTCACTTCTGTATTGTTTTGTCATTATAGTTCCCACTTTGCTGTTGTTTGTCTGTATAATCTCTGTCTGGTTCTGTGATTGTTCCTGTCTGCTGTATAATTAATTTTGCTGGGTGTAAACTAATTGAGGTGGTGGGATATAATTGGTTACATAATCATGTTACAATATGTTAGGATTGGTTAGTTAAATTTCAGGAAAATGATTGGTTAAGGTATAGCTAAGCAGAACTCAAGTTTTACTATATAATCTGTAGTCAATGAGGAAGTGACGGGGGTGTGGGTGGGGGTGGGCATGTGGGTGTGTGAGATGGGAACAGGGAATGGGGGTAAGAAAATTGGAATCATGTTTTGCTAAAGGGGGAAATGGGAACAGGGAATGGGGGTAAGGAAGTTGGAATCATGTTTGGCTAAGGGCAGGAATGGGAACAGGGACACAGGTGTAAGGCTTTGTGGTGTCAGAGCTGGGAAGGAGGATACTAAGGAAGGAAACTGGAATCATGCTTGCTGGAAGTTCACCCCAATAAACATCGAATTGTTTGCACCTTTGGACTTCGGGTATTGTTGCTCTCTGTTCATGCGAGAAGGACCAGGGAAGTAAGTGGGTGAAGGAATAAGCCCCCTAACAGGTCCATCAATGACTATTAGCCAAGCTGGTCAGGGATGTAACTCCAGGCTCTGCGTGTCCCTAGCCTCTGACTGCCAGAAGCTGGGAGTGGATGACAGGGGATGGATCACTCAATAATTGCCCTCTTCCGTTCATTTCCCCTGACACACTTGGCATTGGCCACTATTGGAACACAAGATACTGGGCAAGATGGACCATTGATCTGACCCACTCTGGCCGTTCTTAGGACCTGATGCAGCCCAAGTGCTCAGCATGGGGCAGACACTGTGAAGTCACCCAGGTTCCCACCCAGTGGCAAAGCCTCGTTAGGTCCCACCTAGTCCATCTCCTTGGTAAGTGCAGGACTGTGCCCTGCATGGGGCAGTACCCCTCCCTCAATGGCACTGTAGGCCCTGGACAGCCTTAATGAATGGAGCCGTAATGAATGGAGAAGAGCAGGGCCCAAGCTATAAGGAGCCAGGGGATTCTGAGAGCCTGTGCGATGGGCCTTACCTCTGACCAGTCCAGAGCAGCCCATTCTGGGGGGCACGTTTGATTGTTGCACGGCTCGTGCATCTTGGGCCTGGGTTGGGCACAGGAGCCATCGTCCAGGATTTTCTCCTCTGTGGCAGCGATTTTCCTGCGGCAGACGACGCTGCGGGTGTGGATGCCCTCGTTGCAGCTCCGGCTGCATTCGGACCAGTTCCCGATCACCCAGCTGGGCAAAGAGACAAGCGTTGGCAGCTAGGAGCAAAGCTTGACCCTGGGCAGCCGTTGTCTGAGCCCAGCACTAGGAGCCAGCAACCCTCCGTGAGCAGGCCTCCGAGCCTGGGGTGACAGACTTGGCTAGCTCGGCTCGTGCTAGCCCTCTGAAAACAGCTGTGTAGACAGTGCCTTGAGGTTGTGGCTTGGGCTAGAGCTCGGGTCCTGAAGCTACACAGCTATTTATACAAGTCCTGCTACCCTTAGGCTGTCTGCACCCTCTGGGCTAAGAGGCTGGCTCCCACAGGCTGAGTACACATACCCCGAGTCCTCCCCGGCCTTGCACGGACTGGCTTTGCACCGGTCATTTAATCTCTGCACGTACAGCGGGGACAATGACACCAACTTGCGGGGCTGGGTCTGTGCATGTTTCTAAGGAGACGCACAGAGAAGATGCTAATATTGCGGGGAGAGGGGCACATGGTGGGGAGAGGGGGTACAATGACTCTTGGAGAAATTCCGCTTTACCGATGAACCTTCTGGCCAGCAGACCCCCCACACTCGATGAACCCATCCCCTGCACTAGTCTAGTGGATAAGGGCCCCGGACAGGGACTGGGGTTCTAGTCCTGGCTCTGCCACTGACCTTGGGCAAGTCACTGCCGCTCTGTGCCTCAGTTTCCCCCGCTGTATCATAGAATCATAGAATATGAGGGTTGGAAGGGACCCCAGAAGGTCATCTAGTCCAACCCCCTGCTCAAAGCAGGACCAATTCCCAGTTAAATCATCCCAGCCAGGGCTTTGTCAAGCCTGACCTTAAAAACCTCTAAGGAAGGAGATTCCACCACCTCCCTAGGTAACGCATTCCACTGTTTCACCACCCTCATAGTGAAAAAGTTTTTCCTAATATCCAGTCTAAACCTCCCCCCCTGCAACTTGAAAACTGTAAAATGGGGACAGTGCTATTGTCCTCCTTTGTGAAGCACTTTGAGGTGAAAAGCTCTGGATATTATTATTAGTGAGAGAGTGGAAAGATAACATAATACCACACCCTTGCCATCCTCTGACACCTTTCCTCTGGGGAGCCCAGTGGTGCCACACAGGCTTTAGTGCCTTGCCGAGTATGATCATCACCCCCAGAGGCTGGATTGACTCCACCCAGGAGCCTGGGGCCATGTCTGGAACGGAACCACAAGGATCATCCTTTCTCCCAGAGGGAAGAGAGACGGGAGAAACTGATTCGGGGGAAGAAAAAAGATGGGAGAACCTGCTTCGCTGATTCAGGGAGAGAGCAGGCATTACATCCATTCTCCACCTCGATCCAGCCCTGCTTCTCCAGCCGAGAACCCCGCCAGTAGTTCCCCAGCCCAGCCGCCCCATGATCCCCAACAGCAGACACCGTTCCCAGACCGGTGACCGCACTCACGTGGGCGGACATGGCTCAGTGTTGCATGGCCTCTCCTTCTCCGGTAATTTGGTTTCAGGGCTACAGAAATGGTTGAAGACTGTGGAGCTGTCGGCCTGTTTCTTGCATATGACGGTCTGGACTTGGCTGCCTGCGGGAGACCGGGGGGAAGGGAAAGGAAAGAGAGGAATAGCTCTGGCCTGGTTCCAGAGTTTAGGATGCACCACCCAGCTGCTCACTCTGGGACTACAGGGGGGCACAACCACTTGTCACTCCAGAGACAAGGATGCCCTTAAGTTTCTATTTAAAGCCAAGTTTTCCATCATCTCTAAAATCTACAACACCTGACAGGTTGGGCTGAAAACTGGTAGGTCGGGTCAGGGCCCAGGGCAAAGTTTGTCGAGAAAATTTGAGGGCATTTGATCAAGGGGTTCGTGCACCCAGAAAAAAAACAACCTGGTTTTGAAAGTCTTGTAACCCTTTTTTGAGGAGGATTAGGGGGGTCTATCCTGCAATCCCCTTGCTGAGGACTGCTGCCCCGTGCAAAACCAAGGCCCCTAACATCAAAGTTGAAAGATCACTCAGCCTTGGTTTTGAAAGTGCCTCTGTCTTCTTCTGAATATTTGCTCAGACCTCGCAGCCAGGTTCTGCCAGACACCCCACAGAAACCACGGCTTCAGCCCAAAGGATTCTGGGAAGCATCTGTCTGAGGCAGACCAGTTCACAGATGCAGAGATTTAAAGGCCAGAGGGGACCATTAGTCCAACCTCCAGCCTAACACACGTCTTTGAATTTCAAGTGTATCATTTCAACCCAGTGACCTTTATCAGCCACTCTTGGGGTCCAGCCAAAGAACAACGTCCAGGACATGTGACAAGACCTGTTGTCCATGCAGCTTTGTTGACTGACACTGAGTTGCAAGCGGCTGAGTGTGAGGTCCTGGTCTGAGAGCCCCATTAGACCAATATGGCTCCCAAAGCAAGTCCCCATGCGTGGCATCTTGTGCCTGGGAGTCAAGGGAGTTGCAGACACTACACTGCTGCCAAAGTACAGTCAAACCTCTCACCCCCTGCACAGATAGCTGAGCATTTGGTCCATGGGGTGTAGTGCCAGGAGTACTGGGTCAAGGAGCCTCGGGTGATGGGCGCGTTGAACTTGTACTGAATCCCCGGCAGCTCTGCCCGCACGAGAACCTGTGGAGAAAGGGGCGGTCAGTGCACTGGGGCCAACGCGCCACCAGAGCCGAGCGTGGGCCCATCGCGTGGTGTGTCCCAGGACCCCCACCAGTCTCTCCAAGCTCTGCTGGGCTTCCCTTGCCTTCCCAGCTCTGAAACCACCAGGAGTCGATATCCATCGACTCTGGCCACGGTGCAGCGGGGCAGCATGGAGGCGTGAAGCCAGTGTGCTCAGCAGAGCAGTGATCAGGAGGGACCACGGATCCGGGGCAGCCAAAACCCGCTTTCTTTCCAAAGCCTGGCTCTGTGGTGTAATGGGCCCTCTGCTCCAGGGCAGGGATCTGAGAAGAATTTGGCCCCTATGACGCCAGTGTCCCTGTATCCCGGATTAGCGCTAATTGTGATGCATGTGTCAGGAATGGGGATAATCGATTGGGATGGGTTAGCCGTGGCCAGGCAGGCAGGGCCAGGGGGACGGAAAGGGCCATTACCAACCATGACAATGAGAGTGGCATTGGTAGGTCCTAAGGCCTCCAGCGATTCGGGGTCATCCTGAGATCTCCTGTAGTGGAATGTCGTCCCGGCGACATCAAAGTGCCTGGGCGGGTCGATGGAGAGCTTCCCGTTGATGAAATACTCGTCGTTCTCCCCTTTCAGCGCTGGAAGGACAGGCAAGGCGAGGGTCCTCAGTGCGGAGGGGACTGCCAGCTATTTCCCAGCCTGCACTGCCTCCCGCAACCGAGTTAATGGGTAAAGCTAGGAGGCTATGGAGTCTCTTTGAAAGCAGCTCTGCCATGGGAATCACGGGGCCTGGCTTCTAATACACCCCACACCATAGTATCAGGGCACTGGGATTTCCTCCACCCCCCGTGACACCATAACAATGCTTAGCCTGCCATCCAGTGCTTTCCAGCCATTGCTCTTCATCCACTGTTACAGCCGGGGAAGTACCATTGTCCCCATTTTATAGATCGAGACACTGAGGTGCACGCAAATTAAGTGACTTGGTCAAGGCCAGGGACAGAGCTGGGACTAGCAGCCCAGTATCTGGATTCACAGTCTGTGCCCAAGCCACACTAAAGATGCCATAGTGGGACAGGGCTTAACCAGCCAGCTTGGTGGCACCGGGATAGTAACCAGGGCACCAGACTAGCACATGGCAGTTCATACCCCGGCAGCGTAAAACAGTGGCCACAGGCTATACGCAGAGGCCCCAGCACAGCTGGGACCCCACTCGAGATCTTCCAGGCCCGAAATGCAGCTTCTAGACCCTGTGCTAAAGGAATACCCCGTGGGCGGTGAGCGAGTGGGCGGGACTACAGCTGGCTATTGTAGTCGCCGAAGTCGGTCACTAAAGGGAGACATGATCTCTCTCTCACACACCCACACTCAGCCCGTGTGTTACACGAAGGTTCACGGGTAAGTTTGTAATGGTTGCACTGTTGTTGTTGTTAATGTGCTCTTTCCCATGATGCTTTGGGGCAGGGTGGATGGTCCCGCGTTGGTGAGAAATGCGGGGGAGACTCGTTCCCCTCCAGGCTGGAAATCGCACGAGCACTGCCCGGACAGGCACCGCAGCTGCAGGGGACTCCACGGTCCTGTGCTGGCCGCAGGGAGAGATGCTGGCTGTTACCCCGGGAACAGAGGCAGGTTTGGGTAGTGCCTTTCCACAGGTATGATGGGCTCACAAGTGTCCCAGCCAGGCAGGCCCCATTAGAGGAGGGCGTAAAATCCCAGCCTGCACCTTAGCCAGGAACATCCTCGGTGACGTGTATGCACCAGTAAATCATTCCTGATGGACTGGAAAGACTAGGGGAGCCCCGGTCTGTCCGACACCAGGGCAGGCTCTGCTCCGGGACGCTGCTCCCCTGGAACCGGCACAAGGGAGCCGGCCCGAGGGGTCCTTTACCCGGTCCGGCACCAGCGCGGGCCCTGTTGGCAAATGCTGCTCCCCCCAGAACTGCAGGGAAACCCCAGCTTAAGGGAGCTCCCTCCCATGGGACCTCAGTGCAGGCTCTGGAATCTGCCATGGTTTAAGCTCACCTGGCAGGTGACCTGCCAGGGGATGTTTACATTCCCCTCCCTTCCTCTCCCCTCGCTGTAATGGCTGCCGATCGCTTGAGAAAATCAACAGGCCAGAGTCTGGCTGGAAAGCCGAGCCTGAGCAAAACGCGAGACGGTCTCATTTTGAACCCCCAGTTGAACATGCTGGCTCCAAGGGAAGTGCCAAGGAGCCGGGGCGTGGGGTTTGTGTGGGGTTACATTGCTGACCAGAGGTGGAGCTGCAGCGAGATAGGGGGCATCTACACCACACACAAACACACCACCGGCCCCGAAACAGCTCCCCCATCATGCTTTGCAAACCTCACCAGGCACCAGGCTTTGCCAGCAGATGCCACCCCTGGGGAGGGGGAAAAGCTTTTCTCAGTGGTTAGCTACCGAGTGTTGAGAATACTTCACCCAACTGTTCCCTCAGGCTGGCACCTAAAACCCTCCCAGCTCCCCCTCCAGAGGAGATCTGCCAGGCAGGTCTTGTCCACACAGCACCCACAGAGAAGCGTGCCTTGGCACTGAACAGGTGTCTGACTGGGATTTCATTGGCTCTCCATCGTGACTCTCCCTGACCACCAGCGTCACCCCTGAGCTGCAGACCCTGATGTTTTCTCACCCAGATAGTTGAGAGAGAGGTTCAGCTCCCGGATATCAATGTGCACCGAGCCCTTGGGGATCCAGATCACCTCCCTGTAACCTGGAAGACAACCCCAGGGCGTGGGGTTAGCAGGGCAACCAAGCCATGCTGGGATTGGAGAGACTGTGTGGGATTGCCTGGGTAGGAGGAGACCACCTGAGCCCAGTGCAGGGAAATCAAGTCAAGGACCCCAGAATAGCCCAGAGGCATATCGGCACCCCAGGGCAGGGAGCCCATGGGCATATCCAACCCCCACCTCGGGGAGCCCATGGGTGTATCTGACGACTCCCACCCCACCCCGGGGACCCAATGGCTGTATCTGACCCCCATATCCCTGGGAGCCCACGGGTGTACCCGACATCCCCCACCCCGGAGAGCCCACAGGCGTACCCGACCCCCTCAACCCCACCCCAGGGAGCCCATGGGTGTATCCGACCTCCCCATCTCCTGAGATAGAGGCATTGAACCAGAAGGAAACGAGGGGTGGGTAAATCAAGCCTTGTTGTGTCCCAGCTGGGCCGGACGCTCCTTACCCCCCTCAGGCAGGGACTGGTTGAAAATGCCTTCGATGGTCTCGCAGGTACTCCCGTCTCCCCCACACACGCGGCACTTGTCCTCCTTCAAGTCAGAGCCAAGGACGCGGTCACAGCCCACGTGCTGGAGGGACAAAGCAGGGGGGATTATGCGCCTGCAGGGGGTGCTGGCCTCCAACTGACCAGACCTCCAGATGGCCATTCTGGTGTCACGTGGGGGGGTTCAGACATCCCCTTTGCCTCCCTTTTACTCCTGCCCCCTACCCCTCCCAGCTGTGGGGGCTCAGCACGGCTCCCCTGTCTTTCTGCCACCCCTGGGGGCTGGCAAGAGAAAGGGGTGTGAGCATGGGGCCCAAGGACGAAATCCGCCTCTCCCCATCCGCACCCCGAGTGCCCTGGGTGAAGGGCTGAGCATGTGTGTGTGGGATGCCGTGATGGAATCCACCCTCCTTACCGGGGGGAGGATTCAGCGCGTCCTCTCCACAATCTGCTTGGAGGCTCCTGGCACATGGAGCTTCGGGAGCTCCCTCTCCATGCCAGGCCATTTGGGTATGAGGGGTGCCCCCTTTTCCCGTGCACAGCCCTGCCACTTCGTGAAGGAAATGCCCCAGATCTCTCTGGCAACGGCCAAAGCTGTCCCTGATATCTGGAGGGCTTGGCTCTGCAGCACCTGGCTGGAAATCTCATGAGGAGAGGCTCCATGGTCCTTCTGTCCTCCAGCCAGGCTGGGTCCTTCACCCTTGCTGGGTCCTGGACCTCCTGCTGCAGGCGCAGGGTCAGGCCAGCGTGTCTCCGGGCCCTGATGCTGAACGCTCATTGGCTGGAGGCGGAACGTGCAGCTGCCCCGAGGGAGGAGGACGAGGAGGAAGGCGACATTTTCAAAGGGAGGAAGGAAGGGACGCCCTGTGCTTGTAATTAGCAGCCCCTGTGTGACAGGCTGATTCCTGCCGGGCTTCCACCGCACTCTGGGGTCCTTCACAACACAGGCCCCAGCAGCTGGAAGGGGCAGGCTGGGCCTACCTCCAACTTCCCAGAGACTCCTGCTTATGTAGCCATGTCCTCTCAGACCCAGGAGGGACTCTCAGGCTCCGCCAGGTCCCGCATACCTTCTCCAGAGCTCTGAGGGCTTTGTCTGTCTTCTTCTCAGGGCAATGCACAGCTACCTTCATGGCCACCCACTCACCCACTCACGTGGGGGAAGCCTCAGGCCCTGAGCCTGTCACACAGTAATGCTAAGCACCCACAGTGCACTCCCAGACAGGGCACGCCAGGACTATAGCCCGCGCTCCACAGATGGGGAAACTGAGGCACGAGAGGTGGGCTGACTTGCTCCAGGTCACAAAGAGTCAGCAGCAGAGCTGAGTCCATGAGACCCCAGGCAAGTGGGAGAGTAGCTGGCTCTGCTCTTTAACTGCTGTGCCGTGAGGGGGCAGCTGAACTCCCCACCGACAGCCAAGGCACATGAGAAGGGCCCGCAGAGCACAGGAGAGGGGCTGAGTGCCTGCAGGGAAGCCCCCGCCTCATCCCAGCTCCCGCCCCAGCACCCCCTGACCTCGGCAAGTACCTTGCACTCCCCATTGACACAGATGTCATTGGAGTCCTGCCGGCAGGGCGTCCCGTCCACCACGGCCGCTGCCCGCTCCGTGTAGAAGTTGAAGCCCTCAGCCAGGCAGTTGAGAGAACAGGATTTCACACCCCCTGCAAGAGAAAGGGAGGTGGTGCCGCCTACTCCAGCACAGCGACGGCCAGAGGAGAAATGGCTAGGGCCCTCCGAAATTCACGGTCCACTTTGGTCAACGTCGTGGTCATAGGGCTTTTAAAATTGTAAATTTCACGATTTCAGCTATTTAAATCTGAAATTTCAGTGTTGTCATTGTTGGGGTCCTGACCCAAAAGGGAGTTGGGGGGGGTGTTGCAAGGTTATTGTAGGGGGGGCTGCAGTACTGCTACCCTTCCTTCTGCGCTGCTGCCTTCAGAGCCGGGCGGCTGGAGAGCGGCGGCTGCTGGCTGGGATCCCCGCTCTGAAGGCAGATCTGCTGCCAGCAGCACCGCAGAAGTCAGGATGGCCCTGGTACGGTCTCGCCACCCTGACTTCTGCCCTGCTCCCTGCAGAGCTGGGCGCCCGGCAAACCACTGCTGCTCTCTGGCCGCCCAGCTCTGAAGGCAGCGCAGAAGTCAGGGTGGCAATACCGCCCCCCCCCCCCCGCAAAATAACCTTGTGATCCCCTTGCAACTCCCTGTTGGGTCCGGACCCCCAATTTGAGAGACGCTGGTTTCCCCTGTGAAGTCTGTATAGTATAGGGTAAAAGGACACAATAGACCAGATTTCACAGTTCGTGACGCATTTTTCATGTGCGTGAATTTGGTCAGACCCTAGTGATAGAGCTTCCCCACCCAGCCAGCTTCCCCCTGCTCTCCTGACGCCCTCCACTCTGTGCCTGGCCTAGGCTGCTCCGAGGGGTCAGGAGGCCCCACTGCCAGGCAGCAAGTTCAGAGCAGCGTCAGGCCTGTCGCTAACTACCCTGTGGGGCTTCGGAGCAGAGACAGCCCCCCCCCCCACGCCTTCTGGGAGCAGCCACTCAGAGCCGTGCAGCCCTCCAGCCTGACAGGGTCTTCTTCCTCCGGGCTCATACCGCACTGAGCCCCAGCTCCCTGGGAGCCAGGACTCGCCCCTCCTCCCTTCAGAGTGCACATCTCTGTGACACAAGAGCACCCCCACTGCGTTGCTGTTTGTACTACGGCAGCGCCCTGAGCCCCCAGCCGAGCCTGAGCCCCATCGCCCTAGGTGCTGTACAGGCACTCAGCGAGAGACAGCCCCTGCCCCAAGGAGCCTGCAAGCTAAATAGAGCAGACAGTCCAAGGGTGGGAGGTGCAGAGACTTACCCAACCTCCCACAGCCCGGCATACGCAGAGCCAGGAATAGCCCAACCTAGCTCTCATGGAAGTCACTGGCAAAGCTCCTACGGGCCAGCGAAGGGAGCAGGACCGGGCCTGAAGCAGATACTGTAGCGTGTGTCATTTGACAAGATCTCAGCCTTCAGAGAGCAGCTGAGCATCTGCCGGTGACTGGAAGACTGTACCCTGTCTCCTACCAACTATGGTGTGTTATGATTTCACCTGCACCGTCTTCCGCAGCACTGGTACTAAGCAGGGCAGCGGCAGGAGATCTGAGGGATTTTTCCTGAGATTCAGTTCTGGAAGAAATTGCAGCAGAAGAACTTTCATCCAGCGAACAAATTCTGAGCCAAGTGGCAAGGTTAGACCAGATGGACTGGCAGAACCCAGGACTGGCTGGACCAGTGGCCTCACTCCTCTGGTAGGGCCCAGAGCCAAGGCGCTCATCCAGACTCCAGGAGTGATCTGAAGCAGCCTGGCAGGAAGTGGGATATCAGTGAGAGGGACGAGCAGGTCCGATCTGTTTTGGAAGAAGGCTGCCTATGGGACTAGACTCATGGCAGAAGCAGATTCCTAGGGTCTGGGGACAAAAAGAAGAGGCTCAAAGTGGCTAGAAAACACACACACTCTCTCTCTCTCTCCCGACTGGACCTGTGCATTCAGGTGTTCACTCAGTACCGCAGTATCCTAAGGCAGGTCAGCAACATGTAGGAGACTCAGGGGAAGAGGCATCCCCCAGGGCTGGGACACAGGCAGTTTCCTCCTTGCGGTACCGGCGATGCTCAGGAGACAGTAGCTCAGAACCACCTAGCTGAGTGAGAACCCCAGCAACTGAAATCTGCAAGTTGTTACTGAAGATCAAAGGGGCAGATGGAGGGAAGAGGCAGCCCAGCTGCTTGTCTGGGAGCCTGCAAGTTCAGTGAAAGCAGATGGAGGGGGAAGGAAGAGGGAAGTTACATGGGGGGCCGTTAGAGGGGAGTTCAGCTAGCTCCGGGCAAAGCCGTTGAAAATGATGCCTGGGCTAGGCACTTGGTGAAGGGGGTTGCATTATCCCGGACTCTCTGAGAGCCAAGGACTATCATCTACCGAAACTCTTTCCCTTTGACCTCCCCTCTATCCTTGAAGGATGCTGGACTGACAGTGCTACAATCAAATCACAGGCCAGGGACAACATGGGCAGGAGCCATACAAGCTTCTCCTTCAGGCTCACCACAATGTGCCTCGACGCTGGCTTGGGGGATCCTTTTTAAAGGAGAGCGACTCCACAGCACATTCAATCCTCAGCTTCCTGTCTGAGCTCACCAGGAGTGGCAATCGACTCTGTCACACCGACCCCCATCCGCTGGGCACTCCACTGAGGCCACCAATTCATTTCACAGAGGCCACCAGGCAGCCGACAGCTGGGCAAGGCCTTTAGGTGGGCTCTACCCTTGGGTGGATTTGAACTTGTGACTGGAAGGTCAGAGGCTCAGTGTCCCACCCTCTAGCCCTTGAGACAGCTGGGCCTCTGCCGCTAGTTTAGTTCTCTTGGCCACAGCATCCCAAAGCTCCTGTGTCCGAGAGTTCCTTCCCCGAGAGCCATTACCGTACGAGACAAGTCTGCATGCTGTTACTCGACGTATTTTAGTGCCAGCAGGTGGTGGCTTCCCACGAGGATAGGGTCTAGTGATTTGGGCTAGTTCAAGGGCTAAGTGCCTGCCCAGACCATGGCCACAGGAGCACCTTTGACTGGCCTTTACTGAATGTATTTGATACCCTTGTCTTACTCTTCTCACTTCCAGACAAAACCACCCCAGCCCTTGCAGCCTCTCCTCCGCTGGAACCTCATTATCCCCTCCTCCCCCCGGAAAGCAGCTAAATCATGACACAGCCTTGCTTCCTCCCCCTTCCCTGTCTCCTTCTCCATTTCAGCAGCTGTGGGGTCCTCTCGCTCTTTCCTAGAATACTCTCTGATTGCCGCTGTCCTATGCCCAGCCTTCAGTGGCCCAAACACCTAGCCGCAACTGGCCCACGGCGGAATCATCACGGGCTCAAAAAAGCAGCCAAGACAGAAAATGGGAATGAAAAATGTAATACAACGAAGAGGAAAAAAAGGGATCAGGGATTGGTGGCGTGAAGGCCAAATTTCTTCCTTTGCCTCAAGTGCCCTGGCTTTGTTGCAGCACCTACTTGAACGGTGCAGGGCGTAAGAACTCGGGAGCGAGAGGGAAAAGCTGGCAGGTGTGGATCCAGCTCTGGGGGGAGGCTCTGGAGTTTCCTCCTGGCCTTCTCCACATTACAGCCCAGGAGGGTGGTTTTTTTCTTTCGCTTAAATCCTTCAGAATTCAACCTTCTTTCCAAGGGAAATCAGCAACTAGAAAAAGCGAGCGAGCGAGTCCTCGAGCTGAGGCCAGCAGAGTCTGGCTCCTAGCAGGTCAATCAGGGGTAAACTCCCTTTAGGCTCAGCTGCCGATGGAACACCAGCATCCTGTGTCATGTCTTGGCGGTGGCTATGTGCAAAGGGAGCCCAGCCAGCAGGCAGGCAATCTGGCCGAGCAGGCTAGTCCGCTCAGGTGACTATAAAATCCCAGGCCTCCCGGCCTTCTGCTAAATGTGCCTAGCTTATTAATTTTATCTGAGGGGAAAGTAAAACTGGAAACCGTTCATTTTGATCTACTGGGTTGTAACCGGTTAGGCAAATTGACAACCCATTTGCCCAGCTCAATGGGCAAGATGCCCCAGTAGAAGGGAGCAAGCCAGCTTGGGCTACTGCATGGGAGATCTGCTCACTGGGGTGAATTATCCAGGATAAAATGGAACAGAAGCTCCTACAGTGGGTGTCTATGCCCTTTCCCTGGCTGCTTGTACCAGCTACCCTGCATGGTTATATGCAAATACCAAGCAGCTAGTGTCAAGTTGTGCCATCCCGAGAGGTTTGTCTTGTAGATAAGGGCAGCGGACTAGGAGTCAAGAGAGCTGGGTGCTATTCCCAGCTCTGCTGCTAACCTATTGTGGGCAAGTCATTGCCTATATCTGTCTCCACTCCTGCCCTTGGCCTGTCCTGTCTGTTTAGACAGTGAGCTCCTTGGGGCAGGGGCTGTCTCTCACTCTGTGTCTGTGTGGCACCTGGCACACGGGGCCCTGATTTAATTGGAAACCATTGTCACACACAGAACATTTCACCACGGGACCACGATGCCTCCCCGTGGCTATGATGCATCCCCCTTTATGCCTCACGCCCTGGGCCATCCTACGGTTCCCTACGGCTTGGGTTCCGGTGTGGAGGGGTTGGGGGGTGGAGTGGCGGGCAAAAGAGCTGATCTATTGAGAGGAAGCACATCTCGGGGGGCCTCCCACAGACTGCTCCCTGCCAAAGCTCAGGATGGCCCAGGGTCTGAGAAATCGCCCTGTGAGCAGAGGATGGTTTATTGGCATCTTCCCCTGGCCAGCTGTTTGGCGGGGGATTTGAGAAAGGCTTGCAGCTGGGAGAGCTTTTGTTAAAAAAAAAAAAGGTTTTAAGTGCAAGGAAATTGAGAGAGAAACCTTCTCCCACACGGTTCTCTGCCTCGCTCACTCAGGGCCTCATCCAGAGCCCACTGAGGTCCCCGACAGTCTTTCCGCTGACCCCAACGAGCTTTGGATCAGCCCCTAAGCACGCCGCTTGGCGAAGGCTTCCCAAGCTGTATTTGTCCAAGGAAGCTCATGGCAAGCAGGCTGCGCTCCTGCGAATCGGTGGCAGCACCGGCCGGTATCCCGGCGCAGCCTCCAAGAGAAATAAACAAACAGGCCACGAAGCAAAGCCGCTCGGCTCCTTTCTAAGCCAGAAAACAGGGAGCTCGTTGCAGCCTTCTTGCTATTGGCATTAGCCGCGGGCATCCTGATCACCCCCCTTCAGACAGGGATGGTCCCTCCTAGACCACTCTGCCCCAGCACGGGCCACGGAGCACAAAGACTCGTCCCTTCTCCCGCAATGACTGTTTATGGTGTTGCAGCATCGGTAGCTCCGGTTTCGGTTCGTGCCGTGCAGACACAAGGCAGAAGAGCTCGCCGTCCATCGGGGCACAAACAAGCCACTGCTAAATGGGAAACGGCTCTGCGGCTGGGACCCGATCTGGATCTCCCCGGCAGCGGTGTAAAGCCTGGTGGCGGAGTTACTTCGGATTGGCGGATCCGATTCTGGTGGTGGTTCATGTATTTGGTTCCTCAGTGGAGGGAAGATTTAAAGAAAAGAAAGCATGTGAGCTGCTGTGCAAATGAACTGATCCCCAATGGTTAATTGCGGGCTGCCGCCAGGCTACATTCTGCTGTGATCACGTAAACAGCAGGGCCAAGCCACAATTGTATTTGGCGGGGGGAACGACTAAGCGATGCAAGAAGAGGTGCCAGCTAGGAAGTAGGCGGCAATGGCCCAGCCTGGTTCTGGGGGGTGCTGCGCTGCTCTCTAGATACCATCATCCAGCTGAGAGGTGAAATGGAATTTCATGGTACTTGGCGAGCCTTAATCCTGGTGTCCTGGCCAAATTCCAACTTGGGTTATTGCAATGGGCCAAATTCTCCCCTGGCTGACGTGCTGGGCCATGCCACTGCGGCAAACTCTGCATTAACTTTCACCAGTTGAACCAGCGACAGGAGTCACTAAGGGCAGAGTTAGCCTTCAGACTCCAAGGGGATCACAAGGGCAGGCAGTGCCAGACTTGTCCCATTCTGTTTAACTGATTCGCACCCACTGCTTCCCTGGGCTCCTGTGACACTCCTCACTTCCTGTCCCAATTCTGAGGAGTGCTGGCTCACTCCACGCCCCTTGCCTTTCCATGGGGGGTCAAAGGATCTCTGTCTATCCCTTACACACCTCACAGGGACGCTATGGGGCTTTCTCAGTCTTTGCAAAGGGTTTGGAGATCCTCCGATGACAATGCAAATTAACGAAATAACAGCGATACTGAGAACCGACTGGGCATAGCCGCGTGGAACAAAGCGGCTGGAGTGGCTGGACTGCACGGGGCCGATTAGCGCTTTGCCGTCTCTGTCTTCCGTGCTTCGTCCCGACCTGCCTGACTCCCGCTGGTGGCTGGCCGTGGCTTTCACCAGCACTCTTCAGAGAGGTGGCTTTCACCACCCTGTGTGTAAAAGCAGGTACTGCCCAGGGATGGGGGCAGGGGAACCCGAGCGGCTGCGACTTGTCGCTGCTGCTCTCCGGGGTTTCCGATGCTGCGGTTTCTCTTTCCCTCAGCACTGGATGCTGTGGAGTAGCTGAGCTGGCTCAGCAGGGCTCCCAGGCCATTCAGTAAGGAATGGAGGAGTGACTTCTGCCCCTGGTGTGGGTGTGTGTGTGTGTGTGGGGGGAGTGGCCCAGTTCCACATTCTTAAAGTCCATTCTGGGGGGGCCTTTGCGAACATGCTCAGTGGGAGAACAGACAGAGACCAAATCGGTGACCCCAGGGGCCTTGCTGACAGCTTGCTGGGAATCTAACTGGCTTGCGAATTTCAGAAAGACATTTCTAAACAGCAAAATTCAAACCCAGTCCTGAATTCTCCCCACGTTCAAGGGGGTTTGGATCCAGCTCATCCCCAACTAAAGGCACTTCACTGTATTACCTGCCATATTTGTTTGCACTTGCATCTTTCTGGCTGGATCAATCGAAATGGCTCGTGGGCTGCACTGACCAGCAGGGAAGTTTTGCTGATGATCAGCTTTCTCCTGACTGCAGGGGCAGGGGCTGGTCATACTGTAGGGTCCTGTGATGCTCCTTTAGGGATCGGGGCATGCTTTGGGCTTCCCCCATGTGGAAGCTGAGGGCCAGATTTTCAGAAGCATTCAGTATCTGGCAGCTCCCATTGTTCTCAGTGGAAGGGACAGGGAGGGGGAATTGTTCGCAGGGGTCAGTGCCGGGTGATGGGCTCTTTTGAAAACCTGGCCCTGGCTCTGACTCCAGCTGAAGTGACCATGCCCTGAGAAGAGGGACACTGCCATGTCTACCAGGAGTAACGCTGCTGCTCATTGCGAGCGGCACGGCCACGTCACGTGGCCTGCGCTTGTCTGAGAAGCCACTGACTGCGGGATTCATCTGGGGCCTTGCAAAGTGGCCCTGCTCTGAAAGGTGACTCTGGAAAATGGCACAATGGGATCAGGCTCCATGCTAAGATTGCTCAGTTTATGAGAATGGGGTGGTGGTTGGGGGGGTCGCCTTTCTGTGCCGTGTGGTTCACCTGCTGGGATCATCTGGGTGCATTTCATCTAATCAGTTCCTTGCCATTTCAAAGTCAGTGGGCTCTTTGATCTCTCCTGCTCTCTGCCTGTGGCATAGACTCCAGTCACCTGAGGACTGAAATAGCTTAGTTTAACTAAGGCCGTTGGGTTTAATACAGGGGTGAACATTAATGGCTTGTGTTATACAGGAAGTCGGATCTAATGGGTCCTTCTGGCCGTCAACTCTATGATATGGGTTATTGGTTGTTGTTTTTTACCTACCAACACTACAAATTCAACTGGGCTCTGAGATTCAAGTGGGACTCTTTACTTCTCATACATCCTGGCCAGGAATAAAGGTCTACTAGCCTGAATCCTGCCTTCCTTAATTATTACTATGTATTAATTTAAAGAAAAGTGCTAGGCCCTTTCCAAACCCAGAGAATCAGTCCCTGTGCCAAAGGGCATCCATACCTAAAAGCCAAAGATAGATGAAAGAGGCCAGGGGATGCAACATACAAACAAAGGGCCTGATTCTGCTCCCTCCTACAGCAGCGTAAACCAGTTCCACTGAAGTTAATAGGGTTACACGGGAGTAAAAGTGTATAAACAAGAGAAGAATCAGGCCCAAGGATGGCAGATCTTTTGTTACCCTATTGTCTTCAAATTTGGCCCTCTCTTACTAGGCAACCTTTCAACTTCATTGCAATTGCTTGGGGTTAAGTGAGATCAGAATTTGGCCCTGCATCTCGAATGGAGGTAACCACTTGTGTTGGCCATGCTGAGCCAGGAGAGAATCCAGCTCACTCTCTCCCAGCCGAGTTGGCTCTGCAGGGCGAATAGGGTTGAAAGCTTCTTTGTGCTGAGCAGCCCTGGCTCTGAATATACCCAAGGGGTGGGTTTGCTGTGTAAGAAGGAGCCACTTTCCCCCACTCCTTTTTCGGGGCAGAACCATGCTGGTTTGTTGGCTTTCTAGGTGTTATTCTGCACCAGCTCATAGGCAGCTGGGAAACCAAAAAGACTGATGGGACAGAAGCTCCTGAGCAACAAAGGATCATGGGTAAATGGTGTGAAAATTCCATATTTTGAAAACTAGGCTGATCCACAAAACATTCATCAGGAACACCAAGATGTGTGTTCTTCGACTTTGGTCCGGTCCATCCAAAGTCAATAAGAAAGAACAGCCATGGGTGCTTGCATTTACCCACAATGCTTTGCCGCAGAGGACGTGTTTTGTTCCCGTCCCCCCCTTACCTCCCCCAGGAAGGAATTAAAGTGCATAATAGCTTATGATGAGCAATCTCTCCTGTTTTCAGCAGACCCCGCTTCCCCACCCCGACCCCATGAGCTGCTCCCCGCTCCCTTGGCTCTGACATTTGCCAAGAGCCAAATGAATAACTAAGTGAATAAAACAAAATAAACAAACAATTAAAGCCACATTCCAAGAGGTATCTGCTGACTGTTAAACTTGGACAGGCTGAGCTCAGTGCTTCTCACTGGGTCTGTGTATCCTGCACTCCCAGGGTCTGGGTTCCAGGACTGTTATAAATCACCACCAGGAAAACACGCCATACCGGCCCCATGCAACACCCAACCTCAATTCGCCAGTGACCCGGCAGCTGGCGCCAGGCTTCCAGCTGACTGCTCCTACCCTCCCTGGGAACCGGCTCCCTCCCCCAGCTGAGCCACAGGGATGCTCTGTGCCTTTAAACCTTGCTAATAAAGACAAGGGTTGGCCCTAAGCAGGATCTTGCCCAGCACAGGGCCTCCCTCCCTCCCTGTCCCACGCAATGGCAGCCATGTTGGCGAAAAGGTGGCATCCCGGTGCAATCACACGCGGGACATCTTGATGACCCTTGCTGGGGGAGCCGGCCAAGATCTGAGAGCCGAAGCTGGTTACCTCAGACAGGAGCCTATCTGAGGGAGCTAGTGGAAGGGGGAACAAGGAGCCAGAGGCACTTGGAGCTGGCTTTACCAGGTGCTGGGTACCAGATTTCCCTGCAGGGTGAGGCAGCAGCTCCCAGAGGGTCTATCCCAAGATGGCACCAGCTGAACGAGCAGAGAGAACTATGGGAACTCAGAAGAGACTCCAGGACGGAGCAGAGTATGTCCCAAGGGTGGAACTGATGCCTGGGAGAGAGAAGGGGACCGAATCCCTCTCCTGTCCAGCAGCCAGACAGGAGGGAGCACACCCCAGACCAGCTGGGCGGCAGAAAAGGAGAGAGAGAAGAGCATAATCCCTGACGGATCCTTGGAAGCTCTGAGGGAAAAATATCAGATGCAAATGGAGGCACCTGGACAGGCCACTCGGCCTCCTATATCTGGGAATGTTGAGTCTGCCTCTTATTCGCTCAAAACAACAACATGGCAGATGGGATTGCCTGAGACAACCTCTTCCTCCTCCAGACAGACACGTAGCAGGCTCCCCTCTGGGGTCGCACCATGGTCTTCAGCAGACTTGCTCCCACTCCCAAAGGACACCCAGCATCACTCCCTCTGAGCTACCCTGATCCCTGGGGAGTTGGCCGGCCAGGCACCATTGCTGGCAGGGTCACCTCAAACCAGCCACTGGTATTCTCATGCGCAAAGCAAGTTGCGATAGTCCGGCTAGCGCCACCATCCCCACTGAACTCTGGGGCCTTCATACGGGGCCCAGTCAGCATTTGCCTCTCAGTCCTCAGTTTCCCTTTCTTGCACTTTGGTGGTCGGGAGTGTCCTCTAATAATACTGACAACAGTCACCATTCAACATGCTCTCTGTCATTGTAAACTAGACAGCATTATCACAATGGACACAGTACTGCCTGGCTATTCCCAAGGTAGATGGAATACCTTGGTAATATCTAGCCAGTAGCTGGGACAGTAGGTTCGGATTTGGGGTACCTAGGTTGTATTCCCACCTCTGCTGGCATGACCATAGGCAAATCGCTTCCCTTCTGCGTGCCTTGCTTTCCCCATCTGTGCAATGGAGCTAATGACACTGACTTGTCTTTGCAAAGAGCTTTCAGGTTTGTGCATGAACAGGGTGCATAAGAGCAAAGTATTGTTATTATTAGTTATCATCACAGCCAAAAGCAAAACCAGGATGTTTTTAAAGAGCGACAACTCCCCAGTGCTTTGCAGACATTAACTTATGATGTCTCGTGTCCTCCTCAGAGGAAGAGGAGTTTTATCGTCTTATTTTTCAGATGGGGAAACTGAGGCAAGGAGCAGGGCAGCACCTTACTCAAGGTCACAGAAGAAATCAGAGTCAGAGGTAGACTGGAATGCAACCAGCCAATAGTTCACTGCACCAAGCCCCGTAGTCAGACACTAGGCCACGCCTATCTCTCAGCTGGCACGGAGCAAGAGGTCCAAGCAAGTATTTCAACTGCATTTTCCACTGTGAAATCCCTCGGGGGCATTGTCTGACTTATTGCTTTGCCATTTTATTACATTTTTATTGATCCATTCCCTGCAGCCACAGCACATCTGTTCCTGATGCAGGGTCCCCCCAGGGAGGTAAGCTTATTTACACAGCTGCAAAGGAGTTCCCCAGTCAAGTTCATTAAGTACATGAAGGAGACGCACTGTTCTTTCTCGTTATTAAAAGATTTCTGCCACACAGATCTCCCCCTACCTCCTCCCTTTTAGCCAGTCACTTCTACAAGACCCGTTAGAACTGACTGAAGAGACGAGGGGGGCACTGCTAGCCACCAGCTATCTCAGAGGGTAGACTCCGCTCTCTTCCCTAGTTGGGCTGGACACAGTCTAAAATGCCAGGTGGTGAAACGTGAAATCTGTGCGTGTGAGTGAGCCTAGTGCATTATGGGAAGAGCTGGGCAAACATTTCCCAGTGAATAGTTTATTTGCTGAAAATTACAACTTCAGGTCAACCGAAATGGTCCACCAATTTCGGTCGAATAATTTAGGCCAGAAAAAAACCCAAGGGGTGGGTGGGTGGAATTCTGAAGTAGTCCAACCGTTTCAATATTTTTCAATATAAAATGGGTCAACTTTTCATTGAGGAACAACATCTCATTTGGAAATTAAGCTAAATTTCTCTAAACAACTCCCCAGAGGGTAGAAACGTACCCATAAATGGAATGTTTTGTTTTTTCATTCGACCCCAAACAAAATTTGTCTGGTTTTACATTCTGACAAGAAACACTGAAAAACTCATTTCATTTGACTCAAAAATACCCTGCCTCCCCCGCCCCGGCACCAATTGTCCATCTAGCCCTAATTATGGGAGGATTTCCCTTTCCCTCTATGCCCATCAAGTGTTGGCCACGGCCAGAGGCTGGGTAGTGAACTAAAGTGAGCAGTCAATACGCAACTCCTGGTTTTATGTCTCTGGTCTTCTTGTTTATACCACTCAGAGATTAAGGAACAATCGGATCCAAAGAAATAAACTAAACAGCCCCTATCCTTTTGGATTTTTGTCTGCATAGCTAGGAATTTAAAAAGCAACTGCATAGAGTAACACGAACAAGAGCAGGAGAACTGCTAGGTAGTGTCATCATGCCAGTTTCTGGAGGAGAACAATACTTCCATCAGCGAAGTGTGTTTCCACTTGTCACGCAAGAGTCACTCTAAATGTGGATGCAGACAGCTTTTAAAAAGGGACTGGGATGCCACAGGAACGGGGGACCCCTGGAAAGACACATTTGACGAAATGTGCGAATCTGCAAATTTGATGAGTTTGCACATCCCT